>NC_090835.1:27417500-28667500 GCF_028021215.1 Eschrichtius robustus | reverse complement strand
AGACAAAAAAACACACATCAGGTGAAGGAGCAGGGTCAAAACACACCAGACCTAACAAATGAAGAGGAAATAGGCAGTCTACCTGAAAAAGAATTCAGAATAATGACAGTAAAGATGATCCAAAATCTTGGAAATAGAATAGACAAAATGCAAGAAACATTTAACAAGGATGTAGAAGAACTAAAGAGGAACCAAGCAACGATGAAAAACACAATAAATGAAATTAAAAATACTCTAGACAAGATCAATAGCAGAATAACTGAGGCAGAAGAACGGATAAGTGACCTGGAAGATAAAATAGTGGAAATAACTACTGCAGAGCAGGATAAAGAAAAAAGAATGAAAAGAACAGAGGACAGTCTCAGAGACCTCTGGGACAACATTAAACGTGCCAACATTCGAATTATAGGGGTCCCAGAAGAAGAAGAGAAAAAGAAAGGGACTGAGAAAATATTTGAAGAGATTATAGTTGGAAACTTCCCTAATATGGGAAAGGAAATAGTTAATCAAGTCCTGGAAGCACAGCGAGTCCCATACAGGAAAAATCCAAGGAGAAACACGCCAAGACACATATTAATCAAACTATCAAAAATTACATATAAAGAAAACATATTAAAAGCAGCAAGGGAAAAACAACAACAAATAACACACAAGGGAATCCCCAAAAGGTTAACAGCTGATCTTTCAGCAGAAACTCTGCAAGCCAGAAGGGAGTGGCAGGATATACTTAAAGTGATGAAGGAGAAAAACCTACAACCAAGGTTACTCTACCCAGCAAGGATCTCATTCAGATTTGATGGAGAAATTAAAACCTTTACAGACAAGCAAAAGCTGAGAGAGTTCAGCACCACCAAACCAGCTTTACAACAAATGTTAAAGGAACTTCTCTAGGCAAGAAACACAAGAGAAGGAAAACACCTACAATAACAAACCCAAAACATTTAAGAAAATGGGAATAGGAACAGACATATTGATAATTACCTTAAATGTAAATGGATTAAATGCTCCCACCAAAAGACACAGACTGGCAGAATGGATATAAAAACAAGACCCATATATATGCTGTCTACAAGAGACCCACTTTAGACCTAGAGACACATACAGACTGAAAGTGAGGGGATGGAAAAAGATATTCCATGCAAATGGAAATCAAAAGAAAGCTGGAGTAGCAATTCTCATATCAGACAAAATAGATTTTAAAATAAAGACTATTATAAGAGACAAAGAAGGACACTATATAATGATCAAGGGATCGATCCAAGAGGAAGGTATAACAATTGTAAATATTTATGCACCCAACATAGGAGGACCTCAATACATAAGGCAAATACTAACAGCCATAAAAGGGGAAATCAACAGTAACACAATCATAGTAGGGGACTTTAACACCCCACTTTCACCAATGGACAGATCATCCAAAATGAAAATAAATAAGGAAACACAAGCTTTAAATGATACATTAAATAAGATGGACTTAATTGATATTTATAGGACATTCCACCCAAAAACAACAGAATACACATTCTTCTCAAGTGCTCATGGAACATTCTCCAAGATAGATCATATCTTGGGTCACAAATCAAGCCTTGGCAAATTTAAGAAAATTGAAATCGTATAAACTATCTTTTCCGACCACAACGCTATGAGACTAGCTAATAATTACAGGAAAAGATCTGTAAAAAATACAAACACATGGAGGCTACACAATACACTACTTAATAACGAAGTGATCACTGAAGAAATCAAAGGGGAAATCAAAAAATACCTAGAAACAAATGACAATGGAGACACGATGACCCAAAACCTATGGGATGCAGCAAAAGCAGTTCTAAGAGGGAAGTTTACAGCAATACAAGCCTACACCAAGAAACAGGAAGCATCTCGAATAAACAACCTAACCTTGCACCTAAAGCAATAAGAGAAAGAAGAACAAAAAAACCCCAAAGCTAGTAGAAGGAAAGAAATCATAAAGATCAGATCAGAAATAAATGAAAAAGAAATGAAGGAAACAATAGCAAAAATCAATGAAACTAAAAGCTGGTTCTTTGAGAAGATAAACAAAATTGATAAACCATTAGCCAGACTCATCAAGAAAAAAAGGGAGAAGACTCAAATCAATAGAATTAGAAATGAAAAAGGAGAAGTAACCACTGACACTGCAGAAACAGAAACGATCATGAGAGATTACTACAAGCAACTCTATGCCAATAAAATGGACAACCTGGAAGAAACGGACAGATTCTTAGAAATGCACAACCTGCCGAGACTGAACCAGGAAGAAATAGAAAATATGAACAGACCAATCACAAGCACTGAAATTGAAACTGTGATTAAAAATCTTCCAACAAACAAAAGCCCAGGACCAGATGGCTTCACAGGCAAATTCTATCAAACATTTAGAGAAGAGCTAACACCTATTCTTCTCAAACTCTTCCAAAATATTGCAGAGGGAGGAACACTCCCCAACTCATTCTACGAGGCCACCATCACCCTGATACCAAAACCAGACAAAGATGTCACAAAGAAAGAAAACTACAGGCCAATATCACTGATGAACATAGATGCAAAAATCCTCAACAAAATACTAGCAAACAGAATCCAACAGCACATTAAAAGGATTATACACCATGATCAAGTGGGGTTTATCCCAGGAATGCAAGGATTCTTCAATATATGCAAATCAATCAACGTGATATATCTTATTAACAAACTGAAGGAGAAAAACTATATGATCATCTCAATAGATGCAGAGAAAGCTTTCAACAAAATTCAACACCCATTTATGATAAAAACTCTCCAGAAAGTGGGCATAGAGGGAACCTACCTCAACATAATAAAGGCCATATATGACAAACCCACAGCAAACACTGTCCTCAATGGTGAAAAACTGAAACCATTTCCACTAAGATCAGGAACAAGACAAGGTTGCCCACTCTCACCACTATTATTCAACATAGTTTTGGAAGTGTTAGCCACAGCAATCAGAGAAGAAAAAGAAATAAAAGCTTTCCAAATCAGAAAAGAAGTAAAACTGTCACTGTTTGCAGATGACATGATACTATACATAGAGAATCCTAAAGATGCTACCACAAAACTACTAGAGCTAATCAATGAATTTGGTAAAGTAGCAGGATACAAAATTAATGCACAGAAATCTCTTGCATTCCTATATACTAATGATGAAAAATCTGAAAGTGAAATTAAGAAAACACTCCCGTTTACCATTGCAACAAAAAGAATAAAATATCTAGGAATAAACTTACCTAAGGAGACAAAAGACCTGTATGCAGAAAATTATAGGACACTGATGAAAGAAATTAAAGATGATACAAACAGATGGAGAGATATACCATGTTATCGGATTGGAAGAATCAACTTTGTGAAAATGACTCTATTACCCAAAGCAATCTATAGATTCAATGCAATCCCTATCAAACTACCACTGGCATTTTTCACAGAACTAGAACAAAAAATTTCACAATTTGTATGGAAACACAAAAGACCCCGAATAGCCAAAGCAATCTTGAGAACGAAAAGTGGAGCTGGAGGAATCAGGCTCCCTGACTTCAGACTATACTACAAAGCTACAGTAATCAAGACAGTTTGGTACTGGCACAAAAACAGAAATATAGATCAATGGAACAGGATAGAAAGCCCAGAGATAAACCCACACACATATGGTCACCTTATCTTTGATAAAGGAGGCAAGCATATACAGTGGAGAAAAGACAGCCTCTTCAATAAGTGGTGCTGGGAAAATTGGACAGGTACATGTAAAAGTATGAAATTAGAACACACCCTAACGCCATACACAAAAATAAACTCAAAATGGATTAAAGACCTAAGTGTAAGGCCAGACACTATCAAACTCTTAGAGGAAGACATAGGCAGAACATTCTATGACTTATATCACAGCAAGATCCTTTTTGACCCAGCTCCTAGAGAAATGGAAATAAAAACAAAAATAAACAAATGGGACCTAATGAAACTTAAAAGCTTTTGCACAGCAAAGGAAACCATAAACAAGACCAAAAGACAACCCTCAGAATGGGAGAAAATATTTGCAAATGAAGCAACTGACAAAGGATTAATCTCCAAGATTTACAAGCAGCTCATGCAGCTCAATAACAAAAAAAACAAACAACCCAATCCAAAAATGGGCAGAAGACCTAAATAGACATTTCTCCAAAGAAGATATACAAATTGCCAACAGACACATGAAAGAATGCTCAACATCACTAATCATTAGAGAAATGCAAATCAAAACTACAATGAGATATCATCTCACACCAGTCAGAATGGCCATCTCAAAAAATCTAGAAACAATAAATGCTGGAGAGGGTGTGGAGAAAAGGGAACCCTTTTGCACTGTTGGTGGGAATGTAAATTGATACAGCCACTATGGAGAACACTATGGAGGTTCCTTAAAAAACTAAAAATAGAACTACCATACGACCCAGCAATCCCACTACTGGGCATATACCCTGAGAAAACTGTAATTCAAAAAGAGTCATGTACCAAAATGTTCATTGCAGCTCTATTTACAATAGCCAGGACATGGAAGCAACCTAAGTGTCCATCATCAGATGAATGGATAAAGAAGATGTGGCACATATATACAATGGAATATTACTCAGCCATAAAAAGAAATGAAATGGAGGTATTTGTAATGAGGTGGATGGAGTTAGAGTCTGTCATACAGAGTGAAGTAAGTCAGAAAGAGAAAAACAAATCCCGTATGCTAACACATATATATGGAATCTAAGAAAAAAAAAAAAGGTCATGAAGAACCTAGTGGCAAGATGGGAATAAAGACACAGACCTACTAGAGAATGGACTTGAGGATATGGGGACGGGGAGGGGTGAGATGTGCCAGGGTGAGAGAGTGTCATGGACATATATACACTACCAAATGTAAAATAGATAGCTAGTGGGAAGCAGCCGCATAGCACAGGGAGATCAGCTCGGTGCTTTGTGACCACCTAGAGGGGTGGGATAGGGAGGGTGGGAGGGAGGGAGATGCAAGAGGGAAGAGATATGGGAACATATGTATATGTATAACTGATTCACTTCGTTATAAAGCAGAAACTAACACACCATTGTAAAGCAATTATACTTCAATAAAGATGTTTAAAAAAAAAAAAGTATATTAGAGAAGTTTCAAGAGTACAGTGAAATCATGTCCAATCTTTCCTCAGGGTCTCTATCTCTACTTCCTATTTATATTGTTTCAAGTTTATTATTATTATTATTATAACTGAACATTTAGGACCCAAGGGATGATGGCCAGTGGAATATGCCAAATTCTTAGTCCTCCAACAAGTAAACCTAGCAACTAGTGTTTTCTTACCTGGCTCACAGGAGAAAATAAATGTGCATCCCTGAGTTGGTGCCTGGCAGATAATAATGATGCCATTATTGTTAATAACATTTATTCTTATTAATATTTGTCCTCCTGTGATTATTGGTGGCTAGCAGCCTGAGCTTTGGGGTCAGTCAGACCTGGATCCTGATTCTAACTCAGCAACTTATGTTTCTGTGAGGCATTAGCCAAGTTATGTAACCTCAACATGTTTCCTCACCCATAAAATATGGATAATAATGCTATTTCACATAAGTGCTTGGCATAGAATCTGGCAAAGAGGAAAAAAGAATCCATCAATGGTACCTATTTTCATCACCTTCCTCATGATCACTGTTTAGTCAGGTGTGAATAGAAAGTGTCTTGCCTTGGAACCTGGAAATCTGATCTTTGACGCTTGTCTTATGAATGCAAAGCTGTAGATAATGGGTTTTATTTCAGGTGTTTCTCCACCCCTACCCCCCACCTGTGGTCCCATCCTTCTATCAAGGACCCAGGGGTCCTCCCAGTCTTGGCAAAGCATGAAACATACATTCACGGCAACCCTGTCAGAGATACCCAGGTTGGAGACCATTAGACCAGGGACTCCCCACCTACAGTAGCTCTCCAATGCATCTAAATTTATTTATTTATTTATTCATTTTTGGCTGCATTGGGTCTTCATTTCTGCGTGCAGGCTTTCTCTAGTTGCAACAAGTGGGGGTTGCTCTTCGTTGTGGTGCACGGGCTTCTCATTGTGGTGACTTCTCCTGTTGTGGAGCACAGGCTCTAGGTGTGCGGGCTTCAGTAATTGTGGCGCACAGGCTTAGCTGCTCTGCGGCATGTGGGATCTTCCTGGACCAGGGATTGAACCTGCGTCCCCTGCATTGACAGGCGGATTCTTAACCACTGAGCCACCAAGGAAGTTCTCCAATGCATCTAATACACAGTTTTTTTAAACTCCTTAACCTGCCATTCAAGGCCCAACAATATTTAGTCCAAGCAACTTTGTGCTTGACACCAGGACTAAAAGACGCTTTTTTCCCCTTAAGAACAGCAGTTCAATCCAGTAGACTCACGGGGCATATGCCAATATAGCCTCTCCCTTTCCATCCACATATGAACTTCTCTTGGTTGTACTGTGGCAAATCATCTATTCGTTCATTCACAATTAATTACTGAGAGCTTGCTCTAGGTGCTGGGGATACATGAGAAAGAATGGTGATTTCATGTAGCCCACATCCTAAAAGGGACACAATTTTATTATACATTAAATGTATAATAAATATACAATCACAATTGGAAAAAAGTGGAAAACAAGGTAACCAACCTTAGATTGGAAGACAAAAAGCTGAAGTCTGGTGGATAGCTAGGAGTTTACCAGGTAAAGAGGAAGCACTATGTCTAGAGAGAACCTGGTAAAACAGTGGCTTTGATAGCCTAACAAGGAGTCTGGAATGCAGACAGTAAGGGAGAGCAGTGCATAAAGAGGTGGAGAAACAGGCAGAGACCAGCTATTTGGTGGAAAGATGATGAGGAAGATGACAGTAGCTAGACAAGGAAGGGTGACAGTAATGAAAAGAAATGAACCTATTCCAGAGACATTCAGAAGATAAAACAGAGATAACCTGCTGACAGAATGGATTTGAGGAGGGGGCAGGGTGAGGATGAGGCAGGTAGCCAGAGTGACTCTTAGGTTTGTGGCATGTGTAAATAGATGAACGAAGGTGCCATTTATTAATCTAGGAATTCATTCTTCAAAATGCCTTGAGACTGCTAAAAGGAGATGATGAGGAGACAACCACACTTAAGTTCATACAACTCAGAGGAAAAGTCGGGGCTGGACATTGTGGCTTCTGGGAAAGAATAGAGTCTGGGAAGAAGAGGGCTTAGGAGCACTGAATACAGAGAAAGACTGCATTTTAAAATGAGAAATGCATGAATAAAACAATAGCAGAATTCCACAAGCTAAGAGCCAGGAATTTTTCTCTAGGACCAAAATCACCTCCCAAACAGCCAAAAGACCCTATATATCAAATGAACATATAGTCACTTTAGAATTTTATCAGCTGCACAAAATCAGTTGTATAATATTAACTCCCTCCCACCCACCAAAAAATGCTGGCAAAGATAAAAGGAATGATTGAGGGAAATTTTGGAATTTCTTTACAGAAACAACATTTACAACAGGTAAATCAATTTTTCTAGGGTTTCTCAAACATTTCTATGTGAAATCCCCAGAATAACAAAAGAGAATGATCCTAGGGTCCTGGCAGGGTACAATCTTAAGCTTTCCTCTCCAAATGAAAACAACTTTTAAAGCTTAGTCTAGTACTCTAAAAATTCATTCAAGTTGTGCATGTTACTACATAATATATATATGTATTTATATACATATAATACATATATCCATGTGATACTTTTAATACATATATATATAGGTTTAATTCCCCCAAACATTGAAGTGACAATAATGTGCTATGAATGTGCTTCAATTACCCTGTGACTTTGGGGATGCCCTTGTCCAGAGTTGTGCATGCAGTGTAGAACTCATTATCTAAGTTGAGAACCATGAAATTAATCTGAGATAGACTAAGGAGGTTTTTCCTTGGAGCAGGGACTAGAGTCATGACCTCTGGAAGTCACTCTTCATTCTCCCTAATCTTATAATATATATTAACAATAACATTAATATTAAATCACAGTGTTTTTTTTATAAATTTATTTATTTTTATTTATTCATTTTTGTCTGTGTTGGGTCTTCGTTGCTGTGAACTGGCTTTCTCTAGTTGCAGTGAGCGGGGGCTACTCTTCGTTGCAGTGTGGGCTTCTCATTGCGGTGCTTCTCTTGTTGTGGAGCATGGGCTGTATGCGTGCGGGCTTCAGTAGTTGTGGCTCTAGAGCGCAGGCTCAGTAGTTGTGGTGTATGGGGTTAGTTGCTCCGTGGCATGTGGAATCTTCCCGGACCAGGGCTCGAACCTGTGTCCCCTGCATTGGCAGGCGGATTCTTAACCACTGCGCCACAAGGGAAGCCTCAGTGGTTTTTAAATTCAGTCACATGAGAGGTAGTCACTATGGCACATGGTAGCTACATGTACTATGAGGAAGGTACCATTTTAAAGACAAGGAAACTGACATGTATACACTGATGTGTATAAAATTGATGACTACTAAGAACCTGCTGTAAAAAAAAATAAATAAAATTAAAAAATTTTAAAAAAGAAAACGTGCAGATGTTCAGAAACTTGGACATAGGACGAAGAACATCTGTACAGTCCTCACTGAGATCCAACCACACTGTTTTTGTCTTTCTATCTCTCTTTTTGCTGAACAATTTTAAAGTTATATACATTATGATATTTCATTCTTTTTTATTTCTACATGCATCACCTAAAGAAATGGACATTTTGCTATATAACCACAATACTGTTATCACCCCTAAGAAATTTAACAATAGTTCCATAATGCCATCTAATATATGAAGTAAAGTTCTCCCATTTTTTACAAAAATGTCTCATATGATTTTTCTCCAATTTAAAATTCAACCAAGGTTCATGCACTGCATTTAGTTATATCTCTTTAGATTCTTTTTTTTTTTTTTTACTGGAGTATGGTTGCTTTACAATGTTGTGTTAGCCTCCACAGCACAACAAAATGAATCAGCCATACACATACAGATATCCCCTCCCTTTTGGACTTCCCTCCTACTTAGGTTACCACAGTGCATTAGGTAGAGTTCCCTGAGCCGTACAGTATGTTCCCATCAGTTGTCTCTTTTATACATAGTATCAATAATGTATATATGTCAATGCCAGTCTCCCAATTCCTCCCACCCCACCCCTTTCCCGCTTGGTATCCATACATTTGTTCTCTATGTATGTGTCTCTATTTCTGCTCTGCATATGAGATCATCTATATCATTTTTCTGGATTCCACATATATGCATTATTATACGGTATTTGTTTTTCTTTCTGACTTACTTCACTCTGTATGACACTCTCTAGGTACATTCACCTCTCTACAAATGACCAAATTTCATTCCTTTTTATGGCTGAGTAATACTCCATTGTATATATGTACCACATCTTCTTTATCCATTCCTCTGCTGATGGACATTTAGGTTGCTTCCATGACCTGGCTATTGCAAACAGTGCTGCTATGAACATTGGGGTGCATGTGTCTTTTTTGAATTATGGTTTTCTCTGGGTATATGCCCAGTAGTGGGATTGCTGGGTCATATGGTACTTCTATTTTTAGTTTTTTAAGTAACATCCATACTATTTTCCATAGTGGCTGTATCAATTTACATTCCTACCAACAGGGTAAGAGGGTTCCCTTTTCTCCACACCCTCTCCAGCATTTATTGTTTGTAGATTTTTTGATGATGGTCATTATGACCCGTGTGAGGTGATACCTCATTGTAGTTTTGATTTGCATTTCTCTAATGATTAGTGATGTTGAGCATCTTTTCATGTGTTTGTTGGCCATCTGTATGTCTTCTTTGGAGAAATGTCTATTTAGGTCTTCTACCCATTTTTTGATTGGGTTGTTTGTTTTCTTGATATTGAGGTGCATGAGCTGCTTGTATATTTTGGAGATTAATCCTTTGCCAGTTGCTTTGTTTGCAAATATTTTCTCCCATTCTAAGAGTTGTCTTTTTGCCTTGTTTATGGTTTCCTTTGTTGCGCAAAAGCTTTTAAGTCTAATTAGGTCCCATTTGTTTATTTTCGTTTTAATTTTCATTACTCTAGGTGGTGGGTGAAAAAAGATCTTGCTGTAATTTATATCATAGAGTGTCCTGCCTATGTTTTTCTCTAAGAGTTTTATAGTGTCTGTTCTTACAGTTAGGTCTTTAATCCATTCTGAGTTTATTTTTGTGTATGGTATTAGGGAGTGTACTAACTTCATTCTTTTAAATGTAGCTGTCCAGTTTCCCCAGCACCACTTACTGAAGAGGCTATCTTTCCTCCATTGTATATTTTTGCCTCCTTTGTCATAGATTAGGTGACCAGAGGTGCGTGGGTTTATCTCTGGGCTTTCTATCCTGTTCCATTGATCTATATTTCTGTTTTTGTGCCAATACCATACTGTCTTGATTACTATAGCTTTGTAGTATAGTCCAAAGTCAGAGAGCCTCATTCCTCCAGCTCCGTTTTTCTTTGTCAAGATTGCTTTGGCTAACCGGGGTCTTTTGTGTTTCCATACAAATTGTAAAATTTTTGTTCTAGTTTTGTGAAAAATGCCATTGGTAATTTGATAGGGATTGCATTGAATCTGTAGATTGCTTTGGGTAGTATCCAATAATTTCACTCTTAAAGCCTATATAAAAATGGACTCTCCGGTACTATTTTATAAGATGAATACAAATAGGAAATGTGAGAGTAAACTCTGTGATGCTTACCGTTTCTCTCAACATTCCTCTAGAGTGGCAACATCTTTTAAGCAACCTGAAACAGGATTTAATTCAAGAGACCCAAGAGAGGTCACCTTGCTTAAGGGGCAGGTGCCTTCTGTCTAAATTCAGTTTACTCAGCCAAACATACCACGGAATGGAAAATGGGGCATATTCCTGTCCTGAAATTCTTCCTGTGTTAATTAAAATCACCTTACTTTTGTAGCAAATGAGCCATGAGATACAATGCCAGAAATTGATTTGGAAGAGTACATATTCAGAAAAAAAGTGTCTGTATATTTTGTAATAAAAAGTCCCTGGACAGCCCTGGATACAACAGAGGATGTAAGAGGGCACAGCAATGCAAACAGGGACAAAACTATACAAAAAGACTGAATGCATCATCACTGAAAGACACATTTATTCTTCTACAAACATATATATTGACTGACTGTTAATTCTATCTTATAAGTGGTTCTGAAGTGGTCTCAGTGAAATGCCATCGCCCTTGAGCTTGTGTTCTCGGCGTAGCTAGGTAAGTCATTACTCCCCCAGTACAGTTTCCTGTTATTTCCTTCCTAAAACTTTTCAAAAGCTCTAAGTGTTTCCTCTTTAGCTTCCCACTTGCTAATTATCTATGACCCCTTTGTCTGCCAGGTTCTTTGTCGTATCACCAGTGCCTAGCTCAGTGCCTGGCATCAGTCAGGAAATTCTAAAAAATATTTGCTGAATTAATGAACTAAGCTATGAATAGCAAACAGGATGCAATGTTCCTTTGAGTTCATTCTTACAAATCAGATTCTATTTCACTTCATTAAATACTTTTATTTACTGGCTGTCTTCTGAAATTACTCTGGGTTCTCATTAATAGGGAGAAACTGATTCTATCTTCAGGGACGAGGGGGAAAAAACTCTCAGTCACTTGTTCCAAAGGTCTTTCAAAATGATGTTGTAGTATAATTTGGTTTGAAAGCAAGGTCCGACATTTTATTAGCTTCAAATTTATTCAGAAAAGCTGAAGGCCTGTGATAAGGCTCATTAAGTCGCTGAAAGGCCTATCTTCCCATGCCTTTCACACAAAAGGTCTCAACTTAATGCCAGGTAATTATTATTCATTTTCCCCTGGTTATTTCTATTTCCTAAAGATTCCCAGGGAAGTTGGTCTTAGTGGACACTCCTGCAGTCTGACACGTGAGCACAGAAAGAAGGGTCATGTTTACCGGAGGATATTTCTGAAGCTGCAACTAAGGAAGGAAAGACGATTCTGACTCTAGGGCCTAGAATTTAAACACAGATCATCTATAAGTCACTCTCTTTCCAGAATCAAGGCCAAGAGAGATAAGTTCCTGGCATACAAACTGGCTGCCGTCTATAATGTAAATATATCACTTTTCACAGCACATATATCCTGTTACAAACATATAGGGTCATGGATGTGGGCTCTGGCTCCAGTTTACCTGGGCACAACCCTCAACTCTATTGCTTTCCAGTTTGTGACCTTAGATTCTGTGTCAGTTTCCTCATTCACAAAATAAGATCCATTGTTCCTACTGTAGTGTCATCATGAGAATTAAATGTGAAGTACACAGAACCATATCTTGTACATGCTAAGTCCTCAATAATGTTATTTCTTTATTAACATTTTAATTACTGTTATCATCATCATTGTCTCTGGTAGCCCATTTACAAACAGGATCTATTCCTATTATTTATGATAATTATGATCCGAGTCCCAATGGACCCATCAATGGTACTAAGGCATTCAAATTTCACTATTTGTGAACCAGCCCAATAGAGAGTGAATATTGACCAGAAAATATCCTATATTGGGCATCTTCATTTCAGTTTGGCAGGGGAAAGTGGGAAAGCTCTTAGAGGTCACTGAAGTCACCAGCCCCAAACTATACCTATTTTTATATTTAGTCAGCTGATGGCTGCAATTCACCTGTCTCCACTATAGTGATCCTACTAGCAGTCTTCTCTCCCAGTGCACTTTCCTCACTTCAGCAGTGTCCATGGATGACCAGCCAGGTCATTCACGACAGCTTAGCTTCTTACAGATACTATCCACAGTCCAGTGGACTTCTGGGATGGGCAATAACTATGTATAGAGTGAGATTTCATAAATATTGGCCATTATAATTGCTGTTGTTCTTACCAAGAAGGGCGCCCCATTTCCCAAAATACTTTCTTTACTCCTGCTTACAGTGCCACAGAGATTTTCTGATTAGGTTTGATGCTTTGCTCATCTTTTTTACTTGAAGCACAATGGTTACAAATATAGACTTTGGATTCGAAGATCCTTGGACTTGAATTTCCACTCAACTTCATTTTTGACTGGTTGTTCTACTTGTGTATAAAGCTGAAGAAAGGCGCTCATGGGTTCTGTGTGTTAGACAAATGAAAATCAGTGGAAACAATAAAATAATCTTCTACTTAACAAGTCTCTCCATTTGTTTTTCAAAATCTCCAGGCTATGGAATTTGCCTCAGCCTCCATTCTTTCCCTCTTCAAACTTCTGCACCTCCTTCCCCTGCTTCTCACTGCACTGGGCTGTGAGAACACAAACAGCTCTCCGGCATAAACATCCTTAGAGTTCCGCCACAAACACAGATTCCTGTGAAAATTAGATGAAAACTTCCCAGTGAGAAGCAGCAAAGCAAAGTCAATTTCTTATATGGCCCCTTATTTACCAGAGGTAGTTAAGTATAGTAGCTAAGAGCATACTCAAATGACCTGGGTTTGATTCTTGGCTCTGTCACCAGTGTGACAGAGGTGGCTTTGTCACACAGGGCATGTCATTTTTAAAAATTTTTATTTTTATTTTTTTCATTTTTATTTAAGTATAGTTGATTTACAATGTTGTGTTAGTTTCAGGTGTACAGCAAAGTGATTCAGTTATACATATACATATATCCACTCTTTTTTAGATTCTTTTTCCGTATATATAGGCCATTACAGAGAATTGAGTAGAGTTCCCTGTGCTATACAGTAGGTTCTTATTAGTTACCTATTTTATATATAGTAGTGCGTATCTGTAAATCCCACTCTCCCAATTTATCCCGCCTCCCCCTTACCCCCTGGTAACCATAAGCCTGTTTTCTACATCTGTGACTCTACTTCTTTTTTGTAAATAAGTTCATTTGTAAAGGGCATGTCATTTAATACTCTAAGTCTCAGTTCACCACGTAGAAATAGAGTTGATAATAATATCAAGTTCAATAGGCTGTTATAAGGATTAAATGAGATTATTGTGGGTTATTCTATAAAACCCTTAGTAATGTTATAACTTATATAGGATACAGTAAACATTATTATTTTTAGACAGGTCATATTATTTTAGACAGGTCTTGGGTATGTAGCTTCCAGAAGTCTGTTTATATTAGATGGTCACTGTATATAGACCAAGTCCTCCACTGGAGCAAACATTACCATATTTGAACTCAGGGCCTTGACCTTAAAAGGCTACAGAGAAATGTTCATTCACAGCAAATCAGGAATCACAGGTTGGAGGGTCCATCCTCCCTCAGCTTTCCAGCAAGCCGTCTCTACCTAAAATGTCAGGAGACCTTTCTCATTTCCAGAGATGTTTCTAGAAATACCAACTGCTAATTGGTTTTTAGGATTCATTCTTCGGAAGTGGCACTTTTTCAACATTTTTTTAAAGTAGTAAGATGTTAACATGAAATTTGTTAAGAGGATGACCAAAATACATTAGAAAAAGCAGGAAGCACGTACTTCTGTTTCCTGCCCCATCCCTCACATTATGCTTGCTCCCTTAATGGTAGAACATGGATACTCTTTAGCCCAGGAAAAGAAAAAAATATGTGATAATGTAGTATCAATAGGATCTAGTTTCTTGAGCCACCAACCCATTCCTCACAAGTTCACAATTCAGAGCATAGAGAACTATGTGAACAGAAAAGAAAAGTTAGGAAGGTAGGGGGTAAAAAACAGTATCATACCACTGAAGAGGGATAAATTATATTCTCTCCTACACAACAAACAACATAGTACACAGACATATCAAGTTTGGGTTGGGGTGACTGCTGGAACAAAATGTGTTTTAAGAACAGAACTGTATATTTGAAACTGTATAGGCATAACACTGGCCTATATGCCTGAATGAGTTCAGCAGTAAAAGGTCAAACTTCCCTATGGTCTAGGATTTCCCATAACGCCAGCCAGGGCAGAGAGGATTTCTTTGAATGCTCCAGATCTCTTCAACCCCCATCATCCTTCATTTAACAGAGGGCAGTTAAAGTACATACATGGTACTGCTCTGGTAAATATTTATCAACTGTCTGGGGGTCAGGAAGATGCTCTTATTGTAGTGTTTGCCAATTTCCGTGGTGTAAATACTTTCACCATGTCTGATATCACTGAGCAGGAAGGTGAGAAGAGATGCATATAATCAGCTCTGACAAATAGGTACAAGCGGATTCCAGCAATGCCTAAACTGTGTTTTAAGGGTTGAAAACCTCACTGACAAATAGCCTTTTCAGGTATATGTGGTTGATGTCAAAGCAGCTTTTATACGGCTAATTATGAGAGTTTAAGCATTATTTCTTTTAAGTACTAGAAATGTAAAGATAATTTCTAATCCACTTTCTATCTGAATGAAATGTTAACTTCTATCATCTATCTGTGTAGTTCCTCTTCTAGTAAATGTGATTTTTTAAACTTTCTTTTCTCTTTTCAGCTCTACATCTGCTAGTGTTTTCCATTTGCCAGCTCCCAACATGTCCCCAATTACTTCTTTTTTATTTTATAGCCTACATGCTGATGTTTCATCAGTTACAACTGCTGGGTTCCACTGAGCATTAACAGTCTGCAGTGCCTCTAGGAGGGTACATAATTCACTAAGTATACCAAACCTTTTTTTCTCCAAAGAATGTTGTTTAATATAAATACAGTGTGAGGTTAATGTAGTACAAAAGAAAGGTTTTTCCCTTGGAATCATCAAAAAACGGGGGAAAAAAACATGATTCATGGAAGACTGGTTTATACACTGGAACAAGGAATCACATGCATTTAAGAAGTATTATTTCAACTGGCATATTTTTTTACTGAACAAAAAGCAAAAAATCAATATATTTGAGTACATGAATAAGTTGGTATTTTAACCTATTCAATCAAAATATTTTTGCTACAAGAAAAGGAAGCTGAAACTACCTCATGTTAGGCATGTGAATGCTTGAAAACTCGGGATACAGTAGACCTCCAAAATTATTTTAGTCAAAAATAAAGTAAAAGGAAGGATCAAGAAAAAAGTTTTTCATTTGTTTTTAATTCGATTTTTCTTATGAATACATGATCATCCTCCATAAAGAGTTCCTGAATAAACTAATGGATTATCTGCAAATTCCCAAGCATGTAAGAGGAACCCAGAAGTAAATGCCTCAAAAACACTAAAAACCAAACCACTCACCCTAACAGTGACTTCAAATGGGTACTGTTTTCCACAGTTTTATAAAAATCCTTCTGGCAAACACCTACCTTCTATTCAAGAGGGGAACAATGAAAAAATCAGGTTTAAACTGTTTAAAACTATCTAGTCAAATGTTCCCTGTTTTAGACCAGAGTTGCATGTTAACGATGAGCATGATAAAGCAGCCTGCATTTCCTTGGGTGGTGGGGTGGGAAAAGGGGGGGATGAATGGGAAGAGGTGTCATCTTTGAAGGGCATTTTAAAAAAAATAACAGCAATATTTAATATTTATGAAGTATCAAGCAATACAGTAAACCTCGACATAACATAATCTTCTCCAGTAGCCACACCACTGTGAAGTAGGTATTACTAATCCCATTTTACAGATAAAGTAACTAGAGAGAGTTACCACTCAGAATTTTAAGTAAATGACCAAGATTCAGAGCTTAGCCAAGTCTTATCTTCAGTGGGTAGAGGCAGGGGTGGAGCCCGTGTGGTTGAAAGCATAAGTCACTTGCTTTCATGCTGCAGCTTCTAATTTCCACAGTCTTAGCAACCTTTAAATTTCACCACCTTTAAAGCTGGTTAAAAAGATGCTATTTCTGCAGGATAGGCTCAAAGGCACTCCCAGTTCACCCCAGCTCTTTATATGCTGCAGTTCCATGATGAGTAAGTGGCAGAGCTAACATTCAAACTCAATTATGTCTGACTCCAGAGAAGCAAAAATTTTAACATTCCAGGCCAATGTATTTTGCCTCTCACAAGGAAAACAATAGTAGTGATTAGATCAAGCTTTCAAATCTGTGAATGTGCCCAGAAAAAAAATTAATAAGTCATTATCTCCAGTTCCTTCTATGCCTACCCTATGGTTTTTGGCAACTGTAACTAACTGCAAAGTTCCTTGCAGACGGCCCTTTCTCCGAGATCAGAAGTCTTCCCAGCCCTTGCGTCAGAATAAGCTTCCCCATTTTGGATAGAGACAGGCCAGACCCATCCCATAATCCAGCTGTTCTCAAAGCGTGACCCCCAGAACAGCAGAATCAGCATCACTAGAGAACTTGTCAGAAATGCAAATGTTCAGACCCTACCCCAGACCTACTGAATCAGAAATTCTAAAGAGGAGGCCCAGATCTGTGTTTTAACAAGCCTACCAGATGATTCTGATGCCAATCAAGTTTGAAAACCACAGTGGCTTAAGAAATCTGCACAGAAGTTTCCCTGGGCCTGTGAAAGTAGCAGCCTGGCAGCCCTACTTTCATCCCCGGCTCATAGCTAAGGTCACAAAGCAGGGCTAGACAAATATTCCTCAGGAAGCCTTCCAAGCTCTCAACACCAGAATGTTCTCTGAGCTCCCCTGTCATAGTGTAGCACCACATATTTAGACATTTACTGATGTTTAATGTCAGTCTCTCCAACTACACAGTAAGCTCCAGGAGGGCCACTGTATCTTCAAGACATAGCCTGTGGTTTGGCATATAGTAAGTGCTCAATAAGCATTTTATGAATGAATAAATCATTAAAGTTCTTAATGCTCAAAGAGTTGAATGTGGCATCTTTGACACATAAGAGTCTCACAGTTACATTTTCATTCATTCTTCAGTCAAATATTTATCAAGCACCTACTTCAGCCAGGCACCATCCTAGGTACTAGGGCCAACAATGAACAACACAAAAAACAAAAACCAAAGCAAAGAACTTGTCTTTATGCTTTCTGGGTCTTATTTCTAGCTGGGGGAGATAGACAATAAAACAAAATAAACTATGAAAAAATACTGCATGTAAGATGGTGATAAGTAATGTAGAAGACAGAGTTGAGAAGGGGGATGGGGGTGGTCCTGAGGTAGGCAGTGAGGGAGGCTGAAACTTGAATGGAGTGGTCAGGGTAAACCTTGGAGGAATCTGTAAGTAAAGATAACCTATGTGTTCATCAACAGATGAATAGATAAAGAAGATGTGGCGTCTCTGTGTGTTGTGTGTATGTGTATACACACACACGATGGAATACTACTCAGCCATAAAAAAGAAAGAAATCTGGCCATTTGCAGCAACATGGATGGACTTGGAGGGCATTACGCTGAGTGGAACAAGTCAGACAGAGAAACACAAATACTATATGACATCACTTATATGTGGAATCTAAAAAATACAACAAACTAGTGAGTATAACAAAAAAAGGAGCAGACACATATATAGAGAATAAACTAGTGGTTATCAATGGGGAGAGGGAGGGGGAGGGGCAATATAGGAGGAGGGAATAAGAAGTACAAACTATTAGGTATAAAATAAGCCATGAGGATATATTGTACAACACAGGGAATATAGCCAATATTTTGTAATAACTATAAGTGGAGTATAACCTTTAAAAATTGTGAATCATTATATTGTATACCTGTAACTTATATAATACTGCACAGCAACTTCAATAAAAATATATTTTTAAAAATCTCAAGAAGGTAAAGAAGCAAGCTCTACCCTACAAGTACCTGGGAATACGGCGTAATGGGCTAAAAGAACACAGGCAAAGCACCCCTGAAAGGCTGGAAGAACAGCAGAGAGCCTGGATGGAGTGATCAATGGGAAAGTAGGAAGAGATGAGGCCAGAGAACCACCAGGGTGGGGGCAGATGACAGGAGACCTTGTAGGCCACTGTTATGACTGAAGTCTCTTCTCTGGAGTGACTTTATCTAATTTATGTTGGAACGGAATCACCTGACTTCTGTGTTGAGACTCAACAGAAAGAGGCAAAGCAAGAAGCAAGAAGACCAGGTAGGAGCCTACCTAAATAATCCAAGTGAGAGGTGCTGGTGGCTTGGCCCCAAGTGGCAGCGGTGGAGTGGTAAGGAGTGGTTGGATGCTGGGCAGAAGACTAGACACTGCCATGGCCACGCATATTTTGTTCTGCCACTGAACTGTTTGGCAGGACACAGTTAAACTCCCAGACGGAATATGTTATATAAAAGACCTGTATAAATGAGATAAGCATCTCGAACTCTTAAATACAAGGCAAAGAAAATATAAAGTTAACAGGCAAATGACATGCCAGGAAGGTATACTTGCAATAATCACAATAGGCAAAGTATTGGTTACCTAAAAATATGGGTAGAAAATGGAGCCCCCAGACAGTTTTGTCTCCCACAGTGAAATATTAAGCTTTCTCAAGAATACCTCTTTAGGACTTCCCTGGTGGCACAGTGGTTAAGAATCCGCCTGCCAATGCAGGGGACAGGGGTTCGATCCCTGGTCCGGGAAGATCCCACATGCCGCGGAGCAACTAAGCCCGAGCACCACAACTACTGAGCCTGCGCTATAGAGCTCGCCAGCCACAACTACTGAGCCCATATGCCACAACTACTGAAGCCCGCATACCTAGAGCCCGTGCTCCGCAACAAGAGAAGCCACCACAATGAGAAGCCCGCGCACCGCAATGAAGAGTAGCCCCCGCTCACCACAACTAGAGAAAGCCCGCGTGCAGGAACAAATACCCAACGCAGCCAAAAATAAATAAATTAATTAATTTAAAAAAAAAAAAAGATTTCTAGGCTCAAAGGAGGAAAAAAAAAAAAGAATACCTCTTTATATTTCCCACTTTGCTCTACACTTAGAAGGTATTCTAAATGCCTATGGCTGGTTGGTTTTAAAAGAGACTTTGGTAATAAGAAATATAAAAAATGTGTAAGAAATGAAACATCAAGGCTGTATGACCATATACTGTATTTTTCTTTTTTTTTTTAAAGGAAAGCTTTATTCTTTTTTTTTTTTTTTTTTAATTTATTTTTGGCTGTGTTGGGTCCTCGCCTCTGTGCAAGGGCCTTCTCCAGTTGTGGCAAGCGGGGGCCACTCTTCATCACGGTGCGCGGGCCTCTCACCACAGTGGCCTCTCTTGTTGCGGAACACAGGCTCCAGACACGCAGGCTCAGCAATTGTGGCTCACGGGCCCAGCCACTCCGCGGCATGCGGGATCCTCCCAGACCAGGGCTCGAACCTGTGTGCCCCGCACCGGCAGGCAGACTCTCAACGACTGTGCCACCAGGGAAGCCCCATATACTGTATTTTTAAAATTATTTATTTATTTTGGCCATGCCACGCAGCATGAGGGATCCTAGTTCCCCGACCAGGGATCGAACCCATGCCCCCTGCAGTGGAAGGGTGGAGTCCCAACCACTAGACCACCAGGGAAGTCCCCTGTATTTTTAATTCAGTTATTCAAGTATTTACTGAATACTTCCTATAGACAAGGTGCTATACCAGAAATTAGGGATTCACAAAGTTCATGTCATTAATTTTTAAAATCTGAAGAGAAAAATCAGTAAACAAAAATTTTTAAGGCAAGGACATAATGGACATAAAAGACAATAATTAGAAAAGAAAAGGGAATATAAACTCCACTGAAAAAATAAAAACTGTATAAGACCGATTTGTTAAATTTAAGATTCACAGAGGACAGCGTGAGGCCAGAGAATAAACGGAAAATCTACAATTTTGAAGTGAAACAGTCATGGTTCTAATTCTGGTTCTGCCAATTACTTGCTGGGCACACCACTTAACATCTTCAATCCTCCATTTCCTCAATTATAATGAAAGATAAAAGTAAATACCTCTTAAATTTGTCAGGAGGGTTAAATTATGTAATTTAACACAATTCAAAGCAGAGAGTAAGGATTCAATAACAGTTAGCATACTTCCCTAATTTTTTCTTACTCTGACCTGCAATTACTTATAGGCCATAGCTTCTCCAGAGCTGAAATATGCTTCCCAGTATTCCACGAGCTACACGTGCCTCAAGAGGTTGTCCCATTCACATGGCTCACAAGTGGGCCTGTCCTAGGTGGGTGTTCTCTTTATGAGACAAAGAACTGATGACCCCAAAACAGCAGCAGCCATCATTGGACACTTATTTAGTTTGTCGATTTCAAACCCTGCACTACTGGGATTTTAACAGACTTTCAAGATTGAAAAGACTAATAAACTCTGCAGGCTCTCAAAAGGGAGACACTTACCTTGTGAAAAAACAAGTTACATATTTTTTTAAATTGTCTGTTTATTCTGGGAGATTCAAGGTTATCTACTACCTGTTTTTCTTCCTCTCCAATGCTTAACTTGAAAGTCATTCAAAAGGTTTACTGGCATACATAAGTATGGGCTCTGTACATGCTTCCTACCTGAAATCTGTTCTCACGTAGGAAAAATGCCGAGCTCCGATAACAGTGACCTACATAAACTCAATGGTGCAAATGTAAGGAGGTCAAGTGAGGTCCTGCTGAATTATATATGTTGCGCCACACAAGCTGATCTGCAATTCCCTTAAAGCCTCACAGCCCTCAATGACTGTGAATCAACAACATCCTTGAACCTAAAAAGACTATGACATCCTGCAATCAAAGTATCGATCTTGGAAAGCATCTGCCTCCTTTGTATTTTCCAGAAGTGTTCTATGTTTTCATCTATAACACAGCAGTCCCAATCTAAGATGCAGACATAGAGGCAAACATTCGAAACGTGTGATCCTTGAATAAGAGGCTGCCAATAATGAAATCATTTTGTTTGCTGACAATGAGAAAATTAGGTGACTTGAAGCATCTAAACACAGGCATGGTCTTTTCCAGCCTGGTTTGTGTTCTGGCCCCGCACAACCTGAAATAACAAGTGTGCAACTGCTTGGTGATGGATCGACTGCATAGAGATGAAGGACCTCAAACAGATGAGAACCTCAGAGCATGCTTGAGCTCGGGAATCAATGAGCCAGATTCCCCCAATGAACTGGCTCCACTCTAGAGACAGAGCCTAAGAAAAATGCTAAATTCACTTTTTCACACCACAGGGGTCAATTTGGTTAATAATCTCTCTGCAGCCTTAAAATCATTAGTGAACACCTGGACCAAAAAAAAAAAAAAAAAAAATCCAAAAGCAAGATCTTTGAAGCTTAGAGAGCCTGCACAGAATCAGGAGGGGAAAGACTTGAACCTTGGATATCTTAGCTACTATATGCCTATGCCCTTCCATTTCATCAAAACACTGCAAAAGTAATTAGGGTAATAAGTATGAAAAACGTTATACTTCTTGGAAAACCAGTGCTTTAGATGTTCAGTAAATGATACCTTGCTTCCAAATTTCCTTAGCAGCTTTGAATTCTTAATCATTCACTTATCCATTTAATCATTCAGAAAAAGTTTATATCTTTACTTTTATTTTTCCTGATTGCATGGTAATACATTCTTATTGTAAAATATTCAAATGAAACAGTATTGCATAATGGAGAAAGTACAAGTCTCTGGAAATCCCAGAAACATGTGTATTTGTTAATCACTACTTTGTAGCTCTATGCAGAGGTGTCATGGGGTTGTCAAAGCACATCAGACAACACTCCTGTCCT
The DNA here is from genome assembly GCF_028021215.1 of Eschrichtius robustus. Taxonomy (NCBI): domain Eukaryota; kingdom Metazoa; phylum Chordata; class Mammalia; order Artiodactyla; family Eschrichtiidae; genus Eschrichtius; species Eschrichtius robustus. Next base: position 28,644,966 of record NC_090835.1, on the reverse strand, counting down.
CAAAAAAACCACAGTCTAGTAATAGAGATGGTAACTATAAAAATAACTAAAATACAGTATAAAAAGCAATGTAAGCCATAAGAAAGGCACAAAGAAATGCTACAGGAAGTCAGACAAGGAAGAAATTCCTCCTAGCAAAGTATGTCCAAGGAAAGATTCTTCCTTTGCAAAAAAAATCCTGTTTCTGGGGCTTCCCTGGTGGTGCAGTGGTTGAGAATCTGCCTGCCAATGCAGGGGACATGGGTTCGAGCTCCGGTCTGGGAGGATCCCACATGCCGCGGAGCAACTAGGCCCGTGAGCCACAACTACTGAGCCTGCACGTCTGGAGTCTGTGCTCCACAACAAGAGAGGCCACGATAGTGAGAGGCCCGCGCACCGCGATGAAGAGTGGCCCCCGCTTGCCGCAACTGGAGAAAGCCCTTGCACAGAAACAAAGACCCACAACACAGCCAAACATAAATAAATAAATAAATAAAAATTTAAAATGAATATCTGCTTATAAAAAATATATATATTAAAAAAAAAATCCTGTTTCTGCCACTTCCTATAACTCCAAGTGTCATGTTCGTTTTGAGTCCTGCTGCTCTGTGCTAGACTTCCTAAATTAAGATCTAAGAGTTTTCGAGTAACATTCTCAATCCTACTTTCCTACCATTTCCCTAAAGATTCAGCAATTCTGAATTCACTGCTTACCTCCAAGCAAGGCAAACATGAAAGAAAATCATTTGATCATTAGTCACTTCCCATTATCATTGTGCACAGGAATTGGGGAAAATATAAAAACAGTAAGACTGGAAAAGGACAAATGTTAAGTTCCCCTTGGCCCTTTTGAAAAAAAAAATTGGATGAATAAAGAAGACCTAAGTTAGAGAGACAAATAAGAGCCACACCAACACGGAAGTACTCCACACACACTTAACACTTAGTACGTGAGAGCTAGACAGAAGGATGCGTAGGAAAAGAGTTTGAAATACGTAAAAGCTCTGGTTGTAAAAAGATTCAAATTTTTATCACTGCCTCTAAATAGGCAACGATAGTTGAATAAAGAAGAAAAGAATCAGGAGGCCAAGGGTCACAGAAAGCTCAGTCTCTGATGAGCTGAGAGATCTTGAATGAGACAATTAACCCACTGGTTATCATAATTCTCATCATTACAATAAAAATAGGGGCTTCCCTGGTGGTGCAGTGGTTGAGAATCCACCTGCCAATGCAGGGGACACGGGTTCGAGCCCTGGTCTGGGAAGATCCCACATGCCGCGGAGCAACTGGGCCCGTGAGCCACAACTACTGAGCCTGCGCGTCTGGATCCTGTGCTCCGCAACAAGAGAGGCCACGATAGTGAGAGGCCCGCACACCGCGATGAAGAGTGGCCCCCGCTTGCCGCAACTAGAGAAAGCCCTCGCAAAGAAACGAAGACCCAACACAGCCAAAAATAAATAAATAAATAAATAAATTCTAAAAAATAAATAAATAAAATAAATAAAAATGATGCTAGCCTTCTACGATGCTCAAATGGATCATATATTTGAAATCATTTTATAAAACACTGTACAAAGTATTTCATAAAACACACAAGGTTAAGGTAGCTAGCCTAAGTTCCAATGAAAGATTTGTAGACTCAGGACATAAATCTGGATTTTCCAAATGACCAGTCCCTAAATGTCACTTCCACTGACCCTTAGAAGTGGGAAGGGCTTAAATAACTCGATAAATAAAGGATATGTCATATCCCTTCCTTCCCCCAGCATCTACACAGTGCCTGGAGCAGAGTAATTACTCAGGACTCTTGTCCCTTAGCAACTACTAACTGTCTGCTGCGTTTTTAGTGGACATCAGAATCGGTAAGCTGCCATTTCAGGGACAAAGTCACATGGGCGGAAAGGCGTGCTGGTTTCTTCGTCACTTACACACTTCTCTTCCTGGACACACTCAAGTGAAGGCCATAAGCAGCCTGTCGGCACTGAAAGACTCCGTAACAGTGACATCACTAAACACTCTCAGCCTTGCTCAGGAGAGGATGGTGTGGGTGGGTGTTGGACTTCTGAGGAGGCCCAGGCACCAAGCAGTCTCGGAAAACTTGGAGAGGAGCAGCCCACTCTTGGCCCTTTTGCCTGCCATTTGTTAAAACATGGAACAGAACACAAGCCCCCTCTGCCATGAACTTCACAGCAACGCCCTGACAACTTTGAAATAAAAAACAGATTTCTTTGTTAAACGGATATAAGACAGGCCTGAAAAAGGATTCTTTATAGATTATTGGCGTAATATTGATAAAGAGCTTTGTACAACCCAGTCTTCCTTCCTTGGTATCAGAGCAGCATTAACAGGAGGACTGGCCAGCAGCTGCCCAGGGTACAATCTAGAAGAGGTACTAAAGTGTTCCCCAGAAAAGTAACACAGTGGGAAAAACAAAAACAAAAACCCACCATTTATCAGAAATGTATTTAAGAAGGGAATTGGGTTTAATTGTAAAAAATACCTTGATGAGACAATTGAGGTGGGAGTAGGGGCGGCAATCTCTGCAACAAAACAAAGTCAATAAAATGCCTTTATGTAGAGTGGGGTCGACACCTGGAGGGCTTTCGTTCTGCTGAGTTGGGTATGGAGGCCAGGCACTGCAATCTGTCATCATCCTTCTCCACATGCAGCACTGCTCAAATCTGTTATGTCACTTGGTTGCTGAAGGAATACCAAATAATTAGTCTGCCGGGGCCACCGACACGTCTTGGTCAAGCCCTGCTTGGGGTCACCAGTTCATTTAATTAGGAAAGGTCTGGCTTTTTCTTTCAGCTCTCCTCCCATCCCTCAGTGTCTCTGCCTCCCTTACCCTATTCACACATGGACAAATCAACTGCACATATTTACTAAACACCTGCTACATTTCAAGCCCTGGGAAGGGAGAGAGGAGCACCGCACAATTTTGCTCCCAGAGGAATACATGCTCTAGACAACTAAGTTAATATAAGGCAAAGGATGGGAACTCTAAGGAGAGAAATGTGCAAATACAAATAAGGGGATGCAGATCAGGGGCCAGGGGAAGTTTCATGGAGGATGTGGCATTTATGTAGGATCAGCAGGAGCTCACCAGGTACAAAAGAAAGACAGAAGAACTCAAAGCTGATAAATGAATGAATAAAGGCATGAAAGCCTATGAGGACACGGTATCTTCAACAAATGACAAAGTGTCTAGTGGCCATAGAACAGGTAATGTACTGTGGAGTGACAGGAGATGAGGCTAGAAACAAAGGTCAGAGACAAAAATTGGAAAGTCTTTGGCTGCTGTACCAGAGGGATGGGATTTTACCCTGGAAGTACTAGTGAGCTACCAATGGTTTTAAGCTGGAAGTAGAAGACACATGGTCAGATCTGTGTTTGGTAAAAGCACTCTGCCAGAAATGTGAAAATTAACGGATGGGGAGTGGGAGGTGAAGGTGGGAATTGCAATGGTCCAGGATGAGAACAGAAAACAGAAAAATGGGGACATTTCCTAGGTAGCATTAATGGGACCTAATGACTACAGTGCCTAGTGATAAAGAGGGAAGAGTTTCTCTCTCTTAATTAATTCCTACTCATTCTTTAGATCTCAGATCAAATGCCACTCTTCCTAAAGGAAGCTGTGCAAACCCCAGGAATAAATTAAGTCCTTTTGTGACATGCTCTCAAAGTACATTGGACTTTTCTTCCACAGCCCTTACTTCAGGTTTGTAATGCTGTACTTGTGTGACAAGTCAGATTAATGTCTATATCTGTTACCAGGCTGTGAGCCTCTTGATGGTCTGTCTTGTTGTCCATGTAACCCCATCACCTAGCACGGTGTCTGGATCACAGTGGGAACTCAAAAATTATTTTTTGAAAGCAATGTTGAGGGAAGGCAGTTAAGGATCACACATCTATACTGCAAACCCAGGCAGATGGTGAGCCCATTAATTAAGGCAGGGTATGGAAAAGACGGAAGAGGTGAAAATGGGGAAAAGAAAATGAATTCCAGCTTGAACATGGTACGCTGGAAATATGTGCAAGAATTCCAGATGGAGATTTCCAATAGCTTTGAACTCAGGAGAGTCAATCTAGAGACGACAGATTTAGAAACCATCCGCATGGCTGAAGAGATAGGAGTCACTGCTTTACCCAGGCTGAGTATGTAACTTCAGAAAAGAGGAGAATCAAAGATGGAGACCTGGAGGAAGCCAAATTTAGAATCAGCTAAACAAGCCAGCAAAAACACTAGGAAAGAAAAGTCTAAGAACCAGGAGAGAGTTGAAGAGATCAAGCGAGGCAGAGTTCAAGAAAGAGAAAGTGTTCGGGAAGATCCAGCATTGCCAAGGGGTTGGGAGTTGGCTAGCAGGTCTAATAAAGAGGAGGGCTCTGTGATTCAAGCAATGATTTTTATTTTTTTTTAATTTATTTCTTTACTTATTTATTTTTGGCTGCATTGGGTCCTCGTTGCTGCGTGCGGGCTTCCTCTAGTTGCGGTGAGCGAGGGCCACTCTTCGTCATGGTGTGTGTGGCCTCTCATTGCGGTGGCCTCTCCCGTTGCGGAGCATGGACTCCAGGCGCGCTGGCTTCAGTAGTTGTGGCACACAGGTTCAGCAGTTGTAGCTCGCAGGCTCCAGAGCGCAAGCCCAGCAGTGTGGCACATGGGCCTAGTTGCTCCGCAGCATGTGGGATCTTCCCGGCACAGGGCTTGAACCCGTGTCCCCCGCATTGGCAGGCGGACTCCCAACCACTGTGCCACCAGGGAAGTCCCAGTAATAATGTTTATTTCCAAAGCAAAAGACCGCTAGGCTTCCAAAGAAAGGCTAAAAGATCAACCAATGGAGAGAAGGAAAATAAAAAACAGGCAAGAGAAAGAGAACAATTCTTCCTCTCACTCATTCAATAAGTAGTTGTTGAGCTCCTACTATGAGCTAAGCACTCTACACTGGAGGTGCAGCAGTAAACAAGACATGATGGTCTATGGGTCCAGAGGATTTAAGAGGAGACAGAATCAAGATCAAAGAAGAGGCTAGCCTTGAAAACTCATGAGACACCTCTCTCCTCTGAACTAAAAAGGAAAGAGCAATGATCTAGGGCTAAAGACTACATGGGCAGGGCCTAGAAACATCAATGAGGTAGGAGATTTCAGAGCTGTCATGTTAGGCTCCCCTGAAGGCAGAGACTGAGGCAAGGGTTTACGTGCAGGAGTTTATTTGGGAGGTGATTCCAGAAAGCAGGGATGAGGGAATACAGAGTAAGATAGAGAAGGAGTAAAAGCCAATATAAGGGTACATTATGAAGTTTGCCACTGATAGCAAAGGGCCTGATTTGGCCAGGACCTCCTAAGAAGTATGCAGTATGCATCCAGAATTATGCACCTGAAAAATGGAAGACTGAAGCATTTATTCACATGTTCAAATGCCCAATGGTTGAGGGCAGCCCCTGAAGGCATTTACTCCCCCGTACTTACAGGCTTTTCTTTGGCCCAGGCCCAACAGGTTTCCAGCATGAGAGATGGCAGAAAAGGAGCACAGTGGGTGCTAGAGGTAGGAAGGTGACATACAAAACTGGTCACCACAGTGGCTGTTGAAATCAGACAATGGCCACCAGGAGAATCTGCCACAAAGAGAATACCAGTGAGAACCAGGTAGAAAAGACTACACATTCAGCCTAGGTTGAGTGAGAAGGGAAAGGATGCTAGGAGAACATGGCTTGAGAAATTTTTCTAAAATCTAAGCTTTCTTCCAATGCTTTTGGCCTCTCTATAAAGAGGTGAGCTGAGGGATTTATTTAGTTGCTCAAAATTAAGATCATGAAAAAGGCTTTGTACTCTTCCAAGACAAGGGCCATGATACTAATCACTGATATTTATTGGCACTTATTGTATGCCCACACTTTGCAGCATCATCAAATGAATTACCCCTGCGACCACATATAGTAAGAACTATTACTGTTCCATTTTACAGAGGAGGAAACTGAGGCTAAGAGAGCTTTTCCAAGCTTTTACGGTCTATAAGGTAACAACCTATTTCATTTTAAGTATGTGTGTCAATAACTCACACTTGAATACTTGTGTCTGAACATACACACACACAGTAAAACCAGATGTGAGGATTCCCAGAGAATACAGTTTACTTAGCCTCCCTGTCCATTTCAACATTATACAGATAATGAAGCACTTCTAGACTCTTTATTGAATGAGCATCTTTAATTTTTTTTTATTTACACCAACTGATCATTGTCTTTTCTACAATATATATAAGACTAGGTATGAAGAAAATGAAGACTTTTGGATACGGAGACTAGAGGAAAAACCAACAACAAGATATGACCCAAACCAGAGAGCTAAATTAAGTCAACAAAATACACCATAAAAGGGAAAACTAAAGCATGTGAAAAAGACTTTAAACTCATTACAGACCTAAATGTAAATCTGATTGCAAAATTATCTGCATCTTTAATTTGGAGGCTCACGATTATGCTGGAAGTAGGAGGCAAAATTTAATTTAAGGAGCAATATTGGCCAATCACCCCTGCTTTCTTTAACACAGGAGCAGGGAGGGAAAGAGAAGGCCAGAGGAAGGAAAAGCAGATGTGATCACATCATCAACACACTTGGGTCTGGCTTGGGGAGGCTGGCTAGGCAATGCCACCTTCCCTGGAATAGAGCTGGTTTGTAATTAGTTTAGGCTGTGGACACTTGCATCCACAGATGACAACTGGACACTTGCCACAATCAAGATAATGTTTCACAATCAAATTAACTCGGCTCAAGAACTTGATTTGGAGCCTGTTTATGGTTAACCATCAAATGGTTTTCAGAGGACTCAGAGCATAAGATATGAAAAAGATACTAGGTAAGCAGCATGTGAACAGTAAAAGCACATGAAGCTGCGGCTACTTGTTAGCCACAGAGCATTTATGATGGGGGCGGGAGCAGTGGGACAATAAGTACAGATGAAAGGTTAGAAATCAGTTCTCAAAGAAATGAATACATTTTTTATAAAATAATAATAGTAAACCCACATGTTTTTAAATGTGTATGGATAAATACTTCAGCAGAAGTATTATACCAGTTCCTGTATTGCATAAAAGCAGGAATCCTCAGCTCATACATCTTTGCCACCAGAACCTAATGCATTGCCTGGAGCAGTGCAGATATTTGGAAAAACTTATCATGCTGCTATAATAATTAGGAGAGGAGGACATAGAAACATAGAAAAACTTTCTGATCTACTGAGAAGTGAAAATGATACGTAGATGGATTGCAACCATGTACAAAAATAGGCATGTTTGAGGACAACTAGATGATGTTCAAAAATGAAAACCGCAGTGTTAGGTGTTGGGATTCTGCGTGTGTTTCTCTGTGGGTTTTTTTTTTTTCCCCTAAAACTGTCTTTAATGTTGTCAGAATGTCATCTTTTCCATTTCAAAATTTACACTTTTTCATGTCGGAGGGTGGGAAGGAATCCAGTAGTGAATGAACTGCTAGCTTATAGGATAAGGTTCAAACTCCAATAGCTTAGCACTAGAGACCCTGCATGATCTAGTACAGCCAAGAACTCCAGTTGCATATCCCTCTTCCTTCCTTCTTCTCCATCACATTTAATTGCTTGTCCTTTCCAAAATGTGTCATAGGTTTCACTTTTTTTTTTTTTTTTTGGCTTATACCATTTACACTACCTGGAACACCCGTCCTCCCAACCATTCTTCATATAACTAAATCCCACTCACTTCAAAAACAGCTCAAATATCCCCTCTCTGAGAAGCCATCCCTGATTCCCCACACCCTACCTTCTGCCACACTGCTGCATTTCTAAAGCAGTTTAGGCTTACCTCTGTCAGAGAGCTTGTCACCCTATACTCCAATAACTGGTTTACTTGCCTTTCTCCTCCACTAGCCTGAACCCTACCTAGAGATAATATAAAGATGCCTGGGGCTACAAAAGCCAATTTTAACAACTTGTGACAGTGTGGTCCCTTAGTCACCGCTCTTCTGGTTGCAAGTAACAGACATCCACTGAAACTACTTTGTGCACAAAAAGGGAATTTACTTATAAGGACACAAAGATACTTCTCTAATCCCAGTGGTAGAAATCACTGTTACTAAGGTCTGGATCCTAGAGCCAGAAAGCCTACAGAATCAAGTCAATCAGTCTTATTCTCCCCCTCCCACCTTACGTCCCTGCGCCCTCAGAGTCATTTAACCTGTATCGCTCAGTAGGCCTGCTGTATTACTCCCTCTCTCTCAGAAAGACAGTTGCTGTTGTTGTTGTTTTTAACATCTTTATTGGAGTATAATTGCTTTACAATGTTGTGTTAAGTTTCTGCTGTATAACAAAGTGAATCAGCTATATGCATAAGTATATCCCCATATCTCCTCCCTCTTGCTTCTCCCTCCCACCCTCCTTATCCCACCCTAGGTGGTCGCAAAGCACCGAGCTGATCTCCCTGTGCTATGCAGCTGCTTCCCACTAGCTATCTGTTTTACATTTGGTAGTGTATGTGTTAGTGTTACTCTCTCACTTCGTCCCAGCTTACCCTTCTCCCTCCCTGTCTCCTCAAGTCCATTCTCTACATCTGCGTCTTTATTCCTGTCCTGCCCCTAGGTTCATTAGAACTTTTTTTTTTTTTTAGATTCCATATGTATGTGTTAGCATATGGTATTTGTTTTTCTCTTTCTGACTTACTTCACTCTGTATGACAGACTCTAGGTCCATCCACCTCACTACAAATAACTCAATTTCGTTTCTTTTTATGGCTGAGTAATATTCCATTGTATATATGTGCCACAGAAAGACAGTTTTATTTATTTTGTCAATAGCTTTTTGTTTTATTGAAGTATAGTTAATTTACAATGTCGTGTTAGCTTCAGGTGTTCAGCGAAGTGATTCAGTTATATATATATATATTTATATATATATATATATACACACATACACACACACACACACACACATATATATATACACTTTTTCAGACCCATTTCCATTATAGGTATTACAAGACACTGAATATAGTTCCCTGTGCTATACAGTAGGTCTTTGTTGTTTATCTGTTTTATACATAGTAGTGTGTATATGTTAATCCCAAACTCCTAATTTCTCTCCCCCCGCCCCCTGCTATCCCCCCAGTAACCATAAGTTTGTTTGTTGTCTGTGAGTCTATTTCTGTTTTGTAAATAAGTTCATTTATATCATTTTTTAGATTCCACATATAAGTGGTATCATATGATATTTGCCTTTCTCTGTCTGACTTACTTCACTTAATATGATAATCTCTGGGTCCATCCATATTGCTGCAAATAGCATTATTTCATTCTTTTTTATGGCTGAGTAATATTCCATTGTGTATATATACCACATCTTCTTCATCCATTCATCTTCAGAAAGACAGTTTCACAGTGGCTAAAGGCATGAGCTCATGCTACCTGAGTTCCTGCCTGGCTCCACCACTACCCAACTACATGATCTTGGGTAAATTAATTAACCTCTCTATGACTCAGCTTCCTCGTCTATAAAATGGGAATGAGAAGAGGACCTACCTCAAAGGACTGTTATGAGAATTAACCAAAGACATGGCTTCCCACAGTTCCCAAGTGTACCTACCTACCCCATCTACCTACAGATATGTCTTAGTCCCAAGTCCAGCTTCTGGGAAATTCAATCTGACTGGCCCAACTTGAGTCAGCTGTGTACCCTCGATCTACTCAGGCATGACCATGGGAGCCAAGATACACAGTACAAACATGACAGCCGGGGCCACCCTTGAAGGGGAGAGTTCTCAAAGAAAAGGGCCATGGGTTAAACTGACACCATGAACAAATGCCTACTACAGCCACCAACAATCCTCTTAGCAGCCCACGCAGCCACACCTGTGGGCCTGCCTTGGATTACAGCTGGGCCCCTTCACCTCACAGTCCTTTGCAAGGCTCTTATTTAAAACACACAGCTGCCCATATGCCTGCAATGGCACTTAAGGGAGCTCTGCATGCCAGCACTTAATAAGCCAGGCTTAATGGTGATGATGGTGACACTGACAAGAATGAGGGTAGCACAACAGGCCACACCATGGGCTGCTATTGCTTCCCTGCAGTTTGCTGCTGGACCCCATGGCTTGAAGTTGAAGTCGACACATCCTTCTAACTTGGCTAATGTGGTTGGGCTCTGGGGCCGACCCTCATCAGCTCCAATCCAGCTGCTAGTTAGGTAGATTTATACCCCACTAAATCCATTGTCACACAAGGGCCTCCTCCTCACTGCCAGGGTTTAAAGAACATAAGCACAGCATCCAATAACCAGAAGAGGAAAGACCTCCAGAGAAAATTAACCATTTGGCTTCAAAGTATTATGTTGCTCCTCTAGAATTTCCAAGTAAATGAGGTCAGCTGGGGAGATGCATCTTTAAAATAAAAAGAAAGTCTTGGGCACAAACGTAGCCCATAAATAAAGTCCCATTTGCAACTCTATATCAAACTCATTCTTATCCTAGTATAATCTCCTCAACAAAAACCAAGACTTGTAGACCAGTACATCTTCAAAGTCCATCAACAATACATTATCTCACGCAGTTCTGAAAACAGCCCTGGTGAGTGGGTATTGCTATCATCACTCCACAGGAGAGGAAAGTGAGGCTCATATAGGGTAAGACAGTTGCCTAACATCTTGTGAGCTGAAAGCAGCAAAGCCCTAATTAAACCCAAATCGGCTAGCACCTTGCCCATGGTGTTTTCTCTACCCTTCCGCTGCCTGCTATTGCTTCTTTTCCCTAATTTCAAACCAAGAATCATCATTCCTAAACTATTTGTGTGTACACATTTGCACACCAGTGTTCTATGGCAGTGCTGAGTAAGGTTAGGTCTGTACCCACCCAACCAGAATAGATAATCAAATTCATACATTCATATATTTGGCAAGATTTCATTTGAAGAAGTGAAGCAGTGTACCTTACTTCTTTCACCACCACCACCTCTACCATCATCACATTTATTAACACCTCCTGCATACCAGACACTGTGCTAAGTGCTTTACAAGCATTCTCTCAGGTAACCCTCACAGTGATGAGGTACTTTTGTTACCCACCGCCATTTTACAAATCAAGAAATTGAGGCCCAGTATATACAAAACAGACACAGACTCACAGACATAGAACACAAACTTGTGGTTACCAAAGGTGAGAGGGAGTGAAGGCAGGGACAAATTAGAGGAATGGGATTAACAGATACAAACTTTCTTTCTTTCTTTCCTTTCTTTCTTTTCCTTCCTTCCTTCCTTCCCTCCCTCCCTCCCTCCTTCCTTCCTTCCTTCCTTCCTTTCCTCCCTCCCTCCCTCCCTCCCTCCCTCTCTCTCTCTCTCTCTTTCTTTACTTTTGGCTGTGTTGGGTCTGCATTGCTGTGCTCGGGCTTTCTCTAGTTGTGGTGCGGGGGGGAGCTACTCTTCAGTGTGGTGCGTGGGCTTCTCATTGTGGTGGCTTCTCTTGTTGCAGAGTACAGGCTCTAGGCGCGCAGCCTTCAGTAGTTGTGGCTCACGGGCTCTAGAGCGCAGGCTCAGTAGTTGTGGCGCACGGGCTTAGCTGCTCCGCAGCATGTGGGATCTTCCCGGACCAGGGCTGGAACCCGTGTCCCCTGCATTGGCAGGTGGATTCTTAACCACTGCACCACCAGGGAAGCCCTGATACAAACTTTTATACATAAAATAGATAAGCAACAAGGATTTACTGTACAGCACAGGGAATTACACCCATTATCTTGTAATAACCTATAGTGGAATATAATCTGCAAAAATACTGAATCACTATGCTGTATACCTGAAATTAACACAATACTGTAAATCAACTATACTTCAATTTAAAAATAAATTAAAGTAAAGTAAAATAAAATAAAATAATAAATTGAGGTCCAAAGCCATTAGCCTTGCCCAATGTCACATAGCGAATAGCCTGGTAAGATATTCAAAGCAAGAACTATCTGATTCCAGACTCTAAATCACCATTACTAGTGTTGAAAGAAATCAATTCCAGAACCAGTAACAAGATCTCATCACAGCTCTCCTTCATAAAAATATTCTGCCTGTGAATTTTTAGGTCTCAGTGAATATACTAGTAACTACCTCAAACCCCTTCTAGAAGCAGGCAGGAAAGTAAATAAATAGCCAGGATTTCTTTTAGGAATTTGAATAGCAGGGAGGGTAGCCATGTAATAAACACTTCAATAAATTTTGCTGTAGCATGAAGAGCAATCTCATTTTCAAATGGTGAATCCTGGCTCCTGTGTATGTGGCATTATAATCATCCAAGTAGGGTTTATGGTACACACCACTTTAGGAATGCTGGTACTTTAAGTGGATTTGAATAACAAGAGCAGCCTTAAATCAGTCACCATCACTGAGCACAGTCATTGGAAGGCTTGGAATTTGCCTTTAGAAAATTCATGTGAGAAAAGACTCAGAAAATGGCAATGTTCATTCAGAGATCGAAGACAACCTGAATGTTTAACTCATCACCATCTTTGAGGTTAAAGACCTCTACGAGCTGTTTGTACAAGAAAGGGAATAAAAAAGAATAAAAGACAATGAGAGGTGGTAGAGGGTAGTGGTGAAGAGCACTCTGGAGACAGCCAGACCCGCCCCCCCCCTCCCCGGGGTGGGGGGAGTCCTGACTATGTCATTTACTAGTTCTGGGGCTTTGGGCAAATTGCCTGAAGACTCTAAATGGTTTGGTCATAGGCAGGGGGCGTCACCACTAGGGCTAAAAGCCATCAGAAATAAATAATCTTTATGAAAAGTGACTCTCCTCCCTATATATTATTATAGCCCATGACAGCTGGTTTGGTTTGCAAATTTTTCACAACCAGGGCCCAAAATATAAGTCCCATTCACATTTGAGAGTATTACCTATTCACAATGTAAACACTAGAAGCAGCCGGTTCAGTGCTATCATTACTTAAGGGGATAGGAGGGAGAGGGAGGAAGACAATGAGCATCGACAGTATACCAGGCAGAAAACTGGAACAGCAGACACTGTTCTGCGTCACTGAATTTATGTAATACAAATTTAGCTGACAAACCAGACACAAATGTGAGAAGAAGTATAGAATAAGTAAGGAGACACTTTTTTCCACTATCCTTATCAACTGAGAATATCTAAAAGTTTGCAACAGCAGGTGAGGAGACTATATATATATATATATATATATATATATATATAAAACCAGCAATGAATACATCATCCTCTCTGCTGCTACTAAGGATGCAAAAGAGGAAACACAAAGAACAGCTTTGATCATAATCAAAGGGAGGGGGGGCAAGCTCCTTGAGGGCAGGAACCATCTGTGTCCTAGTAACCAATATATGCCCAGCACCTAGCAAAGAGGTTGGCAGGTAGAAAGAATGCAATCAAAATGCTGAACGAATGCAAGAATGCATGGATGCACCCAGGATGTGACTGTGATCAAAGCCCAAAGCCCTTGGTACGTTTCACCGGTCTCCCTCCTTATTCATCTAGAAGAATGTCCTACCTTGCTGGTCATCCCCACCATTGACAATAATGAAAACACAAGATCATAACAAAATAATATTTTAAACATACATAACATACCAGGTCATTAAAAATAGACAAGGGAGTATTTTACATTGAGACACTAGGGAGCATCGTTACTTTGAAATGTCACTTTCTGCTTTAATTAGTAAGCTCTAATGATAAGTATATGTCATTCTTATCTAATGAAAGTCTTGAATGCATATGAAATCTGGGTCACAGCCCTCTCTGGGAGGTACACGGATGTACAAAGAACAAACAGAATGCATGTGTTGATGTCAACTAGCTTACTTATCTTTATTAATATAAATGCTGAAGTTTTAACTTTTGAAATCTGAGAATAAATTTGTTCAACACACTAAGCACTCTCGGCATAGCAATTTGATCTCCTTTTACTTTTCTCAAGACAGCCTAAGCTATTGTAGGGACACGCTGAAGTCCCCAGTTATCATTTTCAAGCCAGCTCTGAGGTATCACTCAGAACAGGACCACCAGCTCAGAGGCATATTTTTAATAAAGACAACAATAGGTCTGCTTGCTCACAGGGAAATTTATAAGGCTGTCTTTGCTTCCTTCCACCTATTGTGGGGCTTTATCCAAGTAGAATGTACTCACTCTTCCCAGCTTCAAAGACCCTGATAATGGACTTCTCCTTTTCAAAAAGAAGTCTTAGTTGTCTGGCTCCTTTCATTCAACAGTCAGAATACAAAAGAACCAGCGTGATACAGACAAATACCTCTGAGCTGCTTGTTGTGGCAATATCAGATAAAGAAATTCAGCAGCCTAGAGAGATACTTGACAAGTTCATCTGAATGTCAATACCAAGCACTCTCTCCCAGCCACCCCACCAACGTAGTGAGAATGTATCACAAAAACAGAACACAGAAGCCATCACTTGGATGTGGCTTCCAGTTCCTTTTTACAGTTCCTGGCAAAAAAAAAAAAAGAAAGGAAGGAAGGAAGGGAGGGAGGGAGGGAGGAAGAAGGGAGGGGAGGGAGGGACGGAGGGAGGGAGGGAGGGGGGAAGGACTGCTGTTCTCTGCTTTGTGTTCCCCAGATTCAGTCAAAAATATAAGTCATTTATAGCTTCATCCGTTGACTGACCCAGAGCAGAAGCCAGATGATTGTAATGGCAATGTCAGTTCTCCAAGGCAGTCAAGCAAGTTACCAAGCTCTTAACCAGCTCCCAGCCATATAGCTTGTTTGGCTACCCAGGGCTTCATTCTTGGCCAATCTGCATCACCATGAGGACTCTAGTTCAACCCGTCCCCAGAGTGGGCTCTCATTTACTACTCAGGTTTCACGCAGATCAGCTCATTCACACACCCAATGACCAATCCGCCTCTAGAGCCAGGCTCTCTCAGCAGCTTCACAATTGCAAAGCAATTTCTCAGAGGAAGTCAAAGCTTCACTCACTTATCACAGAAATGGCTCATAGAGATATTATCTTAAAATGCTTTCTCTTAAAAAAAAAAAATAACTTTTTTTTTGAACTGAGAATTACATGCTGTGCTGAAATAGAATGGTGGTAGGTTCTGATTATATCTTTTTTCCCATTTTTGGTTTCACTCTTAAGTATAGAAATACCAGATTGCCTCTCCATTTACTCCCTTTTCTCCCTGATACTTAAAGTTTAGTCTGGTCAATCAAAAGCAGCTTTAATATTAAACCTCCATCTTTTATCCCCACCCCCCCAGATATCTAAGAACAATGTGAGTATGCATCATTTCATGCTATGGATGTGTGCCTGAGAACTCCATGCAAAATGAGTCAAGGCAATGGTGTGTCTGAACGTGACTCTAATCACTGACATGGGAAAAAGATACCCAGGTTCCAACCCTGCTGTGATCACCTTTCCTCCTCTTTGAAACGAGTGGGCTGGAGACTCTCCAGCTTATCTCTGAAATTCTGGGGTTGTGTGTTAATACCTCATGATGTAGCAGTATGAAAAGACACACAAACACTGAAAATAATTGTTAGAAAAATGACATTTAAAAAAGAAAAATAATATTTATGATATAACATTTAAATTTCTTTAAAACGAAAAATTATTTGACAAATTTTCTGTGAACTTTTTTTTCATTAGGACTTTCTCAAACTAAAACATGCTATATCAAAAGGGGTGATCCAAATACGTCGGAGTAACAGTTACCATTTAAAATTAGGCTGTTAAAAGAATAATACACATTTTAAATAATAAAATTAGGCAGTTAGCCTTTAAAGGCCATATTTTAGGGTGAAAAAATATATCTCTGAGGTAGAACAACAACAACAAAAGGTAAATATTAACTCCCTAAAACTATTAAAAAATTTTTTTCCACTATCTTACCGAAGATTGATAATATATACTTTATAGTGTATTTTAGAATTTCATTTCTTTACCAAACCCAGGGAATTTTTTAACTTTAGTAAATTTCATATTTGTTTCTCAATTGCACTGACTGTGCCCTTCACTTCCTACAAAATGAGAAAAGTAATGATAGCCTAACCAATCATGAAGATACAGGTTTGAGGGAAAAGATCTCAACTGGTTTTTCAACTATGATAAATCACGGTTTCAACAATTCATTTTATATAAAAGAAATATTTTACAGATAGAAATCATTCAACCAATTAACAAGGAAAAATAAGATAAAAATATGCTAAGTGACATAATCCTTGTGAAGAATTATTAAGCAGGACAAATAAATCATGAGTCGAATTAGGTACAGGTTTCTAATGTTTATGAATAATGTGTGCATGTTTATATGTATAATGTATTGGTATAGTACACGTGGCATATAATATATACACAGGGCATGCTTATTATGTATGTGCCATGAGTATTGATTGTCTTTGAGAGATAGACTCGTACACAATCAGGAGACCACTGGTTATTTGGCATATCTAAACAGTTATGGTACTGTACAAGAAACATTTTGACCAGTCTTGGTCCTGTCGTTATTTAGCCTGCAGACGTGGCAAGAAAACTATTACTAAAAAGAATTTTCTGCAGATCCAGTTTTGGAGTTTTTTTGAATGAGAAACTACATTCTTTTCTCTTTAAGTAATACAGTATCATTAGTCTAGGCAATTACTGTCAGGTTAATATAATAAATGAATTATCTTTTCTATTCTATTGCCAATGTGCTTTTAAAAACAGCTTTATTGATATATATTTCACATCCCATAATATTCATCCATTTAAATTATACAACTCATTAGTTTCCAGTATTACGGAAAAACCCGAACGAACTTTTTGGCCAACCCAATATATTCAGAGTTGTACAACCATCACCACAATCAATTTTACAACATTTCAACGTCCCAAAAAGAAACCCTGGACCATTTAGCAGCCACTCACCATTTCCTCCTAATCCATCCAGCCCCTAGCAACCACTAACCTACTTTCTGTCAAAGGATTTGCCTATTCTGGACTTTTCACATAAATGAAACCATACAGTACATGGCCCTCTGTGACTGGCTTCTTTCACTTAGCATAATGTTTTCAAGGTTCATTCATGATGTACCATGTATCAGTACTTCATTCCTTTCTAATACTGAATAATATTCTATTGATACAACATTTGTCTATCCATTCATTGTAGATGGATATTTGGGTTGCTTCTACTTTGGGGCTATTATGAGTAATGCTGCTATGAACATTCAAGTACAAGGTTTTGTGTAGTTATATGCTTTCAATTCTCTTGGTATATACCTAGGATTAGAATTGCTGGGTTGTGTGATAACTCAATGTTTAACATTTTGCGGAACTGGCAAGCAGTCTTCAAAATGGCTGAATCATTTTACAGTCCTACCAGCAATATATGAAGGTTCCAATTTCTCCATATCTTCACCAACACTTGTCATTGTCATTTTTATTTTAGTCATTCTAGTGCACATAGAGTGGTCTCTCATTGTGGTTTTGACTTGGTTTGATTTGATTTCCCTAACAATGAATGATGTTGAGGATTTTTTCTAGTGCTTATTAACCATTTGTACATCTTTAGAAAAATGCCTACAAATCCTTTGCCCATTATTCACTTGAATTATAGGGTTGGCTAAAAAGTTCGTTCCATAAGATGTTACGGAAAAACCCAAACGAACTTTTGGGCCAACCCAATATATGTCTCTTTATTGTTAAATTGTAAGAGTTCTTTATATACTCACAGAAAGCCCCTACCAGATATATAATTTTCTCACATTTGTGGGTCATCTTTTCACTTTCTTGATGGTGTCATTTGACACACAAAAGTTTTTAATTTTGATGAAGTCAAATTATCTGTTTTGTATTTTATCATCTGTGCTTTTGCTGTTGTAACTAAGGAACCTAACCCAAGATCACAAAGATTAATTCCTCTTTTATCCTAGGAGTTTTATAGTGTTAGCTCTTGCATTTAGGTCTGTGGTCCATTTTGATCTAACTGTTGTGTATGGTGTGAGGTAGAGGCCTAAATTTATTCTTATGCATGTGGATGTCCAGCTGTCCTAGTAACATTTGTTGAAAAGGCTTATGTTTCCCCCATTGAATTGTCTTTGCACTCTTGTCAAAAAACAAATATGAGGGCTTATTTCTGGACTCTCAAATCTTGTTAGTATCATACAGTCTTGATTACTATAGCTTTGTAGTAAGTTTTGAAATCAGGTAGTGTGAGTCCTCCAACTTTGTTCTTCTTTTTCAAGATTGTTCTAGCTATTCTGGGTCCCTTGTAGTTCCATAAGAATTTTAGGATCAGCTTGTCCATTTCTGGGGGAAAAAAAACAGCTGGAATTTTGCATTTAACACGTAGACCCATTTGAGGTAGTACTGGAATCCTAACAGTGTAAAGTTTTCAGATCTATAAACATAGGATTCTTTTTATTTATTTATTCTTTAATATTTTTCAACAATATTTTATAGTTTTCAGTGTACATATCTTATGCTTCTTTCATTAAGTTTATTCCTATGCATTTTATTTCTTCTTTTTTTGCTGCTATTATAAATGGGATTGTTTTCTTAATCTCATTTTCAGATTGTTCATTGTTAGTATACAGAAATAAAAATTGATTTTTGTATATTGATCTTGTATCTTGTCACATTGCTAAACTCGTTTTTTAGTTCTAATAGTTTTTAGTGGATTTGCCAATGCACTTTTAACTTAAAACTTTTAAATTATTTTGACCCAAACCATACTTCTAAACATCAGTGTATGCTACTATTATACAACAATAATCCTCAATATTTAGCAATTAAATCTTCCCTGCTTCCAGCTCTCATGCAGCCCTTTCAATTAACCCCTCAGGCTGATGCCCACTCTCCACAGGAAAGTGCAAAGAACGACATAAATAAGGAAAACCACTTCTTCCTAAATTCTTTCTGTTTCTGGTGGTTAGTAAAATCATTCAGAGTAGTAAAATTAAACATATGCTAAGCTACTGAAACTCTTCTTCCTAGCATTACCTTGCTAAAATGAAGTCAAGCAAAACGTAACCAAAAGTGGATTTTGACATTTCATATTTTGTTGAATACTGTTAGGGTGCTGGCAATCACTCTCTCTTACATACAAATTAACAGCCTACCATCTGTCAAGTGTTGGGATAATCACAGGGTTTAGTGCACAATACGGTTATTAGAATATGACCTGACAAAAAGGAAAAGAACACAACCTAATTTGGACTATAAAATCTATGATCTCACTTGCAAATGACAGTTTGACAAGCTATTATTCTGCATTTTGGCTTCTACAGTAAAAGCACTTTTATGCATACGTAATTCTATTAGTTATACAGGCAACAGCCTGTGGAAGATTGCTTTAAACTATAAAATCTGCTTGGTCATACAATATTTTTTAACTAATTCTTAGACAAATATCTGCACCACGAATAAGCGGGAATGTAAAGATTTGAGCCTTCACATTTCCAAGTGAAGCACCAATCATTAGGCAAAAATGTCTTTGAAATAATTGCTGCCAGCAATTCCACAGGATTCTTCAGGGTATATGCAAAGAAAGGGTTGTAGGAACTTATTAAAACTATTCACGTGGACATACATCAAAGTCAAAAAGTTGACAGTTTTGAAAAGTGTAATATATGAAACACTTTGGCACAGAATTTACTTCATCCCCAACAGTGACATCTGCTAATGAGCATCATTAATATTGCCTACTTTTATTTATCCTAATACCTCGTGGGTGCTATCTTTATGTACATTCCTCTGTAGCACCTTTTGTTTTCACCCAGGGGAAGAAAAACCCATACTGACAGCTGCCTCTAATAAAGATGATTCCAACAAAATCCTTCTCTTCTGGTTACAGACATAACATAGAGTACCAAGTTCTTTTTATTGTTGTTTTCTGACTCTTGAAATAGGGCTGAAATGTGTGGTGTTCCTGAAGGTTATTTAAGGGTACAACCATTGTGTCTAAACACATGCTTAAGAGAGAAATGCATTAATTAAGTCTCAAGGCAAAACTTCCTGTGGAGGTGACAAAACAAAACAGATTTTTTTAATATTAGCAATTACACTACCTGGAGAGCTTAAGTGAGATAATAACTATATAATACATTGAGCAACTCACACTGCAAATTATGTTGCTTTGTTTTAGACTACACATCTTTCCCATTACTTTAACACTTGTTTCCTTTCGTGGTAGGAAAAAATGATGTATTTTTCTGTCATGTTGGCTCAATATAAGGTGAGTCAGAGTGCCAAGGCTCTTCCGCAAATGATCTTGGGATCCAATTTTAATACACTGCGATATGAATTTTAAAAACAGTGTGTGATGAATTGTCAGGCTGCAAAATACCCCAAAATTTTCCAGTACTAAAACTTTCATGGCTATCCCATGAAGATAAGAAAAAAACCTGATCAAGATTTGTAGAAGACCTTTAAATGTATTTAAAAACATACAAAATACTATTTACATCCATAGGTTTAGAATGATTTGTCTGCAGCAGCAACCCTGTTTTACAACGTGAGAGCACAGAACAGAAAAAAATAAGGGAAAATATAGGGAGAATCATGGAACTTATCATTCATTTACAGATAAGTCAGTGCTTTTTTTTCCCTTTGGGAAAAAAAGTATAAACAAATCCCAAGTTCTTCTAGCTATATTTACCTTTATAACTTGGCTATTATTTTCATGATTTTTTTAAAATGTGAAGGCTATCTGTCATGGATGAAACTTCACAAATGAACAAAAAAATTTCCTCCAAAATCCTTTTCCCTCAGAAAGAATTATTCCCAGATTCAAAAGTCCAGTTAAATACAAACATTAAATATGTCAAAAGGAGACAGAGAAAGGGAGGTAAAGAGGGACAGAGGGGAGACAAGAAAAAAAAAAAAAAAATCCATGCCCAAACAAAAGACTGGAAGGAAATTAACCAAATCATTTTTGTGGTGAGGTTACAGATGATTTAGTTTCTTTCAATTTTTATTTGTTTTCTAAACAATCACATATCACTTTTCAATGAAAAATTAACTCTGTATATATCTTTTCTCCTCTATGCTTTATTTAGGTGAATAATTTACATACAGTAGAATACATAAATCTTAAGTGTAGAGCTCCATGACATCTTCATGATCCTCCACCCAAAACAAGACATAAATTTATTTCCAGAGAATTCTCTTGTGACCCCTTCCAGGTAATAGCCTCCCCAACCGTCCATTTTTCTGACTTCTATTACCATTGATTCATATTACTGGTTCTTGAATTTATATAAATGGAATAAATACAGTGTGTATTCTTTTGTTTGTGGTTTCTTTTGTCAACATATGTTTTTGAGAAGCATCCATATTGTACATATCAGTGTTCCTTTTTTACGTCTGGGTAGTATGCCACCGTACAACTATAGCACAATTTGTTAACACATTTATCCATTGTTGGTCATTTGGATTTTCTCATGTTTTTGACTATTATGAATAAAGCTGCTATGAACATTCTTGTTCATTTTTTGTGGGCAAATGCACTAATTTCTCTTGGATTAAATCTTACGAGGGGAATATATGACATATAATTTTTAAAAGTAAGGTGTAGTATTTTCTTTTATGGCCATTGTATTTAAAGCTAAAAGAAAATATCTAAAAATCTGATCTTAATGGTTTCAACCCAAGCAAAACGTGATACACAAAATTCAAAGCATAAATTTGTAAAATTTTAGGCTTCCAGATGCAGAGTTCAAACCTAGCTAAAGGAATTATAAACCTCGTTGGGACCCCAGAAAACTGCTTCTGCTCCTTCTCCTAGATCTTCACCACCTCCAACAGTAAAATTTCCAAAGGCATGAAGTTTGCCATCGGAACATGATTCAATCCATTAGTTTCAATGACTAAAACTTCCCTTTAGCTGAAAGCATAGTAGGAAAAGAAAAATAATTCATAAAGTTAAAAGTAAACCAATCAAGTAATTAAGAGGTAATATTTCGAGGCTGAAAGGTCATCATCAGTCAGAGAAAAAATTCAGGGAAGTGAGAAACCACTGAAATAGGACCGTGGATGGCAGAATCATAGATGGCATTTCCATGGCATCTACCCCATACCAGGGAAAAGAAGAAAGGTTTTCTTTGGGGACAATGACAAGTACAATCTTGTGATCATGTTGCTAAGGATCATGGGTAGAGTGGCTATAAATAATTTATCATCCAACCGAAACACTTTTGAGACTGAAAGGGGGTGCTAAAAATAAATACAATTATTTAATTTTTAAAATATTCACTTGTTGACTTTCAAATTGGTTTTATTATACTGGCAGACATTTAAATAATAGCCCTATTTGAAAATGGTTTCCAAAAAATTTTTTTATTTAAATATTAAAATAATATTATTAAAGTGTGTTGTGTGTGTCTACATATTTGTGTATTACGGAGGAGGAAAAATTATTCTCTACACTCTTTGGGTATCTGGCTGGGCCTAAGAATTAAACTGACGTAAGATTAACAGAATAAAATACAAATTTCAATAAAATGTAAACTTTAGTGAATTTTTACAGGTACATGGGAGTCTTCACAAAAGAACAAAGACCCGAAGATGTGGCCAGAGCAGGAAGCTTTTATACTTTTGACAAAGAAACAATAAATCTGTGAAGAACTGATAAGACAAAGGGGTTTAGGCTACGGGTAGTAAACGGTGAAGAGGTAACTAGGGAGATATAGGTTAGTTTAACAAGGTTTGTTATTATAGCCTTCATGGCCTTAAATACCCTGCATCTAATGATAAGGATGTCTTCTATCCTAGTGCAGGGAGGATACCTTTCACATGGGAGACTGATCTCCTGCTTTCAGGAGGACAAAGGAGGGTCAGAGTATCCTTCTTGCACTGGCTGTTTCCTAAATACCTTTAATTCAAAACAATCAATATGCCAAAGTATTAATAGCATGTTTTGGGGTGACATATCCTGAACCCCTTCTATCTATATATCAAGGACAAATGCTAATGTGGACAAGATGTAGACAACGGATATAAACTGGGACTATCCTAAGCAAACTCAGACCCTAGTCCTAGCAAACTGGGTACTCTAGTCAAGTGTCATCTCCCTCTCCAATGGACTTAACAAGGTGCTGCCTCTGTCCTTTTGATCACTCAGTAAATAATTTCTTAAAGTCTTCGATATGTTGCGCATTGCCCAGACATGGGGGATACAATGGTAAATGAGTTCAACCATTCCCAAACCCATGGAACCTTCAATCTGTCAGAGGAGCAAGCCAAGGAACAAGATGCTACAAGTGTGCTAAGTGTGAAGGAAAATGAAGAGCCCTCGGAAAGTCTTTCACATACTAGTTCTCAGGGGGTTGACGCTGTCCCCTGAGGTGACTTTTTGGAATTGTGAGGGGCTGTCTCACTGATGCAGAACGTAACTAGTATTTTCTGAAGGGCTCCAGCGACGCTAGATGTTCTGCAATGTGCAGGACAGGCCCACACCGAGTGAGGCGGTCCCATGTCCCTCATGACTTTCAAATGTCCCACCAGACATTCACACAGATTGAAAAAAAAAAAAAACCATTATGATTATCTCTTTTATATATCAACCCAATGTATATTTTGCAAATTTAATTTTCACTGAATTTTTCAAGAATGAATCTAGCACATACACCGAAGAAAGACTGTACTTCATTTTGTTCAACCAATTGTTCACTATTTCAGAAAATCACATCACTGACTTCAATGGGACTTATGATACTCAGTCTACCAATATAAAACACAACTACATTAGTCTGCATTCCTATCTGTCACATGTAAATATATGAGAGAAATAAGTTGGGCAGGAAATATTATTAAATTGGCCGTGACACATGACACTTAGGGATATCACTGAATTGCATTCATGGAGAGTGTCTTTAAATATTTCATTTTATTGCTGTTATTTGCCTTTTAAAAGTTCTGCAGTGGGACTTCCCTGAGGGTGCAGTGGTTAAGACTCCATGCTCTTAGTGCAGGTGGCCCGGGTTCAATCCCTGGTCAGGGAACTAGATCCCACATGCATGCTGCAACTAAGAGTTTGCATGCCACAACTAAGGAGCCAGCCTGCAACTAAGACCCAGTGCAACCAAATAAATATTTAAAAAAAAAAAAAGAAAGTTCTGCAGCATGATAAGAAATGTATATTGTAAAAATTACTGATTAAAATTATTTACTTATTTTAGATTTTCCCCTTGTTTCTCAATCTTACACTGAAACTGTCCCTAGAGGTCTCCCACACCACTTCTTTATGACTTTTTATATTACTCTTTCTTTTTCCAATCCATTCCCTATTCCCTGTTGCCTACTGAAGGGCTTTTTAAGAACTAGAAACTAAATATATGCCTAAACGTGAGGGAGGATTTCAAGATTAGAGGTATTTTCCTTGTGATTCTTCAATACCATTCAGTCCCTTATCATATATAACATAGGGAATTATTCTGCAACTATCCCTATAAATAAGTCCAACTCATTTCCAGGAATGGCATACTTGCTTACGTTTTCTACCTCCAAACTGTGTAATTTATCTTAACATGTTAGCCCTATTTCAACTAAGATTATTTCCCTCTTTTTCTCATCATGTATGTTATTATTTATCCTAAGACTAGTTTTTATTCTAGTGTCCCCCATACCTCTCCTCTTTCAATTCTGTACTCCTTCCACAGGATGGTTTCTGATCTTCTCTTAAATCCAATTTATTAAGACCAAGAAGATATCAGCACTGGACTAATTCATTGCATCTGCAAGTATAGTTGTTTCTGGCAATAACACTGAAATACTTAGTTTATTGTAAGTCACTTCCCTTTTCTTTTTCCTTTCCATTACTAGTTAAACCATTAAACCATTTTCTAAATTACATGGAAGGTGGGTAATGTTACCTATGAACTTCATTTTATGATAATAAAGAGGACATAAAATATTTCTTATAAAAAGAAAGAAGTCTATCTGATGGGATTAAAAAGTTGAATCAAATTTGGAGCACTGGTTGTTTCAGCTGAAATTAGAGGAAGGGTAAGAGTTAGCTAAGTGAAGAAAGAGAGATTAGGGAATATGGGAAGAGAGGCCAAACCCTCTAAACAGAATCTCCTTTTGGGGAAAAAGACACTGAGAAAACAGAGAGCAGAGAACTTGAGCTGGAGAAATGGTTGCTAAAAGGTGGTGAGTAAACCACTGAAGGCACAGAGATAGTTTTTGTTGATAAAAAAGCTAACTTAAATTTTAATAGGTTCAAGTGTAAAAAGGCTGTTTAATTTTAATAGGTTCAAGTGTTTTGAAATACATTTTAGAAGAATACAAGTTTCCAGTTAGGGTGATAAAACAAAGTTTCCTTTCAAAATAAAATTTAAGTTTAAGCAAAAGTAAGAAAAGTTGTTCTTTTAGTAAGTATTAGTACAGGTAGGACAAAAACAAGGTAAATATATAGCTTCTGAATGACTGAATTTAGGGATGCTCTGAGCATAGAGGTCAAGGGAAGGGAGAGGATTTGAGACAAGATAGACAAAGGAAGCAAAGTCCTGCAGGCCAAAGTAATGTTTCAGGTCTTTATCTGAGAAGCAATGGAAGGCCATTAAAGGACTTTAAACAGAGGAATGACAAGATCATATTTGTGTTTTTACAAGATCAGTATGGCATCAATGTGGGAAACAGATTGAAAGTAGATCAGACGGCTGTTGATAGCCCCCTTAGGCAGCTGTTGCAATTGTCTAAATAAGAGACAGTGGTGGCCCAAACCAGGTGAAAGCAGCAGAGACGAAGAGGAATTTGAGAGAGAACATAAATCCTGGAATCTAAAACGCCATAAATTGAAAGATCACTGGCTTAATGAGAGCTTTTCAGACAACATGAAGACATATGACACTAAATGAGCATACCAATTGGAAGATATCATTATTTCAGAAACAATAAAATATGGAAAATCTATGCTTCTTAGAATGGATGAAATACAATTTTCAGAGGTTAGAAAACTGGGTGTGGAGACTAATCAGATGACTGATGATAGTGAACCAACCCGTTGGAAAAAGTTGAAATTGTCAGGTTTCTCTGTCCTCAGAATTGCAAACATCTAGTGACTTTGCTTTACTTGCTTTTTATCTTTAATTGACATGACAGATAATATTGGTGATATAGATGGAGTCTAAAACTGAGAAGGTCACTGAAGAAAATAAGAACGAAAATCCCTTCTCAACTAAAGATACACTTGAGTAAGGAATACTGGCCTGCTGGCTTTCTAACATCAAAGGCCTAAAACTTGTTAGTTGAAGTTTGCTTCCAGGAAACAATGTTCACAGCACTCTGAAAGTCAAGGCCTGGTTGTTGCCATTATTAATACGATGATTTATAGCCAAAGCCCACGAGCTAGGCCTCGAGGTTTGTTTACAATTTACAGTAAGAGGAGCACAGCCTTAAATTGTTAGCAACCCTTGAAGTTAAAAAAAAAAAAAAAAAAAAGAAGAATTAAGTAAATACATACATATCATCTTTTAAGTTTAATGCTTAGGGTCCAAGGGGGTGGGGGGAACACATTTTGAGACTATATACATCTCCTCTGTTCAAAGTTTAGTTTCTCAAAATGAATGTATTCTTTGACTCTGCTCCCATCATTAGGAAATTTCAATTACTCTGCCCATCATCTTAAAAACTCCAAATTGGCTGGATTTAAAAAATGAAATACAGTGCATTTTCATGGGGGCGGGTGGGGGGAATGGGGACAGCCAGGCTCACATGCGGCAGATCCATCTAGCCAGGCACGCCTGATTATTCATGAAAGCCATTTTTCACTGGGCCCAAGGAAACCTCCCAGTATGATAGGACCGTTTACACTAAATGAACCGAACATATTACTGGAGTAACAATTGACATTAAGAAGTATATTAGAGCTGCCAGGGACAGTATCAGGGAGAATCCCTGGATGACAGATGACATGATGATGTAGAAAGAAGAAACTTCAGAATCAGAAGGTGGGGGGGAAACCCCTCATTCAACAATTTTAAAAATATATAAAGAGGAAATCAGATGTAAAGTAAAGCTTTGAAAAGCAGAGAAATTTTGTTATTTTTTTCCTCTGCCTGCAGTAGCCTTCTGGTGTTAGTGCCGCAATGTATTTGCTTCCCCATAACATTCTCAACACTAACAAGATCAGAGGAAATGATTTATTCCACCCCCTCTCCTGCTACTTCTGAACGGCAGCGGGTGTCCTTGGGGACACGGGATTTCTGAATTGCTTACGGCCATCTGATATTGGAGCTCTGCAGCCTTCCCTAGAATGAGCCAGAAAAATCAAAACAATTACATTAATGCTGGGAATCAAAGTTTATTGACTTTCCCTTGAGGTGGAAAACCAAAAAGCTGGTTACAAAAGTTGCCAGCTTATTTAATGATACCACTGCCTCCTCCCCCGTCTGGTCAAAACAGCTTTTGAGAGCATTTTCAAATAAAGCCACCTCTGATGTGCTCCAATTCAATAGCTTATCTATTCCCTTTCAAATAAAAGCTAGCACCCATCATCTCTCCTTCTACATCCAGATCTCCTCAAAGGGAAGACCCAACAGGCCCTCTTCCCCAGCCAAGCCACTGCCAAAGGCAATTGTCCAGGGCAATCTCCCTGTCATCATTTCTGCTCCCTTCAGGAAGGTTCTGCCTCATTGAATATTCTAAGCCAATGAGAGAATCTCAGCCTCCCCAAAGTAGCAATCTTCATCTATTACAGCATTCCCTGCTGCTAGTGAAACTTGCAGCAGCTGGTTTCCCTCACTTGCCAACAATTCTTTGCAACACCCAAGTGACGGGGGACTCTTAAGCACGCCCATTTCATAGATGAGCCCACAGACCCAAAGATTAGGTGTCCTGTTGATATTTATACACTTCACAGGATGTAGCTAAGGCCCCGACAAATAATAGGCTTGAAATAAAATTCAATTCTTGAACTGACTGGATTAAACTGAAATAGGTACTCAATTGTTTTGAATTAAACTGAACCAAACTGAACTGAACTAAGCAAAATCTAGCCCCTTTATGCTGGGCCAACAATTACCTTTCTTTTTTTTATCTCCATGGTTGGGTTTTGGGTTTTGGTTTTTTTACTTTTTATTATGGAAATTCTCAAACAAAGGGAGAGATAAGTATAATGAACCTCCAAGCACCCATCGACCCACGGCCAACAAGGATCAAGATTTTCCCATATCTGTTTAATTTATCCCCTCCTTTTATTTCTTCGTTGAAATGTTTTAAAGCAAGGCAAAGACATCATGTCATTTCACCCCTAATTTCTTCCATCATTATGCTGCTCAGAAAGAAGTTATTAACACAGCAGGCCTGAGGCCGCTATCCTTAGAAAGGAAGTTGACTCTTGACTGTCATCTGGGAACTTGGATTTCAGAAAGGTTACCAGCATTCCCAGAACTGATCAGAGTGGCTCATTTTGCCTAAACTGTTTGTACAAACAATATGCTTTTACAATATACCTCCTTTCCTTTTGGAAGTCTGGAGTTTTGGCACATACTAGGCAGAGGGTGCCTACGTGACCAGCCCCCAGTAACAACCTAGGACGCTGAAGCTTCCTGTCAGACAACGGCTCACATGTGGTGTCACAATTAGCACCATCTCTGAGCGACTCCACTGGTAGACAACACTCCAAACCTTGCGCCTGTTTCCTCTAGACTCCCCCCCATATGCCTTTTCCCTTTGCTGATTTTGCTTTTCTTCCTTTTGCTGTAATAAATCATAACCATGAGTATGACTACATGCTGAGTCCTGTGAGTATTCCTAGCAAATCATTGAACCTGGGGGTGGTCTTGGGACCCCTGACCCATTTGTCTACCATTCAACTTAAGTTCACCTCTTCACAGAAACATTGCTGACCATGGAGAGATACCAAACTAAGGAGACCCCTGTTGCCCACTCTCATTGCACCCTGAACTTCTCCTTCACAGCATTTATCAAAACTGTTCCTAAATACTGTAAAAATTATTTATTCACAGTCTATCTCCCCACCCAAGTATCCAAGCTTCTTAAAAGCAAGAACCGTATCTGTTTGGTTCACCATGTATCTATCCCTAGTGATGAGTATTGATGGTATGAATTTTTAAAAGATCCAAGAAAATACCAAACCTTCCCTCCAAGTACAGTTTAAGAGCCACAGTTTCTGTTTAAGAGGTACATTTTCTACGATGTCCCCTGCATTTTACTCATTCATTCACCAAATACTACATACTTACTGTGTAATCCTTACTATGTCCAATTCAGATTAATATCTACTTCATTACCATCATTTTCTAATTAGCAAGATCATCCCACTGCTTCATCTTCTAGGAGAGGAGACAAATCTGCATGGGGGCTCACCTCTTGGAACTGGTGACTAATACAGCTATTTGCAACACAGTGTAGGACCCTCTTTTTCACCTTAGAATCCTTTGGAGTTTCTAATTCAACTGTTGACTCTTGGGATGATTCTTATATGTCCAGTAAAGTTTGAGAACCACTGACCTGGGTTACTCTCAAAAGTAGAAGGACAACTGTAAGTAAGAAAACACACAGACATGACTCTACTGCTGAATTTTTTAAAAGATGAATGTACCACAGGCTAAAATGTGAAAGAAACTATGCTAAGCACATTTCACTATTGAAACACCATATGACAACAGATAGAATAAATATATATTCCTTTAAAGAAAAGAAGTGAGCTGCTCATATGCTGTAAGGGAGATATTTATATATACACAGACTGTTTTGTGCATTTAATTTGTGTGCAGAAATGGGTCAAGTAGACTTTTTTCTTCATGGTAGATGAAAATAAAATGTGATGGGACACACTTGGATGGAAACTGGCAAGATTTTTTTTAAATTGTAAGTCTGAGTGTTCACATACTCTATCTCATCTAGCAAATTCACTCCTAGGTATATATTAATACCCATGAGAAACTTTAGCACATATGTCAAAGTCCAGCAGTGAAAGGCCACCAGGAACACAATGGTAGTCAAAGTTAAGTGTTTCAACTTACTATAGCAAAGGAGAAGGCACCACAGAGGAACCTTGGGAACATCTCCATAATGGGGAGTTACAAGGACCTTCTAGGAGCTGGGGGAATCAAGGCAGCCTGCAGATGGCCTAGAAGCAGCCATCACTCAGAGAAAGGCAGTGATAGAAGAGAGGGACATTTAGCCATTTTGTTTAATCATTTATAGGGTCACAGAATTGCTTTGTTATGTCTTGTTGTGAGAACTATTTATGTTCCAGTTGCCAGCAGGGCCATGTACCAGGAAACGTGTGTAAGAACTTTCATAGTGGTACCATTCATACCAGAAAAGAAGAGAAAGGAGAAGAAGCCAATCAAATAGCCACTGATGGTAGTATATATAAAACTTAAAATTTAAAAGAAAACACAAGGAATGAGGGACACAAGGTTAGTAGTTACCTCTTAGGAGGAGGAAGAGATGGGATAAAAAGGGCACACATTTGGATGTCAATTATTGGTAATATTTTGTTCTTAGGTTTATGACTATGCATTACAGTATGAAATCAATCAATCAATCCATCAGAATAAGGTTAATGCATGAACCAAGGATGACAGTGCAAAATGAACCAAGGACTATAATTAATCTATCTCTGCGACCAGAGATCCAAATTGTTTTAAAACCACAGAAATCACAATAACCATCCTTACCCACCTTTCCTTCTCAGGCACACATTCTCCATTAGCATTTGCAGACATGACACACTAGGTGCCAGTTGTGTTTATACAGCAGCTACAATAAACATGACTTTTTATTAAATGCAAATGTCACCACAAAGCAGAATCAACTATTGACTTTGTGCAACCTCTCATCAACAGAACCATCAATATGTCGAGCAAGGCACAGGATTTATTATCTATGCACATCTTTCAGAAAGCTTCCTGAAACACAACTCACTTCCATAATTGGTAACCAAATAAAACCACAGGCAGCCAGAAGAACACGACTCTTTTCAGGAAACTGTAAATTAAAGAGCGATGTCTAATTAACTGCATAGTGCTACACTCACACAGGCATTTCATCTCTTGCTCTTTGATGAAGGCAATCCTTGCTACCTTCTTCTTATTACAAATATGGTATCACCTCTGACATAAAGGCCAGGACACTTCACGCGGTCCTCATACACTCACTCCTTTT
The DNA here is from genome assembly GCF_028021215.1 of Eschrichtius robustus. Taxonomy (NCBI): domain Eukaryota; kingdom Metazoa; phylum Chordata; class Mammalia; order Artiodactyla; family Eschrichtiidae; genus Eschrichtius; species Eschrichtius robustus. The sequence continues at coordinate 28,613,900 of NC_090835.1, read as the reverse complement.
ACCTTTTCCGTTATCATTAACTGCTTTAGAAATGTCTTTATCTTCAATGACATTTGATTTTGAGGACATTGTTACAAAATAGCAATGCCAGGTCCAAGTTCACTATAGCAATAGCGTATATAAGAACCAAAAGGATGAATCTTTTTAACAAATAAGAACACACAGTCAAATGATCCCTATTTTTAAAAAGCTCTATAACCTATGTCAGGGGTGGGGCTGGAGAGTGAGGAATCACATTGCCAGACACCATAAAACAACATAAAATTAAATTCTAACAGTCCATTAGACGACCTACCAACGGTGATGGCTGGATGGCTAAAAGAAGTAGACTAGGAAAAGTCTCATGATATTGGACATCAATCCAACATTGCTGCTAACTTTTTTACACCCAAGTGTGATTGCCCAGCACTAACTATTACCCCTCAAGGGGAAAAACAAAACTACAGGCTCTTTTGACAAATATCTGGTTTCTCTCTGGTTTTGGTCCAGCCCCCAGCTGCAATTTATTTTTAAAATACTCAAAAAATAATTGTGTCTCTTGTGATCTGAGGTGATGCTATTTGAGATAAACAAGGTTAACATTTTCTCTTTGGTCTTCACAAAGTTTTTGATCCACTGAGAAGGACACTAAGGAAGTGAGCATGCCTCATTGATGAAAACAGGTAGAATATGTTAGGCTTGTGTTTGATGAGATTTATACATACAGGGCAAATTATAAAAAGGCTCCCCTCCCTCCAGAGAAAAAGTCCCACCCCAAGGTATACAACTTGGCCAGGGGTGCACAAGCTGCATTTCAACCCCATCCACACCCCCAATGGGGTGCACAGAATATTCAACCATGAGGGTGGTCTAGATACATATGCCATGTTTCTTCATTATTCACTTGGTGTTTTCACTTCTCTTTTCTGCTTAATATAATCTCATCAGGTGAAGGGTTCCTGAGATAGAAGGAACATCCAAAAAGATCCACGAATGGATTTTAAGGGATTCATCAACCCCCTGAAATTGGGTGCAAAATGACATACCTGTATGCACTTGCCAGCTTCTGTGAGGAGAGGTTCCCCAGAACTTTGATGCCACATTAAAATGATTCTGTCTTGAGTTTGTGACATCAGGGAGTGAAGGAAGGAATAAGATCAAGAATCCACAACATCTACCATAACTGCTGCATATTTTCTTCCTAAACCACATTCAACAGTTTATTCCAATCACCAGGCTCTTCATTCCCATAAAGCAATGTTCAGACTTTAAATGTGCTAACGATTCACCTGGAGATCTTGAGAAAACTACACATTCCCGGTCCCCATCCCACCCCAGCCCTGAAATTCAGATTTCATCAGTCCTGGCTAGAGCCCCCAAATCTACATTTTTTCAAGTGCCTCATGTGATTCTTAGGCCCATGGCTGAAGAACCAAGCTTTGAGAAATGTGTTGTGATCCACCATCAGGCGGAAATCGCACACATGGATTCATCTACTCAAGGGAAAAAAGAATGGTATCTGTTTCTTTGTAAAGATATGACTGGTGAGCCACAAGGAAATTAGGAAGCCCATTTTTTTTCAGTGATCACTGTTGCTTGACAGTTCCTGTAGCATGTTAAGATGGCTATTACTGATGACTCTTATTACCTTTTCCTATGCAGTAAAACATATGAATGTACAGTGGAAGAAATAAGTATATTCTAAAACAAAACAGGAAAGAAAAATAACGATAGTCATGTCCACTCATTATCTGTGTAGACTGACTACCATGGGGAACAATGACTCGCCTTTTTCAAAGTTACATTGTGGCTTTAAATTGGGTTAACTCAATGTGTATAGCCATGAAACAAGTGGCTATAGAGATGTAAAGGATGGGACACTTTTCTACATTTCTCTTTTGCCTTTTATTTTCCCTATGGTCTTTAATGCTTTTTCTCTTTGGAATGGATGAAGTTATAAAGTTTGCCTTACATAAAAGCTTTGACTGAAAGATTGGTAATCGCACACTTCACTACTGAACTGTCCAGTGTATTCAATCTAAAAAAGGCTCTTCTCTTTTGTTCAGCCAGGATTATCTCTTTTGCAGAGTATAACAGAAATATCTGGATATAAAACTGAGAAATTGTTCACAAATATTATGGAAGGCTTTTTGAGCTATTTACTATTAGCGGCCTGATTTAGCAAACAGTAAGACGCCTTTTTCTGGGTTGGGGATTTTTCTACTTTTTTCTTTCAACTAAATCACCCACAGTTCAAAAAAAAAAAAAAAAAGATACACATTTCACAGCACTTTCACCCATGATTACAGGCAGAAGGAAATAAATTGCTATTTTTAAGAGACAGTTTTAATATCTTTTACTACATTTGAAGGAAAAAAAAATATATATATATATATAAAATATATATATATATATCAGCAGCACTATCTCCTGTAAGTAACTTACTTATCTTGCCATTTCTTTATTTAAAGTCTTTGTGCTGAACCAGTCAATGAAATGCATTATTCCACTGGTAGGAGTTTTCTAGCAGAAATAAAACTAGAAACAGCATGTATTACTGAGAAGTCAGACACATTAACACTAATTCAAAAAAAAAAAGACTCTAGCTAGAGGTTAAGAACACAACTCAATCAAAACCAGTGGCATTTTTTATCAAACATTTGTGAAATTGCAGTTTTGAACTCTGACCTGCTACAAATTAAATTAAAAGGTGCTGTTCTAATTCTGTCTCCTGGTACAATGCTGCACTGATATAGAAAACAGGGAGCTTACACTGAACACACCCAGTTTACAATGGAAAAAGGAGGATGATGCTTTCTTTCTCAATAAGGAAGTTTTTAACACATGGCTCCTGAGTGGGGTTGCCAATTAAAGAACTGTAGTAGCTGTCAATGCTGGTTTAACATTTCAACAAAGCAAATCAGCAATTTAAACTCACCAGCACCAGCCATCCTGTCAATTGACTAAATGATTATCCCTCTCCTAGTTAAGAGTCCACCTGACACACTTGAAATTCTTCTTCTTTGTTGGGAACCATCTGGAGGCTGTGCCAGACCTCAACTTGGCAAAACTACTTTGCTTTTCAGGTTCACTGGAAAGGTGTCTCCCTTTTTTCTCAGAGGGGCTCCTGAATGAAAGCCAAGTTCTACTCTCACATTCTGACTGCCTTCTCTCAAAGAGTTTTTTTCTTGCTTTCTCCTACGAGAAGGAAGAAACTGGTCATGGCACATTCGTTAGACCTGTGTTTAAATGGATTTAGCAAGGTGTGACAAGCTGGATATGCATCATAATCTGTCATAGTCAAGGTGGAGTATAAATGGTCTAGCAGTAAATTCTACCCCATACTTTTGGAGTATCCAACATACGAGCCACAGGCCTCTTGAGATCAAATCCAACTAGCCCTAAACAACAAAAATATATTCATGACCCAAACACTTGCAAAAAAAAACAAAAAACTGTGCTTCAATGGGAAACTATGCATTGTCTACATCATAAAGGAGACCTCCTCCTAACTATCAGGTTATCAGATTGTGATCCTCTGAGAGCTATTTTACAACTCTGTAAATTATAGATAATTGACAGTAATGCAACGTAATTCTTGTCTATAATTGTCTTGCAAATTCTGTCACGTCCATTGGAGGTTCAGGTTAACCCACCTCCACCCCTAGAAACCACTTATGCCTCCATTTGTAACATTCACTTCAGTATTCCTGATCTATAAATGTGTTCTTCGGCTTCTTTTGGGACTGGTTATAATATCTGACTAGTTTTCTTACTCTGAATCAAATATAACCTTTAATAAATATTCATTTTATATCAATATGAGAGTCATGATCTCCTTTTTTTTTTTTTTTTTAGAATTATCCTTTAATTTCTGTATTGATCTTGGACTAGAGATATCCAATTTAGAATCTTAAGCTGTATGACTATGCCATGCTCCTTCCTCTCTCAGCCTATGCACATGCCATTCCTCTGCCTGGAATGTTCCTCCCTCATCCCCACTCTAGCCTCTGTACCTAGTTAATTCCTCATCTTCCTTCAGATTTTGGCTCACTCATTATTCCCACAAACAAGCTTTCCCTGACCATCCCTCCTCTCCAGACAGGTTCAAACCTCCCTGTTACATGCTCTCATTGCATCATGTACCTCTTCTTGATAGCACTTAACACCATCGACCTTTATCTATATGATTTTTCTAATATCTGTTTTCCTCACTAGAATAAATGTTCCCTGATGGCAGGGACCATATCTGGTTTTGCACACCACTGTACCCCCAGCTCCAGCCAGATGTCTGGTACACACAGGGCTTAAATATATGTAGATAATGTAAACAGAAAATTTTCGCATGCATCAACGAAGCAACAGATCCAGGGATCAGTGAATGGAGTGGGCTATGAAGACTCCTGTTACAAATCAGAATAGATCTAGACCAAAGTCAACCAAGGAGAAGGAAAAGGAGAGACTTTACTGAGATGTAAGTACCAATGATTTGGAAAACCATGGAGATAACCTATTAAGATAGTCCAATGGTACTCCTTCAGACTTTAGAAGGGACCTACATCAAATTAGAACCTTTCTGATGTTCCTCTCCCCTCCTCCAGAGAGTTCTAAAGTCCAAGAAAACCTGGGAATTCCTAGGTATTTTGAACCAGAACAAACGTAAAGAATAAAAAGGGAGTAGCTCGAGTCCTTTATGGAACAGGAGCAGCAGGGTATACAGGAATGGTTCTCAAAGTGTGGTCCCTACACTTCCAATATCTTTTGGAAATTCTCAGGCCTCACCTCAAACCTATTAAATCAGGAATCCTGGAGAAGGAGCCGAGCCCTACAAGTGAATATGATGCATGTCAAAGTTAGAAAACCACTGGCACAGAATAAAGATAAGTCTCAGAGTCACCCAGTCTCTTCTCTATATAGCTATGAGACCCTGGGCAAGTGACTTAAAGTCTCTAAGCCTGGGCTTCCCTGGTGGCGCAGTGGTTAAGAGTCCGCCTGCCAACGCAGGGGACACGGGTTCGAGCCCTGGCCCGGGTGGATCCCACATGCCGTGGAGCAGCTAAGCCCATGTGCCACAACTACTGAGCCTGCGCTCTAGAGTCCGTGAGCCACGGCTGCTGGGCCCGCGTACCACAGCTGCTGAAGCCCGCGCGCCTGGGGCCCGTGCTCTGCAACAAGAGAAGCCAGGACAATGAGAAGTCCGCGCACTGCAGCGAAGAGTAGCCCCCGCTCGCCGCAACTAGAGAAAGCCCATGCGCAGCAACGAAGACCCAACACAGGCAAAAATAAAAACAAATAAATAAATAAGTTTATTTAAAAGAAAAAAAAAGTCTCTAAGCCTAAGTGTACTCAGCAGGATAATAATAACGAAACACGGGACTTCCCTGGTGGTACAGTGGTAAAGAATCTGCCTTACAATGCAGGGGATGCGGCTTCCGTCCCTGGTCAGGGAGCTAAGATCCCACATGCCGCGGGGCAACTAAACCTGTGCACCACTACTATTGAGCTCACGCACCTCAACTAGAGCCCCTGTGCCACAAACTACAGAGCCCACACGTCTTGGAGCCTGTGTGCCACAACTAGAGAGAGAAAATCCACACACGGCAACAAAAGACCCCGCATGCTTCAACGTAGATCCTGCGTGCAGCAACTAAGACCCAATGCAGCCAAAAATAAATAAAATAAATAATAAATAACTCTCTAAAAATATATGTAATAATAATAATGAAACCGATCTCACAGGATTGTCATGAGAATTTTTTAAAGTAATATTTATAAACCGCCTAGCAAAGTGACTGACAAAATATGGATACTAATTAAATAATAGCTGCTAGTGTATATTCTCATTAATTTCATCATCATGTACAGATTCTTAAGGCCTAGAAACCCAGAGTAGGAAAAAAGCTGTGTAGTCCTTTGGCCTGGTACAATCAACAGAACTTACACTGGGATCTTAGAGAGGGGGCAGGAAGGATTCAAAACTGGGCACCACCATTTTTTTGGTCAGTGGTATATGATAAAATACACAACTCAGATGGGTACAGTGCTTAAGAGGTCACACAGCCACAACAACACAGCACTATCTGTTCTTCAGAAGAAACCTGAGAGTTGTTATTTCATTCAGACAAGTTAGTGGACTTGCCCAAGGTCACACTGGTGGTCCTTCCAAGTTTATCTGCAGATTTAGAACTTGAAACCAGGTATTTTGATTCCAAATTCAGTGCTTTTCTCCTCTACTCCTCACTGCCTATGCTTCTGTCTTTGCTTGTATCACTTTCCCAAGGAAACAGACACTCACGAGACACATTGTAGAATAAAATAAGCCTGACATTCTTTAGAGAGTTTCTTGAACCCTGGCATATGGTTCTTCCGATTGTCTTTACTTATAAACCCCACATTTAAAGGAGCAGTCCAATATATACACTACCAAATGTAAAATCGATAGCTAGTGGGAAGCAGCCGCATAGCACAGGGAGATCAGCTCGGTGCTTTGTGACCACCTAGAGGGGTGGGATGGGGAGGGTGGGAGGGAGACGCAAGAGGGAGGGGATATGGGGATATATGTATATGTATAGCTGATTCACTGTGTTATAAAGCAGAAACTAACACAACATTGTAAAGCAATTATACTCCAATAAAGATGTTAAAACATTTTTTTTAATTTTAAAAAATTAAAAAATTTAAAAAAAACTGAATTCAAAGGGAAAACATAAAAAATAATAAAAAAATAAAGGAGCAGTCCATATTTTTAAACTCCTTAGCAGCAATAATTGGTCCCCTCTGCTTTATGCTTTATTTTTAATACAGACACTTACTTCATGCTGAACTCAAATCTGACAGCAGTTTTTTAAAAGCTGAATTTTTCAAATATACACTTGCATTGCAGAAAGCTATGGAGCATCTTCTCTGCTCCTAAAATATGGTCACTTTCACAAACGTTACCTATTCATTCCGGCAGTGATTATTCATAAGGCACCTCCCCTTGCCTGGCACTGTGTGGGGAGGCACTGGGCACACAGAGATGAATTTTCAAGGCAGATGTGCTGCTTACCATCCCGAGAGAGTGGAGGAATCAGACAATAATCCAACAAGTAAAGGATAAGAGCCCCAGATTGTGGTAAGTACCCAATGCGAAGGAGCAACAGCCAAATGATAAAGAAGTGGTCACCTATATCCCTGTGAGGACTGGAGAAGCCCAGGAAAGCAACTCCAGACAGGGTGGTCAGAAAAAGCCTCTCATCAGAAAAAAACACACTAAAGCATATCCTGACACAGAAAGCCTAACATGGAAATCCAATACATGGAAATATGAGCTGAGAGAATGGATGAGGTAGGAGTGGCTTATCTGCTTTAACATGAGGATTCAATCCAGGGGTTTTCTTGAGCAGTCTCCTAATATGAATATAATTTATATTCCTACCCTTATTAAATATACTTTACATTTATTTAATATAAACATAAAAGGTGGATGTTTACAAAAATTCAATTCATAATAAAATTAAACAGCTACTGCCCAAAACCTGTATGTATAGAAACTGAAAGAAACAAGGTACCATGAGGTAGAAAAGAACAGAGGGGAGAAATAGAAGTTATTCAATGCTTTTTAAGTGTGGAGCATCACGTTTCAACATATTTAATTTAGTCCATAAAATAATTCTGAGTTTAGGTACCATCGCATTTTACAAAGGAAGAAACCTGACTTCAGTGAGCTAAGCTTATTTGCCCAAGATCTCTCAACAAATAAATGACAGAACAGAAACTCTGATAAAACATAACATGAACATAAAAATCTGACATATATCCAGCAACTGTATTGTGTCCATTCGGCAAAGCCAGGGTCAGCAAACTAGGGCTCAAGGGTCAAATTTGGGCAGCGGCTTCTTGGTACAGCCACAAACTAAGAATGATGCTCACATTCTTAAATGATTGAAAATATTCAAAAGAAGAATAATATATCATGACATGTGAAAGTTGTGTAAAATTCAAATTAAGTGCCCATAAATTAAATTTCATTGGAACACAGTCACACTAGCTATTGTCTTGACTACTTTCACTCTATAAGGTGGGGTTGAGCAGTTGACAGAATCTATAGGGCCCCAAATCCTAAAATATTAACTATCTGGCCCTTTATTGAAAAAGTTTGCAAACCCCTGAAGTAGAAAAGAACCCACAGAAATAAAAGTAATAAACACACTTGGAAATGTTACTTTAAGTATGAGTATAAAAACATATGCAAAGAATGACTGTAAAATGCCTCTAAAAGAATTTAACCTAATGGTAGTTGTCTGAGGCACAATATGCATTCCCAGTTTCACCTGGAGGTTTCATTTTTCCAGCCCTCTCTCCTAGTGAGGCAGTGGTAAGTCAATCTCATCACAGGGATTTGTCACGTCTCAACTTGAGCAGCTGCCTTCCAACTCACATTCTCAGAAAGGAAGCAATACAATGTGTCCACTCCATATTCATTGGCTCAACTTGGTTCTTTAACAATATGGGTTTAGTTCCAGGCATGGTTTCAAAGAGTTTTTGTTGATTTCCAACTATATTGTCTTCTCTAAACATTTTCTGGTTCAAGTGCATATGCTCAATTATGAAAATGAATTCTTATAAATAGCCCAATCTGGGTAGGTAGTCAATTTACACCATGAAGTTCAATTTTTACAGTACAGGGGAAAATATTACTTTTCCTTTTCATTCTTCAGGCTACAAGGTTGAAGGCTAGAGGCCACATGCTATAAAATGTCTCCAGTTTTTCAAATATTTTGTGCCAATACCTAATGTTGATCTCTATACCTTCTTTGTCATTTACTTGTGTATGGTCATCCGCAAATACTGGGTCGTAAGTACCAAGTCAATACTTAGGGCCTTAGGGCATACAGCTTAAGTCAAAGATGGCTTTCACCTTGTAGGAAAAAAAAACGTTGCACTTCAATAGAAAACTATGCATCATCTATAGGGTATGCATCATACCCTTCCCAGCTGTTGGATTCTAGCCTGTTCACAATCCTTGAGCTATTCTGCACCACTTTGTAAGTTGTAGGTAACTGATAGATATGTAAATTTTGTTCTGACAGTTAACGTTTTAATTTACTTCCACCCTACTGTGGAAAAACTAGTTTTGTATTGATTTGCACTTCATCTCAACATTGGTTTACTCTATATACATTTGTGCTATTATGACTTTTCTTTCAAGCCAGTTATAACATCTGCCCAGTTCCCTCATATCACCTAAGTAAAATAAAATCTTTTAGCACATTTTCATATCTATATGAGAATCATGAGTTTACCTTTCTCTGAAAATTATTTTTTAACAACCTAAAAGATTGGTATTAATTCAGATTTATTTCAAATTCTATTTTTAAAAACTTTAAATCCTGAGTGATATTCACCTTGAATGTGAATTTAGCTGTAATATTAAATTAGTTAAAACCATACAGAAAAGTGAAATGTGATGAGAAATAAGTCTTTTTTGTCCCTTTCTAATGCTTTTGAATTGATGCAAAATGAAAATTACGTAGAGGGGCAATAAACAGGCAATAAATAAAAATTTTTTTAAAGAAAAATTATTCTGACACTTCTTAAAACATTAAGGGAGACTTTATTCAGGACTATTGCAATACGGGAGAGAAATCAGGCTCAACTCCAAATACAGCAAAGACAGCTGGGGATTTATAGCCAAGGAGCAGAATTAGGGGGTCAGTGTGTGGAACGAAAATCAGTAATAGGAAACATTAACAATAGGGAGATTCTTAAAAAAAAAAAAAAAGGAGTAGGGAGATTCTTGCTGAAGTGGCTTAAGAGGATTCATACTTAAGACAGGCCAAGGACCTAGATATCAAGGGTGGGAGATGAGAAGCATCATCAGATATCACTTAGCAGGATTCTTGCTAAAACTGGGCTAGGCAGGCCAAAGACAGGATGAGAGCCACGATCGAGAAGGCAGCTCAGAGGAGCCTAGCTAAAGTCTGGTCAAGGAGAGAGTCTTTGTCACAGGCAAATTTATAAAAGGACAAACAATTAAACAATCCTTGCCCTCAGGGAATTTACAGTCTAATGAAAGAGATAAATAAGTCACCCAACTTGCCCAAACTACCTTGGTTTTAATTTGAAATTACATTTTATTCCCAGAAAAATCCACATGTAAATAATCTCTTCAAAGAAAAATATTAAATAAGTTAAAAACTGGTTCAATCTCTATAATCTTAGTTTAGAGACTAAATTAATAATTTGACAGTATGTCAACTAAAGTGCATCATATACCTAAACCAAGGATTTGATAAAATACACTGACACAGAAACAAAGCATACACTATTTACCCTACTTTTCATATAGGCAAAAGATATCACTACTGGCCTGCCAAATTCACCACCCCAGCCTAAAGAACAGGGCGACTGTAGCCATTTGTGAAATGCAAACAACACTGTATCTATGAAATCAAACAACACTACTCACTTTATTTATACAAAATGGCAACAGAGTTCTACAAGTCTTGTTTCTCAAAGTGTGGTCTGGCCCCCTGCAACCTGGGAGCCTGTTAGGAATGCAGAATCTCAGGCCTCAACTGCTGATCAGAATCTGCACTGCAACAAGATCCCCAGATAATTTTTACGTACATTAAAGTTTGAGGAACACCGATCCAGAACTGTGGGATAACATAACTACCCCTAAAATTGCCATTGTTAGCACATTCCCTCAATTATCTCTTTTTATACAAGCGGTTTCTTCTGAGACAAAGGGAGAGTGAGAAAAAGATTTTATTGTGACCCAGGTAGCCAGCATTTTTAGGCTGGGAGTGGAAAAGTTTCATGTTGATTATTTGGTCTTGTGAGTAACATCCAAGTCATGAGGAAAAGGGAGAGGATGCAAAAACAGGAAGATTATGGACCCACTGAATTTTACCAATGAAAGATTGAAAACAATCTAAATTACACACATGTATGTAGTCAATACAGTAATGGTTAAGTAAATTATGGCACAAGAGAACACAATAAAGGCATTAAAAAGAACAAGATTGTTCTTCATGTACCAATACACAATAATCTAAGATAGGCAATATGCTAAGGTAATCTTGACTTCAAAAATCCAAGGGAAAATAATGCAAGGGCAGCACAGCATATACAGTGAGTTATCATTCATGTAAGGAAAAATACGTAAGTGTGCACATACATAGAACATTTCTGGAAAAGCATAAGAAGAGCACAACGTTTGCCTCCTGGAGAGCTGAAGCATGAGGGACAGAAGTGGAGGGAGACCGACTTTCCATTGTGTACCTCCTAACACCTTTTGAATTATGTGACTATATTATCCAATTAAAAAAACTTTTTAATCTGAGCACCGAAGAATTCCTTAAAGAAGATATAGTCCAGTTCCAAGGGGAACAGAGAAATCCCTTCTTAATTTTCCTGGACAGATGGTCATCTGACTGTGTCCAAACACTTTCGGGGACAGTTTCTGGGCTGAGAAGTCAAGCGTCCAGAATTCATTCTGACACTGAGCTGAAGTCCTAGAATGCTGCCCCACTGCCCCACCTCCCAACCCCTAACCCCGCCCCCCCCACCCTGTGCTGATGCTAGTTCTTTCTCTGCAACACAGAGTAAGCTTCTTCCTCTGCCAGCCCTTACAACATTTGCAGAAGTTATTGTAGTTTTCCTTAGTCAGAGGTCACAAACAAAAGCTGGCAGGGCAGGCAGGCAATGTAAATGAGTAAGGCAGGCCTAGGCAAGACAAAATAGCCAGTGCACCCCTTCATGTGGAGACAAGGACACAATGGGAGTGAGCACCATGGCCAGGAGACAGAGAGGCAGCAACTATTCTTCTCCAGGGAAAATAATTGCCATGGAGGAAAGAGGGCCCGATGTTGCCATATCTTCTTAGGATTTTAGAAACCAATAAATTTATTTTAAATACCTCAACTTTTAAATATTGACAACTAAACTAATTTTTTAGAACACTGCAGACCAAACAAAATATACGTGCAGCTCGTGGCCTGTAGGCCACCAGTTTACAATGCATCCTGTCATCTCTCCTCCAGCTACCATGAGAACTTCTCTTTTTGTTATATTCTGGTTGGATTTGCTGGAAAGAAAAACAAACAAAAAAACAGTCTCTTTTCAAAAAACTCAATCAAGTTGTATTTTGATTTGGTTTGACAATTTACTAATCCAGCTAGATAATTTGCTAGTAATTGTACTTGCCTAAGGACTAAAAACAACCACAGTTTGTGTATGTGTGTGTGTGTGTGTGTGTGTGTTGTTGTTGTTCTAAAGACCTTTGATATTTATCATTGTCTTTGGTGGCAGGAACTGAGAGGTATCTCCCATGGACATTATTTCACAGTTGAATATATGTGTACATAGCTCATTATACTGCTGGGGTTTATTTGCAAAACATGATTTTCATTTTCCAACAGGCTTTCAGTGGAAGAAAGTTTCATAGAGAAAAATGCAAATTTCCTACCACTCTACCCTGTGAAAACCTAAAGAGACTATTAGGCTATAAAGAAGGAAATTGAGGGATAAATTTAACACTTAAAAGTGACTCTTTTAGCAGGAGGTTTGGGCACCCAGCCAGGTTAGGAAGAAGTAGCTTTATACACATATCATAACAGTAGCCTAATCTCCGATCTTCACTACTCCTTGCTTAAGACCAGTAACCAAGTCATCACAGCCAGTGTGTCCCTTCTAACTTGTCATCTGCTTATTGTCACCGTGCTCTCGACTCTAACTATAAAACTGTTTTATTTAAACAAACAGCAATGGAAAAAGGACCCCTGCAGTTGAGTCCTGACCTGCACCGCTTGAGAACCTATGTGGGGAACCCCACGACACTTGCGTAAAGTTGATGGAGGTGGGGGTCGGTCCCACTGCTAAAGGCTGGATGTAGATGAGTGGCTAAAAGAAACTGCAACTGCTAGAGAAGGTACCAACGTACATCTTCCCCCAACGATTCATGGACTCAGTATTGCATCTATTTATGCCTTCTACTCTGCTCTAAGTGACATAAAAATAGATTAGGAAACTCCAGATCTCGTCGTACATACGAAATATGCTTACATTGATTATGGCCTAACTCTAAAGGAAATACAACAACTAACAATTCTTACAGAGTCTCAAAAGCAAGAACCACCATGATATAACAATTAAATTGCAATTCTGAGGAAGAAGACATTTAATTATAGATATAATTTATGTAAGTAAATATAATCATCTTAAATTTCTAAACAAATAGGCATGTCATTAAATATAAAGCATCAGGAAAGATTTCAAAACCTGTACAATCCGTGTACATTGGTGAACGTGATCTATACAGAGTTTGCTCTAGGGGGAAAAAACCCTCAAGATTCTATCTTTATAGCCCAATGTTGGGCTATACTTCCAAATGAAAACACTTTATTTGGCATGCGTTTTCTGTAGAAAGTGGATTTTTCACATGGTATAGCCATGCCACACTTTGTTTTCAGTTGTTAAGACACTGGTATATCTTTCAATCTTTTCCACTTATTAATTTCAGGAAGTTATTTGCACATATTTCTCAGGATATGCTGGTATTTTAAACATCTTATAAATGTTGTAGCTATATAAATTAAGTGGGCAATTGGAATGTCACCATGCAATTCTATGCACCTACTTACAAAGGGATGCTTGAGAGGGTCCCATTATCCAAAGTGGCCTATGTATCAGTCTTTCTAAAGCATTAGAGGTGGAGGTCAGGCAGCTGGGTTCCAGTCCTGGTGAAAAGCACTGTATAATCTTTTAAAAACCGCAAAAGCACATCTTCCTATGTTTGCATTTCCTCTTTTGTTAAATGAAGACTAGCAGACCTGGATCTTAACGGGCTGCTGTGAAACCCACAAGAAAGAAGGAGAAAACAATAAAGCACATGACAAAGGTAAGATTACCTACTGTTATTGTGGGAGGAAGACAAAAGAAAATCAAAGCACTAATGTATATAAAAAACCTTGTAGTCTATTACACAAAGCACATTTTAAAAAAGCAAACAAAATAATTAAAAGTAGTACAAGCAACTTAAACATATATTCTCTCTTGGAAAAAAGTATTACATGGGTAAAGTACATTCCTAAGCCAGCACAAACTCTCCTAAAACTTCTCTCTGTCCATCTCTGCCACTCATCATCCTCCATCCAGATAGCGGCTTGACCCTTCCATCAAAGTCATCAAACAGCTCTAGGTAATCTTTCATTAAATAATGAACACATAATAGGTACTATCAACTCGGCTTGATCTTACAACATAGGTAACTGATTAATCTACACTCCCAAACTAATGTGTTTTTGACATCCCTTGGAATTGCAAAGACAAAGCAGTAGGGTCTCTTTTCACCTCTGTATAAGTCAATTAGAGTTGACAAATACCAGTATCTCAGCGTGTTCAACAAAGTGACTGGCAGGCGATAAATGTTTAGATAAGTGACAGATGTACAGAATGAAAAGGATGACCTAAGTTTTAGATTTCCTTAAATCTTGGGGCATCCATGGCCAAGGACTCAAACTCCTGCCTGAACAGCTATCTCCAGAGTTTGAGCCACCGAGGTCCGTGGAAATAAAAACAAGAAGAGTGGTTGCACTCGTCAAATAACAAATCAGCAACTCATGCCCCACTGGAGAACACCTATACCACAGAAGTCCACCCACTGGAGTGAAGGTTCTGAGCCACATGTCAGGCTTCCCAACCTGGGGGTCTGGCAACAGGAGGAGGAATTCCTAGAGAATCAGACTTGGAAGGCTAGCGGGATTTGACTGCAGGACTTCAGCAGGACTGGGGGAAACAGAGACTCCACTCCTGGAGGGCACACACAAAGCAGTGTGCGCATCGGGACCAAGGGGAAGGAGCAGTGACCCCATAGGAGACTGAACCAGACCTACCTGCTAGTGTTGGAGGGTCTCCTGCAGAGGTGGAGGGCAGCTGTGGCTCACCAAGGGACAAGGACACTGGCAGCAGAAGTTCTGGGAAGTACTCCTTGGTGTGAGCCCTCCCAGAGTCCGCCATTAGCCCCACCAAAGAGCCCGGGGAAGGCTCCAGTGCTGGGTCGCCTCAGGCCAAACAACCAACAGGGAGGGAACCCAGCCCCACCCATCAGCAGACAAGCAGATTAAAGTTTTGTTGAGCTCTGCCAACCAGAGCAACAGCCAGCTCTAGCCACCACCAGTCCCTCCCATCAGGAAGCTTGCACAAGCCTCTTAGATACCCTTAGATATGCTACAGGCACAAAAACAGAAATATAGATCAATGGAACAAAAAAGAAAGCCCAGAGATAAACCCACACACCTATGGTCAACTAATCTATGACAAAGGAGGCAAGGATATATAATGGAGAAAAGACAGTCTCTTCAATAAGCGGTGCTGGGAAAACTGTACAGCTACATGTAGAAGAATGAAATTAGAACACTCTCTAACACCATACACAAAAATAAACTCAAAATGAATTAGAGACCTAAATGTAAGGCCAGACACTATAAAACTCTTAGAGGAAAACATAGGAAGAGCACTCTTTGACATAAATCACAGCAAGATCTTTTTTGATCCACCTCCTAGAGTAATGGAAACAAAAACAAAAATAAACACATGGGACCTAATGAAACTTCAAAGCTTTTGCACAGAAAAGGAAAACATAAAAAAGACGAAAAGACAACCCTCAGAATGGAAGAAAATATTTGCAAATGACTCATCAGACAAAGGATTAATCTCCAAAATATATAAACAGCTCATGCAGCTCAATATTAAAAAAACAAACAACCCAATCCAAAAATGGGCAGAAGACCTAAATAGACATTTCTCCAAAGAAGACATACAGATGGCCAAGAAGCACATGAAAAGCTGCTCAACATCACTAATTATTAGAGAAATGCAAATCAAAACTACAGTGAGGTATCACCTCACACCAGTTAGACTGGGCATCATCAGGAAACCTACAAACAACAAATGCTGGAGAGGGTGTGGAGAAAAGGGAACCCTCTTGCACTGTTGGTGGGAATGTAAATTGATACAGCCACTATGGAGAACAGTATGGAGGTTCCTTAAAGAACTGAAAATAGAATTACCATATGACCCAGCAATCCCACTACTGGGCATATACCCAGAGAAAACCATAATTCAAAAAGACACATGCACCCCAATGTTCACTGCAGCACTATTTACAACAGCCAGGTCATGAAAGCAACCTAAATGCCCATCAACAGATGAATGGATAAAGAAGATGTGGTACATATATACAATGGAATATTACTCAGGCATGACAAGGAACAAAATTGGGTCATTTGTAGTGATGTGGATGGATCTAGGGACTGTCATACAGAGTGAAGTAAGTCAGAAAGAGAAAAACAAATACCGTATGCTAACACATATATGTGGATCCTAGAAAAATGGTACCGATGAACCGGTTTGCTGGGCAGAAATTGAGACACAGATGTAGAGAACGAACATATGGACACCGAGGGGGGAAAGCGGCAGGGGGTGGTGGTGGTGGTGTGATGAATTGGGAGATTGGGATTGACATGTATACACTGATGCGTATAAAATGGATGATTAATAAGAAAATAAATAAATAAACATTTAAATAAATAAATGTACATCTTTAAGACTGCTGATTTCATTATGTATTTTCCAATACCAAAATATAAAATAAAATGAAAACTGCAGAACTTTTGGCCCTTTGACATTTCTCCCCACCACCAAAAACTTTCAGATGGATGGAACATCCGGGTTCTGAGAAGGACTATGTATTGTTACTGCTCCCCACAATATCAGGCTTAAGTGTATTTTTTATGTTTAGACTAGTGAACATAAAATGCAAACATTTTTCACATGACTGATACGTTTGCCTTTAACAAAAACAGCCCTGGCCCAATATTATTAGGAATAGATCAGCAGCCCCACTGGACTCTGAAGCAATGTAATTAGGTAGTCCAACACTACAATTTGTCAAAAAACTCTGACAACCTAATAACCAGATTGTCATCAGATAGACATTGAAAAATGATACTGTGTTTGTTCTAGCATTAAAATACTACAGCTTTCTGGGGCTTTTTGTCCAGCAAAAAAAATTTTTTAATCTATGAGGGATGCATCCTACTGGTCTGGATGGTGTTTAAATGGGCCTGTTCTGCTTGAGGTATGGAGTAAGGAGTTTTGTTTTCATTTAAAGTTTAAGAAAGAATTGTACGAAGGATCACCTACTTGATTTGAATCATTAAAATCCTATGTGTTACAAGGAAAAGTATAAAAGGGAATGTTTATAACAGTACTAACTGGTATTTATTAAGCATTTAGGTGTTGCCAGACACCATGTTCAGCTCTCTGTGTTACTGGACTCCTTCCAACAACCATCAGTGCGAGGTGCTGTTGTTATTCTCATTTGTAGAAGCTTGTAGAGGCTAAGGAACCCACATCCCCCATGTTCTTAGCCACTTCAATGTACTGCTGAGAAGAGAGGGTTTAACTTGGTTTTGATGAGAGCAGGGAGAGGTGGTCGGGGTGAGAGATGTTCTTTTCAAGAAAATTATTATCTATTTGACCTCCCAAAAGAAGGTTATCCAGCGTGCAGTCTGACATGTAAGCCAATCCTATGTGTAATATGACAGTGGAAGAGAAAATGTTATAGATTCTTATAGATTCTTCACACAGATAAGCAATTAAATACAAAAAGATAGAAATATTAAGATATAGCCTTAGGGTTCAAAATACTATCGCTTCCATTTAATTAGTCAATTATGAGAACTTATCCACTAACCTGTACAAGAATAAACCTTAGGGAGTACATTTCTAAGATGACCTTTGGAACCTTAATATCCAAAAATCTTACAGTTTTATCTGTTAGGATATAAATGAGTTATTCCATGTAAATCACTGGCAAATTTGCACATGAAAACTGTGTGGCTGAGCTAGTCAGTAATAATTAAATGACACCAATATTTTTCCAATATGCATGAAAATACCCCGGACAACTTAAATGCCCAGTCCACCAAACTAGCATTACAATTCTATGGCACTTTAAATTTTCCAAAGTATTTTCCATCCTATGGTTTCATTTGACACCCATGAGCCTATATCTTAAGCATGAAAAAAAAATTATTCCAAATTTACAAACATAATGTTAAGCAAAAGATGCCCTACACAAAGAAATCCATACTATATGATTCCATTTCTATAAAATTCAAAGCCATGGCAAAACCAATTTGTGACGTCAGAGTCAAGATAGTGGTGGCTGGGTTGGGAGCAGGGTAGTAACTGGAAGATGGCATGTGAAGGTCATGTTTTATGTCCTATTCTGAATGCTAGTTCCTTGAGTGTGATCATTTTGTGAAAATTCACGACGATATACACTTTGGATTTGCAGGTATACAAATCCTGTATGTTACACTTCTGTAAAAAGTTGACATGAAACAATCATTCTCTTCCTTCAGCAGTTTGCCAACTAGACCAGAAGAACATACACACCAGGCAAAAGGGTGCGCAGTCTCAAAACACCTAGAAGTTTGACTTTGCAAACTACTGAGCTGCTGCCAGTATCACTAGAACCTCTTAACATTCCTTTCCCTTGAAGCGTCAAACAATTCATACAGCAATCCACTGTATTAATTCCTGTAATGAAAGTGCAAGGAGTCCCCTAGTCAATTACAACTATGCCCTACAAATTCCAGAAAATGTTTGCTAGGATTTAGGCCTCTGACAGCTCAGTGTGCAATTTAGAGCAATATAGTGAACTTTGATGGTAACAGCTCATTAACGATCGCGTTTAAATGTAAACACTTGATACGTTTTTAGAAACACCAGGCTGATTAGGTTCATTTTACTTTACTAGAAGTCAGAAGATAATATGTTAAACATATTTTTCATTTTTTCTCTCTTAACCATCAATTCATTAAGTAGTAAGTGAAACCTAGCTTTGTTTTCTTTTTCCATGAATATGGAAGATGAAGACAGTGGGAGTCCTGCTTCTGTTTCTCTTATCCAAATCAGATACCAGTTTTTAGGGAACACAGTTTTAAACTCTGTTTTGCATGTCTTACAAGACTAAATACCAAGGTTATGCTTTTATAGCTGTCCAGTTAAAACTGATGCTATTTCAAGAAGTGACAGTTGATTTCGTCACAAAAAGTACAAAGCAATCTATTAACTGATTAAATTGTCCTGTTTTTCCTTAAAGCTAGACCACAAGAACTATGGAACAGAGACCTTACCAATGATGGTAACAGCTGTATGTCCAGCAGAGTTACAGAAAGAGCATTGGAACTGATTACTGAACGATTCACTTCACCCAGCTTGATGCCAGGTGAGGGATAGTTAATGACAGTTACCATTTTAGGCCTGAGTTTCTTTAAATTATGAATGGAATATTTTACAAGTTATATGCATTTCAAGTAAGTTTATTCCCACAATTTTTTCAGTAGTTTGGATTATTTTCCCTTGCTCATACCAAATATAAGAAAAGTGAACAATATTAAGTTAAAGTGATATTCTCAGCTCTACAAAACATCTTTTGGTGACACAGCAGCCTCAATTATCTGAAAGTAGTTCATTGTTCTTTGTCAACAAAAAGGAGAATGTGGCCCCCAAACTAGACAAAACTCCAACCAAGTAATGACCAAGAATGGCAATAATAATAACTCTATTTCCCTTTCCTTTTTTTTTTTTTCTCTTTCTGTCTCTTGCTCATCAACTATCAGGAATCTTTAACAAATAAATAAACAAATACATGCTGTGGAAATGCCAATGTTTGTCTCTACAAAAAACTGAAAAATTACTTTGTGTAGTAATAACCTCTCCCCTACATTAAGATGTTAAAACAGACCTTCAGGAACGAGAAATCTTTCTAATACTTTCAGGAAGCACCCAACCAAATAAATATATTGTGGGACTGGAAAAAATCATCCAGAATCACAGGGCAGAAAGGAGCCCAAGATGTCACCTAACCCATCATGTGCACATTATCAGTAAGTTCCATTTAATTCCACAATCTTTTTCATTTTTTTCTAATTGAACTATTGCTGATTTACAATGTTCTATTAGTTTCAGGTGTACAACAAAGTGATTCAGGTATATATATATATATATATATATTCACACATATATATACATATATATATATATATATATATATATATATATATATATATATATATATATATATAGCTTTTTCAGATTCCTTTCCATTATAGGTTATTACAAGATATTGACTACTGTTCTCTGTGCTATACAGTAGGTCCCTGTCATTTATCCATTTTATATATATATATATATATAGTAGTGTGTATCTGCTAATCCCAAACTCGTAATTTATCCTTCTCCCTCCCTCTCCCCTTTGGTAACCATAAATTTGTTTTCTATGTTTGTGAGTCTATGTCTGTTTTGTAAATAAGTTCATTTGTATCATTTTTTTAGATTCCACATACAAGTGATATCATATGATATTTGTCTTTCTCTGTCTGAGTTGCTTCACTTAGTATGATAATCTCTAGGTCCATCCATGTTGCCCCAGATGGCATATTTCATTCTTTTTGATGGCTGAGTAATATTCCATTGTACTGGGCTGGTCAAAAAGTTCACTCCATACAATGTAATGGAAAAAAACCGAACGAACTTTTTGGCCAACTGTGGGTGTGGGTGTGGGGGGGGTGTGTGTGTGTGTATGTATACACAGACACACACACACATATATATATATATACACCGTATCTTCTTTATCCATTTATTCATCAGTGGACATTTAGGTTGTTTCCATGTCTTGGCTATTGTAAGTAGTGCTGCTTATGAACATTAGAGTGCATATATCTTTTTGAATTAGAGTTTTGGTCTTTTCTGGATATATACCCAGGAGTGGAATTGCTGGATCATATGATAACCCTATTTTTAGTTTTCTAAGGAACCTCCACACTGTTCTCCATAGTGGCTGCACCAATTAATTTTCCCACCAACAGTGCAGGAGGGTTTGCTTTTCTCCATACCCTCTCCTGCATTTATTGTTTGTAGACTTTTTGATAATTCCACCATCTCAGGCTGCTCTTATTCCCGAGTTCCCTCTCTCAGCTCTGCCTAAAGACAGACCCACTCAAACACCAAAAAACCCTACCAAGTAGTCCAATGCTAGCAAGCCCCTGAATCCTGCCACATCAGGTCCACTACAAATTACAGTCACTTGTTCTCTGTCCTGGCCCAATTGTTATTTCAGAGAAAATCTCTTTTTGGACCATTATTCCTGTCCTTTGGAAAATCAGCTCAGGAATAGACTCAGGTGCTACTTTGGGTACATAAAATAAATATTCTATTTATTCTATTATATTTCTGTTCTATAATTTTATGTTAGATGGTTGCTACTATGCATTCTGCTGCTGTAGATACCATATCTATTTTACATACTCAAACCAGCATTAGTCCATGCTCACATGAGTATTTAATGAAGAAGAATCTTGTGGCTACAAGCCTCACCAAATTGAATGCTGCTGAGGAGGAATCACTTTCTCCGAAATGCAGCCATTAACAAAAAGAGAAAAGCCTGGAGTGACGTGGGTCATCTCTAACGCAGCTGAATTACAATCCTGTAGAGTGAAGTAGGTAGCCGCCTATGAAGTAAGACTTCAGGAGTCTTACTTTTTTTTCCCTATGAGACGAAACTCAGTATTCCACAGTTGAAGTCTGAAATGCAAATACACCTAAGTAAATTGTTCTAAAACTTCAGTCATTCACATACTCCTTTCATGATTCTTATACTATCTGTGAACCAATATTCTATCATTAATACCTTATTTTTATTTTAATCAAGTCAATCTTGCCAAGCTCAATTAATTTTTTGAAAGACAGTTTTATATCACCACTGCAAATATCCAGTATCACTTGTATACAGCCAATATCACTTGCCACAAATAGAAGGAAACCAAAAAAAATTAATGTGGCTAACCAAAAATGTGTTCAGTCACGTACTGTGTAAAATCATGTACCACATGAAATACTGTAATAAATTGGTTTAAATTCACACTAAAGAGTGATATCAGTGTTCTCAACACCCCTCTATCTTGTCCTCTGTTTAAAGGAGGAGGGACCACCAAAAAGAGGTAGGAAGGGTACCGAGAATCTGAAGGAGCATGTGTGAAGCCTGGGTGCTTGGGGAAGGTTGGGGTGGATGTCACAAGCTATGAGAAGTAAAGGAACAAACGAGCAGGCTGTTGCCCACTCCATAATTATTTATTTCTGGGGCTGTCCCTGCATGTGTCATAAAGGAAGTCCGTTGTACTATTTGACGTGAAAGTCCTTCTATGCACCATCTCTTTTAGACATACACGTCTGAGCTTACAAATTACCCATCACAAAGAAATCACATGCTGTTAATAGGTCTCTTCATTGTAGCTGACAGTGCAGAACAAATGCCAGTCCCTGTGCTGAAACCAAATTTCTGGAATACTAACAGGAGTTCCCAATAGGAGGAGACACATTACCTAGAGGTCACCCCCAATAACTGCTGGAGCAAACTCCTGAATTCTGCTGCTTCTTGCCACATTCACGACAAAGGGCCATATATTCTAGCTCTCCCTGGATATCCTCCTCTCTGATCAAATTCTCAATTCTCTGATCATTTTTTCATTGTTTTTTTTTTTTAATTTATTTATTTTATTTATTTATTTTTGGCTGTGTTGGGTCTTCATTGCTGGGTGCAGGCTTTCTCTAGTTGTGGCAAGCGGGGGCTACTCTCCGTTGCGGTGCACGGGCTTCTCATTGCGGTGGCTTCTCTTGTCGCGGAGCATGGGCTCTAGGCACGCAGGCTTCAGTAGTTGTGGCTCGCGGGCTCTAGAGCACAGGCTCAGTAGTTGTGGCGCACGGGCTTAGTTGCTCCGTGGCATGTGGGATCTTCCCGGACCAGGGCTTGAACCTGTGTCCCCTGCATTGGCAGGCGGATTCTTAACCACTGCGCTACCAAGGAAGCCCTTTCATTGCTTTTAACACCTCGCTCTCATTAAAACAGGTGCCCAATTTATAGAAAAATGAAGGGTATGAATCTGAATGAATCAACCATAAATGAATGAACAAATATATGACAACAGGTCAGCTTTGCAGAAAGGAACACCTGCATGCCTAAGGCATGTCACCAAATTACCTCAACCCTGTCCAAAGTTACCAAGGAAAAGAGCACAAATCCCATCAGGATGCCTTTTCAGAGAAGTGACAAGTCCTCCTTCCCTTGCCCTAACTGGACAAAGATCTGCTGCACTCTCTCTTTTAAAGTGCCTCCTTTTTACAAGCTGTATAATCTTGGTCAAGTTACTGAACTTCTCTGAACTTCTGTTCCCTTATCTATTAAATTCTGAAGAATAATATCTGCCCCATGAGTTGCAGTAAAGATTAAATGAGAGAATTCAAGAAAAGTGTCTACCACATTGCCTGGATTATATCATAAGCTTAAAGATGCTGGGTACATTTTCAGACCAGACCACAATACCATGATAAATATCAATAGCATAATGGTTCCATGTTGTTACAATGTAATACCCACATGCTTTCATTCACTGTCCTGGTATCTACCCTGTTTGCCAGTATCAGAGTCTTTAATGTTTACAGGGAGAATGCAGCAGGGTAGCAGCCCTATAGGCATGAAGGGGCACAGAATCATGTACCAGGAGTCCTCCATGAATGCATCTTAACAAATGTATCCTGGGTTGATGATGACCACAATTCATTCCCATTTTGAAGCTCCCTGCATTTTTCACCTCTTTCTCGCTCTGAATCTCCTACTCTTCTAATACCCATAGAGTTTCCCTCATTTCAAATCAGAGGCATGAGCACCTGCAGCCACAGGAGGGGAAGTTTAGGATCCAATGCCTGTAGTATTTTTCAGACAGAAAACACTCTGCCAATGCCTCTACCCAGGAGATGGTAAACTACTCTGACATTTCAGCTGTTGCCCCTCCAAGCAGATTCACACACCTCTCGGCTAACACCCCCATTAGGTAGGCATCTAATCATGTTTACAGTTATTCATTATGACTGGCTATACACAGATAGTGCCTTTGGTGTCAAACCGAATGGCCTGTAGACCCCTGGTCCAAGACTTCTGGAAGATACAGACACACATTAAATAAGACACAGGCAGGAAAATCACATTCACTTCCTGGAGATGGAGCGAGACTAAAGTCAACCTGCTAGAGCCCTCCAGACCTCCAGGGTGGGGAGGCCCACAGCTAGCAGAGTGGGATCAAAAATCTGAGGTGCTTGGGGTTCAGAAAGCTTGCCAGCTCAGCTTCTGTGGGTGTCTGCAAGCAAGTATGCCAGCAAGAAAAACATGAACTGTTTTGCAGGGCAATCGTCTTGAACCAGAAGGAGCAGTAGGCCTTCTAAGTGCCAGGGCACATTCCTGAACCTCTGAGCTCATGCACACCTATAGTGACTCCATGCACCTCTCCGTGGAAGAATCTCTCCAAGAACACAAAGGAGAGAAGTGCCCTTCACCACCTGCGATCATCTGAATCTAGAATCACGGGTGGAGGATGTATTGGGAGGGGGGTGGCAAATAATGACCTGAAGAGATGACCTGCAGTCCTCAGAATCCACTATAATGAACACTCTGTGTTTAAACAAGGGGAACCTGCATTTCCTCAAAAGGCATTTAGACACAGTCACATAACTGGGAGTGAATCTAAGAACCCTAGAAAGAGCAGCATATTTCCCCACTGACACAGCTGTACTGAAAAATCAACCTATGGCTCTAAGGGAAATGAGAAAACACAACTAGTGATTTCTAGCATGGCATCCAATCTTCATTTTTGTGATCTCTCAATTCTCAGTTCAAGTATAAACAGACTTTTTTTTTCCCTGAAGTAAGAAAAGGATTAAGTAGGCAGGATGCTTTCTGAGTTCTGTGTAGCATATGTTCATAAGCTATCCTTTTGTAGCATTTATGGATTCATTCTGGAGTAGGGTTAAGCCGGAGCAAAATAATTTGGCATGCTTGCATTTGCTTTATCAGGAGAAGCAAGTTCAGTCTGCAGGGGCCATCCTGACCCGAGTGGCAAAGAAGCTTCCTGGAACCCTGAGGGGGATGCTGATTATTTTCCTTACAGGGATGCTCAAGCTGAGCCATCTTCCTTGCAAAATAGTAAATGAGCTTCATGCAAATTATCCTCAGGAAAGTGGTGGCTCAGGGGACAGGAGTGATCATTATTACACAAACTTAATTTCTGACCAACTTCAACAATCATCCTGCAATATCTGCCCTGCTACACAACCTCAGGGTCAGCATTCCAATCCATCCCACCCTAAAGACCACATTCAGCAGCAGATGTGCTTTCCAAATTTGTACATCCACTTTTATATGCTATATCCACGTGATGGAATACAGTGCAGTCCTTAATGACGATGTGGTAGAAGAATTTTTAATGTTCACAATACAACATTAAGTGGAAAAAGCAGTATGTACAATTTTCTAAAGACATATCTACATGGAAAGAAATACCCCCAAATGCCATAGGTGGTCATTTCCAGGCAGAAAGGTTATGAGTCATTTCTATTTTCTTCTCTTTTGCTGATCCGTTTCCCAAATATTCTTTTTTTTTTAAATAAATTTATTTATTTATTTATATTGTATTTTTGGCTGCATTGGGTCTCTGTTGCTGTGCATGGGCTTTCTCTAGTTGCAGCGAGCAGGGGCTACTCTTCATTGCAGTGTGCGGGCTTCTCATTGTAGTGGCTTCTCTTGTTGTGGAGCAGGGGCTCTAGGTGCGTGGGCTCAGTAGTTGTGGTTCACGGGCTCTAGAGCACAGGCTCAGTAGTTGTGGCACACGGGCTTAGTTGCTCTGCGGCATGTGGGATCTTCCCGGACCAGAGCTCGAACCCATGTCCCCTGCACTGGCAGGCAGATTCTTAACCACTGCGCCACCAGGGAAGTCCCACCAAATATTCTAAAATGTAAATGTATTACCTTTGTAATACAAATAAAGTAATTATAAAGTGATTCAAAGATATATTGATAGATTGGTGAGAGTGACATCACCAAGATGCCAACATAAGTTGTTCCTGACTTTGCTCCCCTTTACAAGAAGAACAACTAACAACTATTCAAGAGCAAGACACCACTGAGAGAAACCTAGAACATGGGGGTGAGGCTAAAGCACCCCCGTGTACTACAGAGACCAGAAAAGACCACGTTAGAAGGTAAGGGAAGTGGCTGCACATTGACCACATTGCCCCTTCCCAGGCTAGCATAGCACCACATGGAGAGGTCTCCCCTGAGTCTCTAGTTCCTCCAGTGGGAAGGAGAACACAGTGGATAAAACCAGCACCCCTAGTATTGTGGGTCACTTTACAGGAGCCCCTACTCTAATCTCACACCACAGAGACTGCAGGGGAATCTTCGGGGCTCAACCACTGGGAACCTGACTGTGATGGAGATGAGGAAGGAGCTTCTAACAACCAGCACAGGGATTTTGGCAGACTAAGTTCATACCTGCAGTGCCCAAGTAGTAATCCCAGAGGCTCTGCCCATGTGCAGAACCAAGCAGAGGGCACACTCTGACCAGGGAACCCAGAAGGGTACAGATCTGCCCGATCCTCAAAGGAGGAATTTTGCCAGCCCTAAAGCCCAGTTTGCCCACATCCAGGCAAGGAGCTGAATCACAGCCCCACCTGCTGTGGAGAGCATCTTCTGGTCCCATTTGACCAGAAGGGCTAGAGAAAACTCCTGGAAGCTGAGCAGCCCAGCTGTGCTCAAGCCAAGAGGCAGGCAAGGAGAGCTGATTGCCCCCAGAGCAAAGCTACTACCAGGTATGGAGCACCACCATGCTATGCACAAGCAGGAGGATTAACTCACAGCCAAGGCTGAGGGTAGCTCACTGCCCCTCCCACGCCAAAGAGCTGGTTTGGGAAACTCAGAGGAGCCTGAAGTGACCCCCTCCCCCTCCAAACCAGGCAAGGGATCTTGCCCATTATGGAGCACGTTATTCTGCTACATCTGACCAGAAGGGCTGGAGATAACTCTTGGAAGCTACGTGGCTCAGCAGCACTTGAGCCAAGAGGTAGGTAAAGCAAATAGTTTGCAAAGCAAAGCCAGTGGCCCTGTTCAGTCAGGGAACTTGGGGTGCAGGTTGGCTTGAGTTAAGATAACAAAGATCTCTAGCAGCTTTAGAGCTGCTTCTCCCACTGCACCCAGGCAGGAAATCTAATTCATAGCCCCACTCATTGCTGAATATAGCCATCAGCCTGTTCAACCAGGTAATATACCCAGAACACACGGAAAGATGCATAGCCCATTCAATAGTCCCATGCATACTGGTGCTTACACAGAGAGCACAGCCCGTGGCACTCCCCATCTGTGGAGCAAAAGCTGTGGCTTCACCTGACCAGGGATACATTTCACACTCTGGACTGATTCAGGTCCCCAAACAATGAGCTGTACAGGCCCTGCGTCCTGCTACCCTGCCAGTGCAAGGAAGCTAATTCGTAGCCCCATCTACTACTAAATATCAGTCCCAACCATCTAGTAAGCCTGACCAGTGAATCCAGGCAACAGTGGAGACAATCCGATAGCCTCACTTGGGTAAGGAACCAAGCCAGCAGTCCTATCCAGCTGTTCTCAGCCAGTTATTCTCAGCCCATCCCCATCCCCATCCTCAGAGCTCAAACAGTTGCCTTGTCCAAAAATAGACCATAACAGCAGGTCCCACCTGCCCAAGGACATCACTAGCAGATACACTCAGAAACCCAAACTGAGCTGACTGGTGAAAAACTGTCTGTACCAAGGCAAGCCTGTAAAGTCCAGAAGAGGAGCCCTATTACTCAAATGAGCAGATACCAATGTAAAGAATTAAGGATCATGAAAAAGCAAGTAAATATGGTACCACCAAAGGAAAGTAATAAAGCTCCAATAACTGATCCTAGAGAAATGGAGATGTATAAACTGTCAAAGAATTCAGAATAATCCTCTTAAGGATATTTACTGAACTACAAGAAAACACAGACAACTAAACGAAATTACACGAGCAATGCATGAACAAAATAAGAAGTTTAACTATTAAAAAAACAACAAAAAAACCAACATCAACCAGAAATCCTGAAGTTGGAAAATACAAATACTGAACCAAAGAAATCGATAGAGTTTCAAAAGCAGACTCAACCATGCAGAAGAAAGAATCAGTGACCTGGAAGATAGGACACTGGAAATTACCCAGTCAGAGGAGCAAAAAGTAAAAAGAATAAAAAAAAGTAAAGGAAGCCTACAGGAATTACGGGACACAATGAAAAGAAATAATATTCACAGTATCCCAGAAACAGAAGAGAAAGAGAAAGGGACAGAAAGTATATTTAAAGCAATAATGGCTGAAAACTTCCGGAACCTGAGGAGAGAAATAGACATCCAGATCCCGAGGCCCAAAGGATTCCAAAAAAGTTGAACCCAAATAGGGCTATACTAAGACACATTACAATCAAATTATAAAAAGTCAAAAACAAAGCAAAAAATTTAAGAACAGCAAGAGAAAAGAGAGAAGTTACATACAAAGGAATTCCCAAAAGACTATGGGCAGATTTATCAACAGAAATTTTTAGGCCAGGAAAAAATGGGATCACAAAATCAAAATATTGAAAGAAAATAACTGTCAACCAAGAATTCTATACCCAGTGACACTGTCCTTCAGAAACAAGAGATAAAGCCATTTCCTAACAAACAAAAGCTAAGGGAATTCATTACCACCAGACCTGCCTTACAAGAAATGCTAAAGGGAGGTCTCTGAGTGGAAGTAAAAGAATGCTAATTAACATCATAAAAAACAAAAAAGGGAGTACAAATCTCACTGGTAACGATAAATATACAGTCACAGTTAGATTCTGCAATATGGTAATAGTGGTGCATCACTCACTTAAAACTCTAATTTAAAAGTTTTTTTTTTTTAATAAATTTATTTATTTATTTATTTATTTTTGGCTGTGTTGTGTCTTTGTTGCTGCACGTGGGCTTCCTCTAGTTGTGGCGAGCAGGGGCTACTCTTCATTGCGGTGTGCAGGCTTCTCATTGAGGTGGCTTCTCTTGTTGCAGAGCACAAGCTCTAGGCACGTGCTCTTCAGCAGTTGTGGCATGCAGGCTCAACAGTTGTGGCTCGTGGGCTCTAGAGCGCAGGCTCAGTAGTTGTGGCGCACGGGCTTAGTTGCTACGCAGCATGTGGGATCTTCCTGGACCAGGGATTGAACCCAGGCCCCCTGCATTGGCAGGCGGATTCTTAACCACTGCACCACCAGGGAAGTCCCTAAAAGTTTTTTTTTTTTTTCAGCAGTAAAAATAACCACAAGCACAATAATCTGTTATTATACAATATATAAAATGTGGACAGGAAGAGAAGTAAAAGTGTAAAGTTTATGAATTCTACTGAAGTTAAGTTGTTATAAGTTTAAAATAGGGTGTTATAAGTTTAAGATATTTTACGTAAGCCTCATGGTAGCCACAAGGGAAAATCCTGTAGTAATTACACAGAGGAACACAATAAAGAAGTTAAAGCATACTGATACCAAAAGACATCAAATGATAAAAAGGCATGAGGATAAGAAACAAGGAACAACAAATCTACAAAACAACCAGAAAACAATGAACAAAATGTCAATAGTAAGTCCTTACCTATTAATAATAACTTTAAACATAAATAAATTAAATTCTCCAGTTAAAAGGCACAGAATGGCTGAATGGATAAAAAACAAGATCTAACAATATACTGCCTTCAAAAGATTCACTTCAGCCTTAACAATATACATAGACTAAGGGTGAAAAAACATTTCAAGCAAATGGTAACCCTAAAACAAGCAGAGATAGTTATACAGCTGTCCCTCAGTATACACAGGGAATTGGTTCCAGGAACCCCCAAGGATACCAAAATCCATGGACACTCAAGTCCCTTATATAAAATGGCATAGTATTTGCATATTACCTACACACATCCTCGTATATATTTTAAATCATCTCTAGATTACTTAAAACACCTAATACAATGTAAATGCTATGTTAAATAGTTGTAAACACAATGTACGCAGTTGCTGCCACACAGCAAATTTCTTCCTGATTTCAAGCTATACTATACAGCTATAGTCATCAAAACAGTTTGATATTGGCATAAAAACGGACAAATAGACCAATGGAGCAGAACTGAGAGCCCAAACTCAAGCATATATGGAAAACTAATATTTGACAAGGGAGCCAAAGATACTCAATGGAAAAAAGACAGTCTCTTCAATAAATGGTGCCAGGACAATTGGATATTCACATGTAAAAGAATGAAACTGGACCCATATCTCACACCATCCACAAAAATTAACTCAAAATGGATTGAAGACTTAAATGTAAAACCTGAAACCATGAAACTGCTAGAAGAAAACACAGGAACAAAGCTCCTTGACACGAGTTGTATTCATGATTTTTTTAGATATGAAACCTAAAGCATAAGCAACAAAATAAAAAATAAACAAGTGGGAATATATCAAACAACAAACTTTCTGCACAGCAAAAGAAATCATCAGTAAAGTGAAAAGATAAACCTATCAAATGGGAAAAATATTTGCAAACCATGTATCTGATAAGGTTTAATATCCAAAATATGTAAAGAACTCATATAATTCAATAGCAAAAAATCAAATAACCCAATTAAAAAATGGGCAAAGGGGCTTCCCTGGTGGCGCAGTGGTTAAGAATCCACCTGCCAGTGCAGGGGACACAGGTTCGAGCCCTGGTCCGGGAAGATCCCACATGCCGCGGAGCAACTAAGCCTGTGCACCACAGCTGCTGAGCCTGCGCTCTAGAGCCAGCCCTCCGTGCCTAGAGCCCATGCTCTGCAACAAGGGAAGCCACCGCAATGAGGCCTGCGCACCGCAACAAAGAGTAGCCCCGGCTCGCCGCAACTAGAGAAAGCCCGTGTGCAGCAACGAAGACCCAACGCAGCCAAAAATTAATTAATTAATTAATTTAAAAAAAAAATTTTCAATTGACATCTCCCCATCTCTCTTTAAAAAAAAAAAAAAAAAAAAAAGGGCAAAGGACCTGAACAGACATTTCTCCAAAGAAGATATACAAAAGGTCAACAGGTACATGAAAAGATGCTCAACATTACCATCATTAAGGAAATGCAAATTAAAACCATGAGACATCACCTCATGCCTGTTAGATTGGCCATTTCCGAAGAGATGAGCGACAACAAATGCTGACATGGATGTAGGAAAAAAGGGTATCCTTCTGTACTATTGGTAGGATTATAAATTGGTATAGCCCTTATAGAAAACAGTATGGAAGAGCCTCAAAAAAAAAAAACCAACAATGAGCTACCATATGATGCAGCAATTCCACTTCTGGGAATACATCCAAAGGAAACAAAAACACTAACTTGAAAAGCTATCTGCACCCCCATTTTCACAGCAGCATTATTTACGATACCCAAGAAATGGTAACAACCTAAGCGTCCATCCATGTATATACAGTATATATATATACAATGAAATACTATTCAGCCACAAAAAAGAAGGAATCCTACCATTTGCGACACCATGGATGGACCTTGAAGGCATTATGCTAATGAATTAAGTCAGAGAGAGAAAGACAAATGTTCTATGATTTCACTTATATGTGGGATCTTAAAAAATAAAATAATACTCATAGAAAAAGAGATCAGACTTCTGATTATCGGAGGTGGAGGGTGGAGGGGGAGGAGTTGGAGGAAGGCAGTCAAAAGGTACAAACTTCCAGTTATAAATTAGTACTAGAGATGAAACATGATAACTACAGCTAACACTGCTGCATGATATATAGTAAAATTAAGAGAGTAAACTTTAAAAGTTCTCATCACAAGGAGATTTTTTTTCCTTTTTTCCTTTTTTCCTTTTTATTGTGTCTATATGAGAAGATGAGGGTTAGCTGAACCTATTGTGGTAACCATTTCAAAGTATATGTAAATCAAACCATCATGCTGTATGCTTTAAAGTTATCAGTGATGTCAATTATTTCTCAGTAAAACTGGAGGAAAAAAAGATATAGACTGGCATTTTAAAAAGTGTTTTTCATCCTCAAAACAAAGAAGCATTCCCATTAAAGCATTCCCAATATAACTGACCTGCACCATTGAGAAAGAACTACCATATATCTCAGGTTCAACTTTGTTATCATCACCACTGCTAATTACTTCTTAAGTATGCGCTGTATGCAGTACCCTGCAGTAGGCATCAGTAGTCAACTAAATAACTCAGGTAGTAACTAAGTTATTTACATCACCAGGACTCTACCAGTGTTACTAATGTTGGAGAATCTAAAGACCAGCATTTCGGGGACTTCCCTGGTGGTCCAGTGGCTAAGACTCCACGCTCCCAATGCAGGGGGCCTGGGTTCAATCCCTGGTCAGGGAACTAGATCCCACATGCCACAAATAAGAATTCACATCCTGCAATAAAGATCCCGCATGCTGCGACTAAAAAGATCCCTCATGCTGCAACTAAACGATCCCTCATGCCGCAACTAAAAGATTCCTCATGCCGCAACTGAAGGTCTCCTATGCCGCAACTGAAACTACGTGCCGCAACTAAGAACCGGTGCAGCCAAATAAATAAATAAATAATTTAAAATAATAATAATAAAAAAATAAAAAGCAGCATTTAACAGGGGTGTTAATCCATTCGCCTGCCCTATATTCCACCTTCTCAGAAAGTCTCTCCCAATCCTGCTGAATAGAATTAAGTAGAATTAAGTAGGCAGCCAGCCAAGTGGACCTTGTGCCTGGGACACAGAGGACTCCAACAAAGGTGGGCACCTGACCTACAGCAAGCCACTTAGATACTTTCCCCCAGGAAAGAGGAATTGGAATGTAGTAATTCCTGTTAGTCTCTATCAACCTCTTGAATGGGGCAGAGGAAGCTGCAGAGGCAGTCAGGGTGGATGCGGCAATGCAGACCAGAGCAGCCAGTATGCGGGGGAAGCAGAGGAGAGGCTATGCAGCTCCCAAGACAGGCACTGTGCTTTAGGATAGACATACTGAGAGACTGTGGAGCAGACATGTTTATCCATTTACCTGTCCTGCTCCTGTTAGCTCTTGAGGGTCAACCACTTCCTGGTCCAGTGCCTCAGGAAGCTCTCGGTCCTGCCTGCCCTCAAATCAGTAAGCTGTCCTGTGGTCTTATAGGAAGTGCCACATCTTTTGTTGTTTTTGTTGTTGTTTGTTTTGCTTCTTGAAAACAAATGAATCCTAAGACACAGTTACAAGGATCAGAACTATAATCCCTCTTTCCCCACTCTGCATGGCTGATTGTCCCCCTCCCCCTTGTCATTCCTTCAGATCTCAGCTAAAATGCCATTAACTCAAAGAAGCCCTCCCGGACCACTCTACAGGAGGAGGTTTGCTCTGCTTTGCCTCCTGTTGTTTCCTGTATAGGACTTAACATAACTTTTAATAATGCATGCATTGTTTAATAGTTATGCTCTGTCTCCCTCCCTAGACTGTAAAATCATCAGCAGGGCTCATGTTTCTTGCACCTCATACAGCACATTCCTGGCACACCACAGGAAGTCAGTGGCATTGAATGCATAGGTTAGTCTCGTATATGAGTACATATTCATTCATTTGATATACAAATAAACACCAAGGCTTAAAATTTGCAAGACTTGTTCCTTTCTCAACAAGGCACTAAAGAAGGACATTAGGTACACATGCAAAGACACAGCTGAGGGCCTATTGAACAGCCACTCCCTCTGCTGCCTTACAGGTAAAACCCCAATTTTATTGGAGTGTCTTACCTCCACAAACCCAAGAGCCTAGGGAAGGTGAGATTATCCCAGCTCAGGGGTAAACCCTGATTAGTTTAAACCAGAGAATGGGTTATAGTTGCTCAGATATCCACCCCTTTAGCCCCTAGGGCAGCCAGGTCAGCCAGATCCCCCACCCACAGCCTCAACACACACACACACACAAACACACACACACCAACCACCTCCAGCTGTGAGCAGCCTCTTCTGTTTACTTAATGTTCTGACCAGATGTTATCATTTTCTATGTGTACCATGACAAGAACAAACTTAAATTGGAAAGCACCAATTTAAGCCAATCAAGGTAATCCCATCCCGTGTGCCACTGTCTGACTTAGGAAGGAGTATGTAGCTGTAATCAGCCAAATGCAACCCAAGGAGAAGCCTGCTGGAGAGGTTACAGGAAAGGCCCCTTGCATTTAAAAAGGGACATGCAAGAATAGACAGTCTCTTATACCAATGGATGCTACTTATGTGCAGATGACTCTCCAAAATGAAGCAGGCATCTTAGGACCAAGAGGGCAGCCAGTCGGAGGACCAAGTCAGCACACTGAAGGTGGCAGAGAAAAAGGAGCAAGAAATGAAGACTCTAATGACATTGCTGAGTCACTGAATTAACAAAACCTGGAACTACCTCTCTCAGGATGTTTAGTTCCTTGAGATAGCTCATTTTCTTTATTCTGATGGGTTTTATTTTGTGTTCAAATGTAAGTTAGAAGAGAAATTCACAAAATAATTGCCAATGCTTAGCAATCTGTCGACAGCCTAGTGCTCAAAATCCTCTCCCTGCTGCAGAGTGACAACCACCAAAGGCACCCTGGTGGGTCCCCAGTTGCTTGGCACCAGGAAAAAGTGGATTGGGGTTGGATTCCACACATTCAGAGCCAGGGTTCCGTAATGCCTTTCCATCAATCATGACATCCAAGGGGCTCAGCAGGTAGACATGGAGAGGGTAGGAAGCTTCTTTTTTTAATTCCCTTATTATCTACTCCCATTTTGAGTAGACTTTTGACTATCTGCAGCAAAAACTATCTTCACTGATAAATCTATCTTCACATAATTAGCAGCAAATTAATGTGACCTCCTTTGAGCAAAAGACTCAGAAAAAATGGTATAGAGATTCATAATTCTGCCCATATTCCTCCAAACCTTCAGATGATGGGTCTTAAGTGAATTTTTCCCAAAAAGGAAGACAACTGAGATGCCAGGAAAAGTATTAACAATGTGATCATTTGACACACTCTCTCCATCATGAGAGTCATAAAGCACCCCACGAATGCTGATGCGTCTCCTTGTCTCAGCAGTGAATTTGGGGCAGCATAATTTAAAGATATCAATTGGTATGTTTTGTTATTCCTCCTGTGTATATTTTTCCCTTCCTTATCTCAAGAACGTCAAAATTCCCTTTATCTTAGGGGCATGTCCAAAAGCAGAAAGCACTAGAAGAAATCTCTAACCCTCAAAATCCAACCCCCACTAAAGATTTTTCTTTCAAAAGCCTGAACTCATGGTGCTAGACACCAGCATTTCTGGACAGGGATACAGACAAATTTCGATTGCTCTGTTCCATTTAAACTGTTCTGTTTCCTTAGATCTTGTTTACCTAAAATTGTGCTTTCCCACTACTGGGGAGAGGCTAGAGGTTTTCCAGTACCTTAAAGTAGTGGAGGTTGGCACCCTATTCCCTAGCAGCAGCTCTAGGGAAGTGATAGGACTTTTGATGGGAACTGTGAGAGGATGCTGGGAAAATAAATATTGGGGCCCTGAAGCCACAGTGAAAGATCCTGTGTCTATGTCCTTTGCATAGACACAGCAGGGTCACCTAATACTGCATGGACAAGGAGCTTCCCAGGGTGACCAGCGTGGACTAAGAATCAGAAGGCCTTTTCCTGAATGTTCTGTGCTAGGCAAGACCTGCAGCACTTTTGCATCAATGACACTAAGTGAGCAGAAACCCTAAACTTCACTGAGATAGCACTTCCAAAATTCAGAGGTAAAAAAAATGTAACCAAGTATGCATGCATGTGTGATTAAAATTCATTCATGCAACATTCAAAACAATTTTTCAAAATTAAACCTTTAATTCAGAATGCAAACTAGGTTTGTATTTTTAATTGGCTTGACATGTCATGAGCTCCCGAAGGACACCACACTATCAGTCCAAGTTCCCACTAGTTATTCAACATATTACAAGTCCTGCTACCTTAAAAAAGGAAAATTAACTGTAAGATAGACAGTTCCATAGCTGGTGAATACTACTGAACATTTTCAAAACATTCAAATAAAAGGCAATAACAGAATGCCTTTATTTTTTCTCTAAATAACGCCACACCCATTCATGAGACATGACTATATTTCCCTCAATGTGCTGGGAATTAATGAAAATTGAATATAAAGAAAAGAAGTGCCCTATATACAAGGCACTTTATAAAGTTGAGATTCCCAAATAATACAAAACCATTTTCAAGTCACACATGGGATATGAAGTGAAAATGTTCTTGGAGGAAATCTTCTCTAATAATACTTATCTACTTCAGAGGGTGCTGGCAAGCTCTATTAACACTTTTAGATCTTCAAATAAAAGTCCTATAGAAATGCAAAGTATTATTATTTTAGTTCTGAAATAATTTCACACCTAGGGATGAGAAAACCCCAGGCCAAATTTTACTGCTTCTCTCCTGCCTGATAAACAAGAAATGCCACAAGCATTGGGGGAAGAGGGAGGATGGAAATCAAACAGAACAAAGACATCAAAATTTCTCCTTTACGTGAGTTCTGTATTTCCGCTAGATGCCACTTTTGGGCATTCTCAGAAAAAAAGTGAGTCCCTTTAAGGTCAGGGTTAAGTACAGGGACAATCTCCTCATTGCCTTTATACCAGATAAAGTAACAACCAGCTGAGCTGAAAAAAATTACCTTGTCCACTTCTGTGGGGCACAGTTCCTCCCAAAGCACTTGCCAAACTTAAAAATGACTGGATAAATCATTACCTGAATCACCCACCAGTGCGAGCTCACCTAAGAGGTCAAAAAGCAACTGCCTTAATGGATACCACAATTTCTGCTCAGCTACTGAGAGCACTGTACAAGACTGTCATTTGTTGCTGCTGATGGAAGTGGTGGTGGTGATGATGGTGGATGTGATGATGTAGATGATCATGATGGTGATGATGGTGATTGAAGTTCTCAAAACCTACTGATCAATGGAATCACTTATGGAGCTTTTAAAAATACAGATTTTTGGTCCCCTCCCAAGAACTACTGATTCTGAATCTCTGAAGAAAGAACTCAAGTTTGGTTTTTACTGGTTTTTGTTTTGTATTTTTAATGTAGCCTTTAGGATAACTTAAGTGATAGTGTTTGTAAATAATCTCATGATCAGGAATGCAGGCTTTGTAGGCAGACTAGCTGAAGTCTAACCCCAAACCTAACTCTTATTAGCTGTGTGACTCTAGGTAAAATCCTTAGCCTTAAGCCTCAATTTCGACATCTATAAAATGGAAATTCTATTACTACCTACCTCATAAGGTAGAGCCTAAGCAATTTTTTTTAAAGCATACATTAATTCCAAGGAAGACAAAAGGTTATATGTTAAAGAAAATATTACCAACCGTAATAACATAATAATGTAAATATTATATATTGATTTAAACAAAAAATTGTAATATAATTATTTTAGGAGCCTGTGGGGACCAAAAGTGGTAGGAGTGGGAGTGTCAAAGAGCTACTGCTAAACTTGATGTACCTGGAAAAAAAGTATAAGCATGTTGTTACTTAGAAACATAGAGATAAACACCAGAAGTATCAGAGTTGAAAGTTGCAATTTGGGGGAGGGGGTCAGAAGAGAGGGAGGAAGGTCGAAGAAGGGGTTGGTGTGCAGTTTTTCAGTATTTCCTTTTTAGTGCTGTTTTATTCAAACAATGTAGGTATGTTGCATTGATAAAAATAAAAATGAACTTCAAAAGATAATTCACAGTGTGCATAAGCATAAATATTGGACGTCTTTATAAACTAGGATTAACATAAAGTTTTTCAGTTTACCAAAACTTGCTTTTTTAAAAACTGATTTATATACTCCCCCCAACTGTACCACCAAAATGTCCAGTTCATAGTAAGTAAACACTTACTATGCCCCTGGTACACTGTTAAGTCTTAGAAAGACATTTGTTGAATTGAATTGAGAATGGCAGAAATATAAAGATAGAAGTTGAAGCACAGTGTGTGCACAGAGCTTGGGAACATGGCCCCTTGGAACTGAAGTGTCCTGTGAAGCCACTTTGCACTGGGAACTCTGGTCTGAAGTGCCAGCTGCAAGGCCTCAGCACTTGGCACCCTAAGAACAAGTGAAACTAGACGAAGCACAAAGGAAAAGGAAAAAAAAAGGTGGAGACCTTCAAGATGGCAGAGGAGTAAGACGTGGAGATTACCTTCCTCCCCGCAAATACATCAGAAATATATCTACATGTGGAAAAACTCCTACAGAACACCTACTGAACACTGGCAGAAGACCTCAGACTTCCCAAAAGATATATATTTTTTTTTCCTTTATCTCTTATTGTGAGTATGTGTATGCTTCTTTGTATGATTTTGTCTGTATAGCTTTGCTTTTACCATTTCTCCTACGGTTCTGTCTTCCTATCAACATGATGCTCTGGCCAGGTGTTAGGTCTGTGCCTCTGAGGTGAGAGAGTCGAGTTCAGGACATTGGTCCACCAGAGACCTCCCAGCTCCACGCAATATCAAACAGCAAAAGCTCTCCCAGAGATCTCCATCTCAACGCTAAGACCAAGCTCCACTCAATGACCAGCAAGTTACAGTGCCGGACAAGCTATGCCAAGCAAGACAGGAACACAACCCCACCTATTAGCAGAGAGGCTGCCTAAAATCATAATAAGGCCACAGACACCCCAAAACACACCACCAGACGTGGACCTGCCCACCAGAAAGACAAGATCCAACCTCATCCACCAGAACACA
This sequence comes from Eschrichtius robustus, assembly GCF_028021215.1. Taxonomy (NCBI): domain Eukaryota; kingdom Metazoa; phylum Chordata; class Mammalia; order Artiodactyla; family Eschrichtiidae; genus Eschrichtius; species Eschrichtius robustus. Next base: position 28,575,197 of record NC_090835.1, on the reverse strand, counting down.
GGCACTAGTCCCCTCTACCAGGAAGCCTACACAAACCACTGAACCAACCTTAGCCACTGGGGACAGACACCAAAAACAACGGGAACTACAAACCTGCAGCCTGCGAAAAGGAGACCCCAAACACAGTAAGTTAAGCAAAATGAGAAGACAGAGAAACACACAGCACATGAAGGAGCAAGGTAAAAACCCAACAGACCAAACAAATGAAGAGGAAATAGGCAGTCTACCTGAAAAACAATTCAGAGTAATGATAGTAAACATGATCCAAAATCTAGGAAATAGAATAGAGAAAATACAATACACAGTTAACAAGGACCTATAAGACCTAAAGAGCAAACAAAAAATGATGAACACCACAATAAATGAAATTAAAAATTCTCTAGAAGGAATCAATAGCAGAAAAACTGAGGCAGAAGAACGGATAAGTGACCTGGAAGATAAAATAATGGAAATAACTCCCACAGAGCAGAATAAAGAAAAAAGAATGAAAAGAATTGAGGACAGTCTCAGAGACCTCTGGGAAAACATTAAACACACCAACATTTGAAATATAGGGGTCCCAGAAGAAAAAGAGAAAAAGAAGGGGACTGAAAAAATATCTGAAGAGATTATAGTTGAAAACTTCCTAATTTGGGAAAGGAAATAGTCAATCAAGTCCAGGAAGCACAGAGAGTCCCATACTGGATAAATCCAAGGAGGCACACGTCAAGACACATATTAATCCCAGTATCAAAAATTAAATACAATGAAAAAAATTAAAAGCAGCAAGGGAAAAACAACACATAACATACAAGGGAATCCCCAAAAGATTAACAGCTGATCTTTCAGCAGAAACTCTGCAAGCCAGAAGGGAGTGGCAGGACATATTTAAAGTGATGAAAGGGAAAAACCTCCAACAAAGATTACTCTATCCAGCAAGGATCTCATTCAGATTTGACGGAGAAATTAAAACCTTTACAGACAGGCAAAAGCTAAGAGAATTGAGCACCACCAAACCAGCTTTAAAACAAATGCTAAAGAAACTTCTCTAGGCAGGAAACACAAGAGAAGGAAAAGACCTACAATAACAAACTCAAAACAATTAAGAAAATGGGAATAGGAACATACATATCGATAATTACTTTAAATGTAAATGGATTAAAGGCTCCAACCAAAAGACACAGACTGGCTGAATGGATATAAAAACAAGACCCATATATGTGCTGTCTACAAGAGACCCACTTCAGACCTAGGGACACAAACAGACTGAAAGTGAGGGGATGGAAAAAGATATCCCATGCAAATGGAAATCAAAAGAAAGCTGGAATAGCAATTCTCATATCAGGCAAAATAAACTTTAAAACAAAGAGTATTACAAGAGACAAAGAAGGACACTATATAATGATCAAGGGATCAATCCAAGAAGAAAATATAACAATTGTGAATATTTATGCACCCAACATAGGAGCACCTCAATACATAAGGCAAATACTAACAGCCATAAAAGGGGAAATCGATAGTAACACAATCATAGTAGGGGACTTTAACACCCCACTTTCACCAAAGAACAGATCATCCAAAACGAAAATTAATAAGGAAACAGAAGCTTTAAATGATACATTAAACAAGGTGGACTTAAATGATATTTATAGGACATTCCATCCAAAAACAACAGAATACACATTCTTCTCTAGTGATCATGGAAAATTCTCCAGGATAGATCATATCTTGGGTCACAAGTCAAGCCTTGGTAAATTTAAGAAAATTGAAATCGTATCAAGTATCTTTTCTGACCACAAGGCTATGAGACTAGATATCAATTACAGGAAAAAATCTGTAAAAAATACAAACACATGTAGGCCAAACAATACACTACTTAATAACCAAGAGATCACTGAAGAAATCAAAGAGGAAATCAAAAAATACCCAGAAATACATGACAATGAAAACAAGACGACGCAAAACCTATGGGATGCAGCAAAACCATTTCTAAGAGGGAAGTTTATAGCAATACAATCCTACCTTAAGAAACAAGAAACATCTCAAATAAACAACCTAACCTTACACCTAAAGCAATCGGAGAAAGAAGAACCAAAAAACCCCAAAGTTAGCAGAAGGAAAGAAATCATACAGATCAGATCAGAAATAAATGAAAAGCAAATGAAGGAAACGATAACAAAGATCAATAAAACTAAAAGCTGGTTCTTTGAGAAGATAAACAAAATTGATAAACCATTAGCTAGACTCATCAAGAAAAAAGGGAGAAGACTCAAATCAATAGAATTAGAAATGAAAAAGGGGAAGTAACAACTGACACTGCAGAAATACAAACAATCATGAGAGACTACTACAAGCGACTATATGCCAATAAAATGGACAACCTGGAAGAAATGGACAAATTCTTAGAAATGCACAACCTTCCGAGACTGAACCAGAAAGAAATAGAAAATATGAACAGACCCATCACAAGCACTGAAATTCAAACTGTGATTAAAAATCTTCCAACAAACAAAAGCCCAGGACCAGATGGCTTCACAGGCAAATTCTATCAAACATTTAGAGAAGAGCTAACACCTATCCTTCTCAGAGTCTTGCAAAATATAGCAGAGGGAGGAACACTCCCAAACTCCTTCTACGAGGCCACCATCACCCTGATACCAAAACCAGACAAAGATGTCACAAAAAAAGAAAACTACAGACCAATATCACTGATGAACACAGATGCAAAAATCCTCAACAAAATACTAGCAAACAGAATCCAACAGCACATTAAAAGGATCATACACCATGATCAAGTGGGCTTTATCCCAGGAACGCAAGCATTCTTCAAAATAAGCAAATCAATCAATGTGACACACCATATTAACAAGCTGAAGGATAAAAACCATATGATCACCTCAATAGATGCAGAAAGCGCTTTTGACAAAATTCAACACCCATTTATGATAAAAACCCTACAGAAAGTAGGCATAGAGAGAACTTACCTCAACATAATAAAGGCCATATATGACAAACCCACAGCCAACGTCGTTCTCAATGGCGAAAAACTGAAACCATTTCCTCTAAGATCAGGAACAAGACAAGGTTGTCCACTCTCACCACTATTATTCAACATAGTTTTGGAAGCTTTAGCCATGGCAGTCAGAAAAAAAAAAGAAATAAAAGGAATCCAAATCGGAAAAGAAGAAGTAAAGCTGTCACTGTTTGCAGATGACATGATAGTAAACACAGAGAATCCTAAAGATGCTACCAGAAAACTTCTAGAGCTAATCAATGAATTTGGTATAGTAGCAGGATACAAAATCAATGCACAGAAATCTCTTGCATTCCTATACACTAATGATGAAAAATCTGAAAAAGAAATTAAGGAAACACTCCCATTTACCACTGCAACAAAAAGAATTAAATACCTAGGAATAAACCTACCTAAGGAGACAAAAGACCTCTATGCAGAAAACTATAACACACTGATGAAAGAAATTAAAGATGATACCAACAGATGGAGAGATATACCATATTCTTGGATTGGAAGAATCAACATTGTGAAAATGACTATAGTATGCAAAGCAATCTACAGATTCAATGCAATCCCTATCAAACTACCACTGGCATTTTTCACAGAACTAGAACAAAAAATTTCACAATTTGTATGGAAACACAAACGACCCCGAAGAGCCAAAGCAATCTTGAAAAAGAAAAACGGAGCAGGAGGAATCAGGTTCCCGGACTTCAGACTATACTACAAAGCTACAGTAATCCAGACAGTATGGTACTGGCACAAAAACAGAAATATAGATCAATGGAACAGGAAAGAAAGCCCAGAGATAAAACCACACACATATGGTCACGTTATCTTTATAAAGGAGGCAAGAATATACAGTGGAGAAAAGACAGCCTCTTCAATAAGTGGTGCTGGGAAAACTGGACAGCTACATGTAGAAGAATGAAATTAGAACACTCCCTAACACCATACACAAAAAGAAACTCAAAATGGATGAAATACCTAAATGTAAGACCGGGCACTATAAAACTTTGAGAGGAAAACATAAGAAGAACACTCTTTGACATAAATCACAGCAAGATCCTTTTTGACCCACCTGCTAGAGAAATGGAAATAAAACCAAAAATAAACAAATGGGACCTAATGAAACTTAAAAGCTTTTGCACAGAAAAGGAAAACATAAAAAAGACGAAAAGACAACCCTCAGAATGGGAGAAAATATTTGCAAATGAAGCAACTGACAAAGGATTAATCTCCAAAATATACAAGTAGCTCATGCAGCTCAATATCAAAAAAAACAAACAACCCAATCCAAAAATGGGCAGAAGACCTAAATAGACATTTCTCCAAAGAAGACATACAGATTGCCAACAAACACATGAAAGGTGGCTCAACATCACTAATCATTAGAGAAATGCAAATCAAAACTACAATGAGGTATCACCTCACACCAGTCAGAATGGCCAGCATCAAAAAATCTACAAACAATAAATGCTGGAGAGGGTGTGGAGAAAAGGGAACCCTCTTGCACTGTTGGTGGGGATGTAAATTGATACAGCCACTATGGAGAACAGTATGGAGGTTCCTTAAAAAACTAAAAATAGAAGTACCATATGACCCAGCAATCCCACTACTGGGCATATACCCTGAGAAAACCATAATTCAAAAACAGTCATGTACCACAATGTTCATTGCAGCTCTATTCACAATAGCCAGGACATGGAAGCAACCTAAGTGTCCATCGACAGATGAATGGATAAAGAAGATGTGGCACCTATATACAATGGAATATTACTCAGCCATAAAAAGAAACGAAATTGAGTTATTTGTAGTGAGGTGGATGGACCTAGAGTCTGTCATACACAGTGAAGTTAAGTCAGAAAGAGAAAAACAAATACTGTATGCTAACACATATACATGGAATCTGAAAAAAAAAAAGGTTCTGAACAACCCAGGGGCAGGACAGGAATAAAGACACAGACGTAGAGAATGGACTTGAGGACACGGGGAGGGGGAAGGGTAAGCTGGGACGAAGGGAGAGAGTGGCATGGACATATATACACTACCAAATGTAAAATAGATAGCTAGTGGGAAGCAGCCGCACAGCACAGGGAGATGAGCTCAGTGCTGGGTGACCACCTAGAGGGGTGGGATAGGGAGGGCGGGAGGGAGATGCCAAGAGGGAGGAGATATGGGGATATATGTATACGTATAGCTGATTTACTTTGTTATACAGCAGCAACTAACACACCATTGTAAAGCAATTATACTCCAATAAAGATGTTTTTAAAATTTGCATAAAAAAAGACAGCACCATCACCTGGGGTAATTGAGGGGAATTTAATGAAGGGTGTGGGCAAGGTTAAGGGAAACCAAGAGACAACAGTACCCTGGAGTTAGCAGAAATAAACTGCTAACTTAAAGGGGCAAAAGGAAGGAGCAGTTACCAAACAGTAGAAAAAAGCTGCAGCTGCAGAAGAGAGGCCCCCAACAACAACCCTGGTGGCCTTCCTTAGAGGAATACAGCCACTGTCAACCCGCAGTGCTGCAAGGAAGGTAGGGGATAATATTCCAAACTTGCATTCTCCGATTTTCACCCAGTGCCTTCCTTTGGCTACTCCAGTGGAAAGCCAGAGAGCAAGGGAGCCCAGGGAATGCTGACAATAAGTCAGCCTCCTGGGACACACAGCATTTCCGAGGAATGAGAGCTGGAGGCACAAACAGAGAATTCCAGCACAAGCACTATGCAGAGTTTTGTTTCTATTTTTGTTTTTTTAATTTACCTCCCTTTCCTATTCAGCGTCATAAAATAATCCTTCGATTTTTCAATCTGTTTAATAAATATAAATAGCATGATATTAACAATAATAATAATACATTGATATTACACAGCACTTTAATTTCCTAAGCACTTTCACATACATTATCTTTACGTCATCCTCAAAACAGCCCTACGCAGTAGATAAGGCAAGGGTTACCCTATTTTACAGGTGAGGAAAACTGAGACCTTAAGAAAAGTTGGGTTTCTTGCCCAGAGTCATAAAGCTAGCAAGCAACAGAGCCCAAACTAGAAGGCATGTTTCCTAATGCTTCAGCTAAGGTTCTTTCCACCATACAATGTTGTCGTGCTATTTATTCACAGTAGGAGTGAAAAATTGATGTCCCTGTGAAAAAACCAGCTTTGTTCTAGGCACTGCACAGAACAGAGAAGCAGTCAACAAACAAGACACAAGGGGAAATAGGGCAAATTTGCCCATTCCATTCTCGGGAAACCACAAGCAGTGCCACAGACCTAAGTAACTGAGTTTTCAATCACATTTTACACACCATTGAAAAGAAGGTGTTCAGTAGGGCAAGAAAAGTGTTCAAAAGAGCAATAAAAATTCAGGCAAAAGTATAAAAATATTTAAATAGTTTTGTTTTGGGATGCTGGGATAAGTAGAAGGAAATCACAGTCCCTTCACAATACCCATGCCACAAAGAGACCAGGGCTCCAGAAATTGGAAGGATGACCTCTTTGCTTCTCTTCTCAATTCCAACTCTACCCCCACATATACACATATCCTTTGAGAGCTTCGAGAAGCAGCCAGAAGTGACTTCTTTTTACCAAACACAAGAGTAGTGGAGAGTCCAACAAAATAGCTCACTTTTGAAATAATAATTGAGAACTCTTCACCTTATGTCATCTGCTGCAAAACGTTCAGCTACTTATAATATGATGGAAGAAAGTAGTGAATGGTATTTTTACTGTAAACCTCCAAACACACCCCACTTATTCCAAATTTAGCTCCCTAACGTGTAAACTACTCTATTAGGGTTCTGTGATTGCAAGCAACAGAAACCAATTGACTAATTTAAGAAGGATTATGGGAAGGAAATTGGAGGCTCGGCAAATCCGTGGAAGACTGGAAAATAAGGGCTGAACACCATCAGTGACCAAGACAGATGTGGAAGCTGGGAAATGGGAACTGCTACAGTGGTCTCATGGCAGGTACTGTCAAGGCAGAATGCTGACTGGGAGAAAGGAGAATCCTTTAGCTCAAGATTCAAATTCCAAAGAAGAAGCACCCATTAACCAAGCTTGTGGTCATGCACCTATCCTTAGGCTGACTGTAGGGCCCTGAGTAGGGTCCCCGGGTACAGTTCCACTACTGTAATTACTTCAAAAGAAAATAAAGTGCAGTTAAAAAGGGAAAACATACATGACAGGAAAAAAAAGTGAGGGGGAAGAAGTTCCTCTAAACTTAATAAGGTTTTCTTCAAAAATTCCTCAATCTAACTAGTAGCAATAGATCACTCACTTAAGACTATATTAATTAGTAGTTGCCCACACACAGCCAAAGATAGTGTTTACCCTGACACCAACAAAACTTCAACCTGACAACTTTTTACTTACAAAGGCCTCACTTCTCATATTACCTGAAAGTTATCTTTTCATTTGATTCTTAAAGCCAAAGCAGAATTTGCCCTTCTTTAGTAACAACATGCTCATTTTTGAAACATTATCCTTACACTTCCAAAAAGAACAGACTCCTCAAAATATCTAATGAATAAATCCATAAGGATGCTAACGCTGATGATGATGATGATGATGATGATGATGATGACAGTAATATTAACAAGGGCAGTAACAGCTAATATCTACTGAGTAGTTATCATGGACCAGGACCTGTTCTAAGCCCTCAACACATAATAATTCATTTAAGCTCCACAACCTTAGGAGCAAAATAGTTTTATTTCCATTTCACAAAGTAGGAAACTGAAACACAGAGGGGGTGAATAACTTGTCCATGGTCCAATAGCTCATAAAAGTCAAACCAGAACTAAATCTACGTCTGACTCCAGATTACCAGAATAACAAAGGGTTTTCAATAAGAGTAGAGGAAATAGACTGTACCAGTGTGAAAATACTTTCCAAGAAGAATGAGAGCACCATAACTGTACCTAAAGATCTCAAGGTTCTGAAGACTGCTACATCATCACTAACTCCAACAGTTTATGAGAATTTATTTCTAAAAGCTATCAAGTACTGCTTTATTCCAAGATGTGGCTCAATGGTCCAGAGATGTGTAAGTTATATGGCGGAATATAAGAATTATCTACTTCTTAAGATATTTTTTTCTTCACTAGTGGCCAACCATTACAGAAAAATTCCAAGCCAACGAGCTTTCATGCACCAGAGTTTAATCATCCCAAAGCAAATCCCCAAAACAATATTTTTATAGCTCATGTTTTGATTATTCAAAAGGGGTTTTCTCCAATTTCCCTGTAAAATTCCTTTTCACCCTCAAAATAAATATTAAAAATTCAGCTCCAGAAGTAGATTTGTCATAAAGTTAGGAATAACTTAAAATATAAAGTAAATCAAAATGGCTTTTCCAACTTTAACTAAAGTGGTTACGGTCATGATTCCTGTAATAAAAATGACAGAAAAAAAAAACCCTAAAATTGTCAAAAACTTAATTGATGATGAAAACAAATGTAAAATTATGGCATATTTCACCCTGGCCACCAAAGACTCTTGATGAAACTGCAGCCCTATAATTCCCCAGAATGAATTCTTTAAATTAAAATACTTCATGCAGAACAGAAATTAAACAATGAATCAAAGAACAATGCTGTACAGAGGTATGCTTATAAATATACCTAGGAAAGAGGAAACAATTACATTTTTCCATGTAAAAAGCAGCTCGATTGTAATGTTTCACAGGAGGCTGAGTAGGTACTTTCCCCATTGCTTCAAACTTGGAAGTTCATTTCCTTAACTCACTTAGCATCCAAAGTGACTGGGTGGAATGAAATTAGCTACACCAAACTGGCTAACTTTCTCCTTTCTACAAAACTAGCTCTTCCACACAATGGCACAACTGACTTTAATGATAAATTTCATCCAACGCAATTGAAATGCCACTTTGAACTTTATCTTAAATGCTTTATTTGGCCAGCTGGTTTTATTTAACTATTGACCAGAAGTGGTACGAGTGCATTCTTTTTCCATCTAGCATTAATCTTAGTAAATTTAGCTCCATTGGAATGTCTGAACTGCTGAGAAGAAAGCAAAAGTCAGCAAGCATACAATTGCATTTGGCTACCCTCAGCACATCATTTTATTTCCTCCTGCTCTCTGCTAACTATTGCTCAGCACTTTTGCCTATGAGGGAGGACAAGCAGGTGGTTAAGGAAGTTGTCCTGTCAGCTATATCTTGAATCCGAGTGTTTAAATCTCTGAATAAAAGAAAAATCAATGTTGTAAAGGCAATGTTTGTCAAGGCCATGTAATAAATACACTTACCTTTACAGACTGTTCTCAATGGATTTCCCTTCTTTGCTGAGCTTCAAAGCTACAAAGAGATAAAAACGAAAGCACTGAGTTATCTGCGAGTAAAACAGCAAACGTTTTCTCTCCACGTCTCTAAGTAGAATTTCCATATGCCATGGTATGTGATGCTAGCCAAATAAACCACTGATAAAACTTTGTGCCTCATACCTCCTGTACAAGAGGTCAATGAAAGACAAAGTCATAAACTGAAAACGGCACACACATCTACCCAGAATCGACTCACACAAACCTGGCCAGATCTATAGTCAAATCTTTTGGGGTGTGAACTCCTCAACAGAATGGAGGAGTGCAGAGATGAAATAGCTTATAAAGTGCAGAGATGAAAATCAAATTAAACATTATGCAGCACACCAGATTTGACCGAGCATTTTATTTTCTTACATCTTTTAGCGCCATCTTTCTTGCACACTCTATTTGCATTTCCCTGGGAGTTTTACTTGGGGGAGCCTATTCCATTCATATGGAGTGCATGGCCCTCCCAATCCAGACCTCACCACTTGCCCCTATGAGTAAATGTGTGCAAGCTTACACATACAATCCTCCTTCCTCTAGGTAGAGTGTAGCCTTCTCTCGGTAGTGAGAAACTCATAAAACAGAGGAAGCCAAACTTGGCATTTCAAATCAAATCTAGGCATGTTAAATTAAGCTCCCCGCAACCAAAACATACAATGTGCTGACCACACACAAGTCAATATGATAGGAGATGTGGTAAACTATAGTTGCCAAGCAACAGTAATAACTTAAGGTTTCAAGGGGCTGATTCTATAGTAGTCCAACATTACTCATATGTTGACTCCATAGTCAAAAATAAATGGAATATGCCTATTTCTCTCATTCATGGCTAGGTCCTAACATCTCTTAAGGTATAGTAGTTGGGAATGGTCAACTACTTCATGGTTTTCCCATGTTTCTTTTTTTTTTTTTTTCCCCTTTAATGTCCTAAGTAACTGCTTTAGCCCCTACTGGGTTATTTCCCTTCACATCCCCCTATCCCACTATAGAACCCATTACCGCTGATGCATGACCACCAAAGAGCAAGGCCAGACTTGTGGGCTATGATGTAAATCTTGGAATATTAATGCAGGAGATAAGGCCCCTCCATAGGACACCATCAAAATTTCTCCTTCCCCCTGTGTTATGTGGATTGCAATAGAGTTGGGGGAAATACAATTTGGGGAAGACTAGATAAAATAGTATAATACTACATTTTATAAAGTCTGAGAGATTTATGGTCTGACAACATAGAGATTGAGCTGTATCCGTTTCTATTTCAAACACAAAGAAATGCTAAACAAAACATAGCTCAAAAGAAAGGGAGGGGACCAATATGAAAAAATAATGAATGCAAATTTTCTAGAATGAAAGACATGAATCCTCTTGAAAAAGCATACCAAGACCTCAACACGATAAATAAAAGCAAATCTACACGTAGATACAACAGAAGGAAACCGCAGAACACCAGAGATAGAAAGAAAGCCTTAAATTCAACCAGAGAGAAAAAATAGACTCCTTGCAAAACAACTTGTCATAAGCAAAAATAAAAGCAAGACAGCAGTGGAATGACATGTCCTAAGTTCCAAGTGAAAAAAAGTTCAAGGAAAAATCTATAGCCATGCTAAACCAATTATCATTCAAGAATGAGAGAAATAAGGACATTTTTCAGAAAAAAAAAATATTATTTCCTGCTCACAGTAGTTTACTTTTGCTGAAAGGAATACTAAAAGATATACTTGAATAATAAGGAATTGATCCCAGAAGGAAAGAGGAACAAAAAGCAATAGTGAACAAATAAATTAACAAGTATGACAGTAAAGCTAGTAAATTCAAAAATAAATAATGGGTATTGGATAATAATTACTAAACCCTGCTTGTCGAAAACCTACAATAGCAATAATGACCAATTTTTAGGGTTTGCAAATAAGATGAAATGAGTGGTTGGCCACAATCACATGGAATAAAGGAGGGGGGAATGAATTGTTTAGGAGAAAAAGATACTGACTAAGTTGTTAAAAATATGCATTACAGCTACTGATGAACTTGTTAAAGGTAACTAGCATTTCTTTCTCTATGTACATAACCAAAGACATCCTTTCATGTATGCTCAAAGGGACATGTACAAGAATGTTTCTAGCATCAATGCTAGAATGGCAAGAAATACTGAAAACAGAAACAGGTATTAACAGTACAATGAATAAACACATTTTTATAGATTCTTACAATGGAATATTACACAGCTTTGAGAAATCAATGAATCAGTTACACACATCAACATGTATGCCTTTCAAAAATATGATGTAAAACAAAAGAAGCAAGTCACAAAAGACTATATATATTATTCCGCATATAAGATGTTCAAAAAGGCAAAAATAAATACTATCTCGTTTTGAAATATTACATATAAGTGGCAAAAACTATGAAGAAAAGCAAAGGAATGAATGATTTATACAGAATTCAGGCTATATTTACCTTGAGAGTGAGGAAGGAGACTGTAATGGGGAAACGGTCTAAGAGGATTCTGGAATATGGTAATGCACTATTTCTTGGCTTGGGGACAGGTATCTGGATGTTCAGTTTATTATTTTCTTTAAACTATAGATATACACTTTCAAAATTATTTTGTATGTATGTTCTATTTCACAATTTAAAAACACGTAAGAGTAATCACCAGAAGAACTGAAGTATCCAAACCAGTGAAGGGAACAATCTAGAGAACAGAAAACTCAACCAATTCTCTTTCCATACAAGACTGGAATGGGATGGAGAAAAAAACAAAGGAAAACACAGTGAATAGAAAACACAAATGAAAATATTTAAAAGAAGTTCAAATATGTCAGTAATCAGAGTAAGTGGGTTAAATGCATGTTAAAATAAAATTTTTTCAAAATGGATTTTTTTAAACCTTGCTATGTGATGTTTATAAGAAACACATCTAAAACAGAAAGAGATTTTGAAAGGACAAGTACAGAAAACTATATACCAAGCAAATAGGAACCAAAAGAAAGTTGGTGGAAGTAAGTTAATATTAGGCAAAATACAAGTTAGTAATAATAAAATAGGCATTTGCATTCGCTACGTATTGCTACAAAGCCAACTACCTAAGAATTAATGACTTCATGATAATAATTTATTATCTCTTATGGTTTCTATGGAACAAGAATCCTGACAGGGTGCAGTAAGCCGACTTTTTTCTATGCTACAGTGCCTGAGGCCTCAGCTGGGAGCCTTGAAAGTTGGGGCCTGAAATCACCTGAAGGTTCATCCCCTCAAATGCCCGCCAGTTGCTGAGGGTTAGCTGAGACTTTAGCTGGGGCTATCAGCTGAAACACCTCCTTGTGGCCTCTACATGGGGTGTGCCTCTCGTCACAACATGGTGGCTGGGGTGAAGCTGTTACCTTCAGGGCAGTGTCCGTATACTCCAGCTGATGAGGCCTCCATGGTCTGGGACCCATGAAGACTGCAACCGCTGCCATTAGGTCACAGAGGTGGGGACGGGGGAGAGGTCCGCTGCTACTTCAAGGCCTGGGTCCCGCCAGTGGGCGGCCGAGGCAAGGGCTCTGGAGCTCTGCAGACACAGCCCTAGGCCTGTCCCTGGGCCCCCCAGGTCACCTGCCGGCCCCGAGGCCGGGTTCCGGAGGGGCCTGGGGAGAAGGCCGCGACCCGCCTCTCACCGCACTCTCTGCCCAGAGGACAACCGCCAGGCTGACAGGGCAGGACCTCTAACTGCCGCGCTAACGGCTCTCGCGCTAACGGCTCTCGCGCTAACGGCTCTCGCGCTAACGGCTCTCGCGCTAACGGCTCTCGCGCTAACGGCTCTCGCGCTAACGGCTCTGCCCCTTTTACAATGTAAACGTCATTGAGGAACTGAACGAAGAACTGTTCTGTGGACTGAGACAGAATTCAGTTTGGAGTCAGTTAAGAAATAAGTGGAAATCATTAAAATGAAGACAGTGAGTAAGGACAATATTAGACACGTTTGGGTGTGAAGAAGAGGAAAGAGAGTAGCAACTGGAGGACAAAGTGCTGAAAGAGGGTTTCTTTGTACAGTTCGTAAACAGAAAAAACCTGAGCATGTGTCAAGGTGATGAGCAGATCCAGTTGAAACTAAGAGGCTGAAAGCAGAAGAGTAAGAAAGGGTAGCCAGTACTGAAGGTTCGTTCCCAGAAAGGTAAAGGGACAGGTGGTGGGACTGGTCTTAAAACAGAGCTTTGTTGTCTCCTTAATCATAGAATGCCTTGTGACAGGCATGCATGCTATTGTCTTAAATTATTACCTTCTCCTGTGTTTATATTTTATGACCTTAATGAATGTCTAAGCTCTTTAAAACCTATGGCTTTTATTGCTTAAACCAAACTCACCCTGCCCAGGCATTGTGAGCCCCAGACTCTATGCTAGCACTAAATAGTCATTCAGTCAATACTTGTTGAATAAACAAGCACAGCTGACCCTTGAACAGGATGTTTGAACTACACTGGTCCACTTATACATGGATTTATTTTTCAATAACTATGTACTACAGTACTACACTCTTCGTGGTTATTGAATCCACAGAATCTCGGATATGGACATACATATGGAAGGCTGATGATAAGTTATACACAAATATTCAACTGCTCGGCGCCCCTAACCCCCTCCGTGTTCAAGAGTCAGCTGCACAAGTGGATTCCACAGTCTTTGTGCATACCTCTGGCACCCAAACATTTGTCCATATATGTCTGCTAGATATCTGAAGTAGGAGCAGGTCAGGATCAGAAAACTCTCGCTCTAGTGCCCAAAGTACTTATCTCTGGACAAAAGTCAAGAATAGCCACTCAAACTAGTCCTCTCTTTCCCATGTTTACCTTGACCCCAAAATCCAAAGACCTAAACTTCTACTGGCCATGAAAACATTTTCACCTGCAGCTACAATGCACTATACCTTTTCCCAGTTCCCCTCATGCCTAACTCATCCCCATTTTGTTGTAGAGCAGGTGGACTCTCTAACCTTCATATGACCTTCTGCAAGACACAGATTAGATTTAAATGAATCCAAAGAGGTTTAGGCTTCAGCTGCTCCCAAAAGACATAATCACGGAGGCAGAGTAGTACAGGCCAATAACACACTGATTTATCTTGGCGGTTTTCCAGAGCATAGCTGTCCAGAAAACCTTTATCAACACCAAGCCCTTCACTCCATTATCCAGCCTCCAGGTAAATACTGGTCTGAATTTAAACAAACATCTTTCTCAAATATAAAAACCTCCTTTGACTGTGATTTATCTTCCCCCAGTTAAAACCTATCTTTGGGAACCATCCAACTGCACCTTCCTTAAGGCAACATTGCCTGGAACTGAGAGATTTGCATCCACTGCTGCATTCTGCAGCCCTCACCTGACTTGACTGCCACATTAAGCGACTGGTTATTGACCTTTAAGTCTTTAACAATTATGTATATACCTAGGAAAGAAGTCTGTTCACTCAGGAATGAAGACAAGACACAAGAATGAAGACAGTGAATAAATTCAGCCCTCATTTCTGTTCTTATGCTATGCTCAGTGAGCTGTTGCTACAGACGAATTATTGCAGCATTCTTTCAAATGATAGCCAATTTTCAACTAAGAGAAGATTCTTAAACCTTTTTCTACATATCCGTGAAAACCAGGCAGCTGGAAAACATAGCCTTGGTTAAACTACCTGATGATAAATGAATATTTTAAACACATGAAATTATTTGAGAATCTGCAGACTGATTTAAACCCTCACAACAAACAACAGAAAAGATCCCCCAAACCTGAGACTTCTCAGATGTATTCCCAGAAATTTTATTTCAGTTTATATGCATGTATTTCTTAAAGAGTAATTTTCAGAATTTGTGAAACTGATGTATTTAGAGTTGAGATCGGAATATTCCTTAGTTTTGTTATTCATATGGATAAGTGATCAATATTGTCAAAATGTAAGTGAAAGTCTTTCCAATAGACCCTAAGTTCAACAAAGATACAGACCACATCTTTTTTTTTTTTTTTGGCCAGCACCTCATTTTTATTTCAAACGAAAGCATCGAACGTCTGTAAAAGAACCTCTTATAGGTGTGGTGATTCAGACCACACCTTTCTTGCTCCTTGTTGAATCTACATCCTCTAGGCCAGTGTCAACATACACCCAAGGAAATTTGCTTAAAGGAATATTATGTTTGTGTTATTATTGAAAACATTGAAAATTCTTTACTTGAGATTAGCTTTTTATTTTTGTTCTTTCTTTCTCATTTTCTTAATTTGTACTCTAGGTTTTTTTAAGATGAAAAGATATCTCTCTACAGAAGTCTACACTCCTGTGGCCTGAGACACACACAAACACACACACACACACACACACAATATAACACAACTCATCCTCACCACACCTGTTCAATGCTGTAATATTTGCCAGGCATTGGAAAAATAAATTTGCCAAGTAGCATGAGCCCTGGAAAATCATTAGGTGACATCTGAGGAGCAGAATACCAGTCAACCAATAATTAGCATCTTAATATGCAGAGAGTTAGAGACAAATCAAATTCCACGAAATCTCGGGGAGCATGACCCTGGCCAGGTTGGCGCCCTGGCTGTGGGGGAACTCAGTGGCTTTGTCTGACCATAAGACAGGGCTGGAAGTACCGTGGCTAGTCTAATCCTAGGAGGAGACACTCTGACAACGTGACATTTGCACAGGGATGCCCTAACGTGGCCCTAGTATGTTTTCTTAGAATGAGATGACATTTCAAGTCAAACAGCTCTGCTCCCAATAGCACAAACCCTCCCCAAACTCTAATAACCTGAATTTGAGACAAAGAGGTTCATCTCAGAGAGAAACTGAGGTTGTATGGATGTAACATTAAAATAATCAATTTTTAAGTAAGGTTAAGCCAGATATTCAGTGTTTAGCGTCATTCGTTATCATTCCAGAATTTCATAGACCTCAGATCGCCTTAGTCTAAAAACCAGTTCTTGTTTGAGCAAAACCCTGTTCCTGGAGTATCCATAAGGATACTTTTCAATGAACATGGAATCTAGTTACAAAATTGTGCTACCACGAGGTGTGGCAAGTGAGTGTCAGTGCATTGTGTCCTCACCAAATCCCTGCTGCCTGGAACTGCTGTCCACATGTGCATCCATCCAAGGATGTAGGGCTACTGCTGTTACTGCTGCCTCCAGCCTATCTAAGGTCACCTTTCTTACACAGCTGGTTCATTCTAAAGGAAGAAACAGAGAGGTTGGAGAACACCAATTCCCCATTTGGTTTCTGCAGTTGTCTACGTAATTTGGGGAACTCACCCTTAAGAGGAGTCCAGAATGAAGGGCCCCACCTCCAAACAGACTGCCAGTCCTCAGGGTAAATGCTCTGCCTCTACCATGTGGCCTGCATGTGCCTGGTTTCAATCTGCTTCCACCCTAAGCCAAGAGTGACTGTTCTGCCAGCCCCCACTCCACTCCACTACAGGGTCTGGCAGCAGGCTCCTGGCCCAGTGCTTGAATGGCCCAGTGACGTCACTGCCGAGAGGGAGTCTGGTTGTGCGCTCCTCTGAACTCTCCATCTGGAAGATTCTCTGGCCTCCTTCCCTCTCATTTTTAATCTGATAGACACTGCTGGACAGGGAAACTCAGAGCAAACCAAAGTTCATCTTCCCTTCCCTGCTTCTCAGCTGGCATAATCACAGGGGCAGAACGAGGTTGGCAGGGACCAGGATGCCAGGAATTAAATGAGGGTCCCTGACCATTGGACCACATTAGTCCTGCCTTCCAAAGTCTTAATTAGTCCTCCTCCGCCTGGCACACCCACTTGCCTTTGGAACCCAGAGAGGTGGCCGGGTCAGATGCCATGCTCACAGCAAGTACTCAACAAAATATTGGTTGAGAATGGCAGCCACAAATGCCTGCTGGCTCACGGCTTTGCAACAACAGTCAGTTTTGAGGTCTGGGCCCCAGCAGCAAAATTTCTGCTCCTCTTTGTAATGCAGACAGTTCTAGCAGCGATATTCGGAGTGATATTCAGCTACCAGCTCAATTTGGAAGCAAAATGATCTTAACAAACAGTGGCAGACTTGACAGACAGGCTGTTGAGCCTGGGGACCAAAACAAAGGACAAAAAGAAAGAGAAAGGAAGGGTTGATGGTAAGTGGAAGAGAGGAAAATGAACATTGCAAAGAGAATTGAGCAGGATTACGGGGCTAGACACCTCAGTTCTACAGGTCTGAAATGAGCGGGGAACAAAACAACAGACTCAAGAGATAGAAACAATGGGTGGGGGGGAGTCACAGAAAGGGGACAGAGCGGCATCTTTTGGGAATTCTGATGCTGGGACAGACTCAGGGCTAGCAGTGGAATAGGTGCAACAGTAAGTAACATTTGAGAGGTTTCAAAAGACAATGAGTCTTAATTCTGTCTTGTTTTGCCCTTCTTAAACTGTAGTGACACACCAAAATTTGCTATTTTTCTAAGAGGACGTTGACATACAATGGAAACTCTGAATACATTTTTTTCCCTCTGCATTCATTATCTCTGGCCCTTATCCACAGGCCTATTGCAGACTAAATTGGATTTTGGATCACTGGTACTGAGGCACTGCAATTAATTAACAATAGAAACATAATATTTATATCCAGGCCTAACAACATCTGACATTTAAACTATTCTGCCAGTCAGGCAAATTCCATTCGACAAATTTTCATTTTAATGAACATGACAGGCCACAGTTTACATGATAGGCCAAGAAGCAGAACAGAGTTGATCTCTTGGCATGTGCTTTCAAGGCCTGGCCATGCTGCAAGAGAAAGAAACTGGGGAAACTGTCAGAATAATAGAAAGACCAGGTCCCCAGTTCCGCTCAGACAGACCAAGGATACGTGCCCCCCAACAAAGATCCTAGTATGAAACTATCCTTGTTTCCTGTGCAAGCTCAAAGTGAAACACCTACTGCCCCTTATGATCCACTGGATAATTTTTCTGTCTTTGGGCTGCTGACATTTTCTTTGGGGTACTAAAATCCCTTAGTCCTTCCTAATTAAAAAGTGATAAACGTTTTGCAAGACATCCAATGATGTGCAAAGTACACAAGAGTTGGAACTGATGCAGCTTTTTCAGCTGGCACAAGACTGGCCTTCCATATTCTGCCAGATGGTGTATCTCAGTAAGTCCCCAATCCCTGACTCAAGTGAGGGGCACTGTCAATATGATGCTGAAGAAGAGACTTTTTAAATGCTATCTTATTTTGCATTATACTAACACCAAAGGCCTAACATTTTTTTCTTGCTGAAACCTTCATAGTTAAAGAAGTTTTCATTTTTCTATGACTCATTATTCAAGCAGACAGAAGATGGTACACATGAGGAGAAAAATTCCATCCCCATAAGAACTGTGTAAATTTGCTGAAAACCAATATCAAAGACCAGATCTCCTAGCCTGAACTCCTATCACTCCTGTATGGATTACTGGTCTAAAGGATGCTGGGTGACACAGTGTGGATTTCTCCAAACCCATCTACGCTACCCCAAAAATGTGGATATAAAGGACAGAGATGAAGATGGAAAATGTAGAGAGAACAAGGCAGTTAGAGAGAAGCTTAAAAGATGTGAGAAACAGATAAAGTCAGCGAAAAACCAACAGCAAATTGTCAACAGGAGCCCTCCTTATTGGAAAGGCCATGTATTTCTATTTCACATATGTAAAACACTCTTTATCTCAGCTTTGACATCAATTTAAAAGAACTGAAATAAAGTTCCACTTTTCAAGTAAAGACTTCTTTGGACTATGAATTTGGTTCCAATCTCTGCAGCTGAAATAGCCACCTTCCCAGTGACTTGTCTTCAAGCAACGGCTCTGAATAGATCCAAAATGATAACTATGCTCCATGTCACTTCTAGATATGGTCACGATACTGAACATTAAGTTCTGAAAGGATAACAGCATTTCCATTATTATAACCAGATTTAAAATCAGTAAATTTTCAGTCAAGTCGATAACACGTATGTAGAGCATGGACACACACACACAGACACACAAACACAAGTTATAATAACAACCAGGTTTTTGAGTTCTTTACATGCATCCCCTCACGTATAACAAACACTATGAGATAAGTTCTATTGAGAGGGCGATTAGAGTTAACTGATTTCCCTAAGAGGTGAAGTCCAAGGTCACAGGCAAGTAAGTGATAGAGGTGAGGTGCAAATCCAAGCCTGCCTCCCTCCAGAGCCTGTGCTCTACACAACCCAGTGGCACATGACGGCATCTGCAAGGGAGACAGCATGAAGAAATTGATTTCTTTTGGCAATAGTCAAAATATCTTTTAAATATCAGGTATAAAGCATTTTCAGCCCACCAGATGCTTATTTAATTTTGAAAAATCAATTTTTATGAAGCTGCTCTGAGAAGTAGTTTCATGTTTGTTAATGCCTGGTTATATTCTTGAAAAAGTAGAAGCCTTACAGCAAAAACATACATTTCTTAAAGTCAGGAAGAAAAACAAGACCCTAACTAGATTGAATTGATAATGTTTGACACAACACAAATGAATAGAATCTGTAACTTTAACATGCCTTTGCAGGAGGCATGTACTAAAATGCTCATATCAAATTCAGAACACAAAAGATTTAACATGCTTATTGTTGTAAACAAAGGCATTTGGTTAAATGAAAGTTCCATCAAAGCTTAATAACCAAATTCAAGTGAACACAAAGTAAAGGGTTATATACTTTCTGCAGTTTCAGTAATAGCTAATCTAATAATGGTAAATGGAGGGTTATTGTTGATTTCCTTTGCCTCTGTTTCATAAATTAGATAAAGCAACCTGGCAGTTACAGTACTTTAGAGTTTTGTTCGACTAAGTGATTTTAAAGCTATCTCAAAATATAACAAAGTCATGACTTGAGTGACTGCTGAACTGTACCTTGCTTTGCGTCACCGCATTAGTGCTTTCGACCAGTGTTACATAAAAGGCTTCCTGTGAACTAAAACTATCCTATAGAGCTCAGTTTATACGTACAGGACCAACGATTTAGAAGGCAAAGTGTCACTGATACAGTATTATCTGATATTCCGTTGCACCAGGGCCAAGCTTGTAAAATATAAACTAGAAAAGCAGTCAAGTGTTATTATTTCTTCTGATCCAAAACTCAGGAACAGTAGAATTTCTCTGGTTAATGACTTTTCATAGCACATTTCCAATTTTCTACTACACTTTATTGATCTGGAATACTAAAACGGTTTTCTTCCTTGGCTAAAGAACACACCAAGCTCGTGCCCTGCATCTGGTGGGATACACCTCCAAAGGCACCATGGTGGTGGCATCTCATCACGCAGCTGAGGGGTGGTAACATGAACCAAGGCATTTTCCTTACTGAAAGAATGTTGAATCTCAGGCCTTTGGATAAAAGGAAACACTTTGCCCTGGGAGGCTAGATACCTGCAGTTCTGAGAGCCGATGAGTTGCCCTTCACAAAAGCAGTCTGTTTTCCTGCATTTTCCCCCTGTACCCTGATACGGTTACTTTCAATTACTCTGATAGCCCAGGAAGAAAAATATCTCTCTCTCCATATTTCATTCACATAATAAGATTCTGCAAGCTGTTCTGTATGACAGATGAGGACCGTGAGCTGAAGCAACTTGTTCTGCCTGTCAGCCTCCAAGAACCCACAGCAATGAGATACAATCGTGATGACATTACTAGAGTAGAAGTGGGTCAAATACAGTCACTTTAAAACAGAATGTCAACTGTTTTTTCTACTTCAGTAATTTGATGCAGTGGTACCCACCCCCCCACCCCGCAAAAAAAAAAGAAAGAAAAGAGGAGGTCATTGCTATTAGCTTAGTACACACACACACACACACACACACACACACACACACACACACACACAGAAATGCAAATATTGTTAAAATTAGCCCTTAAATGACTTTTGCAGCCTCTGACCAATCAGTCAACAAAAACTTACTAAGCATCTACTATGGGCCAAACACTGATCTAGGGAGAGTGTTGAAAACAGACACAGCCCTGCCTCATAGAGTTTACAGACTGGAGTAAAAGACAAATATTAGCAAGGTGATTGAAACTGATGTAATGAAGACTGCAAATGAAGTACAAGGGGGCTTATAAGATAAGAACTACTAGTCTTATTGGTCAGAATAACTTTCCTTGCAGAAGAGACATTTAAGCTATAGCCTCAGGTAGAAATAGTAGCCAGGTAAGGAGTGAGGGGGAGGAGTTCCAAGCAGAGGGCTTTCTCTGCAAAATGTTTCCTTTCAAAGAAACCAGGCTTCAAGATGCAGAAGGTATAATGGAGTAAATGAAGACATGGAGTCCACCCCTGGGAGTTATTATCTTTTCCTTGTTTTAACCCCTAGTTTAAAAAATTAATTGATTGAAAGAAAAAATTTTAAAGAGTTAGTATGCCTCTAGTATGCCTCGGTCCTATCTTACCACATAAAGCCAAAAGTTAGTCATAACAACATCTTGCTGATCTAAATATTAAGGTGGATTTTACTTCTTAAAAAACCTAATTTGTCTTGACTGTACTAGTTAAAACCCATGGGTTATTTTTAAAAACATGTTTTGACAGCAGTGAAACTTGCAGCACATACAGCACCAAGAGCATAAATTTGTTCAGGGTACAAGTACGTGAAAATTAACACAAGCAGTTGGTAAATGTGATAAAAAAAAAAAACAACAAAACTCTACCAACTTCAGGCCACAGCAGGTAGAAATTAAGAAGAAAAACGTTCTCTTCTCTAATATTTTGTCATGAAAATCCTGATTCGTTCTTGCAGAAAATTGTATTGGATCACCACTCAGGTCTCTTAAAACATACAACTTTTTTTCCATGATTCAACAAAATGGAATGGAGAGAGAAAACTGGATTTATTAATGAGTATGCTTGCCTTTTCTACTAAACCCCAGAATGTGACGTTTGGACCATTTTCTTTCCAAATTCAAAATCCATCCTCAGAATCCAAAATCGATAAAACTTGCATTAGCATAACTGAGGCTGTATTTGGCCCTAAAAACTCAATGACTAAGTAGGACTACTAGTATGGCAGAGTTTTCTTTTCTTTTCTTTCTTTTTTTTTTTTTTTGTCTTTAGCTATTAATTACCAGAAATGACCTTAGCAGCTACTCTAAAATGAATACAACCTAGAGCTACTTTAAGAATTATAGTGTACAAACCATAAGCATTAATAGTCTCATTCTACCCTGTTACTTAAATCTTATCAAGAGTTCAATCTGGAAGGCATATTAAGAGGAGGACTGGCCAAATTAGCAAGTATGTACTGGACGGCAACCAGAAAGATGGGGGCTCCGAACTTCACATAAGGAACAGCTGAAGTACCTGGGGAATATTCAGCCTGGAGAAAAGCAATAAGAGACGTGAAAACTGCCTTCATAAATTCTATGGAAATTCAGTGATTAAAGCCATTTCATTTTATTGAGCACCTCCTCTGTGCAAAAGGCACTGTGCAAGGCGATGAAGATACAACACTGAGCGAATAAGCCTTAGCCTTTTACTACCATGTGGAAGAGAAAACAGACTTTCTCTGTGGCACTTCACAGGATATGGTCTAACAGGGCAGAGCACAGATTCTGGAATCAGAGTGCTAGACTCAAAGCCTGTAGTGGGCTGGATGGTGGCCCCCAAAAGATATATCTGCATCAAATCCCTGGAGCCTGCAAGTGTTACCTTATTCAGAAAAAGGGTCTTTGCAGAAGGAATTAAGTTAAGAATCTTGATTTGAGGTCATCCTGGATTATCTGGTTGGGCCCTAAGAACAATGACGTGTCCTTATAAGAGAAAGGCAGATAGAGATTTGAGAAAGAAGAGGAGAAGATACAGAGAAAGCCAAGTGAAGTAAATTATTATGGAGCCACAAGCCAAAGGATGCTTGGAGCCATCAGAAGCCGGAAGAGGCAAGGAAGGATTCTTCCCCAGAGCCTCTTGAGGGAGCATACCATACACCTGGCACTCTGTGACAATGAATTCCTTAAAAAATAAGACATAATTTCCTATGGGAGCCACCATCCCTTGGATGAGAATGGAGGGGGTTACTCTTTACCTAAACTAAAACATGAAAATATCTCACAATCACAGCTAGGGAAAAAAGACAAGCCAGTGGGTCTTCAAAGGAGATAAACCTACCTGTGCAATTCTCTCCCTTCTTGGATTCAGTATATTTCAGACACTGCCAACTACACCCTGGGAGGCTAAGTCAAAATGTGCAGCAAGCCAGGCAGTAGGTCTAGGAAATTAAGATATAGCTTCCTACTCCTATTTGTGGTGTAGCTGCAGGGCCAGAATAACATAGTTCACTTGGGCCTGGTTTTGCTGAAAAGACACAGGTCTCAAATAAAGCTAGACAGGAGACTAGATAAATAAAACTACAGAATATTCACATAATGGAACATTATACAGCAGCCTAACCAAATAAGGCAAGAATACAGAACAGTGTATATTGTGTGTTACTTTTTGTGTAAGAAAGGAATGGAAATAATTTATATACACATTTGCCTGTGTGCATTAAAAATACTGAAAAGATGCAAACGAGCCTAGTAGAAGTGGCTACCCTAAGGGAAATGGGGGCAGAGATGAGAGTACGGGGACAGGAACAGGAGTAAAACTCCACTTTATGCCTTTTGCATTGTCTTGATTTTTGAATCAGACAAATATATTACCAACTCAAAAAGATGTCTATTAAAAATAAAACACTAAAACAAGGTTATAACAACTCACATTGCTGGTGGTAAGTAAAATGGTACATTTGAAGAGGGCAATTTGATGACATAAATCAAGGACTGTAAAATTGGCATTTCGTTGGGCCCAGTGATTCCAATTATGAAAGGAATTTAAGGAAATAAGATTTGTGTACACACACACACACACAAAGATGTTCAATGCAGTATTATTTGTCATAGTTAAATTTTTTTTAAATCTACATGTAAAATAACAGAGATTGAGTCAAATAAATCATGAAACATTCAAACAATTGAGGGATATGCAGCTATTAAAAATTATACTATAAAATATATACTGTAAAGACTACTCAGAGATATAGAAAAATAATATTCATAGTGTATTTTTAAATTATTCATTAAATTTCCAGTAAAATCTTTAAACCATCTACCGGGTGCTAGGCAGTGAGATGGATGCTGATTTAAAAAGCCAGTTATGGGGCAGTACATAAATCAAAAATCCCACTTTTTTGTGGATTTATAACTAAACTAAAAGGATAAACACCAAAATGAGAGCAGTGATTACCTCTGGGTGGTAAGATTACCACTGAAATATATTTTCTACAATGAACATGTATTACTTCTGCAATAAGAGACAAAAGCACCACTTTTTAAAATCAGGTTAACAACTCCCAGGGTCAAAAATGCGTCTTATTCATCTGTGTTCTCACACCCCAACCTGACTCCCTGAACAGAAGTATGATGCCTGCTTCACCTGCAGCCATCCTGTGAGCATTAAGAAAAGGCCAAGAACGCTGTAGACACACTCTCCTTGACATCTCTGAGCTGCTGAACTAAAGCCACAGCCACCACACATTTCTAAATTTCTTATTATGTGGGAGACATAATCCCCTATTTTTTAAAGCCACCATAAGTCAAGTTTTCTATTACGTGCAGCTGAAAGCATTCTGAGCTGACAGAGTTAAATATCAAATAATAGGGGATATGTTAAGGCTGGTACTGGCAACCCAACATGTTTATTTTGGTCCACGAGTAGAACCTGAAGACGGATGTTGTTAACTGCCCCACCACCTTCCTGCTCCATAGTCTCTTCTCTGAAGCTCCTGGGAAACAGAGCCCAGGAGAAGCTGTTAGTGGAGATTCTAGGTGCGCAGGGGAGCACTGCCTGCAGTGAAGAAAAACTAGATAGTTACTCCTACAGCTTACCATATAACCCAGCATTTCCACTTCAGAGAATGTATCCTAAGAAAAGAATAGTGGATGTAATTATATGCAAATATTGCATATATGTAATTATATGCATATATGCAAATATTCTTCGCTAACATATACCAGAAGTAGAGGTGGGGGAAACCTAATGTTAAACAATTAGGATAGGGGCTTCCATGGTGGCACAGTGGTTAAGAATCCGCCTGACAATGCAGGGAACATGGGTTCGAGCCCCGGTCCGGGAAGATCCCACATGCTGCGGAACAACTAAGCCCGTGCACCACAACTACTGAGCCTGCGCTCTAGAGCCCGCAAGCCACAACTACTGAAGCCCATGTGCCTAGAGCCCGTGCTCCTCAACAAGAGAAGCCACCGCAATGAGAAGCCCGCGCACCACAACAAAGAATAGCCCCCGCTCACTGCAGCTAGAGAAAGCCCGTGTGCAACAACGAAGACCCACCGCAGCCAAAAATTAAAATTTAAATTTAAAAATTTAAAAAAAACAATTAGGATAGGTTGCAGGTTCTAATAGTAAGAATATTTTGTAATCATTAATGACATGGGAAAATGCACCACAATACCCTGATGAGTAAAAAAAAAAAAGGTAACAAAACTACATATAAAGTGTGATCCCAATTTAGAAAGCTAACAGAACTTAGAACTTACATATGCAATAAAAAAGGATGGAAAGGGTACACATTGAAATTTTTTTTTAATATTTATTTATTTATTTTGTCTGCACCAGGTCTTAGCTGTGGCACACAGACTCTTAGTTGTGGCATACAGACTTCTTAGTTGCAGCCTGCACACTTCTAGGTTGGCATGCAGGATCTAGTTCCCCAACCAGGGATCGAACCTGGGCCCCCTGCATTGGGAGCACAGTCTTACCCACTGGACCACCAGGGAAATCCCTACACTGAAATATTGATAGTGCTACACTGAGGAGATGAAATGCTAATGTTACTTTATTTTTTGAGCATTTTTGTCTTTTTTTATTTTCTAAAATGAATTTTCTTATGCAGTTGGTAAGAAAAGGATTTTTTTTTCCAAATAGCACCTTCTCATAGAATAATCCAGGACCTCTAACCAAG
Source organism: Eschrichtius robustus (assembly GCF_028021215.1). Classification (NCBI taxonomy): domain Eukaryota; kingdom Metazoa; phylum Chordata; class Mammalia; order Artiodactyla; family Eschrichtiidae; genus Eschrichtius; species Eschrichtius robustus. Next base: position 28,548,886 of record NC_090835.1, on the reverse strand, counting down.
ATGCTGGCCTCATGGACAGCAACTCTGTCTACTATCTGCCTGCAGATCCAATGGAGTTAACAAGAAACAATTTATTTTTGTGTTTTAAAAATAGACTGATGCCAACAGCTGCAAGCTAAGTTACAGAAAAAGATAAAGAAATCTTGTTTCCAAGTGAATTTGCATTATATAAATGCAATATGTTTTAATTCCATAAATATAGTTTTGATGCTGCCAATTTGAGAAAAATATTGATGTTTCCTTAAATAAGTCTATTCCATATTGAAATTCATTCCCTTACATGAAATGGAATGATCTTGGAAACAATAGGAATAATGTTAATTTGTTATGTCATTGGTAAAAAGCAAGTCCATTTATATCCTTGTCTTGATCCAGCAGACTTCATTAATACAGAAAGAGTAGCCACCAAGCAGGTTTGACTTCTTGACCACCTGAGGACATCAGCTAGTAGAGCTTAAGCTCTCTCCCATGTCATATGACATGCATCCGTATCCCAGCACCACCACTTGCCAGCTGGGTGTCCTTAAGCACATACTTAACCTCTCTGTGTTTCAGTTTTCTCATCTGTAAACAGGGATAATAAGAGTATCCATCCCCTGGAGTTGCTGTGAGGATGAAATGAGAGAATCCCCACAAAGGTCTTAGTTTAGTGCCTGGCCTATAGTAACCTGATAAAAAATAAGGTCTCTTCTAACTAGGTCTCTTCTAACTAATATATCTCTTCCGTATGTGGAGATACAGCATGGACCTGGAACATTAGATTCTTCTCTTTTTTTACTTTTAGCAAAATAAATTTTATTTATTATAAGGTAAAATATATAATAGCTTAAATCAAATGGCAACACATAGACTTTAGGAAAAAAAAAATCTCTTGCCTCACTTCTTCCTACTTTCCACTTGTCATCCCCAGAAGTATCTATGTTCCACTGTTTTAGTTGTCCTCTATTTTTCCATTTCTCCACTGTAGCTATATTGCATTTTTTCCCAGTTTTATTGAGAAATAATTGACATACATCACTGTATAAATTTAAGGTGTACAGCATGATGGTTTGATTTACATATATTGTGAAATGATTACCATAAATAGGTTTAGTTAACATCCATCATCTCATAAAGATACAATAAAAAGAAAAGAAAAAACAAATTTCTCCTTGTGATGAGAACTCTTAGTATCTACTCTCTTAACAACTTTCCCATATATCACACAGCTGTGCTAACTATAATCATCATGTTGTACATTACAACCCTAATACTTATTTATCGTATAATTGAAGTTTGTACATTTTGATAACCAGAAATCTGCTCTTTTCCTATGAGTTTGGTGTAGGTTTGCAGCAGGGGGAGGGGAATGGTGTTTTTTTTGTTTTTTTTTTACACATTCCACATATAAGTGACATCATATAGTACTTACCTTTCTCTGTCTGACTTATTTCACTTAGCATGCCTTCAAGGTCCATCCATGTTGTCACAAATGGTAGAATTTCCTCATTTTTTATGGCTGAATAATATTCCATTGTATGTATAAATACCAAAATTTCTTTAACCACTCATCCATCAATGGACACTTAGGTCTTGGCTATTATAAATAATGCTGCTATGAAAACAGGGATGCAGATATCTTTTCCAATTAGTGTTTTTGTTTCCTATATATATACATGGAACATTTGATGTTAAAGAGACTCCAGCAACCAGGTTTAAGAACTCATGTTGGATACAGATATTTGACTTTCAATTATAGATTTGACATTATTTATTTACTGTTCCCTATGATAAATGAGATGCTTAGGGAAAATGTTGGGTCTTTTAGACAACTGAGAAATCTGCTTCAGCATGTGTATTAGAGATGGTAACTGCCCCCAGTCACCTTGTCTTATCTAGTTCTTTACTTTATTTAAGGTATTGTGACTAATTAAAAAAAAAAAAAAAAGATAGCTAAAATCATTGCTAGTGTGTATTTGGTGCTTATTATATACCAGGAAGCACCCCATGCACTTTCATGTATTATCTCATTTAATCCTCACAATTAACCAGTGAGGTAGATTCTCTTATTATCTCCATTTTTTAGAAAAGGAAACTGAATCACAAAGAGACAGAAAAGTACTGAGTCAAGATATAAACATAATATATAACAGTAACAAAATAATAATAATAATAACAAAATGGCAGCATCATTAAATCCCTGTGATGTCTCAAACAGCACTGGATGCTTTCCAAACATCATCTCTTGTGCTTACAACAACCTTCTACTATTCCCATCTAGTGGATGAGAAAACTGAGTACTTAAGTAAATTAGCTAAGGCAAGATATAGGTCTGTTTGGCCCTGAAGCCTGCCTCGCCAGGCAAATGCCCTTGTGCAGAGGGTAAGGGGAAAGGCTTTTCAGATCCCTGAAGCTCTCCACTTGGTCATAGCATACTGGAGAGCACATGACTTCAGAATTATCAGATCCAAGTCCCTCACTTGACAGATGTGGAAAGGGAGGCCCAGAGAGAAGACAGGACATTCATAAGGCAGTGAAAGAGCCAGAACTAAAACCCAGGTCTCTCGACTCCCAGGACTGCGTTCTTGTGGTGACATGGTGAGGCCCTCTCACGCTGAGTCAGCCATCTCAGATGCTGAAAGAAGGAAGGGAGAGCCTGACAGCTGCAGGGTGATGGTGCCAGCCTGTCATCTCTCCCTCTGCTCCCTCCTGACCCTGGGGGATGCCGTACATGCTTCCGGGCACATTCAGAACTGGGAAGAATAGAGAAGCTTGGGGGAAAGAATCCACAGCAAAGGCAGAAAGCACCCAGTGCCCTTTCATAATCTACCCAGAGCCAATTTCCAATATGATTCTCCTAAAATAGATGGAGATCAATGGAGAAGGAGGTTGGCTCAGGCACATGTGGGTCTTTTTTATAGACACAAAACACAACAGAGTCCAGGTCTTTGAATCAGCAAATCCCTTGAATCTTTTCTGACTAAATGCACATCTTTCCTAGTTTGTGTACTGGATAAAAATAAACTGTCGTATAGAGAAATCTTTAAAATAGTTTAGGAGATATTGAATTAAAATTCATTTAGTATTATGCAATCCTTGAAATACAACAGTTGTTTACTCTGCTTTGATTTCTAAGCTTTCCTTTGATGACAAATATTAATATTTATCATTTTTCTGATGTTGGACTAATGAGAATCTTAAGTGTTTATGAGAGGCATTTAAATATTCCAGTATGATAGATGTGTTTGTTTCCTGAGTTATATTCCTTTGTATTTAACATCAACGAGCATTTACTTTTTTGTACTGAATCCTGGGTTGTTGTTCACCAGTGTTTTCAGAAAACTTCATATGGCCAGAACTGCTAGCCTCTACATTTATTTCATGGCCAAATATGAGATTTCCCCAAATAACACAATACTATGAGAAAGATCTAGCTGTGATCTTCAAACTGAAAACTGGCACACGTATAACTACTTGCCAGCAAGTAGACAGAGCAACATAACAGGTTTAATGACACTGACCACAGGGAATATTTATTGAGCACTGACCACTCATCAGGCACTGTGCAAGGCAGGCGTTACATCAACAGTCTCACTGAATCCTCACAATAACTCTAAGAGTTAAGTAGTAGTATCATCTTTGTTTTACAGAAAAACAAGATGCAGAGAGGTTGAGTACTTTGCTCATGATTACACGGCTAATGAGAAGCAAAGCCAGCAGTCAGTGCTCAGCGCCAGACAGCAGCCTCCTCTCTCTACTCCCTCCCTATGAGCCCCTTCTTGACTCCCCAGCATCTGAAAGTTCCTATTAGCTATATGACATTAATGACCCATCTGCACAGAGCAGCAGCCTCAGGATGACCCAGACTTCAGGTCTTGATGGCAATGAGGAGACAAAACTCATTCTGTCTATCACAGGCCTGGGGATAGGACAAATAAGGTCCCTGCCTTTGGGGAGCAAACTTTCTCGAGAGGGAAAATAGACAATATTAATGCAATAAACAAGGCATTATCTCCAATAAACAGAGGAAATGGGTTGCTGTACATGTTCAGAGAAATGGTAAGAGGGCTGAGGTCTGCGATCTTCTGTAGATTTCACTTACCTATACTCCCCATGCAACCAGGACTCGGCTAACCAAAGAAGTAATAGAGGATGGCCTAGAAGTAGTGTGGTAAAGTGCAAGGTGTTGTGCAAAGTGCAACACCGAATTCTAAGTAAGGGATATGACATGGACCACTTACCCCACACAGGGACCACATGCTCGGGAGACAGCATGAGCAAAATTGCCACTATTCCTGCCTTCATAGAGCTTACAGTTGAGAGGGAAGAGAGGCATTGATCAAAAATTAGAGATGAAATAAAAGCTATAAAAAAGTATGAGGATATTTCTCCAAAGAAGACAATACAGATGGCCAACAGGTACATGAAAAGATGCTCCACACTGCTAATTATCAATGTTAGAGAAATGCAAATCAAAACTATAATGAGGTATCACCTCACATCAGTCAGAATGGCCATCATCAAAAAGTCTACAAACAAACGCTAGAGAGGGTGTAGAGAAAAGGGAACCCTCCTACACTGTTGGTGGGAATGTAAGTTGGTGCAGCCACTATGGAGAACAGTATGGAGGTTCCTTAAAAAACTAAAAATAGTCACCATATGATCCAGCAATCCCACTCCTGGGCATATATCTGAACAAACATATAATTCAAAAAGATACAAGCACCTCTATATTCATAGCAGCACTATTCACAATAGCCAGGACATGGAAACAACCTAAATGTCCGTTGATAGATAAATGGTTAAAGAAGGTATGACACATATATACAATAGAATATTACCCAGCCATAAGAAAGAATGAAATAATGCCACTTGCAGCAATATGGATGGAACCAGAGATTATCATACTAAGTGAAGGAAATCAGAAAGAGAAAGACAAATACCATATGATATCACTTATATGTGGAATCTAAAATATGACACAAATGAAATTCTATGAAATAGAAACAGACTCACAGACACAGAGAACAGACTTGTGGTTGCCAAGGGGGAAGTGGGATGGGAGAGGGATGGAGTGGGAGTTTGGGGTTAGCAGATGCAAACTATTATATATAGAATGGATAAACAACAAGGTCCTACTGTATAGTGCAGGGAAAACTATACTCAGTATTCTGTGATAAACCATAATGGAAAAGAATATTAAAAAAAGAATGTATATATATGTATAACTGAATCACTCTGCTGTATAGCAGAAGTTAACACAACGTTGTAAATCAACTATATTTCAATTAAAAAAAAAAAAAAAAACAGAATGGCAACATAGTAGAAGCCACAAAGAACTAGAACCTTGCTATTCCAAGTGTGACCCATCTTCCACATCTGCATCACCCGGGAGCTAGCCAGAAATGCAGAAGCTTCTGGTCAAACCACCCTTGCATATAATCCCAGCCAGGCCCTGACCCGTAAGAGTTGGACCCAGCTGTTTCATCTGCACTAGGAAGCCAAATGCAGCTAATTCTTCTGGGCCAGGGAGATGTTGGTCTGTTGCCTTGTGGAAGTTCAAGAGACTAGAGGAAGCTTTCTGTCCTGCATAGAGGGGCCAAGAGAGGTCCTCAGCTGTAGATTTATCTGTGGCCACTGGCTGCTGAAGCTTCCTGTCCTTGCTTTTACCCCCTCAGCTGGCAGAACCCAGCAACTGGGATTTCAAACTGCAGTGGCCACCTGTTGCTTTTGTATCCCCAGTATCACTTCCCCACTTATGAAGGTATCGGCACCTCCCATTAATCAGGCCTCTCTGTGTACAGAGCCATGTAAGCTGTGTCCAGCACAACTCCAGAGGGCACCATTCACATACATATTTGTGAAACAAAAAACAAAAACCTTCCCTTTCCCTCCACCCAACCATCTTCTTGTTGTTATACCTCTTCCATACCCTCCACATTTGTCATGCGCGCATTTTTCCCTGCTCTCCTGCAGATCACAACCTCTTCCCTCACTAGGTTCATTCCTGGGAGAGGTTGGACAGAGACTGCCAATGTTTCAGGGTTGAGAAAAACAACCTTATTCCAGCAGGTTCCTCTGCCTGTCCTCAGGGCTCCAAGCACATACACAGACTCCAGCTTCTAGGTATCACTCAAGCATCTCCTGGCACAACCAAGCAAGTACTGTCCTGCAGTAAATGTGGAGACAGCAGTGAGGATTTTTTTTATGTTTTCAAAACTGAATACATGCAAAGGAGCCTTCAAGTCCTGCAAAAAATAAAAATTTTGTCCATATCACATACTACAAACTTCAGTGCTTAAATGACTGTAGACCATACTCTCCTCCAGCCTATGCTCAACTAAAATACGCATGCATTAAACCTCATGAGGAAGCACTGATACTTCCACATTATCTGTGATGGGTTTTAGCTCCAATAGCTGTGAGCCTGAGAAACTGCAAAATACATTGAATTTTCATGGAAACCTGATTGTTAATAAAAAGAGGTAAATCCATAATGAGCAACACTAATAAATACATAAAAAGATTCAGAAAGAGTCTTTAAGTTCCAGAATACTGTCAACGAGTGCCTTTTGTGAACCTCTTAACCAGTTTCTCAATTTTTTTTTCTATGCCTACTTATTTATCATTACAAGAAAACCTTGGCATACATGCAAATTCCCCCAAAATATGTAATTTTTAAACTGTATTAAACCCGCCAGCAAAAACACTTTTCCCAGTCTTTCTCTTTTTCTCTCTATTAAGTCAACACAGTAGAAAAATAAAACTACTACATTGTGAAATGACCTTCTAGTGAGCAGAGAAGCTTAGGAAATGCTGAAAAAGGAAACTGAGGTAGAGGGTAATATAAATTCAGGCCAAGAATCCTCCTGAAAACTGGATATAAAGTTCTAAATATAAATATTCAAGGGTGTGGCCAAGATGGCAGAGTAGGAAGACCTGAACTCATCTCCTCCTACAGACACATCAAAATTATAACTACTTACGGAGCAACTACTTATGAGAACAACCTGAAGACTAGCAAGAAAGATTTTCCACAACTAAAGGTATAAGAAGGAGTGACAACGAGAGGGTAGGAGGGGTGGAGGTGGAGATGCAGTTCCGTCCAGACCCACACTCCTGGGTGGGCAACCCACATATGGGAGGATAATCACAATTGTAGAGGTTCTCTTCAAGGAGCGACCTAGAGATTACCATACTAAGTGAAGTAAGTCAGTAAGTGAAGTAAGTCATATGATATCACTTATATGTGGAATCTAAAAAATGATACAAATAAACTTATTTATAGAACAGATACAGACTCACAGACAGAGAGAACAAACTTATGCTTACCAAAAGGAAGAGGTGGGGGGAAGGGATGAATTAGGAGTTTGGGATTAATAGATACACACTACTATATATAAAATAGATAAACAACAAGGTCCTACTGTATAGCGCAGGGAACTATATTCAATATCTTGTAATAACATATAATGGAAAAGAATCTAAATATACATATATGTGTGTATGTGTGTGTGTGTGTGTGTGTATATATATATATGTATATATCTAACTCAGCTGTACTCACTTTGCTGTACAGCTGAAGGTGACACAAAACTGTAAATCAACTATAGTTCAATTTTTTTTTTTTTTTTTTGGCTGTGTCGGGTCTTAGTTGTAGCACGCAGGATCTTCATTTGAGGCATGCGAGATCTTTCGTTGCAGTGTGCGCGCGAACTTCTCTCTAGTTGTGGCGCGCGGGTTCCCGAGCACGTGGGCTCTGTAGTTTGCGGCACACAGGCTCTCTAGTTGAGGGATGCAAGCTCAGTAGTTGTGGCGCCTGGGCTTAGTTGTCCTGCAGCATGTGGGATCTTAGTTCCCTAACCAGGGATTGAACCCACATCTCATGCATTGTAAGGCAGATTCTTTACCACTGGACCACCAGGGAAGTACCCCTGACCAGGGACTGAACACAGTCCACCGCAGTGAAAGCACTGAGTTCTAACCACTGGGTTGCCAGGGAATTCCCAACTATACTTCAATTTAAAAAAAGATACTAGGGAGCTAATTTGCCTGCTACAGCAATAATTATCCCCAAGCTTAGCACCATTATTTCAAGCACCCAACACAATGTCTGCCACATAATATGTACTCAATAAACACTTATCAGTGATTGAATTAATTAAAAAAAAAATTTTTACAGATAAGCAAAAGCTAAAAGAGTTTACCACCACTAAACAAGCTTCTCTAAGTGGAAAAGAAAAGACTACAACTAGAAATATGAAAATAATGAAAAGGAAAATCTCATTGGTGAAGTTACAGTAAAGGTAGTAAGTAGATCAACCACTTACAAAGCCAGTATGAAGGTTAAAAGACAAAAGTAGTTAAATCATCTATTTCCACAATAAGTAGTTAAGGGATACACAAAACAAAAAGATGTAAAATATGATGTCAAAACATTAAATGAAAAATCTCATATAAACAATCTAACTTAAAGGAACTAGAAAAAGAACAAACAAAACCCAAAGTTAGTAGAAGAAAAGAAATAATAAAGATCAGAGCAAAAGATAAATGAAATAGAGCCTAAATACAACAATAGAAAAGATCAATGAAACTGAGAGCTGATTCTTTGAAAAGATAAACAAACTTGATAAACTTTTAGCCAGACTCATCAAGAAAAAAAGAGAGAAGCTCAAATAAATAAAATCAGTTACAGCCAACACCACAGAAATACAAAGGATAAGAGATTGCTATGGGGACTTCCCTGGTGGTCCAGTGGTTAAGAATCCACCTTCCAACGCAGGGGATGCAGGTCTGATCCCTAGTCAGGGAACTAAGATCCAATATGCTGCGGGACAAATAAGCCCACGTGCTCTAGACCCCGCATGCTGCAACTACTGACCCCGCATGCCCTGGAGCCCATGTGCCACAGCTGGGGAGAAGCCCACACACTGCAACAAAGAGCCCGTGCACCGCAACAAAAGATCTCACATGCTGCAACAAAGATCCCACGTGCCACAACTAAGACCTGATGCAGCCAAATAAATAAATAAATATTTTTTTAAAAAAGAGATTACTATGAACAATTATATACTAATAAAATGGGCAACTATAAGAAGTGGATAAATTCCTAGAAAAATATAATCTCCCAAGACTAAATCAGGGAAAAATAGAAAATATGAACACACCAATTAATTGAATCTAATTTTAAAAAAAACTACCAACAAACAAAAGTCCAAGACCAGACAGCTTCAAAGTTGAATTCTACCAAACATTTAAAGAAGGGTTATCACCTAACCTTCTCAAACTATTCCGAAATTGAAGAAGATAGAACACTTCTGAACCCATTCTATAAGACTGGCATCCCCTTGATACCAAAATCAAAGACACTACACAAAAAAAAAGAAAATTATAGGCCAATACCACTGATGAACATAGATGCAAAAATTCTCAACAAAATATTAGCAAATCGCATTCAATAATATATTAAAAGGATCATACACCCTGATCAAGAGGGATTTATCCCAGGGATGCAAGGATAGCTTAACATCCACAGTTCAATGTGATACACCATATTAACAAATTGAAGAATAAAAGTCATATGATTATCACAAGTTTGTGAAAAAGCTTTTGACAAAATTCAACATCCATTTATGGCCAAAATTCTCAACAAAATGAGAATAGAGGGAACACACCTCAACATAATAAAAGCCATATATGACAAACCTACAGCCAACATCATACTCAGTGGTGAAAAGCTGAAAGCATTTCCTCTAAAATCAGGAACATGACAAGGATATCCACTCTCACCAGTTTTATTCAACAAATTATTGGAAGTCCTAGCCAGAACAATAAGACAATATAAATAAATAAATAAATGGAATCTAATTGGAAAGCAATAAATAAAACTGTCACTGTTTGCAGATTTCATTATATTTATGTATATAAAAAATATATAATACCTAATTATATATGTGTGTGTGTGTATATATATATATATATATATATATATATATATATTATTTTTTTTTTTGGTAAGCATGTATATTCCTAAAGAGCCCACCAAAAACTATTAGAACTGAAAAATGAATTTGGTAAAGCTGCAGGATACAAAATTAATACATGGAAATCTGCTGCATTTCTATATACTAACAGTGAAGTATCAGAGAAGTTAAGAAAACAATCCCATTTATAATTTCATCAAAAAGAATAAAACACCTAGGAATAAAGCTAACCAAAGAAGTAAAAGACTTAGAAAACTATAAGACACTGATGAAAGAAATTGAAGATGACACAAATAAATGGAAAGATATACCACGCTTATGGATTGGAAGAATTAATATCATTAAAATCACCATACTACCCAAGGCAAGTCTACAGATTCAATGCAATCTCTATCAACTGGAACAAATAATTCTAAAGCATGTAAGGAAATACAAAAGACCCTGAATAGGCAAAATGATCTTTAGAAAGAAGAACAAATCACACTCCCTGATTTCAAACTGTACTAGAAAGCTACAGTAATCAAAACAGTATGGTAGTAGCACAAAAACAGACACATAGATCAATGGAACAGAATAGAGAGCTCAGAAATAAACCAACACACTTATGGTCAGTTAATCTACAACAAAGGAGGCAAGAATACACAATGGAGAAAAGATAGTCTCTTCAACAAGTGGTGCTGGGAAAACTGGACAGCTACATGCAATAGAATCAGACTGAACTACTTTCTCATACCATATAGAAAAGTAAACTCAAAATGGATTACAGACTTTAATGTAAGATTTGAAACCATAAAAATCCTGGAAGAAAACAGAGGCAGTACACTCTTCAACATTGGTCTTAGAAATATTTTTTTAGATGTCTCCTCAGGCAAGGGAAACATTAAAAAAAAAATAAACAAATGGGACTACATCAATCTAAAAAGCTTTTGCACAGTGAAGGAAACTATCAACAACATGAAAAGGCAGCCTACTGAATGGGAGAAGATATTTACAAACAATATATCTGATAAGGGGTTAATGTCCCAAATATACAAAGAATTTATGCAACTCAACATCAAAAAAAAAAACCCAACAACAAAAACCAACCCATTAACAAATGGGCAGAGGACCTGAATTGACATTTTTCCAAAGAAGGCATACAGAGAGCCAAGAGACACATGAAAAGACACTCAACATCACTAATCATCAGGGAAATGCATATAAAAACAACATGAGATACCACCTCACACCTGTCAGAATGGCTATCATCAAAAAGACATCAAATAACAAGTGTTGGAGAGGATGAGGAGAAAAGGGAACCCTCATGCATTGTCAGTGGTATTGTAAATTGGTGCAGCCACTATGGAAACAGTATGGAGGTTCCTCAAAACATTAAAAAATAGAACTGCCTTATGATCCAGCAATTTCATTTCTGGGAATCTACCCAAAGAAAACAAAAACACAAATTTGAAAAGATATATGTACTCCAGTGTTCATTGCAACATTATTTACAGTAGCCAAGATATGGAAGCAACCTACGTGTCCACTGATAGATGAATGGATACAGAAGATGTGATACACCCACACACACACACAACGGAATACTACTCAGCCATAAAAGATGAAATCTTGCCATTTTCAACAATATGGGTGCATCTAGAAGATATGCTAAGTGAAATAAGGCAGAGAAAGATAAATCCTGCATTATCTCACTTATATGTGGAATAGAAAAAACAAAAGAAGCAAGCAAACAAAACAAAACAGAAAAACAGACTCATGGATACAGAAAACAAGTATGTGGTTGCCAGAAGGCAGATGGGTGAGGGGGTCAGCAAAAAAGGTGAAGGGGATTAAAAGGTACAAACCTCCAGCCATATAAGAAATAAGTCTATACTTCAATAAAGATGTTTAAAAAAAAAAAAAAAAAGAAAGAAATAAGTCACAAGGATGTAATAAACAGCATAAGGAATATGGTCAATAATATTGCAATAACTTTGTATGTGGACAAATGGTTACTCGACTTATCTTGGTGATCATTTCATAATGGATGAAAATATCAAGTAATTACGTAGTACACCTGAAACTATCATAATAGTGTATGTCAACTATATTTCAATAAAAAATAGAAATTACTTTCATGAAGAAAATATATATATATTCAGGTACAAACATAAGAATACACATTTTCTATGGAGGAAAAAAATTTTAAAGGAAAGGGGTCCTATATATTATGGATAATCCAGAAAATTAAAGGCATTTAATCAAATTAGCTTAATTGTTCCACCCTAAAATGGTAGATGGAAGTAATTTTAAAGAAAAAAAAGACAGAAAGAAACCCATCTTTATAATTGGCAGCCTCTCTGGAAGTGGTTCCTTTTAAACTACTGAATTAGAATGTAAGAATGTTACTAGTAAAAATGGGTTGTATTTTATCTGAACAATAGTTTAAGCCTTTTCAATAACATGGCCACAGCTCATGAAAACATGTAACTCAGTTTCTTTTGAACATGGTTTTCATGGGTTAATAACTTTTTTTTTAGCTCTGAGGAATGGAACAAACTAAATACCAGAAAGAGAAAAGCAGCCTGAAACTCAACATTAAGGAGAATCCTGACTAGGGTAAGCACAGCTAGAGATAAAAAGGGTTAGAATGGGGATGTCCTAGTAAAGTAATCTCAAAGGTAACCCAGGGCACAACCTACAGTTAGTTCATCAGATTCCAAGAGAGATTTGTGACTAGGCTTATTATCTTTTCCACTCCCAAAGACTTCAGCTACTTTCCAGATATTTCATTCCCCACCCAGGCCCTTAGACTGTACTTGATTTATTTTGTGATGTTACGTTTTTTAAAATCAATGGTTCTCAATCCTAGATGCACTTCATTATAACCTGGGAAACTTAAAAAAGAAATTATCAACGCCTACCTCCCCTCCCGCACTCTGATTTAATTTATCTGGATGGGACCAGCCCCAGGTGATTCTAACTTGCAACAAGGGTTAAGAATCACTGGTTGGAGAACAATCCAAACAGGTTAAAATTATGTAAAGAAGGAGGCACTATATTTGGGCTAAATAAATTTACAAGGCAAGGCGAGGTGCCTCAAGTTCCTGCAATCACATATAAGATGGTACTTTCAGGATCCCAGATTTTTTTCCATCAAATTAAGAGACTCAACTGCTGAGAGAAATCTATTTGCCCATAATGTTCAAATTTTTACAAAGTTCAGCACTTCACCTGTGAGACAGAAGCAAAAACAGTAGAATTAAAGGTAATCTATTCCACCTAGTATTCAAAATGTGATAAACAAGGAAATGTGGAGCAGGGTGCATAATATTATGATTTTTACTAATAACCATAAGAGTAAAATCAAAGCTACCATTTACTGAGTGCCAATTACTGTATTAAGCACAGTAACCCTTTCCAAGGGTGACCCCATTGAAAATTTAAAACATGATTAAAGCAACAGAAATTATTACCCCCCTTTCACAGATAATAAGGAAATAGAGGCTCAAAGAGATTACCTCACTTTCCCCAGAGTCACACAGCAAATAAGTGGAAAAACCAAGATTAGAATCCAGGTCTTCTGCTCTCTAGAGTCCATTCCCTTAATCACCATTATCTCTGACCTAGAACACTGAAGAGTCTCCTAAGTACTTGCTACTCAAAGTATAGTCCATAGACCAGCAGCATCAGCCTGTTAGAAACAGTGAATCTCTGGCCCATTCCAGATCTGCTGAATCAGACTCCACATTTTAAGATCAGCGGGAGATTCACATGCACATTAAAGTTAAAGAAACGCAGGACTATATGGTTTTCCCACATTATTACTTCACACAAATTCATCATCCATACTGCATCCAAAGTCTTTAAAAAACAAATCCAATAATTTTATTTCTCCACTTAAGACTTTTAAACGGTTCCACAAATACCCTTGGAATAAAGTCCAAAATTCTTTTACCATACAGATAACTGGACTCTGCATAATATCACCCAGGCCTGCCTCTGCAGCCTCATCTCTCCCACCTCCCCCATTCAGTGATTTGTATAACCCAAGCACAAAGACTTTTCTGCTCATCAAATCCCAACACACTCTACCTTCCTTGCTTCTTTCCTTCAAGTTCTTCCCTGCTTAGAATATACCACAACCCACCACCATGACCACCTCCATGTCAGCCACATTCAAGGCTGTATCTCCAATGCATAACAGTGCAGTGCCTGGCACAGAGCTAGGAGCAGGATAAATGTGCTCAATAAATACATGCTTAAGACAACTCGACTGAGGGCCTCATCTGTTTCCTTCGTTCATCTGCTCTTTGCTCTTGCTATGATCCTCATTTCATTTCTCCTTCCCTGTCCCCGGCATCACCCCTCTTCTGTAACTCACCTCTCTATCAGTAACCTCATGGCTACTGAAGTTGTCACCTTTAGAAAGAAGCACTGCTGTGTCCACATAGCCACTGCCCCGGGATTACTCACCAGCTGGATAACAACTGCTTCACTTTAACCCTGAGGCTCCTGGGATAGGCCCAGTCCTTTCTAGAAGTGGAGAGAAGGCCCTACTGACTGCTTTTCAACCCAAGATTTAATATATAGATGAAACCAGAGATCAGGGACCTCTCAGCAGTCAATGCAGAGCCAAAAGCTTCACTATCTCTCTGCCTACACAAGACAGTTTCACTGAGCTGACAAGATGGATTATCAAGAGTTGCAGTTAACTTCATAGTTTATATGTGATGGCCAAGCTTGCTACTCTAAGAAAACAAATGACAGATCCTTTTATAAAACAGACATCTGCCTCCAGTTTAAATCCTGAGTAAATATATTTTCATATACACGTTTACATTAATAATGACAAAAATGAGATCTATTCATCTATTAAATGCAAGCTATTGAGCACCTGACATGCTCAAAGCTTTAAACACACTATCTTATTTAACCTTTATCGTCACTTTATGCGGTAGAATGCTTATTATCCTTGTTTTACAGAAGAGGAAACCAAGGGCTTACTAACATGCCTAAGAGGCAGGGCTGGGATTTGAGTCATAGGCCTTCAGACTACCACTCTCTATTGCTTCTCTATGTTTTGCTATTTGGATCACTTTCTCATCTTAGAAGTCACAGACCTGGACATTCCCAAAGCAACAGTCCCTCAGAGGATGACCTCAAAAGCTGAGATTTTTCTCTGTAATGTAGACAGTGAAAGTAACCTGCTACAGCTTGTATTTCAAAGCTGCCTTTCTGCATTAAAAGAGAAAACTGAGATTCGGGGGGAAATGTGGGAATAGAGCTCAAAGGTGCTTATGAATGCAATTCCACAAATACTTTTTCCGTGTCTACTAGTGGTCAGGCACTTTGCTGGAAGCAGACTGATCAGACTGTCATTTAGGAGAGTGCTGGTGGGACAGAGGGTGACCAGGAGAACATCTCCCATAGTGACTATCTCAGGAACGTTTACCCAGTAATTTATAAAACTGCTACTTTATTATCTAATTATGTAGAAATCATCTTTCACACACAAGAGGTGAGAGTAATCTGCTTTATTATCTGTGAATACATAATTGAAAGAGCCAATGTGTCTTCTAAAACAAAAGTTTTATATAATTCAAACAACTCATGTGTTCATTTATGTTATCCTGTATTAGAGGGTTAGATTTTCACATATGTGAATGCAAACACAATGTCAGATTTTGTTCTCATGCCTTACAGGACAAAAGAGAAAAGAGTATTGGGAGCCAAGACAAGACTAATTCCCAAAATACAAATGGAACATACTGAAGCTGCATGTACATTAAAAGAAAGATAGCTGCATGTACACAGAAACATTTCCTAAAGCATTCCACCAAACATGTACAGGAATAAGGCAAGGACAAGGATACTAAAAGAAAGCATGAGCCTGAAAGGTCACATACAGGACTATGAGGCCTCCAGAACCCTGCCTCCTTGCAGAAACAGAATGCTTCTGATACAAGGGCATAAGATGAAGGCTGTGAATCATGTTGTACCTCAATTCCCTAATTTTTAAAATGAAAAAGTTAGATTAGATGATTTATAAGGTCCTTCTAGCCCTAACCCATTAGCTACTTTTCATCCATGAGGCCCTGTACCTGAAGAGAGATGAGCTATATGTTCAGAAAACATTTGTTGAATTCATGAAATATTACAACCTTACCAATAATAAGAAAAGAGACTTTACAACAATTGGTCCTGGTCTGTGGCCTAGAAAGAACAAATCAGGAGAGAAACCATTATCTAAACAGCTTCACATATGGCGTCCCTGCTAGCTGTCTGCTGGTAGAATGAAAATAACCCTGGACTTGGAAACAAGACGTTTGGGTCTAGTCTCATCCCTGACACAGACCAGCTGTGTGACCTTGGGCAAACTGCTTCACCACCTGCACCAGTTTCCTCATCTCTAAAATAAAGGTATTATAAAACTCTATATAGCTAACATTTGTGGAACCTCTACTATATACCAGGAACTGTTCCAAGATCTTTGCCTTAGATTTAAATGATCTCAAAGGTTTTTGCAGCACTATCGTTCAGTGTTTAACTACAGAGGCAACATGGTATAGTGGAAAGATTCCAAATTCCGTACTCAGAAAGCTCGGGCTCCCTCCACCTCCATAAGATAGAGTCTTTTTCTAAGCAGAGTCGGTCAAGCAGACTGGGTTACAATCTCGGTAGTTCTATTCACTAGCTTAGTTAACTTCGACACGTTGCTTAACTTTCCTATTTCCTAGCCTTAGTTTTCTAATATGGAAAATGCATATGAAAATGGCTATTTCTCTCATATAGCTCTTGAGAGGTTTAAACTATAACTAAATGTAATATCTATTTATTTATAAAACATACATTACATTTTATTACTAGGTGTGTGACCGTGTACAAATCGTCTTCTCAAGTTTTTTTCTTATCTACAAATGGGAGATACAGTATTAAGAGACAGTGTGAACATGCTCTGTAAACTGTTGAGTGTTAGCACTGTTTGAAAGCATGCATAATTCCTTTCTAAGATACTTAGAAAAGCGTATACAATAAACCCCCACGTAGTACTTGGAAGAGCGTATACAATCAAACACAACAAAAACACATTTTTCTAAACATATTTCACTACACCCGGCTCGCAGCTAGTGGACGCAGGACAGGCAGCCTAGAACGCAGGGCCATATGGAATTTGTAGTTCCGAATCAAGGGGCTGCTCCAAAGGACTGCTGGAAGTGAGACTTCAACTCCCAGGAGACACCTCGCCAAGCCAAATGACACGCTGGGAGGTGGAGTACCAGCCCTCCGGGAAACTAGAGGCGGGACTACAACTCCCAGAAGCCTCCGCTGCCCGGGCCGCCGGCAGTAAGATGGAGCCAGAAAATGGAGAGTTCAGGTACAGGAACTTAACAGGTGCGAGTCGGGGCCGCTTTCGGTAGTCCCGGACCCAGCAAGGGTCAGAGCCTTTCTAACATGACCACTGGCTGTATTCTATGCTGATCCCAAGCACAGTTCTGAGAGACGCACAATAATAAAGGAGTAAGTTTGCATGTGGCAAACTTTCACAAGCAAGACTTCATCTAGAGTTCAGCTCCTGGAGCTCCTTGGGCCACTTGGGCAGGGAGCGTTAAGTTCTTTTTTCCCCGGTAAGCACTGTGAGTGGCTGGTCATACAGCAGAGGCAGAATTTGATCCTAGAGAGGAAGCTGCAAATCCAGCTCCAGTTCCACTAACCGGCCTTTTTCTCCCACATGAACACAACTTAAAAATCCCCGCATGTTTTTCATATAAAAACTACATTAAGCCATAAAATAGATGTAAGGAAATCCAACAGAGTACTTATTTCTCCCACCATAATGAATTATTTTTTGTGTCTTTTCAATACCAAATGTAAAATTCTCTCCCAAAATATTGCCTTCCCCGTGTCCTGACGCTCCTCTCCTGGACACTTGTTCAAACCCTCCTCCCTCCTCCTGCGGAAACCAGAGCTGTATGTTTAACACACATCTGTTGGGGCAGAGAGTCCTGCTACTTGACAATAAAACTGAAAAAAATCCAGAAGCGGCCAGTGCCAACTACACTACCAGAGCCAGAAGCTGGGGCGTCCCTGGAACCGCTGGCATGCCCCCATGCCTCAGTTTACCCACTTACAAAATGCGGCGGAGGAGGGGCGGGTTAGGGTTAGGGCCGGTGCTCAGGAACTGGCCGTGAGAAGGTTCGGTGAGGTGGGAGGGTCCTCCCGACAGACCCCCCACTACCTCCCAACGAGCTGCGTGGACCCAGTCAGTCCCCGCTCCACTGGACCGCCGGAGTAATGACCAGACGCGCGCGGAAACCCGGATCTGAGCCACAGAAACACTGGTCGACTTGGGCTTGCCCCCGCCCCTACCTTCCAAGATCTTGGCAGCTGGGAAGTGAAAAGCAGAGGGAGAGAGCACGGGGCAGAAGCAGCTCCTGGGCGTGTGCCCACGGGAGTGGCTGCCTGAGGGACCCGGGAGCAGAGGGCAAAAAGTCCCTCCACTGGACGGAGCGAAGCAAGGACTACAACTCCCAAACGGCCCCGCGGCGGGGAAAGGGACCCAACATGGCTACTCGTCTGGGAACAGACGCGCGGGCCAATAGGCGCAGAGCACGTGCCTACACCGGGCCAATCAAAAGCCATAATGACAAAAATCCCGGTTTAGGGGGCGGGAAACACTGTCGCTCTCTGGAAAGAAGCTGAGGTGAGAATCCCCTCAGAAAGGGATTTCGTCGTAATCCACACAATCTTTTTTACCAAATGTGAAAAGTAACATGATTGTTTAGGCTGTGCTGCATTTTTGCTTCCTTCTTTCCTCCCAGACGCGCTCAACTTACCCACCCCTCGCTGTTTCTCACTGTCTGAATTTCCTTTCGCTTCGTTTCCTCACTCTGGATCTTTTTTGATTCCTAAAGCTTTCCTTTCTTTTGTTTCTGTCAGCACGCGGGCTCACAGGCCTTACTTGAACCGGTGTATGACTGCACTCCGCCTTCCCTGGCATCCTAACTAAAATTGAACCACAGACTCCCCTGTCCATTCCTTTCTTCCTTTTTTGTGTTATTTTTCTCCTTAGCTCTTGTCCTTAACCAAGCATTGTATATAATTTATCTTTTTTATTATCTTGCCCCTTAGAATGAAAGATCTGTTGTAGATATGGGGTTTTTTTCTGGTCACTGCAGTGTTTCTAGCACCTAAAAGTATAAATAGTATCTATAATATATATAGTATATTTTATATTATAAATTTTAATTTAAATTTATTATATATAATCCATATATTTATATACTATAAAATTTCTATTGTAATATTTTATATAGTATATATATACACCCATACTATATGTATTACATATAGTATATATATATATATATATATATAATAGGCACTTAGTAAATGTATTTCAAATAATTAAATGAATTATTCTCTATTCTCCCTTTCTTTGGTGCAGATCATTTCAGTTCATCTCTGACCACCGTGGGGCCCTTGTGCTTGCTCCCTTTTTAAATTCAAAATCATTCAGTATATTCTGTGCCCAGTGCCATGTAGGTGCTGGAGAAATTGAATCATTCTCAGTTCCTAACCTCAAGATGCTCCTGGTCTAGTGGAGGATGAGAAGCAAACATGATTTTGCAAAAAATGCAACTGAAAATTACAGAACAGCTAAATAATTTCACAAAGGCATACAGCTCATAAACAGGGACTAGAATCCTGGCCTTCAGACTCTTGTTACTACACCATGCTGCTTCTTATAGCTACCTCTCTTCTTCAAGATTGCCTCCTTCCCTTTTCTTTCCTCCCAATCCTAGTGCGAAGGAAAAAGAGACATTTGCCAGTCATCTTTTACATTTAAATGAGAGAAACAAAGAGCAATTACACTTGGACAAACACTTAGATATGTCCCTACTTTCCCTGACACCATTTCCTTTTGTTTTCTTTTTTTTTTCTCTCACTTTTTTCTTTGGCCTGCTTCATTACATGCAGGTGATTACACCAAGTCTTAGATCTCACATCCTTTCTGATGTTTGAACCCCACAGATAGTAGCGAGGTGTCCTACAAAATGTCCTGGTGTGAAATACTGATGTCTTAGGAAGCTTGACTCAGAGAATGTCACAGTGGATTATGGTCAGTTTCCAGATTATCACACAGACACTGTGGCCACATAATATAATAGAGAATTGTGAATAACTAGGTGAAATTGAAAACAATTGCAGTTAAAATAGCAGAAATGTGATCAATATGTGTACAGACTAATTTCATGCACGGGAATTAAAACCCCTGTCCAGGCTTCCTACCCTAATCTTCCGTTAATTTGGGGTTGTTTCCTGTAATACAGCAGTTCTTTCTAGCTTTTATGAGAAAAAAGCAGTCCCAGCTTTTCCCAGGCTGATTGGCATGAGAGATTTCAACACAAATGTCAGCAGCCAGACTAAATGTGGAAGAAATTACTGAACCATATGAAACTGGAAAACTCAACAACTAGACTCTTCTCCTGAGAAAGTATCAGCCTATAATCATTACATCTCCTACTTAGCAATCAAAAGGTAAATATCGTGAACATACTTAGGATCTAAACAGTGGTATCTAATGATTATTAAACCATTGTCTGGCAACCTACTATGAACATATGCATATTCAGCTGTGAATGACGCTGTCTGATTGGCATGACCTTCGGCAATATATACATTCACAGAGAGCTTTAAGATATGGCACTTGAACCGGTTTGCAGGGTAGAAATTGAGACACAGATGTAGAGAACAAACGTATGGACACCAAGGGGGGAAAGCGGTGGCGGGTGGTGGTGGTGGTGTGATGAATTGGGAGATTGGGATTGACATGTATACACTGATGTGTATAAAATGGATGACTAATAAGAACCTGCTCTGTAAAAAAAAATTAAATTCAAAAATTCAAAAAAAAAAAAAAAAAGATATGACACTTGCCTTGGACTCAGGACATCTAAGTGTCGAGATAATCAGTGGGGAGATAACTGTCTGATCTGCAGCTTCATTAGTAATCACCTGGAGATGACATCTTAGTTTGTGTTCTCCCACAAATATATCCTGAGACAAGTATTCAAGTGCAAGTAGTTTATTTAGGAGGTAATTGCAGGAAACTGCAGTGGGAGAATAGGAAAGTGAAATGGGGAAGGGAAGACAGACAAAGAAAGTGCGCTATCAAGCATGTTACTGCTCGGGGTGATCAGAGCTTAATCTTCCTGGGGAGCTCTAGGAAACAATGTGCAACCCATGTCTTAGATTGAGCTATCGCACCAAAGGGACAAAAAAACCCTATTGTTTAAACACCATCTCCCATCAGTCAATGATTGGGAGCTGTTTTCAGGGGCTGTTAAGTCCCTGGCTCTTCATCATACTGTATGAAAGGCAGAGTTGTTCAGTGGCCTGAGGAAGCCAGAGATACAGGTGCTGCCATGTGCTGGTGGGGCACCTGTACTATCTGCTACAGGTGGCTTTGGTTCACCACAAGCTTTTATCACTGAGACTAGCAGAATAAGAATAATTCAAAATTAAATAAATACATACAAAAAGAACCAACCAAATGAACAAAAAACCAAGCAGTCTACCACCTTGTATACCTCATCACGTGAACAGTTAAAATAGACAGCACTTTCTAAATCCTCACTAAAACAAACAAACTGAACAAAAACAGCAACAACAAAAACCTCTTTTACACTGGGAACTCTTTGGGGACTTAAGGAGAAGCTTCAGACGAACTGGGGTTTAGTAGAGAGGGGAGGAATGAGATCAAGAAAAGGGGAAAAGGGAAATTAAAGAAATATTGCTGGAGACAATGTGTTGTTCATTTCATGATATTGAAGAAACATAAGTAAAGATTTTTGAGAAATTAGCATTAAATGCATAAACTCTGTCTTTAGACCTAAAAGACAGGTTTTTTCCCCAGTTTTATTGAGATACAATTAACGTACATCACTGTATAAATTTAAGGTTTACAGCGTAATGGTTTGACTTACATATATTGTGAAATGATTACCACAATACATTCAGCTAACATTCATCTTCTCATATAGATAAAATAAAAAGAAAAGAAAGAAAAAAATTGGAAAAAAATTATCCTTGTGATGAGAACTCTTTAAGATGTACTTTCTTAACTTTGCTATATATCGTACAGCAGTGTTAGCTGTAGTCATGTTCTACATTACACATCTAGTACTAATTTATCTTGTAACTGGAAGTTTGTACCTTTTGACCACCTTCCTCAGTTCCCTCTCCCCCAAGCCCCTGCCTCTGGTAACCACAAATCTGATCTTTTTCTATGAATTTGGTGTGGGGTTTTTTGTTTTTTGTTCTTTGTTTTAGATTCCACATATAAGTGAGATCATACAGTTTGTCTTTCTCTCCCTGATTTATTTTACTTAGCCTACTGCCCTCAAGGTCCATCCATGTTGTCACAAGCAGCAGGATTTCCTTGTTTTTTATGACTGCATAATATTCCATTATTATGACATTCCATATAATATTGCATATATTTGACAACTTCTTTATCCATTCCTCCGTTGATGGACGCTTAGGTTGTTTCCATGTCTTGCCTATTGTAAATAATGCTCCTATGAACATGGGAGTGCATATATCTTTTTGAGTTAGTGTTTTCATTTCCTTTGGATATATTCCCAGAAGTGAAATTGCTGGATCATCTGGTAGTTCAATTTTTAATTTTTTGAGGATCCTCCTTACTGTTTTCCATATGGCTGTACCAGTTTACAGTCCCACCAACAGTGCACAAGTGTTCTCTCATCACATCCTCGCCAGCATTTTTTATCTCTTGTCTTTTTGTTGATGGCCATTCTAACAGGTGTGAGGTGATACCTCATTGTGGTTGTGATTTCCATTTCCCTAATGACTAATGATGTTGAGCATCTATTCATGTACCTGTTGGCCTTTCATATATCTCCTTTGGAGAAATGTAGAAGTCAGTTTTGTGAAAGACTTCTGTGGGTTGTGCCATAATAGCACTTCTTCATAGCAAGTAGCTTTACTTGAAATTATAGTCCCTATTTATGTCTTTCTGTTTATCATCTTTCACCTCCAAATAGAATGTAAGCCTCTGAAGGCAAGAAGTTTGTTTTTGTCTTATTCAACAGTAAGTACTCAATAAATATGTGGTAAAAGAATGACTATGTTATGGCCACAAAAGCAAACAGGGTAGGTACTACAAGGGCCTGATATTTGTACCACTCACTGCATTCAGCTAAGCCATAAAGTAAAGAGACAAAAGTAACCCCGCAATAACCTGTCATTATCACAAAGCTTAGGACCACCCTGATGTGTAAAAACCTGGTCGTCACATACTCTTCTGCTTTAGTCGAACACTCCCAACAGCTCACAGGACCTACAAAGAAGTCCTTACCATGGAAACAGAATTTCAAAACTGGAAAGGCCTAGAGGTCAAAGAGTTGAACCCTCTACATAATTCATCTCAGCCATATATTACAGGTTATAATCCAGACTTTTGGACAAGAGTCTTGGCGGTATTTATTTAATTGGAAAAAAATCATATCCAGTATAAAAATACTGTACTAGAATAAAGAAAAAATGATGCGTCGTAATGCAAAGTATAAAAAGGTTGGGAAACTCAGCTGTACCCAAATGTTCCCACCTCCTTCACAATTTCTCACCCCATAATCACTCAGCTTTTTGGCTGCTATTGGAGAATTCTGATTGTTAGTAAGAGCTACCTCATGATACGCTGAAAATTCTCTAAATTTTTCCCCTATCTTTTTAAAAATTCTCTCATCTTATTTATCCTTTTGTTGTTCTGTGTTAAATATATTCCTTGGGTGGATTTGTTCATCAGATATTTAGAGACCAGTCTATTCCCTATAGTTAGTGAACATATGCATGCTGTCTCCTTTTAACTATGCCTCATAAATAATCACACTTAATCTTTCTTACTGCCATCTTTTGCAATCATCTTCCAGTTACCTAGAACATAAGGTACATAAAACTAAGCTCAGTGTCCAAGCTGTGATCTCGCTAGGGTGGCTCAGAGTTAAGCTATGATTTTTTATCACTCTCCTTCAAGAAATTATGCCTCTAAACACATTGCCCTGGTTTCACTGCAGCTTTAAAGGCATTTCTTCATTCTAGAGGATAAAACCGACTAAAAGCATTTCCTAAAAATTAAAAAGTATATTTCCTTAGTAGAGAATTTACTTCAGAATGGGGTGCAACTTCAATTCAAGCTGAGTTTCCCAACCTTTTTATACTTTGCATTACGACGCATCATTTTTTCATGGATTGAGGGTTACTCTGGGCCAGTCACTGTGCTAGGGGACAGGAATCACCAATGAATCAGACACAGTCCCTGGTATTGTACTGTAATGGAGGCCATAAACACGTAAACAGGTGAGCAAATCAACGTAATGCATAGAAATCAATACCAGAATGAGTCAATTTTTCTACCTACAGTTGAGGAGAAAGGGGGTTCTAGGCAGAGGCAGAGGAAGCACATGGCAAGTGCCAGAGCTCAGGCAGAGTAGATTCACCAGTCCCTGACCTAGAGTGGAGGTAGGGCAGTGGTGAAAGACGCTGGAAGTGTCCCAAGGGTCAGCCCATGAGAGTTTGGTAGACATCCTTCTTAATTTTCCATAAGAGCAACCGAGAGCCTTATTAACTATCGAATGAATTGCTTAACTTGAAGGCAAAAGAAAAAATGCATTCCACAAATACTTATTGAGCACCCACTAAATGTCAGGCATTGTTCAAGGTGCTAGGGGTACAACAGTAAATAAGTCAAAAAAATTCCTACCCTTGTGGAACTTATAGTAGAAAAAATAGACCACTAATACACAAATTCATGGTATATCACAGGTATTGATTTTTTTAAATGCTATGAAAATAAGCAGAGTGAGGGACTAAAAAAGTGATGGATGGTCTTCTCTTGGATAGGGTGGTCAGGAAGGCCTCTTGGAAGAGGAGTCACTTGAACAAAGATCTCAATGAAGTGAGGAGGCCAACCGTGAGGAAATCTACAGAAGAATATTCCAGACAGGCAAAAGTAAGTGCAAAGGCCTTAAATAAGAATAAGCTTGGCATGGTGGAAGAAGAACAGGGAGACCCATTTGGCTGGAGAAAAATGAATGAGAGGAAAAGTCATGAGAGATGAGGTTAAAGGTCACAAGAAACCAGACCATGTGGGCCATGGTAAGGTCTTAAGGGAAAATGTTAAACTATTCCATAAAAGTATTTGCCAGACAGTATATATGGTATGATCTATTTGTGTAAACGAAAGGATTGTGTGTTACACACATAATTATCAAGGTCTGTAATCACTCATCCAGAATTTTGGGGACAGGTCAGTTTTGGAAATTAACAATTTTTTGGTTTTTAGAAAGGTAATATGTGCTTATACCATTTAGTGTCTAACATTCCTGGAACAGTCTTGGGATAGCACCCTGTCATCAAACGTTAATATTTCTGCAACGAAACACATACTGGCTAAACAAACTATAAATACCCCCATATCAGGTCAGCCTTTTGGTTTTCAGACCGTTTTGGATTTCAGAATTGCAGATAAGAGATTGTGGATTTGTACTTGCACTTGTGTAGAAAACTTCTGGGAGCATCCCAAATGATTGTGAACAATGAGATTGTTGGAGCAATGAGATGGGATTGGTGGCATAAGTATCTTCTATTCTAAATACTTTATACTGTTCTTGACTTCTGAACTTTTTTTTTTTTACCATATATTAGTTATGTCGTTTAAGTAACACTAATTTAAATTAAAAAATAAAATGTGGATGCTAATGTTTTTATTCATGTAGTCTTTGGGTAGTCAACAATATGGATGACATTAAGGGAAAATATTTTAAACACAAATGTAATAGAAAAGATTTTGAATATGCATTACAAAATTGCTTCTAAATTTGAGTGTTTTAGTCATGACATTCGACTTTTACTGTGTCCGCTGTGTGCTTTTCAGATTTTCACCTTTTTAATATATTTGTGGACTGGAGAGAGCCATAGTATCAAGATGATTTTGTAAGGAGTAGGAAAATTCTAAAATTCAGTATTAAATGTATTTTTTAAATGTATGGTAAATCGTATTTCCTCATGTTTCAAGAAGTTTCTTCTGTCTTCATACAGAACATGGTCCATTCTCAGGACTTGTGGTTGTTTCTGTTTTGTTTTTAAAGCAAATCTGCGGGGGTTTTGTCTGTTTTGATAACAGGATGTCATGCTTGTGATAAATACTTGCCTGAAAGAGATTTATAATATACAAGCCCCTAAAATATTTAGACATTTTTAAATTGCAGTTTGCAACCTCCCTATTTCCTAGCACTCTCCCCCAACAAAAATTCAGAGAGATGTATTTAACAGACGCCATGTTTCATGGTGAATGTTATTGGCTGTGTGGCTGAAAACTGTAATTAGCCATGCCTCACTGATTCATACATGAATCGTTTTGAGGTTTATTATTCCACTGGAATGTTAATGAACATGAATACAAAATACTTTGAGAGATTTTCTTTTTATCTTTGCAAAGTACATATGGTAAGGGGAAAAAAATCATTTAAAATAATTAATGAAAAAAATACTTGGTGTATATAACTAGATCCTTGATTTTTTTGAATAGTAAATAAGACTGTATAATTTATTGGAGCCTCTTCTTTATGAAGCACACAGTGACTTTGCATACACTAATTAATAAAGCTTCAGGACCCCTACCATGTAAATGTCAATAAAACCCAGGAGTCCTAACTTTTCTGACCTTTGCTCTAGTTTCCAGATGAGACACTAGCTGACTAAAATGCTTCTACATCTTTGAAAACAGAATGTCCATGAAACCGACATTCAGAGTTCAGGTGTCATTTATGAGTAGCATTCTCTTATGAACCTAGTTGAAAATAAAAGTAATTTAGAAAAAATGATATTTCAGCACTGCCTTAATCTAGGAGGGATTTTCTTCTTGAGAAAATTAAACCAAACACAAACTGGAAGTATGACTTAACTGGGCCTGCTTCTGCATTTAGGGTCACCAAAGCACACTGTAAATGGAAATCAGATTGCTTTAGAATCCAAGAACAAACTCTACTTTTGACCTTTAGAAAAAGCTCATGATGTATATGCCCACAAAATAAACAAAATAATTTCAAAGCAAATTCGTTGAGTGCACCTGACCTTTGAAACAGAGCAGATGATGTTAATCAGATTTGTACAACTTTAATCTAGCTCAGGCTCCATCTCTCCATGTAGTTTTTAAATATCATAAAGAAGAGTCTCACAAAAGGGAATCTTTCAAATCAGAATAGATTTAGAAATGGAACAGGATGTATGACCTTGCTTCAAACAATGAAGTATAACTCAGACATATAAGCAAGTGAGCACTATGACCATAAACCAATATACTGTGCTCTTGAGGAAAAATGACTTTTTAAAAATATTAACCTAAGCACATTGTAGGCAGCTTCTCAATATTACAATAAAATGTGGTTTGAGTCCTGATAATGTATGAAGTACCTTTGGGAAACTTTGAGTAGAAAATGGCTTGCATATTATAAAAAGGTGTTCCATCTGATCACTGCATCTGTTTTTGCCCAGCCATATCATTTCTGCATTTTGGACTTCAAATGTTTGAGCCATGGCCTTTCTAGAATAGCCTGTTAAGTAACTTGGTAGATGTATGCTTGTCTTCGCAGGATTGCCTCCTTTGGGTAACCAACCCTGACCTTGTAACAGAGTAATCTTTCTCAATTCAGGTGGCTCTGATGGGGCTAATCACATGTGTTCCTGCCCAAAGAGGCAGGTGAAGAAGGTGTTCAGAGAAAACAGGCTTGACCAAAGTACTCCAAGCTATTTGGCCACGTGATTTGTTCAGAGATGTGCTCATGGCCCAAGCTGAGCCAATTCCTTCAGACAGTTTGTCAGAGAGACCATGAAAGACAGTCCCCCTTTTTCCGTGATCACAAGCTATAATGGTAGCTGTGTGGGGCTGCTGGTTATCTTGGCCACTTAGGAATTAAGTCAAACAGGGGTAAACAGAGCTTAGAGGTGAAGAGAGATGAAAAGAGCCCGGGTGGTATTGCATGCCAGATTCCAGTTTTACCTGAAGCCACCCCTTAGACTTGCCAGTTGAATGAGACTTGTCTTATTTAAGTTGGTTTGAATTAGTTTTTTGTTACTTACAGCCAAAGGAGTCATAGCTAATTCGTAAAGTTTAGCTTATAGATAAACTCTTAAACTACCCAGAAAAGGAAAGTGAAATGAAAGAGATAATGAGGTTGCTTTAGAAGGCAAGAAATCCAAACACACCAGCCCCTGCTCTACCCGCACCAAAACTGTGCAAGAACTGGAGATGTTTAGCCTAAAAAAGAGAAGACTTGGGGCTTCCCTGGTGGCGCAGTGGTTAAGAATCCACCTGCTAATGCAGGGGACATGGATTCGAGCCCTGGTCCGGGAAGATCCCACATTAAAAAAAAAAAAAAAAAAGAGAAGACTCAAAAATAAATAAATTAAATTTAAGATGTTTAAATAAAAAATAAATAAATAAAAATAAAGAGAACGCTCAAGATGTTCTTGCTGGGCTCAACCATGTGAAGGTCTATTTTGTGAAAAGGGAGTTGGATACATTCTGTAGAGTTAAAACTCAGACCCACAAGTGCTTGTCACTCAGAGAAGTTTTCTATTCAACATGAGGGATAACTTTTCTAACAATGAAAGCTATCATAGCAAACATAATGTGACCATCAACCAGCAACAGCACTTCTTCTTTTGCTAAATGAGAGGTTGGACAAAGTG
This sequence comes from Eschrichtius robustus, assembly GCF_028021215.1. Classification (NCBI taxonomy): domain Eukaryota; kingdom Metazoa; phylum Chordata; class Mammalia; order Artiodactyla; family Eschrichtiidae; genus Eschrichtius; species Eschrichtius robustus. Next base: position 28,520,171 of record NC_090835.1, on the reverse strand, counting down.
ACATCTAAAATCCTGTCCAACTTTGTGATTCCTTGATTCAGTCAAAGTTTGGTCATGATGATTATATTTGTAATTTATCATAAAACACCTCAACCTTTCAGCAAATCACAAATCAATACAAGTCAATCATATAAAAGGAGGCATAGAGGAAGGAAAGTGTCAGGCAAGATTTCCTAGAGGAGATGATACTTGCACAGTTTTAAATACAAATGGGACTTGGTTTATATCACACCTACCATGTTGAAAAACTCTGATTCTTTAAGAAACTATTTGTCCCTGTAATAGTTTATTTTAAAATATGTAAACACATATATAATGACGATATATTAAAAGTACTATAAATAAATAATTTCCCATGTCTTGAGTATATTTGTAGGCATATAGCTAATAAGCATTAACACAGCAATGTATTCTAGACCCTCTCAGCCAATGAATATGAGTCCCCATTATTGCACTCTACCATTCAACTTTGAGTTGAGAGTGTTCTATAATACATATTCTTGCTTCTCTTTTTACTAGTATTTTGAGTACTGGAAATTTATTTTGTATCTTCAAAAGCATCTTTGACATGCAGTGCTTAACAATACATAACTAAGTGACAGCACCATGCTAAAATGCAAGTATTATAGAAGTTCAGGGTGCCTTCAAGAAGTGTTTGAGAAGACAGAATCAGGCAAATGGGGACTGAAAGATATCCTTTGGCAATATGAAGGGCAGTGTAAACACCACTGCAGCCAGGGAGATTCAACAAAAATGTTATGAAAGCTACTTAGAAGAAATTATTGGGAGAAAGCACATCATGATGTAAGGGGTTTTACAGAGAGCAGAAGTGTAGTTGCCATGTGAAAGGCTGGAACAGATCTCCATGGGAACAAGGATAGGAAGGTCCAGGATAGTGCTGATCACAGTAGCACTCCCATTTTCAGGAATGGAACACCCCATCCATCTCCTCCCTTCTCTCTGAAAAGGGTTTGTGAGTGCTGCAAACCAAGAGGGGAAAGGCATTCAAGACAGAGAGAATAACACGTGGAAAGGAAAAGAAATGCGAAACAGGCATTTTAGAGAACTGTAAATGGTTTAATTTTACTCAAGAGGAAGATATGGTAGAGAGGGTAAAAATGAGACTGGAAATATAAGCAAAAGTCATGTTATGAAAGGGCTGATAAAATTCCCTAGACCAAGGGCTTGACCTGCTAAGGAATGGGGAACCAATGATTGGCTTTAGTATGCAAGTGGTATGATCAAGTTTGAATTTTAGAGAAAAATCTTTCTAGCAGCACTGTGGAGGCTTATCTGGAATGGGATATGGCTCCAGGAAGATCAGTGAGGAGGTCACTGTTAACAATTAGACAATTTTTTTGACCTGTCAAATTACTAAATAATAATGATAAAAATTAATAATAATACTCACCCCAGTAGCATAATAAGTGGGTAAATTTCCCAAAAGCTATGCAAATCAAGTAAGAACTTTTTTTTTTTTGGATTAACAAAAAGGTCATACCCTCTGACCCAATCATGCTATTTCTAGGAATCAACAGTAACAGAATAGAGGTGCAGACAAAAGTATGTGATCAGTGATATTTCTTCCCACAGCCTTATTTCTGAAAAATTAGAAATTATTTTAATGTTCAACAAAAAAGTAATGGTTAAATAAATGAAATATGTCACTGTCATTTAAAGTGTTTCTAAAAATGTTGAATGATACGGATAATTGCCCAAGAAATAATATTAAATGAAAGTTCAGAGAACAGAATTAAATATATGGTATAAATTCACTCTTCAGAAAATTATATACATTTAAAAACTGGGAAACACATAACAATGTAATTGTACTTATCCCCAAGTGGTGGAATTATTGATGATTTTTATATTCATCTTTCTATCGTTTTGTATCTTTGATTTACTGTCATGAACATGTATTACTCTTGCAAACAAGTGTTAGGTTGAATCATTTGAAATTGCCTTCTATGGACTGAATTGTGCCACAGCCCCATTCATATGTTGAGGTCCTAATCCCCAATGTGATGATATTGGAAATCAGGTCTTTGAGAGAATATTAGGTTTAGGTGAGCTCATGAAGGTGGGGCCCACATGATGGGATTGGTGCCCTTATAAGAAGAGGAAGAGACACCACAATACTATCTCGCTCCTTTTATCTCTCTCTCTCTGTGTGCACCCAAAGAAGAGTCATGTGAGCACAGTGAGATTGTGGCCATCTACAAGCCAAGGAGAGATCCTTGCCAGAACCCAACCATTCTAGCACCTTAATCATGGACTTCTAGACTTCAGAACTGTGAGAAAATGAATTGCTGTTGTTTAAGCCACTTAGTCTATGGTATTTTCGTTATGGCAGCTCAAGTTGACAAATACACTGCTGAAACTGACTCCAAAAAAATGGCAATTCCATATGACTCAACCTATTTAAAAGAGAAATCAAGCAAGAGATAGTCATTGGAAATGCCCTCGAAATGGATGCTAAGGGTCAGAACGAAAGCAATAATAGTAAGGATGAAAGATGAAAAGGATATTAAGATAGTAGAATCTGTAACTTGGTGATTGATAGGATTGATAGAGTGAATAAGAGAGAACATCTAGAAAATGAATCTAAATCTTTTACACTAAGAAACTGGGTGATGACAATGGTATTATTCAAGATAAGGAATATTCAGAAAAACCTGTTTGGGAGCTAGCCTCTAAAATGGCCCCCAATAATCCCTACCTGCTGGTATTCACAACTGTGAATACTTCCCTTCCTCATGTACAGATTGGTCATTATTCTACCTCATGTATAATACTGCAGAAATGAGCACACCACTTCAGAGATGAGCACTCACTCCCAGAGAAGCCAGCTGCCATGTTGTGAAGGCACTAAAACAGCCTATGCAGAGGTCCACATGTTGAAGAACTGAGGCATTCAGCCAACAGCCAACAAGGAACCGAGGTCTGGCAGTGACAACAGGAGAGAGATTGGAAGCAGATCCTCTAGCCCCAGTCAAGCCATCAGTTGCCTGCAGCCCTAGCTGACAACTTGACTGTGACCTCATGGGAAACTCTGAGCCAAACCACCCCACTAAGCTCTGCCTAGATTCCTGACCCACAAAAACAGTGAGATAATAAATGTTTGTTGTTTTAAGCTGCTAAGTTTTGAGGTAACTTGTAACATAGCAACAGATAACTAATACGACGGGGTTTGATTAATTTGCTGATCTAAAGAGCTGAATATTCCTTGAGGGCAGGAGTCATGTCTTAATATTTAAGGCCTCTTGTTGCATGCAGCACATGGTCTGTGTTCAACAAATATGTTGCAACCTGAAAAGGTAGAAAGAAAACTGGAGAAGCTGGCAAAGTAGTCTGGACACATCCTGGTAGGGACCCAATAAAGGGTCATGAGATATAACCATTCAGGATAAAGATTTGTTTGAAACAAAATGTGGTAATGACTTTATTTCTTGATACTGCTTTAAGGACTTGTATTGCTTGTAAGTATATGTACTTTAATAATCTTACGTGCTTCAGAAGTCCATAAATCCAAAATGACTCCAAATTGTAGAGCTCTAAACGTGTAACAACTGATTGATCCCATTAATGCTTGGACACTTGTCAGAAACAAGGAGAAATAGAATGCAATGGACTGAATATTTGTGCTCCTCCAAATTTCATATATTGAAATCCTAGCTCTCAATGTGATGTTATCAGGAAGTGGGGCCTTTGGGAGGTAATTAGGACATGATGGTAGAACTGTCATGAATGGGATTAGTGCCCTTATAAAGGGACTCCAGAGACCTCTCTAGCCCTCTCTTTCCATCATGTGAGGATACAAGGAGAAGTTGGTAGTCTGCAACCTGCAAAAAATCCTTACAGAACCCGATCATACTGGCACCCTGATCTCGGACTTATAGCCTCCAGCATCGTGTGAAATAAATTTCTGTTATTTATAAACCACCCAGTTTATGATACTTTGTTACAGCAGCCTGAACTAAGACACAGAAGATGTAATAAAGAGAATCAGTCCATTAAAACGGGGTATACAGACCATGATGTCTGGTCTCTAGTTTGATACTAAAATAATCCCATAATAATCCCACAAACAGCCCCCCCCCACCAGATTTTACAAAACCAACTCATATTCTTTTCATCCCAAAGCTCAGTGAAAAATAGAAGGAATTTGTGAATTTCTGGAATACACCGTATGCCTGATGAGAAGGAAATCAGCAAAGTCTGGGGTGCTCTTCAGAGATCACTTTATTAAAAATTAAAAAATGAAAATCTCGCATCCTAGCCAAAACTACACAAAAGGTTCACAAGAAACATTTCTATCTCTGGATAAAACCGCAAAAGCTGAGAAAGAAGAGGCAGGAAGGCCAATGAGTTAATCCACTGCCCATATGAGGAGGGATTGGATCTTGCAACTCCGTCATTTACTAGAGTCTAGTTCCAGTTGACATCTCCTCAACGACCCAACTCTCATAGCTCTTGCTTCAAAGACTACCTAATTAGGTACAGCAAATAAGAATTTCCCTTCCAGAGCATGACTGGTTTTTCTTTATTTTATATCATTTCATAATTCACTTTGATAGTCCTTGTACTACTTCCATATAATTTGCAGCTTTCAAACATTGGAAGATAGCATTACCATGTACATTTCATTTAACTAAATTGTAGTCTGGCAGCTTTTACCTCTTTTAAAAAGAAATAGCAAGAATATCTTTGACCTTATATCTTAACTGTAATTAAGATATCATCTCCAGTGTTTTCCTCTAATAAATCAATAAGTAAAATATGAATTGATACAACAAATTCATTCATACTGAAAAGCAAATAACGGAGTATTTTTCATGCTTCTCTTGCAGTCAAACAGAAGGACTCCTGGCTGTGTGACCTTTAGAAAAACATTTAACCTTTCTATGCCTTTGCTTCCTAATCTGTAATAGGATAATGGTTCCTATCCTTAGGATTGTTGTGAGGATTAATTGAGATTATGTAACTCTCTCCCTACAACACAGGTAGTATTATTTGTAATATCTCTCAAGTATGAATAGAATTATTTGGACTTCCTTTTTCAAAAGGAGTTCATATTATTTCATTAGTGCCTCATCACCTAAAATAAGCATTATAAAAGCGTTTCATCTGTTAAATTCTTTTTAGATTTTGAGTTATTAGTAGCTGCTGAGTTGCAGCATCCCAAGATGCAGTGGGCAACACCATGATAGGAGGCATGCAGGAATATACATGTATGCACACGTGCGTGGCTATGTACATGTGTATATATATACACATACACATTTGCATATATGCAAAACAGCAACAACGGAATATGGTAAAGACAGAGATATTTATATTGAGGTAGATTATTTGTATATTTATATATTTTGTTGTTCTGGTTTGAAGAAGACATGGTTATTCCTGTATACAGTCATAGCTGAGAAAAAAAATGGTTCATCTTAGCACCTATGAGCTGCCTTTCTGCTGCCAAAGCAGCTATTGCAGACAGTTTATTCTTTTGCCTCTTCTCTTTACAGGCTTATTTCCCACTTCCCTGAAAGAAAGCTTGAGCTAAGCTCATGTGAGGCAGAAGAGTGAACTAAAACAGCTCAGGCTCTAAAGCCCCTTTGATTTGCCTTCAAATCCAAACCCTGCTACTTCCAACTATGAAACTGGCTAAGTTACTTAATCTGAGCTCAGTTTACCCTTTCGCAAAATGGGAATAAAGAGACAACCCACCTCATACAGTTGTATTGAGGATTAAATGAAACAGCATATGTACAGCACATTGCCGAGCACACAGTAAGCCCTTAACAAAATGGTGGTGGTGGTGGTTATTGCATGAGACAGGATATAGGCTCCAGCTGTTGCAATGAATAACAAAGACCCAAATATAACAAAGGCTTAAATAAACAAGGCAGAGTTATATTTCTTGTCACTCAGCACTGATACAGAAACTCTGTGGCACCAGAGACCCAGGCTCGTTTTATCTTGTTTTGCGTAATGAAGTGGTAGCTTCCACATGCTCCAGCTTCTGCCATCCTACCCACACCTCACAAAGGGAAGGTGAAAAGAGGTCGGGTAGTTATTTGTTCATTTACTTTTCTAGCTATATATATATATTTTTTAATAAAATTATTTTATTTTATTTATTTATTTTTGGCTGCGTTGGGTCTTCGTTGCTGCATGCGGGCTTTCTCTAGTTGCGGCGAGCGGGGGCTACTCTTCATTGTGGTGCGCATGATTCTTATTGTGGTGGCTTCTCTTGTTGTGGAGCACAGGCTCTAGGTGCACGGGTTTCAATTTTTGTGGCATGTGGGCTCAGTAGTTGTGGCTCGTGGGCTCTAGAGCACAGGCTTAGTTGCTCCGCGGCATGTGGGATCTTCCCGGACCAGCGATCGAAACCGTGTCCCCTGCATTGGCAGGCGGATTCTTAACCACTGCGCCACCAGGGAAGTCCCTGTAGCTATATATTTTTGTGTAATAAACCAAAACAAAAAGTGACATAGAACAGCAATCATCTTTCATGGTTTCTGTGTCACAGGAATTCATGAAGGGCACAGCCAGGATGGCTTGTCTCTGTTCCACAATGTCAGGAGCCTCCTCTGGGGAGAATCAAATGTTGGGGGTGACTCAGTGGCTGAGGGCTACAGCCATCTCTAGGGCTTCCTTACTCACATGTCTGACAGTTGATGCTAGCTACCAGCTAGGACCTCAGCTGAGTTTATTAGCCAGAATACTTCCATGTGGCTTCTCCATGTGTCTGATTGGGCTTCCTAACTCTATCGTGGCTGGGTTCCAAGAGAGACCGATTCAAAGAGAACCAGGTGGAAGCTTCACCTTTTTATGACCTAGTCTCAGATGTCAAATAGCATCACTTCCACCACAGTCACAAACCTGCCCAAATTCAAGAGGGGGAACATAAACCCCACCTCTCAAAGGGAGGAGTGTCAAAGTCACAGTGCAAAAAGGATCATATAGGATGGAAGAATGTAGTGGTCATTTTTAGAAAATGCAATCTGAGACAATCAGCCTGTGAATGACATAGCGACTTTATGGTAGCTATTATTTGTTCATTCATACTTTCAACTGATATTTTTTAGTGCCTCCAATATGTGAGGCACTGTTCTAGGTTCTAGGGATATGGTGGTGAACAAAACCAAGTCCCTGCCCTCATGGTAATTATATTCTAGTGGGAGAGACAGATAATAAACAAATATATAATACACCATTGGGTAGTGATGAGTGCTATGAAGAAATTAAAACAGAGTAAAGGTATAGAAAACGACAGCAGGTAAATGTTATGTAGATAGTATGGTAAAAAAAGGACTTTCTAAGGAGGTGACATGGGAACAGAGACCTGAGTGGTCAGATGGACCAGCCAAGCAGGAGCTAGGAAAAGAGCATTCTAGGCAGAGGGAACTGCCCAAGTAAAGATGTGAGGTGGAATACACTTGGCTCTTCCCAGTATAGCAGTAAACACATGTGACTAGAGTATAAAGATTCTGTAGATGGGAGTCAGAGCCTACCAACAAGAGCTTTTTTTTTTAAAGCTCATTCTGGCCACTATGTGAGAGAGTAAGAGTGAAAGTAGAGGTTATTCTAGTAGTCCAAGCAAAAGGTGGGAGAGTAACCCTGGAGATGAGAAGGAGTAGCAGATTTGGAATCTGTGAAAGGTAGGGGCAATAGGACTCACTGATGGACTGGATGTGGGGTGTGAAAGAGAGACATAGAGGATGACTATTAGGTTTGAGGCTCTGGTTTGCAATGGAAGTCTCCCCAGCATATCAGAGCTAGAGGCAGTATCATACAGTGGTTCACATGCCTTGATAGAGGCTCAAGGTCAAAGCATAAAGACTGAGACGCCCCAGCAGTGACCTTGAGTTCCTCCCATTCCCACCAACCAAGGTCAGGACCAGCCCCACACACTGAAGTTTAGCTAGCAAGGAGGGAATTAAGCCTCTCAGATGAGGAGAGAAGGAAGCAGAGGGGTGGGCCAGGAGTGTAGAAGACTATTTTTGCAGTAACAATGGCACAAAGGAATCAGGCACCCTCAGAGCAAAGGACAGTGGAGCCCCACGGAAATCAGGCCTGGTAATTCCCTCAGAATCATGGCCTTTGCTTCCTTTATGCCAGACACCCAGTGGGCGCTCCGTAAACACCATTGACCACAAAAATGATGTTGTTGACTGGGCAGCACTGCCACTCATTTGACCAGTTATTTATGATCGTTCAGCTGATTTCCCACTCTGGTAATCGTCTTCAATTTTACTGCAAACACAATTAGGGCATGCCAACACAAGTGCTTTACCACCACAAAAATAGATCTTACCTCCTACTGGATGCCTTTATGCACTAAATTTGTGGCTAACAGACCCACTATCAAAGTCCCGGGCAGTGTTCTCCTGCCTGCAGATGAAGACAGTTGTAGGAAAAGTCAATAGACTGAGGTTAGCCCTACCAGTGTAGGATGGAGTCTACATTTTTTTTCTTAGCAGTCTTAGTCCACCTACTTCTTTCCCACCATTTTATTATAACCTCCATATATATATATATATATATATATATATATATATATATATATATATATATATAATTTCAAATACCAAATCTCAATTGATCTAGATTGGCAGTCTTCTTACTATTTTTGTTCTCTCTCTCTTTCTTCTTCTCTTATGTTTCACACTCAAGTCAAACTGAGAAAAAAAGGTTTGAAATTACATCCTTCTTCAATATCATACAATTAAACCTTTTTTTCTTCAGAATATCTATTTTTCCCTTTCCAGATTTCCCCCTAGTGTTTATTTCTTCAGTATACTATGGAATATTGTTTCTTGATGTCAAAAAATTATGCAACTTAGATCCTACACATATCACTACCTTTCTCTACCAATTGTAACTGATGGAAAACAGAATAAGACAAGTGCAAATCCAAAAGGCTGGCTTCCCTTTGTGCTACAGTGCACCCACCCATCTCCACTCCAGCCCCCTTAATTCACATAACCAGGGAAAGCAATCTACTAATAATAATTCCAGAACACATTTCAAACAAGAAAAGAATTGTGAATTCTCTAAATCATAATATCTAGGGCCAAATGGAAAAAAAATTGGGGATAGTCCAAATACTCTCAATTAGCACAGCTAATCAATATTTGATTTATATTTCTTTGAGACATTTAAACTATACATTTCCTTCCCTGCTTTAGAGATCTCTCAACATAACTTTGCAAAACTACCCTACGTGTGACTGATAATCTCAAGTATTTCTCCTGGATGGATGGTCTAAGTGTTTTTTTCCTAGGGCTTCACTAGTCCTCCTTTAACTGTTTTTGGTTTTATTTTTAGGTTGATAATGAAGGAATACCTGTCTCATCAAAATTGATTTATTAAATATTTGTGAGTGAATAAATAACTTACTGATTCTCTAATCTTAGAGACTGAAGGCTTAGTGGTTTTAACAAATTGAGATTCTAATCCTTACCCTCTTCTTACTTTCCTGCTACCTAAGGAGTAACTCTTATCAGCTCTACTAAACTCTCATTGCCATTTAAACCCTGAGTTTCAATTTACGTATTAGTCGCGTGTCAAAATAACAGCAAACTAAGAAAGAAAACACAGAATCAAAGTACACTTTCCACAGACTGTTGTAGTTTTTAAACATGTCCACGATGTTTCGATGCACTGGCCTTGTGACTCACTTCCAACGAAGAAAATATGCAGAAGTGTCTGTGTGTGACTTTCAAGATCAGGTCATAAAAGTCATTGCAGCTTCCACGTTGCTCTCTCTTGGATTACTTCCTTGGGAAGAACCCAGCTGCCACGTCATAATGACACTCAAGCAGCCCTTAAGGGAATTCCAAATGACAAGGAACTGAGGCTTCTTGCCAACAACCATGTAAATGAACCATCTTGGAAGTGCATCTTCCAGCCCCAGTCAAGCTTTCGAAAAGCTGCGGCCCTGGCCAATGTCTTCATTGCACCATCATGAGAGACCATGAGCCAGAGCCACCCAGTAAAGCTGCTCCCTAATCTCTAACCCACAGAAACTGCAAGGTGATAAATATTTATTGTTTTAAGCTGATAAGCTTTTGGATAATTTGTTTTGCAGCAATAGATAACTAATATACTGATTATTTCACTGATGCATTACCCTCTTCCCCATTTTATCTTACATTGGTAACTGTTATCTTACACTTACATTTCTGTGAGCCCCTCTAGTCATGACAGATGATTATGGCACAGAATATCAGTGCAACATTTAACTGACTCAAAAATATATGCAAATCTGTGTATTTTTAAAATTAGAAAATATTTTTTAAGTGTTGTCTCTCTGATAGAAAATACTTATAATAATAGTAACTATCATTTATTGGCTATGAATATGTGTGAGGCAATTATATTCATATATAATATATAATTATACATTATAAACTAAATTATAGTTTTATGTTATATATTATATTTATTATGTTATAAAATTATTTCATTTCGCACTTTTCACAGCCTTTGCAACTGACATCTTCATCCCCATTTTATAGAGGAGAAAATTAAGACTCAGAGAAGTTGAGTAACTCATTAATAAATGGCAAAGTTGGAACTCAAAGCCATATCTTGGAACACTAAATTTTATGCTCTTTTTGTATGACCACAAAAGATTCATATTTTAAAATTTTCACCTGATGGAAGAATAACCCAATACGTATATGTGGACTTTGAATTTAAACATGTACCTTATCAGACAAGGTAACTCACAGTCTTCCGATAACACAGTAATCAAGAGCCTAAATTATTATATTATTGTCTTCAACCAGTTAGATTATTTTTGCATCCTTGTTAATGCGTTAGAACATATCAAATGGATGTGGAGACTGTTCCTCTTAGCTGCCCCCCGAATTTTCATCTTGCAGGAGGGAAAATTCTTTTACATTTTAATGAGCTTACTGATACCATTGTTTATCAATTTCATTCTCTATTACTCTCACGTAGGCTATAAAAATCTTAGAAAGTTGTTGGGAAAAATTAATTCAAACATCTATATCGTTGAAGATAAAGTAATGTTTCTTTAGAAATCTATCTCAATTTCTGAAAGAAGCTGTGTGGAAATACACTCAATCTTAGCCTCAATAGATGTTTTTTTCACCATCAAAATGATCCTTCAGTTAATTTAGGTCGAAATAACAATAAAAGTTGAGATGATTGCTAGAATATTTTTTTTCTCAAACTGCTGTATTTCTTTTCATATCAAGACTGACAATTAGCAATTGTTTCCTACATTCACAGGTGAATGATTTTCTATAATTTCTAAAAGAAGTGACCCAAAATGAATTATTTCTAGAGAGCTATATTACTCTGTTTGTTTCTCTAACTTCACATTTTCTTAATTCAGTCAAAGACTAAAGGGATTTTTAAATTTCTCAGCAATGGATCTCATTGTCTTACAGTTATATTGATATGATTCTTCATAGTAGCAGATTTTTTTCCTTTCATATTTTCAATTTGACATTCCCGACTGTTCAATTTGTTAAAGGACAGAAGGCTTAAGAAACACATTGATCTGTTTTTCTAAAACTGTGGAGCTCCTATAGTCTCCTTCTAAAACATGCATAATAAAAAGTACATCAGGAGGATTAACGAAGATGGCAGAGTAGAAGGACGTGCTCTCACTCCCTCTTGTGAGAGCACCAGAATCACAACTGGCTGCTGGACAATCATTGACAGGAAGACCCTGGACTTCACCAAGGAGGATACCCCACGTCCAAGGACAAGGAGAAGCCTCAGTGAGACGGTAGGAGGGGCTCAATCAGAGTAAAATCAAATCCCATAACTGCTGGGTGGGTGACTCACAGACTGGCGAACACTTATACCACAGAAGTCCACCCACTGGAGTGAAGGTTCTGAGCCCCACGTCAGGCTTCCCAACCTGGGGGTCTGGCAACGGGAGGCGGAATTCCTAGAGAATCAGACTTTGAAGCCTAGTGGGAATTGATTGCAGGACTTCGACAGGACTGGGGGAAACAGAGACCCCACTCTTGGAGGGCACACACAAAGTAGTGTGTGCATCAGGACCCAGGGGAAGGAGCAGTGACCCTGGGGGAGACTGAACCAGACCTACCTGCTGGTGTTGGGTGGTCTCCTGCAGAGGCGGGGGGTGGCTCTGTTTCACCGTGGGGACAAGGACACTGGCAGCGGAGGTTCTGGGAAGTGCTCCTTGGCGTAAGCCCTCCCAGAGTCTGCCATTAACCCCACCAAAGAGCCCAGGTAGGCTCCAGTGTTGGGTTGCCTCAGGCAAAACAACCAACAGGGAGGGAACCCAGCCCCACCCATCAACAGTCAAGTGGATTAAAGTTTTACTGAGCTCTGACCACCACAGCAACAGTCAGCTCTACCCACCACCAGAGCCTCCCATCAAGCCTCTTAGATAGCCTCAACCACCAGAGGACAGACAGCAGAAGCAAGAAAAACTACAATCCTGCAGCCTGTGGACCAAAAACCACAGTTACAGAAAGATAGACAAGATGAAAAGGCAGAGGGCTATGTACCAGATGAAGGAACAAGAAAAAACCCCAGAAAAGCAACTAAATGAAGTGGAGATAAGCAACCTTCCAGGAAAAGAATTCAGAATAATGATAGTGAAGATGATCCAGGACCTCGGAATAAGAATGGAGGCAAAGATTGAGAAGATGCAAGAAATGATTACCAAAGACCTAGAAGAATTAAAGAACAAACAAACAGAGATGACCAATACAATAACTGAAATGAAAACTACACTAGAAGGAATCAATAGCAGAATAACTGAGGCAGAAGAACGGATAAGTGACCTGGAAGACAGAATGGTGGAATTCACTGCTGCAGAACAGACTAAAGAAAAAAGAATGAAAAGAAATGAAGATAGCCTAAGAGACCTCTGGGACAAAATTAAACGCAACAACATTCGCATTATAGGGGTCCCAGAAGGAGAAGAGAGAGAGAAAGGGCCAGAGAAAATATTTGAAGAGATTATAGTCGAAAACTTCCCTAACATGGGAAAGGAAATAGCCACCCAAGTCCAGGAAGAACAGAGAGTCCCATACAGGATAAACCCAAGGAGAAACACGCCGAGACACATAGTAATCAAAGAGGCAAAAATTAAAGACAGAAAAATTATTGAAAGCAGCAAGGGAAAAATGACAAATAACATACAAGGGAACTCTCATAAGGTTAACAGCTGATTTCTCAGCAGAAACTCTGCAAGCCAGTAGGGAGTGGCATGACATACTTAAAGTGATGAAAGGGAAGAACCTACAACCAAGATTACTCTACCCAGCAAGGATCTCATTCAGATTTGATGGAGAAACCAAAAGCTTTACATACAAGCAAAAGCTAAGAGAATTCAGCACCACCAAACCAGCTCTACAACAAATGCTAAAGGAACTTCTCTACGTGGGAAACACAAGAGAAGAAAAGGACCTACAAAAACAAACCCAAAACAATTAAGAAAATGGTCATAGGAACATACATATCGATAATTCCCTTAAACGTGAATGGATTAAATGCCCCAACCAAAAGACATAGACTGGCTGAATGGATACAAAAACAAGACCCATATATATGCTGTCTACAAGAGACCCACTTTAGACCTAGGGACACATACAGACTGAAAGTGAGGGGATGGAAAAAGATATTCCATGCAAATGGAAATCAAAAGAAAGCTGGAGTAGCTATACTCATATCAGATAAAATAGACTTTAAAATAAAGAATGTTACAAGAGACAAGGAAGGACACTACATAATGATCCAGGGATCAATCCAAGAAGAAGATATAACAATTATAAATATATATGCACCCAACATAGGAGCACCTCAATACATAAGGCAACTGCTAACAGCTATAAAAGAGGAAATCGACAGTAACACAATCATAGTGGGGGACTTTAACACCTCACTTACACCAATGGACAGATCATCCAAAATGAAAATAAATAAGGAAACAGAAGCTTTAAATGACACAATAGACCAGATAGATTTAATTGATATATATAGGACATTCCATCCAAAAACAGCAGATTATACGTTCTTCTCAAGTGCGCACGGAACATTCTCCAGGATAGATCACTTCTTGGGTCACAAATCAAGCCTCAGTAAATTTAAGAAAATTGAAATCATATCAAGCATCTTTTCTGACCACAACGCTATGAGATTAGAAATGAATTACAGGGAAAAAAACGTAAAAAAGACAAACACGTGGAGGCTAAACAATACGTTACTAAATAACCAAGAGATCACTGAAGAAATCAAAGAGGAAATTAAAAAATACCTAGAGACAAATGACAATGAAAACACGACGACCCAAAACCTATGGGATGCAGCGAAAGCAGTTCTAAGAGGGAAGTTTATAGCTATACAAGCCTACCTAAAGAAACAAGAAAAATGTCAAGTAAACAATCTAACCTTACACCTAAAGAAACTAGAGAAAGAAGAACAAACAAAACCCAAAGTTAGCAGAAGGAAAGAAATCATAACGATCAGAGCAGAAATAAATGAAATAGAAACCAAGAAAACAAGAGCAAAGATCAATAAAACTAAAAGTTGGTTCTTCGAGAAGATAAACAAAATTGATAAGCCATTAGCCAGACTCATCAAGAAAAAGAGGGAGAGGACTCAAATCAATAAAATCAGAAATGAAAAAGGGGAAGTTACAACAGACACCGCAGAAACACAAAGCATCCTAAGAGACTACTACAAGCAACTTTATGCCAATAAAATGGACAACCTGGAAGAAATGGACAAATTTTTAGAAAGGTATAACCTTCCAAGACTGAACCAGGAAGAAACAGAAAATATGAACAGACCAATCACAAGTAATGAAATTGAAACTGTGATTAAAAATCTTCCAACAAACAAAAGTCCAGGACCAGATGGCTTCACAGGTGAATTCTATCAAACATTTAGAGAAGAGCTAACACCCATCCTTCTCAAACTCTTCCAAAAAATTGCAGAGGAAGGAACACTCCCAAACTCATTCTATGAGGCCACCATCACCCTGATACCAAAACCAGACAAAGACACTACAAAAAAAGAAAATTACAGACCAATATCACTGATGAATATAGATGCAAAAATCCTCAACAAAATACTAGCAAACAGAATCCAACAACACATTAAAAGGATCATACACCACGATCAAGTGGGAATTATCCCAGCGATGCAAGGATTCTTCAATATACACAAATCAATCAATGTGATACACCATATTAACAAATTGAAGAATAAAAACCATATGATCATCTCAATAGATGCAGAAAAAGCTTTTGACAAAATTCAACACCCATTTCTGATAAAAACTCTCCAGAAAGTGGGCATAGAGGGAACCTACCTCAACATAATAAAGGCCATATATGACAAACCCACAGCAAACATCATTCTCAATGGTGAAAAACTGAAAGCATTTCCTCTAAGATCAGGAACGAGACAAGGAGGTCCACTCTCACCACTATTATTCAACATAGTTCTGGAAGTCCTAGCCACGGCAATCAGAGAAGAAAAAGAAATAAAAGGAATACAAATTGGAAAAGAAGAAGTAAAACTGTCACTGTTTGCGGATGACATGATACTATACATAGAGAATCCTAAAACTGCCACCAGAAAACTGCTAGAGCTAATTAATGAATATGGTAAAGTTGCAGGATACAAAATTAATGCACAGAAATCTCTTGCATTCCTATACACTAATGATGAAAAATCTGAAAGAGAAATTATGGAAACACTCCCATTTACCATTGCAACAAAAAGAATAAAATACCTAGGAATAAACCTACCTAGGGAGACAAAAGACCTGTATGCAGAAAACTAGAAGACACTGATGAAAGAAATTAAAGATGATACCAACAGATGGAGAGATATACCATGTTCTTGGATTGGAAGAATCAACATTGTGAAAATGAGTATACTACACAAAGCAATCTACAAAGATTCAATGCAATCCCTATCAAATTACCAATGGCATTTTTTACGGAGCTAGAACAAATCATCTTAAAATTTGTATGGAGACACAAAAGACCCCGAATAGCCAAAGCAGTCTTGAGGGAAAAAATTGGAGCTGGAGGAATCAGACTCCCTGACTTCAGACTATACTACAAAGCTACAGTAATCAAGACAATATGGTGCTGGCACAAAAACAGAAACATAGATCAATGGAACAAGATAGAAAGCCCAGAGATTAACCCACGCACCTATGGTCAACTAATCTATGACAAAGGAGGCAAAGATATACAATGGAGAAAAGACAGTCTCTTCAATAAGTGGTGCTGGGAAAACTGGACAGCTACATGTAAAAGAATGAAATTAGAATACTCCCTAACACCATACACAAAAATAAACTCAAAATGGATTAGAGACCTAAATATAAGACTGGACACTATAAAACTCTTAGAGGAAAAGACAGGAAGAACACTCTTTGACATAAATCACAGCAAGATCTTTTTTGATCACCTCCTAGAGTAATGGAAATAAAAATAAAAATAAACACATGGGACCTAATGAAACTTCAAAGCTTTTGTACAGCAAAGGAAACCATAAACAAGACGAAAAGACAACCCTCAGAATGGGAGAAAATATTTGCAAACGAATCAACAGACAAAGGATTAATCTCCAAAATATATAAACAGCTCATTCAGCTCAATATTAAAGAAACAAACACCCCAATCCAAAAATGGGCAGAAGACCTAAATAGACATTTCTCCAAAGAAGACATACAGACGGCCACGAAGCACATGAAAAGATGCTCAACATCACTAATTATTAGAGAAATGCAAATCAAAACTACAATGAGGTATCACCTCACTCCTGTTAGAATGGGCATCATCAGGAAATCTAGAAACAACAAATGCTGGAGAGGGTGTGGAGAAAAGGGAACCCTCTTGCACTGTTGCTGGGAATGTAAATTGATACAGCCACTATGGAGAACAGTATGGATGTTCCTTAAAAGACTAAAAATAGAATTACCATATGACCCAGCAATCCCACTACTGGGCACATACCCAGAGAAAACCATAATTCAAAAAGACACATGCACCCGAATGTTCATTGCAGCACTATTTACAATAGCCAGGTCATGGAAGCAACCTAAGTGCCCATTGACAGACGAATGGATAAAGAAGTTGTGGTACATATATACAATGGAATATTACTCAGCCATAAAAAGGAACGAAATTGAGTCATTTGTTGAGAAGTGGATGGATCTAGAGACTGTCATACAGAGTGAAGTAAGTCAGAAAGAGAAAAACAAATATCGTATATTAACGCATGTATGTGGAACCTAGAAAAATGGTACAGATGAGCCGGTTTGCAGGGCAGAAGTTGAGACACAGATGTAGAGAATGGACATATGGACACCAAGGGGGGAAAACTGCGGTGGGGTGGGGATGGTGGTGTGCTGAATTGGGCGATTGGGATTGACATGTATACACTGATGTGTATAAAATTGATGCCTAATAAGAACCTGCAGTATAAAAAAACAAACAAACAAAACAACTAATACTAAACTTTCATTGGGTTATTTGTATGGAAATATGTTAATATAAATGTTTCAGACATTACATGAAATTTCTAAAAATCTTATATTTGTATTTGTATGGAAATATGTATGGAAATATGTTAATATAAATGTTTCAGACATTACATGAAATTTCTGAAAATCTTATATGTTCTGGTATAATGTTATAAGTAATAATCCTAGTTATTACTTTAAAATGTATATCTCAGAAATAACTAATTTTCTTGTCAACTGCATAATTATGAACTTTCATCAAATCTTTAACTGTGGTCATTTTTAAGTCTTTTGTCATTTACAGACAGTTCTGGGTGTACTCTGATGCTTTTGCAAATATGTTCCTATAAAAGGGTTTCATCTTCAAGAAATTCATGGAAAAGACTCTGACAAATACAGGTTTCTGGTAACTGACTGTACTGCTGAACTGAATGAATAAGCATTTTCAGAACTCTAATGAAAATCTGATGAACTCATAAAAGTGCTAACAAAAAATCAAGGTAAACAAAAAATTAATTACATGGGACTGAGTGAACTGATGAGGATGAGTATAATTTTTGTGACTTTCTGTCTGAATTTAAAAAAAAAAAATCCCGCAAGGACTCAGAGGCAAAGAATATACAAATCAATTTTCACTGCAAAGTAAAGGAGCTGTTACAGTGGAGGATTACTGGACTGAATGTCAATATTATGACATAGTAAAAAAAAAAAAAAAGTACATCAGTATTTCTGGGAAATAAAAAATTTTCCCAATTTAGCTATTAGGCAATTTCTTCTACATTTTTCAGTACAAAAAAAACTTAACAACTGGAAGATCAAACCAGGAAAACCCAAATATTGCTTTGTAAATCCCTCTACCATTTTACTTGCAACAGGTCTTTGAAGGACCCTTACCATCTTACATCTTGCTATGGAATTATTTATATAAACACCTGTTTTCTTCCCCAGTACCTTATAATCAGTATATAGGCAGGGCTGTTCTTTCAGAAGTTTGGACGTTCTTTAGCTCCTAACTGGTGTTATCTATCAAATGTAAAAGATCTTTTGTGAGACTTTTACCCCTGTAGGATTTCAGACACAGTGTTAACAAAAAAAAGCAATGGAATTGGTCTCTATGTGAAACTTTTGAAATTTGTCACTTACTCATGCATTCTTCAAAAGTCTCTATGGTAGATTAAATTATTGGTTCCAATTCTTCGCTCTTCTCTGATAGAATTAACCACATAATTGTACATTTCTCTTTTGTACATTTCTCTTCCATTATGAGTGAAGCATACTTCTCTGCCTTGCTGATATCACATTTGGGTAATTAGCATACTTGCTTTGGCCAGTGAAATATTAATGGGGACCATAAATGTGCTTACACAGGTTGGCTTACCTCTTATATTCTTGTTATCCATCATGAGAGGAACATTCTACAGGTAGCTTCTGTTTCAAATGAGGATGAGAGAAATGCAGAATAAATCTGGACCCAATATGTGGATTGGAACCAAGGTCAGCTAATGCTGACCAAGCACAGTAGAACCTTAGCCAAATGTCAATCCCTGAGCAAAACAAAATTAAATGCTTGCTATTGTGAGGCACTGAGATTTGGGATAGTTTGTTACACAGTGTTATTGCAGCAGTAATTGTCTATTACTATCTCCTCCCATTAGTTCTCATGTCTTTGTTGAAAAGATTAATGAGTTAATACATTTCAAGCCCTCAGTAAGTACTGTTTGCTGTCATTCTGTCTAGCTCTACATATGAATGTAAGCTATAAATTGAGAGATACCAGACCCCAAATGTGCAGAGGTGTGTTGTCTGCTGCTCTGCCCAAGTAGTACCATCCACTCATACTCGCAATATGGTGTAGTACATGGCACAGTTGATTTCAGAGACAAATGAATTTTATTACAGGAAAATTGAGATGTAGTACAGGAGAAAAAATCTAAGTCCAACCTCAACTACTGAGAAGTAACTTTCTTAAAATCACAGGCAAACACATTTTGTAAGGGAAATAGGAGAGTTAAAAGATGGGCATTGATATGACTCCATCTAATTATTAATTCAGCTTCAATAATCTATCTACAAAAAAAGAAAGGGTTCATTTCTATCCCAGCTGTGCCCAAAGATTTATCTCTATAGTTATCTCCACATTATTTTAGAAGCAAAAATGTTGGAAACAACATAAATGTACACAATAGGGAATTAATTAAATTTTGATACAGATGTATAAGGGGATAGTATAAAGCCTGTTGTAGAAAAACGTTGCATAATATGTAAGTATACCCATTATATATTGCTTAAATGGAAAAAAAAGAGCTATAAAATGTTATTTGCAGTTTCCCTATTTTTTTTAAAAACATACATTTAAAATGTGAAAAAATACTCAAGTTCATGCATTTATGAGAAATGTAAATTAAAACTACATCAAGAACAATTTTCATTTATTAGATTTCCAAAGACCCAGAGTTCAATAACACATCATTTAAGAGGTTAAGGGAGAAGATATACTCATCCATTGCTCATGAGAGCTATAAATTGCTGCAATTTTTATAGAGGATAACTTGGCAATATCTACAAAAATTACAAATGTATATAACCTTTGATTCAGCTATCCAAATTCTAGAAATTTGTCCCAAGATACACTTTATTATTTTATTATGTGCAAAAATAAACACATTTTATTATGTGCAAAGTGACATATACAACAGGTATTATGGGTTGAATTGTGTCCCCCTCAAAATTCATATATTAAAGTCCTAAACCCCAGGTATCTCAGAACGTGACCTTATTTGGGGATAGGGTCCTTACAAGGTAATCAAGTCAAAATGAGATCATTAAGGTGGGTCCTAATCCATTATGACTGGTGTGAAAAGGGGAAATTTGAACACAGAGGCACACATAGAAGGAAGATTATGTGCAGAGACATAGGGAAAGATGGTCATCTACAAGCCAAGGAGAGAGGCCTTGAACTAGATCCTTCCCTACCAGCCCTCAGAAGGAACAAATGCTGCCAGCACTTCAATTTTAGATTTCTAGCCTCAGAACTGTGAAACGATAAATTTCGATCGTTCAACCCACCCAGTCTGTGGTGCTTTGGCCCAGCAGCCTTGGTAAACTAATACACAAGATTACTCATTGTAGAATTACAAAAACAGAAGATTGGAAACAACCTAAATAACCATTAATTGGGAACTGATTAAATAAATTATTTATATATTTATATATCTGTATTATATTTATATATACTTATATATTGAATGCTATACATCATTTTTAACAGAGGATATTTTGTACTAATATGGAAATATCGCTAAGATAGATTGTAAAATGAAAAAACAAGTCACAGGACAATTTGAATGTTAAGCTACTATTTGGCTCAGGGGGAAAAAGGAAAAAATATACATAAAGTTATTTAAATCTACTTAAAATATCTCTGCAAGAAGAGAGAACAGAGAACATTGGGGGACTCCATGGAAAGGAACTAGACAACTGAGGTTCTGAAGGGGGAAGATTTTTAATTTTCTAACGTTTTTATCTTTTGAATTTTGAACCATGAAACTGATTCAAGTACAGTCCACATGTATGTGTACATGTATATACATATATTTCTAATATATTACATATATTAGAAATTAATTGAAAAATATAAGCCTGTAATCTTAAGGCAGGGAGATAAGAAGGTTTTTTAAATTCTTGTCTTTTTTTTACTTAAAGTATTACCCTTGCAATTAGAAAAATCACTACATTTAAAAAATATTATGTCATTTTAAAATAGGAACATACAGACAATAAGAAGAGGACTGTTTTGTTTTGCTTTGCTTTTTAATCAGAATGGTAGCAGGAAGTACATTAAAAGAAGTACTTTAGGAAAAACCTGCCAGCCATATTTTGGCCTGAGAAACAGAAAACAAAAGCAATATTTAATAATTTTCATGGTTATCTTGAATTCCACTTGTACTCAGTCAGGGAGAATCATTTTCTTTCAACAGATAAAAATGCAACAACATAGCTTAATTCATTTGCTCAAAATATATAAACCATCATTCAGTAGGATGCCATTAAAATAAAGCCTACATGTGCCTACTCTGAAATTTAGTTTACTTAGAGCTAATAATAGTCCACTACTACAATTAAGAAGAAAGAGATGCCTTACCATCGTATGTAAAATGGCATAAACAAACTGTATCATATCTGAAAGATTGTCTCTCAGAGGAGAGAAATAAAACTGAGGGCAGGTAGTTGAGCCCTTATCAATTCCTTAATGAACTAGCGAACTCTTCTGTATAACAGATAGCACCACAGGGCCAACCGAGCTAAAGCCAGCAGTGATACTATTGTATGTGAAGCAAAACAGCTCCCACAGGCATACTCTAAGATAAACCATGAAAAAGAAAGCTCTGAATTATGTGAATTTTAATGTTGACTTTGAAAAGATTTCATTTTTCTATAGGATTATCTAGGTCAGCAATAGACCTTTACAGGTTTGCTAGTATTAAAGGTCTATAGAAGGAAATTGCTTATTAAAAAAAGAAGAGAGAGAGAGAGAGAGAGAAGCCTGTGCAATATGTATTCTCTTGATTTTACAAAGCAGACAACATATCATTCATGGCCTCATATTTATCTTTAATATGCAGCTATTCAAGAACGAGATAGTCCAAATGGGTTTTTCATTTGCTGGGTTAAAAAAAAAATCTTGTCAAACTCAGTAGAGAATTTACAGACCACGAGGTAAGATTGGTTTTACATTACAGGTAGATTTAACATCCCAATTTCTTGAGTCAGATCCAAATGCTTCTCAGTTCTTCTTCTTTTCCCCCTACATCAATTGGGATAAAATTCTTGGCTCTGCTTCAAAGGAGAAATAATACATTGGTATTTGATGCTGGGCCTCCATGAGGAAAACAGAGCCAAAAATCATGTTTCCATAACTCCAAGTATTATAAAGAATGTTGAAGTATCTGGACAGTGGATACTCCCAGAAATCACCTTGGGCAACAAGATGTTTCCAAGTGCCCACCAAAGACCCTTTGTCATGGTTTTAAAACATGTGTACCACTTTGTTGACACTCTTCCCTCCCTGTGAATCTGCACTGGTCTTAGTGATATTGTACCCACAAGAATGCTGTGGAAGTGATGCTGCATAATTCTGAGGCTAGGTCAGAAAAGACCAGGCAGCTTCTTCTTTGTTCTCTTAGGATGCTCACTCTGGGGAAAGCCAAGTGCCATGTAAGAAATCTGACTACTTCTGAAACCACCAGGCAGATGCCATGTGTACGCAGTCAGGTAGACAGCCTTACTGAGCTCCTAGGCAATAGTCAACATCAACTGCAGCTGGGTGAGTGAGCCACCTTGGATGTCCTGCCCAGATATCTTTGTCCCAGCTAACACCTGACTGTAAGACCCCACATGAGAGACCCCAAATAATAGCTACCCAACTAAGCCCTTCCCTATTTCCTGACCCACTCAGTAATGAGCAAAATAAAATGATTACTTTAAGCTACTCACTTTGGGGAAAATTTATTATAAAGCATTAATAATCAGAGCACTACTTTACACGAACTACAACATAATAGATAGATAATGGTTCAGCCATTTAATGTCTATAAAATCTAGGATCAGCAATCAACCTTCATTCTCTAAAAAGCACTTGTATCTTTCCAACCTGCTCTGATACTCCTGAGTTCTCAATATTCCATTGGTACTCAAATCTAGAGTTTAGACTGGGCTAGAAAAGATTGGGCTGAGATGCCAATAACTTCAAGATCAATTGTTGGTCTCATTTACCAGCCAATAAAATTGATTATTCATGAAAGCTGAACGAATGCTACTTTAGCGAGAAATCAGCACAGAGGAAGCCATCATTCAGGATATGCTCAAGGGTCTGAGAATATTGACTAGCTAGAAATACCTCACTTGAGCACAGACATTATTCTCACGTCTTTTCTTATCCCTAAACATTTTCCATTCTCTATCTATATTATTCAAGGTCAGAATGAAGTTTGGGGATTTTTTTTTTATTGGCCCCAAAGTACAACCATTTCTAAGACTAATAACACAGGGCACATATAGAAATGGCAGAGTTTATGATAAAACTTAGGTAATGGTCCATGGTTCATCCATATAACTGATTGTTGCAGGACATTTAAAGCCCCAAACCTAAACTTATCCTGCATAAAAGTGGGATGGTTAGATAGATTCAGTGAGCTTCACTTCTCACTTGATTTGCCAGTGAAGCTAAGAACTTCCAGAGATGAGTGAGCATTTTTAAATGATAAATGACAAAGCACCTTGACCGCATCCATTTAGATAACCTCCACATGGCGTTAGTATGAACTCAGGAAAAACAGACTGACTGAATTTCACAGTTCTGGGCCCAGTTCACTCATGACACTTGTCTCATCATCATGATACATTTTCAAGCAGATAAGCAGAGGAGCCATATCTGTGTCTTGGCTACAGAGTGATTTTAAGAATCTTCCCTGAGTTGTAATATTCTATATGAATAAAATGCACTGCTTCAAAGATGTTCTGTTGCAAAGAAAATTCAAATTTCTTCCTTCCAGACATTTTAATGATTTCCAGTCATCTAACCGCTTCTTAGATCACTTTCTCTATAATGTGAAATTCAAGTTACTGGTTAAAGAGATAATTCAAAATTATTCAAAAGAAGAGGTTAATCGAAATTATAAATCAGTTTTGGTAGTCAGAAACTTTCAAATAAAGAGCCCTATATGATATCTATTACGTGCTCATTACCCTTAATAAAATAAGTCATTTATTGGGTGCCTATTGTGTGCCCTTGATAGTTGATGAAAGGTGGGCATATACTGTGTTTTCCTGACCTGTGTTCACTTCCCCTTGTTCTGGCAACAGAACCCTTATTTTCACTGGGGAAAATTACCCTTTCTTCATTCATAGGCCATGCATTTTGCATGAGGTAGACCCCACTCCACCCCTACCATCTCCAAGTGTAGACATATGTATGATCCAGGTCTTGCCAATCAGAATACTGGAAGGGAGTAAGGGTATCACAAGTGGTGACTGATAAATAAGCAGTTCCTTCAAAGGGCTGGACACAGGTGAGCACAGGATGAATTCCATGGAGTGTGGAATTCAGGGGAAGATGTGGGGAAAGGTGAGGCATAGTGGCCTTGGATGCCTGCTGAGGAGTTTGGAATGTTTTCTGGGAGTCATCTGAGGGCTTTAGACAGGGAAGATAGGAGATCATGTTTGTGTTTTTATAAAGTAACTCAGTCTGCCTTATGGAGAATGAGTTGTAGGGGCCCAAGATAGAATAAAGGAGACAGGTGGGGAGATGGCTGTAGAAATCTCAGCATGTGATCATTATGTACTGAACGAAGGTTGCAATAATGGGGAAGGAAAGAAAAACTGTTAAGGAGGTAAGAGCTGGTTGCTGATTGACTGAGGAGAGGAGTGAGGGAAGGAAGAAGGAGACACAGGCTGCTTATTTGCAAACCCTGAATTATGTTGTCAACATCTTGGGGTAGGACCCATGTGGGGTTCTTTTCAGTATCTCTCACTTAACGAGGCCTTTTTTGAATCCAATATAATGGGTTGATTAAGAGCCCAGATTCCAAAGCCAAACAGCCTGTGTTTGAGTCCCAGCTCTGCAAATTACTAGCTGTGTGACTTACGTACTTTACAAGGCCTGCAGTGCCTCGATTTCCTCATCTGCAAAATGGAGGAGATACCTGTACCCACCTCATAGAGTTGTTGTGGGTATTGAATGAGATATTCCATGTATAATACTTAGGATAGTTCTGGAACACAGCAAGCACTATACAAGTGTTAGCTACTATTATAAATATAGTATACTTTCAATAAATATTATAATAATCCCAAACACATATATTCCAGGGGAAAATAAAAAGATGTCTTTTGACATAATATTTATCTTGGTTATCTGCTCCTTGGTGCTGAAATTAAGAAAAATTACAAGCTACTTTCTGCATATATATATATATATATATATAAATAATATTTTAACAAGAAAAAAAATGACAGAATGAAAAAATAACTGCTAACAGGCCAGAGTCAGACTGGGAAAAGCAGGAAACCAGAAGGCAAAAGTTGAAGCACGTGCTCTTTAATACCTTGATTAGTGGTCTGAAGCACAAAGTAAATTGTACATTATTCTTATTTGCAGAAAATCATAAACAGTGAAAAATAGATCAACAGTACAGAATAATCCAGAGACCCTGGAGAGGCACACAAGTGTGATGAGTTCAATTTACAAGAACATAAAACAACACACTTTGGGGAAAATACTATGAAGCACAGACATAAACTGAGAATTCTTCTAAAGAGCAAAAAGGCTTAAGAGGATTTGGGGCTGATAGTTTATAACAAATACACAGGAGCTTACAACGTGCTGCTAGTAGCAAGAAAAAAAGGCAGGGGAGGTAAATGTTCTAGAAGAGTAGCAATATGAAATTACTGGAACTGAGAGAACGGAATAATACCATGCAGTAATCTAAGTTATCCCAAGTCATCCCATGATTTTCCAATTTCTGGTTTAGAAAAGTACCTACCTATAGATGAACCAGTTTGCAAGGCAGAAATAGAGACACAGTGTAGAGAACAAATGTATGGACACCAAGGGGGCAAAGCTGGCGGGTGGGGGGGCGGTGAATTGGGAGATTGGGATTGACATATATACACTACTATGTATAAAATAGATAACTAGTAAGAACCTGCTGTATAAAAAAAAAAAGAAAATTAAAAAAAAAAAAAGAAAAGTACCTAGCAATATATCCCTCACTATGAAAATGTATATCTTCATCTCTATATCCCTGAAATAGCAAGGAAACTTAAAAAAATAAGCCTGAGCAAATGGAAATAAACAGGACTCTTTTCATAGTGGAAATAGGGCTCCCCCAAAAAATTGTCCTTTAGTTTAAGGAATTTGGGTGAACAATAATACAGCACTATTAAAAGCTAGTTAGCATCTACAAAGATGATAGTTACTTCAGACATCAGGTTTGCCATCATTATCTGTAAGGGAAAAATACATTGCATTCATTCATTTATGTGGTCAGCAAAACTTACTGAGAAATAATATGATAATAATGAAGGCAGGTGTTGTGCAATGCCTAGAGATCAAAAATGAATGAGATATAAATCTGCAAGAAACAGACCCTTAAGCTGCTCATTGTAATGCCATGTGGTAAACCCACTGATGGACATACAGACAGGAATAGAGCTTAAAATCATTATGGTAGGAAAACAGCAGCACAAAGCTAAGGTAAGAGATGCTCTAAGCAGTTTGTGAGGCTGGAGCAGCAGGTCTAGGCTGAGAGATGTGAAAAGTGACACTGAAAAATCACCACGTCCTTAAGGAGTCACTGAAGGACCTAGAGACTGTCATACAGAGTGAAGTAAGTCAAAAAAAGAAAAACAAATATCGTATATTAATGCATATATGTGGAATCTAGAAAAATGGTACAGATGAACCTGTTTACAAGGCAGAAATAGAGACACAGACATAGAGAACAAACATATGGACACAAAGGGGGGAAGGCGGGGGGGGGGGTGGAATGAATTGGGAGATTGGGAATGACATATTACAGTAATATGTATAAAATAGATAACTAATAAGAACCTGATGTATAGCACAGGGAACTCTACTTAATGCTCTGTGGTGAGCTAAATGGGAAGGAAATCCAAAAAAATGGGATATATGTATACGTATAGCTAATTCACTTCACTGTACAGCAGAAACTAACACAACATTGTAAAACAACTATACCCCAATAAAATTAATTAATTAGTTAAAAAAAAAAGGAGTCACTGAAGAGTGTTAAGCCAGGAAGGATAAGAATCAGTTTGGGGGGCCTTCCCTGGTGGTGCAGTGGTTAAGAATCCACCTGCCAATTCAGGGGACGCGGGTTCGAGCCCTGGTCCGGGACGATCCCACATGCTGCGGAGCAACTAAGCCCATGCACCACAACTACTGAGCCTGTGCTCTAGAGCCTGCAAGTCATAACTATGGAGCCTGCGTGCCACAACTACTGAAGTCCGCACACCTAGAGCCCATGCCCCGCAAGAAAGAGAAGCCAACGAAAAGAGAAGCTCGTGCACCGCAACAAAGAGTAGCCCTCACTCGCCACAACTAGAGAAAGCCCGTGGGCAGCAGCAAAGACCCAACACAGCCAAAACTAATTTTTTTAAAAAAAGAGTCAGTTTGGGGTTTTATGGGGCTCACTCTGCAGCCAGTATGGAGGCTGAATTTGAGAAACAAATTTGGAGATAAGTGACATCTAAGAGCCCAGGTATCAGGTGCTACAAATAACATCTGGTGTTTTTACCTGGGCTTTGTCCATGAGTGGACACCTTCCTTTGGCAAGAGCAGCTGAATTTTTCTTGGGGAAGACCCTTCCCCACTGACTTCAGGCTTGGTCAGAAGATGTGAGTAGAAGACTCAAGCTAGGCTAATCATACTCATCCTTTCTTTCTCCCTGGAATTTGAATCATGAGCCGAAGGACAAATGAACTGAAAACAAATAGAGCCTCTTTACCCCTTACAGCGATGTCCTCACGGAACTGTTTTCTGCCCCCTACTTCCCCTGCACTCTCTTATTGCCCTTCTATACCCTTGCTGGCCCCTCCTTAGGCCTCAGCTTTTCCCCTGGATTCTGAGACGCCCTTCTTTCATTTTTTGGCTTCATTTAGCCAAATTCCCATTCTGTTACTTGCAACTAAAAGAGTCAAACTAATAAAGGTCTGAGAAATAGTTAAAATAATCAGGGCAGAGTTTCTATGTTTCAAACTATTTTTTATTAAGAAGTATGGCTACAAATATAATTATATACACACACACACATATATAGTGTTTCTAAAAGAGTATCACCATATTGCAAATATTAAAAAGTCCTAAAACTGGCAAAAAATAGCAAGCATTTATAACTATTTCAAACACATCATTCCAAAAAAAATTATTTGTGAAATTCCTGTTTTTAAGGCACAAAGTAATTTAACTTTCAAAGATATGGGTTTTCCCAACTAGCATTCGAAGATGTTTAAAGCTCTACTCCAAATCCCTTAAAAACATATTGAAGAGACATATAAAATCAAGTCATGACATTAGGAGAACTATTGAACAGTGGGCTCCCCGAGCATTTTCCCTTAGGGAAAATAGGTAGAGTACTTAAAATGATTTTTTTCATTAGGTATAGCAATGAATCAATTTGAAATTATTGAGTACCCAACATTGTAGCACGGAGAAATAATGTTCTGGAAGTCTTACTTAAATTACTGACATCAGATATTTGAAAATGAATGACTGTGAAATCTGCCTACAGGTAAGACACCATGTATGCAATTATTCTTTCAATTTCAACTTGAGAGACATGCTTTTAAAAGCTTAAAATGAAAGGTTTTTTAAACTACATTACCCATTGTATGTATAATTGTACAATCATGGACACAGGGCCCTTCTCTTCCTCTAGTAATTAGATATTGTGAAGTGAGGGTCACCCCCACCCAGGAGTTAAGTACCAGCAAGATACATAACATCCGGATACACTCCTGTTCAAAAATCTTTAAGGATTCTCCCTTTCTCTAAGAACTAGTCCATACTTTTTATATGTAATAGCTTTCAGGGATGTCTGTCAATTCACAAGGTCTTTCAAATTGTGAGCTGAGGCATTAACCAAAATGTTCTCAATCCTACTCTACTCTATTGCCCCTGGATCCCTTTCTTGTGTACTTTTCCCCCACTGCCACTATTTCCATCTATCTGTCTGTACAAAGCTAGCCAGTGCTTAAAGATAACCTCAGGGATTATCTCCCCTACAAAGATCATTGCAACCATCCAAACAACCCTGATTTATTTCTCTTTCAAGCTCCTCCTCCCAGTCACTGGCATTGATCAAACATCATTTTGTGTCACTACTTTTCTTGTTATATGTTCACCTGTCATTTCCATGGCTAGGGCATTTATTCATTCGGTAAATATTGCCTGAATTCCCACTATGTGCAGATGTGGTCCTTCATACAGAGAATCCAACAGTGAGCAAATCAAGTATAGATACATATAGTCTAGTTGGGGAGGAGGGGTGGGAACTTTTTTTTTTTATTCATCAAATAAACAGTTGAGAAATTATTGGGTCCTTTAAGATAGCTCCAGCTTCAAGTAACAAAATCTTCACCTGAAATTGGCAAAAACAGTATGGACATTTGCCACCTCTCATAGGTGACTCCACTTGCTTGCAGGGGTCCCAGTGCTGCCCACCTCTTTCTGTGGTCTCCATCCCTAAGCTGGCAGCAGGATGACGGAAGCTGTTGGAGGCAGCTCATTCTGGTCAGCAGAGGCAGAAAACGGACTGTTTGCTTCTGAGTCCTCTTCTTAACAGCAAGAAACGCTATCCCCACAGCCACCTGGTACACATACCTTTCTGTTTCATTGTCCAAAACTTGGTCATGCACCCATCTCTTAGCCAATCATTGGAAGGAGATTTACTGTGAGATGGAAATAAGGTCATCCTCCCCTGAGTCACTTAGGGAAGGGCAGATACAAAAACTAGAACAAAATTCAGGTTTTGTTACTAAGGAAAAATGTGGAAATGAACGATGATTAGGCAACTAGATGTGCCTGATGCAACTATCTACTAACTATGACTAGGTGTCATGACGGGAGAAAACGTGATGTCATGAGAGTAGCAAAGGAACAGAACATAGACTGCAGAATGGTGGAGTGAATTGGTCGGATTTGCAAGATATACGGAGGTAAAATTGACAGGCCTTGATGAATCGGACAGTATAGTAAGAAGGATAGCAGCTTCAGCGATGACCTCCAGTTTTCTGGCTTGCATCTGCCTTGGGTAAGTCAGATAGATGTTGGGATCATTTTCCAAACTAGAAAACACTGGAAGGAGACTAAGTTTGGAAAATAATTAAGTTATAATCATATGCTTTTGTATCCTTTGAGACATCCAAGAAACATCGTCTATGAAGCAGTTGGGTGTATGGGTTTGGAGTTAGGGGAGTGATCTGGGCTGAAAATGTAAAATTGTGAAACATCTGTTTATTAGAGGTCATTGAAGCCATGGGCATGAATAAGATTTTCCAGACAGAGAAAGTAAAGAGAGAAAAGGAGATGACTCAGGACTGAGTCTTGAGGACTTTCACCATTTAATGGCCAGAAATAAAAAGAGCGGAAAGGGGGATAGAGAAAGAACTGCCAGAAGGTAATAGCACATCCCCTACACATTGCAAGCATATCATATCATACTTCATATTTCTTGATTAACTACAGTTACTCTTTCCATTTAAACTCAATTAATGATTATCACAATTAGCACCTTTAAAAAATATTCTCAAATTATTTCCAGTATACAATTTAGCACTTCATTTTACCCATATATATTGCAGCTATATAGAATTGCACATCTACTACATGCTTCTGTTTGTTTCCCTAGCCAGACAGTAAACTCTCCATTGGCATAGACCAGCTCTTATATTTTATTTCCTTTGTTCTCAAAATCATAGCACAATATTCTTCCCACAGAAGTCATTTAGCAGATAATTAAATTAATTCTGACACCTCCCATACATTTATAATGTCCTTAATTCTAAGCTATGGAAAAGGCTTACTGTTCTTATTTTGAGTTTAGTGCCAGGCCTACCTGATGGTACAGTGTAAAGAACTAAGATGAGGAACCAACCAGTCTATTTCTAATCCATACCCATCACATTCCCAAGGTCAAAACTATCAAAAGGCATTTTTTACTAACTGTGCCTTTGCCATTTAATCTGCAGCTTCTCATTATTTTTCTAATAGAATGGTTAATAATTTACAAAGTACAAAAATGAAGATTGTGACTTCGAAGAAACATGACCCCTCCCTTTTTTAACTAGATAAGAATTGCTAATAACATTAGACTGCTGTCAATCAAACTACACCATTCTAATTTTATGCTCCTAAAATGCATTAGAACTCATTTCTTCTCTGTCCCTTTATGGCCAACGTTTCAAATTAACTTTAGAAACTCAATGTATAATTACCGTAGGCCATCCCACGTCTAAGAAGCTGGGTCTTAAATACAACCTCTGGTCATTCAGTGGACATTTGTCCACTTTGGCATCTCCGGTAGAAACATAACAAAAGCAGCTATCTCAGGAACCTTAGAATCATTTTAAGCAAAGGAGCAGATAAATGCCTATTCAAATGGGCAACATAAAAATATCACTGTCTGAATATTAAGAGGGAAATGTTTTCACACCAATCATCAGGAAAACAAAGACATGGTAAGGTCAGCAATGAAAAAGAGACTTGGTGACCACCACTAGTTAAGTCTTGCCATGAAAATAGCCAAACCAGAAACTCCAGAAGAGTTCTTGTCAAGTCTGTTGGAATTTCATAACAACATATCTGACAGTTTTCAGTAGGAAAAAAACCTGCCCCACACTTTTATCATTTGTAAGGACCCAAACACAAAAGAGCTGGGTGTGTTATAGGTGCTTTGTACCAACCTGTACTGTTTACCTGCTTTGTATCCTAAAGCTCTGTGCCCAACAGGCCATCAGTTAGTCTGTCAATCAATCCATAAACCCATATTGAGAGCCTCTGCAAGTCCATGTGAAGAGGAGGCAAGGCTGCTCAAGCAAGCTTTCCAATCTGGTGCCTTTCATTAAATTCCAAAGTCACTTGTCTTTGTCTCTGTATTAAAAGAAATGATTTCATGTCCAGTCCCTCCTTGAAAAAGTGACAGAACTCAACCATGCAATATTCATTAGCTCTTTTTGGCAAGCCCATTTAGCTAATGGAAAATCAGGTGCATTTATGTGCAATTATTAGATATTGAAAAATTAGAAAATGTCCAACTTTTCTTTTTATAGCACACACATATTCCCAGGTTTTACTCTATGGTTCTGAAATAAACACATGCAGCTGAGACGGGTCAATAAACCTTTGTAGAACTGGCAGGTTTTCAGTTTGCTTCATCTATGTGTCGTGTGACAAGCAGTCAGCTAGAACTGCTTTGTCAGTTTAACTCTGCTGTACTTTTTCCAGCAAAGCTATGCACCTACTAACCTCAAATTTACCCAAAGTAGGAGAAAGTTTAGGGGGGTGGCCTGAAGTGGGGAGAGGTCTGCATTGCTGGTTGATAGTGCTCACCCTGGAGTCACCTGGGGTCACCCAAGTGACTTAGAGCAATCTGCTTCATGTGTCTGAGCCTCAGCCTCTTCATCTGTAAAATGGAAATAATGTTAGTGCCAAAGCCAGGAGTACTAGCCTCAGGAGCAAAAGTTAAGAGGGCATCAAAAACTCAGTAGTCAAGATAAATCACATTTTAATGCAATATTTTAAGAAATCAAATTGGAAATCTATAGCCACCTCTTTTTGTAAATAAAATTTTATTGGAACTAGGGCCAGCATTAGGGTGAAGCAAGAGAGTCAGGGTCAAGTCCAGGGTCAGTTCTGTCTTTATTTAAAATGTTGATATTTTGTTTAGCATGATTTTCAGACCTTAATTTTGAGTTTTTAAAGTGCTGCCTTAAAATACAATTTATCTCAGTTACTGAGTTTTTCGGCACTCATTCACCTGACCCTACACCCAGCTGTCACTAATACCCACCTCATGGTGTTATTGGGAAGATTAAATGAGATAATGCCTCTAGAGAGTGGCCACGGCTGCTCTGTGACACCTCACTCTATCCCCCCTCATTCCCGATCCTCTTGGTCCACCCCAACTACAGTGCACAGGGTCCACACATGCTGACCACTTCCCACCTCAGAGGCCCAGCCTCTCTCCTTCTCTGCCTGGGACTTTTCTCCCACACCAGGGGAGCTTATGTAGCCCTTGAGTAAGGCATTCAGAAATGCCAGGAGTCCATTCTCTACATCTGCATCTTTACTGGGGAGGGGGAAGGGTAAGCTGGGACGAAGGGAGAGAGTGGCATGGACATATATACACTACCAAATGTAAAATAGATAGCTAGTGGGAAGCAGCTGCACGGCACAGGGAGAACAGCTCAGTGCTTTGTGTCCACCTAGAGGGGTGGGATAGGGAGGGTGGGAGGGAGACACAAGAGGGAGGAGATATGGGGATATATGTATATGTATAGCTGATTCACTTTGTTATACAGCAGAAATTAACACAACATTGTAAAGCAATTATACTCCAATAAAGATGTTAAAAAAATGCTTTTTAAAACCAATTCACACATTTTCTAATAAGAATACTTATGTAATAAGGAACAGGGCAAATATTTCTAAGAATTTTTAAATCTTTAAAGTGCATGGATCACAGTTCTTATTAAAATCATTATATACACGATGTGGTAGGCATATTTAGCAATTTAACATATGTTGTATCAATTAAACCTTGTAATAAAATACTTTGTAATTACTATTATCCCCATTTCACTGAGAAAGATACTGGGATTTGGAGAGATGATACATTTTGCCTGAATCATGGAGAAAATTATGACAGAACCAGAATTCAAATCAAGATCAATTCATATTCAAAGATTTTATCATTATATTGTATTATATAGAATAGTATTGGGTTTACTTTGCAAATAAAATAATTTTGAAAATGAAAAAAAAAAGAAACGCCAGGAATTTAATGCCTTCAAGGGGAACCCTCAACCAATGAGGACAGTTAGTTGGTGAATAAATAGGCCATTCACTATATGGAGCTTTCTTCCCAAAGGCTGTTGACAAGCAGAGACACAGCAGGACTTGCATGAGGCCAGTGAGGCACTGTCTCAGGAACAAAATTTAAGGGGGTGCCAAAAAACTCAGTGTCAAGATAGAGTTTTTCTTTGTTTTTTTATTGAGGTATAATTGACATATATTCGTTTCAGGTGTACAACATAATGATTCAATATTTGTATACATCATAAAATGATCAGCACTATGAGTCTAGTTAATATCCCTCACCATACATAGTTATAAATTTTTTTTTCTTGTGATGAGAACTTTTAAGACCTACTCTCCTAACAACTTTCAAATATGCAATATAGTATTTTTAGCTATAGTCACCATGCAGTACATTACATCCCATGTCTTATTTATTTTATAACCGGAAATTTGTACCTTTTGACCCACCTTCACTCATTTCTCCCACCCATCACTGCCTGCCTCTGGCAACCAACAATCTGTTCTCTGTGTCTATGAGCTTGATTTTTTGTTTGTTTGTTTTGTTGTTGTTGTTTAGATTCTACATAAAAGTGAGATCATATGGTATTTGTCTTTCTCTGTCTGACTTATTTCATTTAGCATAATACCTTTCAGGTTCATTCATTGACGCAAATGGCAAGATTTCATCTTTTAATGGCTGAATAATATTCCATTGTGTGTATATACCACAATTTCTTTATCCATTCACCCACTGATGGACACTTAGGTTGTTTCCATGTCTTGGGTATTTGCAAATAATGCTGCAATGAACATGGAGGTGTATATATCTTTACAAGTTAGTGTTTTTGTTTTCTTTGGACCAACACCCAGAAGTGGAATTGCTGTATCATATGGTAGTTCTATCTTTAATTTTTTGAGGAACCTCCATATTGTTTTCCATAGTGGCTATGCCAATTTACAATCCTACCAATAGTACACAAGGGTTTTCCCTCTTCTCCACATCCTTGTTGTTATTTCTTTTCTTTTTGAGAATAGCCATTCTAACAGGTGTGAAGTGATATCTCATTGTGGTTTTGATGTGCATTTCCCTGATGGTTAGTAATGTTGAGCATCTTTTCACGTACTTGTTTGTCATCTGTATGTCTTCTTTGAATAGAGTTTTAATGCAATATTTTAAAAAATAATGAACAATAATTTTTAAGGACAGAAACTAAAATTGATTTGAGGAAGGTGCAAGTCTTACACTTCACATCCTGTCATCTCAATCCTGAAAGTAGAGCTAGAAACTTAGTTTCAGAATTAACAGAAGAAAGCAGTGAGGAGAAATAAGGAGGAAAAAACTCCTGTCTAATATGATATGAACACTAAGTTCCAGCTTGCCAAGGATTTTCTTAATTTTCCATTCCCAATGTTGTAACACGTTTCCCTAACAACAGACTACTCATTACATATGAAAATTATGACTGCAGTGTTTTTGCCAAGTAGACAATGAGGTATAACCAAACACATTTAGCCCCCAAAGCATTTTTTTCCTTTAGCCAAAAATCATTTTTTATTTCCTTGACAAGATAGGAAAACAAATTCAAATATGTGAAGCAAAGTAAAAGGTCTCCCTGTGTGTTTTAATTAATTAGTTTCTCCAGCTCAACCTAATTTTTAAAGAGAAGGCAAGTAGAGTCTGTCAAGAGCACGTATGGTATGCCTAGTTCAGTGTATGTTGGAAGAGCTAACTCTTTTCTTGTTTATACTCGATGCCTTACGACTTAGAAAACCTGAACATAAGCTTTTTCTCTCCATAACTCTTCACAGCGGCACAGGATTTTAGTATCTCTCTTGTCCTCGCCAGTTTTACCTCCCTCTGACATGGAGCCAGGTGCTTGGGAAAATCAGTGCTTTTGCCGCCAAGGGGGACTGGAGGGGCTGTCCGGAACAGAGATGCATGGGAAATGTAGTTTGTTTTATATTTAGCTCTAAGGCTTCCATAAAAAGCATGTTATCTTAAAATAAGTAATCCTAGAGGGCTCAGAATGTAAAACATGTATCTTTGCTCTGTCAGAAGTGCAGCCTCTTCGGTTGCTTCTTGACCTTAGTGCAGTTTCCTAGGAGAAGCTATATTCATTTGAGGAGCACCTCACTGAGCTCTTTCTAGTCAACCTGGGACATAATCTTCCTCGCTCCTGCACTTGCTTTTCACCACTGCTGCCTCCGTGATTATAACACACACCTGCCAGCGTTTCTCTCAACTCTACACACAGCCACCGGTCAAG
This sequence comes from Eschrichtius robustus, assembly GCF_028021215.1. NCBI lineage: Eukaryota > Metazoa > Chordata > Mammalia > Artiodactyla > Eschrichtiidae > Eschrichtius > Eschrichtius robustus. The sequence goes on along the minus strand of NC_090835.1, from coordinate 28,483,801 downwards.
CAGATATTAGCGTCATCCTATTTGCATCTAAAATCTGAAGACACATTCCCGGGAGAACCCATGCAGAAAATACTGATGTAAGTCAATAATAAGTAAGGGTAGTTGCGATGGCCCACTAAATTCAACAATATTCTGGTAAACTTCCTGAAAATAAATGCAGGCTGTAAGGGAGTGTTTTTTTTTTTTCTCCAAGTAAATTTCAAAGTATTTTATTCAAACGCCATGCACAGCTCAACAAGATATTAAAAGATGAGCAAGATTTGGTTTTTTTTCTTCAGCAAATATCATATCCTATTAAGCTACATTAACAGTGTAAAATGAATCCTATTTTGATATGTTAGACATCAAAAATACATACTTTTTTAAAGAAACTAGGAAATATGTTAGCCATAGTGCTAACCACACTGTGTGAAACTCAAGTAAGTGGGTGTAGGATTGTTAAAATGCATAAAAGTTCAACACGCTTACCTAAGCACAAATGTTGCCTCTGAAGAAAATATTAAACAATTACACACCTTGAAATGCAAGCCATTCCAGTGTAGTTTGAGTCATTTGTGGAGAAAACCAGTTGGAAAATTAGTCTTAAAAGCAAGTGATAAATTAGTGCTATTAGAGTAAAATCTGAAATGGAAGAAATAGGCCAGATTTTTTGGAAGATTAAATAAACACGGTCATATTGGAAAAACTTGTGTTTGTTGCTTAGCTTTTGTGCTTTCAAAATTAGAATTTCCTTTAAACATTCTCAAAGTCTCTTGTGAATATTTTTCAAAATATGTTAACGGTGGATTAATCAGATTGCTTCAGGAATGCCATATTCTGGTTAACTTAATTAACCAGAAAATCTTTCTACTCCAACCCTTATTGTTGAAATTCCTACTAAAATGCCTTTTTAAGGAAAGTGTACTAAGCTTCATCTTCCCTTGAGAATCTGTCATCTTGGATGACTGAGCATCACACACAGCTCTGAAAGTGAAGCAAAGATTCAGTTGCATGGGTGCAGCTATCAGACCCTATTTGAGGGGGTGGTGATGCAAACCAAACTTGTGCCCCATCTTCTCCCTTGTCTTATTGAGATATAAAAAGTCTGCCTGACCTGTCTGCAATCAGATTTTCTAAAGATGGGGGTGGACATGATAATATATTAGTCAGGGTTCTCTAGAGAAGAAGAACCAATAGACCAACAGATTTATTCTAAGAAATTTGCTCCAATAATTTTGGAGGCTAGCAAGTCCAAAATCTATAAGGTAGGCTGGAGACGCAGGGAAGAAATGTTGTTGCAGCTTTTCTTTTCTTTTCTTTTCTTTTTTAAAGAGTTGTTTTTTGTTTTTTGGTTTTTTTTTTGGCCATGCCACACAGCTTGTGGGATCTTAGTTTCCCAGCCAGGGATTGAACCCAGGCCCTTGGCAGTGAGAGCGAGTCCTAACCACTGGAGTGCCAGGGAATTCCCCTGATGTTGCAGCTTGAGTCTGAAGGCAGTCTGGAGGCAGAATTCCCTCAGGGGGAGTCAGTCTTTTTTCTCTTAAGACCTTCAGCTGACTGGGTAAGGCCCTCCCACATTACAGACGGTAATCTTCTTTGCTCAACGTCTACTGATTTAAATGTTAATCTCATCTAAAAATACCTCCACAGTAACGTCTAGATTAGGGTTTGACCAAATACAGTTGATCCTTGAACAACACAGGTTTGGACTGCATGGGTCCACTTTTATGCAGAATTTTTTCATTAAATATGCACAGTACTACACAATCCAAGATTGGCTGAATCTGTGAATGTGGGACCACAGATACCGAGGACCAACTATGGGACTTGAGCATCCATAGATTTTGGCATATGCAGGGGTTCCTGGAACCAATCCCCCAAGAACACTGAGGGACAATTGTGTCTGGGTACTGTGGCCTAGCCAAGTTGACACATAAAGTTAATCATCACAGGTGAATTGAATCATTCTTGAAGAAGTCACGAAATATTCAACATAATAATGAAAAATACATGGAAGAGAGCTAGAGGGCAAGCTCATCTACTTTACGTTAATATGTCAAGGCAAGAGAAAGGAGGGGCAGAAAGGTTGATGTTATGCATATTAGCCAAGGTTTTTTGTTTTTGGTTTTGTTTTTTTCTTTTAATCAGCTGGTTTAATAATTATCTCCTTACAAGCCCCAAAGCATCAGGTCCATGGTGAGTGTTGTGATGTTCCATAGCTTTGCTCTGGGAACTTTGTGAACTGTCTGGGAGGTGGTAGAAAGATATCCTAACGGATAATAATAACTAGACACTTTCTGTGCATTACCTTTCCCCATCTTCCTAACAACCCTCTGAAGTAGATAGTAATATGTTGTCATTTCACAGATGAGGAAATTAAGAACCAGAGAGGTAAAGTGACCAGCCTATGCTCACTCATCAAGGAAGGGGCAGAATAGTGACACATAGGTCCATAGAATTCCAAAGCCCACGTTCTTATACACTGTATTAAACTGCATCTCTATTTTCCTTTATTAATTCTCAAGTAGGTATCAGTTGTGCACTACAAATAGACTCTGTGCTATTTGGGCTACAAATAAATAGGAAATGACAAGCTGAAGATTGTTGCTGGTCGATTCCCTACCTCTCTCTCTTCTACTTTCCCACTTAAGAAACCCAGCCAAGCCATCTACTGCATGCCGATTGTGTTGTCACTTCCTCATATATTTACTTGAACGGTTGCTGAAAAGTAAAATGAAATCATCATTCAGGCACAGAAAGGCAATTTAGGTATAAACAGCCCAAAAGGGCAATATTGATCAAGGGAGCTAAATGTAATGTGTATAACATGGAATACTGCACATGGGAGGGTAAAAAAAAGGCAATCACCCAAAGTCTAACTTGCACACAAATGCAAATCATTCTACTCCTTAAGTATTCATGGAAGAGTAAATCAAGGAAATAATGCATTTATGCTCTCAAGAAGCTCAGACTCTTGAAGAAACAAAACTCTCCCGGATGAAACAGTAAGGGCAAAAAAAAAAAAAAGTCATTCAAACATAGTTGAGTATCAGTAATAAGTGTTCAGGGGCCTCTGGGTGAGAAAGAAAATGTTGGCTAATAATTGGCCTCAGTCTTCTAGTTTCTCCAAGAAAACTCCAAGTAAAGCTGGACTCCTGCAAAGAGGTGATGAAAATCAGTCAGTGCCACCTTTCAAAAGTAGCATACCTCAGCCAGAACCTTCAGCTCAAAAAGCCCTGGGAACAACCTGTTGTGACTTTCCAAATTATCTTCACAAGCTTTGCCTTCACAAGTGGCACCCAAGGAAACAAAAGCAACCATGACTGTCATCAACGTTAAATAATAATATGGCCAAGTTGGCAGTGGCAGTTGGCTCTGGTCTCCAGCACCTGTGGGATTTGGATACAGACCAGGGTATCCTGCCACTGTGCTTCTAGATGGTCCATGAAGGCAGGATCTGTCTGGTTCACTCCTGTGCCCCAGTGCCCGATGCATTGCCTGGCATACAGTGGGCTCTCAATAAATCAAGCAAATGAATGAAGCTACCCAATCCAATGAAAAATTGCAGGATAATTTTGGGATGGTATTCATTTCTGCAGGTTCTTCCTATATTTTTATGATTCTCTTTTCAAACAGAGAGCCAGACTTTGGGCTTCCTTATCTCAGGGGAGGTCTGAAGGCAGCAGCAATTCCTGTCTTGTGTGGAAACCCAAAGTCACTGAAATGATTATTATGGGTTTTCTGGAGCTGGTGGAGGAGTACCTTTAAAGGTCATAAGAGGCAAGAGGGAAGCATTTCTCAGAGAAGATGGGGAAGAGGACAAATGTTGGGGAAACTTTGATTAGCTGGGACATAAAGCCCAACCATGGCAGCACTCTGGGGGCATCAAAACCTCAGAGAGTACTACTCTGGGGTGCTTAAGCAGGCTGGAAGCCAGGCACCCAGGCTCCACCTCTGCCCTGACTCCAGTGCCCAAGCCCAAGAAGGTCCTGCAGCATGATAGAATGGTACCCCATGCTTTCTTTGGGATCATGTGAGACCTTTGCACAGCATCCTTGGTAGAGGGTGGGAGGGAACATGGGGAAGAAAAGTGTTCCAGTAATGACCGAGGTTGAAATTGGACCCACCCTGGCAAGATGAGAAAACTTAAGCAGAGATTTAAGAAAATAATGAAATGCAATCATTCTTCCACTTGTGGGATTGTAGGTGGCCAGTCATGCCTACTACAGCAACTTGGTTTACAAATTTCAAACAAGTGTGAAGTCCTCAACTGGTGATGCATTTATCATTTGGTGAAGCCAGGTGGGTTGGTAAATATCACTTAGCAGGAAATGCACCCATGCAAAGTTGTGCTAGGGCATGGGGAAGCCAACATCAACCCTGCTGTGGAACAGGACTGACAGAGGGTCCTGACTTCAGTCACACAGGGTTGCAGTTTGACGCCTCAGGGCAGGATACTCCACAAGGGGCCACATCCAGCAATTTCTTCAGCCCCTTCTTGCCTGACTACTCAAATTATACATCAGCTCCCCAGGATTTAGACATTCATTTCGGTGCTGGGATTTATGGTTCAGTATTACAGCCATCCCACTCCCTAATGATTGGCACCTAACTAGTGCTAATAATAGCAACACAACCAGCAATAACAATGATGAAAATAACAAAAACAATAATAGTGATAACATTGCTGAGTTCTTACTCTCTTGCAGGGAATGTACTCACCTCTTTACATGGATCAGTCAGGTGAAAAACGAAAAACAAAAAATCTCTTATTTTACCATTTTACAGATGAGAGGATTAATTTTATCTCACTTTAAAGATAAGGAAATGGTGACTTAGAATGGCTCAGAATGGCTTTAAACTCACCCAAGGTCCCAAACAAGATGGTAAAGGCAGGATTGTGATCCAGATATCTGACTCCAGAGCTCCTGGTTTTAGCTATCACAGAAGATTGTCTTAATATGCAATTATTAACAAATAAATAAATTCTAAGTGTTCAGAGATGATCCCAGGTTCAGTGTAACATACTTTGCAAACCACAAAGATCCAGACAGGCCAAGCTTTGCCATGTCCCCGATGCCCCAGGTTCCCATGAAATGCTGGAGAGAAGGCAACCACTACCCACCTTATCTCCCTGCCTCCAGGTAAACGCCCTTTGAGCTAAAGGAACTAAACACTATTCCCTATCCAGGCACACACCACAGCAACCAAGGGGGCACTCTTCCTCCTATGACCCAGGACACTCTGCTTTAGGGATTCCCAAGAGGGGTTGGGCTCTGGGTATGGGGCAGCTCCCCTGGGAAGAGACATCACATCTGCAGGAAAGAGGTAGTTTGAAGTACAAAATATAATGTTTTATATTAAAATATAAAAATTGTAATATGTATTTATAAAAATATAATTTTTTTGGAAAAGTGTAAATTACATATTGTTTTATAATATACCCTATGTGGAAGATCATGAAATCATCTTGGGTGGTGGGAAGGTATGCAAGATGAGTGATTTTCAAAGATGAGGGACTAAGCTTTGATAACAAGAACTAAAACCTCTGTGAGGGGAGTCCTTATCTTAGTTTGGGTTGTGGAAGTGTTAAAGTGTTCTATGACTAGTAGGCATGGCGAGAGAAATGAGAAAGTGGAGTAGGGAAGGGAAGGGAAAGGAAGGAGAGGGACTCCGGAACTCTGGAGATCCAGTAGGTCAGTGATTCTCAAAGTGTCGTCCCCGGACCAGCAGCATCAGCATCGCCTGGGAATTTGTTAGAAGTGCAAATTCTCAGGTCCCCACCCCAGACCTGCTGAATGAGAAACTCTGGAGTGGGCCCAGCGTGTTGGATTTTAACAAGCCCTCCTGGGATTATGATACACACTAAAGTGTAGGTGTAGGACACTCAGAGTTGTCCTGATCAGGCAAGGGAGCCAAGAGTGTTTACACCCCACAGCTGTCAATCATTGGTTCTGGGCTGAGTGGTTGGGGTGGAGGGAATGTGTGGTGGGAGAGAAACCCCACCGGCAGCTCGTGTTTATGACGATGGCAAGAGATCCAAGGGGACTTGGGGGGGGGCCCCTTCTTTTCCAGAGGTCAGTGAGGCCAGTGTGACTTGCTAAAAGCCACACAGCTGATCGGTGCCAGAGCCAAGATTCAAATTGAGTACCATCTGAATCAGTCTTTTAACCAAAATGCCACACCACTTTGAGGGGGCATGAATAAAAAGATTGATGTGCACACACTGCTACACCAGCTCAGGGGCCCCTTCCCTTTTCTCCCCTGCCCCTCCCCGCCCCAGCTCTTTCCCTCAAGTAAACATTCTCTCTGAATGAACCAGTCACTTAGGTTAAAATATCAATGAAGTAAGTTAGTGTACCAACCTGCTTATCAACGATAAAGCTACATCCCTCATTTAGAGCAACAGTCCCCAGCCTTTTAGGCACCAGGGACCAGTTTCGTGGAAGACAATTTTTCCACGGACGATGGGAGGGATGGTTCAGGCGGTAGGTAACGCACGTGGTGAGGAGCAGCAGATGAAGCTTCGCTCGCTCGCCCGCAGCTCACCTCCTGCTGTGCGGACCAGTTCCTAACAGGCTGCAGACCGGTACCGGTGCACGGCCAGGGGGTTGGGGACCCCTGATTTAGAGCATGCCATTGTCTCTAACCTAACAAATCAGTGAAGGCATAAGAACTTTTCTCTTAGAATTTTCCGTGAATAACACATTCTAAATAGAATATCAAATATGGAAAGGCTTGCCTTCTAGTTCTGTCTGTAGTGTTACCTATTTGTATACTGATGAAAGGAAGCATGTAAAATGAAGATTATACAAATTTGTTTTGCAAATAATCCAATATAACTGCTTGGAAAGGATCATGATCTATGGAAGGTTTTCTAAATAATAGCCTTTCTCTTAGTAATGTAGCAGCAACCAGGAGAAACTGGGAGAATAGTTACTTCATAAATGTGGATTATTCAATGCAACTGATTGACAAACTGCCATGTAACATGTAGTGTGCCATTTCTCAATTTGGGTTTCATAGATAACCCAAGAGTTCACAGATTTTATATTGCAGTTCATGTGTTGCGCAAGTATTTCATATTTTCACCTAAATTATAATCTAAATCGCTGTGATGTATCCTAGTTTAAAGACAGTTTAATAGAATTAGACTCTAGTTTATCAATTGGTGTTTCTGTAGTTAGGATCCCTAGATGTACTGCGCATGGTCCACCACTATTTCCTGAATGGAATCTATACAATACTAAAGCATGACAGCCACTGTGTAGTGGCTTAGACAATTTCTACTCTAAGTGTCGTCCCTAGATCATCAGCATCGGCATCTCTAGGGGCATGATTAGATATGTAGAACTCAGGCTCCATCCCACATCTACTGAATCAGAATCTGCCCTGGATTCCAACACAGACAGTGCAGGGATTGGATCCCAACTCCAACACTTAGCAAATGTGCTAGTTAACCTTTTTCAGCCTCAGAGTCCCCATCTGTAAATGAAGATAATAATATAAAATCCTACTTCAGAGGTTTGCTGTGAGATTAAATGAAAGAATGCACAGAAAAGGTGTCACTCATACAGTGTAACCCAGTGCTCTCAATAAATGTTAGCTATTATATTTTCCTCAAAACAATAAGAATAGAAAAATCTTGTTGTAAAGGTGATTTTCTATTTTAGCCAATGAAATGATGCATCTTCAAAAATGCTCATGGCTGACATTGCCCTCAATGTTCGGAGAAGACACACTCAGATTTCCTACTAATTTGTTAATGGATGATAGACCCAATATTGATTTGCTTAATGGCAATGTGCAACCTAATAGTTTATCAAATTCTTTTTGTAGTGAAAGTAGATTTCCAGAAACAGCTTTTAAGCTCTGCTTCATAGAAAAATGCATTTGTTTGATGCAGAAATGAGGAGAGTAAATTGGAAACTCTCCTATTGGCAGACTTGCATTCAGAATAAAACTCAGTCCAACAATTCATAATTACATCTTTTCTTCAAAACCCCTTAAATATTGACTCATATTTTAAAACATGACGTCAAGCCCAATTCAATGTGACTGAAATTAAGCCACACAGACAGCCTCATCACGTTGTTATGACAACCTCTCACACAACTGTCCTTGTAGTTGTTGAACAATTGCTAATTTCCTTGCTTTGCAAGGAAGCCTGAGTTGCTTTCCCAGAAGGCTCATCCTGGTAACCAAGAAAACTGTGTATGATAGTAATAGAAATGGTCACAACAGTAACTTTTGGAAGAATAATATTTCATTATTAGTCACACTTCGCATTTCAATTTGTTTTCTTCTTCATCATGCCACTTGTGGTGGCCTTGGCTTACAACAGCTCAGCTGCCTTCAGCAATAAAGGGTCTGGTTGGAATTTTACTTCCTTTTCTAAAACCCAGGCTGGTACAAAACACCAAAATTGTCTGCAACCGGAAAAGGATTTTAGGCCCATCTGTGATTAGAGACTGAGCATCTCGAAGGCTGAGATGGTAGCTCTCTCTTCTCTGTGTCCTTCAGTCTAGCCACCATGTTTACTGGATGAACGACAGAGAATCAATGAAATTCTAAGGTGTATTTTAACATTATTTCCATCTTTTCCAGAGTACATAAGAATTATTTTAATATTTTACTTTTGCAGGGTTCCAGAAGAATAATTCATGAAACAAATCAGGAATGCTGAAGGTAAGATGTTTAAAATGGAAGACCTTTATTCATCAAACAGTAAAGCCTAAGGATTTGTTCTAGATTAAAGGAAACCAAAGAGACATGATAACTAAATACAATGTGGAATCCTCAGTTAAAACCTGGATTGGAAAAAAAAAAAGGTGCTGGTGGGGGTAAGTTATAAAGGTCATGATTGGGACAACTGGAGAAATCTGAATATGTGCAGAATATTAGATGATCTTAAATTAAGGTTAAATGCCCCAAATATATAGTCATGGCATATTGTTGGTTGTGTAGGAGAATTTCCTTGTTCTCAGGAGATGACTGTTGAAGGATCTGTTACAATGTCTGCAACCAATTCTCAAATGGTTCAGAAAAATTATGTATATATACATATATACATTACACACACATATGCACACACATTTACATAAAGATATAGGGAGAGAAAAATAAAGAAAGCAAATGTGGCAAGGTGTTAACAACGGATGAATCTAGGTGAAGAGTAGAAAGTTGATTGTTGTACTACTCTTGCGAATTTTCTCTTAGAAACAAAAAGTGAGGGTGGGGAGTCCTTTACGGTGAAAAGCTTTGAATCTGTAGGGAGAGAAATGGCAAAAAATAAAGATGTGATAACTGGGTAACAGGAGAATATGATCATCTGATAGTGTATGAAATCATACAAAAAATTTGGGGAGACCGAAAGCATCCACATAAGATGAGTCCCCACAGAGACTATATTTGACCCAAAATATATAAATAGATTTTATTATGCACAAGAAAATACCTTTAAAATAAGAGGACTAAAATGAAATAATCCAAGACATCTACGGAAGTGCCAGAAATAGTCATTAAAGCAAGTCAGGAGAGAGGAATAGATATCTTGGACCTGTCTCCTTAGATGACGAGTCCGTAGACAGAGGACTGGCAGAGCTGGGAACCTCGGCTTTCAACCACTCGTTTGAGCACTGACATCAATTGCATAACCTCTTGCAAAAATGCCTGCTCCCATGCAATCACTGAACTCATGAGCTCATAAGCTTTCTGAACAGCAGAAAAAATCCAATAAACCAATATTCTTTCTCAAATTCATCTTAATAATGGATGTAAATCTGACAAATGCTCCTTTTACTCATGTCTGTTCTTGTAAATTGTTTTTGGATTTAAAAAAATTGATCAGTCTATTTCTTCTTTCAGTTACATTCTTCAAAAATCATTAATAGGCAGTATAATAGACTGGTAAAGGGTGCGAGCTCTGAAGAGTCAGACTACCAGAGGTTGAAATTTACTAGCGATCAGATCTTTTAACCTGAATCTTCTCGTCCTCATCTGTAAAATGGGAAAAAGAAATATTTGGAATCTTGCAGACTTCCTGTGCTAATTTAAAGTGATGCTTTGGGACAAAGTCAGGCATGTTCTAGCCACCAATGAACATCAGCTAAGATCTTTTATAACTCATTTCAATATATCTACATTCACTTATTTTCTAAAACAACAAGCTGCACAGAGCAGAATTCCTTGCCTATAGTAAAAAAAGCTAATAAGAATACTAACTCATAATCATCTACCTGGATGCCATATAGAGTGGGAGGAACTAAATAGGCTTTGGAGTTTTAGAAACCTGAGTTTAAATCTCTGATTTCTTCTCTTTAGCTATGTGCTCTTTGGCAACTACTGAAGATCTTTCTGGTTCCATATCCTCATCTGGAAAATGGGATAATATCATCTTCCCTATATTGAGACGACAAATTGTAGGTACAATGCCTGTCACACTGCAGGCACTCAGGCAATAGTAGCTAGGATCATTCTCATTCTACCAGCCAAATGAGCAGAAAATTTGTCCAATAACAAATATACCAAATTTTAACAATAATAATATTTCAGGTAGCTTCAGATATAGTCCATAGCAACTGCAAGTATTTATTACAGCTTTTAGTAACTGGCTTTGTAAACACATTAATTGCTTTGCTTTCCTTGTACCAGTTTTTTAAGTGCACTATTCACAAAGATACAGCTTGATCAACTTTTACACAGTACATACATACACATCCATGTACCCAAACCCAGATCAAGATATAGAACATTTCCAGGATCTTCAGGACCTTTCCAATCATTACTCATCCCCAGGGGTAACCACTACTCTGACTTCTGTCTCCACAGTTCAGTTTTCTTATTCTTAAAACACATAAATGTAATGGTACAGTGTGTATACTTTTTTGTTTTTCTGTGGTAAACAATATGTACTCTTTTGAAAACACATTAAAATTTCCAGTGTGTTTTTGATGAGGTATATTCCTGGGCTCTTCCCCTTTGTGTTATTATTTTTTACTTGTAATTGGAAACCCCTTGTCTTGGTTTCATATTCACTTGCTGTTGGTTTCAGAACAATTTTCTGGACATGCTATGAAATTAATGGACTGCATCCAACCATCTTTAAGGAACTAAATGATTACTACTTGTGTTGTTGTATTGAAAGGAAAAACATGGGTATGGGCATTCAAGTACCTCCTCTAGAAAAAGAACACACAAGTGGCTGCTGGGTGCTATTATATAACCAGCAAGCATATTCTGATATACAAGGTTTAAAGGATAAATATTTCCTTTTGGGGGAAAAAAAAGCAAAAATCCAGTTGTGTAGAGTTTGGGGAAAAGAATACACAGATTGAAGAAAATATAACTCCAGGAGATGGCTGAAAGGACAGAATTAAAGAAGCAAAAGAAGCAAGAAATTATGGCAAAGCCTTTTAAAACTACAATAGGATGTTATGCCCAAGGAAAAAAGGCCACTTTTGCTAAACCAGGGTTGAGAACATGTTGTGAAAGATGCAAAGAACAGTGAATAAGGAACTACTATTTTGTCTCTGCCTTTAACAGAAAGAATGAAGGAAGTAGGAGCTCAGTAAGACAAATATTAATGAGTCTCTGGGAATATCAAGAAACAGAATTAATAATAGGCAGGTAAAAGAATACTTATACTATTTAAATATTTATAAATCAGCAGAGCTGGATTGGATTCATTTGAACATATTCAACAAACCGGGTAAGGCAGGACGTACCTCCATTACTAGTGTTTGTCCTGGAGACTTATGTACCAGGGGAATTTAAGCAGGCTGATTTAGTGTTGGAGATAAAGCAGCCAAAAGCAGATCCGGGAAAAGGTGGGCTAGTTAGCGTATCCAAACTACCACTCAAAAACCTTAAATGAAATCATAAATCAGCCGTGAGCACCTTGAGGAAAATAACAGAGTAAGTAATAGCCAAAGAGGTTCATAAAAAATAGAGCCTGTCAAAGCAACTTAATCCATTTTTGGATATGCTAAGAAATTTGGGGAAGGTAAAGGATGTTACAGACATCATTTAGGGAGGCCCTGCAGTTACCACCAGACGATTCATTTTGGACCCATCTTGTTGATGCAGTGGCTGTTGTTCTCACATTTTCCAGCAGTGGAAGGCAATTTTACTTGCACACTTAATATGTGGGGCTAGGACTGTCTATTTATTCCCCATGACATCCCAGCATGGAATTTAGTTATCGGGTAAATGCAGTCTGCACCCAGAAATACAAAGTAAATATTACCTAAATGAGAATGAGACGTACAGATAATACTGGAACAAACTGGACTGACATCTTTTAGGAGAAAAGTGTGTGTGTGTGTGTGTGTGTGTGTGTGTCTGCAATTATCAGCATAACTCAGGCAAAACCAAATGTTTTTGTTTGAATTCTCATATAATTATGAAAAATATAAAAGGATGTGGAAAAAAAGCCCTGTTAAAAATGTGCAGATCTGATCATGTCAGCAGGTCCTGCTGAAACCAAACAATGACTTCCCATTGCTCTTAGACCAGAATGCTTAACCTGCCTAGCAGGCCTGCCTAGTATGGCCTGTGCTTACCTCTGTCTCACTCACACCCCACTCCTCCTCCTCTGAGTAAGCCAGTTCCCCTGGCCTTCTTTCAGTTCTTTCAAGGCATCCTGTTATTCTTGACACTGGGCCTTTGCACGTGCTGTCCTCCCTTTCACTTACTTATTCATTCTTCAGCTTTCTATTCAAATCCCACTTTGTGGAGGGGAAACCTTTTTAACCTCTCAGGCGATATGATTCCCAGTGTATTTTGCACTAATAAAATTGTGTCCTTCCCAGAAGTGTTTATTTTGGAATGTTAATTTAATACTCATTTTAAATAATTAATATAGTTCTTCCCTACTAGACTGTAAGCCCCACAAGAGGAGGGACTGAGTAGGAGTTTTTTCAAGATTGTATCCCCAAGACCTAGCACAGTATTGAGCACAATATTTGTGATCTGATAAAAAATAATTAGGAATATATACACAGATGAGTTCCCTTCATAAAGCGTTAACTGGAAAGAACATCTCTCCATCTTGAATATTATAATATTCTCCAGTCTTCTTTTCAAGTAGAATAATGGGAAAAAGTCTTTAATGAGGGTCTTGTTGACAGAGGTGTAAAAACACAAGGCAGCTAAAACTCGAATTGTTGAATTCTACATTTGCACATTATATTTACCTCTGATGTGTTCCAAAATTTCATTTCATGGTGATAATGAATCTGTGGGAAATTAGCACTCTATCGCTCTTCACATAAGAGTGTTAGTGAAGGTTTTCCAAGCTTCAGACAGGAAACGAATATTTTTCGGGTAACTAACTTTGTAACATACCCTTACTTCTTCAGCAGTGTTCATCTTTACACCTTGGAGGGATGGAAACCTAGAATTAGAGAGAGCCATCAAGTTGGAGACAATATTTTATTCTAAGATCAGTCACGGATGGGAAATTTTCTCCTTTTAAAATAACATTTTGATGTTGAGATTTTTTTAAAATATGAACTTGTAAGTTCATAGGTAACCAAACTGCTGTATGTGAGGTTTTGATATAGTCAAGGTCACACAGAAATTAGTGACCCAGCGGGGACTAGAATTCAGGTTTCTGGTTTCAGTCTATTGTTCTTTCACTAGTTCCTTCCTTCATTCAACAAATGAAACCTGAAGGGCTCCTGTGAGTCTGGCACTGTGCTAGGCACTGTGGAAACAAAGATGAAGGAATTGTCCTTGTCCTTGTGGAATTCATTACTCCATGGGAGAAACCAGGCAAGAAGGAATGATTACAGTACAGCTGTGATGCATGCTGTTTGTAGCAGCCGTGGTTGGTGCCCCAAGCTGAATGCTGTCAGCCCTCCTCTGACTTCAGCCGCAGCTGTGGTGGACAGCTCCATGCCTGCTGATGGCTTCCTGTGCAGGAGCTCGCTTAGAAGAGAGAGCTGTGACCACCCTGAAGATCAACCCTCAACCAGAGGGGGATGCAAGTTTGTGGATAAATGTCCCATCCTCCCATCCTTCAGAAGGACAATTCTGAGGTGTGTTCTACGCAGTGCCTCAGAGAGTCCCCTGGAGATTGAGCCTCAGGTGTCCACAGCAATACTCAACTCAATAATGTACCTTTACTGGCTTTTTCTCCTTCCCAGGCTCACTTTCCCCACTCCCTCACTTCTGCTTCCTAAGATCATCTCCCAAATAAACTCCCTGCACCCAAGCTTTTGTTTCAGGCTCTGCTTTTAGGGGAGCTGATACAACCACAGTAACAGTGAATGAACAGATGAATGAGTTAGTGAATGCAGAGGAGACACTAGGGCCAAGGTTGCAAACTGGAGCATCTTTTGTTGCCTATCCCCAAGGTCACTGTCTATAGTGCAATGGTTTGTGTGTGTGTGTGTGTGTGTGTGTGTGTGTTTAAACCTACTTGAAGATCATGTGGTTAAGTGTTGGGCGTGGGAATGCATCCAGGTCAGAGCTGAATTGCTTTCCTAAAGAAATAGATACGTATGTGTGGGAGGAAGGGAAAGATCCAGGAGCAGAGAAGGCTGGGCTGGCACACCTGTGGCCTAGACAGAAGAATGGAAAGGGGGAAACAGTGAGCAGAGGAGAGGGTGGAAAAGATCTGGGTATTGAGGATTGCTTTTGATAGAAGGAGTGCTGTGGTGTGATATAAAATCCCCTGAGTTTTTCCCAGGCACGGTCTGGGCCCTGTGTGCCTCCCAAGCTGCTGGGACCATGCACACAGGACCATGGTTTCAGAGTCACTTCTGTGACTCCAGTCTGAGCCTGTGGGAACTGCTGTTGCTCACAACGATCCCTACCAAACAAAGGACATTGAATGAGAAATCAAACAACAAAGGTGAAATAAAATGTCTGGCTAGGGCTAGCATTTCTTAGGCTTTTCTATGAAAACTAGTGCTTATTTACAAGTCATGGCTTACAGGGCTGGCATAAAGATTTAGCATGAGGGAAATATTCCCAATCAACATAAATTGGATCCAGTCACTCCCCTATGATGCTTCCCATTGTATTGAGATGATGTCTGCATTGGCGTGCCAACATCCAGCATAGTTCCTAGCACACAGTGGTACTCAATATACGTTTATGAAAGACAGTTGGGAACAAAAGGAGGAAGGGAGAGAATTAGTAGTTAGAGAAACAATCAATGCATCATCAATCAAAAGATTTTAACAATGGTGTAAACTCAATGCACAGAACCCAGGAAATTAAATCTTTATGAGGATGAAGACAGTAGCATAATTCAGGATCTCCTTGGATCCTTTGGTTGGAGATGGATAGGGAGACTGAGGAGCAGGTGGCAGAAACTCTGTGTTCCCACGCAGAAAGCAGAAAAAGTTATTTTTTTCCTTCAGAAAACATCGGTGGGTAAGAGGATGCTCTCTTATTGGTAACGAGATTTGGGCTTCTTTCCAGAGAGTGACAGAGATCCTTCCAGCAAATCTTGTGGTCTTTGATGTGAGCACTGCCGAGAAAATACCTTCCACTGAGCAAGTATGGGAGAGAAACTTGAAGAAGGTATTTCATGTTCTCCTTTGTTGCGTCTTTGATGTACACAAAGGATTTAATCCTGGAAGATGAAGACTTTATCCATTTTCTTCTTCCTGAGGAGAGCTTTGTTCTGTGTTTCCCTCTTGGGCATGATCCTTGTGAGTAGGTGACAGATAATTATAGGGTTTTCTCATTATCCAAGTAACCATTACCCAAGTCTCCATAGGCAACAGGTTGCATAGAAAAGTAAAAGTCATTATAACACAAAAATATTGACTAAGAAACTTACCATTTATGATAATACCCCTGACTAAAATATGCCCTGCCAATTACAAATACCCATGTTATGCTTTAAATTCAAAGCAAATCAACTGTGAAGACAAACTCAAAATCTTTTAAAGCATACAGTTTCATAAAGTCAATCAAAGTGATCTGGGAGAAGTGCTCCCAAGTACTGGCATAGCCTTTGGCAAATGACAAACTGGCCTAGTTAAACTGGTGACCAGCTGGGGTGGGGGATAGGGGACCATAAGGGGGATGACATAATAGCACTTCAAAAAGAAAATAATCTGAACAGCAAAAGGAGATACCCTTGGGGAAATTGACAAGCCCAAATATTTCCCCCAAATGATCTCTATTATGAACTTATTGCAACACCTAGACATGATGTGGAAGATGTCATTATCATACTGTGATAAAATTTGTGTTGAAAATTATGCCTTCCAAATTTCTGATTCATTCTTCACCATAAACATTAGTTCATAATTGTGATTATAAACTTTAAAATTATTTATAATATTAAAATAGGGATTTAAAAATGAATTTTAGTTTAATTTTTCAAGTTAGAATTTCAATCAAGTCTTTTGCCCTCGCTATTTACTTGAAAAATTGGTCCCTGTATTAACTCGCTTTACTTTTTGTGGCCTTTTCCAGGTATCAGTTATCCTTGCAGAAAGAAGACATCCTCTACTCTTGAATTTCTCTCCTTCTTCCTCTTCCACTGTCACTTCCTTAATCGAGTCCAACACTGTTTCTCACTTGGATTATTACAACCACCTCCTATCACTCCTGCCTCCTGGCTTGCCCTTCTCCAGTTCTTTCTCTCAGTTGCAGCCAGATGGAGGTTTCTAAAATACAAACATGGTGATGTCACTCCCCTACTTGCAGTCCTTTTAGGGGGCCCATCTACCTACTGTGTGCACATGTCTTAGTGTATCTTGCAAAGCCTTCAACCATCTCTCTCCAGCATCCTCAGCCCTCCCTCCTGTACTGCTGTGCTCTTCATTCCAGCTTCTCATCATCCCTAATGCACTATCGTCCCGCAGATCTGGCCATTGCACAGGCCTAATGCCTATTCAGCTTTCAGTTCTCAACTTAGAGATCTCTTTCTCCAGGAAGCCTTCCCAGATCACCTGGGTTTGATGTCCCTCCCTTATGGTCGGTCCCACAGCATCCTGCACTAACTGACTGTAATGAAGCTCTTATGAAACAATATTATTATCTGTTAGGGACGAGGGCACTACCACTGACACTTCAAGAATCTCTAGCACTTTGCTTGGCACCTGGCCCAGAGCAGGTACCTTAGTATATGCTTAATTAAAGGAATGAATGAATGATTAAGTGTAGCACCAACCAAACCAAAACAAAATTAATACTGTCATGAAAGGGAGTAAAGCCCTGCAGTTAAATTGAGGCATTTCCAAGTCTGGTAGGTAAAGAACATGAAAGTTAAGACATCAAAACTCTTCCAGAGGTTATTTCTGGGGAGTGTGATTGGGGGAGTGTGAAAAGGGAATTTCATTTTTTACTTTATATACCTAACAATTGTTTGATATTGCTGTAAGAATGCATTACCGTTATAACAAAAATTTTTTAAAATAATAAATGCCCATAACCAAATGTTTACTGTTAGTTTTTAAATAACCTCTAACCCTCTTCTTAATTTTTTTTTTAATTTTAATTTTATTGGAGTATAGTTGACTTACAATGTTGTGTTAGTTTCAGGTGTACAGCAAAGTGAATCAGTTATACATATACATATATCCACTCTTTTTTAGTTTCTTTTCCCATATAGGTCATTACAGAGTACTGAGTAGAGTTCCCTGTGCTGTACAGTAGGTCCTTGTTGGTTCTTTATGGTATATATAGCAGTGTGTGATGTTCATCTGAGCTCCTGATTTATCCCTCACCCCCCACCCCCTGCCACATTTCCCCTTTGGTTACCATGAGTTTGTTTTTGATATCTGTAAGTCTGTTTCTGTTTTGTAAATAAGTTCACTTGTATCATTTTTTAAAATTAGATTCCACATATGAGTGATATCGTATGAGATCTGTCTTTCTCTGTCTGACTTACTACACTTAGTATAATAATTTCTTGGTCCATCCATGTTGCTGCAAATGGCATTATTTCATTCTTTTGTATGGCTGAGTAATATTCCACTGTATATATGTACCACATCTTCTTTATCCATTCCTCTGTCAATGGACATTTACGTTGCTTCCATGTCTTGGCTATTGTAAATAGCGCTGCAGTGAACACTGGGGTGCATGTATCTTTTTGGATTATGGTTCTCTCCAGATATATGCCCGGAATGGGATTGCTGGATCATATGGTAGTTCTATTTTTAGTTTTTTAAGGGACTTCCATAATGTTCTCCATAGTGGTTGTACCAATTTTTTTTTTTTTTTTGGCTGCGTTGGATCTTTGTTGCTGCGCACAGGCTTTTCTCTAGTTGCGGCGAGGGGGGCTACTCTTCATTGTGGTGCACAGGCTTCTCATTGCGGTGGCTTCTGTTGTTGCAGAGCACAGGCTCTAGGCGCGTGGGCTTCAGTAGTTGCAGCATGCGGGCTCAATATTTGTGGCGTGACGGCCCTAGAGCACGCAGGCTTCAGTAGTTGTGGTGTGCGGACTCAGCAGTTGTGGCTCACAGGCTCTAGAGCACAGGCTCAGTAGTTGTGGCACACAGGCTTAGTTGCTCCGTGGCATGTGGGATCCTCCTGGACCAGGGATCAAACCTCTGTCTCCTGCATTGGCAGGCGGACTCTCAACCACTGCACCTCCAGGGAAGTCCTGGTTGTACCAATTTACATTCCCACCAACAGTGTAGGAGGGTTCCCATTTCTCCATACCCTCTCCAGCATTTGTTTGTAGACTTTTTGAAGATGGCCTCCTCTTCTTAATTTGAATATTTCCATTTGTTAATTTTTTTTCTAAAAAAATAGAAAAACTGTAAAATGAAAGCTATCTTAAAGAAATGAAATATTCTGGACATTTTTAGCTTACCTGTTATGTGATGTTTATAAAGGATTTCCAGGATTTTTGCTGGTCATGGAATGTTCTTAGAATGTTCTTAATAATCGTGTGTCATGAGAATTTATTGTTGCTTCTTCAGGAGAGTGCAGTTGATTTAGAGGGAAGAACATACACTTGGAGGGAAGAAACTTTTAGTTTTCACTGTATTCTGTACTATTATTCATTATTATTATTATTCTCTACTATTCAAAAACTTTACAAGAAGCTCCTATTACCTTTATAATAAAATAAAAACTATTTAAAAATTTAAAAGTGAATATTGGCAAGCATTTTATGAGGCTTTTAAAAACTACATTAATACTCCCGGCAGCTCTGCAAGGTAGATATCATCATCATTTTAAAGATGAAGAAACTGAGACTACAAGAAGTTCTGTGACTTGTTCAGGATCAAAGTGTAATAAGGGGCAGACTGAGGACTCAAACCCAAATCTAATTTTAAAGTCAAGGTATAATTCTTTAAAAATGTAACACATTGTGTTTTTTGTTTTATTAAACAAGTAAATAGTAGTTTGCTTGGAGGATAAGTGTGTTACTTTAGGGATGGAGAGAGATTTATTTTCTTAGTTTAGGGCAGTAGCAAAGCTTAGGGATTCAAAATAAATGCTTTCTTGGACTAAGGTACCCAAAGAGGAATCATATTAGCCGCCAAATTGAAAACAAATTTCCTTCTAACATCGTTATTAGCATCTTAAACATTATCGTATTTCCTAAATAGTCTTTCTCAGCGTTAGCAACAGTAAAGCTTTAGACATATAAGCCTTGAATATAGGAAGCAATCGACATTGATTTTAAATTTGTTGAAGTATAAATGTGTGTGTATTTATATACATATATGTGTGCATGTTTTCATATGAGTATGTATTTGTATAGTGTAGAAAACTATATACCAGATGTTAACTGTTGTTGTACCTGACTGATGAAATTATAAATAAGTTTTAATTTCTCTGGAATTTCCTATACTTGTTCAGTTGTCTAAAATGGATATTTATTAATTTTGAAATAAGAAGACAAAGAGTGGGAATTGTTCCACAAGATAATGAGATTTATTATAAAGTCATAGTAACCATGTGTACTGGCTCAGGAATAGACAAATTGACCAATGAAACAGAATACAAAGTGTAGAAATACATATAGAAATTTGATATATGAGAGGTAATATGGCAGCAGGGTGGGATGGGGGTAGGAGGGGAGTTAATTCAATAAATTGAGCTGCAAAAAAAGTTACCCATAATAGAAAAACATGATTTTGGATCCCTAACTCAAATCATACTCAAAAGTCAATTACAGATAGAGTACGGACTTAAATGCCAGAAGGAGACAGAAAAGATTGAGAAATATTCTTAAACAAGATACAAAGAATGCTAAGCATTAAAGAAAAGACTGATAAGCCCAACTCCATTAAAACTGAGAACTTATGCTAAGAATACCCTAAAGAAAGTGAAAAGGCGAGTCATAAGCAGGGAGAAAATATCTGCAAGGATACAAACACTGTATTAGAGTTCTCCAATAGAAAGGAAATGTGTATATATATGAGGAGATTTATTATAGGAATTGGCTCACACAATTATGGCAGCTCAGACGTCCCACAATCTGCCCTCTGCAAGCAGGAGACTTAGGAAAGCTGGTGATGTAATTCAGTCTATTCCTGAAGACCTGAGTACCAGGAACCTAAATGTCTGAGAGCAGGAAATGATGGATGTCCCAACTCAAACAGAGAGCAAATTTGCCCTTCCTTTACCTTTTGTTCTATTTAGTCCCTCAAAGGACTATGTGATGTCCACCCACCCAATGAGGGTGATCTTCTTTACTCAGTCTATAAATTCAAATGCTAATCTCTTCCAAAAACACCGTCACAGACACACCCAGAAATATTTTATCAGCTATCTGTGAATCCTTTGGCCCAATCAAGTTGACACATAAAATTAACTATCATAACCACCAACAGATTAGAATAAAAAAAATATCAATTGCTTGAAAGCAAACAATTCAACAGAAAAACAAGCAAAAGATACGAACAGACATTTCACAGAAAAGGAGACATTTATGGCCAATTAATACAAAAAGAGGCTATCAACCTTATTAGTAATCAGAAAATACAGATCAAGGTCAAAATACCATTTTATACCTAATAGCTTAAGAAAAATAAGAATACCAAGTGGAGGGAGGATGTGGCTCAATAAGAAAGCTTACACATTCTGGTGGGAGTATAAATTATTACAGTCACTTTGGAAAATAATTTCATAGTGTTTGGCAAAGCTGAACATTCATATACCTCCAACCCAGCAGTTCTACTCCTGGGTGTGTACTCCTAAGAGAAAATCCTGTTCATGTGCCCATGAAGACGTGTTGAAGAAGGTCCATGGGAGAACTCTTCATAACAACAAAAAAATGGAAATGACTGAATTGCCCACTGAGAAGAGAACATATAAAAGTAAGTATCTAACATAGTGTCTGGCACATAGTAAATACTCAATAAATGATAGCCATTATCATTAGCCCTGGGTATCAGTTTCATCATGCAAAATAGAGCGATAATAATACCTATTTTACAGTAATGTGTAAAGAATTAAATGAGAAACAGATGTAGGCCCTTGGCACACAGACAGCATTTGACAAATGTTACTGCCTCCTTATGGATGTGAGTGAAGTCTGGGGGGAGCTATCAGGTTGGTAATGAAAGGGTGTGTATACGCGATGCTGCCAGCCAAGGCCTACCCTTAGCAGGCTTCTAAGGCTGGCTGTTTTTGTTCTGAATCAACATTTTTATGCCTACTCTATGCCAGGAAAGCACCTTCTGAGGTGGCACTACTCTTGTCCCCATTTTACACATTTGGAAACTGAGCCTTGAGAGCTAAGATGACTTGCCCCAGGTCACCCAGCTCAGAGGAGTAGATCTGGATTTGAACTCAAGACTATCTGATCCTTAAAACCAGCACCCTCTACTGCTTTCCAAATGCTACCAGAGCTCAACATCACCTCTAACAGAAAGTCAAAAAATCTCAACTGGCGGGGATTCCAGACCGTCCTTCCAGTCCCTATCCCCACCTAAGGGTGTGTGTGTGTGTGTGTGTGTGTGTGTTGGGGAAGGGAGGAGACCCAGTCCTGACAACCAATGGGAGACCTAGGGGCAAATGTCAGCTTGGAAGAGCAAAGGCCACAAGTGGTTAACGGCATTATTCCCCGAAGGGCACCAGAAAGTCAAGTGAGCCATTCTTGACCTTTCAGAAGCTATTATGAGGAAAACATAAAGAAACAATTCTGCGGGCTTAATGAAGGAACGCTGTGAAAAGTGTAATGGGCTATTTGTGCACATCTCAAAAGCATCATATAATTTGCCACAATTGGCAGTCTATTCTCCAGCAAGGCCAGGCAGGGTGTTGCTACTTAGGCCCAAAGTGCCTTGGCAAAGCCAGGACCCCACCTCCGTCCCTTCTCTAAAACCCAGGGTGTCTATGATTTAATTTCCAAGGCTTAAACAGCAACTGCTGAAATGAAATGTGGCACAGGCTCATTCATTTTCCCTGATTGCTAAAATATGTTTTATGCTTCAAAATATGAGTCCTATTTTGGTTTTGGTTTTTTCCCACTACACATACAGAGTTCTTTTTTTTTTAATTACATTTCCAGGCAATTAGTTCATTACATTGACTCAGCTCTTCATGACTTTGGTGGGGGCTGGTGGAAGAGTGAGGTGGCAGAGTACTTCATTATTTTTAAAAATGGTTATTGGCCATGTTCGGTTCCCACAATTCATTCCCAATTTCATAAGGGCATTTACTATGCAGAGTCTCTGCATAAAATCATCAGCTGCTACATTAGCACAATGGCTCTTTGGAGTCATAACAGTCTACCACAGAAATGATCCGTGGATTATATAAGTTTATAAGGTCCAATACACTTACAAACAAAGATTTTTTTTTTTTACCCTTTTCCATTATTTATTCCTCATTAGGCTTCCCGCTCCCTTTCTTCTGCTCTTTAATACAAATGCAAAAATATCACCCAAAGCCAGGAAGAAATAAGCCCAAGTAAGTTTAACTAAAGCTAAGAGAGGGCTGAGGAAATGATTTTATAAAAGCAATGATTTTCAGTTAACCCTGACCATCAGCCTACATTGCGTTCCTACAGAGTTTCTGTTCTCTGTTCACATTGTCTGCCAAATAGAGGTAAAGTGACTTTGGGGGCCAAGGTTTCTAGCTTTTTGTAGTCTGTGTCACAGTCTGGGGAACTGTTGTGTGACTTCCATATAGTGTTCCTATGTTGGCTATTAATGATTTGACTCTATTTCAGGTTCTCAACTGTTCTAAAACTGAGTGGTAAAAGTAGGAAGCAAAACTGGTAACTGTGTATTCAGATAATGTGGGCATTTTTAATCAACTTACTTGAAAGATAGAAAAATTGGTCTTAAGCTGGCAGAGATCAGTAGGCAGAGAGCAAACTGAAATATCTTCAGTGGCCCGGGCTAGGCCAGGTTTAGAGCCCAGGTTTGCTGAAGCTATAAACAAAGGCGGCAGCAAAGTGAATTTAATGATAACAGAAACATCCCCTGGACAACTGTCACTGCTCATATGTGATGTAGATAATTCTTTACCAGCAGTACAGCCTTGCCCTTCACTTCTGACACCAGAGAATAGATTGTTTTCTTAGAAATGGAATATTCAAGTGAAAGGTATTTTTAGACATCTCTAGAAATGCATCCACTAGGAACAAAGGGTTGACCATAGTGTTTATCATCTCTCCCTGCCAAGACCCAATAAATGATAGTAAAAGAATGAACCCATAACTAAGACAAGCACAGAAAAGAAGTCATCAATGAATAAGGCACCTCGACAAATTTCTGATGGACGGATAGAGGGTAGGAGGCTATTGGTGGATGAAGGAGAGGGAGTAAGGAAGTTGCTGCAGAGTATGTAGGAGGAGACTCCATAGGAGAAAGGAGACAAATGACTTAGGGGAGCCCTAAAGAAACTACAGTCAAGATGGGCAGCGTCAGCAGAGGCTGGGAATGAGAAAGAGCTTAACTGAAATTATTTTTGGAAGGACTATTTCTATCAGCTCCCTCTCTCACCTTCCCCTTCCCAATCCCGCTGCAAACAGAGCAGCACTAGGTTGATGGGGCAACTGTGGCTCCCACACATCCCTGCGAGTCCTCCCAACCCCAAGCAAGTAAAGCTAGGTCTTGCCCTCCTGCCACCACCTTCCAACTCCAGTATTTCACCCCCAGGCTGAAAAACCAGAGAATCTTATCTAAAGAAGCTGAGTAACTACCTGGAGAGGAAGGAATGCTAGGGTAGATGCAGGCTCTCCCACAGTACAAAAGTACCTTTTGGCATTTGGGAACCTTGCTTAGAATCCACTTCTAATGAATGCTGAATTCATTCCCTCCCTGAAGTGAAATCAGCTAGGCAGTAATCCTTGCCCTCATCCTCAGAGCTCCCAGGCAGCCTGCCCATTTGAAGGCTAACAGTACAGAGACCTACCCAGGCCACAGTCAGTAGTCATTGTTGAGGTCGTCACCAATGTTGTTGCCTTCATCAGTATCATCACCATCATCAAACATTTATTGAGCGCTGACATGACTTCTCAGATCTGTCAAAGGCATCTCAAACTCTTGCTCCAAACTGGACTGATCTTATTCTTCCCCAACTTCTACCCAAAACTCCTCCTCTTCCAATATTTCCTCTCTTGGAGAATGGACCTACCAACCATTGTAATTAACATTTATAAAGCACTTACTCTATGCCAGGCACTGTTCTAAGCACATGACATATAACAACACATTTTAAACCTTACAACAACCCTAGGTGGGAGGGGGAGCCAGGCTTAAATCAGCAAGGACCCCTTGTAAGCATTTCAGATCAACTGGCTAAAGAAGTCTCTGAAGAAAGACTTGAATCTCTTAGACTCCGGTTATTAGTTGTGATATTTTTCTCTGATTCTAAATAAATTTCATACCAAATTTTGCATGAGTTTGTGTGTGTGTGTCTAGTTTTATGATCTTTTTATTATTTTAGGCCTCCAAATCTTGGGTTCTCATGGGTAACACTGATACAGGACAAGTGTTAATAGAGCCAACACTTACAGACTCTACTTACAATGGGCAGACACTGCCTACAGTGCTTTGTGTATGCTAGCTCATTTAACCTATCTCCCCCATCTTACAGATGAGGAAATGGAGGCACAGGATATTTCAGTGACATGCCCAAGATCCCAGGTAGCCAGGCTTGGTGGCTCAGCTGTCAGCCATTCCAGTATGGTCTCTTCGGTAGTTGTAAAGCCTATGCCATTAAGGAAATATTGTTAAAGTTTTAGGTGTGAAATAGAACTGTGGTAGTGTTTTTTAAAATGTGTGCTCCCCTAAGTAAATTAAACATAGAATTATCATATGATCCAGCAATTCCACTTCTGGGTATATACCCAAAAGAATTGAAAGCAGGGGCTCAAACAGATACTGGCACACCCATGTTCATAGCAGCATTATTCACAATGGCTAAAGGGTGGAAACAATCCAAGTATTCATTGTTGGATGAAGGAAAAATAAAATGTGGTATATACACGCAGTGGAATATCATTCAGCCTTAAAAAGGAAGGAAATTCTGACATACGCTACAACCAGAATGAACCTTGAAAACATTACACTAATAAGAAAGTCATGAAAGGACAAATATTATATGATTCCACTTACGTGAGGCACTAGAGTAGTCAAATCCATATAAACAAAAAGTAGAATGGTGTTTGCAGGGGCTGAGGGGTTGGAGGGATAGGGAGTCACTGTTTAACGGGTACAGAGTTTGATTTTGGGAAGATGAAGTTCTGAAGATGGATGGTGGTAATGGTTGCACAACACTGTGAATGTGCTTAATGCTACTGAATCATATTCATAAGTATGGTAAAAATGGTAAATTTTATGTTATATGTATTTTACCAATAAAAATCCTAATAAACAGCAAACCGACAAACCCACCAAAAATAAATAAACATAATAATTTTGAAATGTGTGCTCATCTGTTAAAAATAAGATGATGCATTAATAGATGAAATAATATATATTGCTTTAGGACAATGTGGTGAGGGGAGGGATTGAGAAATGTAAGGGAAAAGTGGGGTGGGGGATGGGGAGCTGAAATAAGATTGTCCAAATACGGATCGCTGTTAATGCTAGGTGATGGTATACATGGATATGTGTATTCTACTTTGTGTATGCTTGAAGTTTCCCATGAAAGAAAAAAAGTTTATTTTATTTTATTCTATTCTATTTTGCCCCACCTTGCAGCTTGTGGGATCTTAGTTTCCCAACCAGGGATTGAACCCGTGCCCTTGGTGGTGAAAGCATGGAGTCCTAACCACTAGACCATCAGGGAATGCCCTTGAAAAAGAAGTTTTAAAAATCTCATTCCAGTAGATAATGGGACAGTAGCTGCCATTGTATTTATTAACCCTTCAAATAGAGACAGGGCCATGGAGCCCCTTTCAGCCTATTCCATGATGCTCCTGAGAACATACGCCACTACCCACCAATAAGGATTTCACCCTCAGTGTCCCGTAGAGAACTCTCAGGGCATTTACTGTCAGCAGCTGCCCACCCTGGGTGATCTCAAGGGTTGGGAGAAATAAAAAGTAGCTCTTTCTGGTGGACTACCATCTACAGAAAACTGTGCTTCATCTTGTAATACAAAAAAAAAAAAAGAAAATGGCAGAGAAGGTCCACATCAAGAATCTTACCTATAAGGTACATCTGCTTCATGTCATGGGACTTATCAACTCCTCAACAAAAGAAACATTTTAAATTATAAAATTAAGGAATCTAGGTCATTGTGAATATATTTTTTTCTGAGCTTTCACACATACACACACAAACACCCCTACCTTGGTCAAGCAACCACATGAGTTGGAACTGGTCACCATAAGCAAATAGTGAGCACTCTACCCACTGCTTCATTTATTCATGTTTTAACAAGTATTTACTGAGTACCTACTGTAATTAAGTCATAGTACGATGTGCTAGGTGATGTGCGGACCAACTCAGACCCTCAGAGTTGATATGAAGATTATTTTGAACTAAAAACACTTGAAATTCAATAGATCCAGAAAGAAGCCTTTTTGGAGCTTCCCTTATCTGATTAAAGGCAGAAACTCCGGGAAATGCCCCTCTTTGAGGCAGCTTCACTCTGAGGAAGGAAACCGAGAGTAAAATTGCCACAAATCTTCTCTTGGGGCAGTTTTTACTAACTAGAAAGAAGTGGGTGGTGAGTACTTGCACCTGCAGAAACAAATATTATCACAAATTTTCTGTCTCCCATTTTGTTTTCCTAAAAGCCCATTTGTCTTTCCTAAAGAAACTCATTTGTTCTTTCCATAAAAGCCTTTTGTCTCCCCTCCCTTTCCCATTATTAAGTGGATATATAAGCCCCTATCTTTGGCTCTTTGTTGAGTCACATTTTTTCTGTTATTTCCCACATCTATAAGTGAATAAAAATCTATCTTTTCTAATGCTAATCTTTGTCAGTTTAATTCACAGGTCCTCAACCACTGAATTTAAGAGGGTAGAGGGAAAGTTTTTCCTCCATGACAGTGACTAAGACAGAAAAATTCTTGCTCTCATGGAAACTGCATTCTACCAAGTAATATACACAGAAGGAGCAAAGGCACAAATAATTATTTACAGCTTGTCATTACTGCTTAATCAAATAATGGGTCAGCGAGAGTTGGTATTGGATAGCCTCAGTACGAGGATACGATTTGTTAATACTGGAGTCTGTTCTGATTAGTTGGTACCTGTACCTAAGGATGGTTAAAATATGTAGAACATAACACTAGGTTGTCTAGAAAAGGCTCTCCAAGGAGATGACACTTAGGCTGAGTCCAAAAGCATGAAGAAAAACCAGCATTAGGAGAAGAGGGGAAGAACATTCTGGGCAGAGGGAGGAGCACACACAAACGGCCCCTAAGAGCTTAAAATACTCCAGTGTGAGTAGAGCAGATGGAGGAAGGGTAGAAGGGCCACATCACACAAGACATGGCAGTGCTTCTGTTTGTACAGGAATTCAGAATTTGTGAGTGTTACCACTGGAATCATCATTCTCCACGACGGGGACTGGGAGGAAAAACTAGTGCTTACAGACAAGTAAAGAGAGATTTCAAGTTAAACTGAGAGTAAAATTGACAGGGGACATCCAAAATCAGGAGATCAAATTAAGCATTAAACAGTCAATTCAACAGCAAAGACCTGATGGTAGCTACAGACGGCAATTAGAAAGTATAAGCAATCTGATCCTACAGAAGCTAGGGAGGGTTGGGGGGTTGGAGGGTAGAAAAGAGTCCTAATACTTTTTTGGCCACTTCATCCCAGGGCCTTACAATTTCATCCTATAGTGGGCTTGAATCCTGAGGAAGGGCCGGGTAAAGTTGAATCCAGAGGCAGGAATACAAAGATCGAGTGCATTTCTCAAGCCATGTAATATGGTTCACAAACATCTCACCCACCATTGTATTTTGGTTTTCTTTTATAGGAAGAATATACAAAGGCAGATTCACACATTAATTTCTGGACTCAAGAGAAACAACATTTAAAAAGTCTTTTTAGTAAGTAAAGTTTCATCAAGTAAATGATGTTCTTATTTCCCCTGGAGACAGGCCCTAGAACCCAGGGCCTCCTAGAAGGTAGGCAGGGCTGCTTTATGTCATTTATATGCAGCATCAGAGAAAATAGCATCCAAAATAACACAACTCTGCTCTTCCTACAGTTCTGTTTGTAGTCATTCAAAATAAGACTTGGGCTTATTTTTTCTAAAGGCGAATGAATTTTATGTCAACCTCGAGGAAATGCAGTATTTAAAGTTAACCTTATTATAGGAGGAATTCCTGGAAAGATATAATAAAACCCAACAGTTGGTAGATTCAAGCTGGAGGTCACTCTAATTAAGAAAGTAAAGAGTAAATGGAATGCAAACAATCCTATTTCACACTAAACAATTCAACTGGGGAATCATTTTAACACAGTGACTCAAGGGTGGGTTACATTCTCCCATGCACAAGCACAGCCCCCATTGACTATCAGCAGAGACACTGATGCATATCTAGAAACAGTTTGGGGCCTAGAGGCTGGTGAAATAAATTGTGTGAATCAATTTAAAATGCAGCCAGATGTTTTTTACTCCAAAAATGAAAGGACATGGAATGGGGGGCGGAGGGGAGCAGGGGAGAATCCACAGATAGCCCACATGGCAGAAGACTGAGGCACAGGCAGTTTTAAAGTCAGCCATAAATTGGCTAACTTGACCTCTTTTCCTCTCTTGCTATCTTTTTATTCCGTTAAAGGAACCATGCATACCAATAAATTATTTCATTTGATAAGCATTTTGGAAGGCCTCCTCATTTTAAAGCACTCTGAGGAAAACAGAGATGGATTGACCTGAATGCTGATCTCAAGAAGTTCAAGACTTGGCTAATAGGAGAAATGACTTGTGTGTGTACAAGATTAAACAAGGGAGACATTCAGAAAATAATCACCGATATGTGAATAAAATTGCCTACAAGGATTTCATGGAAGCATTACTGTAGTGAAAAACTGTATTCAGGAGGGAGTAGTTAAGAATGATACTTTTTAAAAAGTACCTAGTAATAATGATGGAATAGTTTGCAACCATTAAAAACAATGCTGGAAAAAATATTTAAGGACTTGGAAAACTGTTGATGAAATATTGTTGTTTAAAAAAAAAAGCTAACCAAATACTATATACACTGTACTCCATTTTTGAAAGAAGAAAAGAAAAAATATTTTTACATTGGTTTCTTTGTACAAGGGAGAAACAAGTATTTAGCAAAATATTAACAACGTTTATCTTCTGGTGGTAGCATTAGGAGTGGCTGTTTACTTTCTTTTTACTTTTTAAAAAATCACCTATATTTTCCACAATAAACATACATTTTTGATAACTAACAAAAGAAAAAACTTAAAATGAGAATTTAGCAAAATATTAACAATGTTTATCTTCTAGTGGTATCATTAGGAGTGGTTGTTTACTTTCTTTTTACTTGTTTTTAATCATCTATATTTTCCACAATAAATATACATTATTTTTGATAACTAAAAAAGAAAAAAAAATTCAAATGAGAGTTTAAAAGGAGGACAGAAATACAACACAGAGAAATTTACAAGAGGGAGAAAACGCCAGTTTGTTCCAGTCCCAACAAGGGTCTTCCTAGAGGGTGTCACTGGAGCCGATAGAATGAGACCCAAGTCCAGTTCAGAAGCAAAGGAAAGTTTTATTCTTTGATCAAAGAATGAAGAGGTGCGAGCTCGGGCTCCAGAGCACACGCTCTACTCTTCTGAAGGCCTTGGGTAGGGCTGCTTTATAGGGTTCTTGTTCGCAGGGAGGGAGCTCACTTCTCGCGGGGGCGGGGCGCAGACACGGGCACAGACGCAGGCGCAGCTGTGCTGCTCGGGGCTCCAGATCACAGTGCCGAGCGCAGCACCTCTGCGCATGATCTGCTGCCGCCATCTTGAATTGAGTGTGCTGCGCGGCTTCTGCGCACGGCCCTCAGCTGAGGTGTCAGCGCCGCCGTTCTGCACCAGGAGCTCTGGTCTGAAGTGCTGGGTGCGAGGCCTCTGCATGCGGCCCCCTATGAGGAAGTGAAACTAGACAAAGCACGATGGAAAAGGGAGAGAGAAAAAGGTCAGATTTTATTTTATTACCCAGATTCTATTTTTATTCTGCGGGTATTGTTAATGGGCTTTGCCGGTGACAAATCCCTCCTGTGTCTTTTGTCCTGCTCCTCATTCTTGAAGGGCTCTGAGGGGCGACGGTCCATCTTCTGTAACTGTTTCTTGCTGATCTGGGGCGTCGTCATGACCCTGGGTAGAAGAGCGGAACTTCTCCCAGCCGCCTTTAGATGTGTTTGAGGGTCACCAGGTCTCGGCCCTGACTGTTCGTGTCCCTGAGTGACCACCATTTGTGTACCATTTTGGAGACAAGGACACCAGACGATTTCAGATACATGGTCCAGATATTAGCAAGAGAATAATGGTCACATGTCAAATTTTCCCTAAACATGCAGGTATCTAGGTCTTTAGCCTATAGGCAGAGTGCCCTGACGATATGCTCACTGCCAGGGCCTCAGTCTCCCTGGTCACATTTTGGTTGCTTTACGGAAGAGAAGCTTCAGATGAGAAAGAGGTTCGCAGGAGCAGTTAGTCAATGGGGTCCATTGCCCCAGGTTGTCCCTCTGGAGTTTGGGGCTCGGGGGCCCCTTCACTCAAGTTCGACGTCCCACGGAGTGATCCCCTGCGGCTTCAGGGAAGAATGGGTAGTGAGATCACCAGGTGGGGCCCATTCCATCCAGGAGTGCGGTGGTCTTGCGGGCTGCTGGTGTGCCAGGTTTTTAGGTTCACCCTGTGTCCCGGCCGGAAGGGGTGCAGGGCCAGATCGGTGGATGTGGGGAGCACCTGTTACCATATCCCGTGAGAGCTTTCATGGTTTCTCCTACCCGAAGAGCACACGAGTTCTTCCATTTCAAGGGGGTTGTTCCTTCTCCTGGGCTTGGGGAATGGGCCTACCTTATATGAGTTTAGAATGTCATCCACATACTGATCTTTTAGGTCTTTTGTTAAAGTTTCCCCAAAGATGATGGGGGGATTTTTGAACCCTTGAGACAGGACTGTCCAGCAGTATTGTTGTTTTGTGTGTTTGGGTCCTGCCACTCAAAAGCAAAAATTTCTTGTCACTCTGGGGCTAATGGAATACAGAAGGAGGCGTCTTTTAAATCCAACATGGAATACCAGGTCCTTGTGGACAGCAGAGTGCCCAGCAGGGTGTAGGGATTAGGGACTATTGGATATATATCCTGGGTGACTTCACTGACTGCCCCAAGGTCCTGCACCATCCATTATTCCCCATTGGGTTTATTTACAGGAAGAATGGGGGTATTACAGGCTGACTGGCAGGGTCTAATAAGGCCCTAGTCAATTAGGCCCTAACAGGGGCAGTGCCCAACGAAGTCTCCCGACGGAGAGGATACTGTTTTCTATTGGGCCATGTATATACTTTTCCAGTTATATAGAAGTGGTAAATGTATACCTGGATGAGCCCTCCTTCTCCACTGGGGACCTGCCTCAAAAGGAGTACTTCATACTTTTCCTGGCAGGTTGTTGGACCCTGGCTGGTAACTAGTCCCACTTTGTGTAGTTGCTGAACTGGGTTATAGGGGAGGGAGCTTGTATGGAGGGAGTCTCTGGGGCTTGGGGTCCAAGTTGGGACATAAGAAAGAAGGGGGTAGGGAGGCAGCAGTAGGAGGAGGATTAGGGACGAGATCAAGAAGGTCTTCAGGAGGAGGGTCAAGCTGGTATTACCCCAGTGGAGGAGATCCCACATCCCTTTTGAAGGCCTTTGTTCTGATATAAGGCCATAAAAAAATGGACATAGGGAATTTCATCCCATTTCTTTTGTCTTTGGCATTGCAGGTCCAATTGAAAAACAGTGTTATAATTTAGAGAACCACTGATGAGCGAGCTTTCCCCGTCTCCCAGCCGATATTGGAGTCAGGCTGTAATACACAGGAAGATAAAACGTTGTAGGGTCGGGGTAATACCTGAAAAACTCGAGTTCTGCAGGATACACCCCAAGGGGCTATCCTTTGGTACTGTAGACATTTGGCTCCCCATACCTCAGATGTTCTATTGTGGATGTTTGCAACCACTGGTGGTGGTGGGGAGGGTGTGTGGAGTGATCTGCTGGCAGGCAAATGCCACAAGATTTGACCCAAAAAAGATTTCTGGTTCAGGAAATTTGGAACCAGCACCAAACTGTTAATGGAGGCGTCCAGCTGGCGTGAACTCTGATGTAACTGGGGGTCTCCCTTGAATTATAACAGCCTGTGCTTGAGATAGTTAGTCCCTCCCCAGTCACAGTGTCCCACAGGAGGTGAGACAGGACTGCCTCTGGGCCCGAGCAGCTTAGCCATGTTAGTTCCTGACCACACTGGTCCGTTAGCGGGTGGCACAGGTGTCAGAGGTGGGGGTCTTCTCTTTCCTCCTTTCTGCCGAAAAGGAGGAGTTCCTGGACTTCCCTCTGGTGAGAGCTAAAAGCACGAGGAACTCCCTCGCGGTACTCACCAGATCACTGGGGCAGCTGGTATTCTGTGCTGATACCGGGAGGAGAGGCTGTGGAACCTCAGTCGATAAAGAATCACCCAATGTTGGCCTTACGACCCGGAGCGGGAGGAGAGGTCAGGCAGTGGGTGTTTCCTGTTCTTGCCATCTGCTCACAGTGCTTCCTGATAATGGGGTTCCTGGTCCTGCAAGCAGGTTGCAGGGCTCCCCAGCTACTTCAGAGAAACTAGCCTGATCGGAAGAGGTCAAGTTATGGGTCACGGACCTACCTTGGGAACCTTTCGCACTCAGGCGTCCTCGGTGCCTTTTCTTGAACTCAAAGCCAGCGTCCTTCTTCTGTTTTGTCAGGTGGTCCTTATTACCTGGGATTTTCCAAGTCTTGTCTCCGGGCTCACAGGTCTGGCTGCTTTCCTTTACCAAACCAAAAGTGGCTATGGAGGATGCTACTGTTGACCCCTGGAGGTCTGCGAGGAGGGCAAAAGCCCTGTTGTGGCCGCTAGTGCCTTGTACAGGGGTCAGGAGGAGAGCACTACTGGCAAGACAGGGGCAAGACTGCCATGGCTCCCTCACGTCCACAGGTCCCCAAAGTCCCCAGGCATCTGGGAAGGCCAGCCAGAGGCAGCGGGGAGACATGCATGATTTTCAATCTCTGATCCCCCACGATGCCACAGTATGATCCTCTCAAGGGCGTGCAGTCAGATGACTCTGAGGACTATGCTGTGTGAGCACCACACCCGGATATCGGGTTGCCGGGCAGAGTTGTTCTGAATTCGGCCAAAGGCTGCCACCGTTCTACTCTGTCAGAGTGTACTCAGAGACCAGAGGCAGTCATTCCCAGGTGAACCTCCCAAAGCCTCCACCGTTCTCCCGCTGGAGCCAGGGTGAACCCCGAGCTTAGTGGACAGGTGCAGGTGAAAAAGCCATCTGGGTTGCCAACATGTGTTGCTGATCCTTTCGAGTCACGTCCCAACAAGGGTCCTCCTGTCTGGTGTCATTCCAGCCAATAGAATGAGTCCGAGTTCAGTTCAGAAGCAAAGTAAAGTTTTATTCTTTGATCAAAGAATGGAGAAGTGCAAGCTTGAGCCCTAGAGTACATGCTTTTCCTAAAAGGCCATTGGCGGGGCTGCTTTATAGGGTTCTCGTCAGTGGGGAGAGGGGGGTGGAGTTCTTGCGGGTCGGGCACAGCTATGCTGCTGCTCAGGGCTCCAGATCCAAGTGCCAGGTGCGGCATCTCTGCACCTGGTCTGCCATCGCCATCTTGAATTGCAGTGTTGTGACACACAGCACACCAAGTTGAAGTGTCGGGCACAGCCTTTCACTCTAGGAGCTCTGGCCTGAAGTGCTGGGTACAAGGCCTCTGCACTTGGCACCCTATGAGCAAGTAAAACAACTAAGCACAGAGGAGAAGAAAGAAAAAAGGTTAGACTTTATTTTATTACCCAGATTCTATTTTTATTTCCTGGGAATTGTTAAGGGGCTTTGCCAGTGACAAGTTGAGAAGGTATTAGGAATCAGGGGGTGGAAGTGAAGGACATGGCGTTAGAGTTAGTCAATGGAGGAGAAAGAGAACTGAAGGTAAAATATCCAATGCTGATTTCTCTCACCAAATTTCCAACCATTCCCTCTTTGTGGCCTTACTATAGCAGTAAGTATGCAGGGCCACTGTGCTGCACAACTTTTAGGGGGCACCATCTATGCTGCAGTCCATGTAAATACCCCTGGAGTTGTACAACCTATAGCCCTGTGGGCAAATACGTTCATTTTAGAACTTATGGTCCTTGCTCTTACAAACAAACAAACGAAAAGCAAAAGAAAGCCAGCCAGCCAGCCAGCCAGGGAAATTCCAATCACTTTATTGGTCTAGATCAGTAGAGGCTGGGATTACACCAAGATGCCTCATGGGCATCTGATAGAGATAGGCTTACTAGGTAGGATTCTGCACTAGCCTCCTCCAGCCCTACTTCCGTGGCCAGCTACATAGTTTGCAGGGTTCAGTGCAAAATGAAACGTGAGACTCCCACCCTTGTCCAAAAAGCAGGGGGAAAGTGCAAGTTATTTGAAGAGACCCAGAATATACCACTGTAGCATAAATATAATTTTGAGCTGAAGACATTTGAGAATCAACAGATTCAGGAAGAGGTTCTGTTTCTGCTCCCCTTTTCTGCCAAAAACAGAGGCTTGCAAAAGAACTCAGCTGCCATAAATCTGCCTCCAAGAGAGGCTTTCTGTACCAGGGGCAAAGAGTGACTCCTGTCGACTTAAAGAAAAATGCACAATATAAGAGTTGTGAGTTTAAGTTTTATTTAGGGGCCTTACTGACAACTATCACCTGGGAAACAGCCTCCCAGTAGCTCTGAGGGGACTGCTTCAAAGAGGCAGGGGAGAAACCAGCTTACATATGATTCTTGGCTAGTGAAAACATGCAGTCAAGCATAACATCTCCGTAAAAGATTACTGCTAGTCACAGAGAACAGACATCTCAAGTTAATAATTTTAGTGCTTTGCTGTGTATGGGAAGATGCACTAATGTGGGCTCGTTAAAATTCTTCCTGAGATATACATCTAACTATCTAAGGGGCCGGTTTTCCAAAGCACAGAGTGCCTCATCCTATTCTTCATCCTAAATTCCTCTCAGGGTATACTGTTGGTTAGGGACAGCACTACCTGATGACTTAATCCTTGTAGAACTGGGTGGTGAGCAATGCTCTTTGTTCTTCTTTGTTTACAATCCTGCCACCAGCTGGGAGAAGTTGGCATAGGGGTAAGAAACTGCATAGACAGACTTTACGAAAACAACCTTACCTTAGTTTCCCCCCATATATTTCTCTGTCTTTGCCTACCATTTACTGTCCCTTGAAATCCTAACCTCTTTCCCTTGTAAAGATGGTATATACACCCCAAATTCTAGCCATTTCCTTGTCACAGTTTCCTGTGCACTCTTGCATATGTATGTGAATAACATCTGTCTTTTCTTTTGCTAGGTTAACCTGTCTTTTATCAGTTTAATTTGCAGGCCTCCAAGTACTGAAGCTAATAGGGTAGAGGAAAAGTTTTACTCCCAACAGTATTAAAATATAAAACTCTTTCCTTTCTTCTTTGGTTTCTCTTTTGATTTGTCATAGTGTTTTTTGCTTTTTAGTGTTACTTTATGTAAAGAAAAATATAAAATTTAAATTGTTAGCATGAATTGTACCATTTACCTTTATATTGTACAATGTAGTTTTAAGTGCAAATATAAGAACATTTGTGCAAAAATCACTGAAATTATACAATTTATATTTTGTAGTTCATCCATGCGTACGTATTTTCTTATAAGAACAATGGAATAGCTGCATAAAACCAACTCAAATGTTTTATGTTTTACTTCTTGATGTGCACATATTCTACCAATACTCTCTACCATGACTTACAGATGACTAAGGAAGGACTGCTAAGAAAAGCAACTATGCACTGCTTCATCTTTCCCTTTCTTTTTTTTCTATCATTTTCAGTGTAAGTGCTTGGCTGATGCAGGGAAGTAACAAGAGTAAGAAAGGATATGTTAGGGTTCCTTGGTCAGCTGGGCCACTGCCTTCTTTCTGTGTCAGAAGCAAGTTCTAGTTTGAATGAAAAATGTGGCCTCAGCCTCTACTTAGTCATCTATGTAAATCTATTTACCTTGTAATGGCTTTGAGTCTCACTGAACTGCCACACATCCTGGGTCCATCAGAATTCTGTGTTCATGGGGCATCGTCTGACACTATATGCAAATGAATGGAAAGAAACTGAGGACTGTATATTCTACCTATCTCCTCTGCTCATGTGTGCACTCCAGTGTCCCAGAGACTTCACTTACAAAATGTAAGTTCAAAGGTAAAATTATTAAGAATTTCAGGATGATGACACCAGACACTTAAACCATGGGGCCCTTTTGAACATGGCACCCTGTACAATTGCACAACTACATGTGGCTAGTAGTTACCATGTTGGATAGTACAGGTCTAAAATACATAAGGAATTCCTTCAACTCAGTAATAGTAACCCCTAATGTCAATCCCCATAGGTAAATGGGTAAAGGATATGAATAGGCAATTTACAGTAGAGGAAATACTACTAAGATACAAAAAGATGCTCAAAATTATTACTAAATTCAAAAAATCAAATTAAATCTATAAGCCCAGAAAAATCACAAAGTTGGATAGTGGTAAGGGTTGGTGGGGATACAGGTATAAGTTGTCTTCATTTGCTGGGGGTGGGGGAGGGTAGACAGGTGTATATATTATGAAGAGTGATTTAGTCAAGTTAAATAGATGACAGCAATTAATTCTGCTCCTAGCCATTTATCCTAAAGAAATACTTACACAGCATAGACATTTATTTTTGTGTTGATTGTCTTCCCCACT
Source organism: Eschrichtius robustus (assembly GCF_028021215.1). NCBI lineage: Eukaryota > Metazoa > Chordata > Mammalia > Artiodactyla > Eschrichtiidae > Eschrichtius > Eschrichtius robustus. The sequence goes on along the minus strand of NC_090835.1, from coordinate 28,446,510 downwards.
GGACTATAAGCTTCACTGAGAGCAGGGACTTTATTTTGGTCATCTCTGTAAGTCCAATGTTGGGATCAGGGCTGGCACATAGTAGATGCTCAATAAATACTTGTAAAATGAATGAATGAATGCTCTAGTCATTACAGAAACCCAATGAAGCATGTGTTTTACAGATGAAGAAAATAAAACTCAGAGTGGCCATCATCCCTCCAACATCATATTGATATGTCCAGTTGGAGGCAGAGATGGCATTAGCACAAAGTCCAACAGCCCAGGCTGATACCCAGGCTGACTCCCAGGCATCATCCATTCATTATTTCAACATTTCTTATTGAGTATCTCATAGGGAAAGTCAGCCTACAAGTAAGTGGAAAGAGCAACGCACAACCACATTTTCAGGGTTTAAATTAGAGCCTGTCTCAGTACAGAAAGAGTCTACTAGGTAAGGCTTCCCTCTATTGCCTTCCTGGGTTCTTGGGTCGTGCCTTTTCCAAGAGGTGCTACTTTTTAAAAAAGAAGAAAAAGGGAAAAAGGGAAAGGGAAGGAAAGGAGGCTATCTAACAGACTTAAGGTTTTTGTTTTATTGCATACATTTAGCCATTCAGGAAAAAAAAGAGGCAGTCTCAGAGAGAACCAATTCACAGCTTTATTTTACAGCTTTAATGTTAAAAAGGGTTAACATTTACCCGCCAGCTTGCTTACTTTTTGGTTTTTGCCTTTCCTTTCTCTCTGTACCTTTGATGCGTTATCTCATGAAAATAATTTGAGTACTTGCTTCAGTTTTCTCAGTTCTTTCTGGCCATTCATCCCTTGGCAGGTCTCACCTTATTTGGGTCTAAGTACTCACTCTACACCTCCTCTTCCCCCCCCCCCCCCCCCCGCTATTTCATGAATCAAGTGTTAACTAACTTTATAGCAAAACAAAGCCATCTGGAAATTGGCATTTCTATGATGTGTTCCTAAAACTGCTGTTCATCATTCCTGGTGTGTGTGCATGTGTAAAAATACCCGGCATACATTTAAAGCAGGAAGCACTGGAAAGGCTGTGTGTACTTCTAGAAACCAGAATGCATGCCATAAGGGGAGGGCATACTCTGAGAGCTCTAAAGGTTGAATGACTATTGGTATCAGGTATGCTAAATATTTGACCATTTTGACTAAATGCTATTATTCTGAACATGTTCTACCTTCTGTATTTGCCAAAAGAGTATTTTCCAATTGCAAAAAGGATTACAGTTATACTTGGTCAAAACACATAGCCTTTTTTCTTCATTAGTTAATTTGTTTATATCCAGCCCTGCTTATGGCAAGAGGATGTGAGGTAGCTCAAACACAGTTTGATGGACTGGATTATCTGGGGAAGCATTCCTTTCCTATGCTGATTCCTACTTTCAAATGGATAACAGTAGTAAAACTAATAACAAAGTAATGATTCAGAATCACTAATATCCTTTGAGTGACTACCATGTGCCAGACTCTTTGCCAAGTACTTTGCATATATTTTCTCATTTAATCCTCACAACAAACCAAGAATAGATACTACTTTTGACCCCATTTCATTGACAAGTAAAATGAGGTTTAGAGAAATGGAGTGCACAACAGCATTTAATTAACAAGAGGTGAAGATGGGATGAATGTAAGCCTGTTCCAGAAGCTTCCTCCCTACCAGCCCTATTCACATTTCTGGTGGAAGATGTCCTGGCTGGAAGAAAAGTTCCTAATCATTTACTTGAGTCCGAGAGACACCTAATGACAGGTTGGAAGAGATGGACGACTAAGGCTGGAGGTACAGAGACAAAATGTGTGATTATCTCAAGTTGCTCATATCCAGTGGGGGAATATAATGAGTTCCCATATACTGCTGTGCCCAAGGCATCTCCCTGGGCTTTAGGGTAGTGATCACATCTATTATACTGACCAGTCTATCCCCAGTCCCTAGAACATTAGTGTTTGATGAGTACTTGTTGAATGAATATAACATTGGGTTCACTAACTCAGAAAAGAAACGTTTTTAGGAGGTGAGAGTGTCTAGAGACACTACCTTCAGGAATTAAAGAATGGAGCAGGAAGACGAGTGAATTTCCCTGCAGTAGGCAACCTCTAAGAATAAGTGTTTGTTATTTCACAGTTTCTGTGGGTCAGAAGGATCCAGCTAATGCCTGTATTCCTGACCCACAGAAACTGTGAAATAATAAACATTTATTGTTTTAAGCTGATAGGTTTTAGGGTAATTTGTTATGCAGCAATACATAACTAATACATTTCCTTATAACTTCCAATGAAACAAGGACTCTAAAGAGGAGTTGCAGCTATGAAAATGGATAGGACCACCTACAACTGCCCTGTTTGTTACTTCCTGGCTAATTTCCCCATAGTAATTATCTGTAAACATCCTTACAATAGAAAGGGACAATGTGCTTATTTTCAGGGGCAACAAAAGGGTGAGGAGGCCTGAGGATGGTTGGTTCCATTCCACAGCCAGTCCTAGGAAGAAAGGACCCTCAAGAAGATGAACATGTCATCATAGCTTTGAAAAGGAAAGACAGCAAGGCATGGGGAGTGTGTCTAGGAATAACAATTAACTCTATGGAAAATTCATCCTGGTTTCCCAGTACTCTTTAACACTGAAGTTGGGTGATGTATCGAGTAGGATTAGGTTCAGCTATGTAAAACAGGAACCTCTTAAGTAACACTTAAAGGAAAACGAGTTTGCTTCTCTGTTACGTAGGAGAATTCTCACGTAGGAGGAGGTCATTTGAAGACTGGTCTAGCAGCTCAGTGATGTCATGCAGGTCCAGTCTCCTCCCATTCATCTTCGAGGACATGCCTAGAGGGCAGCCCCACCCTCCCAGTCCAACATGGCTATTTGATTTCTGCGTGTATATCATCATTCCAGCAACAGGAGGGAGGAAAGGGGAAGGAAGAGTACGCTCATCCTTTCAAATAGACCTCCTAGAATCCCAGATGACTCTCCTCTTTATTTCCTAGTGACCAGAACTAATTCATGTGGGCATGCCTATCTGCAGAGGTGGTAGTGAAATGTGCCCAGCTAAACAAAAATGTTCCGTTAGTAAAAGGAAGGGGAGGCAGGCAGTAACCTTTGCTACAGGTAACCAGCAAGCACCAGATGTTTTGTTATTCTAAGATTTCCAGGATCTGACTCATCTCGCATTTTCAGTTTTATCTCCTTCCTTTAATTCCATCGAACAGGAATAGACACCACTCTTTTTGCCTTTCCATCTTCATACCTTTGCCTCTGCTGGTACTGCTGCTAGAGTCCCAGCCCCCACCATTCATATTCATCTAGCTCCAAAACCACTTCTGTGATTCTTTTTTTTTTTTCATGTCATTCTTTAAAAGTAATTGAAAATTACAGAACATTGCAAAAATAAAAATAATACAACAACACACGTATATCTCCTGTGATTCTTTTCTCAATACTCTCCTTCCTCTGAAAACTCACAGCACTGATTTGTACCTTTACCCACTTAACTAGAGGAAATAATATTACCATTATTTTTCAACTACCAGACATTGCATTGGGAATGCAAATATGAATTAGAAAAGGACCCAGCCGTTGAAAACTGTATAATGGTCAATTGATAAATGTCAAATAATGAATGACTAATCTGCTTTGAAGCCTCATATTAAGCTTTGATTACATAAGGTCTTCATAATCATACACATTACAAAGGATGTACACAGGCCACAACAGGATTTCTTTACTACCTCCTATGTGTTTCGTACTGTGTTTCACACATGAGCCTTCCATCCTACACTCACACGTTTATTTAATATCTATGTGCCTAACATTGTGCAAGGCACTGGGCATAAAAAAAAAAACAAAAAACGCCTGATCCCCTTCCTTAGAGACAAATAAACAGATTATTACAACATGGTACAGTAAAGAACTAGGTTGGAGACACCTACAGAGTGATAACAAAGCCTAGCCTAAAAGGGTTAGAAATCTCCCACGAGAAAGTGACACTTAAATCTGAAAGATAAGCAGAAGTTGGCCAAACCCAGAAGAAAAGGGGTAGCATTGCAGGGTTGAGGGAACATCATCTACAGAGGCCCAGTGGTGAATGACAGAACACAGTGCATTTTATGGTACAGGAGCATGGCCCAAACTTAGGATTCGAAGTTGGGAACAGTAGGAGATGGTGTTGCAGGTGTATTAGGTAGACAGCTGTATCAAAATCAGTAAGGAACTGTATCTGACTGTGAATAACATCTGCCCAAACAGTGTCTTAAACAAAAGATTCTATTTTTCTATTTATTTAATTTTTCATTTTTTCTAGTTTTATTGAGATATAATTGACAAATAGAAATAATTTATATTTAAGGTGTACCAATGTGATGTTTTGATATACATATATATTGTAAAATGTTCACTACAATCAAGCTAAATAACATATTCATCACCTCACACAGTCACCTTGGTTTTTTGTTTTTTCTTTTCGGTGAGAACAATTAAGATCTACACTCTTAGCAAATTTCAAATATACAGTACAGTATTGTTAACTAGAGTCACCCTGTTGTACATAAGATCCCCAGAACTTTAAGCATGGAACAGTTCTCCCTCAGAGCTTCCAGAGGAACCAACCTTGCTGACACCTTGATTTTGGACTTCTGAATTCCTGAAATGTGAGACAATAAAGTTCTGTTGGCTGAGCCACCCAGTTTGTTGTAATTCATTATGGCAGCTCTAGAAAACTAATACAAGGTTTAAAGGCACATTAAGGAGAACAAATCAACAACACTGAGTGGGCATGAGGAAAGATTCCCTGCTTTCTGGTTTGGCCAAGTAGGCAAATGGTGGTGCTTTCACGGAGGTGAGGAACACAAGAGGAAGGACAGAATCGGGAGCAAAAAAAAAAGGTTCAGCTGTAGACAGTTGTTTTGCAGGTTCCTAAGGGACACGGAGGTGACAGGTCTGGGATGGAGATCAGATGTAGCAGCTCTTGAAGCCATTAGGGTGGCTCTTGCTTGCAAGTTGCTTCATATTTGGCCAGAGGGATGAGGCTTTCACATGTGAGGTGATTCAGGAACACCTGAGACACTATGTAATAAATTGCCAAAATGTGGAGCATAACTATTTCAGGAGGCTTCAATTAGGGAAAATTGATGTAAGGTGGAAAAAACGGCCCATGATTCTATACTAATGAGCAAGGTTGTTTCATTTATATTATTAATTATCACAAACCTGCATTAGCCTCTGACCAAACAGGCTGTATCAACTCAAAGAATGGTTTTCATCACACATGTGGATGCTCACAGAATGTTAGAACTGGAGAGGACACATCCTGTTCAACCTCCTCCCCTTACAGATGGAAAAGCAGAGACTGTGAAGGAGAAGGACTTGTCCAAAGTCAGTAAGAGGACCAAATGAGATCCCAGCACTGGCTTGGCCTGCACCCTGAAACTTATATAAGAAAATGAATTGTGAAAAACCTTATCTGAAGGAAAATGATGTGTGGTTTGATCTATAAAAGTCAAATGATGAGGAAAATGACCAGATGAAAATATTGTCAGTCTCCAGAGGCAGAAAGACCTGGTTTCAAACCAAAATGTAATCGGGGCATATCTGTAAGGATGCTTTTGGTTTTAAAAAAAAAATCACAACAATAAGAAAATTATTGGTTCAAGATGGCGGAGTAGAAGGACGTGCTCTCACTCCCTCTTGTGAGAACACCAGAATCACAGCTAACTGCTGAACAATCATCGACAGGAAGACCCTGGAACTCACCAAAAAAGATACCCCACATCCAAAGACAAAGGAGAAGCCACAATGAGACGGTAGGAGGGGCACAATCACAATAAAACCAAATCCGTGACTGCTGGGTGGGTGACTCACAAACTGGAGAACACTTATACCACAGAAGTCCACCCACTGGAGTGAAGGTTCTGAACCCCGCGTCAGGCTTCCCAACCTGGGGTTCCGGCATCGGGAGGAGGAATTCCTAGAGAATCAGACTTTGAAGGTTAGCAGGATTTGATTGCAGGATTTTGACAGGACTGGGGGAAACAGAGACTCCACTCTTAGAGGGCACACACAAAGTAGTGTGCACATCGGGACCCAGGGGAAGGAGCAGTGACCCCAAGGGAGACTGAACCAGACCTACCTGCTAGTGTTGGAGGGTCTCCTGCAGAGGTGGGGGGGTGGTTGTGGCTCACCTTGGGGACAAGGACACTGGCAGTGGAAGTTCTGGGAAGCACTCCTTGGCGTGAGCCCTCCCAGAGTCCGCCACTAGCCCCACCAAAGAGCCTGTAGCTTCCAGTGATGGGTCGCCTCAGGCCAAACAACCAACAGGGAGGGAACCCAGCCCCACCCATCAGCAGACAAGCGGATTAAAGTTTTACTGAGCTCTGCCCACCAGAGCAATGGCCAGCTGTACCGACCACCAGTCCCTCCCATCAGGAAACTTGCACAAGCCTCTTAGACAGCCTCATCCACCAGAGGGCAGACAGCAGAAGCAAAAACTACAATCCTGCAGCCTGTGGAACAAAAACCACGTTCACTGAAAGATAGACAAGATGAAAAGGCAGAGGGCTATGTACCACATGAAGGAACAAGATAAAACCCCAGAAAAACAACTAAATGAAGTGGAGATAGGCAACCTTCCAGAAAAAGAATTCAGGATAATGATAGTGAAGATGATCCAGGACCTCGGAAAAAGAATGGAGACAGAGATTGAGAAGATGCAAGAAATGTTTAACAAAGACCTAGAAGAATTAAAGAACAAACAAACAGAGATGAACAATACAATAACTGAAATGAAAGCTACACTAGAAGGAATCAATAGCAGAATAACTGAGGCAGAAGAACGGATAAGTGACCTGGAAGAAAAAATGGTGGAAATCACTGCTGCGGAACAGAATAAAGAAAAAAGAATGAAGAGAAATGAAGACAACCTAAGAGACCATTGGGACAACATTAAATGCAAAAACATTCGCATTATAGGGGTCCCAGAAGGAGAAGAGAGAGAGAAAGGACCTGAGACAATATTTGAAGAGATTATAGTCGAAAACTTCCCTAACATGGGAAAGGAAATAGCCACCCAAGTCCAGGAAGCACAGAGAGTCCCATACAGGATAAACCCAAGGAGAAACACGCTGAGACACATAGTAATCAAAGTGGCAAAAATTAAAGACAAAGAAAAATTATTGAAAGCAGCAAGGGAAAAACGACAGATAACACACAAGGGAACTCGCATAAGGTTAACAGCTGATTTCTCAGCAGAAACTCTACAAGCCAGAAGGGAGTGGCATGATATACTTAAAGTGATGAAAGGGAAGAACCTACAACCAACATTACTCTACCTGGCAAGGATCTCATTCAGATTTGATGGAGAAATCAAAAGCTTTACAGACAAGCAAAAGCTAAGAGAATTCAGCACCACCGAACCAGCTCTACAACAAATGCTAAAGGAACTTCTCTACGTGGGATACACAAAAGAAGAAGAGGACCTACAAAAACAAACCCAAAACAATTAAGAAAATGGTCATAGGAACATACATATCGATAATTACCTTAAACGTGAATGGATTAAATGCTCCAACCAAGAGACACAGGCTTGCTGAATGGATACAAAAACAAGACCCATATATATGCTGTCTACAAGAGACCCACTTCAGACTAGGGACACATACAGACTGAAAGTGAGGGGATGGAAAAAGATATGCCATGCAAATGGAAATCAAAAGAAAGCTGGAGTAGCAATACTCACATCAGATAAAATAGACTTTAAAATAAAGAATGTTACAAGAGACAAGGAAGGACACTACATAATGATCAAGGGATCAATCCAAGAAGAAGATATAACAATTATAAATATATATGCACCCAACATAGGAGCACCTCAATACCTAAGGCAACTGCTAACAGCTATAAAAGAGGAAATCAACAGTAACAATAATAGTGGGGGACTTTAACACCTCACTTACATCAATGGACAGATCATCCAAACAGAAAATTAATAAGGAAACACAAGCTTTAAATGACACAATAGACCAGATAGATTTAATTGATATTTATAGGACATTCCATCCAAAAACAGCTTTCTTCTCAAGTGCGCACGGAACATTCTTCAGGATAGATCACATCTTGGGTCATAAATCAAGCCTCAGTAAATTTAAGAAAATTGAAATCATATCAAGCATCTTTTCTGACCACAACGCTATGAGATTAGAAATCAATTACAGGGGAAAAAAATGTAAAAAACACAAACACATGGAGGCTAAACAATACGTTACTAAATAACCAAGAGATCACTGAAGAAATCAAAGAGGAAATCAAAAAATACCTAGAGAAAAATGACAAAGAAAACACGATGATCCAAAACCTATGGGATGCAGCAAAAGCAATTCTAAGAGGGAAGTTTATAGCTCTACAAGCCTACCTCAAGAAACAAGAAAAATCTCAAATAAACAATCTAACCTTACACCTAAAGGAACTAGAGAAAGAAGAACAAACAAAACCCAAAGTTAGCAGAAGGAAAGAAATCATAAAGACCAGAGCAGAAATAAATGAAATAGAAACAGAGAAAACAGTAACAAAGATCAATAAAACTAAAAGCTGGTTCTTTGAGAAGATAAACAAAATTGATAAACCTTTAGCCAGACTGATCAAGAAAAAAGAGGGAGAGGACGCAAATCAATAAAATTAGAAATGAAAAAGGAGAAGTTACAACAGACACCGCAGAAATACAAAGCATCCTAAGAGACTACTAAAAGCAACCCTATGCCAATAAAATGGACAACCTGGAAGAAATGGACAAATTCTTAGAAGGGTATAACCTTCCAAGACTGAACCAGGAAGAAATAGAAAATATGAACAGACCAATCACAAGTAATGAAATTGAAACTGTGATTAAAAATCATCCAACAAACAAAAGTCCAGGACCAGTTGGTTTCACAGGTGAATTCTATCAAACATTTAGAGAAGAGCTAACACCCATCCTTCTCAAACTCTTCCAAAAAATTGCAGAGGAAGGAACACTCCCACACTCCTTCTGTGAGGCCACCATCACCCTGATACCAAAACCAGACAAAGATACAAAAAGATACAAAAAGAAAATTACAGACCAATATCACTAATGAATATAGATGCAAAAATCCTCAACAAAATACTAGCAAACAGAATCTAACAACACATTAAAAGGATCATACACCATGATCAAGTGGGATTTATCCCGGGGATGCAAGGATTCTTCAATATAGGCAAATCAATCAATGTGATACACCATATTAACAAATTGAAGAAGAAAAACCATATGATCATCTCAGTAGATGCAGAACAAGCTTTTGACAAAATTCAACACCCATTTATGATAAAAATGCTCCAAAAAGTGGGCATAGAGGAAACCTACCTCAACATAATAAAGGCCATATATGACAAACCCACAGCCAACATCATTCTCAATGGTGAAAAACTGGAAGCATTTCCTCTAAGATCAGGAACAAGACAAGGATGTCCACTCTCACCACTATTACTCAGCATAGTTTTGGAAGTCTTAGCCACGGCAATCAGAGAAGAAGAAATAAAAGGAATACAAATTGGAAAAGAAGAAGTAAAACTGTCACTGTTTGCCGATGACATGATACTATACATAGAGAATCCTAAATATGCCACCAGAAAACTTACTAGAGCTAATCAATGAATTGGGTAAAGTTTCAGGATACAAAATTAATGCACAGAAATCTCTTGCATTCCTATATACTAATGATGAAAAATCTGAAAGAGAAATTAAGGAAACACTCCCATTTACCACTGCAACAAGAAGAATAAAATACCTAGGAATAAACCTGCCTAGGGAGACAAAAGACCTGTATGCAGAAAACTATAAGACACTGATGAAAGAAATTAAAGATGATACCAACAGATGGAGAGATATACCATGTTGTTGGATTGGAAGAATTAATATTGTGAAAATGACTATACTACCCAAAGTAATCTACAGATTCAATGCAATCCCTATCAAATTACCAATGGCATTCTTTACAGAACTAGAACAAAAAATCTTAAAATTTGTATGGAGACACAAAAGACCCTGAATAGCCAAAGCAGTATTGAGGGAAAAAAGCAGAGCTGGAGGAATCAGACTCCCTGACTTCAGAGTATACTACAAAGCTACAGTAATCAAGACAATATGGTACTGGCATAAAAACAGAAATATAGATCAATGGAACAAGATAGAAAGCCCAGAGATAAACCCATGCACCTATGGTCAACCAATGTATGACAAAGGATGCAAGGATATACAATGGAGAAAAGACAGTCTCTTCAATAAGTGGTGCTGGGAAAACTGGACAGCTACATGTAAAAGAATGAAATTAGAACACTCCCTAACACCATACACAAAAATAAACTCAAAATGGATTAGAGGCCTAAATGTAAGACCGGACACTATAAAACTCTTAGAGGAAAACATAGGAAGAGCACTCTTTGACATAAATCACAGCAAGATCTTTTTTGATCTACCTCCTAGAGTAATGGAAATAAAAACAAAAATAAATGGGACCTAATGAAACTTCAAAGCTTTTGCACAGCAGAGAAAACCATAAACAAGACGAAAAGACAACCCTCAGAATGGGAGAAAATATTTGCAAACGAATCAACAGACTAAGGATTAGTCTCCAAAATATATAAACAGCTCATGCAGCTCAATATGAAAAAAACAAACAACCCAGTCCAAAACTGGGCAGAAGACCTAAATAGACATTTCTCCAAAGAAGGCGTACAGATGGCCAAGAAGCACATGAAAAGCTGCTCAACATCACTAATTATTAGAGAAATGCAAATCAAAACTACAGTGAGGTATCACCTCACACCAGTTAGAATGGGCATCATCAGAATATCCACAAACAACAAATGCTGGAGAGGGTGTGGAGAAAAGGGAACCGTCTTGCACTGTTGGTGGGAATGTAAATTGATACAGCCACTATGGAGAACAGTATGGAGGTTCCTTAGAAAACTAAAAATAGAATTACCATATGACCCAGCAATCCCACTACTGGGCACATACCCAGAGAAAACCATAATTCAAAAAGACACATGCACCCCAATGTTCATTGCAGCACTATTTACAATAGCCAGGTCATGGAAGCAACCTAAATGCCCATCGACAGACGAATGGATAAAGAAGAAGTGGTACATATATACAATGGAGTATTACTCAGCCATAAAAAGGAACGAAATTGGGTCATTTGTAGACACATGGATGGATCTAGAGACTGTCATACAGAGTGAAGTAAGTCAGAAAGAGAAAAACAAATATCGTATATTAACGCATGTATGTGGAACCTAGAAAAATGGTACAGGTGAACCAGTTTGCAGGGCAGAAATAGACACAGATGTGGAGAACAAACGTATGGACACCAAGGGGGAAAGCGGCAGGGTGTGGGGTGCTGGGGAAAAAAAAAAAGAAAATTATTGGTTAACACAATTGAAAAAGTCCAGTGGCAAGGAAGACTTTTTGAGTGTGGTTTCAGCAGGGCTCCAATTTTGTTTCTGCTGCTTTCTAGTTTCTCCTCTGCTCTTTGTAGCTTCACTCTTAGACTAGTTTCCCATAGCAGCCTTACGTGAGTGCATATCACCACCCAGAGCACACAGCATCTGTACAGTGGTGCACAAAGGGCAGAGAGTGGGGCAGGGGTCCACCAGGTGCAGACATTAGGAGACACATTAGCAGTAGACAATTTTAAAACAGCAGTAAAACCAACAAAGTGGATCTATTATTATCATTACAGTATAGTGGCGTTTTGAAACAAGGTCAGTGATGAAATGTTCGTCCCACCTAGGCCAACTGCAACCACACCCAATGCTTGGCACCCCAGTGCGTCTGTGCTCCAGAATTTCCAACAAAAGTCAAGAGAGCCACACTCACTGGACTAGATTAAGTCACCTACCTACACCTACACCAGTTGTGGCCAGTGGAAGTATGATATGTGCTGACTGGCTTAGCTTAAGTTATAGGCTGATTGCAGAGATGGAATCAGCTTTCTCAGACTCCTAAAAGTTCCCAATTGAAACCTGGAATGGGTGAGATGGGGAAAGGTGAACAGATGCTGGTGAAGCAACCACCAGATGTTCACCACACCTTGAGACATTAGGTCACAAGTCTCAGATATGTGCTAGATACTATCTTAGGAGCTCCACATATATGTAAATTCCAACCACGGGAGGTAGCTGTTCTGATTATTTCCAAGCAAATAGCACACTCAAGTTAAAGCACTTTGAGGAGGGCTTATTTGCACAGAGACTATTTACAAAGGTGTAGATAAGGTGTAAGAAACTACGAGGGAGCGTGCAGGGACCTAAGACTAGGAGCAGCAGAGCTGTCACCACCCCTAGGCCTACAGGGACAAGGGGAGGGAAGAGTTACCGGAAGCTGAAAAAGAGTGAGTTGTAAAGAGATGGTCTCAGAAACTTGATAGAAGCCATGGCATTTGGCTAAGAACATAGTTAACCCAGGGCAACTTCACAGCAAGAGAAACTAGGAAATAAATACCCTACCCTCATTCTTCTTCCTCCCAGCTATGGCAGGGGCTCTGTGTCGGCCAACGTGAACAGAAAGCATAGGGTGCCACAGCCTGCTGATGACATCCTTACAGATAGTCTCTTGGAGCAGAAATCAGGGTAGAAAGGGTGGAGGGTAGATTTGGAGGGACAGAGAGAAAACATCTAACCCATTCCATTTTACAGATAAGGAAACTGAGACCGGAAAGGTTAAGTTACTTGTCTGGTCCAGAGCATATATTCTTTTTTTACTTTTTTCTTTTTTCCAGCTTTACTGAGGTATACCTGCCAAAGCAGAGCATATACTTTTAATCAGTATACCATGTAATCTCTCAGAGTAAGTGAAAATCCAGGCAGAGTGCTGTATACATAATACATGCTTCACATATGTTATTTTTCCACTTCATTTTAGCCTCCACTGGCAAAGAGAAACCACTGATAAAATCAGAGTGTCCAGATCTTCCCCACACAGGGTGCCTCCCCCAGCAAATGAACTAAGGCTCCCTCCCAGGGAGTCAGCCTGCATCTCACATTCCACACAGTTCCAAAGCACCAGAGAGACCACAATATAAATGTAAAAGACATGCTGCTTTTCCTCTCTGCATTTCTAAACTAACTTGAATCGCTGGCTGTACCACAAAAATAAATCAAAATGTGAGAGTCTGTGAACAGTTCCCATTCAAGGTGCAATTGATTTGTGACACAATGCACATGGTAACCAGAGGCACACAGACTAAGTAAACAGGGTGTCTGACAATATGCACAGACTCCAGCAAGCAGTGCCTGCACATCCCCTCTCTAAGAAAATCAAAGCGTTTGACTGGTTTCTCCTTAATCCAATTCTTGCTCTCGCCTCACTCTTGTCAGAAAGGTGGGTGGCAGATATTATTTATCATTCCGGTGTCACTCGTGGGCTCAGAGAGTGACATGATTTACCTGTTGTCAAACGAGTTTTCAAAACAGCCTAACTCCGTTTGACACATTCTTTTCAGCAAGCCAAATATGCTGTCGGTCCATACCTTGAATGTGTCAAAATAATTTGCAGGCGACACCCACATCCCCATCCCATTTGATAGACCTGGGTTAGTCACTTGGAAGAGTTGCTAGGGAGGTTATTCAGAAAGGAGGAATGCCAGAAAATTAGAACTTCGGGGGCTGTGCATCACATGTACGAGGCTGATAATTATAATACTGATGCGTACAGGAGATGACTGTGGGCAGGGCACCTCGGCTAAGTGCGCATGTGATCTCAACTTAATGCTCACAAGCACCCTAAAAAGGGGTACTACTGGAACTTCCCTGGTGGTGCAGTGGTTAAGAATCCACCTGCCGATGCAGGGGACACGGGTTTGAGCCCTGGTCCGGGAAGATCCCACATGCCGTGGAGCAACTAAGCCCGTGTGCCACAACTACTGAGCCTGCACTCTAGAGCCCGTAAGCCACAACTACTGAGCCTGCGTGCCACAACTACTGAAGCCTGCACACCACGACTACTGAAGCCCACGCACCTAGAGCCCATGCTCTGCAACAAGAGAAGCCACTGTAAAGAGAAGCCCGTGCACTGCAAAGAAGAGTAGACCCCGCTCACCACAACTAGAGAAAGCCTGCACGCAGCAACGAAGACCCAATGCAGCCAAAAATAAATAAAATTTTAAAATAAAATTACATTAAAAAAAAGAAAAAGAAGGGGGCCCTACTGTCTCTACCATTTACATAAGAGGAACTTGAGTCCAGAGAGATTAAGTAACTTGCCTGGAGGCAGGGTCAGCTTCTTGGACGTGCAGCTTTAGAAGGGACCAGCACTTGGTTCAAGGTTCTGCTGTCGCCATCTTGAAATTCCTAATAACCTCTGAACGAGGAGACCTGCATTTTTATTTTGCACCAGGCCCTGCAAATAGTGTAGCAGGCCCTGCCTGTAGGCATCTATCCTACAAATACCTACATAGTACGTCCCAGGCACTGTATTAGGCAGAGGGGGTGACGATGTTCAAGTCCCTGCTCTCATGCAACTGCCATTCCACAGAGGGAGAAAGATGACAGTTAAGGCAGATGATGATGACTGCTATGAAGAAAGTAGATAGGGTGGTGAGATAAAGTAAATGTGGATGGGCAGGGCGCTACTTTATATAGGGTGGCCACCTCTGAACAGGTTACACTTAATGAGACCTGAGGCTGAGGAGGAGGCCAACTGGCAGGACCCAGAGAGAGGATCAGGCCAAGGGAGTGCAAACAAGGGCAAAGGGTCAAAGGAGGCAGGAGTGGGACATGAGAAGGTCCAGGAAGAGCCCTCAGGTACTTCACCTGTGTGATGGGAGCTGAAGCACAGACAGTGAGAGGAGAGGTGCAAGGTGAAGTTAAGGATAAGGCAGAAACCAGATCACATTGGGGCCTTTTAGGACAAGGTTAGGAGCTTGGATTTGATGCTCCTGCACTGAGAGGCCAAGGAAGCATATTAATCGAGGGCATGAGAGGAGCTCATGCATATTTTAAGATCACTCAGGCTACTGTGTAGAGAACAGATTAGAGGAGGGCAAGAAACACAGGAGTAAATCACAACTATAACCCACCACCACACATCACTGCTTCCAATAGAACCAGTTAGATAGAACGGGAGGCTATCATGAAGGGCTCCAGAGAATCTACACATAACTGATTCACATTTTATGTGCATGCATGTGTGTGAGTACACACGTGTACACTAATGAGGCATCTGGAGAATCCACGTATAACTGATACACATTTTATAAGTGAGTACAAATGTAAATTTTTAAATAAAATGTAAAAAAAACCAATGTGCACACACAAATATATTCCAAATTTATATCCAAATTATTAATTTGTGAAGCTGGATTAATTAATGTTTGTATATAAATCTGAGATTTAAAATTCCTTTGCCATCTCTGCTTATTTGAAGAGTCTCCTAAGATTACATAATGAGATGATTAACAACACCATTACTGTTTAACACATTATTAGGTGCTTCCTAATACTGTGCAACCAGAACAAAATAAATAGGATGCTGGGGCCGATAGAAAACTGTAGCTATTATCCAAAGTCCACAATTTCACATTTGGTGATCCCCAGCTTGTCACTGACTACTTTTAAATAAAGTAAAATGCTATATATTTAAAGGCATACTTGTGTTTTGTACTCTTAAAGAGTGATTTATCTATTTAATATTGATTCAGCAAACAATACCAACACACAAGGCAGGTCCTTGTCCTAAAGCTTGCACACATATTCACTCATATAACCTGAAAACAGCAGAAAGATTCTATTATTACACTCCTTTTCACAGGTGAAGAAACAACTACAGAGAACTTAACTCCTCCTGTTAATAACTGAATAACAAGGTTACACAGCTTATAAGTGGTAGTTTCAGGATAAACACCCAAGTAGTCCAGCTGTAGAGTCCATGCCCTAAACTAGAGGTTGGAAGATAACGGTTGGTAAACTACAGCCCATGGGCCAAATCTGGTCCTTTACCTGTTTTTTGTAAATAAAGTTTTATTGGAACAGCCATGCTCATTGGTTTACATGTTGTCCAAGCCTGCTTTTGCTACAAGAGCAGAGTTGGGTAGTCAAGGCAGAGATCATGTGACCCAAAAACCCTAAAATATTTACTACCTGGTCCTTTATAGGAAGAGTTTGCTGAACCCTGCTTTAAACTATACTGCACCTACTACTTGCCAGCCACTATTCCAGGCACTAGGGATGGAGTGCAAATGAAACTAACGATACCCCTGCTCTCATGGTGCTTATAATTATATAATGGATTTTGCAAGATTTTGTGTGTGTGTGTGTGCAGGCACGCACAAACAGGGGAGCAATGTTCTGCTGCTAAAAATTTTGACTATCCAAATACAGATGATCCCTTATATCTTATTCCTTTGTTTAAAAAAAAAAAATCTACTAGTAGCAGAGCCTTGGGTGTCTTAAAATTGTTTCGGAAGGGAAAACAATTGATATAATTCTAGGGCCCTCTGTCATAGTTACAAAGAGTATGGCTCTGACCCAGCAGGGTAATTCTCATGTATAAAATACACCTTCCTATTAGAATTGTACAGCTGCCTTGTTCTTAACAAGTATGCCAATAAAAGGATAATTAATAGAAACAAAGATTGCTAAAACTGATAAATGTTTATAATAACCAAATCTGAGCTTGCAACTGAAAAGGAAACCTGGCTAGTACTGCAGGAATTAAAATATTTCTGCAATCAAAATTCTACCTGCAATATTTATTTTTTCCTCACACCCTTAGTAGTCTCTATTAAGAATTTGTGACTGTCAACATTACCATGGCAACCTGCTTGAGAGGGGATGCAAAAAGATGCACCTCAGGCTTCTATACAGCTGATACTCACCAACAGTGCTCATCTTTGCCTAAATGGGTGAACTACAGACTCTTAATGTAACTAGCATCCTATGCCAAAGGACTTGCTTTTTTGGGGGAAGATTATCAGATAATTAAGAAATTCATTGAATTCCTAATATGAGCTGAATCCTGGTAAGATTTCACATTTGTAATCAAAATGTGGTGAAAATCCATCAATAGAGAACAGTTTGCTGATCATATTATCATAATTGTTGATTGACTGATAGATGACATTAACAGTCTAAACATAGATTTTCTTCTCTTTTTAAAAATTCCTTCTTAATTCTAACATGTGGCCTTACCTCATGAATTTTGAAGCCACTAATTTAGAATTTTTGATTCAAATTCAATCAGAATATATTGAGTTCCTACCAGGTGCCGTCACATGCATCTTTCATTTAATTCTCTCAGCTATACAACCATTCTCGGAAGTAGACATTATCACACCTATCTTGTAGATGAGTAAACAGAAGCTCAGAAAGGTTAAGTAACTTGCCCAAGGTCACCCAGCGAGAAAAGGGCAGAGCCAAGAGTCTAACACTAGTCTGCTTATGATGTTTCCAGGTCCAAGCTAACGTCTACCATTCCTTAGCAATATTTTCTTCATAAAATGTTGATTATATATAGGATGGGGAAAAGGGCAGTGTTAAAATAAGTAAGACAGTTATTTTCAAGTAGCTCAAGCTCTTTAAAACCTAACACCTCTATTCAAATCCCTACATGTTTGATGATTACAAATAGCTCTCTTACTTACTAAAGCAGTCTACAGATTTTTCTAAAAAATACTTGGCTTATAGTTGAAGTTACTGGATAATCTTGAAAGAAACTGTGCTGAATATTCTCCACTCATCCCTACAGACACACCTTCCATCATTTTCCACCCTATTCTGTGCTATGGGAGGCCTTTCTTCCCCTCTGGCTTCCTTTTGGGTTCAGTCAATGGGCAGCACCATAGGAGATCAGAGGACAGAAAGAGAAGTCAGGGTATTTATTCCCACAAGTTGGCAGTAGCTGTGTTTCTCTAATAAATGCCAAGCACCTTCCAGGCCACTTTATCCTAGAGCTGCAGTTCTCACCAGATTTCAGCAAAAACTTTCTCTTCTTGTGCCTTCAGGCCTAAAGGGTAGTAGTACTTTCTACCACTGCTAAACCTGGGGTGCTTTACCATCCCTTGTTAGTTTCCTTTAACCCAGCCCTGAGCTTTAACAACAGTCCCTTCATTGAGTGCTTTTCAACCTAGGCTCTTTTTTTTTTTTAATATATATTTTAAATTTTTTAATTTATTTTTTATTTTTGGCTGCATTGGGTCTTCGCTGCTGTGCACAAGCTTTCTCTAGTTGCAGTGAGCAGGGGCTACTCTTCGTTGCGGTGCACGGGCTTCTCACTGCAGTGGCTTCTCTTGTTGCGGAGCACGGGCTCTAGGTGTGTGGGCTTCAGTAGTTGTGGCACGTGGGCTCAGTAGTTGTGACTCGCGGGCTCTAGAGCCCAGGCTCAGTAGTTGTGGCACACGGGCTTAATTGCTCCACAGCATGTGGGATCTTCCCGGGCCAGGGCTCGAACCCGTCCCCTGCACCAGCAGGCGGATTCTTAACCACTGCACCACCAGAGCAGCCCTTCAACCTAGGCTCTTGAAGTGAGACCTTAGATTACTGATTTGAGACCTTTCCTCTTTTCTAATGTAAGCATTAATGCTATAAATTTTCCTCTCAGCACTGCTTTTGCTGTGTCCCATAAATTTGATATGAAATATTTTATTCACTTCAATGTTTAGTTTTGTTTTATTTCCCTTGAGACATCTTTTTTGAACCACGGATTATTTAAAAGTGTGCAGTTTAAAACTGTTGGGAGATTTTTCTGTTATCTTTCTGATACTGGTTTTCTATTCCATGTGTGGTCAAACACATTCTATATGGTTTCAGTTCCTTTGAATTTGTTAAAGTTTGTTTTATGGCCCAATACATAGGTACACTGGTATATGTACCGTGCACTCAAAAGAATGTGTATTCTGGTCTTGTTGGGGGGAGTGTTCTACAAATGTCAGTTACATTATTGGTCTATGGCATTGATGAGTTCTTCTGAATCCCTGCTGATTTTCTGTTAGTTGCTCTGTCAATTTTCAATTATAATCATAGATTTGTGCATTTCATGTGTTAGCTCTATCATCTTTGTTTCACATATTTTGCAGCTCTGTTGTTTTGGCACCTCAGTTATCACTTGGTGAGGACGGGGCTCAGCCCCCAAGTCCATTTTTGCAGGTGGGAGTAAGGGTGAGGCAATAATTTTTTTCTGTACAGCAGTTGTTTTCTAAAAGTTTTCTTTTTTAAAACATCTTTATTGGAGTATAATTGCTTTATATTGTTGTGTTAATTGCTGCTGTGTAACAAAGTGAATCAGCTACACGTATACATATATCCCAATATTCCCTCCCTCTTGCGTCTTCCTCCCACCCTCCCTATCCCACTGCTCTAGGTGGTCACAAAAGCTCCAAGCTGATCTCCCTGTGCTATGCAGCTGCTTCCCACTAGCTATCTGTTTTACATTTGGTAGTGTGTATATGTCAATGCCACTCTCTCACTTCGTCTCAGCTTACCCTTCCCCCTCTCCATATCCTCAAGTCCATTCTCTACGTCTGCATCTTTATTCCTGTCATGCCCCTAGATTCTTCAGAACCATTTTTTTTAAGATTCCATATACATGTGTTAGCATACAGTGTTTGTTTTTCTGACTTACTTCACTCTGTATGACAGACTCTAGGTCCATCCACCTCACTACAAATAACTCAGTTTCATTTCTTTTCATGGCTGAGTAATATTCCATTGTATATATGTGCCACATCTTCTTTATCCATTCATCTGTCGATGGACACGTAGGTTGCTTCCATGTCCTGGCTATTGTAAATAGGGCTGCAATGAACATTGTGGTACATGACTCTTTTTGAATTATGGTTTTCTCAGGGTATATACCCAGTGGTGGGATTGCTGGGTCATATGGTAGTTCTATTTTTAGTTTCTTTTTTTTTTTTTAAAGGAATTCCTTTATTTATTTTTATTTATATATTTATTTATTTACTTTGGGCTGTGTTGGGTCTTCGTTTCTGTGCAAGGGCTTTCTCTAGTTGCGGCAAGTGGGGGCCACTCTTCATCGCAGTGAGTGGGCCTCTCACTATCGCAGCCTCTCTTGTTGCGGAGCACAAGCTCCAGACGCCCAGGCTCAGTAGTTGTGGCTCACGGGCCTAGCTGCTCCGCGGCATGTGGGATCTTCCCAGACCAGGGCTCGAACCCGTGTCCCCTGCATTGGTAGGCAGATTCTCAACCACTGTGCCATGAGGGAAGCCCTATTTTTAGTTTTTTAAGGAACCTCCATACTGTTCTCCATAGTGGCTGTATCAATTTACATTCCCACCAACAGTGCAAGAGGGTTCCCTTTTGTCCACACCCTTTTCTCCAGCATTTATTTTTTGCAGATATTTTGATGATGGCCATTCTGACTGGTGTGAGGTGATTCCTCATTATAGTTTTGATTTGCATTCCTCTAATGATTAGTGATGTTGAGCATCCTTTCATGCGTTTGTTGGCAATCTGTATATCTTCTTTGGAGAAATGTCTATTTAGGTCTTCTGCCCATTTTTGGATTGGGTTGTTTGTTTTTTTAATATTGAGCTGCATGAGCTACTTGTATATTTTGGAGATGAATCCTTTTTCCGTTGCTTCATTTGCAAATATTTTTTCCCATTCTGAGGGTTGTCTTTTCGTCTTGTTTATGGTTTCCTTTGCTGTACAAAGGCTTTTAAGTTTCATTAGGTCCCATTTGTTTATTTTTGGTTTTATTTCCATTTCTATAGGAGGTGGGTCAAAAAGGATCTTGCAGTGATTTATGTCATAGAGTGCTCTGCCTATGTTTTCCTCTAAGAGTTTTATAGTGTCTGGCCTTACATTTAGGTCTTTAACCCATTTTGAGTTTATTTTTGTGGATGGTGTTAGGGAGTTTTCTAATTTCATTCTTTTACATGTAGCTGTCCAGTTCTCCCAGCACCACTTATTGAAGAGGCTGTCTTTTCTCCATTCTATATTCTTGCCTCCTTTATCAAAGATAAGGTGACCATATGTGTGTGGGTTTATCTCTGGGCTTTCTATTCTCTTCCACTGATCTATATTTCTGTTTTTGTGCCAGTACCATACTGTCTTCATTACTGTAGCTTTGTAGTATAGTCTAAAGTCAGGGCGCCTGATTTCTCCAGCTCCGTTTTTCTTTCTCAAGATGGCTTCGGCTATTCGGGGGTTTTTGTGTTTCCATACAAATTGTGAAATTTTTTGTTCTAGTTCTGTGAAAAATGCCATTGGTAGTTTGATAGGGATTGCATTGAATCTGTAGATTGCTTTGCGTAGTATAGTCATTTTCACAATGTTGATTCTTCCAGTCCGACAACATGGTATATCTCTCCATCTGTTTGTATCATCTTTAATTTCTTTCATCAGGGTCTTATAGTTTTCTGCATACAGGTCTTTTGTCTCCTTAGGTAGGTTTATTCCTAGGTATTTTATTCTTTTTGTTGTAGTGGTAAATGGGAGTGTTTCCTTAATTTCTCTTTCAGATTTTTCATCATTAGTGTATAGGAATGCAAGAGATTTCTGTGCATTAATTTTGTATCCTGCTACTTTACCAAATTCACTGATTAGCTCTAGTAGTTTCCTAGTACCATCTTTAGGATTCTCTATGTATAGTGTCATGTCATCTGCAAACAGTGACAGCTTTACTTCTTCTTCTCTGATTTGGATTCCTTTTATTTCTTTTTCTTCTCTGATTGCTGTGGCTAAAACTTCCAAAACTATGTTGAATAATAGTAGGGAGAGTGGGCAACCTTGTCTTGTTCCTGATCTTAGAGGAAATGGTTTCAGTTTTTCCCCATTGAGAACGATGTTGGCTATGGGTTTGTCATATATGGCCTTTATTATGTTGAGGTAAGTTCCCTCTGTGCCTACTTTCTGGAGAGTTTTTATCATAAATGGGTGTTGAATTTTGTCGAAAGCTTTTACTGCATCTATTGAGATTACCATATGGTTTTTATCCTTCAATTTGTTAATATGGTGTATCACATTGATTGATTTGCGTATTTTGAAGAATCCTTGCATTCCTGGGATAAACCCCACTTGATCATGGTGCATGATCCTTTTAATGTGCTGCTGGATTCTGTTTGTTACTATTTAGTTGAGGATTTTTGCACCTATGTTCATCAGTGTTATTGGACTGTAGTTTTCTTTTTTTGTAACATCTTTGTCTGGTTTTGGTATCAGGGTGATGGTGGCCTCGTAGAATGAGTGTGGGAGTGTTTCTCCCTCTGCTATATTTTGGAAGAGTTTCAGAAGGGTAGGTGTTAGCTCTTCTCTAAATGTTTGATAGAATTTGCCTGTGAAGCCATCTGGTCCTGGGCTTTTGTTTTTTGGAAGATTTTTAATCACAGTCTCAATTTCAGTGCTTGTGATTGGTCTATTTATATTTTCTATTTCTTCCTGGTTCAATCTCAGGAGGTTGTGCTTTTCTAAGAATTTGTCCATTTCTTCCAGGTTGTCCATTTTATTGGCACATAGCTGCTTGTAGTAATCTCTCATAATCCTTTGTATTTCTGCAGTGTCAGTTGTTACTTCTCCTTTTTCATTTCGAATTCTGTTGATTTGAGTCTTCTCCCTTTTTTTCTTGATGAGTCTGACTAATGTTTTATCAATTTTGTTTACCTTCTCCAAGAACCAGCTTTTAGCTTCATTGATCTTTGCTATCATTTCCTTCATTTCTTTTTCATTTTTTTCTGATCTGATCTTTATGATTTCTTTCCTGCTGCTAACTTTAGGTTTTTCTGTTCTTCTTTCTCTAATTGCTTTAGTGGAAGGTTACGTTGTTTATTTGGGATTTTTCTTGTTTCTTGAGGTAGGATTGTATTGCTATAAACTTCCTGCTTAGAACTGCTTTTGCTGCATCCCATAGATTTTGGGTCGTCGTGTTTTCATTGTCATTTGCTTCTAGGTATTGCTTCTAGAGGATTTCCTCTTTGATTTCTTCAGTGATCTCTTGGTTATTTAGTAGCGTATTGTTTAGCCTCCATGTGTTTGTATTTTTTACAGTTTTCTTCCTGTAATTGAAATCTAGTCGCATAGCGTTGTGGTCGGAAAAGATACTTGATACGATTTCAATTTTCATAAATTGATTTGTGACCCAAGATATGATGTATCCTGGAGAATTTTCCATGAGCACTTAAGAAGAAAGTGTATTCTGTTGTTTTTGGATGGAATGTCCTATAAATATCAATTAAGTCCATATTGTTTAATGTACCATTTAAAGCTTGTGTTTCCTCATTTATTTTCATTTTGGATGATCTGTCCACTGGTGAAAGTGGGGTGTTAAAGTCCCTTACTATTATTGTGTTACTGTCGATTTCCCCTTTTATGGCTGTTAGCCTTTGCCTTATGTATTGAGGTGCTCCTATGTTCGGTGCATAAATATTTACCACTGTTATATCTTCTTCTTGGATTGATCCCTTGATGATTATGTAGTGTCCTTCTTTGTCTCTTGTAATAGTCTTTATTTTAAAGTCTATTTTGTCTGATATGAGAATTGCTACTCCAGCTTTCTTTTGATTTCCATTTGCATGGAATATCTTTTTCCATCCCCTCACTTTCGGTCTGTATGTGTCCCTAGGTCTGCAGTGTGTCTCTTGTAGACAGCATATATACGGGTCTTGTTTTTGTATCCATTCAGCCAGTCTATGTCTTTTGGGTGGAGCATTTAATCCATTTACATTTAAGGTAATTAACGATATGCATGTTCCTATTACCATTTTCTTAATTGTTTTGGGTTTGTTATTGTAGGTCCTTTCCTTCTCTTGTGTTTCTTGCCTGGAGAAGTTCCTTTAGCATTTGTTGTAAAGCTGGTTTGGTGGTGCTAAATTCTCTTAGCTTTTGCTTGTCTGTAAAGATTTTAATTTCTCCGTAGAATCTGAATGAGATCCTTGCTGGGTAGAGTAATCTTAGTTGTAGGTTTTTCCCTTTCATCACTTTAAATATGGCCTGCCACTCCCTTCTGGCTTGCTGAGTTTCTGCTGAAGGACCAGCTGTTAACCTTATGGGGATTCCCTTGTTGCTTTTCCCTTGCTTCTTTTAATATTTTTTCTTTGTATTTAATTTTTGATAGTTTGATTAACATGTGTCTTGGCATGTTTCTCCTTCGATTTATCCTGTATGGGACTCTCTGAGCTTCCTGGACTTGATTGACTATTTCCTTTCCCGTATTAGGGAAGTTTTCAACTATAATCTCTTCAAATATTTTCTCAGTCCCTTTCTTTTTCTCTTCTTCTTCTGGGACCCCTATAATTCGAATGTTGGTGCGTTTAATGTTGTCCCAGAGGTCTCTGAGACTGTCCTCAAGTCTTTTCATTTTTTCTTTTTTCTCCTCTGAGGTAGTTACTTCCATTATTTTATCTTCCAGGTCACTTACCTGTTCTTCTGCCTCAGTTATTCTGCTACTGATTCCTTCTAGAGAATTTTTAATTTCATTTATTGTGTTGTTCATCATTGTTTGTTTGCTCTTTAGTTCTTCTAGGTCCTTGTTAAATGTTTCTTGTATTTTCTCCATTCTGTTTCCCAGATTTTGGATCATCTTTACTATCATTACTCTGAATTCTTTTTCAGGTAGACTGCCTATTTCCTCTTCATTTGTTTCATCTGGTGGATTTTTACTTTGCTTCTTCATCTGCTGCGTATTTCTCTGTCTTCTCATTTTGCTTAACTTACTGTGTTTGGGGTCCCCTTTACACAGGCTGCAGGTTCATAGTTCCCGTTGTTTTTGGTTTCTGCCCCCAGTGGGTAAGGTTGGTTCAGTGGATTGTGTAGGCTTCCTGGTGGAGGAGACTGGTGCCTGTGTTCTGGTGGATGAGGCTGGATCTTGTCTTTCTGGTGGGCAGGACCGCGTCCAGTGGTGTGTTTTGGGGTGTCTGTGAACTTAGTATGATTTTTAGGCAGCCTCTCTGCTAATGGGTGGGGTTGTGTTCCTATCTTGCTAGTTGTTTGGCATGGGGTGTCCAGCATTGGAGCTTGCTGGTCGTTGAGTGGAGCTGGGTCTTAGCGTTAAGACGGAGATCTCTGGTAGAGCTCTCACCGACTGATATTACGTGGGGCTGGGAGGCCTCTGGTGGTCCAATGTCCTGACCTTGGCTCTCCCACCTCAGAGTCTCAGGCCTGATACCCAGTCGGAGAACCAAGAGCCTGTCAACCACATGGCTTTTGGGAAGTCTGAGGTCTTCTGCCAGTGTTCAGTCGGTGTTCTATAGGAGTTGTTCCACATGTAGATGTATTTTTGATGTATTTGTGGAGAGGTAGGGGATCTGCACATCTTACTCTTCCGTTATCTTGAAGGTCCTCCCTCTAAAAGGTTTTTGTCTTGCTAGGCTGCCCTTTTCCAGACGTTTGGTTAAAGAAAGCAGGGTTTTGTTGGGGCTCATTTTACCTACACCCATTGGTCATTTAGGGTTGCCAGTTTCTTCAGTAGCCAGTCTGGGATATAGGAGACAAAGCAGAAAACAAACAAACAAAACCCAGGGGACTCACTGCCATGTTATTATTTGGGTCCAGAAGTCTCTAGCCAGTCTGCCTTCTCTCCACCTTTCACAGTCTTCTTATATGTGGTTTATATTTGTAATATAATATACTATAATAATTATTATATAAATATATGGAATTTATATTTGTAATATATGTAATTTGTATTTATATAAATGTTATATTACTTCTAGGGTTTTTAGTTATACTTAGCAGAAGGAATAGGACAAAGTATGTCTATTCCATCTTCACTGAAGCAGAAGTCTTCAGGTCAGGTAGTTTGAAAAAGAAAATTTAATACAGGGCACTAGTTTCAAAAGGTTGGATGAACTGAAAAGCTAAACAGGGAGCAGTGAGACCACCCGAAGATTTGCAATAGCAGAAAGTGGCTTCTCCCCTAGAACTGTTGGTACACAGAGAGTAGGTCGTGTTACCAGAGCCTAAAAGCTGGAGCTGCCCAATGGGAGACTGGACCAAAGAGGGAGGGGCTATCCCACAAACAGCCTGAACCAGGAAGGAGCTGAAGCCAATGATGGACTCCCATGCCCCACCACAAGTAGAGAGAGAGGGGAAAAAATACATTGGCTTCTCCCCTCATTTCTTCCTCAGTCCCCTTCTAGTGCCTCCCAGTAGCCAAAACAGCTGCAAGCCACAGGTCAAGGGAAATGTCATGTATGGGGGTCAGCAATCTGGACACCGAGTAGAAAAGGGAGAGGCAGGGAGCAGGTATGAAGGAAAATAGATGACTGGCACACAGATGAATAGTTATTTTAGAGCTGCCTTGGATTTGGAGTCAAGAATCCTTAAGAGAAGTATGGGATAACGGCAAGAACATAATAAATATGTCAGAAGCCACATTAAAGTATCATTATTGGGTGGCCCAGTGTGTGCCTGGAATAGGAGGAAGATGGGCCTAACATACCCTAAAACATCCAGGTAATTTCCTTAAAATCCATCCACTTTCCTCTGGCTATAACCTCCTAGCTTGAAAGATAATAACCCCAAATATTTATTCTTGTGACTGTGCTATCTTTAGACTCTGGTGTTCTGATAATTGGGGAAAAATAATCCTGAAGGTATTGGTGTACCCAACTCAGTAATTCTTCTTTACTGGGCTAGATTTCTTGTTATTGTGTTTTCTTTTCATTCATTAGTAAAAGTAACTCCCTGCATGGTAAATAGTTTCCATGCACCTAGGTGATCTGAGTAGAAGTTGGCTATGTTCCACTTTCAGATGGATACATGAACTTAAAAAGAGTATTAGAAAATTATCTGTTGGAACAGGGAAAAGTCAACAAATAGATGTTCCATACCTAGAAGTCCTATGAGTAGATCAAAACACAGAGAAGACCAACAGACTGACCAACAGACTGACAACTACCACTGCATCAGTGGGGTTAACCTGGTGGCAATCCACGTGAAATGTCTTGGAAAGGGTCTGGAAGAAAGTTTAATTCGGCAGAATCTGTGAAGTTAGCAATGAAGAATGATGAATGACAGAACTTAAGCGAAATATTTTAAAGAATGCTTTCAAAGAACTCATTTTAATGAACAACTACTGTATTCAACTAAAGTCTTATCCTTTTACTATATTTTGGAAATGTATTTGTAAACCTGGGAGACTAAATCAACATATGTATAAAAATATTTTATAACTCAGGTTTGTTATTATAGTTCTCTCAATGGTGTGTGGGGAGGGAGGGGTTAGTTCTATACTATACAAAGGAATTTATGTACAGGACAAATAAGCCATGTCTGTTCTCACAAATGAGCAACTGCCTTGACTGACTGTTTTTTCCTAATTAGAATAGCAAACTGTAGCTGACTATACTAGTGTTAGAAGCCCAGTACAATAAATTATCCTTCAACTGTCATTCAAAACAAAGTTCAAGAAAGAACTAAATATCAGGTGGGGGTGGGGGGAAGCACAGTACGCATGGTTTAATAATAATGTACAAGGAGAGCCAGCACAGGACTTGAATGAGATAGGGGTGACAAAAGTCAATTAAAATCTTGGTACAGTTTTTGAGATTTGGAATATTAATTAGCAAAAACAACAGAATACTGGCATAACCAGGCACACATTTGAAATCTTGTTTGTGGTTCAAGAAGCCATGTTTTAAAGAGCACTTGAGAGACTGAAAAGATGCATCTAGAAAAGAAAGCAATTAAAATAATTCAGAACTGGAAGATGTTAGGTCAGCTTGGCATGGGTAATACAAAAGGATATGGTGGTCAGCAGGGCATGCCAGGAAAACTACTAGGACAGCTACTTCTGTGGGACTCTGTAGTGTTTTTATTTTTTTCTGGCAAAGGCCACTTTAGAAACACAAATGTGAGAAAGTCCGTTACAAGTGTGTAGTGTTGCAAACCATTATGAATTGCCTCTTTCAAGCATAAGTGAAAGAAAGGCCATTTCTGCTCTGGTTAAGCAAATCATATTTGTCTACAATAGGATTAGAGATGCCACAGGCTGAGTAGCTTGGCTCTATTTCTGTGACAGGATGTCTACCCTGCAAAAATAAAAATAACTAACATCTTTCAAGAGCCTTCTTGTGTACCAAGCACTGCAGTAAGCTTCTCAATGCTTTAGTCCTTCCAGAATGTAAGCTATAGGAAGGCAGGCAAACTTGCTTGTTTTGAACATTATTGCATCCCTTAGTCCTAGCACATAGTAGGAACTCAATATATATTTTATCAATGAATGGCGTTTTTCAGTACTTGAATTTTTATGTGTATCACTTCTGTAAACAGAAAAAATTAAATTGTGGTTTACTACCTCTTGGTAGTCATGGGCTTGTGTAAGTCCCTCTCCTTGAGGGTGGGCTGGATCTACTGGCTCACTTCTAATAAATAAGAATACAATGAAAGTAATGGAATGTCACTTCTGAGATTAGGTTACAAAATGACGCTGATTTCTGTATTGCCCTCTACTGCTCTTTGGCTTGCTTGCTCTGATGGAAGCCAGCCACCATGTTGTGAGCCACCCTACGAAAGGGTCCATCTGACAAGGAACTGAGGAGGCCCCTGGCCAACAGCCAGTGAGGAAGTGAGGCCATCAGTCTAATGGCCCATGGGGAACTGGATCCTGCCACCAACTACATAAGTGAGCTTGGAAGTAGACTCTCCAGGCTCAGTTGAGTCTAGAGATGACTGCAGCTCTGGTCATGTAATCTTGGGAGACCTTGAGCCAGAGTTACCCGCCTAATCCATGCCTGGATTCCTAACACACAGAAACTATGAGATAAAAAGCATTTGTTGTTTTGAGCTGATAAGATTGCATAATTTATTATATAGCCATAGATAGCTAATACATAAATCAACAGAAAAGTGGCTTTTTTAAGTTGTCACGTTTTTGGTTGTTATTTTATTTTCCTGAGGCATTGTCATTTTCTACTTAATGCTCTTCATGGACTGTACTCCTGTCTCTCAAAAATTGACCCTGCTTTGGCAATGTGGTAACAGCTGCTTCTTCCATGACCGAAAGATGGGGGTAGTATTACAACTAAACATCTATTTTCCCATTTTAATATGGTACCCTAGCATATTTACAAAGGGAGCTTTAAACAGTTCCTGGAAAATTATAATTAAATCAAAGTTTAAAATCTACTTAAAATCCATTAACTTTATTCATTAAAACATTTTACATATCACAATAATACTGTGTTAAAATTGATCTTCAGCCTCCTTCCTATTGAAGTTAAAGTGGGTTCTCTCTATCTGATTCCATCTATGGTATAATGACATCCGTCTGTCTTCTTTTTCATAGCCAGACAACAGCTGTACACATAAGCCCTAAGAATTCACACCAATTCACCATTCCATTCTAAATATAGTTAACACCCTGTTGTTTGGCCCCCAAATTCCGATGATACCTAGACATTACAGCTTACTTTTGCATTACCAATGTATAAACCCTTAAATTCTGTAAGATACATCTAACACTACAATGAAACCAAAATAATTTAATCTTTAAAACTGGAAGGGTGGGGACTTCCCTGGTGGTGCAGTGGTTAAGAATCCGCCTGCCAATGCAGGGGGCCTGGGTTCAATCCCTGGTCCGGGAAGATCCCACATGTCGCGGAGCAACTAAGCCCGTGTGCCACAACTACTGAGCCTGTGCTCTAGAGCCCGCAAGCCACAACTACTGAGCCCACATGCCACAACTACTGAAGCCCGCGCGCATAGAGCCCGTGCTCCACAACAAGAGAAGCCACTGTAATGATAAGCCCACGCACCACAACGAAGAGTAAAGTCCGCGCACCACAACGAAGAGTAGACCCCACTCACTGCAACTAGAAAAAGCCTGCGCGCAGCAACAGAGACCCAATGTAGCCACAAATAAATAAATAAAGTAAATAAATTTATTTTTTTTTTAAATTAAGAAAAAAACCTGGAAGGGTCTTATGATTTATCATTATGAATAGCAGGTATTATTCTCTTTCATTAATGTGGGCCTCTTATAATGTAGCTTTATCACAGGCCTTTTACTTATCTCCTCAGACTGTAGGCATTCTGTTTTATCCCTGAGGAGTACCTGACACATAGTGGAAACTCAAAAATATACACCTAATGATTTAATACATGAACTCCACACTCATTTGTTCATTCAAAGATACTTCAGCATGTTCCCAGCCCTCAATAATTGATGGGAAAGGGGCGGAAATACACAAATAATAATGATGTAAAACAGTAATAAGAATTGCTTTAAGAAGTATTCAAAATGATATTGGGGATTTATTAAAAATCCCTGGGCCACAGCCTCCAGGTGAATTTTTAAGTTCGTATGTGAGGGGTGTTGCAAACAAACTTTTTCTATAGAAAGCCAGATATAAGTGTTTGGGGCTTTGCCAGCCATATATCTGTGTTACAGCTACTCAACTCTGCTACTCTAGTGTGAAAGTAGCCATAGACAACAGAT
The DNA here is from genome assembly GCF_028021215.1 of Eschrichtius robustus. Classification (NCBI taxonomy): domain Eukaryota; kingdom Metazoa; phylum Chordata; class Mammalia; order Artiodactyla; family Eschrichtiidae; genus Eschrichtius; species Eschrichtius robustus. The sequence goes on along the minus strand of NC_090835.1, from coordinate 28,416,121 downwards.
AAATGAACGGACATGGCCATATTCCAATAAAACATTATATGTGGACACTGAAATTTGAATTTCAGAAAATATTCACATATTTTCTGTCAGTGTCATGAAACACTGTTCTTTAAAAAATTTTTTCAGTCATTAAAAAATATAACCATTCTTTGCCCCTGGACTGTACAAAAACAGACAGTTGGCCGTATTTGGCCTGCAGGCCATACTGGCCAACCCTTGGCATACATGAAAGAGCACAGACTCTGGAATCTTTGTGACCTAGGTTAGTATTCCAGCTCTGCTCCTTAATAGCAGGTGCCTCAGGCAAGCTACTTCCCCATGTGAACCTGTCTCTTCACCTGAGAGATGAGAGACTTCAGTAACATCTACTTCATCTGTAGGGTGGCAAAAAACTTGAAGACCAAAAAAAAAAAAAGAGGCTAAAAGGCCTGTCTGCTAAAACAACAACTGTGCTACTTGAACTATCATAATAAACATGTTTTCTTTTAACATGCCAATCAGAGAACTAATTTGGACATGGGATTTAATTAAATGCAGTTGGCTGCATCACTAATATACTCCTCTGTCTTCATCATATTCTATTACACAGTAGTCACTTCTTTTTGGCATTTGTTATCATAATGTGATGAGACCTCACCATAGTGTGTCACAGAGTGCACCAGGCAGCATCTTTTATTTTTATATGACTAGGTTTTAATGGGATTTTACAATTTAGCTCTAGGATGTCTAGCTTGCCAAATCATTCAGCAAATGCTAAGGAAATTGTCTTAACTAGCATACTGCAAGTAAATGGTTCAATTTAATACATCATAAAAATAATAAAAAGAGGAAAATAAAATGGATAGGAAAAAAATCATTTTGGAGGAAAGCCTAGTTTCCTCCTAAATTAAGATGTTAAGAAACAAAGTTTATCTTTTATTTCTTCCATTTAAAGAGGGTGAGGCGTTATAGCTACTGTGATCATGATCCCCTGCAAACCACCCCCCACCCCCTGCAAAAGACACATTCTTAGTTTAATCACATTTACTTTACACCATGCCTGACAAGCGGTCAGTCATCCAGCCTCATTTCAACAATCTTTCTCTGATAAAGAGGAGTCTTACAGGAATGCTTTAACTCAAGAAAATGGATATCTAAATAATAGAATATTATGCATTGAACTAGAGGCAAGTGTGTAGTGGTGAGAGTGGTGAGGCAGTAGAGTTACAGACAGAAAATAAGCCCACCTCTGTTATTTGTGGGACCCAGGGAAATGGAGACCACAAAGCATGTTGAAATATTTAGAAGTTATAAATCAACCAGCATCTCACCCAAAGCCCTGCAGCCCAATATTTAGGACTAGCCCTCCAGCCTGGATGTTAAAAGCCTGCTGGATTGTGTGATAGCACAGATATGCTGGGCAGGACAGTATGGAAGCTAGACCTCGGCTCCCACTCAGGACTTCTGGGTGGTAACTGGACTAAAAAAAACATTAGAACTCATGAAAAATTCAGCAAGGTTGCAGCATACAAGATCAATATATAAAAATCAATGGTATATCTAGACACTAGCAATGAATAATCCAAAGTTAAAATTAAGAAAACAATTCCATTCACAGTGGCATCAAAAAGAATAAAATACTTAGGCATAAACTTAACAAAATAAGTGTAAAGTGTATACTCTGAAAACTAGAAAACATTTTTGAAACAAATTGAGACCTAAATAAATGGAAAGACATTCCATATTCAAGTATTAGAAGACTAAATATTGTTAAGATAGCAATATTTTCTAAATTGATCAACAGATTCAATACAATGCATATCAAAATCTCAGCTGGGATTTTTTGCAGAAATTGACAAGCTGATCCTACAATTCACATGGAAATGCAAGGGACCCAGAATAGCCAAAACAACTTTGAAAAAAGGAGAGCAAACTTGGAAGACTCATAGTTCTCAATTTCAAAACTAACTACACAGCTACAGTAATCAAGACAGTGGTAGATGGACAGATATGCAAATCAATGAAATAGACTTAAAAATCCAGAAATATAACCTCAGTTGATTTGTGGTCAGTTGATTTTCCACAAGAGTGCCAAGACAATTCAATGGGGGAAATACTGGTCTTCTCAACAAATGGTTTTGGGATATTCACAAACAAAATTATGAGGTTTAATCCCTACCATATAGAAAATTTGGCTCAAAATGGATCATAGAACTAAATTTAAGAGGTATACTATAAAACTTTCAGAAGAAAATATAGAAGTAAATCCTTATGACCATGTTAGGCAAAGCCTTCTTAGATACAACATCAGAAGCACAAACAACAAAAGAAAAAAAATAAATTAGACTTCATCAAAAATTAAGACCATTTGTGCTTCAAAGGACACCATCAAGAAAATGAAAACCCACAGAATGGGAAAAAATACTTGCAAATCATATATCTGATAAGGGACTTGTATCAAGAATATACAAAGAACACTTACAACTCAATAATAAAAAAGACAAATAACCCAATTTAGAAATGGGCAAAGGTTTGAAGAGACATTTCTCCCAAGAAGGTATGCAAATGGTCAATAAGCACTTGAAAAAATGCCCAGTATCCTTACTCACTACACATTAGGGAAATATAAATCAAAGCCACAATGAGATACCACTTCATACCCACTAGAATGGATATAACCAAAACAACAGAAAATAGTAAGTGTTGGTAAAAATGTGCAGAAATTGAAACCCTCATACATTTCTGGTGTGATTATAAAATAGTGTTTTCCACTTTGGAAAACATTTTGGGACTTTCTCAAAAAGTTAAACATGCATTTAACATGTGACGCAGCAATTCTACTCCAAGGTAGCCAAGAGAAGTAAAAATACATGTGCACACAAAAACTTGTACATGAATGTTCATAGCAACATTATTCTTAATAGCCAAAAGGTGGAAACAACCCAAATGTCCATCAACTGATGAACAGACAGTGGAATATGTGACAGTAAAAAAGAGTGAAATACTAATACATGCTATGACACAGATGAGCCTTGAAAACATTATGTTAAGTGGAAGCAGTCACAAAATACCATATATTGTATGATTCCATTTAAATGAAATGCCTAAAATAAGCAAAGCTCTAGGGACAGATATTAGATTAGAGACTCTCTCTGGCTGAGGTGGTTGGGAGGAAATGGGGCGTGACTGCTAATGGATACAGGTTTCATTTTGGTGTGATGAAAATGTTGTGAAATTGATTGTGGGAGCTTCCCTGGGGGCGCAGTGGTTAAGAATCCGCCTGCCAATGCAGGAGACACGGGTGCGAGCCCTGGTCCGGGAAGATTCCCACATGCCGCCGAGCAACTAAGCCTGCGAGCCACAACTACTGAGCCCGCTTGCCACAACTACTGAAGCCCATGCACTTAGAGCCCATGCTCTGCAGCAAGAGAAGCCACTGCAATGAGAAGCCCGTGCACCGCAATGAAGAGCAGCCCCCGCTCGCCGCAACTAAAGAAAGCCCACGCACGGCAATGAAGACCCAACACAGCCAAAAGTAAATAAATAAATAAATTTATTAAAAAAAAAATTTTGGCCTTGTACTAAAAAAAAAAAAAAAAAAAAAATTTACTGGTTACAGTAACACAGTGGCTATCAGGCCATTTCCCCAACTTTTGTATACACCAGGAGAGCTGGCATTCCTCTTTCGGAATTTAGCCCTGAAAACATAATACTGAGCTAACAAAGAAACATTACAAGTTATGTCCGTCCCCATTTCACAAACATAAAAGTCACAGCATGACAGGCATGTTTTACAGGCACAGAGATGAGGCCGAGAAAATTAAAAAAAATAATACCCTTCATCTGCTGCTGTAGGACTTCCTAGGTATTATGTCTTATGAATTGAGCTAAACAAGTTTGGGACTGGGTCCCCCTTTTCTTGCCTGCTCCCAACAGGAAAATATCACAAAGGAAAATGTCATTTTTCTTGTAGAACAGACCTTTTTCCTGAGCCCCAATTATTTTTTAATCTTAAACCTTAGAGAGGAAATTACCTTTTTAGATTGGAAACTGCAGTTTCTGCCTAGCTCCTGCTTGAGTTCACATATGAAGAACGTACTCTGCTACGAGACGGTAGTGGGAAGCCTGATGGAAGCACTTAGAGGGGGGTTATGGAAGTCATTTAAGGGGCTTTCAGCACACCAAATGCAAATACACTGCAGTTCAAAGAATAAATATATATGTGTAAAACTTCTTTGAAAGTACATTTCTAAATACACACACACACACACACACACACAAATTTCATGGGCAAAGAGCCGCTTTCCATAGTCAAAGACCATGAAACAAGTTGAATCTGGATCTCAGGATGTCCTCTTCCCCAGACCTTGGAACATAAAGGAGCTATCCACCGAGTCAAACCGCCACACATCAGAATCCAATCCCAGAATGGCTAAGAGACACACTCGGGGCGATGATGCGGCTTATTTTTTTTTAAACTTCAACCCCTGGTTGGGGGGGCGGCTAGCAGAAATACCAATAATCATTCATTCAGCAATATCTACCAAACATCTCCACATGCCAGGCACAATTCTAGGCACTAAGGATGGGGGTGAGCAATACCAAAGTCCCTGCTACAATAAGTCCCAATCTAGTACTTCACACATAGTGGGCACATAAATATTTGATTATTACATGAATCAATAAATAAGTTTAAAAAAATAAGTCAAAAGATAATAAAATCACACTTAAGCATTAGACTTTTCTAATTCTTTTAAAATTTCTTTTAAAAGCTGGGAAAATATTCATTGATGGGAAGTATCTATAATATTACCTTAGGGAGAAAAGATAATACAAACTACATATACAGTTTAATTATATATGTATGTGTGTGTGTGTGTATATATATATATACACATATAGATATGTGTATATATATACATATATATGTGTGTGTGTGTGTACATATATATATATATATATATATATATGTGTATATATATATATCACTCTATAGGAAGGAAAAATCTCTAATGCAACAATCCAAAATGTTAACTGTAATTTCCTTTAGGATTACACAGTATTTGTTTTTATATTTTTATTTTTCCATCTTTCAATTTTTCTATACTAAACATACATTCTTTGTATGAGAAGGGAAAGCTATCTTAAAAAGAGAAAAATACTTCTATGGTAATTCTTCACTTAGCAATGGAACTAAGACCTTCAGGAAACATACTGGATTGGCAACTTTGTCTGACTATCAACTTTGTCCTCAACACCACGAGACAACTTTATTTTTTTTCCTCAAATTTTATCTCTTTGTGGTGAGGAAGTTCCTAATTCACAGAAGAGGAACCAGCAACTCTGCCTCCAAGAAGAAACCAGAGAAGAAAGCTCCACAGCACAGAATCCAGGAAACAATGAGGAACTTGTTTAAGGCAGCATACACCTGGCACAGGGGAGTTCTTACAATAACACAGGGCTGGAAACGTTGTCATATGATCTCTTGTTATTTTTATTTCATCAGTTCCCTAACTCATGAAACTCGTAATAGAATTATTTCATATTCAGTTGCTATAGAAAGAAACTTTCTTTAAAACATAAATGGTAGGTATCATGGAATAAATAGACACTAACAATTACAAGAATAGCTAATGTTTCTGCATGCTTGCTATGTTTCAGGCAACGTGCCATTTATTGTACACATTGTGCATGCATTGTTTCATTTAATCCTCAGTCCCATGAAATAGGTACCATTATCTATCACACCTGGAGATAAGTAAACAGACAATAAGGAACTCACCCCAGATCACAATGCTGCATGGAAGAGGAGCCTTCAAACCCAGGTCTGACTGCATCTCATACTCCTAATGATTAAGAGTCTTAGTTATTTACCATTATTTTTCTTTTCTGGTACCACCAAAAAATTTTCAGAACATGGTATTAGATATTTCTTTCCAAAACCTGAGGGGAAAAAATACGAGGTTTAAGAATTTAGCAACCTCTATTTATCCTTTTACCCATCTTTTCTTCATTTTTTTAAGAAAGCGAGGCTTTGAGGAAGGAAGCATGCTAAAATAATTTCTTTAAGTCTGAAAGCGTTAGCTGTTACATGATATGTGATCATTTCCACATCACTTTTTGTCTTGTATTTTATACTGAAAAAAATACATGCCATACCACCGTTTAGTATTTCCATCAGTCTCAAGGCATCCAATATAGAAAACTGTGTAGGCAGAATAATATTCCTTCTGATGAATTTACTGCTTCAACTTAATGTTTAGAATGTAGTGGAAAGAATCAATAGGCATATACTCTTCTTGGGAGTCATAAACATTCATTTAAACAAACTCAATGTTCCTTTTGTGTATATTCAATACATAAACAGCTTGAAATTGGCTAGAAAAGAAACTATACCCTTAAAAATCTCAGATGAAATAGTTGTGAATGGAAGAGGGATTGTATGATAACAACAGCATGTATACACTCCGGGAGCATTATTCTCTTCTATTATTTGATATTCGTACAAATGTGGTAGGTTGGGTTTGGATAAAATGTTAGAGCAAAGTGCAGTGGTTCTCAACCTCAGTGCCCTAAAGAAAAATTGAGACTCACTACCTCCCATTTCAGAGAATCTGCCTGCTCTAGGCATCTGGGAATCTATACTTGACAAGTGTCCCCTGGGATGGGGATGCAGGTGACACATGACTCATACTTCCAGAAATACTGCTATGAATAACAGTGAATAAGCACATGGGCTCAAGAGGTGACCATACCAGTTTGAATCATGGCCTTCCACTGAGGCACAGGGTGTCCTTAGTCAAGCAGCTTAATCTCTCTAAACCTCAGTTTCTTCATCTGTGAAATGCGAGGACAGCAAGAGTATCTTTCACAGTTGTTGTGAGAATTTTTTTAAAAGATTATATAATATCTATCTATATATCTATCTAGAGATAGATACATATATGGAGAGAGAGAGAGAAAGAAACTTCCCATACTGCCCAACACAAAATAAATGCTCAAGAACTGTAGCTTGCTGATATTAAATTATTGTATTAAAAGAGGAAGCCCCAAAGCTCTAAACCCCCCTATTGTCATGTTCTCTTTATTTCTCAATCTCCTCTCAGGGATACTGACTCACCTTCACAATTTCTCTTAGTTAAATCTTCCATGCGTATTAATCTTAACTTGCTTTGATCGTGAGGGGCCCAAATTTTGTAAAAGCATTATTAGGCATTCAAACAGTTCTTTCCACATTTCAAAATATTAGAACATCAGGACAATCTATCACCCATTTTGGCCTTAGTTGGTACAATAATTGTAACTGGTCTCTGTGGAACCGATCATGCAGTGAATAAAATAAATCCCAAAGCACAGAAGACCGATTAACTAGTTATCAAAGTATTGTGCAGATGTTTTCTACTGGCAGCATTCTATATATTGTTTGATTTGTAAAGGATAGACACATGCACACAAGAACTGACACTCAACTGTTTCTTTCCATTATCTTTGAATAATACAATAGCTGCATTTTCCATTTCTAAATCTTATAGAATTTTTGCCTAAAACATTATGTTATAGTTTATATTATAAAGCAGGGTGAAAACATGTCTTAATATTGAAATGCAGGTTTCCAGGGGAATTTGTGATTTTGACCTTTTTATTGATCTATAATATTCATGTAGTTAAATGCACAAATCTTAAGGGCACTGCTCAATGGACTCTGACAAAGTTAACACATTCTTGTAACAACCAGTGAGACAGATTTAGAAAATCACCAGCACCTCAGAAGGCTCCCTCTTAGTTCTCTCAGTCACTGCCTCCCCCACGGGTAACCACTATTCTGACCTCCATCACCAGTGATCAATTTCATCTGCTTTTGAACTTCAAATAAATGGAACCAGGAAGTGTGGATTTCCTCTGCATTAAGTCTGTGAAATTCATCCATATTTTTGTTTGTAACAGTAGTTCATATTTTTATCATCAATATATAGTGTTCCCATGTATGGCTGTGTCACAAATTATCTATGGACATTTTGTTTGGGGCTACTATGAATAAAGTGACTCTGAACATTCCTGTCCATGTTTTTTGGCACACGTGTGTACTTAGAGCAGAACTGCTGGTGGTAGAGGTTGGCATATGTTCAGTTTTAGTTAACACTGCCCAAAAAAGTTTAAAATGATGATCTTACCAATTTATACTCCCACTGACAGGGTATAAGAGTTCCATTGACTCAGCATCCTCACCAGTTTTGGTATTGTCTGTCCTTTCCGTTTTAGTCATGTTGGAAGATGTGTAGTGGTAATGCACTGAGGTTTTAATTTGCATTTTTCTCATGACTGATTAAATTGATCATCTTTTCTTGTCTGTATTGGACATTTCGATATCCATTTTGATTTTTTTAAGTTCAAGTTTTTGCTCATGTTTATACTGCGTTGTCTACCTCTTTTCTTTTTATTTTTAATAAATTTGGGGGTAGGAAGGATAGTTTCAGATTTACAGAAAAGTTGAAATGAGAAAGATGGAAAGTAATGTGGTATGCAAACAGTAACTAAAAGAAAGGTGTTATCTATACCAGTGGTAGACAAAATGAAATTTCATCCAAGAACGATTACTAGACATAAAAAGGATCATTTCATAATGATTAAGGGACAATTCAACAGGAGGATATAACAATGTTAAATCTGTGTGCACCTAATGTCATAGACTCAAATACATAAAAATGAAAACAGATATAAATAAAAAGAGAAATAGACAAATCCATGATCATCATAGAGATTTTAACACATTTTTCTCAAAGAATTTAGTAGAGATATAAAATATTTGAGCAACACAATTAACAAACTTGCCTGTGTGCATGTGTGTGCGTTATATACCACTGCACCAAACAAGTGCAAAATATACACATTCTTTCTCAGGTGTACATGGACTATTTATTAAAATAAAACATCCTCTGAGTCATAAAGCAAGTGTTGACAAATGTCAGATTACTCCTTCCAAAACCCATAATCTCTATCCAATCATCAGGAAACCATCAGACAAATTGAAATTCATGGATATTCTACAAAATACCTGATGGATAGTTCTCAAAACTGTCAAGGTTATAAAAAACAAACAAACAAAAGACTGAGAAATTCATATGGACCAGAGGAGACTAATGACACATAATGACTAAATGCAGTGTGTTAGCCTGGTTTGGATTATGGAAGAGAAAAAGGACAGTATAGTCCTTATGCTTAAGACATGTCTCTTGTAAGCAGTATATAGTTGGGTTATTTTTTAAATCTAGCCTGACAATCTTTGCTTTTAATTGAAATGTTTCACTCATTTACAGTTAATATAATTACTAATACATTTGAGTTTAAATCTACCACCTTACTATTTGTTTTCCACTTGTCCCATCTCTTTTGTGTTCCTTTTTTCTGCTTTCTTGCATACTTTCTGATTACTCAAGTAATTTTTATCATTTCATTTTCTTTTTTTAATTAGATTGTTAGTTATACATTCTTTTTTGTTTATTTAGTATTTACCCTAGATACTGCAACATACATCCAGGACTTATTAATCTACCTTAAATTAGTAATTATACCACATCCCAGATAATGCAAGAATCTTACAACACTTAAATGATAATTACTCCTCTCCTGCCTTTTGTGCTGTTGTTGTCATGCATTTTAATTCTGCACATAGTTTAAACCCACTAGACCTTATTATTATTGTTTTACACAGTCAACATTTATTCAGACTTTTAAAGATTTATTTATTTAGATATATTTATTTAGATGGATTTATCTTTTCTGTTGCTCTTCATTCCTTCCTGCATTTCCATCTAAGATCTTTTAACTTTCTGCTGAAAAACACCTTGTAGTGATTATTTTATTGTGGGTTTTCTAGTAACAATTTCTCTCCATTTCTATTTGAATGAAAACGTCTTTATTTTACCTTCATATTTGAAGGATATTTTCACTGGCCATAGAATTCTTTGGTGGTTATCTTCTTTCAATTGTGTATGTATACATCATTCATTACCTACTAGCTTTCATCACTTCTTTTGAAAGGTCAACTGTCAGTTGATGATTGCTCTTTTAAAGGGAATTTGTCTTAGATTTTCTCTTTATAGGTGTCATCACTACTTTGCTTCTATAATTTGTGTTTATTTTATTTGGGGTTTATAGGGCTTCATGAATCTGCAGTTTGTTATCTTTCTGTAGTTTTGGAAGTTTTTGGCCAGTTTATCTTCAAATATTTCTTCTGCTCCATTTCCCCTCTCTTTTATTTTCCATTTATTTTTATTCTCTGCACTTCAAACTTAGTATTTTCTACTTATTTATTTTCAGCTCTCTATTTCTCTATTCTGCTGTGTCTAATCTGCAGTTAAACTCATCTTTTGACTTCTTAATTACTGATATTTCTGCTCTAGAACTTCCATTTGGTTATATTTCTACAGATGCTCATTTTATGGTGACAGTCTCTATTCTTTATCTACTTTCTTTAACGTATTAATCATATTTATTTCAAAATTATATTTTTATTAACCCCAATATCTGTATTACATATAAGCCTATTTCTTTTTTTGTTTCTTTGTCTGTTTTCGTTTTTTTGGTTTTTTTGGCCACGCAGTGCAGCTTGCAGGATCTTACTTCCCTGACCAGGGGTGGAACCTGTCCCGTTGGCAGTGAAAGCACAGAATCCTAACCACTGGACCACCAGGGAATTCCCTATAACCCTATTTCTATTGTCAATTTTTTTCCCTTAGCTTTCGTCATTTGGTCTTGTTTTCTGGAATAGCTGGTAATTTTGGACTGAAGGCTGATATTAAGCATGAATGATTGTAGGGACTGTGGATGATGTTATATTTCTCCAGAGAATATTTTATTTTCTTCTTCCTGACAGGCAGGAAACCTTAATCCAATTGGAGGCCAGTGTTTAAGGCTTTGTGAGAGCTTATCTATTACTAATTTATCCCTATCATCAGCTGTAGTACGTCAGAGGTCTATTTTAAAAGCCTAAATAAAAAAAAATTAAAAAACAAAACAAGAAAACTCCAATAAAGATGTTAAAAAAAAAAAAAGCCTGAAGAATTTACTGGGATCTCTTCTCCTTGGCAGGTTCTAAATTTAATTTTTGTCTCTCCTTAGAACTGTGAGATGGCCAAAAGTTCTGATTAGCTTTTTAGCCCCTTAGCAACTACTTTTTTAGGGTTTCTTAGCCTCTCACTCCTCTCATGCCCAGCTTAGGAATTAGCTAATGACTTGAAGGTAAATTGTATAGAGAATTCTGGATCACTTCTCTGAAGTTCTCATTTCTTTAGATATTGGCTCCTTAAGTCTTGGCTACTTAAATAGCCCTGAAGTTAAATTTTGGGTTCCCCATCCTGGTAATACTGCTGCAAGCTCCAAGTCTCTGCTTTCCCTTCAGTCTCTATGCATTGCAAGGCAAATAAGCAAAAGTTCTAAAGACAAAAACATCAGTAAATGTAGGACTCACTTTATGCTTTTCCCTTCTCTTTGAGATGCTGGCCCTTCAAGTTTTGGGCACCCTGGTTATTGTCTGATGACTTCAAACAGCTGTTATTTTGAATTTTACTGAGATTTTGTAATTGTTCTCAGTGGGAAGGTTAGTCTAATGCTAGAGAATTTGGTTTTAATTTACCTTAGTATTTGCTCAACCACTAACAAAGCTGAAATCAACCTTTGAGTAGGGTGATACCATATCCCAGTTTGCCTGGGATGGTTCTGATTTATGGCTTTTATTCTGGAACAATGATTACTAGTGCCCCCTTTTACTTTCAAAAGTGTCCAGTATGTGCAATAAATTATATGATTACTCTACCTCTAAGGGTGATTTTTATCCTTCCTCCTGCCTCCATTAAAAAACTATTAATTACTTATAGTAATTAAGAATGCCACATGACTAAACAATTAAAAAGAACAGAGATTTCATATCTCTTGTTTTTGCGCATCTTAGAATTTGTATTTCTTCTGTTTACTTGCAGATCTGACACATCATTCTGAGAAAAAAAAAAAAAGGATTTTTTATTTTTAAAGATCAAGGAGATTTCCGCAGATTGGATAATCAATTCCAATGTCTAAAAACTCATAACATCATGCATGTAAACATAAATATACATATAAATACAATGTGCTCATATGCAAAAGTCAACTGTTTTTCTGTACATATAATTTTCATAGTCTCTTAAGACTAGAAGAAACCTTAAGATGACTGAACTCAGCCATATATTCCTTTTATGGAAAAAGACATTAAGGTCCCAAAAGTTAGTTTAGGATGACCTAAATGATTTATCCAACATCACAGGTAGGTCCTGAACTCTCCTGGCTCCTAGCCCAATACAGTTCTCTCTATATATACTACCTAACCCAGTGTTTTTGTATTAGCAGAATCTTCCTGCTCTTATAACAACAAATACCTCCTGTTCCTATATCCTAGTATACAAGGATAAAAGGATTTGGGAATCCTTCCATATTGGGATACAAAGGGCAAGATTTGTACCTTTCCTAGTAGGATACAAAGGGCAAAAGCTCTTCTTGTGAATGTCATAAAGTAACCATTTACTTTTTATTCACTAAGCGCTTCCCAGAATATCTATTTGGTAGTCCCCAACGATTTGGAGTTGCAGATGGTTCCTTAAGATTCTTTGTTTATTTGAAACAGAAGAATTTACAGAGTACATGATTTATTAGGTAGCTGGAGCAGACACATCTGGTGCCCTGAGTCACATCTACTTAGACTTATGTCTGATTTTAGCCAGGTTGGAATAGATAATTCAATGCAAGCTTAGAGTTGCTTCACCTGATAGCATTTCACCCATAGCTAGCTCATAGAGTATCTTTACTTTCTGCCCCATGGCTGCCTTGGATGCTAGCAGGAGTTTTCATATATGCATGGAAAGAGCAGGGGCAATCTTGACCAATGAACAGGAGATAATAAAGAGTTAGTAAATAAACATTCCTGCCTGCAAACCGTTGTGTAGACAATTCTGAGAAGCATTCTTCTTAGGATGCTTAGGTGCTTCTTGGGGTGTTTCAGTACAATTAAGCCCTGCTGCCCAACCATCATCCTTATGTTGCTCCTTTTTCTCCTTTCCTATCTCATTCTTCCTGCTCCCTCATTCCTGCCCACCAAGATCATCTCTCAAATAAACACACACACAAATCTTTGTGTCAGGGAGTGCTTTTGGAGGGACCCAAACCACATAATGCTCAAACTCTAAATTCTTCCACTTATAAAACGTCCCTATTTCAAAGCCCTCTCAACTTCAGTTTCACATTTAAAGACTACTCCTTAGCTCCTATGTCTATGGCATGTCTTCCTAGACAGTAAAGGATAACTATAATGAATGTGTTCTATTATAGTGCCATCTAGTGGCAAGGATGAATCAAAGCTCATGGCATCTAAGTGACCATGTTAAATATTAAACACTGGTAACTTCACATTACACAAGAAAGATAGCTGTATTCAAGAGCAGTCAGTCTTACCACAATTCTATTGAAGATCAAAAAGATAAATGTTTGTGACAGGATATTAAAAGGTTGGGATAATTTTATGATAGGTAGGTAACACAAGCTAAGACAATGATGAAGATAACCAAATCTCATGCATGAAAAGGCAAAAGCTAATCACCAACAAGGTCGGTAGAGCTTTACCTCTGTGTTTTGATTTAGATGAGCATAAAGCCATATTAAACATACAAAGTTGGTTCACAGAGTATAGAAATCTGCCCCAACAGCCAGTGCTTAAGAGATCTCAGGATAGAAATGAGCAGTAACACAAAATAATAATTATAATAATAACAATATCAACAGCAGCTACCATTTAAGGAGTACTTGCTATGTTCCAGGCCCTATGCTAAACATTTTACCTATGTGGGCTCATTTAATTTTTACAACAGCCCTATAAGGTAGGTACTAATGATATACTTATTTTTTAGATAAAGAAAAGTAGGCTCAGCAAAATTGGTGAAGTTCTCAAGGTTACACACTCAATAAAGAGCAGAAGGAGGTTCAAACCCAGGTCTGCCTGGCTACAAAATCTGTTCTCTTACCCCGTTCACATTTCGTGCTTCATCAGAAATCATGACTAATTTTATGCCAAGTACGTTGTTAGTGATCGTTATCAATAACCACCCCCATTTCACAGACAGAGTGCTGAAACAATCATGGTTAAATATCTTGCCGTAGGTCACCTAGAAATCAGTGGCTTGCCTGAATTAAGATTCTTTGGTCAGTGGACTCTAGTTAAAACATATATTCTTTCTCGTGACTGACTCCTTCCAGCAATTAATTTATATCCCTAAGCAAAAGATCTGTTTGCCTTATCTTAGATTGTGTAACTGAAAATGTTATTATTAGATAAGATAGTCTACAGAACTATGAAAAGAATCTATCCTAGAGAATTTAACTCTGTGTCATCTTCTGACAGTGAGTTTCATAGTTCAACCAAGTTTTGGATAAATCAGAACTCAATGGTCAGCATTTATGGTCCTAGTCATTCATCCTAACACAAGAAACACAGATGAGATGGATTTACCATCAAAGGGCATATGGAGCTTGATCATGATAAAAAATAGAATCTCCTTAGTTACAGGTAGGTCCCTCTTAAGAAAGAAAAAAAACGCTTTTGGATTCTGTTGAACAATCAGTAGTACAGGGACTTCCCTGGTGGCGCAGTGGTTGGGAATCCACCTGTCAATGCGGGGGACACGGGTTTGATCCCTGCTGCAGGAGGATCCCACATGCCGCGGAGCAGCTGGGCCCGTGTGCCATGACTACTGAGCCTGCGCTTTGGAGCCCACGAGCCACAACTACTGAGCCTGCATGCCACAACTACTGAAGCCCGCACACTTAGAGCCCATACTCCGCAACGGGAGAGGCCACCACAGTGAGAGGCCTGCGCACCGCAATGAGGAGTGGCCCCTGCTCACTGCAACTAGAGAAAGCCCACGTGCAGCAATGAAGACCCAACAAAGCAAAAATAAATAAATAAATAAATAAAATGGTTAACTTTAAAAAAGAAAAAATGGAATAAATTTTTTAAAAAAAATCATTAGTACAGCCTTGGGTAGTATATTTAACCTTTCAGGGCCTTAGTTTTTCATCTTTGAATAAGAAAAATGAAACTAATTTCACAGAGTGGTGGTGAGTATTCATCTACTTAAATAACCAAGAATAACACATGATACATAGTAGAACCTTAAATGATTTTTCTTTTTTTTAAAATATCCTTACTTTATTTCATAAAGATTTTAAGTTGTTTATGAAAATAGTCTCAAAAAATGTTATCTCTCTTCTTCCTTTCTGTGGTCCAAAGAAGAAAAGTTCTTGCAGCAATCTGAATACTATAAGGACTTAAGAAATGAATACTTTTGAAACACCTGGGCTTGCCAGTGGAGGACAAGTTCGAAAATTCTAACAACTTACAAATGCAAATACTGTTTGATCTATCAATTCTACCCGTGGGACTCTATGCTACAGATAAATGATTTATGTACAAGGCTATTCACCGCAGCATTAATTTTAACAGCAAAATATTTTTAAAAATCTAAATGTCCATCAATGGAAGACTGCTTACATAAATTATGGTACATGGTACATCAATACAAGGATACAATATGCAACTGGAAAAAAATTACAGAATATATTTTTAAGTGAGAAAGCAAGGTATACAACATTATGCATAATATACTACTATTGTATAAAAAGAGAGAAATATATATTAATATTTGCTTGTATGTGTACAAAGAAATTCTAAAAAGACACCCTGAAAATTGTGGTTTCTAGTAAGCAGGGTGGGAGAAAACTGGATCCATGTGTGGAAAGAAGGTTTTCACTGTATTTCACCATTTTTAACCAGTGGCAAAAATTTAATAAATTAATTGAATTTTAAAAATATTTTATTTGGGCTTATACCCACTTCCAAAAGCTAATAAGATCTTAAAGTTTGCCTTTTCTTGTCTCACACAGCTTATAATAGACAAATGGGTAAACTGAGCCATAAACTACCAGATTTTTCCACAGTTTTTCTAAACAGTGAATTTAGCAAGATTATAGAATATAAGGTCAATATACAAAAATTAATTGTATTTCTCTATATTAGTGACAATCAGAAAATTAAAATCTAAAATACCATTTGTAATAGCATAACAAACAAACACTTAAACAACATAACATTGCTGAGATAAAGAAGATTATCTCTTTAAAGAAAATAAAGATAAAGAAGATTATCTCTTTAAAGATTAAAGAAGGCATAAATAAATGAAGAGGCATACCCTCTTCGTGGATTAGAAGATTCAATATTACTAAAATGTCAGTTCTCTTTAAATGGATCTAGATTCAACAATCCTGATCAAAATCTCATCAGGATTTTTCTTGTAAAAATTGACAAAGTAATTCTAACATTATTTGGAATTTCAAAGGGTTTTGAATACATCTTTAAAAAACATCTTTAAAAAAACTAAATTGAAAGACTCATCTGATTTCAAGACTTACTATAAACCTATAGTAATTAAGACAAAAATAGCAAGATAATTCAATGGGGAAAAAAGAGTTGTTTCAACCAATTGTGCTGGATCAAATGTATACTGTATGGGAAAAAAACGAAACAACATCTACCTCACACTATATACAAAAATTTACTTGAATTTACTTGAAATGAAATATAGACCTAAACATAAAACTAAATTATGATACGTCTAGAGAAAAATGTAGAATACCTTCACAAATACCTCACCTTCTGAGGTAGGCAAAGATTTCTTAGATAAGACAACAGAAAAGCATTAATCATAAGGAAAAAATTAGTCAACTATGCTACAACAAAATTTAAAACACAGCTCTTCAAAAGATCCTGAAGAGAAACTGAAAAGGCAAACCTCAGATTGGGTGAAAATATCCGATAAAGATCTTGAATCAAGAATAAAGTATCGGGCTTCCCTGGTGGTGCAGTGGTTGAGAATCTGCCTGCTAATGCAGGGGACATGGGTTTGAGCCCTGGTCTGGGAAGATCCCACATGCGGAGCAACTAGACCCGTGAGCCACAACTACTGAGCCTGCGCGTCTGGAGCCTGTGCTCCGCAACAAGAGAGGCCGTGATAGCGAGAGGCCCGCGCACCGCGATGAAGAGTGGCCCCCGCTTGCCGCAACTAGAGAAAGCCCTCACAGAAATGAAGACCCAACACAGCCAAAAATAAATAAATAAATAAAAATTTTAAAAAAGAATAAAGTATCACTGAACTGTAATAAAATGATTAAAATAGTAAATTTTATATTATGTATATTTTATTATTTTTTAAATTTTATTATTTATTTATTTAGCTGCACCGGGTCTTTGTTGTGGTACACAGGATCTTCGTTGCCACATGTAGGACCTTTGTTGTGGCATGAGGGATCTTTTTAGTTGTGGCATGTAGGATCTTCAGTTGCGGCATGCAGACTGTTACTTGCTGCGTGCGTGTGGGATTCTAGTTCCCTGACCAGGGATCGAACCCGGGCCCCCTGCATTGGGAGCGCGGAGTCTTAGCCACTGGACCACCAGGGAAGTCCTTATTATGTATATTTTAACACAATAAAAAAGGCAAAAAAAAAAGAATAGATAAAGAACTCTTAAATCTCAATAATAAAAAGGTAAACAAAATGGGCAAAAGATTTGAACAGACATTTCACAATAGAAGATATACCAATGGGCAATAAGTACATTAAAAGATGCTCCATTTTATTAGTAAATAAGGAAATGTACATTAAAATCACAAAAGATACCACTGTACTCCTCATAGAACGGCTAAAATTAAAAAGACTGACAATACCAAGAGTTGGCAAGGATGTGGAGCAACTGGTACTTTCATACCTTGTTGCTGGGAATGCAAAATTGTACAGTTCCATTAGAAAAGAGTTTAGACGTTTCATTAAAATTTAAACATATATCTAACCCAAGTTTTCTGAGCCTCAACACTATTGAGATTTTTGGGTCAGATGGTTCTTTGCTGTGGGGCCTGTCCTGTGAGCTGCAGAATGTTTAGCAGTATTCCTGGTCTCTACTCACCTGGTGCTAGTAGCACCTCCCCAGACATGACAAAAATGTCCCCAAACACTGCCAAATGTCCTCTAGAGTGCAAAATTGTCCCCAGTTGAGAACCACTTATCTATGCTATGGCCCAGCCATTGAACAACTAGTGATTTACTGTAAAGAAATGAAAACATATGTCCAAAAAGAGACCTGTGCACAAAGTTCATGTTTTTTCTTAACAGCTAAAAAAAAAAAAAAAAAGAAACAACCAAATTGTCCCTTAACAGGTAAATGGATAAGCAAATTGTAATACATTCATTCATACAATGGACTAATTCATGAATAATGTTGCTATGAACCTTGGTGTACAGGTATTTGTTTGAGACTGTACTCTTAATGGTTTGGGGTATATACCTGGAAGTGGAATTGCTGGATTATACAGTAATTCTTTGTTTAACTTTTTGAGAAATCCTCAATAACTTTCAAGAGTATAAAGGGAGCTGAGATTTTTTAAAAGTTGAGAATGGCTGTCCTAGAACATTCCAGCTTTGCCTGCATAACTTTTGCTTGTTATTCAAGATAAAGGCAGGCTTCATCTACTAAGAAAAATGTGGAGTCCAACCCCAGGTTGTGTTATGAGGCGCTCCTGTGTGTAACTTAAGTGTACCTCCATCTTGGCTCTTAGAACACAGTATTTTAATCACCTGTTAGCCTCACTTTCTCCTCTCTAGACTATATACTCTTTAAGGCTGAGATTCAGGTCTTTTCTCTTTGTGTGTACACCCAATGTCTGGAACATAACAGTGCACAAGAAATATCTGTGACATATTTTTGAAGGAAATTAAAGATGATTATTTGAAATGCTCTATAGGAGGATTGATGAAGATTTCACTCATATGTCACCTCTAATTGCCTAGTAATGGCTGCCTGGAGGTCTGTGTTGAAAAGGATCCTGGGGTCATCTACAGGCTTAGGAGGAAGGAACGCAGAGACTAATTAGCAATGTCAGTGAGATGTGGAAAGATTCATACCTACACTAGATGCTAAGTCCCCTTTCAGTTCTAACATTCCATGCAGGAAATGCAATTGTTTTTGCCTTCAGATCTCATCCTTATTAATTTAGTCTAAATACTTGTTACCTCTTTTATTAGTAAATTAAATGTGACCATGTTGTAAAATCCACTGGATAAAGAACACAAATATTCTCTCTTCAATCTGCATCCCTACCCCTAGATCCTGCCAAGATCAAAAGTTCCTTATAGAATTCTTCATGGATTTTTACAAATACATCAACACAGTTTTATGATAATATGTGGTTGTTAGATTTGAAATGACTCACACTGCTTTCATCTGGGGACTCATTCCTTACCCAAGTAGCATTCAGAGAAAAATATATACAGCCTACATTTTCATTTTATTTCTAGTTTCATATCTTTGCTTTTATTTATAAAAAGCTACACGTTGTTAGAAAATAAAAACCATTCCAATATATTACATTATTTCTCCAATCTCTCTTTTTACAAATGGACAGCTGTTGGAGTTAAAGAAATTATTGGCTAAGCTAAAAAAAATTAATTATGCCTTAGAAGAAATTCTAAGAAGATACATTTGAATGGGGAGTCTGAAATCATTATGGCCTCCATTTCAGGAAAAAAAAAGCAGGGGGGAGACATCTATAAATTAAGCGTGGGTATGTTATTATACATGTAGGTGACACAATATGTTGATATATCACAGTATTAATTTAACAGCATTCATCTGAAGATGTTACTCCCACAGAGATCCTTTCATTTGTGCTGTTTAGATTTGTTCCAAGATTACTAGGCCTCAGAGAATGAGCTATGTACTTATCTTAAACTCACCCTGGATGGTGTAGAAACACTAAATGAGGAATTGAGAATTTCATGAAAATCTAAGTGATGCTACCTTCATAAAAGAACAGAAAATATTTTTCTAATTTCTTGAGGATAGAGAAAGAGGAGCAGGAATGCTTTTTCCATATGCATATGTGTGGAGAAGAGCTAATAAACAACGAATGTGATAGAAAACAATTTTGCAGCCAAGGCACAAAAAAATACTACCTTGAATTTTACAGCACTTTTTGCTTTTTAAAAACACACTCACATTCATTATTTCATTTTATCCTCCCAAGAAACCTGTGAGGTAAGTAAGTCAGGTTTCATTATCTCCAAGATTTATCTAACACTCTTGTCACTACTATTTTATGATAGGGTTCATGGATCCAGAGAGAAGTATTCCTTGCATTATGGCCATATCGAGTGACTCACAAGAATTGGAGAAATGAATTAACAAGTATGCATTACGAGGGACAGGGACGCTCTTTCTTAACTTGGGAGTTCACTTTCCCTTATAAATATTCTACCAGCAAAATCTGCAATAAACACATTTATTCTGCTGTATTGCAGTGGGGCTTTCCAGACAAACCACTTTTGACCTGCCAGCACAGCACGGGAGGATAACTACAAAAGGTGACCCCCATGACGACGTGCAACAAAAGCACTGGCTCATCATTTCGTATCCCCTTTCTCTCTTTCTTATTTAACCCTCTTTCTAGCCTTTAAAAGATCAAAAATTAAGAGGAGAGGATAGGAACATTTTAGGTAAGACAAGGCAGTGAATAAAAATTGCCCCTGTGTGGACAGAGCCCATGTTTCTATTTAATTTAAAACTAATGTATGTATTATTTATTCCATGCCTTATTAGGAATATAAATGAATAGCACTTATTTTGAATACTGTTAATATACCAGGCAGAGTAAAGAAATTTGCTTATAAAAACACTACCTCAGTCTCAAAGTGTGCTCTTCAATTACAGTGAAGAGAAGCATTTCTTTGGGGTGGAAAGAGGTTTTGGTCAGCTGTGTTTATCAGTACAGCCTGTTCACTTGTTTACGGCTAACATTCTTCCAACTGTCTGATGACAGGTGCCTGTTAAGCATTTCACACACCATCCCTGACGTCAGTGTTTACTAGTCTATTCTCTTTAGTTTTGTGTGCTTGAAATTACACACGCACACACAAATATGTGTGTGTGTGTATATATGTATCTGCATATATATATGTTATGTATGTGTGTACGGACATGTATAGCATGTGCATTATACATATTTTAAAAAGAAAAACAGGTATCTCTTAAGCATTTCACCTCTGCCTAAAGGGAGGGGATCGCTGCATCCACAGGTACCTGCTCCAGGCCCACTAGGTTCTGACCCCCACTCCCTCTCACCAAGTTGGTATCTTAGACTAACACGGCTGAGTCTGTCTGCTATACTGCGTCTCGGAACCAATCTCAGTTCTTCCACTGACAGCTTATATTTTTTGGAGGCAATGAGAATGTTACGCAGTAGCATTATATAGTAAGACACAAATTTAAATTTGGCAATACTCCAGGAAGACTTTACCGACTGTTGTTTTACCTGCAGTTGAAAAAACCTGGCCAAAAGGTTTTCTTGCTCCTCCATATCCCCATCAGTTCAGTCTGGCTGGACAATGCTGCATGAACACAGTGCAGCTAGAACTTTGTTCTTGTTAGCAACAATTCGCTTTTGAACAATGAGAGGGGAATGCTATCTTCTCTCGCTTCCTCACCCCTGCTATGCTTTAGAACCTAGTGATTAGAGCCTGGGTTCTGAAGTCACACAATCCTGGGATTTGTGTTCCAGCACCTCTCCTTTCTAACTGACTTTAGAAAATAATTTACGTGGGCCTTAGTTTCCTGATTTGTAAAATGAGGATACTGAAAGGTCCTGCCTCATAGGGGGTTGTGAGAATAAAATGAGGTGATGCTTAGGACACAGTGCCCGGATGTAATAAGTGCTCAATGTGAGGCGGGTACATTTATATAGTTAAAAACATGGTTCCTGATCCTAACAGCAAGCAACCTTATGAGAGGTGAAATATGCTAGTCTAGAAGTCTTATTTTCTGACACCTTTCTGGACAGAGCCCAAGATGGGTGCATATCTATAGTGTTGACTTCTGAAGCCATGATAAAATACAACACTGCCTTTTTATACCTTTTGTAATCAATTCTTTCCTATCTCAATTCTACCATTGTACCTCACATTCACCTATGTATCATTCTACACAAATGTCCCGTTCATTATTT
Organism: Eschrichtius robustus; assembly: GCF_028021215.1. Lineage (NCBI taxonomy): Eukaryota > Metazoa > Chordata > Mammalia > Artiodactyla > Eschrichtiidae > Eschrichtius > Eschrichtius robustus. The sequence continues at coordinate 28,394,021 of NC_090835.1, read as the reverse complement.
TGTCCTGTCTCAGAGAATGAGCACCTGAAGGATGGGGATCTTTTACTTAATATTAGTTTCTGCTACTCTAGCTCCACAGAAGTGTTTTTACACTGATTGCCTAAGACTTCCATGGGGCCCGTAACCAAAATTTGTTTCAGTCCTGATTTTCCTGGATCTATTTCTCCATTGTACCCAACTAACTACTTAGGGTTTCTTGAAACCTTCAGGAAGCTACTTTTGGCTATTCTCCTCCTACCTACCTCCCTATTTTTCTTCTCTTTCTCCTTCTCTGCCCAACCACCAAATATTAGTATTCCCACTGGGCAGCAGCTTAAAAGAAAGAGACAGTTCTGTATGTGCTGATGTAGATAAGTTTCTAAAATATCTAATGAAATGAAAAAAAAAAAACAAGGTGTTTTCACTTATCATTCACTTTCTATTTTTCTTTATTTTTACATAATCCAACCATGGATATGTGTATTAGTTTCCAAGGGCCGTTATAACAAAGAACCACAAACTGGGTGGCTTAGCACTACAGAAATTTACTTTCTCATAGCTCCGGAGGCTGGAAGTCTGAGATCAAGGTGTCAGCAGGGTTGGTTCCTTTTTGGAGGCTCTAAGGGAGAATCTCTTCCTTGCCCTCTTCCTAGCTTCCAGCCCTTGCTGGCAATCCTTGGCATTCTTTGGCTTGTAGACTCATCACCCCAATCTCTGCTTCTGTTGTCACATGGCGGTCTCCCTGTGCGTCTCTGTCTTCACATGGCATTCCCCTCTGTGTGTGTCTGTGTCCAAATTTTTCTTATCTTACAAAGATACCTGTCATTGGATTAGGACCTGCCCTCCCTGATCCAGTATGACTTCATCTTAACTTGATTACACCTGCAAAGAACCTATTTCCGGTTGAGGTCACATTCACAGGTCCTGGCGGTTAGGATTTCAACATATCTTTCTGAAGGACACAATTCAACCCATAACAATATGCTTTACTTTTAACTGTTTTAAAGTGTTACCAAAGGTAATCCGAGCAGTGAGCTTCTATGACCCATTTTCTTTTCTTCTCTGTCTTGTGTATTTTTCTTAATCTAACAAATACTACATATATACACACAAATATAGATATAGAGATCCACATATGCACACACATATATATTGACATGTTATATAATAATTAGTACTGTGTAACTTTCTATCCTTGGGTCACCTGGGTCTCCATCCTTGGGTCAACTGTTCCTTTCTTTCTACTCACTCTGCAGTTTCATCCATTCTCATGAATTTAGTTCCTGCCTGTATGCTAAAGACTCCCAAATCAATGTCTCTAGCCCTCACCTTTTAAGGGCTTCAATTATGTATCATTTAATGTGTCCACAACAAAATTATCACTGGCTTTTCCCTTCCTGTCCTCATCCCGCACAAACCAGACACCAGTGAGTCCTCCCAGAGGGCTCCTCTCTCAGCCCTCACATCCAATCAAGCACCACCCTGCTGATTCTGTCTACTGATATCTCTCAAGCCAAGTGCTCCTCTCCATCCTACTGCCATTGCTTAAGTCCATGCACTCATTATCTCTTACCTGAACCTTTGCAATAGCTTACTGATTGGTTCCGCTGCATCCAATCTTAAGCCCTTAAATCCACTACTTTCAGGGTAGGTAGAGTTAGTTATAAAAGATGCAAATTAGACTCTACTGCTTTGCTGCTTAAAACCTGTGTCCTCTGGTCCCTCATTCTGTACTCAATACTCTCCATCACTGCCCTGCCTATCCCTTCAGCCTTGTCTCTTGCCTCTCCTTGCTTTTAGCGCTCACTACTAACATCAGATGGCTTGCTGATCCTGCTTCACACTTCTCATCCTCTGCTGTGCTAGTCCCTCTGCCAAGAATGTCCTTTCTTCCTCTTCAGGATGCATTCCAGGTGTATCACGTCTTCTGTGAAGCCTCTCTGAATCCCAGGTGAGGGAAAGTGTTCTTAGTATGTATGACCAGAGCACCCTGTGACATTGCTCTTTTAATCTTGCCCATATGTATTAAATACCAAATTCTGTGTCTGTCTCTCTGACTGTAAGCGGAACGGTGAATGCCAAGTATTTTAACCATGTATCTATTGTGCCAAGCCCAGTGCCTGGAATGAAGGAGGTGCTAAAGAAATGCTGGTCGAGTGAACAAAGGAAGGCATTTTATACCATTTGAGAATTTCCACAAACTGTTAATTAACAAAGGAATAAATTACCACTTAGTTTTATGTTAATAACATCTCAAAACACTTATTTTATATAGAACAGGGTACATTTGGGCCGAATAATTCTTTGTTGTAGGAACTTTCCTGAGCATTATAGGATGTTTAGCAGAATCACTGGCCTCTACACACTAGACACCTGTAGCTCCCCAATTCCTAGTTGTGACAACCAAAAAAGGGTCTCAAAACATTGCCAATATCCCCTGGTAGGGAAAGAGGGACAAAATAACCCCCAGCTAAGAGGAACTGGTATGGATTGATATTCAATAGAGATCTTAAATTTTTTAACACCTGTGAAGGCAGGATTTCCCATAACATTTCATTTGCTCCCTAGGGATATCAATTATTCTTTGTAAGAGGAAATCTGCCATAGTTTATCATATGTTTTAAAAGGCATTTAAATCAACTGTATGTAAAACTTTTAAGAATTTTTCTAATATAATTACCTTGTAAAAAAGATGAGACCATGTCATTTATTGTTCTATAAAAATGTAGGGTTGTTTTTTAAAAAATATATATATGTGCTAGTTCTCATTTGGAAAGTTAAGAGGTCTATAATTTAATATGAAAGATGCTCTTCTCTGGCTGTGAGAGAAGGAAGGAGGGAGAAGGGGTAGAAGGGAGACGAAGAGGAAGAGGGAGAGGGAGAGGATTGTTTTCATCCAAAATTCAGGGGGCTTTTTATGTTAACTCCCCATTTCCTTTGCTCTCTGCATGATTCTAACCCACTATTATTGACCAGTGTGGTCAACATTAAACAAAGAATAGTGAACTCTATTACACAGCCTAGTCAGACAAAGGTCAATCCAATATTCTGGCTGACAGAGTTTCCAATATTCATAGTATTCTACTATTCTTAAACACGCTGAACATGAAAACTATACTAAAATATTTTAGAAATTACTTGAGGCAAGGGGAGCACCTCCTATGGGCCAGGAACTATAGATTTTTTTTTTTAATGCACCACGCAGATATGATCTCTATTCTCTGAAAGTTTATGGTCTAGTAGGTAGATATAGAAGTTAATGAAACAGTCACACTGATGGGGAAATAATTAGAAATTGAATAAATGCTATGAAGGAAAATAATTGAGGAACGTGATCTGAACTTGAGGAAATGACACGAGTTAAGATCTGAAGAAGGAATCTAAGGAATTAACTAAAAGAGACAGAAGACGAGCAGCTGCAAGTGGAGGGGACAGCATGAGCAGATGCCCTTGGCTGCAGGGAGCATGTCAGAACTCAATGAAGAGAGGAGCCTGATGGAGCTGGGGAGCTAGGCCGGGGCAGCCAGGCAGGGCCTACTGGGCCATGTTGAGGGCAGATAGATAGAAAGGCCATCAACTGATGTAGGTGTAACAAATCATTCTGGCTGTGGTGTGGAGAATGTATTGGTAAAGCAGGACAGAGAAGATGCTTGGAGACTAGCACTAGCATCTTATCAAATCAAGATCATCACTATTTCTTGAAAGCTCAGGCAAAAGGTTTCCAGTTCTACAGCATGGATGAGCCTTGAAAACATGATGCTAAGTGAAAGAAGCCAGTCACAAAAGGCCGCATATTGTATGACTCCTTCTGTATGAAATGTCCAGAATAAGCAAATCCATAGAGACAGAAAGTAGATCAGTGGTTGTCAGGGGCTGGAGTGAGAAGGGACTAGGGGTGAATGCTAGTGGGTACCAAGTTTCTTTATGGGGAGATAAAAAATGTTTTAGAATTAGATAGTAATAATGATTGTACAACTTTGCTAATATACTGAAAACCAATGAATTGAACACTTCATAAGGGTGAATTTTATGGCATGTGAATTATATCTCAATAAAGCTGTTACCAAAAAAAAAAGCCCCTCTTATTATGTCATGGGAGAAAACAAGTTCTAAATCTCTAAGCAAAAACAAGGTAAAGAGCTGACTTTTAAAATTCTTAATTTTAGTCATGTTCTTTAAAATGTTCCTTGCATTCTAAAATTCAGTTAGCTGAAATTTAAGAATTATATTGAAATAGAGGCATTTAAACAAAACAAGAACAGCTGATCAGTGATTTAGAGAGAGCCCCATAATTCCCAAATCATAGTTTTTGTTAGAAAAAAAAAAAGATTCTAAAAGCACCAGCCACTGGGAATTAGACCAATTGGAATTTTAATATTCTGTGAATTCAGTCAAATAGTGGACTTTAACTTTCAGCACGATTTTCATTTTCTACCCAGACAGCCACTTAGCAGATATGTGATATCAATCCTGATTTCCAACCTCACCTTTCTATATGAATTTAATGGGGGAAGTGTGCAAGAATGTGTTTTAAAACAAAAATCTCAACTATCCTATTATTACATTTACAGCTGATTACCATGTGAATTGCTTTTATGCTATGCTAGAATATCACTAACACTGTTCTTTCAAGGAGTACAATATAAAGTACAGGATATGTGGAACAGCCTCTAACAATGATGACACCGGCTAATACTTAGTATTAAATTCAGATTTACATTAAAATTATTATCTAGAAAAAAGTAACTAACATGTGGGGTCATTTTCTCCATCAGGACTCTTTTTGGTATAAGTGAAAATCCAACTCAAAACAACACAAGTGAGAATACAATATACTGACTTTCTTAATTGCAAAGTTCAGTGGTGATGCTACCATCAGGCACAGCTGGATTCAGGGCTCTCAGGCTGGTTTTCTGACAGATTGGTTTCATTTTCAGACACAAGGTTGTCCCTCCTGATGGCAAGGTGGGAGCAGCAGCTCCTCCTGTCTCTCTCCCGCATTCTTAGCAAAAGATTCACTGTAGCTGCCTGGTTCTAACTGCACCATGTGCTCAGTCTTGGACCAACCACCAGGGCCAGCAGGATGGAGCATGTTGACTGGCTCAGGGCTGGGTCACACACTCACCCTTGCAGGACAGAATCCCACTCCAACCATACAGGCTGATAGTAGGGGAAGAATGAATCCCTAAAAAAAGCCAGTATTGCTGCTAGAAAAAAGGACAGTGGAGGCTGGAAGGGAAAATAACAAAACGTCCCCTGAAGTTTCCAGTTAAAAGATGGGCCAAGAGATCGGGCAGTGGGGAGGCAAACTGACGAGTTGGGAAGTACGGTGGACCCTTCTGAGGATATCTTCCCACTGGATTACCCTTCTCTGAAAATTTCTCCATTTGCCTCATGGGTTGAGCCAGATTCCTTCCACCTGCCCCTCTGGAGCCACTCTGCACCCTTCAAACCCTGCTTTCTATCCCAGAAGCCTGAAGTGAATGGAGAAGAGTAATCATTCCTGGACCCTCTCTCTGACTTTTGGCTGGAGTTGGTGAGTGGGGAACACCCACAGGAGATCTAAGGGAACAAGGAAGGGGTCCTTTCAGTCTAGTTATATCCCTCAACCAACCATCATAGCCCCCTTTTTACCCCAGCTTTATGGAGATATAACTGAAATGTGACACTGCGTAAGTTTAAGATGGACAACATGATTTGACACGCACATCTGTATTTCAAAATAATTACCACGATAACGTTAACATATCCTTCACCTCACATAATTAACTTTGTTGTTTTGGTACTGGTAATGAGACCATTTAAGATCTACTTTCAAGTATACCAATATGGTATTGTTAATCACTGCCACCATGCTATACATTTGATCCCCTTTTATGATTGCCCTCTGTACTCAAACTCTTCTTCCTAGCTCTGATAACCATTTCCCAGCTTGTCCTTTTAGGCCTAGACATGGTCAGGACTCCTGGAGTACTACATTATTCTTTCTGGGTTTTCCTAAAAGCTGCCCATAGCTTTGAAAATTGTCCCATAATTGAACCCTCTTTGAATTATCACATTTGAGTGCACCATCTGTTTCCTGCTGGGACCCTGACAGATATGTAATAAACATGGCAGCCATATTCTTTAATGCATGACCTCATTTTATGTATTATTCTGAATCCTCACATTTGTTCAGTGAAATAGGTATTCTTAACCCTATTTGATATAAGAGGGAATGGAGGATTAAGTAACTTGACCAAGATCCCACAGCTAGTAAGGGACCTGGCAGACACTGGTCAAATTTCTCATTCTTTATGTCCAAGATACATCATCTCTGGTCTGGACCCTGACTTCCACTCTTGCCTTCTTATAGTCTTTCTCCACAGAGTAGCCAAACACCAACTGTTTTATAGATCTGCCAAGGTTGTTATGAGGAGTCAATGAAATAACAAGCAATAACACTTAGTAAAGTGCCTCACAGATTTAACACAGTAGCTCACTGAATATATATATATATATATATATATATATATATATATATATATATATATATATATATATTTATATATATGGCTCACTCATATATATATGAAAGAAAGAGAGGTGGGGGGAGAGAGAGATCCTCTGGTCGCTTTCAGAATTAGATTCCTTGAAGATGGAGGATCTTGAGGACACTTTGGAGGAATTGAATCTAGGGATCCAATCCCTCTGGACTCAGCTCACCCATCATCTTCTCTTGGAAGACTTTCTGATACCCCAGGATGGGTGAAGTTCCCACTCTGTGCTCCAATAGTATTTATCCTACCACAGCACTTATCCCATGTTGTGTAATTATTATTTGCTTTCTTTTATCCCACATTCTACTCCATTATAATTGTCCATCCGTTTCTCTTGTCTCTTTCTGGAGCATAAATTTCTAGAAGACAAGAGTCATATCTATTATTTCTGTATCACTGGTGTCTGACACACACCTTTAGATAGGTGCTAAATAGGTATCTATTAAATGAGTGACAATATAGTTCTGAACAAAACCCATGCCGAGAGTTCCCTCAGATGGGCTCTCAGGGACATTATTGAAGGGATTCCCTCAAGAGGAAGAAGACAACTGTGACTGCTGAGATGACAGCCAAACTCTAACATTCCGTGATTCTGGATAATAGAGATCCACAGACTACAGGAAATGCGTTTCTTTCAAGGGGTATCAGTTAATAATTTTAAAACCACCTCATGTCATTTCTACTAACATTGATCAAATAACAAAAGATACTGTAAATAATAAGACCCAGGTTTTTCACTGTTGGAGAAAAGACTATAGTGGAAAAACTGACAGGATTTAAATAAGGTCTTTAATGTAGTTTAATAGTATCATACCAGTGTTAATTTCCTGGTTCTGATCATTGCATTATGGTTATATAAGATATTAACATTAGGAGAAGCTTCATGAGGGATAATGAAACTTTTGTACTGTTCATAAAACTTTTCTATAAGTCTAAAATAAGTTCAAAATGCGACTGTCTTATGGTACATTCTTTTAAAGCCGTACTCTTAGAATCTAACATAGGTGATAAAATTTCACCAAGAAGTACACGGGGGTATAACACATTAATAGCTTGCTGTGTTACACAGAGTGACAGAATCTTACAGTTTAGAAGTAATCTTGGCAGTCCCAGTCCATCGTTCTACACTTGAGGGAATCCCCTTAGTATTGTCCCCAACCACCTAAAGCCTTTGCTGAGACGTCTCCAGGGACAGCAGTGTACCTCTGTCCTAAAAATGAATTGCTGGACGAAAAGCTTGAATTGTTAGAAATGTCTTCCTCCTCCTACCCACCAAGCTGAAATTAGCCTCTTGTTGATTCTCTGGACCCCACATGGTGACCCTTCAGATACCTGAAGGGAGTCAGCATCTTCCCACCCGTGGTTTTTCTTCTTCAAGCAAAACACCCTCAATCCCTTTCCAGATGACATAATGATGTTTTAATAGGGGGCGCTGATGCTTTGATGCAGCCATTTCTAAACTTTTTTGTCAGCCACAGAACCCCTCATCAAAGAAATTCTCATGTAGAAGTCAGTATGTAAAATAGATAAAAGTAAAACTCTTTTGCTGCAAGTGGTGGGTGAGGAGACCAAGGACTATCTGATCCCCCTCGCCCCTTCCCTTCCCTGGTGGTCCTTGAAGCACAACCTTGGAATCTTCAAAACTTCCAGAATATGTAACAAACTCTTCCTTAAACCAAAAGTATGAAAGGACATGGGAACCTCAGATCCCAAGGCAGGTTTGTGGGGGGAGACGTTTTGAGTATGTGCCTTCTACTGTCCCCAGTTATACCACGTGGACAATCCCTGACTTAGACATCTGTTGGGCTACAGGTGGTAATGATCATGACAACAAGAACTAAGAAATAAACGAACTTATTCAAGGTCCACAGAAGTGTTAGAACTGGATTTTTAACACAGATCTCTCTGACTCTGAACTATGCCCTTAACCACTGTACTTTCCTGCCTCTCTGGAACAGAAATCTAAAAGGATTATGGGACTCCAGCCCTCTCATCTGGCATCCTCACCTGTACACTACTCGCTTTACAACCTGGAAAGCATCTTGGAGTGGATTCACTAGGAAATCCATTGTAAACAGTCTACCTCTGACATCAAGCCTCTACAATATAACCCATGTCCCTTCCTTCATATATACCTAAGTCCTCATTTAAACAGCATCACCTGGGAATCTGAGATCCTAAGGAGTAAGCATTCTTAGAATGGTAGGTCCATACATAAGGAAGGATCATCTACAGACACTCTTACGCTAATGCCCAGCAGAGAAGTTGTTTGCAAGGACCCCGAGCACCACTTGTGGTTCTGACCTATGGCTGTTTTATGCTTTCATGCAGGACAGATTGCTGGTGAGCCTCAGTCAGTGGTCTCTCCTCCCTAGATGAGGGCTGGGATGGTGTTCATTTGTTGTAAATGCCTGTCTGGCACACGTCATCCCTGTGTGCTTCCTTTTGGTGGAAACCCTCTACCCCCATACTTCAATATCTGGGGTTTGAGTCGGCAGACCTCACTTCCCCAGCTCCACCCCAGGGCAGACACCCGGCTAAGCCTGGATAATTAGCATACTCCCAGGTCCATGTGATTCGAGCTAGACCCATAAGACTCAATATCAAGACATTTGTTGGAACCATTGGAGAAGACATGTCTCTTTTGCTTAGGGCTTCTGAGTTAAGAAGTTGTAAATCTAGCAGCCATCTTGTTACCAAGAGACAACCAGCTGGATGTTGAAGCCAAGGAGAAGAAAGGAGAGTCAAGAGAGGAAAAGAAACAGATTCCAGAAATCTTCACATCAGACACTGCATCCAGCTGTGCCTAGGAATGGACTCATTATACTTATGTGAACTAATAAATTCCCTTTGTAGTATAAAACCATTCAAGTTGGAAGTACGGCCTTTGAATTCTCTATAAGCCTCTCCTGCTTGTCCTTTATAAAATTGTAACCTTCACCATACCCTGGCACTCCCCAAGCCCCTTCCCTCACTTATCTTTTTTCCTAAGCACTTATCTAACATACTATATGCTTTACTTATTTGCCTCATTTATTTTGTCTCCCCAACTAAACTCCATAAAGGCAGAGCTTTGGCCTATTTGTTCACAGATGTACCTTGAATGGAATGACTCCAGAACATAGTAGGTGCTCAATAAATATTTGTGGAATGAGTGAATGAGAGAACGTGCAACTCAAATAGTTCTAAACGGTTTTTATGGAAATGCTTTTTAGAAAGGGTCTTGCTAGAGAGAGTGAGGATGGAAGCTTTCCCTGTGACCTAACATGAGGCATTTCTCTCCCAATTTCAATTATCTATTCAATAAACATGTATTGAGCACCTACCTATGGTGATCACTGTGTTAAACACAAAGATAAATAAAAATACAGTCCCCACCCTCCAGGAGCTTTCAGTCTGGTGCTATTGTCTTATATGATAGCAAGTAAACATGAGTGGGAGAAGTGCCAGCTTTCAAGCATGAACATCCATCCAGAGGAAGCCAGGGTGCTCACTTCTCACTTCCAATTTCCCTCTCTTTCTCTCCCCCACCCCCAACCCTTCTCCCTCTCTCTCCATGTTTATAGGTTGGTCTCCAAACTCTCAGCGAAGGGCCACAAATATCCCAGTCTGGAAACTGCTAGACAAGCTAGAAAGGCAAAGATACAGCTTAACTAAGGAGAGAGGAGGAGAAATAAAACCTAAACTGAGAAAATAAAAAACCCAATTCAATAAAAACGAAACTCGAGTTTATGTGGCAGTGGCAAAGCTGACAACACCTGGCATGCACTCCCTTTAGGTTGGAGGGAAGTTATTTCTACTAATTTGAGAAGATTGTAGGGATACATACAGCAGTGAGGGAGACAAGAATCTCAGCAAGAACAGTAGATCTGACTGTCGATCCTCATGGGGACTGAACTTGGCTCCTTCGGGATCTAAGACAGCTTAGCCATCTGGTTATCTTGTGGTCTCCTCAGTGTCCTCTAAAGGTCTGCTGTTGGCATGACTCAGCCAAACTCAGTCTCTGCTTCTTTTGGTTTGCTTGCTCTCTCTCCCCCGCTCCCTGCCTCCCCTTTTCTTTCCTTCCTTTTTTCCCTTCTTCCTCCTACCCTCCTTCCTCCCTCCCACTACTCTCCTTTTCTCTTTCTTCTTTCCTTTCTCCCTTCTTTCCTTCCTCCTTTCCTCCTTCCTCCCACCCTCTCTCCTTTTCTTCCTTCCTTCCTTTTGAGTTATAATTGACATATTTAAAATTCAGTTTGGTAAGTTTCAACATATATATACACTTGTGAATTTATCACCACAATTAAAAGAGTGAACATATCTGTCACCCCCAAAATTTCCTAAACCTCTTCTTAATCCTCTTTGCCTCTCCCCACTTCCTCTCCCCATCCCCAGGCAATTGCTGACATGCTGTCACTATAGTTTAGGTTATAGTTTCTAGAGTTTTTTATAAAAGGAATCATGAAGTATGTACTCATTTGTCTGGTTTCTTTTACTCAGCATACTTATTTTGAGATTCATCCATGACATCGTGTGTATCAGTATTTCATTCCTTTTTCCCTGTGGCCTAACAGTATTCCACTACAGAGATATACCACAGTTTGTTTATCCATTTACCTGCTGATGGCTATTTGGATTGTTTTCAGTTTTTGACTATTATGAATAAAGCTTCTATGAATATTTGTGTACAATCTCTGTATAGACATATGTTTTCATTGTGACTGAGTAAATAACCTGGGAGTGGAACAGCTGGGTCTCATAGGAAGTGCATATTTAAAATTTTAAGAAACTGCCGAACTGTTTTCCAAAGTGGCTGTACCATTTTACATTCCCACCAGCAGTGTATGGGAGTTCCAGTTGTCCCACTCCCACACCAACACTTGGCATGTCAATCTTTTTAACTTTAGCCATTCTAATCAGTGTGATGCTATTTACTTGTGGTTTTAATTTGCATTCCCTAGTGAAAAATAATGTTGAGTATCTTTTCACGTGCTTATTTGCCATCTGTACATCTTCTCTGGTGAAGTAACTGTTCAATTCTTTTGCCCACTTTTTTATTAGGTTGTTTGTTTTTCTTACTGTGCTTTGAGAATTCTTTATGTATTCTGGATACAAATTCTTTCCCATGTATTTGATTTGTAAATATTCTCTCCTACTCTATGGTTTACTTTCTCATTCTTTTAACTGTGTTTTTAAAATAGGAGAAAATGTTAATTTTGATGAAGTCCAATTTATTTTTTTTATTAGTTTTATTATGGTTCGTGCTTTTGATATTAAATCTAAAACATACACCTAACTCAAAGTCACAAGGATTTCCTCCTGTTTTCTCATAGAAGTTTTATAGTTTTTGGTTTTACATTTAGGTCTATGGATCATTTTAAGTCAATTTTTGTATATAGCATGAGGTATGGATTGAGGTTTATTTTGTTGCATATGGGTATACAATTGTTCCAGAACAATTTGTTGGAAAAACTATACTTTATCCATTGAACTGCCATTTGAAGGGCCTTTGTCAAAAAGTCTATTGATTAGATATGTTTGGGTCAACTTCTAGACTCTGTACTGTTATAGCTTTACAGTGAATCTTAAAATCAGGTAACATTAGTTGTCCAATTCTATTTTTTTCAAAGTTTTTTTTTTTTTTTTTTGCTCTTAAAAGTCTGTTGGTATATATGTCCATGCCACTGTCTCACTTTGTCACAGCTTACCCTTCCAAACGTAAAATAGATAGCTAGTGGGAAGCAGCCGCATAGCACAGGGAGATCAGCTCGGTGGTTTGTGACCACCTAGAAGGGTGGGATAGGGAGGGTGGGAGGGAGGGAGATGCAAGAGGGAAGAGATATGCGAACATATGTATATGTATAACTGATTCACTTTGTCGTAAAGCGGAAACTAACACACCATTGTAAAGCAATTATACTCCAATAAAGATGTTAAAAAAAAAATGTCTGGTGGAATTTCAAATGGGATTACATAGACTCTATAGTTTAATTTGGGGAGAATCAGCCCTTTAATAGTGAGTCTTTCAATCCATGGAATGGATTATCTCTCCACTTTTTATATCATCTTTACTTTCTCTCAGCAGTGTTTCACAGTTTTCAGTCTACCGGTCTGGATCATCCTTGGTCAGATTTACCCCTTAAGTATTTCATTTTTCTGATGCTGTTGTAAACAGCATTGTTTTCGTAATTTTAATTTCCAGTTGTTCGTTGCTACTGGAGTTTCTTTTTGTTTCATTTGTTTCATTTCTATTTAGAGCAGGTCTTATAAAGCCAAGTCATTTCTTAAGGCACTGGCCTGAGTTGTTGTCTTAGGTGTGGAATGAGCCCAGTCTAATCAGCTGTAGCTAAGAGTGCAGAGTCATATGGTACAGATCAGCTACAGATCCTTGCCCATCTCAGGGATTAGCCTAGGGTCACTGACCCTCAGCAGGGTTGGCCCTTGATGAACCCATTCTATATACTGTGTGAAATTATCACAAACAAATCGGTAAAATGATAACTAAACGGTAATTCTGTGCTTTTAAATTTTGCACAGGAAACTTCTATGGCTGTGGGGGAGGGCCAGCAAAAAAAGAATCTTGCACGAGAAGTCAAGGATGTATTTCTACTGGCATCTCTAAATACAACCATATGGTCCTAGAGTCCAGAGTGTTACAAATTCCACCTACTACCGGAAGATCTAAAATCCTAGGAGACCATATGTCTAATGATGTATCCCAGCCCTTTAATTTACACGTTAGTCTGTCATAAACTCTGCTTTAACTGGTCTGCTAAGCACAGAAGGCAGCACAGTCCAAGGGATGCTCAGGGTAAATAGCAGGTACCTCTGGTGAACTCCTATCATTGAGAGGACTTAGAATTTTGTGACTAAACCACTGCCCACCAAAAAAGGACATCTGGAGCCCAAAGCAATTTTAAAGAAAGGCATTTTTAAGCCCAGTTTTCTCAGTGAATTGTTTTTCAGCACAACTCCTTAAGCCTTGGTTTGGTTTTTTAAATTCTCATTCATTCATTCATTCATTTTTTCATTCCCTGTAAAACTACTGCGGGTCTCAATGCTAGGGTGGTGGTAGGTGTGGGAGGTAACACCAAGATTCATCATACAGGATTCCTACTCATAGGCTGGGGAAGCACACACACCAACACAATACGAATAAAGACATAAAGTGGAATATTTGGCACTGTGATTTGTAAAATATAAGGCACTATTCCAATGCCTGTTATTTTATAGCTCAGAAGAGGAGACAGCACTATAGAGAGTTGAGGAAGGCCTCATAGAGGATGCAGGGGGATGTGATCTGGTTTTACAGAGGCAGAGGCATTCCTTCACTAGGTGAGAGGACATGGAAGGAGTCTCTGTTTTGCCTACCCATTTCTCCAAAGAGTTTAGTATATTATGTTGGAGGGACACTGGAGAAGAAGATGTGGTAGAGGGATGTGATCAATCACATTTTCCAAAGATGGCCACACCCCTCATCAAGAGATGGAATCTAATTCCCTCCTCTTGCATGTGAGCTGGCTTTTGTGACTGTTTCAACCAATAGCAAATGGCAGAGATAACACTACTTGGAAGAGTTAATATAAAATTTCATTTCTGCCCTTTTCACGAGAACACTCCTGCTAGAGCCCTGAGCTACCACGTGAGCACTCTCATTGTCCTGAGGGTGCCATGTTGTGAGGAGGCCCAGTCTACCTGATCCAGAGACTGCATAGAGGAGCCCTGAGACTACATGAAGAGAGAGAAATGTCTGGTTGGCCTCCAGCTGCTCCAATTCCAGCCACCTCTGACTGCAACTGCATGAGACACTCTAAGCCATAATTGCCCAGCTGGGCCCTTCGTAAATTACTGACTCAGAGAAACCATGACAAATAAAGAAATAGCTATTGTTGTTTTAAGTCACTAAGGTGCAGGGTGATTGGTTACACACAGTAATAGATAACCAGAACAAGGAGATAAGAAGTGACTTGGCTGTTTTCTTTTTTCTCCTTTCAAGTCAGATTTGGGTTTGGTGGAACCAGCCAGACAGGGCTGACTGGGGCTTGGAGATGAGTCTGATTCCACAGTGCAAAACAGGTAGTCAGAATAAACCCAAGAGTAGGAGTAGAATCTGGATACTCAGTCAAGGAGATGGTAGAGGAACAGGCCCTACAAAGCCTGGGGGGACAAGACAGAACCACTGTTGAGGCAGGGTTGCTAAATTGAGAACCACGGCAGGGACTCACACACAGGAAGCAAAGGCAGAGAATTCACTACTCAAACCCATGACAAGATTACATGAAAATAATAAGTGAAGCTTGAAGAAGTGTGACTTGACACTGAGTTGTGAAGCTTTGGTGATAGTGTTTCTCCCAACTAGGGATATAGAATGATCTCAGAGCCTGGAGTGAGACGGGACCTGTGATCCCACCTGTGTGGATTAGATGGAGACAGATCAGGGGGGGGCTGCCACTCAGGTTATTTTGTTCCCAGCCAGTCCTGATTAACTGCCTATCCCACTCCACCTACCCTCCAGCAAAAGGAAAAAAAAAAAAGAGGCCAGTAAATAAGTCTACGAAGAAAAAGAAAGTCATACGAGAAAGGGCAAGAGATTATGGATGGTATTCTGGAATAGTATGCATCCACCAAAAAATCAAATTAGGTACCTGTCTTAATTTGGCAACATCCATCAAAACATGCCTGAAAACATTTTTAAAAGACAGAACAGCAAGCAAACACATAAGTAACTGAAGAATGATCAATTTGACCCAATGTTTACAATAGCTACATCCACACCTAAAAGGGGAACATCCAGCAATCTAATTGTCCAACAGATTAACTAAATTGCAGAATACTATGGAGCCTGGTTTTTCTGTTTTTGTTTTGTTTTGTTTGTTTTTTAAGATTTTTTTGATGTGGACCATTTTAAAGTCTTTACTGAATTTGTTACAATATTGCTTCTGTTTTATGTTTTAATTTTTTGGCAGCAAGGCATGTGGGATCTTAGCTCCCCATCCACGGATCAAACCCTCACCCCCTGCATTGGAAGGCAAAGTCTCAACCACTAGACTGCCAGGTAAGTCCCCTTGGAGGCTGTATTTTTAAATTATGTTATATAACATGAAAAAAGTATTACCAAGATATTGTTTAGTTTCAAAAATTTCCTTAATGGCACATTCTGGGCCTCTGTTCCTCTAAACATGCTTGTAACAATTCCTTATACCAGCAGGCCATCAAGAAATTCATTGTTTTACTAAATGAATTCTGTAGTTAATTTTCAGTGAGGACCTACTATGTGCCAGGCATGGCTTTTATGTTCCTTCCACATGTAAATTTCTTTCACCTCCACATAATCCTAGGAGGTTAGATACTATTACCATCCTGTTTTGAATGGGTGAAAACAGGGGCAGAGGGTTAAGAAATTTGCCCAGTAAGTGGTAGCACTGGGGCAGGTAGGGACAGACAGTCTGGGTCCACGACACAGTATTGTCTTTTGAGCTAGACGACTCCTAAAACAAGTGATCTGGAAAAAATACCAAAAAACTAAAATTTAGTTTTGTCCTTACCAAGACTTTACTCCCAAATCATCAAGAAAAAATAACATTTATTAGGTCTCATGATAATTGGTAACAAATCTTTCAGAACTAAGGGCAGAGCGAATGGTAGCAAAGATTCCAGAATTAACAAGGAGAAGGGGGAGGGATCCTAGTATATTCATTATTTACATTTTTTCATTTTCTTCACTGGCCAGGGGAAATAGAGAAAGCAGAAGGGGGGTGGGGGAAGAAAGCAAGATTGTTATTAGGTAATTTGGAATCATTACACAGAAAAGAAAGATATCAGTAAAAATATTTTAAGTGCATTATCCTGGAGTCTTCTACTTCCAGATCCATTTTATCTCCCTACTTATCTGTATGCATTTGTTTCAGCACCGATTACACAGGCATGGTTTGTCATAAATTAATTTAGGTCTGTTCAGGAAATTTTAAAAATCTTACCACCAAGAATTAAGACGAAATAATAGAGAAATAGCTGATCACCCCCTCCTCAAGAGACTGTCTCATGCTGTTTCTCAGTTGTTTCTAGCCTCAGGTTAAGACCCCCGACTCAGAAACAGGATTAGTGCTACATGCACATTTGCCACTTGAAATGGGTATGGTGCCAGCAAGTCATTATTTACCACCCACACCTCCCCATTTCTCTGTCAGCCTTGGGAATTCGTACTGATTTGAAGGGTGGGTGGTGGAAGAGTGGGAGGTGTTAACCAAAATTCCCCCTCCCTCAACTTCTGCATCACACTCGTACATATAGTATGACACCCTGCCGCTCTCCACACCGTCCAAGGGAGAGCATATGGAGCCTTGGGATGTGTTTTAATTCATTTCTCCCTTCATTCTCACACTCGGAAGGAAACAGGTAAGGTTAGATAAAATTGCTACTTAATAGGGGGTTACTGAGTGTGTAATTACTCCCAGAATTTTTAGAGTGATAGTCCGCTGGTAGGAGCCAACCTTGCTATAAAGAATCTCGCTAAACTGCCCAAAGACTGCAGTTCCATTCATTTGTGTTTATTTGAGTAACCCACCAAAGATTAAGGAGCGTCTTTTACTAAAAGCCTTTTTTCCTCCCACCTCATTTCAAACAGGTCAGAAAATTCAGAAGTTCAAGGTTTCCATCCTTGAGTTGCGAGTGAACAGGTTCTAAAATTAGTGCTGGAGTGACTTCAGAACCTTCTTTCCAGCAGCAGAATTTACTCTCAAGTAGATGTGATCTTTGACAGAGTTGTAGGCAGAATCACGGCACTGTATAATTTTTTCAGAGCTTAAGCGATCTTAAGGATCATGATTGCGTTCACGTGCCCTATTTCACAAAGTAGGTCAGCCAGCTGGGAGTGGAAGTTAGTTGTGCTGAGTGCTAACTTACTGCCCTTCCCATTTTCTCCCAGGACGGGGGCATGGCAGAACCGGAACAATGTCGTGGTGGCCCGAGGGATGGGCACAGTCTGACTGGGCAGGTAGGACTCTGCTTAAGTTGACACAGTTCTCACTTGGTATTAGCGTTTCTCTTGATGAAAACTGCCAATTTTCCATCGTCTCAGAATTGGTATTAGCCCCACCCTCACCCTCCCACACACACATACGTTGTAGCTTTCAAGGCTTTCCTTCAAGGCTCTATCCTGAGGCCGCCAGGCGGGGACTGTCCAGGCCTCCCCATTTTCCCATGGATGCTCTTGGAGGTGGTGGATGGCTGCCCTAGAATCCCTGAGCTTTGTTTCCCTCTCTGACGTGGTTAAATTACTGAACCCACTTAACGGTACCCACCGCAGGAGCGCCGCCTGGAAAGTGGGTGCGCTCAGACTTCCGCTCATGGGACTTTAACTTCCTCCGGAGACAACGCAGCCAGTTACGTCACGTTTACCTGCTTTCCCAGCGCTATTTCCAAAGTGCTTTGGTCAGGAGTGCAAAAAAAGCAAGGAGGCCTCTTGGTGTGCCTGCATCTCTAGATTGGGGAGTCCATGAGAAGTCTCAGCTTTTGTGGACTCTCCAGTCAATTTCTGGGGAGTCAGACAGGATTAGGGGCTAGGACCCCAGACCCCTCATCTTTCCAATCGCTCTAAAATTTTGCAGGGGCTTTTTTTTTTTTTTTCCACTTTTGGGGTTTTGTTCTCCACGGCCACCATTCTGGGGAGTTTATTACCTTCACTTAAGCTCTTACGTTTGTTCCATTGCTGTAGGTGAATTACTTTTACTTGTTTTTACTATAATTTATTCCTCAGGTATTGGGGACGGGATTGGTTGTGAGTCAGCTCTCAAGCAGCCACCTTCATTGTGGCACCATTCACAAGGGAAATAACAACATGTCGCTGATAAGGCACAATAATACCATCCCCTTTCTTCTGTCCGTTTTTGTGAACTATCCGAATACATTTTTAATCCTTCTGTGTTACTCAGTATTACTGGAAGCTACCACCCCTGGGAAAGCTCACCAGGGGCAGGGTCCTGTTCACTTCATCTTTCTAGTGCCATGGACAGTGTCTGGAATAGGTAGGTAGTCAACAGCTGTTTGTAAAATGAGTAGTAGTGAACTATTCGGAGGATATGAATAATTATTTTTTAATCATTACAAAGTGAACTATGAAATTTGAGAGGAGGGAGAGGAGGAGGTGGTCTAGTGATTTGGTTACACATTTCACTGTTTACATTTACTAATATGTATAATTAAACACTGTGTGTCCATAGAAAGAAAAAAGTGATAAATCGTGGTCAGTTGGAAAGCACTGATTATAAGCACCGAAGAGTGAGAGTGCTCACAGAGTGATCATGAGTTAGCATTATAGCTGTTCCCCTCAAAGCTCTTCTGAGTATAAGCAGCAGAAACCTACTCAAAGTAGCTCAAGTGAAAATGGGAGGTGGAGGTTCATTGTAATGCTACAGCAATCTCACAGAATCCAAGAAGAGGAAACAAAGTTTACTTGAACTGTATGCAGATCAGAACATGGAGAACAGAACAACCAAGATTTCTCTACAGTGCTTTTCTCATTTCTGTATCTCAGAGTCAGCTCTTTCCCTTTCCTCTCGCTTGGCCTCCTCTGCCTAGTCATCTAAGGCACAGTCCAGCAGCAGTATCCTCAGACTCCAGATGATTTGCCTACTGTAGTGCCCATCTTCTATGACAACCTCTCTGAGAGGGTATCTGAGCAGCCCAAATCATCTGACTTTTAGTGATGCCTTAGAAGTCATAGATAGGTGGCCAGCCAATGGAGTGGCCACCTTTGGTTCAGATGTTCATCTCTAGTCCAACCTGCAGTGGCTGAGGGCAAAGAAGGAGGGGGATATATTACCTAGAAAGCTTTACAAGTAGATCAGACAATGAAACATACCTAGTAGTTTTGTACTTCTAGAAGTCTATGAATTCCTCAGTTTTAGAGGTGTTGTTTTATTCTTTTTGTACACTTGGCTGGTACATAGTGAATCTTCAGCAATTATCTGATGGATGATTGAATGATGTATGGATGAGACTGAATGCCTATTCAACTCTATGAGATACCATGTCACACACAAGAATATCTATAATCAAAGAGACACACAATAACAAGGGTTGACAAGGATGTCGACAAACTGGAACCCTCACACATTGCTGGTGAGAAGATAAAATGATGCAGCCTCTATGGAAAACAGTTTAGAACTTTCTTAAAATATTAAATATAATTTACCATATGACACAGCATAGTCATTCCTAGGTATCTAACCAAGAGAATTGAAATCATATGTCCACATAATGGCTTGCACACAAATGTTCATAATAGCCAAGAAGTGGAAACAACCAGGGAGTGGATAAACAAAACGTGGCATATTCATACAATGGAGTACTATAAAATGAACTACATATTGTTAAATGTTACAATGTGGGTGAATGCAAAAAATATTATGCTGAGTAGAAAAAGCCAAATGCAGAAAACCACATATTGTATGAGTCTATTTGTGTGAAGTGTTCAGAAAAGGCAAATCTGTAGAACCAAAGTAGATTAATGGTTGCCTGAAGGTGGGGATGGAAACAAGGAGTGACTGCAGATGGGAATTTCTTTGGAGAGTGAAAAAAATACTCAAAAATTAGATTGTTGTTATCACACAACTCTAAATTTGCTAAAAATCATTGAATCATACACTTAAAATCAGTGAATATTATGGTTTGTAGATTATACCTCAATAAAGCTTTTTTTTTTTTTTTTTAATCTGTGAGACAAAAAATGGCCATATACGTTCTCTTACAGAACCAAAGCCCTTTGGCTGATCCTTAATACTATTTTTCTCCGTTTTCTGAACGGACTTGCACCCAATCCACTGTTGGTTTCACGTCCTCCTTACAATATAGCTTGTGCAGAAACAATCCTAGCGGAATCAGAGTGGACAAACCATTCATTCGGGGCTATAAAGCGTACCGGAATTGTGTTGCGATAACATCACCAGCTAAAGCTAAGATGGTAGCTTCTTCTGTGGTAACTTGACTGTGGTAGCTGCTTCTTTGTCTTCATGGCCCAGATGACCAGTAAAACCATTCCCTGTAATATAGACAATTTACTCATCTGGGGAGGTATTATACACACACTGTTATTATATGGGCCATTTTCTTGCTGCAGAAAATAGAACCAGCTGGTCATTTCAAGTATCCATAGAAACTATAATGTAATTGCCCAATACAGAATGCCACATCACTGTATGGAGAATGTCTGTTACATTCTTCACCAATATATATTGTGATGTTTCTATAATCTCTTTAACATAAGTAATCTTTCCACATAGAAGGGGTTAAGGCTGGAGATGACATAAAGATATAGGAATAGTCAAAATATTTCTCAGCCATCAGTATCCTCCTCTGTCCTGAGTGGTAAAGGGAGGATGATGTTGAGTAAATAATGATTTTAAAAATAATAATATCATAGCTAGATATTTTATAGATACTTTTATAATTCAATTTTTAAATTACTCTTATACATTCAATTGACCACGACTTTAACTTTGCCATTCACACAGTGCTTGAATACATGATTTGAAAGTAAGGAATCACTCAACTGGTCTACCCCTTCTACCCTTTACCAAAGGGACTTGTGCTCTAAAAAAATTTTTTTAAGTTTTTGCCCAATTTCATGGATGAACCATAAATTATGCCAGGTATGATTTAAAGAAAATTGACTTTTTTTCTGGTGCGGGGGGGCATGCCATGCGGCTTGTGGAATCTTAGTTCCCTGACCAGGGATTGAACCTGGACCACGGCAGTGAAAGCACCAAGTCCTAACCACTGAACCACCAGAGAATTCCCTAAAACTGACTTTTTTGAAAAAATACACTGTGAATTCCCTAAACAAGGCGATTCGTTGGTTTAAAACAAATTTAATGCATATATAAGTATTCATTGAATATGTATGTAAATGTTTGTATGTTCTTTACACAACTGCTCCAGATGGTATGATATGGGTACCTCTAAGATTTTTTTCTCTGATGATCACATTGAGCCAGTAAATGTTTGATTAATCCCTGTGTTGAACCCTTAGCCCCATAAAGGGCAGTCACAGATAGAAAGGATAGTGATGGGAACTGCTAGTTAAGGAGATTTTTTTTTTATTTTTTAAATATTTATTTATTTATTTGGTTGCACCAGGTCTTAGTTGCAGCAGGCAGGCTCCTTAGTTATGGGTCGCCAGCTCCTTAGTTGCAGCATGCATGTGGGATCTAGTTCCCTGACCATGGATCAAACCCAGGCCCCCTGCATTGGGAGCTCGGAGTCTTATCCACTGTGACACCAGGGAAGTCCCTAAGGAGACTTTTTTTAAAGCATTAGAGCAGAGCCTTGAGTCAAGTAGAACAGAAAAGAATTAGCACCAAAAGAGAGTGAAAATCCAAAAGTACTAGTCTTAATCTCTAGAAATGCACAGAAAAAAAAAATCCAAAAACAACAGTAGAGAATAAACAAGAGTTAAGGATTCTTAAATGCAAAGACAAATATAAAATGTGTCCTAATTAACCAGAGCACCTTGTAGATATTGAGTAGAATTTAGGAAAATAATGAACTTGTGTGTCGTAAATCAAGCAGAACGTATTCCTTAGGCGTGATGGATGGAAAACAAGGGATTGAAATTATTAAAAGTTCATTGCAAAAACGAAAGGATTTCGATGGTAAACTGATTATACTTCCTGTTTATCATATGATCTTCTTAAATGAAATAGATCTCGAAACACATTTTTCAAAAGCTAAGATACTGATCTTCCTGCATTAATAGAAAATAAAAAAAGAAAAAATATCAATCAGGCCAAAAACATTACAATACTCAATGTCTTAGGGACATAATGGGATTAGAAATAAGTCTGAAATTGAGGTGTCTGTCTTTAAGGGTTTATATGCAAGGTATTTATCTTTATCTTGGTGTATTTAAAAGATACAAGAGTTTAAAATGGAAGAGTTGGAAATAAGGAAAACTGAAACAGCTTTTAAATGGTATGGGAATGGAGGAATAAGTATTCAAGAGTGTGTATACTGTAAAATGGCACTAATTTGGATTAATGAGTATAAGCCTGGTCTAAATTAGTAAAATATGAACAGGAAAATATTTGAAAAGAAGATAGATGTTCTTTTTCTAGTGCATGCCCTTGAAATGAAAAAATGACTAACAGAGTACTGGGCCTGATGTTAGGGCTAATTTAATTGGTAAATGAGACTTGTTCGTAAATGTGCGTCAATTGCTTCTTTTCACCTGTGTTAATCAACAGGTATTTACTGAGCTCCTTACTCCATGCCCACAAAATGCCAGGCAGGACACCAATGGCACACAAGAGGACTTAATAAATCTGGCTTTCTTAGGGGTCAATTAATTTACTGAGCAGCCCACCCAATTAGAGGGTCAAATATTTATAAAATGGTCACAGACCCTCCAGTATTATAAAAGAAGATATTTCATAAACAGTCATAATCTTGGGCATTTGTTGATGGCCTGTACTGTCATTCAGTGGCGCTCTCAGGAACTGTCAAGGAGCAAATATTTTCAGTCATTCCCGTTGTCTTCTTCAACTGCTGTTGTGTGCCTTTAGGAACAACACTGCTCCCTTCTAATTTACTGCTTATCCTCTCCATTGTAATGGAAAACTGCATAGTTTCCCATTTTATTTTCGTTTTAATCATTTTCATTACTTTAATCAAATCATGACTTTATTATTTCATTTTAATTTATTTTTATTTTCATCATTTTCAAAGTAATAACTATAATAATAACAACAGACATTCCTATATGCCAGCCTCTGTGTTAACCTGCTCTGGTGGACATCTGACTTTTGTCTACTGGCATCCATTTCCTTTTCTTTGGAAAATAGCATCTAGATTTCACTTCGCTTATGGTCCATTTGGTTTAGGTGAGTGGACTTGTGATACAGGTTGGACTTCTCAAAATATTCCATCTCCCTGATTATGGTCATTGGTCAGGGATGAGCCAGATTGATCCAAGAGAACTGGTACCTGTTTTGATGGAAATTTTGGGAGGGAGATGGTCTCTTTCTCCTATGATGACTAGCTATAAAGATAATAATGAAAACTTGGAGAGGTCTCTTGAAGATGAAGCCAACACAGAAGAAAGCAAAAGGTAGATATGGAAAAAGAGGCTGAATCCTGACAACCTTAAGTCCCTTGGATTCAGCTATACCTGAAATCCACTCCTAGAGTTTTCAGTTATATGAGCCATTATAACCTCTTTTGTGCTTATGACATTTTGGGTTCTGTTTCTGACCCTTGCAACTAGAAATACCTGCTTAATAGACATTCTCTATTTCATTTTCTCTCTCATTGTCAGGGGGAGATATTGTAATTCTCTACATTTTAGGTATCAGAAATCTGAGGATCACAGAGATTAAGAACTTTGCCCAGTGAGCCAGCCATTAAGTGATAGAGTCAGTACTCAAATCCATGTCCACCTAACAGCAGTGTCCGTGCTCTTAACCCCTGCAGTCATCTGCCTTCATGCTTCATTCCTCTGTCTCTTCAGCATTTAACACAGGTTCTGACACATGCTCAGTGTTTCGTCAATGTTTTATGAACTAGTTGGCACTAGAGGAGAGAGGAACAGGCTCTCCTGACTAATGGACAAAGGCATACAATAAAATAGCATGGAAGAAGATAAACTGGAGAGTGGGAGATTTAAAGGGGTGGGGGAGTAATAAGACAAATTTCACTAGAGCAAAGGGTTTTGGAGAATTTCTGGAAACTGGCCCAGTTAAATCCTTAAAAAAAAAGTTGCTTCTCAAAAGTGGGTTAAACATTTACCCAAACTATCTTATTTATTTGATTCATTTACTTTATAACCCCATATTTCATAGATAGTACAAAGGTAAACTTCAGAATGGTTAAATTTGCCCAAATTCCTAACAAGTAAAGGCAAATCAACGTATTCTTCTCCATATTTAAGACAAGCTTTTTCCACTTTGTTACTATATCATGATACAGCTTTTTTTTTTCAAACTCACACTAGTTAATGATCCCGAAAGGACCTACTTTTTGCTCATGTTCCAAGGGCTGTGATGCTTATCTGAGGACAGGTCTCTCACAGTGTTGAAAGGGAACTCTGCCCTCAGATATGCTCTGTGGAATTGTGTAGCAAGATAAGAAACAACCTCTTAAATGGACATGTAGACACGTCTGTCCTAATTAAATGATGCCCCATGTAGTCTCTGGCTTAATCATACCACAAAGTGCACCCCAAATATCACTTGCCCCAACATATGTACAGACATAGTAGGACCAGCACCGCAGTGCGAGGGAAAACGTGCAGTATGAAAATGGCTGCTAAATTATATCCATGTCGTGGATCTCTGCCAAGGATGGCTGACAAGCCTCACCTGTCTGGTTCACTCATCCTTTGCAGATCTGAGTCCATTAGGCAGATGATGGGGGAGTGAGGCTAAAGCAAACTGAAGATATTAAGGCTCCATACGTCCATAAAAATGGATGATTGCACAGAGATTCCATCCCAAGTGATAGCCTGGAAGGCAAAGAACTCATTGAGAAACTCCATAAATTGTCCTTATTATTTAGCATATGTAAAATATGTGAAATCCTACCAGTACTTTCAACTCCCTGAATGCTTGCTGTAGTCCAAGCACTTTGCTAAGCATCCTGCATTCCTTATTGCATCCTCATAACCACCCATGGGGTTGTTGTTGCTGTTCTTATGTGGATTCCAGAGCTAGGGAGGGTGAGGCTCAGTGAACCTGCCCAAGGTCACACAATTCATAAGTGATGAGGCTGGGGTTCAATTTTATGGCTGGCTGGCTGTCTCTGGAATGAGGATACTTACCCACCATATTATACAGCCCCTGTGAGAGATTACACAGAACATTAAAGATGTCCCCTGGAATGCGATTTGTTCAATTGCATTCCTTTTAATTTTTTTATTGTGGTAAAATATACATAACACAAAATTTACCATTATTACCGTCTTTAAGTGTACAGTTCAGTGGCATTAAGCACATTCACATTGTTGTGCAACCATCACTACTGTCCATCTCCAGAACTTTTTCATCCTCCCGAACTGAAGCTCAGTACCCATTTAGGAATAACTCCTCACTCCTCCTCCCTCTAGGTCCTGATATCCACAATTATATTTTCTCTCTCTATGAATTTGATTATCCTTTGTACCTCATACACGGAAACATCCAATATTTGTCCTTTTGTGTCTGGCTTATTTATTTAACATAATGTCTTCAGGGTTCATTCATTTTGTAGCACGTATCAGAATTTCATTCCTTTTACGGAATGAAATTCCTTTCATTCCTTTTAAGGCTGAATAATATTTGATTGTATGTATATATTAATACTGCCTTTTTGGGGGTTTTTTGGTTTTTTAAAATTAATTAATTAATTTATTTATTTATTTTTGGCTGCGTTGGGTCCTCGTTGCTGTGCGCGGGCTTTCTCTAGTTGTGGCGAGCGGGGGCTACTCTTTCATTGTGGTGCGCAGGCTTCTCTTGTTGCGGAGCACGGGCTCTAGGCGCACAGGCTTCAGTAGTTGTGGCATGGGAGCTCAGTAGTTGGCTCACGGGCTCTAGAGCGCAGGCTCAGTAGTTGTGGCGCACGGGCTTAGTTGCTCCACAGCATGTGGGATCTTCCTGGACCGGGGCTCAAACCCGCGTCCCCTGCATTGGCAGGCGGATTCTTAACCACTGCGCCATCAGGGAAACCCCTGCCTTTTGTTTATCTATTCATCCGTCAATGGACATTTAGGTTGTTTCTACCTTTTGGCTATTTTGAATAATGCAGCTATAAACATCCGTGTACAAATATTTGTCTGAATCCCTGCTTTCAGTTCTTTTGGTTATATACACAAAAGTTAAATTGCTGGATCATATGGTAATTCTATGTTTAATTTTTTGAGGAACCACCATAATGTTTGCTTCCAATTTCTCCACATCCTCATCAACACTTGTTATTTTCTGTTTGTTTGGGTTTTTTTTTTTTTTTTGGTTGTTTTCTTTTTTCTTTTTTTCTTTTTTTTTAGATAATAAGCATCCTAATGAGTGTGAACTGGTATCTCATTGTGGTTTTGATTTGCATTACCCTAATGGTTAGTGATGTTGCGCACCTTTTCACGTGCTAATTCACCATCTATATATCTTCTTTGGAGAAATGTCTATTCAAGTCTTTTGTCCATTTTTGAATTGGGTTGTTTGTTTTGTTCTTGTTGTTATTGAGTTATAGGAGCTCTTTATATATTCTGGATATTAATCTTTTATCAAATATATAATTTGTGAATATTTTCTCCCATTCTGTGATGTCGACAAAAATTCAATTAACAATCAAGTTAAGAAGAAAAACAGAGAATTTTATTCAAGCCAAACTGATGATTATAACCCAGGAGACAGACTCCCATAAGCTCTGAGAACTGTTCCACTGGTCAGGAGTTAGAGATGCAGTTTTATCCATTTTTGAGACAAAGATACATGTATTATACTGACAGGTAGGCATTATACATAAAGTTCATTAGAGCTCTTTTTGTCAGGTGTGCACATACAGAGTGAGCCTCTGGGTCAATGTGACCCTCTGTACAGGATGAGAGACAAATATTAATCTTAAAAATTACAATGCTGGCTTCAGAAGAAAGAGACTATTAGTTTCAAAGTCTGATTATATCTTCTTGCCTTGAGGAGGTCTGGTTAATATATAATGCAGATGCACATTGCACACTGGGAAAGGCCCATCACAAATGGGGGCATATTATATGTGTTTCCATTCTGACTTAGTTTGACTGTACTGCCATAGAGAAAGTTATGATTTTTCCCCATCAGTAGGTTGCCTTTTACTCTGTTGGTGGTGTCTTTTGATGAACAAAGGTTTTTAAGGTCAATTACATTTTAATGAAAAGATGTTTATCACCTGGATATACAGCATTGTGGTCAGGAAGAGGCTAAGATGGGTGACAGAGATCCTCTGCATCAGAGAGTGAAGCACATGAGGCAAGATAATAATTAAAGCCACGTGGAGACATAAAAATTAAGTGCTAGGGGCAAAGGATGGAGGAAGTAATGGCTCATATCAACAATAGGGCCCTGGAATGCCTTCTCAAGTGGGAACTATTGCTCAAGAAGTAAGGCTGGAGAAGGTAGAGACTCTTGATGGCCACCTGTCTACTGTAAGGAGGAAGAAGAGAACCCAGACAGGGAGATGGAGAAAGAGAAGTTATAGGGAGATTCTGTTGATTGCTGTAAGACATCGACATGTACAGTGGGCAAAAAGTCTTGACTTAGTGTCAAAAGAGCAGCATTCAAGTCCTAGCTCTGCCAGATATCAAAGATCTGGAACTAAGTCACTTAACATTTCTGAATGTTGGTCTCATCTCTAAAGTTGGGACAACAGGACCTGTCCTTTCTATATTCATGTTTGCTGTAAGGATCAGATGAGACGATGTAGTTGTCATCAACTGCAATGCACTGTCCTTATAGAATTATGGAAGCCAAGAAAAGAGACATCAAGCTGGCGGGCATGCTCAGCTATTTAAAATTTGGCACAGTATATAAGAACTTAAGACAGAGATGTGGCAATCTCAAGGTCCTTGATGTCCAAGCAAGCCTTTTTAGTGGCAGGAGAGGAATGGAGGCCAAATTGCCATTGGTTGAAGAGTAACTAGGAAAGGAAGAAGTCAAGTCTGAAAAAATGGAGCATGCTTTCAAGTTATTTGGCAGTGGTAATTTGAAATGGAAAGAAGGTCATGGGAAAATTGTATGGTTCTAATGAGGACGACAAAATTATTGTATCCACTCTGCACCACTGCCACAGAAGTGCATGATCATAAGACATTGGACTGGCTGGTTAATCAGAATCGCTCAGGAACTTCCCTGGTGGTCCAGTGATTCGGACTCCGTGCTTTCACTGCCAAGGGTGCGGGTTCAATCCCTGGTCTGGGAACTAAGATCCCGCATAATGCACGGTACCACAAAAAAAAAAAAAGAACAGCCCAGCCATTTATCCATAGTAGTTGACCCAGATTAAGTATATAAGCCAAATTCAGTCAGACAGGATTATATTTGCAGGTATTGGAAGACAGAAGAGGCAGTCTTTCCTCTAAGGTAACCAAATTGGAGGGGTAAGTCTGGAGTTCTCCCTGTTGATCTCACTCCTCATCCCACCTCCACTCACCTGGTCGTGTGGAGGAAGTCCATCAATATTGGCAAAGGATAAGATCAACAAAAGAGGAACAGAGCCATGGAAGACAAAAACACACACAGCCTTCTGTTTCTAGAACATGAATCATCAAACTAACATCTGAAGGCCAAATCCAGCCCTCCACCTGTTTTTGTATGGCCTGTGAGCTAAGTATGGTTTTTACATTTTTACATGGTTGTGGAAAAATCAAGGGAAGAATATTTCATGACACATGAAAATTATATGAAACTCATATAGAGTCTCCATAAATAAAGTTTTATTGGGAAACAGCCACACTCACTCATTTACATCTTGTCTGTGGCTTCTTTCATGCTTCAAGAGCACAGCTGAGTGGTTCTGACCGAGACCATCACACACGCAAAGCAGAAAATGTTTACTCTCTGGCTATTTACAGGAAAAGTGCACTGATTCCTGCTCTAGAGTAAGGCCAGGTCCGGCCCTCAACTGTTATTTGAGCCTCCCAAATTTAAGCTAATGGGAGTTAGATCTCTATCACTTACAACAAAGTGTTTCCCAAAAAATATCCTTTTGATTTTAAAGATGAGAAACATGAAGGTTAGAGGGACTAAGTGACGGACTTGGTCATATAGTTGGTGACAGAATTGAACCTGTATCCTCTCAGCCCACTGCTATATAGGCTGGCTGCATGGATGTACAACATGCATAGTTGCCCAGGGCCCTCCCTTTCCTCACTTAGACAGCTCTGCACTTGGATTAATGTTCTTTTATCATAATCTTGAGGTTCTTAATACATTTCAAATGAGGAGTCCTGCATTTCATTTTGTACTGGGCCCCACGGATCACGTCATGATGCCACCCACCCAGCCTTCCCAGCCCTACAAACCTTACTGTTTTCTAATCCCATTTTACGTCCACATTAAAATTTTCAGTCATCTACACACATTAATATTTGAGAAAGTGATAGTGTAACAGCCTCCATGTTTTAATTCCGACATAATTTATATATAGTTGAAAACACACATTTTCCTACCTTTATAACAAAATTACATTTCTCCAGGGTTCAAGTAAAATAGCTATACTTTTATTTTTCATGTGATTTAATCATTCTCATCACTGTCACTGCTTTGTATTTATTTTTATATTTCACTTGTACTATGGGAGTGGTATGGCCCAAGGAATGGATTCAGCAATTCTGCAAGTTCATAAATTATAAACAGGATTTCAAAAATGGTGCCTGGGGCTTCCCTGGTGGTGCAGTGGTTGAGAATCTGCCTGCTAATGCAGGGGACACGAGTTCGAGCCCTGGTCTGGGAAGATCCCACATGCCACGGAGCAACTAGGCCCGTGAGCCACAACTACTGAGCCTGCGCATCTGGAGCCTGTGCTCCGCAACAAGAGAGGCCGTGATAGTGAGAGGCCCGCACACCGCGATGAAGAGTGGCCCCCGCTTGCCGCAACTAGAGAAAGCCCTCGCACAGAAACGAAGACCCAACACAGCCATAAATAATAAAATAAATAAATTAGAAAAAAAAATGGTGCCTGTTATTGAAGCATCTGCCTGTGATGATAATTAAAAGGAAAACATATAAAGTTATAAACATATAAAAGGAAAAGTATAAAGTGCTTAGATATTTCCTAGCAGAGCAATGTATGCATCAAAAACTTTATAGCAGAGGGCAAACCTCAGGGTTTGACTAGTTGCCTAGTCAAACCTAAATCTCTGTCCAAAACAATTGGGCCCACAAAAAAAAAAAAAAATGATCCTAAGAAATGCAAGAGAAAGAAAAAGTTAAATTACAAGGTACAATACTGTTCTCCATTTTTTTGACCATTAACCTATTCAGGCTATGTGGGGTTTTTATGTTTCTCTCTCTCTCTCTCTCTCTCTCTCTCTTCTTTCTTTCTTTTTGTGTCGTCGTGTTTTCATTGTCATTTGTTTCTAGGTATTTTTTGATTTCCTCTTTGATTTCTTCAGTGATCTCTTAGTTATTTAGTAGTATATTGTTTAGCCTCCATTTGTTTGTATTTTTTACAGATTTTTTCCGGTAATTGATATCCAGTCTCATAGCGTTGTTATCAGAAAAGATACTTGATACGATTTCAATTTTCTTAAATTTACCAAGGCTTGATTTGTGACCCAAGATATGCTCTATCCTGGAAAATGTTCCATGAGCACTTGAGAAGAAAGTGTATTCTGTTGTTTTTGGATGGAATGTCCTATAAATATCAATTAAGTCCATCTTGTTTAATGTGTCATTTAAAGCTTGTGTTTCCTTATTTATTTTCATTTTGGTTGATCTGTCCATTGGTGAAAGTGGGGTGTTAAAGTCCCCTACTATGATTGTGTTACTGTCGATTTCTCCTTTTATGGCTGTTAGCATTTGCCTTCTGTATTGAGGTGCTCCTATGTTCGGTGCATAACTATTTACCACTGTTGTATCTTCTTGGATTGATCCCTTGATCATTATATAGTGTCCTTCTTTGTCTCTTGTAATAGTCTTTATTTTAAAATCTATTTTGTCTGGTATGAGAATTGCTACTCCAGCTTTCTTTTGATTTCCATTTGCATGGAATATCTTTTTCCATCCCGCCACTTTCAGTCTGTATGTGTCCCTAGGTCTGAAGTGGGTCTCTTGTAGACAGCATATATACGGGTCTTGTTTTTGTATCCATTCAGCCAGTCTATGTCTTTTGGTTGGAGCATTTAATACATTTACATTTAAGGGAATTATCGATATGCATGTTCCTATTACCATTTTCTTAATTGTTTTGGGTTTGTTATTGTAGGTCTTTTCCTTCTCTTGTGTTTCCTGCCTAGAGAAGTTCCTTTAGCATTTGTTGTAAAGCTGGTTTGGTGGTCCTGAATTCTCTTAACTTTTGCTTGTCTGTAAAGGTTTTAATTTCTCCGTCGAATCTGAATGAGATCCTTGCTGGGTAGAGTAATCTTGGTTGTAGGTTTTTCCCTTTCATCACTTAAATATGTCCTGCCACTCCCTTCTGGCCTGCAGAGTTTCTGCTGAAAGATCAGCTGTTACCCTTATGGGGATTCCCTTGTATGTTATTTGTTGCCTTTCCCTTGCTGCTTTCAGTAGTTTTTTCTTTGTATTTAATTTTTGATAGTTTGATTAATAGTGTCTTGGCATGTTTCTTCTTGGATTTATCCTGTATGGGACTCTCTGAGCTTCCTGGACTTGATTGACTATTTCCCCTCCCATATTAGGGAAGTTTTCATCTATAATCTCTTCAAATATTTTCTCAGTCCCTTTCTTTTTCTCATCTTCTTCTGGGACCCCTATAATTCGGATGTTGGTGTGTTTAATGTTTTCCCAGAGGTCTCTGAGACTGTCCTCAATTCTTTTCATTCTTTTTTCCTTATTCTGTTCTGCAGTAGTTATTTCCACTATTTTATCTTCCAGGTCACTTATCCGTTCTTCTGCCTCAGTTATTCTGCTATTGATTCCTTCTAGAGAGTTTTAAATTTCATTTATTGTGTTGTTCATCATTGTTTGCTCTTTAGTTCTTCTAGGTCCTTGTTAAATGTTTCTTGTATTTTCTCCATTCTATTTCCAAGATTTTGGATCACCTTTACTATCATTACTCTGAATTCTTTTTCAGGTAGACTGCCTATTTCCTCTCCATTTGTTTGGTCTGGTGGTTTATTACCTTGCTCCTTCATCTGCTGTGTGTTTCTCTGTCTTCTCATTTTGCTTAACTTACTGTGTTTAAGGCCTCCTTTGCTCAGGCTGCAGGTTTATAGTTCCCATTGTTTTTGGTGTCTGCTCCCAGTGGCTAAGGTTGGTTCAGTGGATTGTGCAGGCTTCCTGGTGGAGGGGACTGGTGCCTGTGTTCTGGTGGATGAGGCTGGATCTTGTCTTTATGGTGGGCAGGACTGCGTACAGTGGTGTGTTTGGGTGTGTCTGTGAACTTAGTATGATTTTTAGGCAGCCTCTCTGCTAATGGGTGGGGTGGTGTTCCTGTCTCGCTAGTTGGTTGGCATAGGGTGTCCAGCACTGTAGCTTGCTGGTCGTTGAGTGGAGCTGGGTCTTAGCGTTGAGATGGAGATCTCTGGGAGAGCTTTTGCCGTTTGATATTACGTGGAGCCAGGAGGTCTCTGTTGGACCAATGTCCTGAACTCGGCTCTCCCACCTCAGAGGCACAGGCCTGACACACAGCCAGAGCATCAAGACCCTGTCAGCCACACGGTGTATAGCACACAGAACTTGACTCAACACACTGTAAATACCAGAAGAGAATATATAAGGCTGGTACGAATCTGGAGAAAGCAGCACCCTCAACAGCTGGTTTCCCACCCATTGTTTTACTACCCAAAATAGACATGGCTAACAATAATTTTTGTCATTGCTAATGTTTAGAATATGTCTTTTCTAATCAACTTTCTATGTACACATAAAACTGTAGAAAATGAAATCTCACTGTATACACTGTTAGGAATTTGCTTGTGAGCATTTCCCCATGTCTTCATTATTCTTCTTCAATGCCATTTTAATAACTACATTGTATATCATTGTGATGGTTAATTTTATGTGTCAGCTTGTCTGGGCTAAGGGGATGCCCGGAGAGCTGGCAAAACATTATTTCTGGGTCTGTATGTGAGAGTGCTTCTGAAAGAGATTAACATTTGAATCAATAGACTGAGTAAAGAAGATCTGGGCTCACCAGTGTGGGCAGGCACCATCCGATATGTTGAGGGCCCTAATATTAGAACAAAAAGGTGGAGGAAGGGCAATTTCTCTCTTTCTCTCTTCTTAAGCTGAGTCATCCATCTTCTCCTGCCCTCAGACATCAGAGTTCCTGGATCTAGTGCCTTCGGCCTTGGATTGGGAGTTACACCATCAGCTCCCCTGGTTCTCAGAGTTTCTGCTTCAGACTGAATTATACTATCAGCTTTCCTGATTATGCAGCTTGAGATAACATATCATGGGACTTCTCAGCCTCCATAATCTTGGGAGCCAAATCTGATAATAAACTTCCTCTTATATATCTATATATACACTCTCAGTTCTGTTTCTTTGGAGAATCCTGACTAATTCAATCACTTATTTAACAAATTCCATATTGTTGGACATTTGGGTTGTTTCCAGTTTTCAGCCATTCGAAACAGTACTGCAATGAACATTTATAGCTGTATCGATAACTACATCTGTGTTTCTTTTTTTCATTTCATACTAAAGGCTAAAAGAAACGATCCTTAATCTCTGTAATCAAACAACTTTTATTTCTGTAACACGATTGACAAGGGAGCTTGGATGGAAGTGTATATATAATATTAAACAGTTGCATAACACAGTGCCTACATATATAGTATTTGCTCAACAAATGATGGCTATTAAGAGCTCCAAGAAAGCATAACCTTCCTGACATCAAATTCAAAGGGCAGTTTTCCTTAGCTGCCATATAAACTTTGACATAGCCTTTTTAAAGCGATTTAAATGTTTGTGTTATACCATTCCTCAGAAAATGGGTTCCATTAATTTAGTATTTATATGAAAAAAAATATTTCCTTTTGTCCCACCTATATTTCAGGGTCCCCCTCTTCCTAGTATTTCAGGATTAGATGAATCTATTTTTAACTCCAAGTACACATAAAACTTACAAACTTATAGGAGCATATTGTATGCAAAACAGAGTTCACTATTTTTTTTTTAATAGATTGTGATACTTTTAGAAAGTATCGCAATCACATCAATAGAGATTAATAAATGAGACTGAGGATTTTCACTTTTTATATTAAATATTTCTAAAATATTTTATTATAACTGACAATTTTAATTTTTAATTGGATTAAATACTACTAGTAAGTGGGCAAAATTTCTTCCATACTTGGTTCAATATCCTACAAGGGACTTGTGTCTTTTAGACTTTCAAGTAACCAAGTTTTCAACATGGCAAATCCTCGTTTAGATGTCAGCAGAGAATTTCTATACATCGCAGGTTTTTGATGAGTGTCTAAAATAATCATCAGGTTAGGCACATTAAGGATTAGTTTGCTAAGGATTACAGCTTAGTGCTCAGCTTAGGGCCTGGTATATAGGTAACGATTAAAATTTTATTAATAAATAAATGAATGAGTCAATGTCACCAGGCATTGCCTTTGACTATAGCAAAATTATGGTCAAAATTAACATCCAGGAAAACTTTCGTTCCTTCTCTTTATTTATAATCACCATTGATTCATAACTTCTCTTGGTTCCCTCATCTGTAAAATGGGAATAGCAATAGTGCTTTGTAGAATTGTTGTGAGGATTCAGTAATGTAGCGCATGTAAAGCACCTTGCCTCAAGCTTGGTATTTAATAAGCCCTCAACAAATATAAGCTGTATTATGTTAACAGCAGCACTATCATCACCATCATCATCATTATCATTCTGGAATGCAAATGCCGCTATCCTGCTCTGTTTTTAAACAGGCAGGAGCCTTATTTTCTCTTTGAGAAGAAGGTTATTCTACTATAGTGGAGTTTCCAATACCTTCCCCACCTCAGGGTATGATGTGGAAGAGAGTCAGAATGTGAGAGTTGGAGGAGAAAGGGAGCCCATTAACTTGGGAAAAGCAACAACTTCCAGAAACCTTGGTCTAGTGTATGAGGAAAAAGGACTTAGTAATTATATCTGTTATGAAACTTTGTGTTTTATAAAGCTACAGGCTAGAAGTGTACAATAAAACAATTCTGAAATATCAAAAGAGCACTTTGGGTGGCCTGCCAATGGATTATAGACATGACTTTTATATCGAGAGGGACTATCTGGCATTGAATCAGGGGAATTATGTGGTTTGAGCAGCAGGATATCAGTAGCTAGTTTGGGCTTAAATTAAAAAAAAATCAAAAGTGGCAAATCAGTGTAGCAGAACCTAAGAGATTTGTTATGTACAGTATAAAGGAAGAGAGAGTTCTATAAACATCCAACTCTGGAAGAAAATGCTGGAGATTTTTCATTAAACCATTTCTTTTAGCACACTGAAACTTTTCAAGGACTTAATTGATTTTTAGGGAGACATTTAACATTACAATCTGTAGGGGAATGTTCCTCAAGTTAATTTAAGGGCAAATTTGTCATAAAAGCTCATTTTTCTAATTGTTGAGGAGAGAGTAAAAAGGATTGCAGGTCGGAGAGAGACATGGCAGATCTCAGGGAAAAAAAATCTCTCCAATTTCCTAACACAAAAGGAGAAAGGAAGTGCAGAATTGTCCTTTATTGAAAACCACACTTGCAAAAGTTAATGAGAGCATGGCATTGCTATGTCTTTGAACCACTGATGGTTGATAAGCAGCTAGTCATAAATGTTACCAGTTCAAGATGGAAACAAAAGCATGCACAAGTTTTAGCCCGTAATTGGGCTGCTTCCAGAACTCGGAAGCTTGCTGCTCCCTCTCCTCAAGGCAGACTACTGATCCGCGTGCCGTTCAAGTTCTAAATTCATATTTGCAGCAACCAAGGATTTCTCATCCACTAGAATGCAACATATACCAAATGTACAGGGTGGCAAAATGGAGTTATGTCTTGGGATGCTTAGGAGCCAAGTGTTCTGTTAAGGCAGGTAAATTGTGAAATAGAAGAGGTTATCAGTACTAAAACTGAACACAAACAATCCATCATTTCTCCCTGGAAACTTTCAAAATGATTTTGGCCATGGGTTACTCCATTCTAACAAAGAGGAGACTTCTGGGCATTGTAAATGATGTTGCTATACCTGCAGAAAGCCATCTTCAAGAAAGATTTTTATAGTATTAACACATTTGAAATGTTTATGATTGGAGTCTGGTTCACCTAGGGGGTTAAAAATAGAAGGCTTTTTACATTATATCTACAATGTCCTACAACCAAACCTGTTTGACTGGAGATTTGTCCATTGGCTTCCCGGTCTTTCTAGAAAGAATGTCTGAATGACTCCTTGACTGCAGCTAATTATCTCAGCTTCAGCCAGTATATATATACATATATGTGTGTGTGTGTGTGTGCCATATATATATATATATATATATACACACACGACACACACATATATACACACACACACACACATATATATATATGTATACATATATATATACACATTTCCAGCCCGGACTCTTCTATCAGTGTTGGGGAAAATAAGAATTCTCTTTCTAAACTTTGACTAATCTTGCTGTTACCAACCTTACCTCCTTGGATCAATCCTCCACAGTGCCATCAGAGATACCTTCCTAAAACATAAATCTGATATTGTCAGGACTCTGTTTTAAAAGCCTTTAGTGGCAAACCACTTTCCTACTGGATTAAGTCCAAAATCCTTATTATAACTGTTTAGAAGACCTATATGCTGGACACTTTGTAAACATGTCATTTAATAGCATAACAATTACAATATTTTATAAATGATTAAACAAAGATTTTTAAAATTTCTCTTAAATGATGTGCCCTGTGGCTTTTCATCTATTGAGTAAATGGCTGCAGTTTTTCATGAATAGAGCAGATACATAGTAGAGCAGTGGTTTTCAACCGGGAATAATTTGTCCCCAGAGGACATGTGGTAATGTTCAAGATATTTTTGATTGTCACAACTGGGAAGAGATGACTGGTACCTAGTGAGTGGAGACCAGGGATGCTGCTTGACTCGCTACAATGCAGAGGACAGCCTCCCACAGCAAAGAACTGCCCAGTTCAAAATGCAAATAGTGCCGAGGTAGAGAAACCCTGTATCAAAACAATAAAATATATTGCTCAGCTATGACCATAAAATTTGGGTTTGGAGTCTCATGCTACAAGAGTGGACCTCAGAGGCTGATGGGTGGGTCCCTCTGGGAATTTTCCTTTGCTTCATGCAGGGTTACAATGAACACTAAGGAAGGAATTGGGACCATATTGCACCAATATATATGGCACAGCTGATGGGCCAGAATCTCCAAGTCAGTCAGTCAGGAAAAGAGGTCAGAGGAATTAGGAAAAAAATTGGAATGGCAAAGGAGCACCTCCCATGTGGTAGACTCCTCACTCAGCACAGGTAGTAGCATTCATTGCTATAGGTTCTTACGAGGAACTTGAGGGACCCGAGAAGCTGTCCCTCTGAGAGCCTACAGTGACAAATGCTGCCTTAGCTAAAGGTCTGTTTCTACCTTCTTTGCCATTTAAGATTCTTACATCCTCCAACTTCATCTGTTGGTGTTTCCATTAATCATCATCTCTTTAGGACATGACGCACTGGTGAAACAATGGTTTTGGAAGCTAGACTGAGTTGAGAAAGAAAAGGCAATTCTAAAATCTCCTTTTAGCATATCAAAAGTAAAGCTTTCAGATCTGAATGTACATTTTCACCACAAGCCAGAGGAACTTGGATATCACGATATGACATAAGGAAATTTCCCAGCTGCCCAGACAAACAGTGAGGGTATTTTCATGGTAAGGGAATCTGGGAGTAACGTGGTGAAAGTGGAAAGGAGGCCAGTGGTTAGGCACAAGGGTAACTTCCCTTCAGGGTCAAGAGCTTGGATGGAGTGTGAAAGGCAGTAAAAATGCCAGAGAGCATTGTGCAGGAGCTGAAAGTTTCAGGGATTTGGGACCTACTTCCCTCTTGTCATTCTGGAAGGAGATCATTTTCAGTGTTCTTCTGACAAATGTGCAATGGAGGAGGAAAAGGGAGCATGGCAAGTTTTTGGCACAGCTGGCATGGGAGGAATCCAGATGTTTCCACAGGTACCTGGTAAGGAATAGAAAAAGATAACTATTCAAGGTTGAGAGTCAGCAGTTCAATGAGAGTTGACTTTATAGAAGAGGCTAGGAGTGGAGAACAAGAGCTTGGACTCAGATGCGGGATGTAGCTGAGATTCAGGGGATCTGCAGCAAGAAGGCCTACATCAGCATGGGAAGGGAGGAAAACACACCAAAGAAAAATAACCAAGAAAATAAGACCAAAGTTTTACCATCTCTCAACTTCAATGACAATTACCAAGTGGGACCAAGGATATCTTCACGAACCCAACAAAGTCCTGGAAGGACCAGCCTTGTGGATTTGCAATCCAGGAGCCAGTCCGTGACAATACATGTAATACGTATACACAGGCACCAGCTTAGGAAGAAGAGGAAGAAAGGCAACCCTTTGAGAGAACCAGAAATGAAGATCTATCCAAATGTCTAAGCAAGGCTAAGGGAATGGGCACTCAAGAATTTTAGATAAGTTATGGGAAATAAAGAAGATTTGTTTTAGCACATCTAAATCATAGTAGTTAATATGTTGATACTCATTGCAGTAAGAAACTCCAACTTACAGGGTATAATTATGAGGAAACTGAAGCACAGAAAATAACCTAACTTGCCCAAGTTCACAGAAACGGTATGTGAAGGAGCTCTGGCTCCAAAGCCCAGGATCTTTCCGCTGTGCCTCCCATTATTATGGCATTTCAGCAGACTCTTGGCAGTCTGGCCTCATTTATGACTACAATCTTCATATTCCCTTTGTTTCAGTCACAGGATTATTTCCCAAACATGCCATGCATTTT
This sequence comes from Eschrichtius robustus, assembly GCF_028021215.1. NCBI lineage: Eukaryota > Metazoa > Chordata > Mammalia > Artiodactyla > Eschrichtiidae > Eschrichtius > Eschrichtius robustus. The sequence goes on along the minus strand of NC_090835.1, from coordinate 28,354,898 downwards.
CCTCCTTCATGCTTTTGAACAAGTTTTCCCTGCTGTTTCATTGTACTTCCAAGACACCCTTTTTACTTCCCCCAGTTGACTTTTTCTTCCACCCAGCTTGACACCTTTTGAGTAGTCTTGAACCTTCTTTGTTGGTAGCAAAAGGTGGGAAGTATTGAGAAACAAACTGGCAAAACTTTATTACCCAAGCCAATTCCCAGAGAGACAGCTCTCTCACCCAGTTCGGTTTCCTCTGGGCAGAGGCTGCCATGCCAGCAGACAAGACAGTGTGGGTTTACCACCACCTACTTGATTTTCACGAGCTACTACCATATTGGCAGAGTCACACCAGATCTGCAATACCTGGTAAGTTCTCAAGCTCAAAGGCGTGGATCAACCATCCTTTTTAAAGCCCCACGTTCCCTTGACATTTCATCCTTCTTCCTCTGGAGCACACGCCTCCCCAGTTTCTCCCCAGCTTTCCTCCACAATGAAACTAGCCAGCCCACCCTCAGTTCCTGTTTATCTATTTGCACATGGCTTTCCTCCTTATAGTGTCATTTATAGGAGAGGAAAACCCCTCCAGCCAGGACAATCAGGAGTATCTCAGTCAAATCCTCTGCTTCACTTGGTTTATCTCCAGCTGGCTCATCTCACTCTTGTGGTCACAAGAATCTAAACACCCTGCAACCTCTTCTCTTACTGACCTTCACTGAGGTCTTCTTACAACTACTCTGATCAATTCATGTTCTCCTAAAGCCAGTTAGGTTAGTACAACACTTTCCAATAGAACTTGCTGTGGTGGTGGACAATTTCGTATCTGCGCTGTCCAGTATGGTACCCGCTAGCCACATGTGGCCATTGAACCTTTGAAATATGGCTACTGTTACCAATAAACTGATTTTTTTACATTTTAATTAAATGTAAATGTAAATAGCCATCTGGGGCTGGTGACTACCAGACTGGACAAACACAGGATTGGAACATTCTATTTTGACCAACGTAACATACAAAATATCTCCCAGCATATATTCAAAGCATTCATGATATATTTATATACCCACTAACCAAATATATCTTACATACTTTGCACTTAACCTAAATTATTTTCATTCCTCCAATACAGTAGATTTTCCTTTTCTTCAATAATAGCTATCAGCTATTATAACCAAGCCAAAAACTACCGCCTCAGCAAGGCTTCCCTGTCACCTCTATGGAAGCAGTCACCACTCCTTTTCCAAGACTCACACATCATTCTATACATATACCTATCACAGAACCCATCACAGTGTATTAGTTCATTTTTTACATTTTCATCCCCATCGCTCCTGTTAGAATGTGTTCTCTCTGAAAGAGGGGAGAGACTCTTTTATTCCTCTTGGATTCACTAATACCTAAACAAGAGTGGACATAGTAAACATAAAACTGTCGGACAGGGCTTCCCTGGTGGCGCAGTGGTTGAGAATCTGCCTGCTAATGCAGGGGACACGGGTTCGAGCCCTGGTCTGGGAAGATCCCACATGCTGCGGAGCAACTAGGCCCGTGAGCCACAACTACTGAGCCTGCGCGACTGGAGCCTGTGCTCCTCAACAAGAGAGCCCACGATAGTGAGAGGCCCGCGCACCGCGATGAAGAGTGGCCCCCGCTTGCCGCAACTAGAGAAAGCCCTAGCACAGAAACGAAGACCCAACATAGCAATCAATCAATCAATCAATAAATCTTTAAAAAAAAAAAAAAAACTGTCGGACAAGTAAACGAATGAAAAATAACTAAAGGAAAGATTGGTAGAAAGGTTACAACAATTTTTTTTTAATGAACATGAGAAGAATAAAATCTAGCTGGGGCAGAGATAATTAAAGTATCATCTGTTTTATGTCTTTTTTCTTCCACATTTCTTTTTTATGGGAGTCACTGTGATCTATTTGAGAGATAATGTAGAATTGTAATTGCTAATGAGGGCTCTGTAGAGACCAGCATTAAGCAGTATTTGAGTTGTCAGTTAGCAAATGTTGGTAATAGATGGGAGACAACATGCCTGGTGGAACAGTTCTCACCACAGTTGTCATCTGCTACGCATACCAACCCAAGACATTTCTCTGCAGACTTTTGAGTCACAATTAATATACTGCAGTGTTGCCATCACTCCAGCCCCCTCCAATCCCTCTTCCAATACCACTTCAGTAGTCTTAAATGCAGGTGCTTTGGGGTCGTGTCCATGATTAAAATCCATTGCTGACCAAACTCCTTAACATGACTTGAAAGACCCTGTGTGATCTGACACCCAACCCAGCTCTGCAGCCACACTAGCCTTTCCTCAGCCTGTCTTCACCAAGTCCTTTCTGGCCTCAGAGCATGTGCACTTTCAGTTCATGCTCCTGGAACTCTCTTCACTCTCTTTTTTGCCTAGTTAATGCCAACTCATCCATTAGCTGTCGGCTCAGATATCACATTTCCTGATGTCTGGACAAGGCCTTTTATAAATAACATTTACCTCTCCATAATAACAACACTCGTAACTGATGGTTTTACATATATTTGTGGGTATTTGATACAAGTCAGTCTCCACCCCCAAATGCTTAGTTCCATGGAGACCTGAGTGTGTTTACTTTTGTTGACCATGTGACTCTCTGGCTCCTACCACTGTCCCCAGCACAAAATGGACACTCAATAAATGTCTGTTTGATCAATGAATGAATGACTGGTACAAAAAAATCTCCCTTAAGAGCATAAGCCCAACAATAGATATTATTAAAGATCACAGTTCAAGTACCTAAAGATCACAAAGGTTAGGTCCCTGTTAAAGAATAAACATTTCAACCATTGCCTAACTTCCTTATAGTAAAAACAGTAATGACTTTCAAACAAAGGATAAGGTGCCAAGGGGCTTCGCTGGTGGTCCAGTGGTAAAGAATCCACCTTCCAATGCAGGGGAGGTGGGTTCGATCCCTGGTTGGGGAACTAAGATCCCACATGCCATGGGGCAACTAAGTTCACGTGCCTCAACTAGAGAGCCCTCGTGCTGCAAACTACAGAGCCCACGCACTCTGGAGCCCATGCGCCACAACTAGAGAGAGAAAACGCGCATGCCACAACTAGAGAGAGAGGAGCCCGTGCGCCGCACGAAAGATTGCACATGCTGCAATGAAGATCCCACGTGCCGCAACTAAGACCCAATGGAGCCAAAAATAAATACAATACAATACAATACAATAAAGGATAAGGTGCCAAGATCACTTAACAGATTCTCTTAGTCTAGAAGGTGACTCATCTAGAGGTCACTAAATCAGCACAGCACAGCACCATCTGCAGTGACCAGCCAGATGTTTCCAGGGATAATTAGAAGCATTGATGTTAAAATATCCAGAAATTATTGTGGAATTTACTTCACGAGTCAAGGATATGGACCTTTTAGCTTAAACGTTTCCTGATCATTAAAACAAAACAAGTGAAATGGCAAATCCCACTTTTCACATTTTGCTTCTGGTTTTGGATATACTATGTACTTTACAAAAATATAATAAAACACATTGATTGGACTTCCCTGGTGGCGCAGTGGTTAAGAATCCACCTGCCGGTGCAGGGGACACGGATTCGAGCCCTGGTCCAGGAAGATCCCACATGCCGCAGAGCAACTAAGCCCGTGCGCCACAAGTACTGAGCCTGCACCCTAGAACCTGCGAGCCACAACTACTGAAGCCTGTGCACCTAGAGCCCGTGCTCCACAGCAAGAGAAGCCACCGCAATGAGAAGCCCACGCACCGCAACAAAGAGTAGCCCCTGCTCACCGCAACTGGAGAAAGCCCGTGCGCAGCAACGAAGACCCAACGCAGCCAAAAATAAAATAAATTAAATAAATAAATTTAAAATCTTTGAGCCAGAAGCTACTTTCTCTGAGTATTAAAGTGTTTGTTGCAGCTTCCAAAGTGAGTGATTCAAGCCTGTGGGAAGAAAAAGGCCCTTGGAGAACAAGTGAGAAGGCACAGGGAGAGGAACACCACCAAGTTGGGGTTATAATTCTGCCCCATGACCTTGCCCGCAAAGAGCACAGTGATAAAGGATCTTTTAAACTCACGAGAGGATGAAATGTGTATAAATACATTGTCAGAGTCCAGTGAAGAGTCCAAGAGCATTTCTTTGGCTGTGTTGGTTTGGATTTCTCACACATACAATAACAAGTTTCTGGCTTCCCTGGCACATATGCTTGTGCAATGTGTTGCTGTGTCTCTGACAGTTGGTGACATTTCCTTTGCAGTCAGTCAGCAAGATTCGTACAGAGGCTGTGTGTCCAATGAAGAAATCAACATCCTGAGTCCCCATATTTGCTATTAGTCATCATTTGTGCCTTCATCCAAAAAACATTCGTTGAACACCTACTGTGTGCTCAGCCTAAGGGACACAAAGATGAGTCTGAAGCAGTTCCTGCTCCCTCAAGGAGATGACACATATACTTAAATAACTATATTACGCAGCGCTATTGTTAATTAGAAAAATTGCTGTTAACATTTATTCTAAAATATTTTGCATGCAATATTTCCTTTAACCCTCACAGTAGCCTTGTTATTATTATAATACCATTTTATAGATGAGAAGCATGGAGAAGTTGTATAATTTCCCCAAGATTACACTAGAACAATAAGAATGGGCGCAAAGTACTTCTGGATTCCAGGGGAGAGATGTTAGTCGCACAAAAGAGTACCAGGAAGATTTTGTAGTGGAAACAGTGTGTGAGCTGGTCCCAAAACTCTATAATCTATTAAGCTGGTGTTAAGGAAATCTGATCATATTTCTACTGTGATTCTCACCCTCACGCATCATTGTTAACCTACATTCTTCATCTGAGAATTTCTTTTAAATCTGCAGGTACTGATAACAGACTTAACATGAAGACTTTAGGCTTATATCGATCTCTTTTCAAAGCTTGAAAAAGTTCATTCTATTGGTCTGCTGTGTTTGAAACCTGAGAATTCAGTAAATCGATTAAAAAATTAACACAGAGTTAGAAGATCAATTGAAGAAACTGATACCTTGATGGATTAATCTATTGGCCAAAAGACCATTCAACAATGAGAATTCTTCCACTGGGTGAGACCCTAGACATAAACCGATCTATCACTTTCAATTTAGAAATGAAAGAATGAAGACACATAGAAGTAAAAAAGACTGTCCAAGGGCACACACAGACTTTGTGTAAGAGCCAGGGCTGGCACCCTTGCCTTCTGATTTCTAATCCAATGTTCTTTTTTATTAAAAACAATAACTTTATTGAGGTATAATTGAAATACACTAAATCATATATTTTAAACTGTACAATTTCATCCATTTTGACACGTGTATTCACCTCTGAAACCAACACCACAACAAAGATAAGTATTTTCATTGCCCTCAAAATTTTCCTTATGCCTCTGTATACTTCCCAATACCTCCATTCCTGGGCAAGCACTGATCTGCTCTCTATCACTACAAGTTTGCATTTTTGACAATTTTATATAAATGGAATCATACGTACTCTTTTTGACTGGCTTCTTTTACGCACATAGTTACTTTGAAATCCATCCACATTGTGTATGTCCATAGTTCACTCCTTTTCATTGCTGAATATTATTGCATTATATAAATATAACACAATTGTTTAGCCATTCATCTGTTAATGGACATTTGGATTGTTTCCAGTTTTGAGCTATTATAAATAAATCCATGGTACTACCTAGGAGTATACTGGCTAAATCATATGGTAGTTGTACGTTTACCTTTTTAAGAAACTGCCAAACTGCTCTCCAAAGTTGTACCATTTTACGTCCCCACCAACACTGTATGTGAGTTCTAGTTGCTCCACGTCCTCTCCAACATGTAGTACCAATTTTCTCTTCAGTATTATATTTATTAGCTAGTAACAATTCCCATCACAACTGACTAGTAAATTCTTTAATGCTACACAGGTAGAGGAAAGCTTTCAAGTGAGTGAGTTCTGACATAATTTTCTCACCCCCCATCATTTTCTTTTCTCCCTTAGTCAGTTTTGGTGGGATATATTCTTTGCTCAAATTGAGTAAAAAGAGTAGATTTTTTAGAGGAGACGTCAGTGTGGAAACCAGAAAGCTCTGGCTTTCTTAAAGGTGCTCTGCTTTGGTGAATAGGAAGAGACACAAAGCTCCCTCTCTCAGCACACAGGAAGAGCATGCCATTATCACCAGACTGGAGCTGGGAGAAGCTCACGGACCTGATGCCAGGACCCTGAAGGGTCCAATGAAGGGAAAGAAGAAGCAGGGAGACCAATAAGAAGGCTCTCTATCTCCCATTCTGGTGGGATCTTTACAGACCACAAGATGACCTTCCCTTTTCTTCACTAAACTCTTTGAGAGTGGATATCTTTTCTTGGTCATCCCTGTAGGAAATCCATAAACACCTGGTATTAGTTATTGACTCATAACAGCTACTATTAAATTAGCAGAGATCTCATGTCAGGAGCTGTACTAAGAATTTCACATTCATTATCTCATTTTCATTCTCAGAACAACCATGTGAGGTTGGTATTCCAAGTCTCATTTAACACATGAAGAAAGTGAAACAGAGATGTTAAGTAACTTGTCCATGATCACCAAACTAGTAACTGAATAGAATTTGAATCCAGTTCTGACTGATTTCAGAGCCCAAGCTCCTAACCACTCAACCACCTTTTCAATGACCAAATAGGGATGTTGTGAATATAAGTGAATAGTAAATGAGTATGACCTCCCCTTCCAAGCCTAACCCTCAGTGAGTCTATTCTGTAATGTCATGGATTGATTGCAGGCATCGCATGCCAAATATTCAAGGAATTTCTGCAATCCTTAAATGTTTGCCAAGAATAGGTCCTTCATGCTCTCTAACAAATTCTGGAGGGAAGGGGAAATCCATATTTAGAACTTTGGTTACTAACTGTATCAGTCTTTTCTCTTCTGCCTACTCATTTAAGCTCATGTTTCAGAAATTGCTACAGTTTTTTCAGATGTGTGTACCCCACCCCACAATGTTCAGTGGTTCTCCATTTTTGATGTACATAAGTCTCACCTGGGGAGCTTATTAAAAACAAAAATGCCAGGGCTTCACATTCTGAGATTCTCATTCAATAAGGTGGGTTTTGAACCCAGCATGGGTATTTTCAACAAGCATCCTAGTAGGGAGGCAATTGTTACTTTGTAGCTGCCCACTATCCATTTCCTGACCTAAAATCAGCCCAGTTTTGTTCCAGAGAATTGCTTCTCCTCTGCTGGGCTTGGTCCTGGTAGGAGGGCAAATCCAGACACTCATTTCCATAGAACCAAACCCCTTTTCCCATCAGTTGGTTTTGCCAAGGAATTTTCAGGTAAACTAAGCTTAGCCAATCATGTGGCTTCTCCCAAGACTTTGAATTTTGAGTGAAGAATAAAATGGAAATTGTGCAGCTCCACGGTTATGTCCTATTCCATTCATAAGGCAATTGTGTGCTTGTTGCTTCTTGGCCCAAGAGTTTCCTTGGTACCTATTTTGTCCCCCATCCTACTTACCCAAATATCTTTTCAACAAATACCTTTCTGCTCAAGTTAGCTGGTCATTTTCTGATGCTTGCAACCAAAGCGACATTCCATGATAACTCCGGCAAGAGATCTAAAGGCCAGCCATTGAGAAACACGGCCCTCAATTTTCAATACTTCCCTACTTGGCCATTTTGGGAAAGGACATGTTACCAGTAATAGCTATCTCTAGCCATCATTCCCACATGAGTAAACGTGTCACATCTTTTCAAAAATGAAAGGAGACCCAGTGTTCACAATATTTTAATCTTTTCCTTTTATAGCCTCTGTATAGCATCTTCTCTGTGCCCCCCGGCCACTATTAAGTAAGAGCTCCAAAATGCTGTTCTTAGGCTGGCAAACTCACAGTTACTCTCACTCGCTTTTCTCTGTGTGTGCACCTCAGGAGCCTCTATCATCCTAAAAGTAGAGGAACAGTTGTTAGAATCAAGTGGATGTCTGACAAGCCACTAATTAGCTGCCTGGTAGTGTGTTGATGTAGGCCATGACCTCAAGGAACTGATTGCAATGTGAAGATCCATAGGAAAGCATGGAAAACCAAAAGAGTAACATTATTAGCAACTCCTGATGAAATGATAACATTCCAATGATAACAATAGATGCTAATTGTTCCCTCAAAGGAAGTTTCTATAGGAATAGCCACTTGGTCACAGATTTCTGGCTAAAGAGTTAGTCGTTGCAGAACAAATTGTAGCAGAAAAGAATAAGGACCATGACCCTTTTTTCCCAACTAAGGCAATCTTATGTACTTTGGTGTTATGTACCGTTGTTAACAAACTAGTTCTGGATGCTGCAGTTATCTTAATCTTCAGAAGAATGAACTTCTGGTGGGTTGTGGTCCTCTGAGGTTTTTGACTGGCCAACATCATTATTATTCCCCTTCTGTGAGGATGACATCCCACTGTGCCTCTGGGAGACCTCCATTTCCCCATCATAGTCTGTGTATGTTCAGTGAGGGTAACGCCACCTCCTTAGTTCCAGGGATGGGAACAGAACCTAGGCCTGGCTAGTCAGGGCATTCAATCTCCCTGGCCAGAGAGATGGATACAAGATAGACAATATGGCACGAGCCAGACCAACGACCTTCAGACCTAGGCTTCTGCTAGAACCAATGGGAAGATGGCGCTTTCAGCTGAGTTTGTTAACCTAGTTAGATCCAGGTCATTTTTGCCACCATTAAGGGACAGCCAATTTCAGAATCATATAAACTTGGAGGAAAGCAGAGCCAGGAAACTGAGGAAGACAGATTCCTGATATCAGTGTGTGAACCATTGAATCCAGCTATGACTGAGGTAGCACTATCCACTGAGCTTTTCGATTACACCGGCCACTGAAGTCCTTTTTGGTTTTCCTTAAGCGATTTTTGAATTGGATTTTGTCACTTGCAACCACAAAAACCTTGAGTAATACACATGGGAAGCAATAGATTGAGCCCCATAAAGATTATTTGATGAAGTTGTTTATCTATCCATCTTGAACTTTCTGAACTACTCTTTCTAGTCTAGGAGGAAAAATGATACAGGCATAAGGGAAGGACAGGAAGCTCTTATTATTGAATCCTCCTGCTACAAACACTTTCCCACACATTTCCTAAGCTATGTGGCAAATTTCCTTGCCTTCCTTCTGCACAATGTTTTCAATTTCAGAACATATGCAGAAACATTCCAAATGAACTTGACTTCTGCTGTTTCTCTCTCTTCAGGAAAGCATTTCATTTTGTGTGAACGACTGGCCTCTCCATCACCTGATGCCTTTCTTCCAGTTGTGATTTCTTTAAGAAGCAAGAACGCCTTCCTACGAGGCCAAAGTCATTAGCCCCAGCATGGTCATCTAATACTTTAGGCAAGTTCTCCATCAGAATGAATCACAGAGAGAAGACTCAAAGGAGACAGGTCAGGGTCACCTCCTCAAACTCATCCCAATGTGCACACTCTTCTTAATGCATTCACACCCCAGTGAGGGACACGAGTTCATTGATATTTAAAGGCCTTTCTGATGTGATCAGGTGAACTAGTGAGTACCCCCACATGCCCCACTAGTGTGAAGTTAGGAAGTCAATTTGCAGCTTATCACCATCCTTGACTCCTCACAAGTAATTTATTGCCAGACCCTGTGATCTCTGTCCTCAAGAAGCTTCAAAGTAAAGCTCAGAATGCTTAAAAGAAAACACAGGGGTTTGCCATACCCCTAGACCATAGTTTGGTTAGCCCAAAGATCCTCTGCTTTAGATACATAACAAAAATCAAATCTAAAACCTTACAGAGAATGACTACAGAAAAAGGAAAAGATTGAGGAAGTGTGAAAGAAAAGATAGTAAAATCTAGCAAAAACTGGACTGTGAATTCAAAGAAAAAGACAAATTGGAAATCGTGCTGGAGTCTCTTGCTTAGGAAGCTAGACGTAAAGTAGAAAATAGCCATGAATCAGAGCTCACAAATTGAAAAGTATTGCTTTTATTTCTTTTACAAAAAGAATGCTGTTTCATTGTAGAACTGGAAATTCCCTATAATCGCACTGCCCAAAGACAGACACAATTAAAAGTTTAGTATGTTTCTTTTATAACCAGACATACACACTGGTTTAGAAAGTTGGGATTGTGTTAGTATTATTTATTACAACCTGTTTGTTTAAACATAATGTTTTATGATCATTATTCCACAGCATTAAAAATTCCAAACACAATTTTTTAAATTTATTTTTTCAGTTAATTATTCAACATTTCAGATATTTGAAGAGGCATAAGGAATAATAGCATGAATACCCTATACCTACCACCCAGGTTAAGAAAGTAATCATCATAAACACAGCTGAAGCTTTCTATGTATACCCCTAGAGTAACATTCCTATCTTCTCTCCACTTGCCCATTAAGCATGCTTTTTTTCTGGCTGCATAATGTTCCCTCATAAAAATGTATCATAATCTATACATAATCAATGTATCATAATTAACCAGTTCTTTATTTTTAGTTATTTAGACTGTGGCTGTTTTTCATGATGATACATAATACTGTAATGAACATCATTATATATACATTTTTTACATCCATATCTGTGATTACTTCCTTAAGACAAATTCCTAGAAGTAAACTTGCTTTTGCCCAATGGTAAGAACATTTTGCTCCATACTGTTACCATCCAAAAAAGGTCGAACCAAGTACACCCCATCTCACCCCAGCATTGTATGAAAGAGCTTAAAAAATAGCTGCACAAATAGCTACACATTGAGGAAGTATCATAAGGTCTGTTTCTAGACCATCTTTTTAACTAGCCTACAGAGTGTCTGTTTCTGGGCACAAGTTCTATGCTGGGCACTGGGGATTCAGAAACCAGTAAAGCCCTATCCATCTAGCAGAGAACAGCTCTGGAATGGGAGGCAGAAGATGTGGGTGCTGGAGAGACAGCATAGCAAAGTGGTTAGAACACTGCTTTGGGAGCCAGACTTCCCCCTTGGGCAAGTTATTTAACTTCTCTGTGCCTCAGTTTACTTCTCTATGAAATAGGGATAATCAACCTTGCCCAGCATAACCCATAAATCTAAGTCTAAAAAGACTTGATGCACAGTACCACTCAGTTGGAATGCAGTTTTACTAACTCACCTACTGGCACAGCATCTTAGGAAAAAATAAGGGACTGAAAGGGAGGGCAGAGTAGCAAGTCAGAAAATAGAAATAAGAAGGGAAGATGGGCAGGGAGGAGAGCAACAAGGTTTGTGCTCATGGCACAAAAATGCAATTACTCTCCTAAGTAAGAGGGCCCAGGAAGTGCCCCAGGCCAGTTCTCCTGGGTCCCTGCCTGTGTGTCACCCCCAAAACAGATTAACTAAATGCTTCATGACTGTGATACACTCTGCCTGCCTGAGGCTACCTCTGAGCTGTGCGGAGGCAGGTTACTACAAGGGTCTCGGCTCCTGTGCAGAGGGATGTGTATTCTGTTGCCAAGAAGAAAGGAAAATGTGCTCTCTCATTGCACGTCCAATATAATCTCGGCGTATTTATGTACCCCACATACCATCATGTAGAAAAAAAGCATGCTACAGACAATATGCTGCATGTGATTCCATTTATATACATATAAAACTATAATTCATTCATTCATACAGTAATTCATTAAAAAGTCTTTACTGAGGGCTTACTATGTGCCAGGCCCTGTGCTACCTGCAGGGGGATGTAATGAGAATATGGTCACTGTTGTAGGGGAGTTTCCATTCCAGTGACAGAAACTGACATCAATCTTATATACTTGCATACTGCTTGATTTTTTTTGCTTTTGGAATATAAATGATCTGCAACAGCCATTAAGACAGAGACAGAAACAAATGAAAACACAAAACAAAGCAAATAAAAAATAAACCACGTCAAAGAATGCTGAGAAAAAAATCCACCATAGAAAGGAAAGCACAGACACTTTAGGAAGGACAGGGGATTAAACAGCAGTCCCCAACCTTTTTGGCACTGGGACTGGTTTCCTGGAAGACAATTTTTCCACGGAGGGGGCGGCAGGGGATGGTTCAGGTGGTAAGTCGAGCAATGGGGAGCGACGGGGAGTGGCAGATGAAGCTTCACTGGCTCGCTCTCCCACCACTCACCTCCTGCTATGCCGCCCCGTTCCTAACAGGCCGCAGACCGGTACCGGTCCATGGCCTGGGGGTTGGGGACCCCTGGATTAAAATGAATCTGCTGTTTTTAAGAATCTTATTTAGTGATCTATTCTAGGACAGGAGTCAGTAAACTTTTTTTGTAAAGGGCTTGATAGTAAATATTTTAAGCTCTTCAGGCTACACAGTCCCTACCGAAACTACTGTACTTGACTCTGCCATGGTCAAGCAATCAGCAACAATACATTGATGAATCAGCATGGCTGTGTTCCAAAAAAACTTTATTTACGAACACAGTAATTTTAATTTCATATGATTTTCATGTGTGGTGAGATATTTTTCTTCTTTGAATTTTTTAACCATTTAAAACTATAAAAATCGTTCTTAATTCATGAGGCAGATTTGGTCCATGGGCCATAGATTGTCAACCGCTGATTTAAACAGCTACGTAATAGTCCATTCCATGGGTACTCCAAAATACTTTGAACAGATCCCCAACTGTTAACATTTAGATAATTTCCAGTTTTTCCCTATTATACACAGGGCTGTGATGAACATCCTTATACGTGCACCTTTTGCATCCTTGAGTGTGTAAATAACTACCTTCTGTCTCTGAATCCATGCCTGTGTCCCCGGCAGGAGCCCATTTGAAAAAATTATATGGGAGAGGTTCTTGAGACGGTCCTGCTGAGCTCCAAATGCAAAGGATCATAATGGCTCTTTTATTCACTAACCTAATAATTCCATTTTTAAAGGGCTGTCAAATTGCCCAACATGAGTTGTTTCCTATGAACCCTGCTGCTTGTTTTCAGCAATCCATCGTCCTCAGTGTTTGCAGAATTGTCAAGATGGCCTTCACAGGTCCCTCCAGGAGGCTGTCAGAAACTCAACGTCCATTTGCCAGGCCATCCTGCTTTGCTGAGAGACCCCTACTCCCAGCATCTTTCACCAGGCTCCTCACCCTTTCTTTGTGTTAAACATTCAGTCAGTTTGATCTAAGATTTCCTTCCCACTTGCACTGTAACTCAAATACTTGGATGGGTGTTTGGTGCATTTGTAGATTTTTTTTCCCCAAGGATCCTCAACTTCCATTTATATATACACAGCTACCTCCATCCCGTCTACACAATTTTCTATTTTTTCCCTTTGTTTGCATCACTTCATGTTTTTTTCAAAAAGGTATATTTTAAAATTATTTTTGCAAAAGGAATACCAGCCTGTTGTAAGAAAAACAAATGCAAGCTCATTAAACTTTATAAAATAGACTGTAAAATTCTTCCCTTCTCCATCCCACAAGTAACCCCCAACCCCAGAGACAACCATTGTTCTAAGACAGACTGGGGCTCTAGCTGCAGAACTGCTTATCTTTGTGAACTTAGACAAGTCACTTAATTTCTCTGAGCCTTAGGGTCTTCATCTGTAAACGGGAGTGATAATTCCTATTACCACAGATGTGAATCATGCTTATGAAGCACTTAACACCTAGTACAGTGCCTGACCATAGTAAATGCTCGAGAAACAATAGCTATGTTAGTATTATTATTAGTAACAGCCTTACATTATCATTCCTCTGCAAATGTATTCATAATTTTTTAACATACTATCTAATTTTTGATGTAAATGGTATCATTCTATGTGTATAAGCTTTAAAAAAATTTGGTCACTTCATTTATCTGAGACATCTATCTTAATCTTTTTAATAACATTATAGAATACCAGTGCATTGATATTCCATTACTTAATCATTCCCCTACTGATGTCTATTTAGGCTTTCAAATTAGGTTTTTGATGCTGGAAGGAACATCCTTGAACACACAGGTTTGGGTTTTTATGGGAGTGTTTTCTTAGGGTGGAGTCTCAAAAATGGAATTGTTGTGTCCATTTTTAATTTTAATAGTTATGACTCAAGGCAGTCATCTGTTCAGCTCCCAGAATACTTCCAGCTTTCTGCCTTCCAAGGCCTCATGGGGCTGCCCCTCCTGGTCCCTTAGTTAGTAGAAAGGCTATGTGACTTGATCAGTAAGCTGTGAGTACAAGGGACATATGTCATCACCATTTTATTGCCAGTTTGAAGCCTTGCAGAGCCTCCTTTAAATTCTGCCACAGTGACCAGCAGTATTCCAGATAGTGGCTGCTCCACCAGCTTGAGTCCTGTAGTGAGGACAATGTGGGACAGAGCCTCAGCTGACTCACCGTGAACACACAGAATGAGTGAGAAGTAAACATTTGTTGTTTTAAGCCGCCATCATTTGGACTGTTGGTTACTGTGGCATAATCTGATTGATACACTGCCAAATTTCTCTCTGAAAAAGTTTTTTTTACCAATTTACACTCCTAAGAAAACCAGTGAAAAAGCCTCATTACTATACACCTTTTGCAATTTTTCTTTTTTTTTTTTTGTTTTGTTTCTAGGGAAGTTTTTATTTTGAACTCATTTTAGATTTACTGAAAGATTGCAAAGATAATACCGAGAGTGTTCATTGGCACCTCACCTATTTTCCTCTGATGTTAACATCTTACCATGACACAGTCGTCAGAACTAAGAAACCAGCATCGGTACCTTACTCTTAATGAAGCCCGAGACTTCATTTGAATTTCACCAGTTTTTCCAGTAATACCCTCTTTCTGTTCCAGAATCCAGTCGAAGATATAACATTGCATTGCGTTATCATGTCTCTTCAGTATCCTCTGGTCTGAGACGGTTTCTCAGTCTTGTGTTTTGTTTTGTTTTGCTTTGTTTTTTGACCTTGACAGTCATGAGGAATACTGGTCAGGCATTTTGCAGAATGTTCCTCGATTTGGGTCACACCATTTCTACCAGCTGTGTGACAATGGATACATGACTCACACTTTCTAGAATTCTCTTAGCTTGCTGAGAGTATTGAATGAGATGAGGCCTGGACAGCCCCCACTCAGGGCCAGTGTGCTCAGCCATCACAACCGGGGCTGATCTTACACTCTTGTGAGTGAAGGTGCTGAGGAGTAGTTCTGCATGGTAAAGTCTAGGGCATCAGGTTGCTTTGCTCTATAATCACAGAATCCCAGAAGTAGAAGGACTAGTAGCACTATGTGGTCTGACCTGCCATTGCAGCTTGAATGCCCATCACAGGGCAGATTGCTCTGGCGATGAGGCGTGCACTTATTTATAAGGCACCCATCCCATCCTCGAGCCGCCGGGACTGGTCTTCTTTCTCTATCCCACTTCCAGTCCGTTACAAGGCTTACAGGAACCCTAGTCCACTCACTCTCTTCATCTACAGAGTGACTACTTCATTCCTTCCCTTCCTGCAAAACTCTAACACAGCCTCCTGTCAACACACTCTCAGTGGAGGCCCTTGCTTTTTTTTGTTTGTTTGTTTGTTTTTCACCCACACACACTGTATTTTATTTTTACAAGAGATAAATAGACTGACACCAAGCATTGTAAATGGATGACCACAACAAAAGCAACAATGATTGCAATTACCAAACATGAAACACTCATACTATGTCATAATATTGACATTCAGTCCAGTAATCCTCCACTGTAACAGCTCCTTTACTTTGCAGTGAAAATTGATTTGTATATTCTTTGCCTCTCAGTCCTTGTGGGATTTTTTTTTTTTTAATTCAAACAGAAAGACACAAAAATTATACTCATCCTCATCAGTTCACTCAGTCCCATGTAATTAATTTTTTTTTCATCTTGATCTTTTGTTAGCACTTTTATGAGTTAATCAGTTTTTCATTAGATTTCTGAAAATGCTTACTCATTCAGTTCAGCAGTACAGTCAGTTACCAGAAACCTGTACTTGTCAGAGTCTTTTCCATGAATTTCTTGAAGATGAAACCCTTTTATAGGAACATATTTGCAAAAGCATCAGAGTACACCCAGAACTGTCTGTAAATGACAAAAGACTTAAAAATGACCACGGTTAAAGATTTGATGAAAGTTCATTATAATGCAATTGACAAGGAAATTTAGTTATTTCTGAGATATACATTTTAAAGTAATAACTAGAATTGTGACTTATAACATTATACCAGAACATATAAGATTTTTAGAAATTTCATGTAATGTCTGAAACATTTATATTAACATATTTCCATACAAATAACCCAGTGAAAGTTTAGTATTGGTTGTTTTGTTTGTTTGTTTGTTTATACTGCAGGTTCTTATTAGTCATCAATTTTATACACATCAGTGTATACATGTCAATCCCAATCGCCCAATTCAGCACACCACCATCCCCACCCCACCGCAGTTTTCCCCCCTTGGTGTCCATATGTCTGTTCTCTACATCTGTGTCTCAACTTCTGCCCTGCAAACTGGCTCATCTGTGCCATTTTTCTAGGTTCCACATACATGCGTTAATATACGATATTTGTTTTTCACTTTCTGACTTACTTCACTCTGTATGACAGTCTCTAGATCCATCCATGTCTCAGCAAATGACTCAATTTCGTTCCTTTCTATGGCTGAGTAATATTCCATTGTATATATGTACCACAACTTCTTTATCCATTCGTCTGTTGATGGGCATTTAGGTTGCTTCCATGACCTGGCTATTGTAAATAGTGCTGCAATGAACATTGGGGTGCTTGTGTCTTTTTGAATTATGGTTTTCTCTGGGTATATACCCAGTAGTGGGATTGCTGGATCATATGGCAATTCTATTTTTAGTTTTTTAAGGAACCTCCATACTGTTCTCCATAGCGGCTGTATCAATTTACATTCCCACCAACAGTGCAAGAGGGTTCCCTTTTCTCCACACCCTCTCCAGCATTTGTTGTTTCTAGATTTCCTGATGATGCCCAGTCTAACTGGTGTGAGGTGATACCTCATTGTACTTTTGATTTGCATTTCTCTAATAATTAGTGATGTTGAGCAGCTTTTCATGTGCTTCTTGGCCATCTGTATGTCTTCTTTGGAGAAATGTCTATTTAGGTCTTCTGCCCATTTTTGGATTGGGTTGTTTGTTTCTTTAATATTGAGCTGAATGAGCTGTTTATATATTTTGGAGACTAATCCTTAGTCTGTTGATTCGTTTGCAAATATTTTCTCCCATTCTGAGGAGTGTCTTTTCGTCTTGTTTATGGTTTTCTCTGCTGTGCAAAAGCTTTGAAGTTTCATTAGGTCCCATGTGTTTATTTTTGTTTTTATTTCCATTACTC
Organism: Eschrichtius robustus; assembly: GCF_028021215.1. Taxonomy (NCBI): domain Eukaryota; kingdom Metazoa; phylum Chordata; class Mammalia; order Artiodactyla; family Eschrichtiidae; genus Eschrichtius; species Eschrichtius robustus. Next base: position 28,337,621 of record NC_090835.1, on the reverse strand, counting down.
TAGGAGGTGGATCAAAAAAGATCTTGCTGTGATTTATGTCAAAGAGTGTTCTTCCTATGTTTTCCTCTAAGACTTTTATAGTGTCCAGTCTTACATTTAGGTCTTTAATCCATTTTGAGTTTATTTTTGTGTATGGTGTTAGGGAGTGTTCTAATTTCATTCTTTTACATGTAGCTGTCCAGTTTTCCCAGCACCACTTATTGAAGAGACTGTCTTTTCTCCATTGTATATCTTTGCCTCCTTTGTCATAGATGAGTTGACCATAGGTGCGTGGGTTTATCTCTGGGCTTTCTATCTTGTTCCATTGATCTATGTTTCTGTTTTTGTGCCAGTACCATATTGTCTTGATTACTGTAGCTTTGTAGTATAGTCTGAAGTCAGGGAGTCTGATTCCTCCAGCTCCGTTTTTTTCCCTCAAGACTGCTTTGGCTATTCGGGGTCTTTTGTGTCTCCATACAAATGTTAAGATGATTTGTTCTAGTTCTGTAAAAAATGCCGTTGGTAATTTGATAGGGATTGCATTGAATCTGTAGATTGCTTTGGGTAGTATAGTCATTTTCACAATATTGATTCTTCCAATCCAAGAACATGGTATATCTCTCCATCTGTTGGTATCATCTTTAATTTCTTTCATCAGTGTCTTATAGTTTTCTGCATACAGGTCTTTTGTCTCCCTCGGTAGGTTTATTCCTAGGTATTTTATTCTTTGTGTTGCAATGGTAAATGGGAATGTTCCCATAATTTCTCTTTCAGATTTTTCATCATTAGTGTATAGGAATGCAAGAGATTTCTGTGCATTAATTTTGTATCCTGCAACTTTACCAAATTCATTGATTAGCTCTAGTAGTTTTCTGGTGGCATTTTTAGGATTCTCTATGTATAGTATCATGTCATCTGCAAACAGTGACAGTTTTACTTCTTCTTTTCCAATTTGTATTCCTTTTATTTCTTTTTCTTCTCTGATTGCCGTGGCTAGGACTTCCAAAACTATGTTGAATAATAGTGGTGAGAGTGGACCTCCTTGTCTCATTCCTGACCTTAGAGGAAATGCTTTCAGTTTTTCACCGTTGAGAATGATGTTTGCTGTGGGTTTGTCCTATATGGCCTTTATTATGTTGAGGTAGGTTCCCTCTATGCCCACTTTCTGGAGAGTTTTTATCATAAATGGGTGTTGAATTTTGTCAGAAGCTTTTTCTGCATCTATTGAGATGATCATATGGTTTTTATTCTTCAGTTTGTTAATATGGTGTATCACATTGATTGATTTGCATATATTTAAGAATCCTTGCATCCCTGGGATAAATCCCACTTGATCGTGGTGTATGATCCTTTAAATGTGTTGTTGGATTCTGTTTGCTAGTATTTGGTTGAGGATTTTTGCATCTATGTTCATCAGTGATATTGGTCTGTAATTTTCTTTCTTTGTAGTGTCTTTGTCTGGTTTTGATATCAGGGTGATGGTGGCCTCATAGAATGAGTTTGGGAGTGTTCCTTCCTCTGCAATTTTTTGGAAGAGTTTGAGAAGGATGGGTGTTAGCTCTTCTCTAAATGTTTGATAGAATTCACCTGTGAAGCCATCTGGTCCTGGACTTTTGTTTGTTGGAAGATTTTTAATCACAGTTTCAATTTCATTACTTGTGATTGGTCTGTTCATATTTTCTGTTTCTTCCTGGTTCAGTCTTGGAAGGTTATACCTTTCTAAGAATTTGTCCATTTCTTCCAGGTTGTCCATTTTATTGGCATAGAGTTGCTTTTAGTAGTCTCTTAGGATGCTTTGTATTTCTGCGGTGTCTGTTGTAACTTCTCCTTTTTCATTTCTAATTTTTTTGATTTGAGTCCTCTCCCTCTTTTTCTTGGTGAGTCTGGCTAATGGTTTATCAATTTTGTTTATCTTCTCAAAGAACCAGCTTTTAGTTTTTTGATCTTTGCTATTGTCTTCTTTGTTTCTATTTCATTTATTTCCTCTCTAATCTTTATGATTTCTTTCCTTCTGCTAACTTTGGGTTTTGTTTGTTCTTCTTTCTCTAGTTCCTTTAGGTGTAAGGTTAGATTGTTTACTTGAGATTTTTCTTGTTTCTTGAGGTAGGCTTGTATAGCTATAAACTTCCCTCTTAGAACTGCTTTTGCTGCATCCCATAGGTTTTGGATTGTCGTGTTTTCATTGTCATTTGTCTCTAGGTATTTTTTGATTTCCTCTTTGATTTCTTCAGTGATCTCTTGGTTATTTAGTAACGTATTGTTTAGCCTCCATGTGTTTGTCTTTTTTACGTTTTTTTCCCTGTAATTCATTTCTAATCTCATAGCGTTGTGGTCAGAAAAGATGCTTGATATGATTTCAATTTTCTTAAATTTACTGAGGCTTGATTTGTGACCCAAGATGTGATCTATCCTGGAGAATGTCCCGTGCGCACTTGAGAAGAAAGCTGTTTTTGGATGGAATGTCCTATAAATATCAATTAAATCTATCTGGTCTATTGTGTCATTTAAAGCTTGTGTTTCCTTATTAATTTTCTGTCTGGATGATCTGTCCATTGGTGTAAGTGAGGTGTTAAAGTCCCCCACTATTACTGTGTTACTGTCGATTTCCTCTTTTATAGCTGTTAGCAGTTGCCTTATGTATTGAGGTGCTCCTACGTTGGGTGCATATATATTTATAATTGTTATATCTTCTTCTTGGATTGATCCCTTGATCATTATGTAGTGTCCTTCCTTGTCTCTTGTAACATTCTTTATTTTAAAGTCTATTTTATCTGATATGAGTATAGCTACTCCAGCTTTCTTTTGATTTCCATTTGCATGGAATATCTTTTTCCATCCCCTCACTTTCAGTCTGTATGTGTCCCTAGGTCTGAAGTGGGTCTCTTGTAGACAGCATATCTATGGATCTTTTTTTGTATCCATTCAGTAAGCCTGTGTCTCTTGGTTGGAGCATTTAATCCATTCACGTTTAAGGTAATTATCGATATGTATGTTCCTATGACCATTTTCTTAATTGTTTTGGGTTTGTTTTTGTAGGTCCTTTTCTTCTCTTGTGTTTCCCACGTAGAGAAGTTCCTTTAGCATTTGTTGTAGAGCTGGTTTGGTGGTGCTGAATTCTCTTAGCTTTTGCTTGTCTGTAAAGCTTTTGATTTCTCCATCAAATCTGAATGAGATCCTTGCCGGGTAGAGTAATCTTGGTTGTAGGTTCTTCCCTTTCATCACTTTAAGTATATCATGCCACTCCCTTCTGGCTTGTAGAGTTTCTGCTGAGAAATCAGCTGTTAACCTTATGGGAGTTCCCTTGTATGTTATTTGTCGTTTTTCCCTTGCTGCTTTCAATAATTTTTCTTTGTCTTTAATTTTTGCCACTTTGATGACTATGTGTCTCAGCGTGTTTCTCCTTGGGTTTATCCTGTATGGGACTCTCTGCGCTTCCTGGACTTGGGTGGCTATTTCCTTTCCCATGTTAGGGAAGTTATCGACTATAATCTCTTCAAATATTTTCTCGGGTCCTTTCTCTCTCTCTTCTCCTTCTGGGACCCCTATAATGCGCATGTTGTTGCATTTAATGTTGTCCCAGAGGTCTCTTAGGCTGTCTTCATTTCTTTTCATTCTTTTTTCTTTAGTCTGTTCCGCAGCAGTGAATTCCACCATTCTGTCTTCCAGGTCACTTATCTGTTCTTCTGCCTCAGTTATTCTGCTATTGATTCCTTCTAGTGTAGTTTTCATTTCAGTTATTGTATTGTTCATCTCTGTTTGTTTGTTCTTTAATTCTTCTAGGTCTTTGTTAAACATTTCTTGAATCTTCTCGATCTTTGCCTCCATTCTTATTCCGAGGTCCTGGATCATCTTCACTATCATTATTCTGAATTCTTTTTCTGGAAGGTTGCCTATCTCCACTTCATTTAGTTGTTTTTCTGGGGTTTTATCTTGTTCCTTTGTCTGGTATATAGCCCTCTGTCTTTTCATCTTGTCTATCTTTCTGTGAATGTGGTTTTTGTTCCACAGGCTGCAGGATTATAGTTTTTCTTGCTTCTGCTGTCTGCCCTCTGGTGGTTGAGGCTATCTAAGAGGCTTGATGGGAGGCTTTGGTGATGGGTAGAGCTGACTGTTGCTGTGGTGGTCAGAGCTCAGTAAAACTTTAATCCGCTTGACTGTTGATGGGTGGGGCTCGGTTCCCTCCCTGTTGGTTGTTTTGCCTGAGGCAACCCAACACTGGAGCCTACCTGGGCTCTTTGGTGGGGCTAATGACAGACTCTGGGAGGGCTCACGCCAAGGAGTACTTCCCAGAAGTTCTGCTGCCAGTGTCCTTGTCCCCACAGTGACACAGAGCCACCCCCCACCTCTGCAGGAGACCTTCCAACAGTAGCAGGTAGGTCTGGTTCAGTCTCCCCCAGGGTCACTGCTCCTTCCTCTGGGTCCCAATGCGCACACTATTTTGTGTGCGCCCTCCAAGAGTGGGGTCTCTGTTTTCCCCAGTCCTGTCGAATTCCTGCAATCAGTTCCCACTAGCCTTCAAAGTGTGATTCTCTATGAATTCCTCCTCCCGTTGCCGGACCCCCAGGTTGGGAAGCCTGAGGTGGGGCTCAGAACCTTTACTCCAGTGGGTGGACTTCTGTGGTATAAGTGTTCACCAGTCTGTGAGTCACCCACCCACCAGTTATGGGATTTGATTTTACTCTGATTGCGCCCTTCCTACTGTCTCATTGTGGCTTCTCCTTTGTCTTTGGATGTGGGGTATCTTTTTTGGTGAGTTCCAATGTCTTCTTCTCGATGATTGTCCAGCAGCTAGTTGTGATTCTAGTGTTCTCGCAAGAGGGAGTGAGAGCACGTCCTTCTACTCTGCCATCTTGGTTTCTCTCCGAGGCCCTTGCTTTTTATTGCAGTGGTTTCAGGACTTAATGAAGCTCGGGTTCTTGATGTCTCATTGCAGAAAGAATTCAGTGAGAGACAAAGTGATAGGTAAAAGTGGATTTATTTAGAAACACACTCCGCAGACAGAGTGTGGGCCATCTCAGAGGGTGAGAAATGCCTGCAATTTTTCTTAATTTTACCAATTTCTCCTTTTGATTAGTCTTATTAGAGATGAACAGAAAAAAGGGGTATAATGCCTCAGCCACTTATCAACGCTTCATTAATTTCACTCCCTCCTTATTTATTAGCAAATCCCATTTTTTCAAAAGTACCCCCCATGCTAATATGCAACTAAAAGTCCTTCTCATGATCTTTAATTGCCTTTTCCCCCCATATCACCTAATTTCCTTTTTGTCGGCCTCATCTTATGTTCACTGGCCTTAACAAGTGCATATCCCATCCATGTTTCTCCCCACCATCTGATTTTCACAAGAGATTTTCCCCCCCCATAGAGAAATGAGTGGTCACTCTATTTTATATGTGACTGTCTTGAATGGTCCTTTTGAAAAAAATCACATTAACAACTCCATGTCTCGTACCTTTATTTTTCATAAGGGAGAACAAATGTAGGTATGTATCCAAACCCTAGCCACTCTTTAAGAACCAGCTCAAATGCCACCTGCTTCATTAAGCCACTCCTCAGTCATCCTCAGCTCAAGGCAAGGAGTCCCTCCTCTAAAAACCCATGATTTTTCTATATCTTTTTCACAACACTCACTTTGTTGAATTGCAAGCAGAGGGGTCTGCTTTGTAAACTGACCCTTGCTATGTCCGTTTTGCGACACATCATTCATTTATATGCAACATATTTTTCTATCACTGCATTACAAAGTTGTATCATTGGGTAGCCACTCTCACTGGGAGAGAGGGAAGGCATGTGTTCATAACACAATGGCTGAGAGTGAGCCTCAGCTCTCCAAATTTGTCAGAGAGACTTTACCCCATATGACTCTTTCCATCCCCCATCTCACTACAAGCTTTGGAAAATTTCTAACACACAACTCTAAAATTGGGGGTAAAAAGCAGTAGATGCTTTATTCCTTCTTTATTTTCTTTAAGAAGGATATAAAGGAAACAAGACCTTCTCTTGGCCCTTTACTAAACTGCTCCTTCTCACCCCATCTGCATCTCACCTCCCCAGTACAGATGTGGAGTTGATGCAGATGTAGAGGTGAAAGCGGTGGCTCTGGACAATCCTTACTCCCCTCCCTCCTCCTCCCCCTCATCACTCCTCTCACTAAAGGGTACACTCTTTGTGGCTATGGTATTTTGTGCAACATCTCACTGTATCCCTACAATTCCTCTACCAAGCCAAAAGCCAAGATTTTAAGGTACAAATGATTGCACATGGCCTTTTATTACTCCTTCAGTATTTACATAATGCCTTTTAAGTGTTTTTAAAATGTGTTTTAGGTCAGTGATAATGGATAAAAAGCCTTGAGTGGTAAGGTTCTGAGCATGTATCTAGATTTTTTACAATAAGTCTTATGGAAATAATTTCCCATTATAACTCTTTGCACTGTAAGTTGCATTTTTCCTAAGATATAGCCTTGACATGTGTTACAGACTCCCTGTGTTCTCAGGCAAGTCTTCTCTCCCCATTAGAGCACAACAGGGGCAGAATCTACACCTCTTTCTAGTTTTGTTTGTCCAGCTTCTAGTTCAGTGCAGTGAAACACAATAGGCCTTCAATATGGATTTCTTGAGTAGGTGGATGGGTACTTTGATGATCACAAGCAGTTGGGGGCTATTTGCACTTAGTATGACTGTGATTCTGGCTACATACAGACTTACATTTGTTCTGAAATTATTTTAACAATTCAACATGTTTAACTGTATCCTACGTGCACACAGAAGTTTAGAAGTGTGGTTTATTTTATTTTTCGTCAGTACTAATTCTACATTTTTACAGAAGGATGGTAGGCATTGTGCCAACCCTACATTATTTTTGCATAAAATTAAGTCAGTAGTTGCTTTTTTTAAAAAAAACTCCAAATTGTGAGGAGAACTGGTAGCTAAGCAATTTTATAACTAGAGGAAACCTTGGAGATGTTATCTATAATACCGGTTTAGGGACTTCCCTGGTGGCACAGTGGTTAAGAATCTGCCTGCCAATGCAGGGGACGTGGGTTCGATCCCTGGTCCGGGAAGATCCCACATGCCGTGGAGCAACTAATCCCGTGCACCACAACTACTGAGCCTGCGCTCTAGAGCCCGCGAGCCACAACTACTGAGCCCGCATGACACAACTACTGAAGCCTGTGCACCTAGAGCCCAATGCTCCGCAACAAGAGAAGCCACTGCAATGAGAAGCCCGCGCACCACAATGAAGAGTAGCCCCTGCTCGCCGCAACTAGAGAAAGCCCACGTGCAGCAACAAAGAACCAACGCAGCCAAAAATTAATTAATTAATTAATTTTTAAAAATAATAATAATACTGGTTTACATCTACTGTGTACTAACTATGTAGAAGGCTTTGTGCTAAGTACCTTACAAGCATGGTCTCATTTAATCCTTTTTCTTTTTCTCTCAGGCTCCAAAACAGCACTGTTACTGATACTATCCTTATTGAAAATGTTCATCATAAAATTTTTTGCATTAATTTCGATTTTTTAAATACTTTAAAAATATTTATTTATTTATTTGGCTGTGTCAGGTCTTTGTTGCAGCATGCGGGATCTAGTTCCCCGACCAGGGATTGAACCCAGACCCCCTGCATTGGGAGCTCAGAGTCTTAACCACTGGACCATCAGGGAAGTCTGTGGTTTTTAAAGTATGGTATTAAAATATTGTTTATCTTGATGCTGAGTTTTTGGCATCCCCTTACATTTTGCACCCTACTCCTGGCACCAGCCTTGGAAGGTGAGGACTATTATTTCTCCCTTTAGAGATGAGGACACTAGTAGTCAGAGTAGTTGCACTAGCCCAAGGCTTACAGGTGCCAGTAATGGTGGAACCAAGATTAGAATCCAGATGACCTGACATATCAGCACTCAGCTTAGCCACATAATTTCACAGATGGGGAAACTGAGAAGCAGAGGGGCGTGATGATGCTTGGAGTCACTCAGCAGCTCTGCTGTAGAACCAAACTAGAGCCCAGAATGCCTCACCTGTCACTAAAACATAGCATCATGAGCCATTCATCGCAGATGCATCGTCCTTATTCTCTAGGCTGCACCAGGCTGCAGAATTCATTCTCTCAATAACTATTTACTAAGCACCTCCTAGTCGCTGCACACTATGTACATGGTATAATGATGGCTGAATTCCTTGGCGAAGAAGCTAGGAAAAGGAAGTCTTAGAAGGCATTCACTCATTCCTTCACTCTACTAGGCTCTGGGATACACAGCGGAGTAAGATTCCAAGAGGTTCACTGACAAAGGACACAGATACGCAACTAAAAATTTGGCATGAAGTATGATAAGCTCAACCATGAAAGGATTCAAAAGTTGCAGAGCCCCTGTTCCAGAATCTGAATGCTGAATAGCTTTAGTTTTGTAAGCACCTTCAGAATTTAAAACACTGTGCTACATTTACAGAGCCTTTGCCGAATATCTATGTCCTGATTATTTTTCATGCTGGTCATGATCTGAAGGAAATTTATTAGCACGTATACTGTATGTCAAGTGTTTTTGACTTGATCATGATCAGCTCTGAGGTGCAACTTTGTCTCACATACTGTACGTACCTGTGCCTCCCCTGGGGAGGGCCGCAGTCTGTAATCATGCTGTTCAACTGTTGTGCACAAGTTCTCTTGTTCAAATAAAATTTATTACTAAGATATAAAAAAAAAACACTGTGCTATAGGCTGGCATAAGAAGATTCAGAGAAATATAAAGTAAGCTTCCTGCCTTTGAGGAATTTATAGTTGACTTGAAGAAAAAGATCATATGCACACAACATGTCCTATGTGTACCTGACCTCTAATTAGGTAGTTGACACTTTTAGGGATTCTCATAGCTTACAGAACTTCCCTGTCAGGCAGTCACTCATTCTTTCCTTCATTCATTAAGAATGTATTGTGTGGGACTCCCCTGGTGGTCCAGTGGTATAGAATCCACCTTCCAATGCAGGGGACGCGGGTTAAATCCCTGGTAGGGGAAATAAGATCCCACATGCTGCGGGGCAACTAAGCCCGGGCGCCACAACTACTGAGCCCACGCGCCCTGGAGCCCACGCCACAATTAGAGAGAGAAAAACCCACACACCACAACTAGAGAGAAGCCCACGCGCCCCAATGAAAGATCCCGCATGCCGCAACTAAGACCCGACGCAGCCAAATAAATAAATAAATACTCTTTTAAAAATTAAAAAAAAAAAAATGTATTGTGTACCTACATGTGCCAGGCATTTTAGTAAGTGCTGGGGATGCAACCATGCATAAAATGGGCCAGGCCTCTGCTCTCAAGAAGCTTTATAAACAAAGAAACTAATTTTGTATAACAATGAATATCTAAAACAAGACGAAGAGACAGCGTGGTCCCGGAAGTCTTCTCCAAGGCACTGACGATTGAGTTGAGACCCAAATAAAGACCCATCAAGTGATGATGTGGAGCAAGAGCAGAGGAAGCAGCAGATGCAAAGACTCTAAGTAAGAATGACCATAGCTGCGCTGCTAAGAGCAAGATCAGGGAGGATGGCTGAAGATAAAGTAAATTAGAGAAATGCAATCAAAACCACAGTGAGGTTTCACCTCACCCCAGCCAGAATGGCCATCATGAAAAAATCTACAAACAATAAATGCTGGAGAGGGTGTGGAGAAAAAGGAACCTCCGGCACTGTTGCTGGGAATGTAAATTGATACAGCCACTCTGGAGAACAGTATGGAGGTTCCTAAAAAAACTAAAAATAGAACTTTACCATACGACCCAGCAATCCCACTACTGGGCATACACCCTGAGAAAACCATAATTCAAAAAGATACATGTACCCCAATGTTCATTGCAGCACTGTTTACAATAGCCAGGACATGGAAACAACCTAAATGTCCATAAACAGATGAATGGATAAAGAAGATGTGGTACATAAATACAGTGGAATATAAGCCATAAAAAGGAATGAAATTGAGTCATTTGTAGTGATGTAAGTCTAGAGTCTGTCATACAGAGTGAAGTAAGTCTGAAAGAGAAAAACAAATACTGTATATTAACGCATATATATGGAATCTAGAAAAGTGGTACTGATGAACCTAGTGACAGGGCAGGAATAGAGACGCAGACATAGAGAACGGACTTGTGGACACGGTGGGGGGAAGGGGATGTTGGGACGAATTGAGAGAGTAGCACTGACATATATACACTACCATGTGTTAAACAGATAACTAGTGGGAACCTGCTGTATAGCACAGGGAGATCAGCTTGGTGCTTTGTGATGACCTAGAGGGGTGGGATAGGGAGGGAGGGATGGAGGCTCAAGAGGGAGGGTATATATGTATACATATGCTGATTCGCTTTGTTGTACAGCAGAAACTAACACAACATTGTAAAGCAATTATAATCCAATAAAGATGGGGAAAAAAAAAAAAAAAAGATACACAAGGACCAGACCACATGATGCCTCATAGGCCACTGTAAGGAGTTAAGATTTTAATCAAATTCATCCACCTTATAACTATTTAACATCTGCCCTCCAAACCAAAAAGTGAGATCCATGAGGACAGGGCTTCATTCCTTTTGTTCTCCATGGCATTGTCAACACCCAGAATCACAAATGGTGTAGAACTGGTGCTCAATGCTTATTTTTGGAATGATGAAGAATAAGCAGAAATAAGTCATTTAGGAATTGTGTCATTCTGGTCGGAATTTTGGACACATATTCCCCCTTTTAAAAGTTTCTTTTGACTTATTTATTTTTAGCATTTTTTCTTCCCCTCAAGCACCAACTTTAATCATCCATCTGTGTCTCCAGGAGCAAAAATGATACAGGATAGATGGTGGTAGGGTAAGAGGTCTCACTGAAAAGTTTAAGCCTTAGAATTTGACTTAAGTAAGATGATGTATGGTCTGCTCCAATATGAGGTTTTAAGAATCTAGTAAATATTCAGTCCTTGAGTTGATGTAATCTAGTGTGATAAAGCCCCAGTTCCGGGGAGTCAGGCAGATCTAGATACATATCCTCACTCCACCACTTGGACATGTACTTAACCCCCCTGAGCCACAAGTTCTCTACCTGAAAAATGAGATGAACAGTATCCAGCTTACAGAGCTGTTGTGCTGATTAAATCCGATAATGTATGCATGGTAAACATGCAGATGGGCCACCCAGAGCTCTCTTGAAGGAAGAAGTTACTGTAGAGCTGCTGAGAGCACAGGTAGCAGATGCTCCAGCTGTCAGTTCTCTCTGAGTTGGCCTCAGCTGTAGAGAGCCCCTCACTCAAGGTCATGTCTTTTCTGGGCCAGCCTATACCTTGTGACTGAGTAAGGCATAGGTATAAAGGCTGGGCTATTTGAGCCTAATGCAGGGCACCATGATGGCCAGTACTCATCTCAGAATTCCCCACCATGTTGGCTGAAAACTGCAGAGGAATCTTCTTCCTCTGCCCAGTCCTGCTTCCTCCTTCTTCCTTTCACAGTGTTGATCCCTAATAAACATCTTGCACCCAAAACTCCATCTTAGCATCTGCTTCTGGAGAACCCAAGTGATGACGTATGCCAAGTGCTTGGCCCATTTTCTAGCACATGGATCATAAACATTCAAAAACATTATTATTATTATTATCCCTAATGAACTCAAGAGTAAAACTGCTTGCTTGTTCTCAATATGATCTCCTACAATAGTACTGAGATTAAAATTTTTCAGTGATGTTGCCAGGGCTTTTGAACCTAATTCATTCTCACACTCTCTCTTGCTCTGTCTCTCTCTCTCTCTCTTTCTCATAGTGCATATGGATTCATTTAGTTATTCTAAACCATGACTGAATACTGTGGGCCACACTCTGAGCTAAATGCCAGGAATGAGAATAATACAACCAGCCTTACAAAGCATTTTAATTGGCCTCAACTAGACACAAAGGTGAGTGTGGGACTTACTGCCCTCAGTAAGTGATCTTGTAAATGTATGGCTGTTTATCCCTAAAACAGGGACCCCTGTGAGGAATGGGAAGGAGGAAGTGCAGGGGCTCCACAGAATGTGGTAACAGTAAATTATTCTACCTCTGTTGGCACAAAGAGAAAAGTTTTAGTCAGCCAAGATAGGTGCATCTTTTACTATTTCCCTTGGTTTTCTCTCAAGTTTATGCATAGGGGAAGCACATAATTCTCCAAGCAGATGGAAATTCTGGTTCCAACTATGGCCAAAACTGATGAAGAGTAACATGGAAATAGTCAAGAATATACAAACACAGTGGGAAGAAAGAAACACTTCAAAGGCAACCAATTATTTCATTCAGTCATTTCCTAAGCATGCTGGATACAAAAAGCTATGATGCTGGGTGTAAGAGATACAGAAATAAGTAAGGCAGCTCCTAGCCTAAAGAAACTCAAGGCCCGTGAGTAGAGACTAAGATCTATACAGACCACCTCTATAGAGGAGTGGAGTATTTCTATGGGTGTTTGTATAAGAGCATCACATATGCATGAATATAAGGTAAGTTTTTATTTTCTCATTTATCCACCAGAAGAAAGATATTTGCCATGTATTTGAGTCCTTACAAAGTCTCTCATTATAGGACATGCGCTCAAATATTTTAATTTGAAGAACAAATTATTGAACTAGAACCAACTTCAACAATGCTGATTTGGGATGATTATGGAGGTCACCTGATACAGTTTTTAAAAATAAATAAGAAGAGAAATTTAAGACAGATTTAGAAAGGATTCCTAAATGTATAACCTCACAAATTCAAGAGTTATATTATTTATTTATAAACAAGTCTTTGAGAGGCCGTTTTAGAAAGCAATTCAGGACTTTAATTTCAGCAAGGTATACACTAGATAAATGACACTGCTGAATGAAACAAGTAAAAACTGGATTAAAAATATTAAAACATCTGTTTAAGTGCTTTGCTGGGCTGGAATGGAAAGACAGATTCTCCAGAGGCCAAGAACAGAAAATCGGGGTTCCTGGGAGACGTTCTTCTGGGACTAGAGACCTTGAATTTTGGCACTGATGGCAGCTCAGAGTGAGTTCCTGAGGGGGTGGGGCTGGCGGTGCAGAGGGGTACTAATTCAGTGTTCCTGCATAAAGCAGAGACCCAAACAGGCTGCACCTTCCGTGCAAGGAGCAAGGAGAAATAAACCTTGTGTACTGAAAGGAACCGGAAGAAAACAGCTCTGGGTGAACAGGGAAAAAGCTCCCCTGAGAATCTGTAACTACAAGCCAGCCTTCACCTGGGTTTGCAGTCTGAATTCTACCTGTGTGATCTAACAACACTTCCAGAATAAAATTTAATATAAAGTAGGACAGGGTAATTTAAAAGCTGTATCTTTTCATCCATAGAACTACAATAATGTTTTTAAAACATTCATTTTTTTATTACACAGGTACACTTAACTATCATATTTTTAAAAAACAGAAAATACAAAAAAGAAAAAACATGAACAATTTTCAGCAAAATCTATGCATTCATCTAAATGAATAAGAAATCACAGAGAGTTTTAAGGATAGCAGCCAAAGATAGCTATGGCAGCAAAACGTTTAAAAGTAGCTTAACGTAAAAAATGACTTGTTTTAACTGTTTCCTTAATTCTCTTTTTTACTTTTTTTTTTTGCCCTTTCATGTGAGAAAAATGAGATAAAGTTTTGGGGATATTTTGGAGCAAAGTGATACGATACTTCTTGTTAATTTGCTAAATCAATGAGAGTCAATAGTTTTCTTTAATTATATCAATATTCAGGCTCACCAGGAATAATAATAGACTTCTCTGGACACTGTGGGACTTAGTCAAGCATTTAACACTGGGACGATATCAAAAGCCTTTACATGAGAAATGGGGAAGAGGAAAAGAAGTTAGGCCCCTGTAAGTATTCAGGTCACCAGGGAAAATTAGTATAAAGGGAATAATTACCTTGACTATCAACGTTTTCCTCTGATAATCAACCACACTCTTTCAGACGTTCAAATTTGCTTTATTTATTCAAAGGGAACCAGCGAAGGCCATAAAGCACATCATTTAAATAGTCAGGCTCCAAATTTCATCCAAATGGATTTTTTGCTTCTGTTACATGATTTGCCCACACTCCAACATTCCCTTTTACAGATATTCTTTTTTTTTTTTTTTTTTAACATCTTTATTGGAGTATAATTGCTTTACAATGGTGTGTTAGTTTCTGCTTTAAGACATTCTTAATATATGTAATTTCAAGTAATTCAGGCATCACCATAAATTTATCTGTTGATGGATAATGATGTAAAGCTAATGTTCACCAATGCCTAAATAATTAGTACCTCTATACTGGGAACAGGGCTTGGTAGTCAGGATGGAACTATTTTAAATCCCAAATCAAGATGTCTCAGCATGATTCCCTTCAAACTATGAAAATAGGTCTGCATAGTATTTCATTAAACATAAAGACACTCCTTTAATGAATTAAGACTAATCTAGGGGCTTCCCTGGCAGTCCAGTGGTTATGACTCAGCACTTCCACTGCAGGGGGTACAGGACAGGGAACTAAGATCCCACATGCCACGCAGCCCAAAAAAATAGACTAATCTAATCTTTCTGATGGATGTCTTCAATAAAAAAAAGCTAGAGCCCACACTCTTAATTTATTTCTAAGGCAGTCTAAAACTGGTTGGTGGATGACTATTCTCTAACTAAAGCCAGACATTTAGCCACACTCATCAAAGCTGGCAAAAAGATATACTGCATTGCAGTCTAGGGAAGAACATAAAATGAGTGTGCTTTGAAATAAAAAGAGGCATTTTGGAGAGAATATTTGTTGGTTGCCTCCTCCACATACCTTCTAGCCTCCCCCGCCCTTTTTTTTTTTCTTTTTCACTATGTTGGTGCCCCTCCAATGTCTGCTGATTCTTTTTTTTTTTTTTTTAAACATCTTTATTGGAGTATAATTGCTTCACAATGTTGTGGTAGTTTCTGCTGTATAACAAAGTGAATCAGCTATACATATACATATATCCCCATATCCCCTCCCTCTTGCGTCTCCCTCCCACCCTCCCTATCCCACCCCTCTAGGTGGTCACAAAGCACCGAGCTGATCTCCCTGTGCCATGAAGCTGCTTCTCACTAGCTATCTATTTTACAGTTGGTAGTGTACATATGTCCATGCCACTCTCTCACTTCGTCCCAGCTTACCCTTCCCCCTCCCTGTGTCCTCAAGTCCATTCTCTACATCTGCATCATTATTCCTGTCCTGCCCCTAGGTTCTTCATAACCACTTTTTTTTTCTTTTTTAGATTCCATATATATGGGTTAGCAAACGGTATTTGTTTTTCTCTTTCTGTCTTACTTCACTCTGTATGACAGACTCTAGGTCCATCCACCTCACTACAAATAACTCAATTTCATTTCTTTTTATGGCTGAGTAATAATCCATTGTATATATGTGCCACATCTTCTTTATCCATTCATCTGTCGATGGACACTTAAGTTGCTTCCATGTCCTGGCTATTGTAAATATTGCTGCATTGAACATTGTGGTACATGACTGTTTTTGAATTATGGTTTTCTCAGGGTGTATGCGCAGTAGTGGGATTGCTGTGTCATATGGTAGTTCTATTTTTAGTTTTAGCCTTCCCCCTTTTTAATAAGATCTCAAACTTCTCAGTCATGAGGTTTGGCTGGAATTGAATTCTCCCAGGAATCTAAGGACAGGCCCTGACTGGCTTATGCCAACCAGTGTGTCCCTCTCCCAGCCAGAGTGAATGGCTTTTTGGAGGAATTCTGAGAAAGAAGTGTCCTCTCTTTTCTGTGGAAGCTACCAGAGAATTCTTTCTCTTCTCTGCTAAAACAGAAAAGCGTGGCCCCTATTCCTGTTGCCAGTCTTTTGTGGACATAAAATACGCCAATCTTTAAATGAAACTGAAGATGGGAAAGACAGTATGGAGGAACAAAAAGAAACTAGGCCCCTAGTGATATAATTGAGCTACTAGATCAATCTATACCTGAAGTCTGCACCTCCACTGAACTTTTCAGTTAAGTAAGCTAATAAATTCCCTTTATTGTTTAACCTAATCCAAGTTGGAGTTTCTGTTATGTGCAACCAAATAATCACAAGTAACAGATGCTTGCAACCTAGTTAATTGTTGATGGAGACTGAAACCAGATTAGAAGACAGGCATCATTAAAAAAACCACAGATTTGAATAAAATTATCCAGATTCACAGCTTAGACAGTGTAGGGCATTTTACTTGGCAAGCAAATGTAGCCTGGTTTTTAGTAAAGTTGACTCTATTACAATGAAAAGATTTTAACACTAGCATGTAGAAAAGTCTATTATTGCTGATAGAGTGGCAGCTTTTGTTAAAACATTTCAGTTCACTGTGAAAAAAGAGCTGAAGCTAATACCTCAGTCCATCCCTATGCATGGGCTGTGAAGAAAAAAAAAGAACAAGTGTATAATTTCCTCCATCATCTCCATGGCAATTTGCAGTCTCCTTCATGAAATGTTTAATCCAAGAACACTATTTTGTTTTGTTTTGTTTTGTTTTGTTTTGTTTTGTTTTGTTTTTAAGAAGAAAGATAAGAATTCACAGAGATACTCTTTGAACAACCAAGATAAAACAAAGACTGTTTTTTTGTCTGCTTCATTTTTCCCTTTTCCTATTGAACACCACCAAAAAGTAGCACATTTAAAGGTTTCTTTGATATATTGTATACCAGTTTGTCTGGCCAGTGTCCACCACCTGACCCATCTCTTCTATCCACATGGTTACAACACTGGGTTCCTGGCAGCCATGATTAGCCCTGCCCACTGGATTCAGTTCATTAGACCAGGAATGAATGCCTATTCCAAAAAGTCAAGTGCTCTTCTCTAGAAATTTGGCTTTGGAACTAAGAGAATGTCAGGTTAATTTGTTCCCTGTGACTAGACCAGGAACATATAAAGTCAGTAGGATTGAGCGGTCATTCTTAACCATATGGTCTGGAAAGTTAAGAAATCAAGTCTGCAGTGATGTATTATAAGAAGAAGAATTAAAAGAAATAACGGTTGCTGAGTGCTTAGTAAGTAACA
The DNA here is from genome assembly GCF_028021215.1 of Eschrichtius robustus. Taxonomy (NCBI): domain Eukaryota; kingdom Metazoa; phylum Chordata; class Mammalia; order Artiodactyla; family Eschrichtiidae; genus Eschrichtius; species Eschrichtius robustus. Next base: position 28,320,596 of record NC_090835.1, on the reverse strand, counting down.
GAACTGCGATAAGTCCTTTATGTGCATCACTGCTTAATGCTAAGAACCACCTTTGAGGAAGCTACTATTATTATGCCCATTTACAGATGAACACACTGAGTTGTTAAGTAAATTGTTCAAGATCAGAGGGCTTGTGTCAGAACAAAAATTCAAACTCAATCTGTCTTCGGAGCATTTGCTCTAAACCACCAAGTCCTGTCTCTCGTGCCACTTTGTGCCTAAGTTTCAGACGCGTCTCTCTCTTTGAATCCTATAAAAATCATTCAGTATTTCTCTCATAAACTTTCCCATTTTCCTTAGTTTAACTTGGTTTCTGTTTCATGCAACCAAAAATATCTGAAGGAGCAAATCAACGACAATCAGGCATCAAACATTTAGAGTTCCCAAGAACTCAATAAACAGTGAGTAAACAGATAAATGAACAAATTAAAGTCTTATTACCACAGACCCCCCCCCCACCTCTGCAGTGAGCTACTGGGCATCGTAATTCATAACAACTTCAGACTCTGATCCTCTGAGCAATGCCTCTTATTTGTGCCCTGTACACAGCAGATGCTGCATCCCTGCGCATTTTGGTAGTAGGTGGATAATTTCCTGGAAATGAATCAAGTTCTTCATGTTCTTAAGAGGTAGCACAGACAATACCCTCCTCTGCAGTCTTGGCTGGATTCAGCTTTTGAAGGACAGATGCAGGACTCAGTCAGTAGTTAGAATCCAGGTGGAAAATGCAGTTAGGTTAAATTTGTGAAAAATAAAACCATATTACTTACAGCAAGATTAACTCAAGGCTGAGAATTGAGCTTTGGAGTCAAGCAAACCTGATTCTGAACTCCCGCCATCTCCACCCCTAGCAGCTTTGAGACATTAGACAACTTTCCTAATGTTTCTCTAAGTTTTATGAATTTTTAAAATATTACTTTGGGAATTTAAAAAGTACCCCCAAAAAAGAACAAAGAAAGAAATAACAGTGAACCGTACTTACCCCAGAATTAATTGCCATTACATCTTGGCTTATTTGCCTCTGTTTTCCATGTTTGCTTGTTAGGCTAGTTGGTTGATTTAAGAAAAATCACACAATGATGTTCATAAAAGTGATATGTGTTCTATATAAAGAATCCAAACAATGCAGAAAAATAAGAGGCAAGTTTATTTTAATCACATCACATTTCACCATGCAGAAATTACTATTATTTACATCAGGTGAACGTTATTATGGAAATTTTTCTATGTATGTACAGAGAGAAGGTTGGCTATATAGATAAATAGTTTGGGAAATAAATTAGATAATGGGTAGAAATACTTTACTAAAGTCAGATACTTTCAATGGCTTTTAAATAAAATATTAAGTTTAATTTTATTTGACTTTAATAGGAAGAATAAACTAAACGGACATTAGAGGCATTATTCCTATAACTTTTTTTAAAAATTAATTAATTAATTAATTAATTTTTGGCTGTGTTGGGTCTTCGTTTCTGTGCGAGGGCTTTCTCTAGCTGCGGTGAGCGGGGGCCACTCTTCATCGCGGTGCGCGGGCCTCTTACTGTCGCGGCCTCTCTTGTTGCGGAGCACAGGCTCCAGACGCGCAGGCTCAGTAGTTGTGGCTCACGGGCCTAGTCACTCCGCGGCATGTGGGACCCTCCCAGACCAGGGCTCGAACACCGTGTCCCCTGCATTGGCAGGCAGATTCTCAACCACTGCGCCACCAGGGAAGCCCCCTATAACTTTTAACTTCGGATTTTCTTAGCTTAGGAGCCCCAAATTCCAGCTGATGCTTATACAAATATCTCCACAATCCCTCACACTTCTTTTTTCTTAAAATAAATTTATTTATTTATTTATTTTTGGCTGCGTTGGGTCTTCGTTGCTGCACGCGGGCTTTCTCTAGTTGCGGCGAGCGGGGGCTACTCTTCGTTGTGGTGCGCAGGCTTCTCACTGCATACACTCCCTCACATTTATGTGTCCTAAATTTCAGAAGAAAGAAGACCTTAAGATTGTCCCTTTTTTTTTTTTAATTGTGGCAAAATATACGTACCATTAAACTCACCATTTTAACCATTTTAAAGTGTACAATTAAGTGGCATTTAATACTGAATTTCACAATGTCGTACAACCACCACCTGTATCTAGTTACAAAATATTTTGATCACCTCAAGAAATATCCTACAACCATTAAGCATCTGCTCTCCCACACTCCTCCAGGAGGAGGGATAGATTCTTCCCAAAAAGTCTCCTCAAAATAGTCATGGACACAGGAAAGTACAGAAGGCCCGTTTTACAATCTTACTGGTTAATAGGTAATAATTCAATCTGACAAATGTTAGCTCTTATTTACTAAGTGGTCATTGTGAGCCAGGCACTGACTCTGCATTTCACATGGCTCTCCCTGAATCCTCTCCACAACCCTATGATTCAACAGGCACTATTATCATCACTTTCAGGTGAGAAAACTGAGGCTCAGGATGGGCCTGCAGCTTCTCAACAAGTGGCAGAGGTAGCATTTAAATACATCCTGAGCCTGACTGCCAAGTCCACGCTCTTAACTCGTACACTATCCTCTCCCTCCAGCCCATGGCTGAACTTCCAAGTTCAAGGCAAGTTTTGAAGCCTATGATTATTCACTTCATCAAGCACAACAGAAAAGTGAGTTAAGGAGAAGAGGCCTCGGAGAAACTAGTTTGAGTATATTGACAAGGAAGAAGTGAAATGAAATCACAGTAACACTAATATACCCAACCCATGAGCTTTACCAGAAGTTAGGCGGTGCAGGTCAAATTGCATTATCTCCAAATATATAACAAATGACATAACAGCTTTTGGTATCATCTCTCACCAACATATTTCAACATTAATAACACCTGATGTGACTGTGCGGTCTTTTAATTATTTAAGCAACATTCATGGACCACTACTCTGTGTCAGGCACTGTGCTGGGCAGGTGATACTTTTGAATCTGTTGAAAGAGGATTTATCCCACCTATTTAACTATTAGACATGCTGTGTGTTTCAGGAAGACCATTGAATGTGCAGTAGCCACAGCTTTCTTCTTTTTGACGGGCCTAGTAATTAGATACTAGGAATGAAATTAAAGAGGAACTTGAGTTTGTATTTAAAACTCTTTATCAGTAGCTCCATCAATATTATTATAATTTGATTAATCCTTATCCCTTTTCTAATGTGAAAATTAAATGTCAGCTAAGCGTAAGAATTTCATATTAAAAAAAATCACGTCAAGATGGAACAATTCAAGCACGTTGTCAGAAAGAGACCATACATACTGCGAGGTCTTATACCCTTGCTGGGGAAGGCAGAATAATGGCCCCAAAGATGCCCACATCCCAGTCTCTGGAACCTGTAAACATGCTCTTTTACATGGCAGAAGGGACTTTGCAGATGTGATTAAGTATCTTGAAATGGAGAGTCCTGGATTATTCAGGTGGGTTCACAAAGTAATCAGAAGTGTCCTTATTAAGAAGGAGGCAGGCAGGTCAAAGAGAAAAGTACATATGATGAAAGAAACAGAGGTTGAAGTGATGCAGGGTCATAAGTCAAGAATGCACACAGCCTCTAGAAGCTGGAAAAAGCAAGGAAATGGATTCTCCCTTAGAGTCTCCAGAAGGGATGCAGCCTTGTCAACGCCTTGATTTTAGCCCACTGAGACTGATTGTGGATCTCCAGAACTGTAAGATAATGTTTGTATTGTTTTAAGCCACTAAATTTGTAGTTATTTGTTATAGCAACAATAAGAAACTTGCAGACATACCTTTCTGAATCATATGATGGTTAGATGTTAAATTACCTCTGAATGTAAGCTATGACATCATTTAAAAAGAGGAAAAAAAGGTGTTTTTTTCCATACTAGTCTTTCTAAAATCTTGAGAAAATGAAACATGGTCCTCTCTGTAAAGACAAGGGGAAGAGGAAGGCAGAATGGTACAAGGTGAAATCTTACCTTTCAGAGAGATTAGGGCATCATCTGTAAAAATGGGGATAGGGTGAATTTAAAAGACTGTTATGAGTGTAAACCATATAAAATCTACACGAACACCTACCATGTGGTCCAGTTTCAACACAGAATCATATTCAAAGAAACAACAACCATATAAAAATCACAATTCAGAGCAACTCAAATCCTGATGCAAACTTTCAAGAAAATTATAAAGGGGAAAATTCACTCTTAATAAGTAACTTCTCAAAAAATCCTTTGGGGGATTCTCTCATCCTCAGTCTGTAGTAGTGACTCAAAAAATTCTCCTTTTTCTCTTTCTACCCCCCAAAATTGTCCTCAACGCCCACTCCACCACCGCTCTAGTCTAGCTCCTTTCTCACCTCCAAGTCTCAACCCTTAAACACGTATATCTGTGATTCCCAAGTGGGGGCCAGGGATGCTGCTAAACATCCTACAGTGCAAAGGTCAGCCTCCAAAACAAAGAACTATTTGGCACAAAATATCAATGTGCCAAGGATGTAGATGAGTCTCTCCATCTCTTGATTTTCTTTTCATTTGGGAACACCTGGATCCTGCACTACAAAGGTAGCTCCTCAACCAATGCAGCAGCCTTCCTCTTTAGAAATGGGGGAGGAGAACACCCGCAATCTCTTATAATTCAATATATTTTCTTTTATCCCTGTCCCGTAAGAATGACTGCAATAACATATATAAAATTCCCAGCATGGTTGCTCAAACCATGGATGCTAACGGGTGCCCAAAAAATATTAGTTCCCAACCCTTTTTCCAGAAGGGAATGAAGAATCCAATTTATTCTTAATATGGTGTCCCCAAGATAACAGCATCTCCCTACTGTGCCCTCCTACCCAAAAGCCACCTCAAATTTTTGAATATTTGAATTATAGAAACTGTTCATCTGCTAAAAGGGAGTAATACATTCCCCAGGAGAACTACATTTTAGAAATAAGAACATCAGAAAAACGGCAGAGAAGAGGGTTATTGAAATTCAGTGTTCGACTGCTGAATACTGAGGCTTCAATTAATATGTTTGAATATTTAAAATAAAAAAAAATTTTATCAAGTCACATTCAAAACGCATAAGAAGGGAAATGACTTCTACCTGTTTTCAAAAATATCTCATTTTTATTGTGATGACCATGAAGCTCTTTGCACTTTTCTGAATATATAGAATTTCAGTTTCTCTGTATGATATGTAATATATACATATCATAAACTTTACCATTTTAACCATTTTTCAGTGTGCAGTTCAGTGGCATTAAGTACAGTCACATCATTGTGTAACCATCACCATCATCTATCCCCAGAACTTTTTTCATCTTGTAAAACTGAAACTCTGTACCTATTAAACAATGAATCCCCGTTTCCCCTCCCCCAGCCCCTGACAACCACCATCCCATTTTCTGTTTCCTTGAATTTGATTACTTTAGGTACCGCCTATAAATTGAATCATACAGTATTTGTCCTTTTATGACTGGTTTAATTTCACTTAATGTCCTCAAGGTTCATCTATGTTGTAGCATGTGACAGGATTTCCTTCCTTTTTCAGACTGAATAATATTCTATTGTATGTATATACTACATTTTATTTATCCATTCATTCATCAGTGGGCACTTGGGTTGCTTCCACTTTTTGGCTATCGTGAATAATACTGCTAGGAACATTGGTATAGCATTTATGTTTTTTAAACGCTCAAGTCATGGTGATTGTGTTTATATTTGTACATGTTTAACATGAAATTCAAGTTTTACTTTTACTGGCCTGTCAAATAGTGCAACAAGTTAAGCTTTCTTAAACAACAACAACAAAAGATGACATCATTACAGTAAAGTCAAGAATATGCGTATGGTATCTTAAGGGTTAAAAGCATGGTGCTTTTTAGTCAGTCTGGCCACATGCAACTCTGGGTGAGTAACTTCATCTTCCAATAATAGTTTTTATTCTTTATTGAGTAGTTACTAAACACCAGATATTAAGGTAGGCACTTTACATGTATTAACTCTTGAATGATCATAACAATGCTGTGAGAGATACACCATTATTATCCCCATTGTACTTAAATTAGCAGTTGAGATCATGTGCTGGAGCCACACTGCCTAGGCCAAATCTTGGCTCCTCTACCTACCAGCTATGAAACCCTGGTCAAGTTAATTAACTGTGCACTAATTTCCTCAAATGTAAGATAGAAATGATATTATCTACTTTAGAATGCTGTTATAAGGATTGAGATGATGTATGTGAACTCTTATCTCAGGATCTTGCACGTAGTTAGTACTCAGTGAATATGACATGTTAATATTTGCATCTAATTTTCACTTAGTACAATCCAAATACATTTCTTCCCCATCCTTAGTGGTCATAGCTGAAGAGTGAGTACAGTATTTGCAACCTAATGCTAATGTTAGATTAAGCCAAACATAATTAAGAACGTTGTGATTCTCAAGGTTGATATTTGTATCAAGCACCAATCTTGTATCAACTCCATTTTTTGGAAAGCCCTTTACCTTTGGGTCTAGCCTAACAGGACCCCACTTACATCAAAGCAGGATCATTCTCTAATTCCCTCAACCTGATTCAACAGAAAGGAAATGTATGACTAGTATATGTGTGCAAGGTAAAACCTTTTCATATGGATTGGATTCTGCTTAGTTAGTAAGCTATTCTTTGAAAAAGAATTTCTACTCCCTCCAATAAGAAATCCCTAGATGGCCTCTGTACAAAGGTGACTCTTGGTCAAGCATATCAATTGCTTCCTATCTCTCCACCATCATGAATGAAAGAGCTGGCATATTGAGGTTTTGCTGACCAGAAGAGCGTGCACAAAACCCATGAAAGATGAATTTGACAACCTCTGACTTCCTGATTTCTAGGCCTTTGCATGTGCCACTTCATCTACCAGGCATACCCTTCCTTCCCCGTGGAACTTTTTTTTTTGGCTGTGTTGGGTCTTCGTTGCTGCGCGCAGGCTTTCTCTAGTTGAGGCAAGCAGGTGCTACTCTTCGTTGTGGTGCGCGGGCTTCTCATTGCTATGGCTTCTCTTGTTGCGGAGCACTGGCTCTAGGCACGCAGGCTTCAGTAGTTGCAGCACGCGGGCCCCAGAGTGTGCGGGCTTTTGTAGTTGCGGCACGTGGGCTCAATAGTCGTGGCGTGTGAGCTCTAGGGTGCACGGGCTTCAGTAGTTGTGGCGCACGGTCTTAGTTGCTCTGTGGCATGTGGGATCTTCCCGGACCAGGGATCAAACCCATGTCCCCTGCATTAGCAGGCGGATTCTTAACCACTGGGCCACCAGGGAAGTCCCCCTGTGGAACTATTATCCATCAAGACCCAGTTCAAATACCACGTTTCTCCATGAAACCTTCTAAAGTCTAGCAGTTTGTAAGGTTCTTTCCTTATTCAGCTCCAATAGCATAATTCATGCATCTCTATTGATATTTATCATATACTTCCTTGCTTGATTTGCATATGTATGTCTAGGAACCTTGCCTTTTTCATCTCTGGAATCCTCACAGTGCTTAACTTGGCATGTTACAGATACTCAACAAACATTGGCTGGTTGGATACTCTCCATAGACTATCTGCAGGTAGGTGCTACCTGTGAAACTGAATCTGATAATTTCATGCATCTGCCTCATTTGTGTCCCCCACAATCGCCCTCAGAGTAGTACAGTGTTGGATTGATTTGTCTGAACAGATTATTTGTTTTGCATTACTTTCACAATGTTTAAATCTTCTTGGTCAGAAACTGTGAGAATGAGAAACCCAGAAAATCAAATAGGAGCATCTTTGTTTATTATAGATGGAAAAATCTTCTCATACTTGATTTGGTGCTGTTCTTAATGACCTAATGGATGGAAAAACAGGCATTGACTGGATGACTTCAATAGTATACTGTGAAGTTTCCTGAAGATAAACAATCGAAAAACAGATGATTTCAGAAGTCATTATGAATAATCTCCATGGACAATGAATTGGACAAAATCTCATTGCAAATAAACAGCTTTGGGTAGGAAGACTGGTTGGAAGTACTCAAACATGGACCAGTACCAATTTGCCTCTTCTGTGAAGAGAAAGTGGATGGCCTTTTGGATTTATCAAAGCTATTTATAAAAGTCCTCAGGTCTGTGGCTTAAGAATAAAGTATTAGAGAATCGGCAAGATATAAAATCCACTGGCTGATGTTGCCCAGAACTAAGGAGCTCACCTTAAGTGTTGAAAGGAGTCCCTCTATTTTACCTTGAAGAACTGAGTGATACATAGTGTTAAAGGAAGAGAAGTCACATGCAATCAAAGATCGAAATCATCAGATTCAATATAAACAAAGATGTCAGTTGGCAAGCAATATTTGTCATGAATAATTAAATCTAGAATTGGCTGGAGCTAGACTCCAAGTAATTCCTTGATGTAAAACCAAACTCACTGAATAACCTCCAGGGAACTTCCCCATGTGTTAAATGGAAACCAGAGTCCCAGGGTTCTGGTCCTGGCTCTTGGAAAGAAAAAAAGCTGGCTACATTTCTGATGTTATCACCAGAGAGTCCTGCCCACATGCTCAGTGGTTTCGATGCCCAGTATTACTTTTTTTCTCACATTAAAATCATGTAAGTATGAAATGATCATTATATTTTAACCAGCTCAGCATATTTTATTAAAAACATTTGTACTTGTGTTAAGACGAGAGATGATTAGGACAGAGATGATTAAGACATGGTTCCTGTCCTCAAGGAGCACACATTTATATTAACAATAATTACAGTAAAATGTGATGAACACAATAATAGAAATAGCATAGAAGATCTCTTATCCAGTGAAGAGTGAGACCTCCAACCTTGTTCTTTTTTATTTCTTTGGCAGTTCTAGGTCAGTTGCATCTACATGTAATTGTAAAAACTGTTTTGTCAATTTCTATTAAAAAGATGACAAATTTAGAATGGGAGCGTGTTGAATTTATAGATCAACTTGGTGTGAATTGACATCTTAACAATATTTAATGTTACAACCCATGAACATGGTATATATATATCCATTCATTGTAAATGTCTTGGACAGCATTAGCAGACTTTTAAGAATTTCGTGTTTGGGGGCACTACTATACATGGAATTTAAACTTTATTTTTTATTTGTAACTAGCATATAAATGTATTTCATGTATGTTATAAATATATTTTATATGTTATAAATATATATTATGTTTATCTACTGTAGTTTGTTGATATGGTAGATTATATTGGTTGATTTTCAAATGTTGAAACAGCCTTTCAAACCTGGAATAAATCCACTAGTAATTGTGTGTGAATTTTTTATACATTATTGGATTTGGTTTGTTAATATTTTGTTAAGGATTTTTACATCCAGGTTCATAAAAGATATTGGTTTGTAGTTTTCTTTTTTTGTACTATGTTTATCTGATTTTGGTATCAGAGTAATATTGGCCTCATAAAATGAGTTGAGAGGTGTTTCCTCTTCTATTTTCTGGTATAAAATTAGGATGAATTCTTCTTCAAATGTTACATAGAATTCACCAGTGAAACCATCTGGGCCTGAAGATTTCTTTTTCAGGAGCTTTTAAATTTTGAACTCAATTTCTTTAATATTTATAGGGCTATTCAGATTGTCTGTTCTATGTTGGTTGAGTTTTGGTAGTTTGTGGTTTTTGAGGAATTTGTCTATTTCTTCTAAGTTGTTGAATTATGAGGATAAATTTGTTCATACTCACCTCTTATTATCCTTTCAATGGCTGCAGATCTGTAGTGATATCCCCTTTCTCATTCCTGAAATCAGGGATTTCTTTCTTATATGTTCTTATTTTTGTCAGTCTTATCAAAGGTTTATCCATTTTATTGATTTTTTAAACATCTTTATTGGAATATAATTGCTTTACAATAGTGTGTTAGTTTCTGCTTTATAACAAAGTGAATCAGCTATACATATACATATATCCCCATATCTCCTCCTATTGATTTTTAAAAGAATCAGCTTTTTCTTTTTTCATTGATTTTTCTTTATTGTTTTTCTATTTTCAATTTCATTGGTCTCTGCTTCTTTCTTTGTTATTTCCTTCCGCTTGCTTTGAATTTTATTCTCTTTTTAAATTTCTTGAAGTAAGACTATAGTTTATTGATTTTCAACATTTTCTCATTTCAAATTTAAGCATTAGTGCTATAAATTTTCCTCTTAGCACTGCTTTAGTTGCATTCCATGAATTTTGTTCTGTTGCTTTCATTTTCATTGAGTTCAAGGTTTTTTTTCTTTTGAGACTTCCTTTTTGAGTTATGATTATTTAGAAGTGTGTTGTTCAATTTTCACATGTTTGGAGATTTTCCTATTGTCTTTCTGTTATTGATTTTTGTTTGATCCAAATATGTTGAGAGAAAACACTCTGTATGATTTCAGTTCTTTTAAATTTGTTGAGGTTTGTTTTAAGGCCCAGGATATGGTCTTAGTGAATGTTCCATGAACTCTTCTGCTGTTTTGGGGTGAAGTGTTCTATGTACGTCAATAAGATCCTGTTGGTTGATTGTGTTGCTGAAATAGAATGTGTTGCACCTGCTGAGAGGGGATAAAATCATGAATTTGTCTATTTCTCCTTTCACCTCTATCAATTTTTATTCCGTTTATTTTGAGGCTTGTTTGGTGCATAGACATTTAGGATCATTATGTCTTCCTGGCAGATTCATTCTGTTACTTCCATGTAATGTCCCTCTCTGTAGTAATTTTTTTCTAATAACTACCTTTTCAGATATTAATAGAAATACTCCCACTCTTATTGATTGTTTGGATGGTAAAACTTCCTCCATCCTTTTACTTTTAGCCTACCTATGTCATTGATTTGAAGTAATTTTTTTATAGTTGGGTCATGATTTCTTATACACGCTATCAATCTATCTTTTTATTGGTGTATTAAGACCATTTACATTTAAGATAATTGTTATGTTATCACATAAATCTGCACTTTTAATTTGTTTTCTATTTGTTTCCTGTACATCTCATTTTTTTTCTTGTTTTGATTTCCTGTGCATTACGTGAAGAATTTTTAGGATTCTATCCTCATTTATTTATAGTGTATCTGAATTCATAATTTGTATAGTTTTCATAATGGTTACTCTGGGTATTTTAATATACTTGTGTGATTTATATACCGGTATCAACATTTGGCCTCTTTGAGTGTAGAAATCTCAGTTCCATTTAGATCCCTCTACTTTCCCCACTTTTGAATATTATTGCTTTGGATATTAAATGGTGTTAGAATTTTTGTTTTAATTATCAAATATTATTTATTAAATTAATCAGGAAAAGGATAGTCTATCATATTTATCCATATCTCTGTTCTGTCCTTTCTTCCATCTTCCTCCCTGATACTCCAAGATCCCTTCTTTTATAATTTCCTTGTTATTGGAAGAAATTCCTTTAGCCAATCTTTAAGGACAGATATGCAAGTCACAAATTTTTTTAGTTTTCCTTTGTCAAAGAATATTTTGAATTCCCTTTTATTTATGAACAACAGCTTCACCAGATCTAGAATTCATGATTGACAGTTGTTTTCTTTCAGCACCTCAGAAATAATGTGATCCTTCCTTCTGGTCTCCATGGTTTCAGATGAGAAATCTACTGTCATTTGAATTGGTGTTCCCCTGTACAGAAGGCATTGTTTCTCTCTGGGTACTTTCAAGATTCTTTTCTATATCTTTAGTATGCAAGGTCTAACTATATGTCGTGGCATAGATTTCTTTGGGTTTATTATATTCAGCATTTGCTCAGCTTCTTGCATCTGTAGGTTTGTGTCTTTTACCAAATTTGGGAAGTTTTTCAAGCATTACCTTTGCGAATACTCTTTCAGCCCCCAATTCCCTTTCTCCTCTCCTTCTGGGACTCTGATAATACAAATGCTGGATCTTTCATTATTTCCTACAGATCCCTGAAGTGATTTTTATTTATGTTGTTCTATTTTCTCTCTGTTGTTCAGATTGATTGAATTCTATTGTTCTGTCCTCAAGTTCACTGATTCTATTTTCTCTCATCTCCACTCTACTATTGAGCACATCCAGCAAGTTTTAAAATTTTCTGTTATTGTATTTTTCAGTTCTATGATTTCCATTTTTTTATATATATAATTTCTAGTTCTTTATTGAGATTTTCCATGTTTTTCATTTTCATTCATTTCAAGAGAATTTGTAATTGATTGTCAAAACCTTTTTTTGTTATGATGGATGCTTTAAAACCTGACTTATCTCAGTGTTGGTGTCAGTTGATTGACATTTCTCATTCAAATTGATGTTCTTGGTTCTCTGTATTTTAGATAACTTTTCATTTGTATTCTGTACATTTTGCCTATTTTATTAGGAGACTATGGGCTCTGTGAAAATCTTTTATTTTAGCAGTCAGTCACCTTGTTTAGGTTTCGCATGTGGGTCTTGACTTACTTTGTGGGATGTGGTTTCAATGACGGCTTAATTTTCAGAGACTTTGTGATGTTATTTTGGTCCACTTGGTTTATCTGGTACCTCTGGTGCAATCTGAGGGGGCAGAAGAGATTTCCCCTGGCCAGGCCACCAGAAGTCTCTCGGTGAGGGAGGGATGTGGTAGAATCTCCCTGCTGGTGGCCCCCAGCCTCCTTGTTGTCTTTGGGTGAAGGAGGAGAGTTTTGAGCCACTGAGAAAAAGAATCTTCCTGACCCAGGCCACCTGATGTTACTGAGGCTCTCCAGCAAGCCTCCACCTATCTGCCGTAGTTTCTCTTGGCAGAAATGGACAGTCTCAGGTCTGGCAAGGTAAAAAAGACCTCAGTTGAGTTTTGAATGTTAAGTTAATCTTGCATTCCTGGAATGAGCCCTACTTGGTCATGTTTTCTGATCCTTTTTATATTGTTGCATTCAATTTGCTAATTTTTTGCTAAGAAATTTTGCATCAATGCTCCTGAGGGATGTTGATCTTTAACTTTTTTTTTTTTTTGTAATGTCTTTCTCAGGTCTGGGTATTAAGGTATGCTGGCCTCATAAAATGAGTGAGGAAGTATTCTCTTCTCTCTTTTCTGATAGCGATGATGTAATGGTGGTTTTATATCTTCCTTGAGTGTTTGATACCGTTGAACGGTGGAACCATCTGGGCTGTAGAAGGTGTTGTATTTTGGGGAATATCTTTGATAAAGTATTTAATTTCTCTAAGAGATGTAGGACTATTGAGATTTTCTGTTTCACCTTATATCAGTTTAGGTAAATTGTATTTTTCAAGAAATTTGTCGGTTTCATCTAGCTTGTTGAATTTGTTGGCATAAAGTTGTTTATAATATTATATTATCCTTTTAATGCCCATAGGATCTGTAAGAAAAAGATCTATTTAATTCCTGATGTTGGTGATTTGTGTTTTGTTTTTCCCTTGATGGTTCTAGCTAGGGGGTCGTCAATTTTGTTGATCATTTCAAAGAATCAACTTCTTGATTCATTAATTCTCCTTATTCTTTTTCTGTTTTTATTGATCTGCTCTTATCTTTATTATTTATTCCTTCTTCTTGTAAATATATAACCTTTGGTCACTGATATAAGCATTTAAAGCTTTATCTTTTCTTCTAAGTGCTGTTTTGGCTTCATCCTACAAATACCTGTTGTATGTTCTTTACCATATAGTTTAAAATATTTTCTGATTTCCTCTGTAATTTCTTCGACTCGTGAATTATTTAGAAGTATGTTGTTTAATTTCTGAATATTCAAGATTTTCCTAGATACTGTATTGTATTAATTTTTAATTTAATTCCTCCACAGTCAGAAAACATACTTTGTATGATTTAATTTCCTATAAATTTATTGAGGCGTTTTATGACCTAGCTTATGGTCTGTTTTTAAGAATATATTGTGAGACCTTGAAAAGAATGTGCATTCTGCAGTTCCTGGTATAATATCCTATAAATACTAATCAAATCAAGGTGGTTGTTAGTGTCGTTCAAATATTCCACGTCTTTACTAATTATTTTGTTCTAGTTTTTCTTTCAGTTCTTGTGATGGAGTATTAAAATTTAGAACTGTAATTGTGGAATTGTCTTTCTCCCTTTAATTCTGTCCATTTTCCCTCAGGTATTCTGAAACTTAGCAGTAAGAAACAGCAGGATGTAGTCAGGAAACTTACATTCAAAGTTGGGTAAGGCTGGGCATGGAGTAATGTTGGAGCTATTAATTTTCATCTTTATTAAATAATGATTGCATAGGTAGCAATAACAACATTATCATGCTGTTCCCAGCTCAGGCTGTAAGACTTTATTACAATAAAAATAGTGTTATCAGGAGAATCTGCAGGCAGTTCCAGAACCAAATAATATTAGATGGAGTTTAAATGAGATTCTTTATAGAAAATTATCTTAAAATGTATAAACACAAGTAGGAGTGATCATAATCATCATCATTATAAAATCATAGAGTCCTCTTCTATCCAATTCCATGCTAAAAAAAAGTTGTGTTCTATCAACACTTTAGTATTCTTAATGTTTAATAGAGCCATTTTTAAAACTCTTTAAAGAGTCATTACAGTGTTAATCAAGGGGAGCTCTTTTCTCTGCAAAATAGGGGGAGTGGGAGATAAAAATATCTTGAAAATTGCAAAAGGTACATGATATGGAATATAATATCATGATAATAAATTTATACATAAGCATATGGAAAGTTGAGTAGGATATATTGTTAAATGAAAAAAATTTGTAGAACAATACGTAGTGTGGTTTTTAAAAAGTGCACAAGTCTGTAGATGCATATGTATATTTGTATAGGCCTAGATCAAGAATTAAATTATTAACTGTGGGCAACTCTGTGGAGGGCTATTTCAGGATGAGGAACTGGCTTGGGGGTAGGGGATGGGAATGAAAGAGGGGCACTTTTTCTTTTAACTTTCTGTAGTTTTATATTATTTGTATTCTCTCTTACAACCAACATGCATTGTTAAACAATATTTTTTTTTAAGTTTGAGCAAATGACAATTGATCAAAAAAGTGGAAAATATGCAAAAATAAGTTAAATTTTCTAATACTGGGACAGAACAGAACCTTGAATAAAGACGAAGAGGAATTCCTCGGTAAATTTACCTCTAAATTGCAAGGCTAGATAAGATTACTGGAGTATTTTTTTTCATAAATGCATGAAAATAATCTGCTCTGAGATTAATGATACTTATACATTGTAACCTGTTTTTTTAATTGTATTTTTAATCAAACTTAAAAAAAGTAAGCAAATACAAAGCTACCTCCTGAGCGTTGCAGCACAATAGCAGCCTTCTCCTGTGCTGTCCTTTATTAGATTAATTAAATTCAACTGGCTCTTAGGGGATCACATATTCTACAGAACCCTAAAGGCAAAAGACAAATAGGGCTCCCTAGTTATAGCCACATTGAATCAGGACTTAGTTGGATGGGGTGGGCAGTGAGAGACACAGGATTTGCTTGCAGACTATAGCATCTTTAAGCAAATTCATTTTGTCCCAACAAGATATGCCAGCCTGCTCGAGCATGGTCATTTATAATGTAAAGCGATCATATAACAAAAAGTGCAATTACCACTGTGTCAAAAAGCAGACACTTTTTGTTGCCAACCTAACAGCCATTTTCCAGCCCTTCTTTCTTGCCTTCCTCATGTTCCAAAGGAAGCTGAAAATCCAGGTACTTAATTTCTGAGCCCCCTTGAAGTTAAGGTATGGCTATGTGACTCAGGCCTGTCCAGTAGGACTGGAAGGGGATATTTTCTGGGATAAAGAGAGAAATGAATGAAAGAAATCTTTCTCATTCCCTTCCTGCTTTTGGACATTGTTGCTTTTTGCTACTGCATGAGCCTTGTTATGCCTTTGAAGGAACACATGTCGCTGATATACTGGGGATGGCAGAGCGGAAAGATGGAAGGAACCTGGGCCCATCAGTCAGCTGAGAACCCCACCTTGAAATCACCTACTTCTGTGCTTCTACATTGCTTTGGGACATAGAGTGGTCTGTGGTCAGATCAGGCGTTGAGCAGAAATTGTGGGCAAAGAGGAGGGGTCAGGTGTTATCCACATCTTTGACACAGTTTAGAAAATGGCCACATTGTTGCAGCAGAGGTATTAGGTATGTGAACAGGGAAAGCTTGTGAGTTACCCACTGTAGTCTAGGAAGGTACTTGAGACATGGCAGCTGGAAATGACAAATGAAATCCCCACTGGGAGACCTGCTGCCCATCCCCAAGACAGAGCCGCATTTATAAGTGGGAATTGTATCTGCCGGGCCAAACAGCAGTGAGATAAAACCTGGTTGTTTAAAGCAGATGCCAGATCCATCCAATCTACCTCCTGTGCAAGTCACTTTTTGTGCAGAATTTCTCACTGTTGCCTTCAAGACCACACATCCTCCATGGTTTCACCAAGAGCCCTTCTTCAGAGACTTCTTCCTCTATAGTCCTGAAGACTTCTGTACCTCACTGTTACTCCAGCTGAGGGCTCTAACTCCTGGGCAATAATAATAATATAATAATGAAATAGCTAACGTTTATGGAGCACTCATTCCATGCCAGGTGATATTTTAAGTGCTTTAATGTACTAGCTCACAATAATTCGATAAGGAGGATACTGTACATGTGAGGAAACAAAGGTGCTACGTAACTTGCCCAGCTCATATCCAGTAGGTAGCAGAGCTGAGCTACAATCCCTGGCAGTTTGGCTCCAACGCCTGTATGTCCAACCCCTACACAAAACTGCATCTCAGAAATAAGCCTCCTTCAGAGTCTAAGGAAGAGGCGGAAAAGAGGAATTAATCTGAAGAACAGATGTGTCGAAGTGACAGTGTAGGAAGACAGAGAGGCTCCAAGTGTAACAAGTAACACTGGAAAAAATGACTAACAATGTGAGAGACTTTCCCTGTACCACCAAATCATTCCAAGTCCAATCCCCCATATTTCCATTTTTTTCTGCAAAAGCAGAGAAGGCACCACTGCAGTCAAAATATCTCTAGCTTGCCAAGGTTACCAATCTCTTCTCCCACAGCTCCTACTTTTACTCTATCCATTCCTTCATTACTCTTTGTTTAATAATGTATTTACCATCTGATAGACTTCAGCTGTAGGTTGCAGTTTTACTTACTGTTTTGGAGACAATGGACTGTGTTACACTTTTGGTGGCATATGACAAGGACTCACTTTCAGTTTTCTTAAACACAAAGGAACCATAGCGGTGGGAAGATATACAAGAAAAATATCCCTTTTTCCTAGTGTTCATCTCACCTAAGGGCACTCACAGACAACATAAAACTAGTCTCCAAACAATACCTCTCTCCAGTGACACCCACTCATAGCCACTTTTCCCAGTGAGAATCCTGAAGCACCAAGGAGACTAGATAAGAAGTGGTTTCACTAGAACTTCCCTTAAGACAGTGATTCTCAACCCTGGGTACAGCTAGGATCACCAGGGGAGCTTAAAAAAACAAACAAACAGTGCCCATGCCATGCTCCAGATCTACTACATCAGAATCTCTGGAGGAGGGACCAAATAAACAGAGTCCAGAGATAGATAAGGATGGAATTGAACGGAGAGTCTAAAAATAAACCTATACATCTATAGTCAATTGATTTTTGACAAAGGTGCCAAGACCATTCAATGAAGAAAGAAGAGTCTCTTCAAAAATTGGTCTGGTACAACCGATTATCCACATGCAAAAGAATTAAGTTGGACCCTTAACTCATACCATATACAAAAATGAACTCAAAATGGATCAAAGACCTAAAGAGCTAAAACTATAAAACCTAGAAGAAAACATAGGAGTAAATCTTCATGACTTTGGATTTGATAGTGGTTTCTTAGTTATGACACCAAAAGCACAAGCAACAGAAATAACCAAAAATAAATAAATTGGACTTCATCAAGAGAGTGAGAAGACAACCCACAAAATGGGAGAAAATATTTGCAGGTCATACATGTTATAGGGGTTTATTTAATATCCAGAATATATAAAGAATACCTACAAACTCAACAACAAAAAGACGAACAACCCAATTTAAAAATGGGCAAAGGACTTCAACAGACGTCTCCAAAGAAGACATACAAATGGCCAACAGGCACATAAAAAGATGCTCAATGTCATGAGTCATTAGGGAAATGCAAATTAAAACCACAATGAGATCCCAGCCACTAGGTTGGCCACAACCCCTAGAAAAGGAAAATAAGTGTTGACAGGAATATGGAGAAATTGGAACACCTGTATGTTGCCACTGGAAATGTAAAATGGTGTAGCCCCTATGGAAACCAGTTTAGTGCTTCCTCAAAAACTTAAAAATAAAATTGCTATATGGTCCAGCATTTCCAGTCCTAGGTACATAACCAAAGGAATTAAAAACAGGTATTCAAACAAACACTTACATGAGAATGATCACAGTATCACTGTTCACAATAGCCAAAAGGTGGAAACAACCCACAGGTCCATCAACAGAGGAATGGATAAACAAAATGTGAGCTATCCATATAGTGGAATATTACGTGGCCATAAAAAGGAAAGAAGTACTGATACATGCTACAACATGGATGAATCTTGGGACTTCCCTGGTGGTCCAGTGGCTAAGACTCTGAGCTCCCAATGCAGGGGGCCCAGGTTCGATCCCTGGTCAGGGAACTAGATACCGCATGCCACAACTAAGAAGAACCCGTGTGCCTCAACGAAGACCCGGCACAGCCAAAAATAAATAGATAAAATTTTTTTTTAAATGGATGAATCTCAAAAACATACTAAATGAACGGAGCCAGACACAAAAGGCAACATACTGTGTGATTCCATTTACGTGAAACATCCAGAGTAAGCAACTTCATAGAGACAGAGAGCAGATCAGTGGTTGACAGGAGCTGGGAATATGGTGGAATGGGGATTAACTGTTTAATGGGTACAGAGTTTCCTTTTGGGGTGATGGAAATGTTTTAGAACTAGATAGAGGTGATGGTTGCATAACATTCTGAATGTACTAAATACGACTAAATTGCACACTTTAAAATAGTTAATGGTTAATTTTATGTTGTGTGAATTTTACCTCTTTTTTTTTTTGAAGAATTGGTTAATGTCCAACAAGATCATAAATTGTACCCTTTATGGTCTTCTGTTCTACCAGATAGAATTTAATTTCATCTAGCTAAACCCTATCAGACAAAAAATCTACAAAATCTCTGCCTCCTATGAGTTATGAAATGTCCTTGACAATGTAAAGTCAATCTAACACTGCACTAAAGAACATCCAGCAATATCTCTCCTATTTCTAAATTTTAGATATTTTTTTCTGACCTCATATAGAGTCCAGACTTCACCCTTACTGAGAGTTACTTTCACCTTTTGAGAGGGCTGCCATTTTTTTTCAGTCAGCTGGCCTCATTCAGGACTATTTCAGAAAAAAATGTCAGAATGGTATATTTTCTTTTTGGGCCTAAAGTAAAAAATAAGATTTACTTTGCATGCACCATTAAAGGTAATAAATCTCCCAACTTCAGTTAAGAACATAACAGCATCAAATGTCATAGAAATTCTTTCTTTATGCCACTTATTTCATTATGAAATTTAAAGCAGAAGTTAAAGTTTTTTTAGAAGTGTCATAGAGTTGATGAACAATGCTTCTGGAAAGATGATAAAAGCTATAAAACAAGGGCTAGTAATCAGTTGCCATGCACCAGTACTCAGTGTGGGGTTTTACATCAAGCATCCCTTCTCTTTGGGCCAGTGTCCATTCTAATTGATCAGGCATCCCCAGTCTCAGCACTGAAAGTCCAACATCCTGGAAACCCTTTTAGTTCTGGGGAAACTGGGACAGCTGTCACCCTAATGAACCCTTTCAGCAAAACCCAACATTATTAATCTAAAAGCAACTCAAGTCCACATTTTGTAAACAACTGACCCTCTTCAGGTTTGTAATACAGCCTGGAGATTTTTTTTTAATACTCAAAACATATTTAAGATTAGAATGGAAATTACATGAGTATCATGTCAGGGAAGCCTGGTAGCAGAAAGACTAATTTGCATTGGCATTTATAATGGAGAGAATTTACATATTACTTGTGAAATTAAAAATAAAGATTTTTTTAAGAGACAGATTTGGAAATATGCCTAAAAGTTGTTAATCTGAGAAGACCGTAGAATAGAATTTCTTCTGTGAGATTTGTTATTGTTTTTAAATTTGAATTGATTGATTGGAATAGGTATAAATTTACATAGTACAAAAGTTCAAAGGGGGCTTACCTGGTGGCGCAGTGGTTGAGAATCCGCCTGCCAATGCAGGGGACACGGGTTCGAGCCCTGGTCCGGGAAGATCCCACATGCCGTGGAGCAGCTAAGCCTGCGTGCCACAACTACTGAGCCTGTGCTCTAGAGCCCGCGAGCCACAACTACTGAAGCCCACACGCCTAGAGCCGGTGCTCCGCAGCAAGAGAAGCCACCGCAATGAGAAGCCCGTGCACCGCAGCGAAGAGTAGCCCCGGCTCGCTGCAACTAGAGAAAGCTCGAGCGCAGCAACGAAGACCCAACGCAGCCAAAAATAAATTAATTAATTAAATAAATTAAAAAAAAAAAAAAGATGAGATCAGAATGGTGCAGAGATACTGAGTTTGGAGTGGAAGGATAGGAGTTAGCCAAGCCAAAAAAAAGGCAAGGAAGAGCAAAGGAACAGCACAGGTGAAGGCGCAGAGTATGGAGTAACTTGGAGCATTCAGGAAACGGCAAGCAGTTCAGGTCAGAGCCAAGGGCACAAAAGCAGTGGGGGCAGTGAGAGATTAATCTGGAGAGGCAGGCAAAGCCAGCACAGTTTTTTCGGTATGAAAGCATAATTTTTGTTTTAAATGAATACGAGCCAAAGAAAAGCAGATTAAGTCTCCAGGGGGGTGAGGGTGAGGGGAACAATCAAAGGTCTTGATAGGCAGTTCTCCAAGCCCAGGTTGAACCAAAACTCTGGATGATATTTTAGATAGTTTGGAGGGGAAAAGATATCTACATTGAAGACCAAACAGTTTCTTCCAAGACTGATGTCCACCTCTGTCAAGTGAACCACAAGTGAAGCTTTGGCAAAGGTACACATTAGAGGAAATTAGTTCAGCAAGGGCCCCTACTTCTGCGCAGACTGCCTTGACAAACTCTGTGTGTCTTTAGAGTGTTGGAAAGTGTGCTTTAAACAGCTCTCATCAGCCCTGCCTCCTCCAGTCTTGGCTCAACAAATGCCATAATCGTGATCTTTTAGAAGACATTCTCTGTGGCTGAGACTCCCTGTTGGAGAAGCTTAGGGAGCACTGTCCTCACTTTCGCATTCCCTCTGTGTGTCAATTGACTTCTGGCAACTGTAAACCTGTTCCCAGTTACTGAGCCAATAAATAGGGGCTCCCATTCTAGAGAGAATGACTTGCACCATTGCATAGTAATTTCTAAGAAAAAAGAAAGAGTTGCCACAATGCAACACGGGAGTTCCTTAACCTAGCTCTGGAGAATTAAAAAAAAAAAAAGAAAGAAAAAGAAAAAAAGATTCAAGGCACCAACCTTGACTTATCGGGTCAGAATGGAGGATAAGAAATAAAAGAGTCTATCATTTTAAAAGAGCGCCCCAGGGGTTACAGTGATCAATCAGATTTGGGAGCCTCCATCTGCTAATCCAAAATGGGACAGTCCTCAAACACTCTTTTGTAATCACAGACTCATTCCAAATGAGCCTGATTGCACTGAGGGTGTTGAAAGGTTTCTAACCACTTAGGTTGGGAGACTCTAACTTCTTGGCAATTTGTTAGTCTCCACAGCAGAGGAAATGGCCGGTGGAGAAGAAAGTCCTTGTAGAAACCCACTGGTTATTTAACTGTATTGGTGTACCTTAATACAGTAGATGTGCTCCAGAAAAAAGTGAATAAATCAAATTTTTATAAATGGAATTTTTTTTCAAGTGTACTAGGAGATGTAAAAATGTAAAGGGATCTTGTGGGGCATTTTTCAGATCAGTATTTTATTTTAAATGTAATACATGCTCATGGTTTTTAAAAAAAAATCCACTCAGAGCAGAGAGGAAAATAATATAAAAAGTAAAATCACTCCTTTCCCTTCCTACTTCTCCCAAATAATCAATATTAACCCTTTCTTCTTTCCCAGCCACTTTTGCTATGTATTTCAGTATGATTTTATAAAATGTTTGCCTCTTTTTTTTTCACTTATCAATACATAACGGACTCCACTTCATGTTAGGACATAGAGAGCCCCCTCATTCTTGTAACTGCCGAACGGATGTACCATATATCTACGATCTACATAATTACTGCTTTACTTATGGAAATTTAGGTGATTCTCTCTCTCTCTCTCTCTCTCATACACACACGTGCACACACACACACACACACACACACACACAGACCAATGCTCCAATAAATATCTTTGCCCATATATGCAAGTATATCTCTAGCAATTTCCAAGTGAAATTGCTGGGTGAAAGAGCATGTCCATTTTACATTTGGTAAATGTTCTCAAAATGTATTCCCCAAAACAATACACCCACTTCCACTGCAATGTATGGGTCCCTACACTCCCAATTCCTCACATCCTCTCCATATTATCAAACTGCTTCATCTAGGTCAATTTCATTGGTGAAAAAATAGTATCTCCTTCTTACTTTAACCAGTATTTATTTTATTATAAGGGAGGCTGAGTATATCTTCCTGCTTTTACTGACTACTTAGATTTTTTTTCCCAGTCTATTGAGGATTCTTTTGCCATGCAGGCATTCATTTTTCAAAGTGATCCTTCAGTTGCCATGATTTATCCCTTTCTAAGTTTCGGTCATCACAAATCAGCCTGAACAAGTCATTTCCAAGGGATAACCGCACACAAAATAAGGTCACCCTCATTTTGAAAAAGCCATTATTTGATCCTGCTCACATCCCATTTCTTTGCTTTGCTGCCAAGAGGTTGGTTCTTGCTTCCTTTCCATCAGTACCTTCCTCAGTCCCCAAGGTCTGGCGTCTGTCCCCACCACTCTAATGAACATGCTTTCTGGAAGGTCACCGAGAGCCTCCTTATTGCTAAAGCCACAAGCTCTGCTCTGCCATCATTCTCCTCCCTTTGTAGGGGCACGTAGGGGCCCCTCTGCTGCTTAACCTCTCCAGGCCTCAAATTCCTCAGGTGATACTAATAATAATACCCTTTCTGTCTTGGGTTTGTTGGGAGTTTTAAATGAAAACATATGAATGTGCTTTGTAAACTATAAAATACTACATAAATACAAATTATTATTATTATTGTTTGCCTGGGCCCCTGAAGTTCCCTGCACAGGCTTAAAGCTTAAGCTTCATTCTTATCGATATACTGAGGCACTGACTCCCTTAGATCCCTTTCTCTCTCTTTCTCTCCCTGTGAGAAATTAACTTTTATTAAGCACCTACTGTGTGCCAGGCAGCGTGCAGGGTGCTGGGGAAACAGCACTAACCACTTTTGGGAAACCTTCATTAAGTGTTGACAGGGTGCCAGTACAGTGCTTAGAAGCCCATAGGGATAGCAATGCTTAACACTTTTATTAATTCTCAGAGTCAAGTATTATTTTTACCTCTGTTTGACAGATAGGAATCTGAGACCCAGAGAGGTTAAGTAATTTACCTGAAGCTACACAGCTAGTAAGTAGGGAAGTGAGGATTTGAACACAAATCTCTATGGCTGTACCATATAACGCTCATTACCCTGCATCCTGTCTTATATGGCTATTGGGTGGACTTCAGGACCAAGAATGTCAGCATGGTTAACTCTGGGAAAACCAGATTTCAGACAGAACTGGCAGAGCTGGTGTACAGGCCTGGGGTGGGGTGGGAGAGGCACTTTGATGTTCCAGGTGAGCATAACAGCGGCACTGCATGATGATCAGCTTGGGCCACAGCCAACTACCTATTTCCTTCTCTGCCACAGGAGGTCCATAACAACTCTGTCTCATTCACTCATGTATTGGCCTCTTGCTGGAGGGAACAAGGGATCAGATGTCACGCTACAGTCCTGAGTCCCAAGAAAGACTTTTGAATCAGGTGACTGCAGGGAGAGAGATCAGTCTGCTTTCTTGGAAGAGAAACTTAAGCACTCTGGTGTGTGGATAGTATTCTCTTGAAGCAGGCACTCAGAATTAGGGACTCTGGGTCATTTTGCAGACTTATCCGATAGGTCAAAGGGAGACAAAACTCACTGGCCAGCCATCATTCCAAAAAAATGAAAACATTGCCTACACATTGCTCTGTGGTTCTATCAGAGGATACACAGGTCCTGTGGTACACTTAGCCGAGTGCTATTATGACAGTGATGGCCGCTGCCATTTCTCACCCAACCTAAAACAGCATGAATTGTAGAACATGTCACTTTTTAATGTGCCACCAAGAAAAAGCAATACTACTTAAATTGTGGTGTTCCACCCATTGTAAGACACAGCCACATTCCTGAAAACGTTAAAAATGTGAAAAACGATGTGTATCTAAGAATGGATAAAATCGGTACTAGTAAGAACAGCTAAAATGTTAGTGTTTACCACTGGCTGGGCAGTCTTCCAGGTGCTTTGCCTACGTTATTGAATCTTCAGAAGCTTGTGAGGGAGGCCCTCCGCTCCCTCTTTCACAGCTGAGGACGCCCTGTGAGGCCTGGAAACACCCACCTCACACACACAAGATCACAAAAGTGCCTCTGGAACCCAGGTCTGTCCACGCCCAAGCGCTCTTTCTGTCACCACCCTCTGTCAGTTTGGAAAAGGTCAGCATGTCCTTCGCAATGCCCAGCAGGCAACGTGGCGTCTCTGAGACCAAGTTGGAGAATGAGTGGCGGTGGGAACAGTGCCCAGAGCTGCCACCTGCCAAATGAGGCAGACAACATGTGTGGCTCCCTGAATAGTTTCACCAAGGTCACCTAACATGGAAGAACAAGAGAAAAGTTCAAAACAAGTTCTGGAATGTAGTTTATACCAACAGACCATTATTAATCTCAAACAGTGAGCTGACATAGTGAGGTTGACAGCCAGCACAGTGGGTGGAAGGGACTCAGCCCATCCTAACTTCATTTAATGTAGCTAAATTCTGGAAGGCTAAGAGCGTCCATGGACGAGGCCGGCTAGCCAGATCGGAAGCAAAAGGAAGCACGCTCCTTTGGAACATAGTCTCTGAGAAACCACAAATGAATGCTCAAAGAACGCTTGCTATAACCGTATTTGCTTTTATTCTTAAAGGCCTACTCTTAGCTCAACCTCTTTACACCCTTGCACGGAGACACCTCATCCTCATTGTTACAGCTGAGGAAATGGACAAGAAGGAGGTCATCCAAGTAGGCGTCACAGGGAAATAAAATTCAGCCCCCTGGCTACCCAATCCCGCTCAAGCCGGTTTGTCTTGGGAGAACAAAACAGCTGGATATTTTTACAAGGGAAATCAGTTCTGTGATTAATAAGGGACAGCAATGCTCTCTGGCGACACCCCCAACAGACCTATTCTTAGGGATCCCCTGGGGAATCTCATTTAAATTTCTGGTGCCAGCACCCTCTCATGCGTACTAAATCAAATTACCTAAGAATAGATCTAAATTTTGTATTTTTTTTAAAAAGTGCCCTAGGTGATTCTTCTGAGCTGGGTAGTTCGGAAAACCTCGCCCTGAGGGCAGTTCTTGTTTCAGTGGTTGGAGAACCATTGGAGTAGGGGTTACCTGGGGTGGACAGATTGCTGGAATGCATATTAGTCCTTGAGACAAATGGAAAATGGAAACGTTGTTGGTTCTTAACTGTTATTTTCTCTTAAAAAAAAAAAAAGTCTTCCAGCCAATCACCTGCACATGGGTGAGGATGAGTTGTACCCTTAGTGGTACAGCATAAGAAGGAAATTCAAGACTGCGGGTCAGGGACTGTTTTACGGGCTATTGTTAATCTTCATGAAAGCGTAGTTGGTATGTTCCCATTTTACAAATGAGAATTCCAAAGCCCAGATAGGTTAGTAACTTGGTGGAGAGTCAAGTATGAATGAGGCAAATGGGAGCTGAAGAGACAAGAAGGAGTCTAAGCTTGAAACTGTCACTTAAGTAAATCCAGTTTCTATTTGGAAACCTTATCTCAGGCCTTTTAAAAATCACTGGGCTTTGAGTTAAGAGGAGTAAACCCTGCTCTAAAGGAAATTAGCTTCCAACTTTTTCTGCCATTTTAACTCAATTGAAAAAAGTTATCAAAGCCCAAATATAACCAAATATTCTAAATATTCTACAAGTGTCCCCTGATGAGTTTTTTTTTAATTGGCCCACTGTCTTATCATCCTTATTAATAAGGATGGAGAAGATACTCATTGCACTTAAGCTATACCTATTCCTGGTTCCAATTGCAAACTTACAAGAAAGGACATTAACTTCTACACAAATCCAAGCAAGACTACTCCGTCCTTCTGAGTGTTGTTAAAATAATTTCTTAGTTCTGTTGATCAAAATTTAGTGTGCAAAAGAACCCTTCTACAGCTTGTTTAAGATGCACATTCCTGGACCCCAGCCCCTGAGATTTTAATTCAATAGGTTAGGTCTCAGGTGAGGCTCAGAAATGTAGTAATAAACTGCCCAGTTGAATCTCATGATGGGGACCCATTTATTAGTTCTGTGTTAGTAAAACTTCTTGTAACCGCTTTCCACTCTTAACTGCTCTCTTTCTCTCCAAGGAAGCCTGTTTTTATATTCGATTCATAACTGTCAGAGGTGGCTGAAAGAGCTCCGACTTTCAAGAAAAAACAGGTAAATTACCAGCAGAGTGATTTATGAAGTGAAATAACTCCCTCATTTAGGCAAATCGGCTCCCCCTTGTGGAATGTATTCTATGGCAGGTTCAGGCTTCATAAAGGAACCACAGGTCCTGGTGCTGAGCTGATCCACACAACTCAACCAAGAATATTCTTATGGTTGTTGGAGCTGGAATTCTGGGAAAGCCTTTTGGTTTCCGGTGTCCTACTTAACAAGATTTCTTGCATCTGATCTGATGCTTGGAGTTCCTGTTTCACCAATGGCATGAATAGAAATTAATTGAATTAGCCAGTCTCCAATTTTCATTTGCACAAACCCACTTAGAATTTAATTCTGCAATGTCTGCTTTCCTCAGAACCCTCTCTTTTTAGAGGTAAAATCCCTAGGTAAACAAACCACCAACAAACAGGTTTTTCCCTTGGCTATTTCCAAAGATAGATAAGCTAAATGAATTTTGTGTAATAGGTTCCATCATCATTTCTAAAACCAGTATTTTTTTTTTCAAAATCTCTTAATTCTATGATAATCTCTTGTAATGTGTGTTTGCTGTATTATTTAAGATTATTATTCTGTGATGGAAAGTAAGAGAAACAAATAGGGAGAAGAGATAAAACTAAACATAGAAGCAAATAGCTTATGAGCTACATTAGACATAGATAAACGAAGTGGAGGAATACACATGCTAAACATAGACAGGAAGGGAGGGAAAAACGAGAGGCACCAAATATTCCTGCTATACACATTAAGGACAAGATTTTTTAAAGGGGTGTCGTGTAGGAAATTACATTGATGCAATTGCCTCTAGGTACATGAATCATGCAATATTCAACCTGTGAGGTCTTAAATTGGCTCCTATTAATGACACTCATCCTGGTTCCAGGGTTTCCGCCCAAGAGTAGCTGCTCATCTGACTTTCTGGCAAAGTACAGACGTTGATCAGGGGTAATTGCAGGCATCTCAGATAGAGCAAGTTTGTGCCTCGTCCCCAGTACCTTTCATTTTGGGGTATTTTGCTTAAACCTCACTTCTGGTCCTCATAAACACGCCATTGTCAGGAAGACTGATGTGGCAGAGACAGAGTGAGAAGGAGAGCGAGATTAAGAGAGAAAGAACAGGCAAACATCCCCAGAATTCAGATCGCGTGAGCCTTTCACCTCAAGGGTACCCTATATTAAGTATGTTAATCTATCCCATCTTGTCCCCCTTGCTTTGCAATGTGTTTTAAATTGTTTCAGTAAGCCACATAATTTGAACATCTTACTTGGTATACGAGCCTTTCAGTTAAGTAACCTCTGGGTTAACTTGCCTGACAGTTTATTTGGAGGCTATCATTGCATCCAGGTAATTTCCCACAAACATCTCTTATTTTTACATTGTCTGTAACTTGTTGCTAAATATGTCAGTAGAGACATTAAGAGACATAAAGATATACGCGTTATCTATGTGCACCACCCAAGGTGTGGGAATTAACATTCAAAGTGCCCTAATCAAGAATCCACACTCAGTCGGCATGTGGAGGATCTTAATCAGGAATCAACACACCAGAAAAGTCCCTTCACCCAGAGCTTCAAATATCTCTAGGTGAATCCATACCAGAAGTTTTATTAATTAGCATAAGAGATGTTAAAAGTAAGTTTTCATGTGTGAAATGATGAGAAGTTGGCAGGAAATTTTGTACAGGCACTTCATTCTGGCGTGGATGAGGTATAATTATCTGGTGATCCCAGAAGCCTACCACCCTCTGAGTGACACCTGAAGTTTATAACTCAGTTCAGTTCTGTGTCACCCGGACTGACTTACTGGAGGATTCTTTCATCAGATTCAACTAGAAGTTTAGTAGATCCTGCCGTTGCAACATGGTCACATTTATCTTGGAATAAACCTTTCATGTGAAATGCTACCAGTGGTCCTAAAATGACAGAGAACAGGGACTTTACTGAGTTCACAAGACTGGATGTGTGATTGTTTTGTGTCTGCTTGTCTGCATGGCAGAATTAGATCTGAGGTTTGCCATTGTTTTCTTGTTCAGTCATATTGTCAGGAAAAAGAACTAGAGCCCTCACCTACCCTAATTATTGGAGGTTATCAGTATCCATCAAAAAGAACACATGAATTGTGAACAACCAAATTGATGTACGGACTTCCCTGGTGGTCCAGTGGTTAAGACTCCACATTCCCACTGCAGGGGGCATGGGTTCCATCCCTGGTGAGGGAACTAAGGTCCCGCATGCCATGAGGTGTGCACAAAAAAAAAATTGACTTAGGTTAATCTGAG
Organism: Eschrichtius robustus; assembly: GCF_028021215.1. Taxonomy (NCBI): domain Eukaryota; kingdom Metazoa; phylum Chordata; class Mammalia; order Artiodactyla; family Eschrichtiidae; genus Eschrichtius; species Eschrichtius robustus. The sequence goes on along the minus strand of NC_090835.1, from coordinate 28,291,655 downwards.
GCATGTATTAGTTATCTAGTGCTGTGTAACAAATTATCCCAAAACTTAGTGGCTTAAGAAAATAAGCGTTCATTAGCTTCCAGTTTCCATGGGTCAGGAATTCAGGAGTGGTTTAGCTAAGTGGTCCTGGCTCAGGGTCTCTTATGAGGTTGTTGTCAAGTTGTCAAGAACTGCAGTCACCTGAAGGCTTGGCTGAGTCTGGCGGGCCCACTTTCAAGGTGGTTCACCCACATGCCTGGCAGGATGGTGCTAGCTGGTGACAGGAAGCCTCTCTCCATAGGAGTCCTTGAGTGTCCTCAGGTTACTGAGGATGACTCTCCCAGAGTGAGTGATCCAAAAGACAGCAAGGTGAAAGTGACAATATCCTTTACGATACAGACTCTGGAATCACACATGCTGTCACTGCCACATTTTATTCATTAGAAGTGAGTGATTAAGTCTGTCCCACACTCAAGGGGAGGGGATTAGTCTCCACCTTTTATAGGGAGAAGTGCCAAATAAATTGTAGACATATTTTAAAACCTCCACAAAGCACTTACTTGATCTTCATCTTTGCAAGTCTAATGGTGTTTGTTCTATCCTCTTCATGTTCTTACAATAAATATTTATCAAGGACTTACTGTGTGCCAGGTTTTGCTATGGATATTAGGAATTCATCTCTGACCAAAGCAGATGAGGTGGGGGGTGGAGCAGGAGGGAGGAGACGCAAGTTCAACTGAAGGGAGGTGCCAGGTGTGAGAATAGTAGGGATGGGTGAAATGGAAAGTACTTAACTTGTCAGCAGAAGGCATTCTCTACCAAATCGTGTGGGGGAAAAAGGGCTCAGTATATCCAGATCTTCTGATTTTTCAAGAGAAAGAGAAAAATATGGACATGTGTGTGAAATTTCCAGAATTTTAATGTTAGTATAGTTCAAATGTTAACAAAACACGGTGAGGCAAAAAAAGTAAATGGGCCTAATTCAACCAAAGTTTGCCATTATGCAATGCCTAAACTTTTACTAGAAAACAAAACCCTGATGATTTCAGGATGGCATGAGCAAAAGTAAGGACATGATAAGCAAGGTCTAGAAGATAAACACTTTAGCTAAGGGCTGAAAGATGAGACCTTCAAATATAAATCTCAAATAGACAAAAGTATTCACAGAAAGCTCTGTGAATGTGTTACTGACGAGCTTACATACTAATAGATACGTATATTTTTAAATGATGTTAGTAACTTTTTTAAGGCTTACCACAAAAATCTCTGAGAAATAGAGCAGAAAAAAATGGTATCAGGGAGGAAATTGAAATTTTCTGCATTTAAATAACATGAATTTACAATCAAGTAAGCAATATTCTGGATAAATTTTTGCCCTTTCTTCTTACTGAAAATAAAGCAATTATGGTATTTTTTAAAAAAATAGATGGAAATAGGGACTTCCCTGGTGGTCCAGTAGTTAAGTCTCTGTGCTTCCAATGCAGGGGGCACAGGTTTGATCTCTGGTTGGGGAACAAAGATCCCACGTGCCACGCAGCGCGGCCAAAAAACAAACAAACAAACGAAAAAAACACACAAAAATACACCATATGTACGTCAGCTAGAGGCAAGGACCATATCATATATTTCTCTGGTTCTAGCCCTGTGCATAATATGTAGTACGTTTCAATGAATAATGGATGAATAATTGAAAATCCTTTAAAAATCCTTTAAAAAAACAGATGGAAATAGATAAAGATATAGAGATATAGATATGCCCTAAACCCAGATTGTTGCTTTTGGTGATTTAAAAATGAGAGCTATTGGGAATTCCCTGGTGGTCCAGTGGTTAGGACTTGGCACTTTCTCGGCTGGGGCCTGGGTTCAATCCCTAAGATCCTGCAAGCCGCACAGTGCGGCCAAAAAAATAAAAATAAATAAAAATAAGAGCTATTAATACTCTTAGATGATCAATGTCCTTGTCATTCAGTTCATCCCCAAATTATTTATTCTGTTCTAAGATGCAGTTTACAATTAAGAAATAGAAATAATGATGTAGCATGTCTTGATTTAACAATGTGAACTTTGAAGTCAGTAAGATTTAATCTACCAGGCTTTCAAATTTATATAAGAAATCATTATGACTGACACTCTGTAAATGAAGCAGAGTGGGTGTGGATATTTGGTTTAAGAAGGTGAATGACTTCTGCAGATATAATCACAGGGTTAATATCAGGAGGGTATTGGTTAGAATTTGAGTTTTTAGCTTCAGATTCTTGGTTCAAATTTTAGCCTTTGACTTTAGGCAGGTTGTTACATCTCTCTAAGGTTTTTATTTTTTAATTTGTAAAATGGAGATAATAAAATACACAACTCAGTGCATTGGAGAGATAATAAGGTCAGACAAGTAAAGTCCTGTGCATACTATCAGTGCTCAAGAAATGTCAGCTATGGCTATCACTGGGCCGCCTGCTGTCCATATGGCTGCCTCCTGGGAAGGACATAAACCTGCCTTGTATAGATCTTCCTGACCCTCAAAATCCACAGGGTTTCTTGTAGGCCTCAATTTGGGCCAACAGCTGCTTTCTTCAAAGGTAGTTTAACATCACCAGATGGGTATTTGTTAAGTCCCTGAAAAACTGCCTTAATGGTCTTTGTAGAGACCTGTAGAGTTCAAACCCTGGAATTCTGTCTGTGACCTCCTCTCTCAGAAAGGGTAAATCACTTAAACTCTCAGCTTGTTTGCCTGGAGAAAAGAAGAAAAAGTCACTTTCCCAACTGTGATATTAATTAGCAGAAGTAAGGTGTTTTGGCAATGCAGAATATGGTTAATTTTTAAAGGGTAAAACATAAATGTTAAGTGCAATGGAATTTTATCATACCGTGGAGGGACTGTAACTGTTTCAACACATTTTTTTTGCAGGAAAACATAGATGGCGGTGATATTGCTTCACTTTCAGAGGTCTGGGTACATTTTGAGCAGAGCTGAGAAGAGCCTTGGAAGATGAGGCAAGTTTTTAAAAATTGGAGGGAAAAAATAAAGCACTAGGAATTTTATACGACTACTTTCTCCATGAGATCCCTTTAGTAAAAGTGAATTCGTTTCCAGTTTCCAAAGATTCCCAGTACTGAATATCTCTAGCTTTTAATATGGGCATAATAGCACTCAGATTTCCTCTTTGTCACAAAGAGGCTCTCTGTTGAGTATTAAATTGCTCATTTCACTCGTGGAAGTGAGGGTCCCTGAGTCACCAAGTTAATATAATGGATTTTACGAGCTGGTTTAGATCAGTGAGGTGTTCTAGTATAACGACTTGCTTAAATAACTATTTAGCTTTTCAAAATGGAGGTATTATCCATTTGACCAATAAAGTGCACATAGAAATCCCGAATGAGGGAATCATTGTCATGGCCCATGTAAAATTAGTGTTGCTTATGAGCAAGAAAACTGGTCTGTTTTTATTTTTTAAGCGTGCTGATTTTTATTTATTTATTATTCCAGGCTTTAAAAATCCCCTATGGAATAAAAGAGCAATATTGTCCCCATTGACGAGAGGAAATCGGGGCAGTTGGCCTCGGTAACTTTTCCTGAGTTTGTGATAGAATCTAACGAAAGAGCCCAAATTAGAATCGCTAAGTTCCTGCAGACTCTCCATTTGCGCCACTGAACCCCCCACCACTCCAGGCAAAAGCACTTCACTTTACTGTCTCCTGTTTGGTCTTGGAGGAGTTCTGCCCCTTCCTATTCTTTTTTCTTTTGTCTGACCTTTCAAAGACAGGAACATTTATCAAAATCCTCTCTCCAAATGATCTGGCTGGCACTAGCCACCTTCAGATTTACTGTAAAGAACAGACTGGTAACACCCCAGCATTTAGTGAACTTGTTTGAGAAGGACAGTGTGCCTCCAAAAAGGGGCTGACCATGATGAAAAGACCTGGGGAATGGGTCCTATGAGACAAGAATGGAATTAGCTGAGAAAAGGAAAACAAAATCTAAAGGAGGCCTGGAAGAGGAAGTATTAAGGAGAAAGAAAAATAGTAACTGGTGTTCTCTAGTGATTGAGAACAGAGCTAGAAATCAAAGGCTTAAATTGCAGACAAGAGGTTAAAAGAGTAGGAAATTTCCTGTTTCCTGGCTCTGCAAAGAAAGGTGGATAACTTGATGATGATGATGCCTAAGTACTTTGAGCATTTGAATGCACTGCTTCCTGGGGCAGAGGGATGGACTAATGAGTCTGTTGGGTTTCGCTAAGCCACAGGGTTTCAGACAGTACAAAAAGTTACAGGATGAAAGTCTGAGAGACAGGCAGAGACACAAAGATCTTGGCCAAATGCAGTCTGATTCAGAACCCCTGAATGGGGCTCAAGCCTACATGTCTAACAAGCTTTGAGAGGACACTGCTGCTGCTGGTCAGTGGACCACATTTTGATTAGCAAAGCCGCAGAGCTACACTGTTAAATGGAAATATAATGTGAACCACATATTGTATTCTAGTAGCCATCTTACAAAAATAAAACAGAAATTAATTTTAATAGATTTTATTTAACCTAATTTATCTAAAATATTATACTTTACCAAGTAGTCAATATAAAATTATTGATGAGATATTTTATTTTATTTTTGTCCTGTACTAAGTCTTTGAAATCTGATGTATATTTTACACTGACAGAACATCTCAATTTGGACCAGCCAAATGTGGCTGGTGGTTTCTGTTTTGGGCAGTGCAGGTCTAACCAACCCCAGCAAAATCTTAGCCGCCAGTCCAGGGAATTCCCTGGCAGTCCAGTGGTTAGGACTCCGTGCTTTCACTGCCAAGGGCCCAGGTTCGATCCCTGGTTGGGGAACTAAGATCCCGCAAGCCTTGCAGTCAAAAAAACCCCCCAAAAACAAAAAAACCCCCAACACTTAGCCAGTCCAAAAGCTGAGAAAAACGTGCTTTCAGTACTGGAACCTACTTAAGTAGGAAACAAGAATTCCCAGGGGCTTAATGAATTCCCTGCTATGGAGAAGTCCTCAAAATATAATTATTCAACAGGATCTCCTGAGGATAGGGTTAAAATGCAGATTCCTCGGCTTCACCCCCAAATATTTTTTAAAAACCTTTTTATTATAAAAAATATGTGAACATCTGTACCCTGAAATAGAGAAAGTAGATTATCAGATGTCTTCTGCCTTTTTAATGCCATTGAGGTGTTTGTTAGAGAAACTGGGTTGTCACTCCTCCTCGACTTGGCTGGTTGCTTCCCCATGGTGTTATTTCACTTGTTCTTCTATTTCCCATATTTCCTGCAAACTGGCTTTTATTGTTGAAGAACTGATGAGTTGCAGGTCTCAGAGATTCTAATCGGGGCAGAGGTTCTCAACCCTGGCTCCACATGGGAAACACCTCGGAGCTTTAAAAATTTCAGATGCCAGGGTCCCTCCACTAGAGCTTCTGATTTAATTGGTATGGCGTATGGTCTGCACATCAGGATTTTTAAAAGCTTCTAGCTCGTTCTGGTAGAGCAAGGGTAGAGAACCTCTAGATGACACTAAGTGGTTTGAAAAAAGGCAAGGGTTCCGTAAAGGTCTGAAAACAGACCTTCTCCACCTCCTTATCATTCTGCACTAAACAGCCTTGCAAAGTTAGCGTCAGAGACTATGTGATGCTAAGAACTAGAGTCACCTGGGGGGCAGAAAATACTACCAATGTCCAGACTCCAACCCCAGAGAATCTGATATAATTGTTCTAGAGTGGGCTCTGGTATCTCTGGTTTTAAAGTCTGCCCTGCTTTAATAGTGATTTAATGTAAAGTAAGGATTTAATTGAAATATCTCCCAGGATTTAATGGTGATTCCAATATACAGCAAGGATTGAGATCTGAGACAGTGCTTCAGTTTTAATGAGCATATCAATCATCTGAGGATTGTGTAAAAATACAGATTCTAATTTTGCAAGTCTGGATGGATGCCCAGGTTCTTCACTCCTATTGACCCCCCAGGTCACGCTGATGCTTCTGGGATCAGTTTGAGTAATAAGTGTGTAGATGGAAAATGTGTACTATGGAGCCAGAAAGAACTGGCTTTGAACTCCACTTTTGCAACTTACTAGCTGGTGTGACTTTCAGTGAGTCACTTCACCTCTCTGAGCCTTTTTCCTTATCTACGAAATAGAGATGATGATACCTACCTTTACACATCCCATGCCAGGTGTTCAGGAAATGGGACCCTGTTACTGGCTAATGCCAGTAGCACGGGAACCTAGTTGGACATTGAGTCTTTTTCCAAGCTCTTTTCCCATTGATGCTAGATCATTTCTGGGGAAGTTTGTTTTGTCTTTCAGTCAATCCTTTGTTTAAAAAAGAAAGATCGGGGCATTTAAATAAGTATTCTGAGGCCAGCATCCGTAGTTCTCTGCTTGGTGCCAGACTTTCTGCTTGGCAACGTGGAATTTCAAGTTATCAATGACCTGTCTCTTCACTCCTAGTCCTCATTACCTCTGATGGGTTTCCCTCCCACTCTGCTTTCCCCATCACTCTGGATTAATTGTCTTTATGTCGTTGTAAATCACAGCCAGCACCACGTGTTTCTGTGACTATGTTGAAATAAAACCCCTCTTTTCTCATCATCTGCCTGGCTTGCCCCACGTCTGAATCTCAGAGGTTCTTCATGCCCTGACTTTCAGGGCTCAGAGCATACGCCAAAAGGAATGCATCTACCCTGAGCTTGAGAGAGAAACTCTCCTGTTAACATCGCTTATGAACTACAAGTTCAGATCCTCTATTTTTAGCCATATGGAATAATTTGGAAGTCTATAAATCACATGACTGTGGAAACTAAACTAAAACCACCTCTTTTTTGCATCTACAAAAAAGCTTATATTTATTCTGTTTTCCGAAGTTGACAGACAAAAACAAAATGTTTGCTGTGGCTTTCTGACTTTAGACATGTGCCTTCCAGGTGCTTTCAGCATTGTTCTCTGAGTGTTAACAGTTCACAGTGGAAACTGATTTAACACCATCAATAGTTTTCCAGTTCAACAGCCCTCTCCTGTCTGAATGACTTTTAATATCTGTCTGTTTCTTTCCATGTGTCCCCCATTCAGGTACCTGACTTCCTCTCAATTTCAAGTTCCTATTATGTCTTTTGAGGGATCAGATAAATTAAAAGACTTTTTTTTGTTATCCAGTAGAGATGTCCTTATGCTAAGTAAAGTGAAAATGCATTTTCTATCCAAATTAGGGGGGGAGAAAAGATACTCTCAGTATTTTCAAAGCAAACTATTTATTCACTGATTCAGTAAGCAATTATTGGGTGTTTCCTGTGTTAAGAACGTCATGCTGAGTGCTGGGGAGGGTGCCTACAGAGATGAAAATAATGCAGATATAAAGTCCCTGTCCTGAAGGACCTGAAAATCTAGAAAGGAAGAGAAATCTACATATATGAGCACCTATAATATGAGCACAAAGTGAAAGATGTTTCTCAAAGCCTTCCCAGGTCCTCTGAGATTTTTCTTGTACACGCTGTTTTCAATGCAAATATTAACCGTTGTGTTATTTTTTGTTTTGTTTTGTTTTTTTGAAGAGAACCCTCCTACACTGTTGGTGGGAATGTAAGTTGGTGCAGCCACTATGGAAAACAGTATGGAGGTTCCTCAGAAAACTAAAAATAGAACTACCATATGATCCAGCAATCCCACTCCTGGGCATATACCCGGACAAAACTATAATTCAAAAAGATACATGCACCCCTATGTTCATAGCAGCACTACTCACAATACCCAAGACATGGAAACAACCTAAATGTCCATCGACAGATGAATGGTTAAGCGTTGTTATAAGTACTTGCCTACCCTACGTCTCCTTGGGAGGGCTGTAAGGACTCTGAGGTCACAAATCTTATCTCACTACCTCTCTGATCTAAGCAGATTCTAAGGTGCTGGATGAATGAATGAGAGGGAGAGGGAGGAAGAGAGAGCTAACATGGCCGCTAGTGGACCTTAAGGGTAAGAAGTCGTGCCTGTGCTCCAGACATTCAGAGCTTCCCTGAAGAGGAAGGTGACATTTAAGTTAGGTCTTCAAACATGGGAAGAATAAGATTGGCTAAAAATGAGGCAGAATGATATGATACGAGGAGAGGAATGCAGCCAGGAAGGGCAGGGCCCATCTGAGGAATAATTCCTATGTTTGCTTCTCTTATTAAGCCCAAGATAGAGACACTGAGAAATGTTAAGAGGGGGAATTAAGAAGTAGAGACCCTCGGTAGTGGAAATGCCAAAGACTGAGCTGGTAAAATGCCTGGTGGCCATCACTCCTTCATTCATTAACCCAACATAATTAATTGTATGGATTGAGCCCTAATTATATGCATGTTGTAGTCCATCTTCTGGGGGCCCACTGGTGATTGATTCAGATACGTGACTTTCCTGTCTGCATAGGACTCATACTCCAGTGGCGTAAATACACCAACGAAACCATACACATACATCACGTGCTAACTTACTGTGAAAGGGATAGTGTGCAGTGATAGAAAGTGACCAGTTGGACAGTGTGGTCAGGGAGTGATACTTTACAACGATTAACCTGGACCCCACAGCTGTCAGAAATTACGATTTTAGGTGGATAAAGTATTTCCTTTAATAACTTCAAAATAAACAAGGCATTGTTTTTGGTTGCTTTTCCCAGCCCTCTGTTATTCCAATAACAGAGCAAAAAATGATTTCACTACAATTTTCTTCTGAGAGCTTGAAGAAAAAATGTCCAAACAATTGGCCCCTTCATTCTGTGGATCAACAAAATTCCTGTAGTGAAGAGGGAACCAGAAAATGGAATCTTGTTTAATCTTGTTTAATCCAATTCTCCAGTCTTCTGTCATATATCTTTATGGCTCTTTTGCCCACCCAAATTGCAAATGTGGGAAGAAAGACACCTTCATCACAGAGAACTCAGACATGATGGATGATGTAATGACTGATTTGCCGTTGTTGGAAAACTTAGCTGTACATGTTAAAACCTCGGTGGAGAGAAGCAAGATTAAACGGGAATGTGGCTATTAATGTGGTCCAGAGAAACATGAAATAATGTGCCTTTAGAGGCTTTTGATGTATACACAAATGTATAGTTTCATAAACATACTCATAAATGCTTAGTCATCGGTCATTCTATCACTCACGCATGCTACTAATACTACTGAGCACCTACTAAGTTGAAAAAAAATGTGTATGGTGTTGGAAGCTAAAAAGAAAAATAAGACAGAGTCCTTGATTTCAAAGAATGTATGGCTTATGGGTAAGGTATGACTTAGACAGCAGAGTATAATATAATCCAGAGTTAAAGAAATGCCAGGTGGAAGACAGAGACGTTTACAGTTTCTGCCTGTCTAGCATATATTCCCTTTATTCTAGTGATAGCAACTTGATTTTTCTTCAGGGAACAACATCCTTCACGTCCTCCGTCCGTGTGGAGTGGATCAGTTTGGCTCTCACTTACCCTCATGCCCCTAGCAGTGGGCACACGACCCAGCCCCAGCCAATCAGTGTATTCCATTCCTCTGGCCAAAGGGTGGCATGGTCCACAACTCCAGGAAGACACTGGACTCAGCTTGGTCCAATGATAGTCACTCCCATCAAAGGGAAGGCCAAGCTTAGAATAAATCCAGCCTAGAATAAAAGAGACAAAAGGTGGAGAGAGGTTAACTCTTTCTGACATTGTTTAAGGCCTTGGATTCAGTCATTCCCGAAGTCAGTATTCCCTGAACCACTAAAGTCCCATTTTGAAAAATTGTTTTTTTAATTTACATACAGTAAAACTGACTTAATTTTTGATGCATAGTTCTATGAGTTTTAACACAGGCATATATTCATGTAAATACCATCACAATTAGGATACAAACAATTTCATCACTCCAAAAAACTACCTCCCTCATGCTGCCCCTTTAAGGGGAAACCCTCTCTATACCCCTCACCCCTGGCAACTACTGATTTGTTCTCTACTCTTATAGTCTTAATCATTACAGAATGTTACATAACCATACAAATGCAACTTTATGAGACTGGCTTCTTACATTCAGGGTAATGCTTTTAAAATTCATCCAAGCTGTAGTGTGTATTAATAGTTCATACCATTAGGGCTTCCCTGGTGGCGCAGTGGTTAAGAATCTGCCTGCCAAGGCAGGGGACATGGGTTCGAGCCCTGGTCCGGGAAGATCCCACGTGCTGCGGAGCAACTAAGCCCGCGTGCCACAACTACTGAAGGCTGCGTGCCACAACTACTGAAGCCTGCTCGCCTAGAGCCCATGCTCTGCAACAAGCGAAGCCACCGCAATGAGAAGCCTGCGCACCACAACGAAGAGTAGCCCCTGCTCACCTCAACTAGAGAAAGCCCGCACGCAGCAATGAAGACCCAACACAGCCAAAAATAAATTAATTAAATAAATAAATTTTAAAAAAAACACCTTAAGAACGTCATAAGCTTTAAAAGAAAAAAATAGTTCATACCTTTATATTGCTGAGTAGTATTCCATTTTTTATATATACCATAATTTGTTTATCCATTCTCCCGTTGAAGGGCATTTGCGTTGTTCCCAGTTTTCAATTAAGAATACAGCTGCTACAAACATTATATATAGACTCTTCTGCAAACGTGTTTCATTTCACTTGGGTAAATACCTAGTGGAATTGCTAGGTTATATGGTAAGTATATGTTCAACTTTATAATGTTTTCCATAGTAGATGTACCATTTTATATCCCAACCAGCAATGAAGGAGAGTTTCTTATGCCATGCATCCTACCCAGCACTTGGTATTATCAGTCTTTTTTTTAAAATTAATTTTTATTGGAGTACAGTTGCTTTACAACGTGTTAGCTTCTACTGCACAGCAAAATGAATCACCCATACATATACATATATGCCCTCCCTTTTGGATTTCCCTTCCATTTAGGACGCCACAGTGCATTAAGTAGAGTTCCCTGTGCTATGCAGTATGTTCCCCTCAGTTGTCTATTTTATACATAGTATATGTATCAATCCCAATCTCCCCATTCCTCCCACCCCACCCCGTTCCCCCTTGGTATCCATGCATTTCTTCTCTACGTTATGTCTGTGTCTCTATTTCTGCTTTGCAGATAAGGTCATCTATACCATTTTCCTAGAGTCCACCTATGTGCGTTAATATACGATATTTGTTTTTCTCTTTCTGACTTACTTCACTCTGTATGACACTCTCTAGGTCCATCTACGTCTCTACAAATGACCCAGTTTTGAGTTCTGGAGGCTAGGAGTCCAAAATCAAAGTGTCAGCACGGCCATGCTCCCTCTGAAACATGGAGGGGAAATCTTCCTTACCTCTTCCTAGTTTCTGGTGTTTGCCATCAGTCGTTGGTGTTCCTTGGCTTGTAGATGCAGTGTTCCAGTCACATGCATCTTCTTCCTGTGTGTTTGCACATCGTTTTCTCTCTGTGCTTATCGGTATCTGTGTCCAATTTCCCCTTTTTGTAAGGATACCAATCATATTGGATTGGGCCCCACCCTAATGACCTCATTGTTACTTGATTACCTCTGTAAAGATCCAATTTCCAAATAAGTTCACATTCTGAGGTACAAAAGGTTAGGAGTTCAATATACTTTCTTTGGGGGACACAATTCAACCCATGCCAGCACCATTTAGATTAACAGTAGATGAAGTAGATTGTTTGCAAAGGCCATACATAGTTCATGCCTCTGTGCAATGCAATTTTACTGTTCTTCCCCTCAAGGACTAGGGGCTATTTCCACCTTCCCCTACCTCCGGGCTTTTAGACTTGCTTTGACCAATAAAATGCAGTGGAAGTGATGTTATGCCACTGCTACGTCTACATCTCAAGATGCCTTGTAGCTTCCACTCTCTGTCCTACTGGCCTGAGACATCTTTGTGAATAAGTCTGAGAGAGGCTACTGGAGATGTCATTGGCTGGGGGGCTTCAGCCAACAGCCAGCACCAATTGTCAGGCATGTGACTGAGGCCATCTTGCACTGTGCAGACCCAGTTGAGCCTCTGGAAGCTGGTGCCGTAGCTGCATGTGTGACCTCAGACAAAACTAGCAGAACTGCCTAGCTGAGCTCAGCCCAAATTGCTGGCCTACAGAATCAAGAACAAACAGAATGATGGTTGTTTCAAGTGACTAAGTTTTGGAGTGATTTTTTTCCACAAGAAAGAAATGATTGCTGCTGTAGACCGGTTGTCAGAAGCTTGAGTCTTCTGTTGTTTACTATCTCAATCACCTCAGCTAAATCACTTAATTCTAAGAGCTCCTGCTTCTTTCTTTGTAAAAATGTAAAATGTGGATATTGCACTTATCTTTTGCCATAAGTTCCAGGTTTCAAGTTTTTAGTTCCAATTTAATAAAAACCCAACTCAAAGAGGTAAAAAGAATAAAAGGGATTTATCAGCATAAGTAACTGAAAAGTCCAGGGTCTGGTCTGGCTTCACGTAAGACTTAATCCAAGGATACAAGTGATGATATCAGAGGTTTGTTGGCCCCTACCACCCCCCTTTGCTTTTCTCTGTGTGTCCACTTCACCCCAAGCAGGCTCTTCTCAAGTCGGGACCTCCTTGCTTCTCAAGGCTGAAGTCTATCCAGTGCGGCAAAGCCAGGAGGAAGTTTAACTTTCATTGGAGCAGGCAGAAACATGTGGCCATCTCTAAGTCAATCAGGCCAGGGGGTTGAGATGGTCCAAACAGTCAGGCTGGGACAGGTGAGGTGAGCCAGTGAGGTGGAGAGGCAGAGGGTCGTGACGGAGGAAGACAGGGTTAGGCTTCCCAAGACCATCTGGGGAGATTAGCACAAAGGAAACTGGAATGCATTTACTAGAAGAAAAGAAATGGAAGCTGAGCAGGTAGAAAATAATGGATGTTCACTCCTTATTGCTTAAGCTTGTTGAGAAAATAACAGTAATAGTTTATGTTTATCAAATGCTTATTAGGCAACTGGCACTGCTCTAAGTACTTTACTCTTTTTAACTCCTTCTAATCTTGTCAATTTAAGAGTAGATATAGTTATTATTCCCTCTTTACACATGAGAAAACTGAGGCACTCAAATGATGAAAAGTTAAGTGGTTAAGTTGCCCAAAGTCAAGCAGATATAAGTATCAGAACCCAAATAGAATGGTTTGGGAGCTATTGCTTTTAACCACCAGTCAATACTCAAAATAGATCACCAGCACTATGGTAGGCAGAATTCTAAGATGATCCCCAAGATTCCTACCCCTGGTATATAATCCCCTCTTCTGAGAGTGGGTGAGACCTGTGAATGTAATAGGATAGTCACTCCTTAATTAGGTTACATCATATGGCAAAAGTGATGGTATTGTCATTCCCAAGACTCCTTCATAGCCAACTGGAGGGAGATTCTCCTGTTGGTTTTAAAGAGGTAAGCTGTTATTTTGTGAGGGGCCCACGTGGCTGGGACCTGAACGTGGCCTCTAGCTGAGACTTACTTCTAGCCAACAGCCAGCAAGAAAATAGGGACCTCCAGCCTACAACTACAAAGAACTAAATTCTTAAAAAACAAAACAAAACAAAAAAACTGAATTCTGTCAACAATCTGAATGAGTTTTGAAGAGGACCCTGAGCTCCAGATGAGAACCCCTGGCCAACATCTTGGTTTCAGCCTAGGGAGACCTGGAGCAGAGGACCCAGTTATGCTATGCCCCAACTTCTGACCTACGGAGCAGTGAGATAATAAACATGTATTGTATTGCTTTAAGACCCTAAGTTTGGGGATAATTTATTACCCAAACCAGCACCTGCTCTTTGCGGCCTTCTTATTTTCCCATGGGGTTCTCCACACCTTTTGTGGCACTCATACGACCCTTCACACCAACTGTCCTGGAGTGGTCACTGTATCGTGCAGCTCCCACATCACCTGGGGAGTTGTAATCAGCAGGTGAGAGCATTGTCAGGTCCACTCCCTGTCATTTTGTGCCACTGACACTTGATAGAGTGTCTGGTGTGTATGAGCTATTCTGTAATTGGTTGTAGAATGAATGAAAAGCCATCCCTTGTGGTATGCCTATAACATTCTACTTTATTATGGGAACTGATGGGGCCTGGGTTGTCGGAGGGTGCTTTCAAGAGCAGTTCCTGGTATACTTCAGCCTAGGGCCCCAGGATAGTCACCAGCCCAGACCTAATTTAATGTTAATTTTTAATGTGGGGCCTCCTATATTATGAGGGTAGTGATAATTCTCTCTCCAAACCCATTTGAGGTCTCTCCATCCCACATTTTAGTGTCTTCTCAAACCATCATTTCTTTGCCTTTTCACATCTGTGGAGGGAGACAGACCTGAGAATCTCAGCTCTGCTACTCACTAGCTAGGGATCCATTATTTCACTCCTCTGAGTATGTTTCCTTGTCTATAAATGGGCAAAATAATTCTTACTGCTGGCAGAACTGTTGTAAGGATTCTGAGAGTGTATCTGTACTTTGGAAGGTAAGCTCCATACAGGTCACAGGCCTGCCCTTTTTGCTCATGGCTGTGTTCCCAGTTGCCCCCTCCCTCCCTCCCTCAATAAGTGCTTAATAAATTTATGGAATGAACAGCTTAGATAAAGAATTTAGCACAATACCTGGTAGGTAGTAAGCATCCCACAAATGGCAGTTTTTATTACGTTATTTTGCAAAGGAGGAAACTCACCTGGGGATGTCTATCCAGGTGTTCTGTCCTGATTCAAATTCCACAGATTTCCCCATTTTATCACGCAATTTTTAATGAGGTAATCATACACGCAGGGGTCATAAGGACCTCTCTCAAAGCTCCCACTGACCAATGGACAGCCCTTAAATACAACACTCCCAAGAAAACTGACCCTCTCCCAGCATTTATGGGGGAGTCAGGATTCCAACAAAACCAGGAAGGACCAAATTCCAAAGCAAATAAACTCGACTCATTCCCCACCCTGGGGGAGGGTGTTCACCCCCGTTTTGCTAAAGATAGAGCGCCGGTCCTCCCGGGGAACTTCCTGGCTTTTATTAGTTCGTAATCCCAAATGTTAACTTTTCAAAGATTTTTCTTTTTTAAGTGTGGGTGTGAAAGTGTTTCCCTAATCACATCTTGCGGGAGGATCTGGAACATCTGTACATTATTTGAAAACCGAGCATCCGGTTCGGATGTTTGGGTGGGTGGGAGACCCTGCGTGGTGGGATGAGACAGCAGGGGCACGTTAAAAACAAGTCAAGATGGCTTTTAAACAGAGGCAGAAAAATTAGGCAAAAATTACAAATGGCTAATCACCTTGGCTCAATTACACGTTTAATCAATAGCCCTCATCCCCCACTTTTAGCACCGGCGTAAGGGGGAAAAATAGGGCGCTTAGAAGTCTAAGCGATAAAGATCTGTCTCACCAAGAGCCAAGGGACAAAACTCATTACAGATAAGCCCAGTCTTCCATTTCCCCCGGACGCCTCTCCATGATTGCTAAAGTGGTTGCCGCTCCCCGGGGTAGCTGCCAGGAAATCCGTCCTGCCCCGCGGCGCAGCTTTCACCCAGCCAGGGGTTAGAGGCGCACTTCCTGCACCCTCCCCACCAGCAGGCTGTGGTGCGGGAACCTTCCCTCCTCCCGTGGAGCGGCGAGTTGGGAAAACTCCGCCACTGATCCACCGTGGCGCGGGGAAAGGGTGTGTGGGACTCGAAAAGGCTGGTTTTTGCTAGCCTAGGATCGATATTTCTCCCCTCCCCCACCTCTCCCTGGCCGGGAACAAGACCAAAGGAAGCCCAAAAAGAAAAAAAAAAAAAAAAGAAAGAAAGAAATTAAACCCCAACGCGGAGCCCGAGTGCGAAGGCCGCTTGGCTTTGTTTCCAGGCAGGGGCATTCGCCGGGATGGGGGCGCGAGCAGGGAGTGAGCAGGGGGCGGGCAGGGCGCGCCCCACCGCGGTGCTGCCAGGGCGAAGACACTCAACATGAAACCTCCTCGCCCTATAAAGGCAGCAGGCCGCCCCCTCCTCTCCTCAAACTGGAGCCAGGGCCCCCCAAGTCTCGGATACGCGAGCAACGCAGACGGGGGCGGGGGAAACCTCGCCAAGCCCGCTCGCAGCGCGGCGTCTTTAAGAACTCGCAGGACTGGAATCTGGCAGAGACTCGCCGGTCCCGAAGGCAGTCGCTCTCCTCCCTCTCTCCGAGACCCGTCCGGAGCGGCCCCCAGCCCCGAAACTGCCCCAGATGACTCTGCAGCACCCGGGGCTGCGGGCGGGGAGAACCGGGTTGTGGGACGCCTGAGAGGTGGGAGCCGAGTGCGGCTGCTTTAAGAGCGCGGGGCGCGCGCGCCCGCCCGCCGCCGGCAGCCCGGCTGCGCGCCCTGGGGCGCGCGCCGCCGCCACCGCCGCCGCGCGCCCCTTGCTCGCTCGCTCGCCGGCTTTAAAGTCTCTGCCAGGATCCATGCTCACATGTTACTTCCTGTATGGAGGCATGGCTAGTTTCCAGCCCCGCGCTCCCCGATCCTCCCCAGCTCGCGCCAGAGCCACAACTTTCAGGAGCATGGACTGAAGGCGCCCTCGCCCCAGCGCCCCTCTGAGATCCTTTGTGTTTCCCTCGGTTTCCTCTGGCTGTTTCTATTTTGGGGGGCTCTTCGCTCCCCCCGCCTTTACCCTCCCCTTCCCCGCTCGCAAACATGCCTTCTTCCTTCCCCGGGCCCTGGAAGGAGCTGCCTGCCTGAAGCCCGGAGACGCAGCGCCGCGCTCATCCCCGCCGCCGCCCGCCGGCTCTCGGGCTGCTCTGCCGACTCAAGTTGGGGATCCTCGGCTGCTCGCCGCCGCCGCCGCCGCCGCCGCCGCCGCCTGCGGTCCTTGCCTACCCCGGGCCCCAGGCATCACCGCCGCCCGCCGACTTCTCGCCCTGCCCGCTCGGCTCGCTCCTTTTTGAACGGAAAGCAGCCCTTCTCCGCCGAGGATCGTCCCCAGCGTGGCTCCGCGTTCTCGGTCACTTTTTGAGATTTTCCGGGGGGCGCTCGGCGGCTTCCCGGATTCCAGGGGGACTCGGTCCGCCGAGCGCGGGGGCCCAGTAGAGCGGACTAGCAGGGGAAGAGCCCGGGCTTAGCGGAGGCTTACACCGAGGCAAGAACTTATTCAACAAGTTTACCCCCCCTGCTTTTTTCTTTTCGATGTGCGTTTTCGGACATGCGGAGGTTACTGGAACCGTGTTGGTGGATTTTGTTCCTGAAAATCACCAGTTCCGTGCTCCATTATGTCGTGTGCTTCCCCGGTGAGTGCCGGCCGCCGAGGGGACGCGGCCCTGGCCAGCGCGCGCGGGGGATGCGGAGTTGCCGCCGGGGCATGGAGCTCGGGTGCCCGTCCCGGGGACCCCGGAGAGGGTGGAGGGGGGTCGACGCCCGCGGAGGAGAGAGGGAGCCGCTCCGCTGGGTCTGGCGGCGTAATTAGGCAGGCTGGTGGTTGGGCAGGGTGGAAGCAGGGGCTGGCCGGGGAGGGGGACAGGGGCCGCAGGAGTCTGTCTCTCGCTCGGGTTTAGGGGGCCTGGGGGAGTCGGAGTCAGGAGAAAAGAAGACTCGTTCTGTTGACCCGCCGCTGTTCGGGAGAGCTAGCGCTCTGGGGCTGTTGGGGAGATTGGGGCCATGGGGAGTATGTCTCTGTGGGTTTGGGGGGCCCAGGGTGCGTCCGTCGCTCAGGCGAGGATTGAAGGGATTCAGAAGGGGGGGGCTTGATTTGCTGCTCCCCGACTCTTTGGAGAGGCTAGTGTTCGGGGACTGGAAGCTGGAGGCTGGCCGTGGCGGACTGGGGACGTTGGGAGCAGGGTGCATTCTGGTCTCGGGGGTCAGGGACGACCCTGGCTCGAAGCTGGGGCACGGGCTGAGCTTCGGTGCCGGCGCGATGGAGCCTTCCTGGGCGCGGGGGCCTGGGCGCGGTGGGAGGGCAGGGAGCAGGCGGTTTAGGGAAATTCGTGGTTCCCCCAGCCCGGGCCCGTGGCCCCTTTATCCCCCAACTCTGCTTGGCTGGGCTGCTCGGATCGGGGCGGGGGGGGGGGGGGCGGGTCGGCGGCTGGGTTGCTGTTCGTGCCGGGGCAGATTTTTTTCTGTCTCGCGCCCTGCCTACCTTCATCTTTACCCTTTTGCAGGCTGTTCGCGGCTGGCAGACCCAGACCCGCTCTTTTCTGGTCGGGTTAAGACAGGAACAGTATTGGCCATTGATGAAGATAATAAATCACCGCACGTAGCGGTGTGCGGCTCGGCGACCCTCCACTTCCAGCCCTCCACCGGTCGACCCCCCCTTTCTCTTTCCACTAGGGGAGGGCAGAAGCCAGCCAGCTGTCTCCCTCTTTCTTCTTGTAGCCTCCCCTTTCCCCCCAGGCTGCAGCCCCGAGCTCCCTTCGGTCTGTCCGGCCCCCTCCCCCAGGTGGAGGCCTCGTCCTGTGCCCTAGTCGGGGAAGGGGTGGGAAGAAGGGAGCGATTCGTTTTTCATCCTTTGCTCTCCTAAGGACAGGGAACCCCCCCCCCCCCCCCCGTTTTTCTGCCTTCTCATCCACCAGCTCCTGGATATTCGGAGGAGGGTGCGATCCAGAAAAAAAGGAACCTGCCCCCCGATGTTTCTGCTCCCCCTTGTCATAGCCGCCTGTCCCCGGGTGGCCCGAGCGCACGGTTTTGGTGCACCGGGTCCCCCAGCTCCGTCGTGCGCCCTGGAGGAGGTCGCGGGCGCTCTTGCTGCCCTCGGGGACTGGCAGCGAGTTTCCCCTTTGCAGGCACGGGGGTGGCCTCGAGGGGCAGAGAGGCAAAGCACTGTCTTTTCTTCGGGCACCTCGCATTTCCCTCTGCGCATTCTCCTGTCCCTGGAACCGCATGGAACTCCGGCCACAGCCCAGAACCCCAGCTCGGATGCCGAGCGAGGACGTGCGTTCACACTCACCCGAGGCCTGGGGTTTGCTCACCAGGGTCCTGCCTCCACTGGGACCCGGGGGCGCTGTGGACATTTACCCTTAAACATCTCCCTTGCTTCCCCAGTGCTCAGTATTTGTGTTAATCATTGCTCCTCCTAGACTTTTTTCTTTGTCGTGGACTTGCCGGCTGAGTGGGTTCAGGTGCACACTGGGGTTGAGCTTCGTAAGGGTCACGTTTTAATGGGGTGAGTGGGAGGCAGCAGGGGAGCAGCCTTGCGAAATACGAGGAATTTCTAATTCCACTTTTGGCCTTCTCCTTACACTCGGGTGTGCAGTCAGTGGGCCGAGCCGCGATTTCTTTTTCCTGATGTGTGAGGAAGCCCTTGAAATCCAAAATGGGACCACCAGTGATGCCGCCTGCGTCGGGCTGGGACAGTTTTCGTCTTCCACATTTTCTATGCGTGCTCACGCTACGAGGTAAATAGCCCATTCCGTGGTTCGGGAGCCGAAGGGTGTCGGAAAGGGAAGGGGCAGTAGTGCGAGGCGCGGGTAAGGAGGGTTGTGGTTTGGGAAAGTGCGCCCGGAGAGGGTGCAGCAGCAGCCTTTGCAACCAAAGTTAAAATGTCAAGAGCCGGAGACGCCTGCTTTCCATTTTCCGAAACTGCCGCGACACTGCTGGACCTCAGGGGGCGCCCCCGAGCCACTCGTCAGGCTCCCGCCACCTCCACCCGCCTAGGTGCCGTGGGGCCGCGGTGGGATGAGGCTGGGGCTGGAGGCTGGGCCGCTGCAGATGCGCCTGGGAGGGGAGAGGCGGCCTCAGCTCCGCCCTGGTGCTCCTGGGCGGCTCTCAACCGCTGGGGACCCGAGTTCGCTTTGGGACGCCCCTTCTTGGCAGCCCTGACCTGGGAAGGCTTTATCTGGTTGACACGAGGGACAAAGATGCTTCTGGTGTTGGATTAGGTTCCTCCTTGTGACATCTTCACCAAAATCCCTTGTTGGTTATTTTGTTTGTTTCCTCAGAATCGTGCTAACTTTTCTGATACATTTGTTCTCAGCTCCTGTGAAAGATACAGGGTAACTTTAATTTGGAAGGGTTTTGCAAACATTGCCCTGGCCTGAGTCTTTCCCCAGAGGATGGGAAACAGTGGCTTTTAGTCTCTCAACAACAGTATGGCAGGTGTGGGACCCTTGTCGCCATTAATGTTTCAACGGATGTTTCCATTTCCAGAGCACAAGTGTTATCAACATGATGTAGTGCATAGGACGTTGTTTTCTGACATCTAAAAAAAATATTATGGAAAAATTTATGAAAATGGAAAAATATAATGGGCCCCTGTGAACCCCCTACTCAGCTGTAACAGTTACAACTCAATTTTCCCTCTTCCATTGCCCACCCCATCCTCCCCAACACCTCATTATTTTAAAGCAAATCTTACACACAGTTCATTTAAGCATTGGGTGTATATGTTTCTAATCATTGAGAATTTAAGTGCCTCCAACAGCAAATAAATTATGTTATTTGGAAGGGTTAACATTTTGTGCATTTTACATTCTTAAGCTATTCAGCAGAAACTAAATTTTTTTTTTTAATTGACTTCTCTTTCTGCCCTCAGAGTTGAAACCCTTCTCTTTGATTCTGATATGTTTTGTACAGTAATGACATTACATCTAGGAGGCTGATGTTGGAAACATTTCAGATGGGTAAGCTCTGCTGTGTACCTTGGATGTGTCAGAATCGGAGGATCTGTGATTGATGTCCTGCGAATCTCCCTCTGAGCTGTCTCTTGGTGTATTTGCATGTACATGCTTTAGTCCTGATGGACATCCTTTATGGCCTTATTAGAAAAACGCAGAAGTAACATATTTGTAAGTCAGCAATCTTACTCTTCAGGGATGGGGTGAGAAACCATGCCCCCCCAGCCCCTTCCCCAAAGTGTCTTATTTGAAAATGGAGGATCTTTGTCCAGTCTTGAAACTTGGTCCCTCTAATGCAGTCATGGAATAAAATTTTCGATGTTTCCTTCTAAACAGTGTTCATATTACAGAGTTGATGAAGACTATTAGTACAAATAGGCATGACAGGACCTTTTGGAAGTAGGGAAGTTGCTGTTGCCACAGGCAGAATGGTTATTGGAAAGGTTGGCTGAAATGAGAAAAAGAACTAACCAGTTGTGAAGCTCTGGGCATCTCCCCTTAATTATGGACCCGTTTTCACAGAATAAAAGATAACATTGTTTAAATGAGGCAGTATGGGGAATGCTGATGATTTAACATAGCAAAATAAAACAAAAACCCTTTCTGATTCATCTTTCTATTCTGAAAAACTCCCAAGTTAATGTAGTATAATCAGTTACATATCACTGCACTAATTGAAATGAACTTTCTTGCCTTTTATGAAAGAGCATTTAAAATGCCCCAGAACAATTATTATTAGGGATCCCCTCCTACTTCCTTACCCCTCCCTCATTTTCCTGGAAACTTCTTGACCAAAAGGACAGTCTGGACACATTAGCCATACCTAGGTGAGGAAAGCAATTAAGTGTTGCTAGTGCTTTGTTGCTTTACCTCTCTCCTTTTATGGTGAAAGGTGTTTTTTTGTTTTTTTTTTTTTCTTTTAAATCTGAATATACCTTCAGCATTCTACTCAAAGCATGCAGGACAATGCAATGTCATTCCTAAGCAGGATAAAGTTGTAATATGGGTGTGCATTCTGAGTTTCAAGAATGAAAAAAAGTTGTGATTAACACTTTAATTCTAGGGCATATCTTTCATGTAGTCACATTTCATAAATCAGACTTTATGGGAGAAATTCAAAGCATCTGAAGTTATCTCAAAAGTGCTTGACACCCCCCCCCCCCCCAGTAAGCTCTTGGTGGGCTTTGGTTATAGGTTGACCATTATCAGGTGAGGGGCGGTAATGAGCGAAGCTGCGTTTTTGGCTGGCTGTGTAAAGAATAAAAGGTCTGTGTATCTAACAATATAAAGGAAGCCAAGGAGACGTGCCCTGCCTCCACTTTTAGTTCTCCGTCTGAGCTTGATCTGGGCAAAGCTGGTAGCTACTGAGGGAGGGGCTCAGGAAAGTGAGAATGTTCTTCTGAGAATAGCCTGCCCCCAACAGGCGGTGAGAGCTGCTTGTGGAATTCCATGGGCCGTTGCTGAATTTGAACCAGAATGAGGTTGTCTTGGTACACGTTAGGCCCTCAGTAAGTATTCCCAAATGATTAAATGATCCCATACCTTTGTTTGCCTGTCTGAGAAATGGAAGTGACCATCTTGCTTGTAAAAGACCCAATTCCAGAACTGTGGCAGTGTTCTGTGCACTCAGAAGAGCAAATGCACATCTGTAAAAAAAGTTCTCTGTTACTGACTTTGCTTTGACTTTTTATTTTTTATTTGTTTACATGGAGTTCTAACCAAAAAAATCACTCCAAAAATGATGCATGTTTTTAAATACCGTTTACCTCTCCTTGCTTTTTTCGTACAATTCCTTTTTGTCTCAGATTTTCAAGACAAAGGAATTGTTAATGTCTCTTAAAAAAAAAAAGTTTGGAAGTAATGTAGGTGAATTTCGTTTTCAGAAAAGCCTGTGATGATTGAAATATGTAACTGATAAGTTTGTGGTTTTTTCCTATTATGAGAAGCACTGTGAGGTTTATCAGTGATGGCTGTGCAAGATCGCTTGAGGTAGCTAGAGGGCTTCATGAGCAGTTGTCTCCTTTTATAGGGACACCTATAATTGGAGGGGCCATTTCATCTGGTATGACTCGTAGCAAAATGTTTGGTGTTTTGACAGAAAAAATATATGATCTTTGTGAGTTGGTTTGCCAGGCCTATGCAGTCTCAAAATTTTTATGACTACAGCACTTGATATGATTATCTTTTAAAAAAACCATTGTAAAAAGTGCTCTTAGGGCTGGGTGGGGGAATGCCAGTCAGCTAACCAGGTTCCAGATGTGCCCGGTTTCTCTTTTCGGAGCCCCCTTAACTGAATTGGGTGGTGTTCCTGCTGCTCTTGGGGTGGAGGGTGGGAGGCCAACTTCCACACTGAAGGAGGATCACTGTACTGTTTTATCTGCGTATGAAAAGGAGAAATCTTTTAGGAGCCTAGAACTTGTTAATACTTTTTATTTCCTTTCTGAACCAGGTAGCTATGGAAAGTTGTTTAAAATATATCAGAATATCATCTCGAGCCAATCGGCCTCTGCCATTACTAGCTGTGCTGCTTTAGACAAGTTACTTAACTTCTCTGTGCCTCACTTTTTTGCCCTCTCTTTCTCTGCAAATTGGCATAGTGATAGGACCCTGACTCCTAAGGTCTTCGTGCGGCTTGAATGAGAATGCATGCTAAAGGACTTAGCACAGTGCATGGTAAATAGTAAGTGCTCAATAAATTAACCATTTTTTGTGTGTGTGTGTTAGAGAGATTTGGGTAGGAATATAGAGAAAGAAGAAAATTGAACTGAAAAAGACAATTATATGTAAAAACAAAAACATTTTCAAAAAATTTATATAAACGTGCATGATAATTTTTGTGCCTGGATTTGTTCTTGAGGGCGAGGGAGGCTGGCATGAGAGCATCCCATGTATAATTAGTAAAATGGTTACATTTTGAGGTTTAAAGAAATGAGAAAGCCTCCGTGAAGTCTGAGATAACCTCCTTGCTCACATCGCAAAGGAGGTCTCCTCTTTCCCTGCTTAAAAGGTGAAAAATGTTTTCTGCAGGCTTAAAATGTACCATGCAAGATCCCTGTGTGGTGTTATCCTCTGTAGAAAGAGTTGCTTGGTCCTGCACCCTGGAATGCCCATCCCCCTTGTAAGGCCTGCTGTGCTGTGTGGTAACCAAGGAGGAATGGGTCTACCTTTGACTGTCATTTCTGGGTTTTAATTGTGTGCCACTAATGGGAAACAAACAGTAGTCTTTGGGTGTTGCTTTTATTTTGTACTTGTGTGACACTTGAACACACGTATGCCCTTGTCTCCATATCTTCATGGATTCAGACCTGCAGAGTATACAAGAGAGAACCACACACTGTGCGTGCAAAGCTCCTGCCCTCTAATCAGTTTTTTTGCAAACAGAAATCAGCATGATGGTTTTCTGACCAAACAACAAAATGATTTTAAACTACTCGACTTAGCTATTTTGGGGCTGTAGCAAAGTGACACAGTTGGCTGCCGAAATCTAGCAACTAAAAATGAAGCAATGAAAGCATAGTTCATGGAATATGTAACACTTCCATGTAAGAAAATAGGACAACTGCTCTTATTTTTGGGTCTGTGATACTATTTTCTTAACAAGGAGAGGGAAGCAGGTTGTCAATTGATACTGCAGTGGGTATACTTTTGAGGAATTCATACGCGTTATTAGATGAATCCAAGAGGTGTTTGAATTCTGACACCATTGCAGCCACATGAATTCCACAGTGCACTTAAATCAGATAAACTCATCAATTTGGAGTAATTTGGGTAGGAGACACAGCCATTAGCCATTTACCAAACATAAAAGCATAGTCCAGATTAGTGAGGAAATGTCATCGACTTTTCAAGAGTCAAGTTAGTCACGAATCATCAGTAGGATTCATTTACAAAGCGATGGTTATTTATAAAAAATGAGTTCTGTTCGTTTTTTAAAATATATCATTTTTCCTGAAGTGTTTCAATTCAGTGAGTGGAGGTTAAGAGCCATAGTCTTGGCCTTGGCTATGTTACTGGGTAGCTGGCATTTCACTATGTCACTGGGCAAATTCCTCAACATCCTGTGGAAGTGGGGTTGGGTGGTAGTGGGGGTCTGGGAGACCTCAGAGGTCCAGGTTGAAATTCTTGATCTGTTGTAGCAGTGTTATGTTGAGCAAATGGGCCTCATTTTTTGAATCTCTAAAATGGGAACAATGGTTATAAGAGCCCATACTCACCAAGCACTTGCCATGATCTAGCCGCTGTGTCTGAGCTTCTTATATGCCTTTAATCCTCTCTGGAAGAAACCGTGAGTATCCTTACTTTAGGATGAGGAAACTAAACCCAAAAGGAGGTTGTCAGTTGTTCAAGGTCACCTTTGTTGGGGGGGTAGGTAAAATATGTCTCTCTAGTTGTCTCTCAGAATTATTTTGAGTCAGGGACTTCCCTGGTGGTGCAGTGGTTAAGAATCTGCCTGCCAGTGTAGGGGACACAGGTTCGATCCCCGGTCTGGGAGGATCCCACATTCCGAGGAGCAACTAAACCCGTGCGCCACAGCTACTTAGCCTGTGCTCTAGAGCCCGCGAGCCACAACTACTGAGCCCGCGTGCCTAGAGCCCGTGTTCTGCAACAAGAGAAGCCACCGCAATGAGAAGCCCGCGCACCGCAACAAAGAGTAGTCCCCGCTCGCCGGGAAAGCCCGCGTGAAGCAAGGAAGACCCAAAGCAGACAAAGATAAATAAATAAATGGGAAAAAAAAAAAAAAGAATTATTTCGAGTCAGAATGGTTGCTGTTCATTTGGAAGATGTTTTTCCTAATTGCACAGGAAGGCCGGTTAAAAGACAGACCCAGCCGTTTGTATTTGACACTACTATTCCCATATAAGCAAGTACCATAAACACTGGGTGAAATAAAGGTGTTTTCCTGTATTTGCTACAATTAAATAAGGAAGTAAGGCAATTACTATAGCATTTTATTTGGTTACATTGAAGAGATGACCTTTCTGCAAATTACTTTAGCTTCTGAATAAGCTGGTAATAACTGTGAATAGAGTGAGTTTGCTGTTGGTGAGTTTTTCTGAATCCTCTTCAAAAAGATCTAAATTCATTTAGTTTATAATTTGAGAACTTTCGTCTGGGGCGTTGAATATGGTTATGTTATAATAATGGGTTATTATTGTCATCCCATGTACCATTTGAGTGTGGCCTGCAGGCTCTGCATTATGACTTCAGGAAAATGTCTAAGGGAGTTGTGCTTGGCACGAGATGGTTTGGGTTCTGGATTTTTTCTCTGGAGTTTAGAACTAGCCATGGAAGCCCACCAAGCCAGCTGTGGGATCTGGGCAAGACCCTCAGTTTCTTTGGGGTTGTTTTCCTCACCCTTAACTAAATGGCTTCTAAAATTCTTCCGGAATTTTTAGGGATTGTTGATTACACACTGGGTGGTTTGGGAGGTTGTGGCCTTTCTGCAATACACAACTCAGATTCCCAGCCCATATTGTAATGTGATTTGTGAGGGGTCCTTCCGGTTAGCTTTACTCTGAGAGTTTGCTTTTTAAGGCGTTAAGAACCCTTTGATTATTTCGCAAACCCTGCTGCACAATATCCTGGGCGAGTTAACAAACAAGGTAGTGAGTGGATCTTGGTTAATGAAATGCCTGTAAGCTATTTTTTTTTTTAAACAGGAAACCTGATTTCTCCTGGAGTCCAGGTTAAAAAAAAAGGAAAAAAGGAAGTTTGCTCATGCCAATGAAGTTATGCCTGGATTTTAAAACTATTGAATGTGATTTAGGATTGGGATGGTGGTGGCAGGATTCTTTATCTAAAAAGAAATCCCCAAGGTAGTTCCTGAGCTTACTCTGGAAAAGAGGAATGGAGAAAGGACAGTCATTCGGGTTATTTGGAGCTCTGCAGGGGACCTCTGGCCAGCAGGTGCTCTGTTTGGCCATATTGTGTTGAAAAAAAGTTGAATTAAAAAACGGGGCATTTCTCATTCATGTCATCAAGTGTATCCTGAATGCCTGCAGCGTGCCAGGCGCTGGGGAGACAGTGGTGACCAAAACGGATGGAGACTCCTGCCCTCACGGGGGCTTCTCATAAACGTCTGCGCAACTCCTGGAAAATTGGAAGGTATAGCAACGTAGGGCATGTGTCTTGCTGGGTGACAGCAGTAAGCTGGAATTAAATAGTGGCTGCCCCTTGAGCTGGGGCCCTCACCTGGCCCGCAGTGGTTATTTACAATTCTCAGCTGATCTCTGGAGGTGTTTGCCACCTGCATAGGTGATTTCTAGATTTCTACCCGAGGGACACTTTTTTTTTTCTCTTTTTCTTTTTTTGCTGTTGTTTGTTTGGGGTTTTGATTGCCTGGATTGCTTGTGTGTGTATGTGTATGTGTGCGCATGCGCTAGCGCAGCCACGTGCATCATTGGCTGATGAAGTGGCGCTCTTCCTATGGGTCTGAAGTTCACCTCTCCTGGCTGTGTTGTTTTTTTGGCTCTGCACATAGCCTGCTGCTTGGATCCTTCATAATAATGTGGCAGGTTTACTGCTGATCTAAATTGCTGTTGGCTTGTTCAATTTTAAAAAGTTTCTCATTTAAGAACTAGTGCCCTTGGTCACTTTCTTGTTACCAAACTCCCCAAGAAGGGCATGATATGGGGGGTAAGAGAGGGAAGGCCAGTGACCAATACAGTAGAATCTAGTAAATTAATATTGGAGATGTCACCTTAGTGGGTCCCTTGCCAAAGAGCTTAATTTTTTCATATAATCTCCCTGGTCTAATAATTTTTTGCATGTGACACATGTATGGATTTTTAATCTGTGTTGGAAATATCACATATCTTAATTCATCCAACAACAACATAGGAAAACCTGAACTTTGGGTGGAGTAGTGTGTCCAGCTTTTGGTATGGGCATTTGGAAGATTTGAGGAGGTAATTTCTTCACCCTAATTCCAGCACATGTTCTTTAAATAGTCATTATAATATATGGTACATCTGTGTGAATTGTTCGTGTATGACTCAGAGCCTAATTAGGCTCTATGCCCTTTGAGGGCGAGACCTCAGTCCTTCCACCTGCTCAATCCTCAGTATCTAGGTGTTGGTAGTCATTTTTGAGCACTGAGAGAATGAGCAGCTAATGCTCTCTAGAACACTTACAGGACATTTTACAAGACAGTAATAATATCATTGTATGTGTTTTCCAGAAATGTCACATTGCATCCTCTTAAGAGACATGATATCCAAGGTCAACATCTTTCTTAAGAGAACTCAGAGTTTATATATATTGTCATGGTGTTTGAAGTCCATCTTTAAAAACGGAGAAGCTAAATTTGTACTTCCTATTACTGGTCACCAGGGTATCTATTGCTGAAAATGATATATTCTAATTAGGGGTCAGATGTCTCATGGGGCAGCAGGGTTAGGTTTTGATGGTCACAAACCTTTTTTTTTTTCTCTCTTGTGGAATAATTTAGGCTAAATTCTGTGAATCTGGTGTTCATTTGCATCAGAAATGACCTTGGCTGTAGGGTTGATGCAGGAGAAGTAGGCCGTCTCATTTCTGCTTTGGTTGTCCTGGTGACGGTGACAGTGACACAAGGTAGGTAGAGGGCAGCAGAACTTGCTTGAGCTGACTGTAGAGCGTGAAGATGAATGTTGATCTGTTGCCTGGTAATGGCTTTGGGCAGGTTGGTCTAGGAGAAGGGCTTGCCTGAACTGACCATTTGGGCTTGCTTGACAGGTATCGGTTGACCATGTTGTCTAATGCCCTTGGTTAAACAGGTGTTAGCTGTGCATCATGTCAGTCCAAATGTGCTTAGGCATAAGTTAAGTTTCCCAGCACACATCGCTACTCGGTGCCTGCCCTCTTTTATTCGTCTCTCAGCCAGTTGTTTTCTCTTCCAAAACTAGTCATTTTCTCTGCTTACGTGTGTGCAGAGGCCACGTGTGGAGGGTGCGGAAAATCACTTGACAGTTTTAGGCATCAGCCCCTCATTTTCTCAATTGGTCAATTTGCGCAGAAACTGCTGAAATTATTTTATGTGATAGAGGGTGGGTGACTCTGGCATTAGAGTTCTTTCTGGACCTTTTTAGGATGTGCTTTTTAAAAGAAAAACGTCTCAGTTACTGCAGTGTATTAACTGATGTGAGGGACCTGCTGGTTCCTGAGGTTTGTGCCTTCACTCGAGATGCCGAGTCGAGGGAAAATTGATTTCTGGAGAAGCTGGGGGAACCGTAAGCACTCTGACCAGATAAACAAAGCAGTCTGTGGAAATAACTCTCAGATGCCTAGGGACCTTTAACAGGGTTTTGAGGAAATGAGACTTAAGATGGGTGGATTCAGATGAAAGAGGCCAGTGGCAAATGCATGTTTTTGGAATTGCACAGATCTGTCAGTCAAGTTAACTGGCTGAAGTTAGTGAATCTGAGCCTTGTCCTGTACTAACTTGGGTCTGTACCTACTTGATTGTTTTTCTCATCTGTAGAATGGGAGTTTCAATATCCCAGAGTCCTTGCGAACATGGAATGAGATCCTGTGCGCAAAGCACCAGGAAAGCATTAGGCGCATAGGACGGTATCAGTGGTACCTGTTTTTAATAGCTGTTGCTTAAGATTTATGAAAGAAGTGCTTGCATAACTATGCCCTCAGTTAACACCATGCAACCCTAAGAAAAGGTGGGAGGGCTGGAACTTGGGGAGAGGAGAGATCCCGCAGTTAATGAAGTAGTGGGATCAGAATTTGAATTTGGCTTTTTGGATGATATTATGTTCCTTCTCTGCTGGCAGAGTAGGTGGTGGATGAATTAAGGCACACGTGACCACTCAGGAACATTGTCTATTGACGGAGATGTATTAAAAGGTCTATTAGGTTTTAATTTGCCCTAAATACCCCCTGCTTGAAGGATCAGGCTTAGGTTACCCTTGGTATTCTCATTACTGAAATTATCTGTGTGGGTAAGATGTACATGCCTTGCTGTATCTCTGTTAATGTGGGACCCTTCGCGTGCTCTGCGTGCATGCAGATAGAAACATTCAGTGAAAGTCTGTAGCACGTGTGTTTGTATTCTCTTGCCCCTGTGTTTTTTTGCAGTTTTTCTACACAGGGATTGCAAATTGACATGTGAGGCCCTTCATCTTTACCCATAGCCATGGCAGACATTGCTAATTGATCACGGAACTCTTTCCTGCTAAGGCCTGCCGGAACTGGGGGTTAGAATCCTTTGTAAGAGTTGGCCTGGGAGAGGACTTTTGTGCCATCCCTGTGCTATACTGAGACATGTTAGTCAACCTGTGAAAATAGCATTTAGAGAGGCATATCCAAGGGGCTTTTATATCCTTGCAAATAGGTTTGCTGCTATACAGGCAATTTTTAAGCCATACAGCTATTTTGAATTTGACCTGAAACAGCAGGTATCAATAGCAAGTACCTGTGCAAAGGCTTCCTGATCCATGAAATTGATTTGGGCTCATACTTGACTCACATTCATTTATTCAGGGGGAAAAAAGTCCAGTCTCTTGATGGTGGTTGCATCATATTCTAATGGGTAAGCTTTACTAATGGAGGTTTAGGGATCTAAAATTAGTTGCTTATTTTTTCATTTCTTCAAAGCCCAGAGGTTCTGCATCAGATGATGGCTCTTTTAGGACTGTTTATATTCCAAAGTGACACCTTTTTGAATTCTTAGCTGTTTAAGTAAGTGTTACATATGGGCTTGGTAACAACGGTTTTCAAAACTGTGACTGCCTAAATGGGCCCTTTCCCCCTGTTGCTTATACCTGGTAAAGTACCTTGTGTTTACTCTGAATACATTCGTTGTTACCTTTAGGGTAGCTTGTTTCTCAAAATTTGAGCTGTCCTCTGATCAGTATTATGTTTGATAAGGAAATTGGAGAGCAGGGATAAAAGGCAAAAGGAATTCTTTCGTGAAGCTGACATCAGATAAATTTGTGGTGTTGGTAATATACCAAGTACTTGGATGACATCAAGTGAGCCCATATTTGTTTCCTGGGTGTGGATTTTCCCCCTAAAGGTCCCTTCTAATGTTGAGCCTTAGCTAATTTACTGTGAAATATCTGTAGAGCTGTGCTGTCCAGTATGGGAACCCCCAGCCATATGTGGTCATTGAGCACTTGGCATGTGACTTGTCCAAATTGAGATGTGTTTTAAGTGTAAAATACACACTGGATTTCCAAGACATATGGAAGAAGTATGTAAAATATCTCATTAAAATTTTACATTGTCTATTGAAATGATAATGTTTTAGATATATAGAGTTAAGTGGACTATATTAAGAGTAATATCACCTGTTTCTTTTTACTGTTTCATGTGACTGTCATAAAATTTAAAATTATATATGTGGCTCCCATTCGTGGCTTGCACTGTATTTTTATCGGATAGCGCCGGTTTAGGGCGCTCCTTCAGACCTTACCTGACCTTTCACAAGAACATTTCATAACTGCAGTCCCCTGTGTGACAGCGATCACATTTTCCATCCCTGCCCCTTGAAAACACAGGACCAGGAGAGACCCTTGTCATTGATGGAGAGAGTTGCCTTCTGGGAGGCACAGGCACTAGGAAGCACTGGAGTCTGGGTGATATCAGGATAGAGGGCTGTGGCTTTGTTTGCCCATCTGTGAAATGGGTTAATAGTCCCTGCTCCACAAATTTGTTGAAGGAGTAAATGAGGTAAGTCATGGAATGTGTTTGGCACAGGCCTGGCAAATAGGAAGCACTTGAGAATAATAGCCGTTATTGTTTTAGCTCCTGAGTGGGCATTTAGCAGAGCTCCTGGCTTCCATTTCTCCCCATTCTGGTTCCCGTTGGTG
This sequence comes from Eschrichtius robustus, assembly GCF_028021215.1. Classification (NCBI taxonomy): domain Eukaryota; kingdom Metazoa; phylum Chordata; class Mammalia; order Artiodactyla; family Eschrichtiidae; genus Eschrichtius; species Eschrichtius robustus. Next base: position 28,260,363 of record NC_090835.1, on the reverse strand, counting down.
ATGCCTTGTGGGACCTGTGGAGGGTTGCAGACAGGCCTGCATGCTTTTAAGACACCAGCCTCTGCTGCCTAGGAAATCCAGGACTGCGTAGAATACCTTGAGCATTCTGATTGCACTCTTGCTCAGCAATTCGAAAAGCAGAGGGGACCTTAGAGATCTTCGGAGATTGCCAGTGGCCTGCAGAAGTTCCCTGACAAGAGTGCTAATGGGTCGTAGCGCCCATGCCCTCCTGCCAGGTGGAAGAGGCCATAGAATCTTTCCTCACACAGTCTCCCAGGCCTGTGTATTTACTCTCCTGGGTATTTGGTTTTATTGTGGCCCAAGTTCCTGTTTCTGGCCGATCTCATACCAGATCCAAGCACTGAACTCTGGGTTATTACCAGGAAGTTGTCCAAGCTTTGCCACAGCTGTGGATTTGTTGAGATGGGTCGGGGGGTTGTCTCTGTGTTAGTATAGTAGAGACACATCCAAAACATCTCTAGAGGATGTTTGATTCCTTCCTACAACAGAATGTTAAAATGAAAGGCTCTTCCAAGTAGAGTAGATATTCTGTACTTGCCAACCTGCTGCTGAATTTGGACGTGGAAAATAGGGAGAATGTGAGAGACATAAACACACTTCCATCAGGAAGCTCAGGTCCGCCTACAAGGGTTTCTAGCCAGGGTCCTGTGTATCAGTGCACATCTGCAGGCCAAGAACTTGGGCGAGGGTGGCCGCTGCTGGGGAGGGAAGAAGCGAGTTGGCTGGGAAAATCCATCCCTGTTTAATTGTTCTTCAGGTTCTGGATGGGGCTGCTTCCTTCCCAGGGAACAATTGGCAGGGTGGTCACATACCCTTTGTTTGGTGCAGCCGATAAGAATCTGGGTTTCAGTTTTAAGTTCTTTTATGAGGGATAAACAAGGATGTTGAAGTCTTCAAGTGAGGGTGTTGAAGGAGTGTCAGTGGGTCCTCAGGCCCCGCCCTGAGCCTGCCTTGGAAACCCAGGGGAGGGGTGATGAGAGCAGCTGTGTGTGACCACGTGGGAAGGGGAAGATAAAGGAGCTCCCTGAGGACTTTCTCATTCTCTTTGGCAGAGCCAGATTTCAGAGTGACTCTTAAAGGAAAATAGTCCACCAGACCTTTCTGTCCACACAGAGTTTTAGTATTTCTCTTGAGTTACCAAGGCAAATCCCTTTTTAGGGATGGTGTGATCGCCTGTGTCTGCTGCTACTGACAGCTGCCCCCCTCCCTGTCCTTTCACGAGGTCTGGGAATTTTATTCCTTGGTAGTGTTTCCTGCTTCAAGCCCTGATTTCTACGATGAACACCTCTGTGCCCAGCCAGTCTTGCAGGGAAGAGGGAGGGTGTCTGGAAATTCTGCTGTTACTCCTTCTGCAGGTGTGTCGCACTGTGGCGTGGCCATTGATTGAGCACCTACTATGAGCGTGGTGGGCCTCTTGCTAGGCGCTGGACACACCTTATCTGAAATTCATCCTTGTGCTTCCCAGGTGAGCACATGGAAGTTTTGCTTAATTAAGAAACTTACCCAGCATCAGATACTTTTGAAAGTGGTGGACCCAGGCTTCTGACTCCAAAGCCATCCATCTTTTTCCTAACAACATGGTACTTCTATTCATACATAGATGAATGTGCCGGCTTGGCACATCTTGTGAATTGCACTTACTGGACTGAACTCTGGGTACTTTTAAGACTGATAGCCGGGTTCTGAAAAGGGGAAAGGCCAGGTGATTGAAGATTGAAGGCCAAGTTGGACAGATGTCTAAATTCTTTCATACTTGGCCACTGTACGGGATCAAGGCTTTGTATGTATTCTGACATAAGGTTGATGAAATGCTAGAGTGCATTTTAAACTCTAAATGATATGTGTGTTAACAGAAGTAAGGGAAAAAAAGCCTTACTGGGTAAGTGTATTTTCTTCCTGTGGCCAAGAATAAAGTAAGGGACTTAAAGATTATTATTTTCTTTTGGCTACAGAAAACTTTAGGGAGCTCTTGGTAAGTTACCTTGGGTAACAGGATATAATTATACCTTTCGTCTGCAGAGGGCATGTTTGCAAGGTAGTGTGTGATTTGTACTGGTTTCTGGAGGTTTCCAAGTAGTTACAGAGAAGTAATGTCTTTGATGGGGGGAAAATATTTGTGCTTCCTTCATTGCTGTCTTAGCCCCGGAGCCGGGCAAACTCACGTTCTCGCACTCTGATTTCTCCAAGGCTTCAGGCTTGGTCTGCTCACGTGTTTTTGTCCATGATATTTTGGGCACTGTCTATAGCCAAGGAAACCATCATGTAGTCGGGGATGAATTCTTAACTTTTCCTTCTTGGTAGTGGGTACACTGGAAGGCCGAATCGGTGGACACTGTGAATAATGAACTCGCCTCACTGAGTTCTCTGCCAGTTCTGTCCTAAAAGAGCTGTTATAAATCTGGAGTCAGCAGTTCCCGAGAGAAAGTTGCCAAGGTTTGTTTTCCTTCTTTCTTTCTTGCCACACCTGTTAATTAGTTCCAGACACTAGCTAATCAGACGGCAAGCATGAAAGCTCAGGGGTGAGAAGGAAGGTCAAACCAGCTTTGTCTCCACACAACCAAAGCCCTTGTTTTGATAGAAAGGGTTTGCAGCGTCCTTTTTCCTCTGCTCCCTGACGCTGTGTTTGAGTCATTTCTGAGTGCAGGCTGCACACAGCTGTGGGGCTTTTTGTCGGCTGTGATGTGAGACTTGTGCTTGGCAGTTTGGGAGCATGTGGCCACAAGAATGTGAGAGAGCAGTGAAGAATGCAAAGAGTAAACGAGAGCACCCAGAATTGCTTCTTTATTTTGGTGGTTGCTATATCCTTATCTTTTTGACCGGGAATGCTGAATATATAATATATTCATGTGTATTACAGTATGTCAATGATAAAAATTACAGGGGTAGCAATAGGATTGGTCAAAGTGGTAAGTTTTTTTAATGCATTATTTCTCATCACCTTGGAATGACTCTGAGACAGATACTCCTTCTCTAGTGGGGCAGAGAGACAGTAAGAGATGGAACTGTTTGGCCAAGACAGCGAACACAGCTAGGAAGTAGCCTAATTTGAACCCAAGGAGCCTTTGCTTATGTTTGACAAGAATGGGATCAGTGTTGAATTTAACCATGTCTTGGGTGAAACCATTGACTTCTGGACTTTACTTTTCCGGTCCATAGATACAGAAATGAAGGCCTGAGCTGTCCAGTGGGATGTTATGTTTTTTTTTAAACTTCAAAAGGTATCCTCTTGCATGTTATTGCAAGGCACATAATGGGTTCAAGTCAAATATTAGTGGAAACTTTACATGTATAGCACTTTGCTTGGTGTTATGCAGGTTCTAAAAATGTGTGCAAATTGGGGAAATAAAATGAAGGCCCCCAAAACCATATAATAAAATGCTGAAATACTGATTCAGTCCCTTAGTGTTCAGGAGCAATAGAGTAATGAGAAAGATACCTTTCTGGGAGTAGGTGTCCTATAAACCTTTGAAAGCCTGGCTCATGTCTTATACGTGCCCAGGGAACTCGTGAGCAGAGGCAGTAGTGAGCCAGTGAAGGTGGTTCACCAGTGGGCAAAGTCATGCAGTTCTGGGGCTTGGACCCACGTCTGCCTTGTATCTTAGCTGCTTCCTTATGGCATAAAGCCATTAGTGACTGTCAGCTTACAGGTGGACACTGCTGAGATTTGAGAGGCTCCCCGTGTTGGATACATTGGCCCTTGAATGCCAGGCAGAGGCATTTGGGCTTGATTTTGTTGTCTGGAGACCGTAAAATAGCACAGGGAAAGGCTGAGTGACTTTCTCATGGTGGTCTTGTATACTGAGTCTGTAGCGTTCTCTTGGTTTGTCATGGACTAGCTTTGTGTCTTTTCCTCATCTGTGAGATGGAATAATGATTGCTATCTCATAGAGTTGATGTAAAAATTAAATGAGGATATAATTAAGGCTCTGGTCTCTAGCAAGCACATGGCTGTTGCTATTAATATTCTGCTCTTGTTTTTGCCTGCCCAGCATCTCTTTACCATTTTTTTTTTTTTTTTTACTACTCTTTGGGTATTGGTCCCTCCTCCATGGTCTTGCCGGGACCTTATGCTAATCAACAGGCTCTGTCTACCCCTATTTGAGGTCCAAAACCCAGGCTGGGCCAGTCGTACCTTCTCTCCCTGGAATTGGAGGCTTGAGGCAAGTGACATGAAGATATCTCTCTCAGTTCCTGCTGCCTGAATCCCCCGAGCTGCTCTGATCCTTCCCTTTCAGAAGCTGGATTCTTTGGTGGTTGATTGGATTCTTTGAGATGTCCAGGATCCTTTCAATACATTCTTTTTCTGCTTATGTTAACCAAGGGTTGATATGGGTCATTTTCAATCAAAGGGCACCAGCATTAGCTGGAAGTACATCAAAGGGAAGGTAACTAGGTGTATCCAGAAGGACAGGGACCGTCTCCCCTGCCTGCCAAAAATAGTCCTTTCATAATGGTTTCATTCCTCCGTTTGGGTTTTCGAGTTCATTCATTTTGAGCTTTTTATCTCCAGGAATTCAAGGACTTTTATTTTGGTGCTAAGGACAGCCTCTCTTAAGGAGACATGCTGATAACACTTGGCCTTAACTGCTTCTCTTGATTTTATTTGTAAATGAGACCCCTAAGGATCTTTAAGGAAACGAGTAAAAGTTAACTGAACAATATTTAGAGCTGGAATTTAAAAAAATAATAAAAAGAATCCATAATGGTAAGAGGCCCTGGAGGATGAGATGAATGCAAAATGGTGCATCTGGGTGTCTATTTTGCCTGCACCTAATCCTGCCTATCACGTTTTAACTACAGCTGAGACCGGAGGTCAGCCGAGTATCTGATGGCCTCCAGAGTTTGTCTCTTTTATCATATCTTGTCCCCACTCACAGTTTCCTTTGCTGGCATTATTGAACAGAAAGTGTTCCAACCTAAATTAAAATCAATAAGAAGCAATTTCATTTGTTTTTAACTACGGAGACAAGCGCTTCCAGCAGAGTACTGTACTTCCAAGTAAAGTTCAGTTTTTTGTTTTGGTTTTTTTTCCCCTCTTTCTGGCTGGAGCCCAAAATGCATTAATTTTTCAGTGTAGGACTTTGCTGGTGTTGCCCTGGTTTGATTTAAGGACTTGTTACCATCATCATCTCTTTAAAACTGGGATTGCTGGTGTCTGAATTACTTCTGTGTTTTATAGAGTCTTGGCAATCAAAGCGCGGTAGGGTTTGTCCAGCTATAGCGTGGGAGCTTGTTAGACATGCAAGACCTCAGCCCCGCCCGAGACTAATGGAACCAGAATTTGCCTTTCAACAAGACCTTCAGGTGATTTGGAGCACCTTGGAGTTTGAAGACTGCTCTCTGTTTGAATGAGAATGTTATTTTAATCTCCTTGTTTTTCATAATTTTAAAAAATTGAAATGTAATAAATGTTCATTGTGGAAAATAGGGGAATTCAGAAAGGTACATAGAGGAAAAATAAAATCATCTGTAATCTCAACACTCATTTATTTACCATGTTGGCCTACAGCCTTTTGGTGGGTTGTTGGAACATTAAAATATATATTAAAATCATTTTGTGAAAGATATTAAAACATCTTTTATTCGGCATAAAGCTTAATTCTTAGGAGATGAAAGATGAAGATCAAAGTTCTCCTTTGGTCAAGGACAGGAGATTCTTGGAGAAAGAAACCTTCTCTCCTCCCAAACCTGTATCATTTGTTAGGGACCTACTATGTGCCAGGTGTACTGTGACCTGCCTGTGGGACCCTTATGTTGGTAATCACAGAATAAGATGAAAATTAAGACACTGACTGGGCTTTTGAATCCTAATATGCATTTTTCTGGACAGTTGAGACAAAGGAAATTATTAATAAGGCTTGCTCTTTGCTTAATTTTCCTTCTTTTTATTTTTTGCCCTTTGCTGGTATGGATTTTGAATTAATTGCTACTTTAATTGCTTTCATTAGGTGATAGATTCCTCTGATTGAGCAGACCTTTCCATCCGAAAATATCTAGGATTTGAAACTTACTGTCAGGAAGAACAACTTCTCCAGCCGGGAGGTGGGGGGAAGGTGGTTGTCTTGGCAGGGAGCTTGCTAATTACACTGCCAGTCGTAGTATCTATTTATGATGGAGACACTGGGGACCCAATTAGCAGGTCATTTTCATATGAGGGTTTTGGAATTGGACTCTGCTGTGTGAAGATGGTATGGCAACCAGCGAGCACCTTCTCAAGTGCAGGGGAATTGGGGATGGTTTTAGATCGTGTCACCTGGGATTGCCCCAGTTCCTTCTGCTCCTTTGAACCAACAGTTTCTAAAGTTGTCTTGTCTGCAGGGCCGACAGTACTGGAAAGTTGCTACTCTTGAGAGAGGCTGGCTTCCCGGGAAGGAACTGGCCATGTGATGAGGCCAGGAGGGTCGTGAGAATCAGCAGACTGGAATTACAGGGAGGGGACAGGCAGAGGGACAATCCTTTTGGTCTGGGTTTCCCATTTGTCTCTGGAGGGGGGGAAGGAGGAGTCTCCCTTCCCTGGAAGGAATCTACTTGGATTCTTTCACTAGTGTTGTTATGGAAATGGCATGACATCAGGAGACAGACTGGGTGACCTTTTTCTCTCCTTGTTTATTCCTTATCATTTGTGGTGCCAGGTATCCCCCAGGTAGGTCTGCCTGCTTCCACTCCTCTGCCCACAGGAGGGATGTAGAGGGAATGTGATTGACCTGGTGGGTGCCCAGGGCAGAGAGGTTGCCTATGACGGCATCACTGTTAGGGCTTGAGGGTATTTTAACTTCTTTTTAGTCCTATGGTGACATGAAACACCATCTTGATTTTAGCTTATTTACAGTATTAATGGCAAACGTCACCTTCCATTATTTTGTAAAATAGAAACGACAAAAAGCAAATATGCATGCTATCTATATAAGGTCTTTCAGTGGAGAACTTGTTGGAATCATTTATTCTTGGGCCTTAGATTTTTAAATTTTGAAATGATTTCAGATTTCCTGAGATGTTGCAAAAATAGTACAAGGAATTTCTGTATCCCCCTGTGCCCACATTACCCAAGTATTAAGTTTACCACGTTTACTTTCTCTTTCTCTCTTCTCTCTGTCTCTCTCCTCTCTGTCAGACACACACACACACATTATTTTCTTCTGGACAGTTTGAGAGGAAGTTGCAGCCATGTTGCTCTTCACCCTTAAATACCTCAAGGTGTATTTCCTCAAAACAAGGACATCGTCTTATAAAAGCATAATACAATCATCCATAGCAGAAAAGTAATGTACAGTTCTATTATCTAATCTACAGACCTTACGCAAATTTAGTCAATTAGCCCACCTACTAATGTCCTTTACGGGAAAACAAAAATTTTAAGTTTTTAAAAACTTTTAACTTTTCCTGGTCTAGGATCCAAATACACGATCACACATTACATGGGGTTGTCCTACCTCTGTAGTCTTAAATTTGGGCCTTTCTTTGTCTTTCACGAGCTTGTCCTTTGAAGAGTACAGGCCACTTATTTTGTAAAATCTCTCTCATGTTAGATTTGTGTGATGTTTTCTCAGGATTGGATTCAGTTACCATTTGTTCTTTATCGCAGTTGCATGTCCTATTTCTTTATTTTTAAAAAAAATTAATTTATTTATTCTTGGCTGCCTTGGGTCTTCGTTGCTGTGCACGGGCTTTCTCTAGTTACGGTGAGCGGGGACTACTCTTCGTTGCAATGAGTGGGCTTCTCATTGTGGTGGCTTGTCTTTGTTGCAGAGCAGGGGCTCTAGGCACGCGGGCTTCAGTAGTTATGGCACGCGGGCTCAGCAGTTGTGGCTTGCGGGCTCTAGAGCGCAGGCTCAGTAGTTGTGGCGCACGGGCTTAGTTGCTCTGCGGCATGTGGGATCTTCCCGGACCAGGGCTCGAACCCGTGTCCCCTGCATTGGCAGGCGGATTCTTAACCATTGCACAACCAGGGAAGCACCTGAATGTCCTATTTCTGAGAAGGATCATGTAGAACTTGCCTCAGCTCTTCCTCTACCCCAACTTTATGCTTCAGCTCTTTTTGATCTGATACTCTTATTGGGAGGAGAAAGTTTTGATCATATACCCCTAATATACATATTTCTCTAAATTATAGGTTATATAAGTCAGCTTGGGCTGCTTTAACAAAATATCACAGATTGTGTGGCTTAAACAATAGAAATTCTTACAGTTCTGGAGACTGGGAAGTCCAAGAGCAAGGTGCCGGCCAGTTTGGTTCCTTATGAGGCCCTTCTTCCTGGGTGACAGATGGCTGTCTTCTTGCTGTGTCATCACATGGCAGAGAGAGAGTGAGAGAGAGAGAGGGCACTCTTCTTGTAAGGGCACTAATCCCGTCATGGGGCTCCACCTTCATGACCTAATTACCTACCAAAGGCCCCACTTCAAAATACCATCAACTGGGGGTTAGGCCTTCAACATATGAATTTTGGGGGAACAGAATTCACTCTATAGCATAGATGTACTGTGCTGATGTTATGTACCTCATAAAACATTACCCAAATACAAGTTAAGAAGGATAAATGAATGTTTATGTACATATTTGTATGTAATTATACAGACATATAGATGTAAGTTTATATATGTGTATAATTTATATACACACATATTTATATACGTATATTTATTCATGTATGTATATACACACACATACGTACATGTATGTACATACATACATGTATATGAATGCGTAGGTGATCTATTGTTCTCCTTCAAGTAGCCCAGCGCTGGAGACTCCTGCAACAGCCAGCAGTTATAGCTCTACAGGGAGGAAAAACTTGTTACATGATAGGTTGGGATTTCTTGGTCTCTCTAGTTTATAGGATTTCCCCTAACACAGGGGTCAGCAAACTGTAGCCTGGGCCCAAATATGACCTGCCGATTGTTTTTGCACAGCCAGTGTGCTAAGAATGTTGTTTTACATTTTTGAACTGTTGAAAAGATTAAAAACATAATAATTTGAGACAGGTGAAAATACATCATTCACATTGAAGGTCAGTAAATCAAGTTTTATTGCAGCACAGCCACTCCCATGTGCTTACAAGCAGGAGAGTACTGTCTGAGCTGCAGGCTTAAACTATTTAATATATATAATATATCAGCTCTATGGCCCATTACAGAAAAAGTTTGCCAACTCCTCCTCTAACACCATGTTATTAATGAAACTACCACTTGCTAAACGATGTGTTCCAGGTCGTGAACTTAGAGCTATGCAGGTATTAATTTAATCCTCACCACAACTCCATGAGGGTAGGGGTCTCCTAAGATATCTCCTTCCAGGATATTGTCTCCACCCGAAAATGAGGAACTCGGAGCTTCACAGGGAGCAAAATTTGCCCCAGTGACATAGCTGGTAAGTGAAGGAGCTAGGCTTTAAAAGCAGCTGTTTTGCACCTTGGCTCTTGGTGGTTCAGGGTTATTCTGGCCTTGGAGAATTTAGGCGATTGCTGGGGTGAGTTGGGGGTGGGTGCAGGTAGCCCAGGCCACCAGACTGGACTGCGCGGTCGGTATAGCCTTGCTCATTGCTGTGTCTTTGGCATGCTGGGCACCGGGGAGCTGCTTAGTAAAGTGTTGAAGGATGGATGAATGGATAGAGAGATGATGCCCAAACCCAGCCTGGAAAACGGAAGTGGAATACGGGGGTGTGGTCAGGGTCAGTCGTTAGATTAGATTTGCCAAGAAAAGCTACTTCAAGGTGGGCTAGAGCGAGAGTCCCACAGCCTTGACATCTGAGGCAGGAAGTTGATGAGGTAGGAATGAGAGATGAGGCTGGAAGCGCTCAGTGTGTCAGACCTAGGGTTTCTCGAATATTCTGGTGAGTGGTGACCGAGGACTACACAGTCCTTTGGTAATGCCTGGGTCTGTCTCGTCTCTGTCCCAAGGACAGGTGCCTTCTCAGGACGCTATCATCCTCTGTTTCTGATAGAAATGATGGGCCAGGAGCAAGGAGCACCTACTGTTCTGGTAGGCACCCCTGGCCTTTATTTTTTTCTTTAATTAAAAAAAATTGCATATAATATATGAATATGTTCTTAGAACATTTCAGCTAAGGCTTAAATCTGTTGACTTCTTCTCATCCTACCTCCCCAGAGTGTGAAGCTATTTTAGTAGGTTTACATATACTTATACAAATACATAGATTAGTTTTACAGAAGTAATTTACAGAAGTAATTTATTCATTCTGCTGCTTTTTGGGGGGAGGGTTCAACAATGGTTTTTTAAAAGTATTTTATTGTTGATACCTAATAATGCATTTAACGCAGTCCTTTTAGGGACTTCCCTGGTGGTCCAGTGGTTAAGACTCCGTGTTCCCAATGCAGGGGGCCGCGGTTCAATCCCTGGTCGGGGAACTAGATCCCACATGCCACAACTAAAGATCCTGCATGCTGCAACGAAGATCCCACACGCAGCAATGAAGATCCTGCGTGCCGCAACTAAGACCAGGCACAGCCAAGTAAATAAAAAAAGAAAAAACCCACAGTCCTTTTAGTTGCAGTATACTATTCCGTTGTTAAGAACAGGCTGTGGGGAGCTTCTCTGGTGGTCCAGTGGCTAAGACTCCGCGCTCCCAATGCAAGGGGCCCAGGTTTGATCCCTGGTCAGGGAACTAGATCCCACATGCCACAACTAAGAGCCCACATGCTGCAGCTAAAGATCCCACATGCCACAACTGAAGATCCTGCACGTGGCAACGAAGATCCCCCGTGCTGCAACTAAGTCCCGGCACAGCCAAACAAACAAATATATATATATATTTAAGAAAGAAAAACAAAGAATAGGCTGTGGAGGTAATGAGCTATTTTCCTGCTGGTGGTCACTAAGGTCACTTGACAGAGAACAGTCTTTATACATACCTCTTTGTGCTCGTTTGCCAGTATTGGTTTAGGGTCGATACAGAGAATTGGAACTGCTGGGTCATAGGTTAATAGAAATGGGGGTCTTGGCTAGTCCATCCCTCCCTCTGGTCCTGGACACACGAGGGTGTGATTCTGCTTCCCGCAGCTGGTCTGCTTAGCCTTGCTTCTTATGCATATTGTTTCCTTTTCTTTCTTTTTGGAGGTTGAGAGGGCAAGAGGATAAGCTTACTGTGGTATTTGCAGGTCAAGTGTACACGAATCCAGGGATGTCCCACATACTGTGTCACTGCCCCCTTGATGAATTTTCTTCCCTCGGTTTGTTGTGGAGTGACAGAGATGTGTCGGATTTGCCCGGGCATCCTTGCCTTAATGCTAACCTGTCTTAGCAGGAGGGGCCAGTGGCATCCACCTCCACGTGAGTGATGTGCAAACTAGTTGAATAGGCAGTAGGAAGAGGGGGGAGGGCAATGAGGGTGTAGAGGGACTAGAAAGAACCTAAGCTAAGTTAGTCAGCCTGCTCTGAACCTGAGTTTCCATGAGGATCCTTGGGAATCGTTCCTCAAAGGTGAGAATCCAGAAGATAATGGATGTGAAGGGCCACCCACACTGCCTGACACTTACTAAGTGCTAATTGTTAATTCTCTGCTCTGTCCCACTTGCTGAGCTTGGTGCTGAGATTAGAAAGGGTAACTAGGACATGTTCTCATGTTCAGAGCACTCAGGGCCTGGAAACTGACATGTAACTAAATGAGCATACGCAACATGTTGGATGAGTCTAAAGGAGACAGAGAAACCTCTTGGAGTTGCTTCTGTAAGAGGCACTGGAGAAAAAAAAAAACAAACATGTCTGAATTGTCCCTTTCTCTGGAGCTTAAACTGTGCCAGAGCAAGTGGATACTGCAGCGTACCAGTTTTGTTTTTATATAAAGTTTATACCTAGCCAAAATGATTTTAAATTATTTTCTTAGTAATAATTGTAAGAAATACCCATCTTTGGAGAAAGGGGCTGGATCTGCCCATCTTGTGAACTTGATACTCACACTGTCTTTGAAAATCACCTTCTCTTTGTCAAGACACCCCAATAAAGCTGGGGGGGAAAAAGGAAAAAAATACCACCCTATTACCTCCCTGAAGTCTGATTGGTTCTCTGCAGTCCCACAATGGATGCTGAGCAGGCAAAACCAACCCAGGGTAGTTATTCTGGGCTATTCCGTATCTTACGGAATCAGCAGCATCTGCATCACCTGGGAACCTGTTAGAAATGCAGAATCTTAGAGTCTCAGCCTCCACTCCAGATCTGTACTTAGCAAGACTCCCCAAGCGATTCCTATGCACATGGAAATTTTTGAGAAGTCAGGGCCACCTGGCCCCCATCTGTACACCCCCTCTCTGCAACATTTCCCCACAAACACCACAGGTACCTCTGACACCCATCAGGACAGACACCTTTGGAACCCTAAAACAGTGTATGTCAGGAAAGGCCCCACTGAAGTGAATTGCTTTTAGGGAGCTCTCTACTTTCCTTCAGCCCAGGAATCAGCATTTCCTTTGTCAACTAGGTAAAAATAATTAGATTCCAAAAAAAGGAAAAAAGGTGGTCCAAATTTTCCTCACTGTGAAAAGAGCTGTAGTGACACAGGTAGGAATTACTGCTTCAGACTTAAAGTCTACTCCTTAAAAGTAAGCTGTGTTTATATACAGTTCTCCTTTTCTTAGCCAAACAAAATGGAATGGGTTTTGAAAATTGGGGATAGATGAATGAGGTCTTTATAATAATCGCTTGCATTTACTCTTCAGTTCTTGTTCTTGCTCTCTTCATTTCTTTGCAGATGGAAGCATTTTTAATGAGAGGAATTGGAAAAGTGGGTCAGGGAAACCAAAACACAGAAAAATTCTGCTGAGCTCGGTAGCTGTTCTCAGTTCTTTTTTGTTTTTTAATTTTTAAAAAAATTTATTTATTTTATTTAATTATTTTTGGCTGCATTGGGTCTTCGTTGCTGTGCACGGGCTTTCTCTGGTTGCGGTGAGTGGGGGCTACTCTTCGTTGCAGTGCGCGGGCTTCTCATTGCCGTGGCTTCTCTTGTTGCCGAGCACGGGCTCTAGGTGAGTGGGCTTCAGTAGTTGTAGCACGTGGGCTCAGTAGTTGTGGCTCACGGGCTCTTGAGCGCAGGCTCAGTAGGTGTGGCGCATGGGCTTAGTTGCTACATGACATGTGGGATCTTCCTGGACCAGGGTTCGAACCCGTGTCGCCTGCATTGGCAGGCGGATTCTTAACCACTGCGCCACCAGGGAAGTCCCTGTTCTCAGTTCTTTAAAGTGCTTGAAAACTATTTTGTTGCTACTAAATCTAATTAATAGCTACCTGGTACTCATCAAGACCTCATTTCTTTCAACCTTGAAGGCAATTGGAAAGATACACAGATCTCTGTATTATCACAGCAAACGAATTCTCTTTTTTCCTTAATCACTTAGAGCTTTATCAGCAATGTCGGCAGCAGATGGACAGCTGAGTTTAAAAAATAGAATGCATCTCAGGGTGTTCACTGTGGCATGTAATAAGTGTGCATTGATTGTATTTTTTAAAAAGTAATTCTATCAGTTTTGAAACCAGAGTCTAAACTGTGTACCAGGAAAGCCTGGTTCTTGATTGAGTCTCCAGCCTGTTTCTGAGTATTTGGATGGAATCAACAAGTCTTTGGAAGCCTGTTCCCTGCCCAGCACCAACTAATCAGAATGCTGGGGACCAAAATGGATTTAAACACAAAGAGAGGGTGAAAATGCTCATCTGGGAGGAGGGGGGCACCAGGGGATTACTGTGCGGAGCCCTGCATCTCCGCCGGTGCAGGGTGCAGCTGTGGGTTGTTAGTGACAAAGGCATTCTTCCATTCTGAGCAGACCAAGTATGAATCGACTTGGTGGCTGATGTGCTGACAGGCTCAAGTAAAGTAGCTCAGGCCTTAATTGTAGCGATCAGATATCGGGAGTCCAGGCAGAAGAGAGGCAGTGATTGCACACGCTGCTTATTCCGAGGGCCAGAGCTGCTTCCGAGGGCTGCCTGAGCACCCCCTCTTCACACACCCTCTCCCTCATCCAAGTCAATTATTTCTGTTGAAGCACACCCAGGACTGGATGATGTTTTGTGTTTGTCAGGTAAAGCATTACTCAGTTTGGCAAATATTTATTAAGTGTCTACTTTGTGCCAAGTCCTTGGTGCAGCAGTTTAAGCCTCAGATACGCGGTTTGGTGGGTTGTGAGAGTGCAGCCAACATCCATCAGCGCTTTGCATGTCTGTAAATTATACTATGGTAATAACCTGGCAGCCCTGCTTTCAAGCCCGACTCTTTATCAATAAAGCATGACAGAGAAATCTGCACAGTGTGTTTGGGGAAATAGCTTACAGGAAGAAACACGATGTTACAACCAAATTGGCCTGATCGAAGCATAGCTAAGGTCTGACGTGGACAGGGAATTGTTACAATTAATACTTTTCTTTTTGTTTTTTAAACCATTTTTAATCTGTTGTGGGAAAATGAAGGAGTTTTTCGTAATCTGGGTGAAAAGTGAGAAAGCCTGTCTGTTTACAGATGTTTGTCATTTAGTCCAAACACACAGATGATAGTCTGCGTTTTTTGGTTTTCACCTGGACACGCTCCTTGTGCCTGTATATCAGAGCACAGTGATAATCTCCCACCTCTCTGGACAGAACTAAGCAAGACGTGGGGTGTTTGCTTTGTAGCCTGAATGTAGAAGTTTTGCCATCTGTGTTTGTGGATGCAACGATTGTTTCCGCCATAGGAGGATGGTGGGATCAGCACAGTCATTCACATTTTAAGCATTTTATTCATTGTATCTTTTGCAGATGGGGAGAATAGTCTGATTATATACTGTTATATAGTGTTACCGCTCAAAGAAATTAACTGAATAAAACGATGGAAAGTCCAGCCTGTCTTTTCTTCCAGCTGGGAATGTGCCCTCAAAGTTTGGGTGTTCTCCAAGCAGTGTCAACAATGTTGCGGATACAGGAAAGGGACTTGGCGCCAGAACCTGGGTAAAAGGGTATTTCTTATGGCTACTTGAGGGAAGGTGTAAAAGAGAATTTCACTTATAACTTGGTAGTTTGGCCCTAGGCCTTGATGTTCTACTAAGTGAAATAATATATTCATAAGCTAGTAAGCAAAGAGTACCATTTATATACACAAAGCTGCTGTCTAGCTCTAGGTAGAACTGTATCTAAGATTTCCATACAGGATGGGATTTGGGTTTTAGTGTTTTGTTTTGGTTTTTTTAAATATTTATTTATTTATTTGGCTGAGCTGGGTCTTAGTTGCGGCACTCTGGATCTTTGTTGCTCTGTGCGGGATCTTTCTTTTTTTTTTTAAGTTGCGGCGTGCAGGATCTAGTTCCCTGAGCAGGGATGGAACCCAGGCCCCCCCTGCATTGGGAGCACGGAGTCTTAACCACTGGACCATCAGGGAAGTCCCTGGGTTTTAGTCTTTATTAGTTTTATAGGTTTGGGTAGCTGGTTTATATAATGGGTAAGAAGTCTAGATTATGTTCACATCAAGGTAAAAGATTAGAAAATTTATTTAGTACCATTGTGTTCTTTAGCAAAACTTGAAAATTAAAAATATTTTTGAAAAGGAAAGCTTTTCTTTTTTACTTTTAATTTAATTTATACACCTTGAAGGCAAAACCTATTTAGGCATGTGGACAAGTGGTTTTGAAAACAAGTTTGAACACTCTCAATCTGACTTTGGTTTCAGCAGGTGTGGAAAATGTATGCTTTTAGGAATAGTTTTCAGTAACATTGGCCAAAAAATATCTCAAGGCAGAAAGTCTTCAAAAATTGCTTGGTTTGAAATGCTTAGGTTAAGGCCAATATGCATCTGTGGTCCCCTCCTCATTCTTGAACCCCCCTAAAATTAGTCTCAACTTCGTTTTCTCTCTGTATGTGAAGACACTGGATATCCACATTTAGCTTAAAAATAAGTGGAATCTTAAAGTTCACAATATTTAATAAGTGTGAAACAATATACACATTCATTTCTACAAGTAACAGGATTATTTTTGGAAAAAAAAAACCACCACCAAAACAAAAGACCAAATTTCACCAGTCGTTTTCAAACTTTTTTTTAAAGCACAGAATCCTTTCTTCGAATCTCATTTTTCTTGTTGAAGCATGGAATGTGAAACATATAGAATGCCTTATTTATTTGACAGATGATTAAGGGGGCTGCTCATGAGACCTTTGCCATCTTAGCCTTTGCAACAGGTATTTGTTTTTGATGTAGGCCAGCCCTTCTCTCCTTCCTGATGAGGATACTGAGGTCTGGGGGGTTCCTAGACTCATTCAAGGCCACATTGAGAGGGACTTTCCTGGTGGTGCAGTGGTTAAGAATCCGCCTGCCAATGCAGGGGACACGGGTTCGAGCCCTGGTCCGGGAAGATCCCACATGCCGCAGAGCAACTAAGCCCGTGTGCCACAACTACTGAGCCTGCGCTCTAGATCCCGCGAGCCACAACTACTGAACCTGAGTGCCACAACTACTGAAGCCCGAGTGCTTAGAGCCTGTGCTCCACAACAAGAGAAGCCACCGTAATGAGAAGCCCATGCACTGTAACGAAGAGTAGCCCCCACTCACCGTGACTAGAGAAAGCCCGCACACAGCAACGAAGCCAAAATTAATTAATTAAAAAAAAGCTTTTGGAACCATTATCTTGGAGTATCAAACAAAACAAAACATTATTCTAGCATGAAAAATCCACTTAAAGGGCACAGTTCTTGCCACAATTTGTTTCTCTTTACCAACTAAGATAGGGCTTTGGAACCAAGGGGCATTGGCCATGGAAAGGACCACTGGCATGCAAAAGAATAGAAATTTGCACATGCTTGTTTTGAAACTCAGCTACTTCTGTTCAGGTTTGACTGGTCTCAGTGGTAACGAGCTTAAAATGAAATAATGCCTTTTTGTCAACACCATCTTGATTCTTCTTGTATGGACTGCTTGAGCCAATGTAACACATAATGTAGAGCAAAACAAGGAATCGATAAAGCCATTAAGCTGCTGGCTGTCTGGCCAGGAATGTTGATGAATGGGTTCGCATTTCCCCTTGGGTGTTTTTATTCACCACGGGAAGAAAAGGAGTGGGCCGACAAAGTAGAGAAATTGAGAAGAAAGGCTTTTCTTGCTTGAGTGAGGCAGTGCAGCTCGCATCTCTGTCTTGTTCCCTTGGAGACTCCTTTTCTTATCTGTGAACCACGACATGGAGTTGGTCATCGTGTGCTGCCCCCTTCCTGTCTCTTACTTTAAGGTTTATTAGTGGATGATAGAGTGGAGATATATCAGACATACTCAACTCATGAATGAGTTAAATTTTTAACTCCACTTATAGTCATGAGACCAGTGCCCAAAAGCTTGGGCGCAATGGCCTGTCGTGGGACCGCAGGAGAAAATGTGAACTTGGTTGTTGTGTTAGTTTGCTAGGGCTGCAGTAACAGGGTACCACAGTGTGGGTGCCTTAAATAAATAGAAATGTATTGTCTCATAGGCTAGAAATCCAAGACCAAAGTGTGCACGGGATTGGTTCCTTCTGAAGGCTATGAGGAGAATCTGTTCCCTGGTGGTTTGCTGCCAATCTTTGGCGTTCCTTAGCTTGTAGAAACATCACCTTGATCTCTGCCTTCATGGTGAGAAGAAGTTCACTTGGTGTTCTCCCTGTGTGCCCATTTCCCCTTTTGATAAGGACACTAGTTGTATTGGATTAGGGTCCACCCTAATGACTTCATCTTTAATTACTTCTGTGATGACCCTATTTCTAACTGAGGTCACATTCTGAGGTACTGGGGGTTTGGTACTGGGGTTAGGATGTATGAATTTGCGGAACACAGTTCAACTCATAACAGATGGATAAGATGGCTGGTTTTGTGTCTCTCAAATCTCAAGTTAGAGTGGTTTCAATCAAGCAACCTACAGCTTCAAAATGAGTAAGCATATATTGTGTTTTACAGGGTTTTTTTAGGTGCTTTCACATATCCTGTGTTCCTTACCATAGCAGACAAATGTATTCGTGTTTATGAAGCTTGTAGAGACTCTAATGGGATAGAAGAGAGTAAACCCTGTAGATGAGCAGGAACACTTTAGAATCTTCTACTCATCTTCTGTTTTCTTTTGGGTATCGAAAAGCATTACAATTCTAATCTATAGTCGCCTGCATGAAGACTTTGATTTACTTTAATCATGCTCATTGGGGGACAGATGTTGGCATTACACAATATATGTACTATATCATAACATAAAAGATGCACTGTACTTTTTGGGTGATTCAAGCGATTTGTCAAGGGTAATTCTGAATCTTGCTAAAACCTTATACACTGACTTTTGAATGTAACCTCACTACCGCAGCTGGTGATCTACTCTAATTAAATGAAAGTTTGGTTATGATGCGCTCCACCCCTGAACCCCCAACCCCCAACCACCAAAATCTTCAAGTTGAATATCTTCAAGTCTACCATCAGCCGTGGAACCTGTTTCGCAAATAATACCTTACTTGATGAGGACTTTTAACATCTACTTCCTTAGCAACTTTCAAGTATGCAATACAGTATTATTAACTGTAGTTACCATGTTGTACATTACATCCCCAGGACTTATTTATTTTATAACTGGAAGTTTGTACCTTTTGACCCCCCTTCACTCATTTCTCCCACCCCTCACTCATTTCTCCCACCCCTCACTGCCCGCCTCTAGCAACCAACAATCTGTTCTCCGTACCTGTGAGCTTGTTTTTTTGTTTTTGTTCTTTAGATCCCATAGAGAAGCATGTCAATTATACCTAACAAAAAAAAAGCATATAGAAAAAAATTAAATAAATAAAACTTCTCCCATGTGGGGGAGAAAAATGAAAACAATCATACTTGAAATCTCAAATATATAAAATAGGTTTTAAAAAGGATCTTCTCTGGGGACTTCCCTGGCAGTCCAGTGGTTAAGACTCTGTGCTTCCTGTTGGTGGGAATGTAAATTGATACAGCCACTATGGAGAACAATATGGAGGTTCCTTAAAAAACTAAAAATAGAATTACCATATGACCCAGCAATCCCACTACTGGGCATATATCCAGAGAAAACCATAATTCAAAAAGACACATGCACCCCAATGTTCATTGCAGCACTATTTACAATAACCAGGTCATGGAAGCAACCTAAATGCCCATCGACAGACGAACGGATAAAGAAGTTGTGGTACATATATGCAATGGAATATTACTCAGCCATAAAAAGAAACGAAATTGAGTCATTTGTTGAGACGTGGATGGAACTAGAGACTGTCATACAGAGTGAAGTAAGTCAGAAAGAGAAAAATATCTTATATTAACACATGTATGTGGAACCTAGAAAAATGGTACAGATGAACCGGGTTGCAGGGCAGAAGCTGAGACACAGATGTAGAGAACAAACGTATGGACACCAAGGGGGGAAAACTGCGGTGGGGTGGGGATGGTGGTGTGCTGAATTGGGCGATTGGGATTGACATGTATACAGTGATGTGTATAAAACTGATGGCTGATTAAAAACAAAAACAAAAAACAAACAAAAAAAACAAACAAAAAAAACAACAGCAGACTTGCCTATAAAGATTATTGTATAGAATCCACTCATAGTATTAAAAAAAAAAAAAAAAAGACTGTGCTTCCACTGCAAGGGGCACGGGTTCAATCCCTGGTCAGGGAACTAAGATTCTCCATGCCGAGCTGCGCAGCAAAAAAGAAAAGAAAAAAAGGATCTTCTCTGATCGAATCAAGGTATATAGGCTTCAATCTCTCTCTGTACTTTCCTTAGTTGAGTTCCCTCAACCAGGACATGGTTGGAGAAAACATTGGTAAACCATGGTATGTGAGCATGTTTGCCATGTGATGAGTTTTATCACCTAGAGGGAAATTAGAACAAGTAAGGATATTACATCTTTTGGGTAATCTCAGGTTATTTGTGGGCTCACATCACCGTGCATGGTGTATTCTTTTGTTCATTTATTCAACAAAAATTGACAGCAATTTGTGTAAGATGTTGGAGATTAAAAGATCAGTGAGATATAGTCTCTTCCAGAAGAGTTTTTAGTCTCCATCCGTGCATCCACCCATCCTTCATATTTCTTGAGTGCCTCCTATGTGCTGTGCCCATCTTAGGTATTTGAAAAAGTGGCAAAACTAACAAATAATACCTGTCTTTGTGGGGCTTGTGTGTTAGTGGGGTTAAACAAGCTAACATGTTAGAAGGTGGCCAGTGTCAGGAAAAAGGAAGGAAGGTTGAGGGAAATTGGGACTTGTTGGAGGTGGGGACTTGGGTTACTGCCGCCTGTTTTAAATAGACCTTGTTGGAAAAAGTTGACATCTAGTATAGGTGTGAAGGAGGTAAAGTTAAGCATGGGGTGCCCGGGGACAGAAGGGACAGATAGCTCACTCACCTGCGTAATCTCGCTTGGACCCCACAGTAGCCCTGTAAGAGCAGGTACTGTAGTGATTTATATTAAGCTGAGGCCAAAGTTGCCCAGGATCAAGGGCCTAGGCAACAGTGGTGGGATTCCAGCCACGGTTACGAGATGCAGCTGGCTCACTGGACACGTCTCTCCGTGACTGTTAATGGGAACGTTCTTAGGCCTCTGTTTCAGGCCCCCCTCACCTTTCGCCAGGCTGTGCATGCCAGAGGGGCTGAGGTTGTATCCATCTTGCTCACTCGTCAGAGTGCCTAGCTCATAGCTGCCGCTCATTTACGTGTATTGATTAAAGAAGGAGAAAATAGGCCCCCGGGCACCTTGTAATTAAGAGAGAGGTGGTGATGGATAACATAGTTCGGAGGAGAGGAAGATCAGCTTCCTCACGGTGGTGGTACCAGTCAAGCATCCAGCTTTGAGGTGGAATCCTGGAGCACCCTGGGCTGGGGCTCCAGGGGGCTGCCTCATGGTCATGAGCTTCTAATTTTCTCTGTAGGTCACACTAAATAGTCCATTATTCATCAAGGAGAGGGGAAATTGATTTCAAATTACTCCTGTATTGGTTAATACCCAAACTGCCACGGATGCTTTATGGGATCAGGGAGAAGAGAGGCCCTGGGTTTTAGCTGCACTGAAACCTGCTTAATTAACCGAACACTGTCTGTTACCATCAGATAGAAAGCGTGACCCCTCTTCTGCAGAAGGGCTTGGGTTTGAAGACCATACTCCCAGGGCCAGGAGTAGTTGAGACCTGCGAGGGTAGAGGATTTATGCTTTGTGTGCTTCCCTTCTGCTCTGCACATCCTTGCCTGGGGTCTGGGGGCTGCTTGTGCAGGTTCGTGAAAACTGGTGGTTAAGTTCTCAGGAATTTTCTGAGCTGGTTGTTAAACACAATCCTATTTCTTTTTTTTTGGCCGCGCTGCTCGGTTTGCAGGCTCTTAGTTCCCTGACCAGGGATCGAACCCGTGCCACCTGCAGTGGAAGCTCGGAGTTCTAACCACTGGACCGCCAGGGAATTCCCTAAACATAGTCTTTTAAAGCACAATATTATGTAAATTTACAATTAAATTATACTTAAGAAGTAAAAAATACCCCCCAATTCGTCACTTAGAATTATTGTAATACATTTTATTCTTGCCTATGCTCTTGAGCGTCTGTTTTATCTATAGGGTAGAAATGATGTGGGATGATGTGCATTTCCTTCCTACTTCACATTTAGTGCTGTCACTTTGGTAGGTTGAAATTAGCTGTGGTGGGAATATTTACACCATGGTCATCAGCAAATACTACAAACCAACCCCCTCCCAGACCTGGGTGGTAAACATTTACAAATACACCACTGACTGGGGCCATCTTCCTTATTAGTTTGCTAGGGCTGCCATAACAAAGTACCAGAAACTAGGTGGTTTAAAACAACAGAATTGTATTGCTTCATAGTTCTGGGGTCAAGAAGTCCAAGATCAAGGTGTCGGTTGGGTTGGTGCCTTTTTGGAGGCTCTGAGCCTGTTTCTTGCCACTTCTTGGTTTCTGGTCTTTGCCACCAGTCCGTGGCATTCCTTGGCTTATAGGTGCATCATTCCAATCTCTGCCTTCATCTTCACAGGGTGTTCTCCCTGTGTCTGTGTCTTCACATGGACGTCTTCCTTCTGTGTCTCTTACCGCTTATTATAAGGACACCAATCGTATTGGATTAAGGGCCCAACCTATCCCAGTATGGCCTCATTTTAACTAATTACATCTGCAATGGCTCTATGTCCAAATAAGGTCACATCTGAAGTGCTGGAAGTTAGGACTTTAACAAATCTTTTTGTGGGGACACAGTTCAATCCCCAAAGTCCTCCAATGGCCTTATATTGCCTATTGGGACACCTTGCCTTTGCCAGCTCAAATAATAAAATTAAACATAAGAGCCCATATGTATAATAATTTTAGTGGCTAACTAGGTACTAGTTTTATTTTTTCCTCACATGTGTTCTCATTTAACCTTATTAACCACCTTGTAATGTAGGTGCCATTATTCTTATTTAACAAATTTGAATTGGGGTCCGGGCAAATTGTAGTAATTGTCCTAGTTAGCATGTTAAGTATTTGAACCCAATACCACTGCCTTTTGTCAACTTACTTGTCATGAGCTTTGTTTCCCCAGAACTTCATTAGCTGTACCAAATCCACATGAAGGGTTAATTGTGGCAGAGTGGGAGAGAAGAAGAAAGCTAATTTTTATAAAACATCTTGCAGAATCAGGCACCAGTCCTGGTGTCCTCATATATGTGTTGCTTAATTTAGTCCTCTTGGCAGATTTTTGAATTGTTAGTCTGTGTAGATGAGAAAATGAAACTATAGGGCCATAAGGTGAACTCTGTTCACCGGCCAGGATCCACAGAGCTGATAAAGGGGACAGCTGAGATAGGAGCCCAATCTCCCTGGACCAAAGACCCTTCCTGTTAGCCCTACTCTGTCCTTCAGCAAATCGCACATCTGATAAATGGGCCCATCCCATTCCTGATCTTTCTTGTTGGTTGAGGTGATAGTTGTGCATCTATTTCTTTTCCCATCCACTTAGTAAGTACTGAGAGAGCCCTGATCATGTGCCAAGGACTGTGCTGAGGGATGAGTTGTGAGTTGTAAATGGCTATTAACAGCTCACGTTTCAGAACTAGGAGGCTTTAAAGCCCTCTGCAGCCATGCTTCCTTAAAAGGTCACCAGGTCCCACCTCTGTCTCTGCCATTTTCCTAGTTAGTCCTTAGCCTGTCTGGTGCACTGTCTCCTGTTGTTGTGTAACAAATCACCACACACTCAGCGACTTAACATGTTTATTATCTCACAGTTTCCGTGGGTCATGAGTCTGGGAATTAGTTGGGTCTTCTGCTCAGGCTGAAATCAAGGAGTGGGCCAGGGCTGTGATCTCATCTGAGACTCAGGGTCCTCTTCCAAGTTCACTGTGGTTGGCAGAATTCAGTTCTTTGTAGGACTGAGGCCTCAGCTTCTAAAGGCTGCTGCCTTTGCCTGCGTGTGACCATCTTCACAACATGGGCGTTTGCTTCCTCAAGGCCAAGAGAAGAGTAACTCTGCTGCGTCCCGTCAGCCCCACCCAGGATGGATTCCCTATTCATTAAATTAAGGTCAGCTGATTAGGGATATTAATTATATCTACAAAATCCCTTCACCTTTGCCAGTTTTAAGAAAACCATAGGTTCTGCCCCTACTCAAGGGACAGGGGGATTATATAGGATGTAACCCAAGGGGTGACAGTCATGGAGGCCCACCTGGAATTCTTCTAGCATATCTGGGATTTCCCTCAGACTGTTCCACCCCTTTGGGTTTGGATCCATGTTTTTCTCACTTATTCTCTCCCTTACCTTAGCCAGGTATGTCCACACGGTTCATGAACAATTCATGGTTTGAGTTCACCATGGTTTGAATGCATAAACTGTGGCTGGCTTTGTATGACTAGCTTCTGCTTTACCCATCTTTGGACTTAGTATAAAGCTATTTCTTCAGATTGTTTGCATAGAGTCCCAGCTCTCTGGCCTTAAACTCTGATGCCTTTGTTTTCTATTACTTAAATAGTCTTAATTTCAAAAAATTAAGGGAACACTGAATTGAAGTTTCATTTGGAAGGGAGAGAAATCAACACAAAGTAGCTCAAGTAGATAGAACAACTTATTGGTACCATAATGCAAGGGTATACTGGGTTCAGGCATGGCTGGATCCAGGTCCTCCACCCATGTATCAGGGCTTTCTTTTCTTTTTTAAACTACCCTTTTTTGGCAACTCTTGTGATGTTGCTAGATGGCCACCTTCAGTCCCCTAACACCTGCAGACTTTATCTACATATTTCTAAAGAGAAAAAAATCTTCCTGAGTCTAGACATCATGCCTTACTGTTAATTATTAAGACTTGGGTTGCATTTGGCTGGGCCAGTAACTGGACAGGCTCAGATAATGTCCCCACCACTGTGACTGAGGTAGAAGTGAACTCCCCAACCTTAGCTTCTTGGAATGGCTTTCTCTTAGGAAAGAGGGGTCTTTGCCAAGAGAAGAGAGAAGAAACATTGAACGGGTGAAAATAACAAACACCCGCTTCGGACCCTGGAGTGATATTGGTATTCCTCATCCCTCCTTCCTCAGTACCGTCGCTGGTAAAACAGAAGTGGTGTGGACAGCCACCTGTGAAATGCAAGCTTTGAGGAAGCGGCAGTCCCTGGTAGGTTTTTATTTTAGTGTAAATCTTCCGTCTTCTTGACATGGGCCTCCTTTAAAGACTTACGAATATTGTCCTGAGAAAATGCCACATGAATTCAGAAGTCGGATCAAACTGTGTTTTTTGGGATTCATTAAATCTGAAATGCCTGGGGCCAATTCCTAGCCAGGTGCATCAAACGTTGCACCAAATCTGAGGCTGCACAGACCTGGAGCATGCTGACGCTCTCATTTTATACGATTTTTCTTTACCACAAAAGGACAGGTCTACAAACTCTTTAAACCTTACATGACTTTTTTCTGGGTGTCTGAGAATGTAGCTAGACATTTTTGAATATGAACTTCTGTCTCTTGCTTCTCCTTAGAATTAAATTCCCTGTGAATCAGCCTAGAGGTGGATGTGGATGTTCTCCTTGTCGGGTTTTATCAGTTTGTGGGCCCACTTTCTCCAGTGGTTTCTTTGGTGGCCAATACTGAGGTTGCAAAGTCAAATAAATGCCAGCTGGGCTCAGGAAGCTGAAGTAAACTAATAAGGTAGGAGAGCCAGGGGGTGGCCACACTTTAGAGAACTGGACACAGTTTGCCTTTCTCCAGGGCCAACACCATTTGGCTGGGGCTGATTGCCGCCCTGTTGGAATTTGAGCCAGTGTTAGATCATTCCAGTGTTTCAAGGGTAACTAGAGGTCCTAAATTCACCTCATTACTCCCAATTTTAAATTTGGCTAATGACTTCAGTTTTTAGTACACCGTGAAGGCTGAAGTAATTGTCTTTTGGCCAGACTTGTCGTCTGGCTGGCTAATTTTGATCTCTGGTCTGCGCTTTGCCCAGGACAGAAGGCCTGTTTGACTCCTTTGCAGCATCCGTCTCTTTCTTCCTAATAGAACCTTAGTTTTATACAGGTGTCCACCCTTCTCTGTGAAGCCATGTAGCTAAACCCTAGTTCCACAGTTGGGTTTATTTGGTTTACATCCCTTACTAGTGATTGGTTCAGGACTGGCCATGTGATCTGAGTTTGTCCAGTGGAATGGACAGATGTGCCCGCTGGGCCCTCCCATGGAAAGCTGCATCTTGCCTTGAAGCCAGGGAAGCTGTGCTCTCTACTTGCTGTGGGTGCTGTCAGGATGTGCCACGCGCAAGTGCTGCAGCTGTCCCGGGGCTGGCCTGAGGATGAAGTCACATTTCCAGGAGGGCCGGCCTGGAAAGGAAGGGAAGAAGCTGGATTCTTGTTGATATCTTTGAGCTGCTGACTCAGCCAGCCCTGAAGCCTATCCTTCCACTGGACTTTATTTTATGTGAGACAGTAAATTCAGTGTAAGTCAGCCTGAGAAGCTGACCAGGGAAAGGACCCCAGTCCATTTCTAGACCCAGCGGACTATTGGTGATGAGGGAGGCCTTCCCTGATGCTGGGCTGGGCTGTCACTGATGTAGGGTTCGGTGACGGAAGGATGCCTTATGTCTTTACTCTGATCCCTTGCTATTGGCCGCTTGACTTGGTCCAGTGTTATCCAAGATAATATTCCATCCTTCTGTTGAGAAGGATAGGCTCCATGGGGAAGGGGAGCATGGTCAATTACATCCCCCAAGGGGAAAGGGGGCTCAGAGTGAGGAGTGGGGAGCATACCATGTGTTTGCCATCAATGGTTTGTGGTCACATTCAGCCTGAACATGTTATCAAGGCCTTTGGTCTCTGTAGAGTGTTAGATGGATTAATAATAATGAAACTATGACCTTTACCATTTATGAAAATTATTCTTCAGGTTTATAAGCTTTCATTACAGAAAGAGCCTCACCCATCAAGGAAAGGCTGAGTTGTGTTTAACATAATCCAAAAAGTTTCATGCTCTTGGAAGAGTACAAAACAGAAAGGGGTCCCTACCTGACCTTTACTGTGAAGGTAAATCAGCTGGAAGCCCCTCATCAACTCTAAACAGTCCAGATGTTTCTTACTCTTTTTTCAGATAAGAAATAACATTGCATTTTTAAGAAAATGTTTTCTTATTTCTATCAGTTTATGTCGGTTATTCTTCCCAGTCTATTTCCAATTAGTTAATAATTAAAGACGGCCCTTCTACTATTAATAATACAGATAAGCCTGGTTATGCATAATGGATTTTCACATTTAAATGTTTTTATTTGACCTAGTATGGAGAGGCAGTGAGGTGTGTGTTAAAGAGTATCAACTCCCATCTGTGCAGCCTGGGTTTGAATCCCAGCTCTGCCACCTACTGGCTATGGGACCTTGGCAAATGGCTTAATTTCTTTTTGCCTCAGCTTCCTGATCCCTAAAATAAAAGTAACTATAGTGCTGACCTTGTAGGGATGTGTGGATTAACAGTTTAATACATGAGTCCATTTAAAGTGCTTGTGACAGTGCCTGGGACACTGTCAGTGCTCTGTGTACTTGGTACTAGGCATCGTCACAATAATTGTAATAAAATCTGCAAGGCTGCTGCTACTGGCTGTATCAACTGGCTTTGTTAAGAGATTTTGGAAGACCTGAATCATTTGGTACATGTAGTGTCACTGTCTCTTAGATTATGAGTGATTTATTGCTGGATATAAAAAATTGCCCTGGGAAGCAAGCATGGGGGAAGGAGTCTCCATAGGGCAAGGATGCTGGGTTGTAGCCAGCACTCTTCATAGCAGATGGATAAAGAGATTATATAGTGTGTTTGCCTAGATGGATTTGGCTGTACTCAGGATGATAGTAAGTACAGGAGCTGATTGTTACTTAAGAGCTCAACACTAAAGCATGCAGCATTTAATAAGACAAACATTTGTCTGTTAAATGGCCCTTCCTTTCAAAGGTAGATAGATCTCTCCTTTCATTCACTTAAATGTTATTTATGCTCTTACCGTCTCATTCTTTTCCTCGGAATGGCAAAAGCAGTATGAGTTTTTGAACAGGAATTCTAGTCACCTCTGATAGTTAAAAGTATGGGGTTCAGAGCCGACAAAACCTGGGCTCCAGCTCTGGAGACACAGGTACTGCCGTGACCTTGTGAGGACAACCTCTCCTGGGCTCAATCTCCTCATCTGTAAAATGGGGACAACCATTCCTCAGAACCTTGCTGTGCCCATCAAATGGAATCCTGTATGTAAAGAGACCAGCACAGTGCCTTCCTTGTCATTTTTTAAAATAATTTACTGATGCACCTTAATCTCTGAATCTCAAGCTAATATTCAGAAGCAAATAATAATCAATAAATCTGCAACGATTCATTCAGAATATAACACAAGTGGGACCATATATTGACTAAATATTAGACTCCCTGGAGAGCTTTTAAAAAGTATCTATTAATGAACTCTGCCACAAACCAATTTAAAAAAAATTGTGCTTTAGGTGCACACATTAGTGGTTGCTTCTGTTTCTGTTTTTTAAACTCCCCAGATGGTTTAATGTGCAAGGAAGTTTGAAAAACACTAATGTATACTGTTCAGCGTTAGTAATTTTCCACTGAACTATAGTTTACAATGATTTTTGGTATGGCATTTGATAACTGTATTGATTTGGAATTGCTCCAAGTTTCATGCAACAGAAATGAAGCAAATATCCTCAGCTAACAAGAACTCCAAAGGTCAAGGACTAAATTAGCCACTGGCCAAGCTAATCAAATGCCATAGTTTCCTTTAACTTTTTTTTTTTTTTTTTTCAAACAATAGACTGGGTTTTTCTTTCAGCCCCTGCTGTTTTTTTGTTTTTGTTTTTGTTTTTCACACACACACACTGTATTTTATTTTTACAAGAGATAAATAGACTGACACCAAGCATTGTACATGGATGACCACAACAAAAGCAACAATGATTGCAATTACCAAACATGAAACACACTCATACTATGTCATAATATTGACATTCAGTCCAGTAATCCTCCACTGTAACAGCTCCTTTACTTTGCAGTGAAAATTGATTTGTATATTCTTTGCCTCTCAGTCCTTGTGGGATTTTTTTTTTTTAATTCAGACAGAAAGTCACAAAAATTATACTCATCCTCATCAGTTCACTCAGTCCCATGTAATTAAATTTTTTTTTTTCATCTTGATCTTTTGTTAGCACTTTTATGAGTTCATCAGTTTTTCATTAGAGTTCTGAAAATGCTTATTCATTCAGTTCAGCAGTACAGTCAGTTACCAGAAACCTGTACTTGTCAGAGTCTTTTCCATGAATTTCTTAAAGATGAAACCCTTTTATAGGAACATATTTGCAAAAGCATCAGAGTACACCCAGAACTGTCTGTAAATGACAAAAGACTTAAAAATGACCACAGTTAAAAATTTGATGAAAGTTCATAATAATGCAGTTGACAAGAAAATTAGTTATTTCTGAGATATACATTTTAAGGTAATAACTAGGATTATGACTTATAACATTATACCAGAACATATAAGATTTTTAGAAATTTCATGTAATGTCTGAAACATTTATATTAACATATTTCCATACAAATAACCCAATGAAAGTTTAGTATTAGTTGTTTTGTTTGTTTGTTTTTTTATACTGCAGGTTCTTATTAGGCATCAATTTTATACACATCAGTGTATACATGTCAATCCCAATCGCCCAATTCAGCACAACACCATCCCCACCCCACCGCAGTTTTCCCCCCTTGGTGTCCATATGTCCGTTCTCTACATCTGTGTCTCAACCTCTGCCCTGCAAACTGGCTGATCTGTGCCATTTTTCTAGGTTCCACATACATGCGTTAATATAAGATATTTGTTTTTCTCTTTCTGACTTACTTCACTCTGTATGACAGTCTCTAGATCCATCCACGTCTCAACAAATGACTCAATTTCGTTCCTTTTTATGGCTGAGTAATATTCCATTGTATATATGTACCACAACTTCTTTATCCATTCGTCTGTTGATGGGCATTTAGGTTGCTTCCATGACCTGGCTATTGTAAATAGTGCTGCAATGAACATTCGGGTGCATGTGTCTTTTTGAATTACGGTTTTCTCTGGGTATATGCCCAGTAGTGGGATTGCTGGGTCATATGGTAATTCTATTTTTAGTTTTTTAAGGAACCTCCATATTGTTCTCCATAGTGGCTGTATCAATTTACATTCCCAGCAACAGTGCAAGAGGGTTCCCTTTTCTCCACACCCTCTCCAGCATTTGTTGTTTGTAGATTTTCTGATGATGGCCATTCTAACTGGTGTGAGGTGATACCTCATTGTAGTTTTGATTTGCATTTCTCTAATAATTAGTGATGTTGAGCATCTTTTCATGTGCTTCGTGGCCGTCTGTATGTCTTCTTTGGAGAAATGTCTATTTAGGTCTTCTGCCCATTTTTGGATTGGGGTGTTTGTTTCTTTAATATTGAGCTGAATGAGCTGTTTATATATTTTGGAGATTAATCCTTTGTCCGTTGATTCGTTTGCAAATATTTTCTCCCATTCTGAGGGTTGTCTTTTCGTCTTGTTTAGGGTTTCCTTTGCTGTGCAAAAGCTTTGAAGTTTCATTAGGTCCCATTTGTTTATTTTTGTTTTTATTTCCATTACTGTAGGAGGTGGATCAAAAAAGATCTTGCTGTGATTTATGTCAAAGAGTGTTCTTCCTATGTTTTCCTCTAAGAGTTTTATAGTGTCCAGTCTTACATTTAGGTCTCGAATCCATTTTGAGTTTATTTTTGTGTATGGTGTTAGGGAGTATTCTAATTTCATTCTTTTACATGTAGCTGTCCAGTTTTCCCAGCACCACTTATTGAAGAGACTGTCTTTTCTCCATTGTATATCTTTGCCTCCTTTGTCATAGATGAGTTGACCATAGGTGCGTGGGTTTATCTCTGGGCTTTCTATCTTGTTCCATTGATCTATGTTTCTGTTTTTGTGCCAGTACCATATTGTCTTGATTACTGTAGCTTTGTAGTATAGTCTGAAGTCAGGGAGTCTGATTCCTCCAGCTCCGTTTTTTTCCCTCAAGACTGCTTTGGCTATTCGGGGTCTTTTGTGTCTCCACACAAATTTTAAGATGATTTGTTCTAGTTCCGTAAAAAATGCCATTGGTAATTTGATAGGGATTGCGTTGAATCTGTAGATTGCTTTGGGTAGTATAGTCATTTTCACAATGTTGATTCTTCCAATCCAAGAACATGGTATGTCTCTCCATCTGTTGGTATCATCTTTAATTTCTTTCATCAGTGTCTTATAGTTTTCTGCATACAGGTCTTTTGTCTCCCTCGGTAGGTTTATTCCTAGGTATTTTATTCTTTTTGTTGCAATGGTAAATGGGAGTGTTTCCATAATTTCTCTTTCAGATTTTTCATCATTAGTGTATAGGAATGCAAGAGATTTCTGTGCATTAATTTTGTATCCTGCAACTTTACCATATTCATTAATTAGATCTAGCAGTTTTCTGGTGGCAGTTTTAGGATTCTCTATGTATAATATCATGTCATCCGCAAACAGTGACAGTTTTACTTCTTCTTTTCCAATTTGTATTCCTTTTATTTCTTTTTCTTCTCTGATTGCCGTGGCTAAGACTTCCAGAACTATGTTGAATAATAGTGGTGAGAGTGGACCTCCTTGTCTCGTTCCTGATCTTAGAGGAAATGCTTTCAGTTTTTCACCATTGAGAATGATGTTTGCTGTGGGTTTGTCATATATGGCCTTTATTATGTTGAGGTAGGTTCCCTCTATGCCCACTTTCTGGAGAGTTTTTATCATAAATGGGTGTTGAATTTTGTCAAAAGCTTTTTCTGCATCTATTGAGATGATCATATGGTTTTTCTTCTTCAGTTTGTTAATATGGTGTATCACATTGATTGATTTGCGTATATTGAAGAATCCTTGCATCCCTGGGATAAATCGCACTTGATCGTGGTGTATGATCCTTTTAATGTGTTGTTGGATTCTGTTTGCTAGTATTTTGTTGAGGATTTTTGCATCTATATTCGTCAGTGATATCGGTCTGTAATTTTCTTTCTTTGTAGTGTCTTTGTCCGGTTTTGGTATCAGGGTGATGGTGGCCTCATAGAATGAGTTTGGGAGTGTTCCTTCCTCTGCAATTTTTTGGAAGAGTTTGAGAAGGATAGGTGTTAGCTCTTCTCTAAATGTTTGATAGAATTCACCTGTGAAGCCATCTGGTCCTGGACTTCTGTTTGTTGGAAGATTTTTAATCACAGTTTCAATTTCATTGCTTGTGATTGGTCTGTTCATATTTTCTGTTTCTTCCTGGTTCAGTCTTGGAAGGTTATACCTTTCTAAGAATTTGTCCATTTCTTCCAGGTTGTCCATTTTATTGGCATAAAGTTGCTTGTAGTAGTCTCTTAGGATGCTTTGTATTTCTGCAGTGTCTGTTGTAACTTCTCCTTTTTCATTTCTGATTTTATTGATTTGAGTCCTCTCCCTCTTTTTCTTGATGAGTCTGGCTAATGGCTTATCGATTTTGTTTATCTTCTCAAAGAACCAGCTTTTAGTTTTATTGATCTTTGCTATTGTTTTCTTGGTTTCTATTTCATTTATTTCTGCTCTGATCTTTATGATTTCTTTCCTTCTGCTAACTTTGGGTTTTGTTTGTTCTTCTTTCTCTAGTTTCTTTAGGTGTAAGGTTAGATTGTTTACTTGAGATTTTTCTTGTTTCTTGAGGTAGGCTTGTATAGCTATAAACTTCCCTCTTAGAACTGCTTTTGCTGCATCCCATAGGTTTTGGGTTGTCGTGTTTTCATTGTCATTTGTCTCTAGGTATTTTCTGATTTCTTCTTTGATTTCTTCAGTGATCTCTTGGTTATTTAGTAACGTATTGTTTAGCCTCCATGTGTTTGTCTTTTTTATGTTTTTTTCCCTGTAATTCATTTCTAATCTCATAGCATTGTGGTCAGAAAAGATGTTTGATATGATTTCAATTTTCTTAAATTTACTGAGGCTTGATTTGTGACCCAAGATGTGATCTATCCTGGAGAATGTTCCATGCGCACTTGAGAAGAACGTGTAATCTGC
This sequence comes from Eschrichtius robustus, assembly GCF_028021215.1. Classification (NCBI taxonomy): domain Eukaryota; kingdom Metazoa; phylum Chordata; class Mammalia; order Artiodactyla; family Eschrichtiidae; genus Eschrichtius; species Eschrichtius robustus. Next base: position 28,227,840 of record NC_090835.1, on the reverse strand, counting down.
TGTTTTTGGATGGAATGTCCTATAAATATCAATTAAATCTATCTGGTCTATTGTGTCATTTAAAGCTTCTGTTTCCTTATTTATTTTCATTTTGGATGATCTGTCCATTGGTGTAAGTGAGGTGTTAAAGTCCCCCACTATTATTGTGTTACTGTCAATTTCCTCTTTTATGGCTGTTAGCAGTTGCCTTATGTACTGAGGTGCTCCTATGTTGGGTGCATATATATTTATAATTGTTATATCTTCTTCTTGGATTGATCCCTGGATCATTATGTAGTGTCCTTCTTTGTCTCTTGTAACATTCTTTACTTTAAAGTCTATTTTATCTGATATGAGTATAGCTACTCCAGCTTTCTTTTGATTTCCATTTGCATGGAATATCTTTTTCCATCCCCTCACTTTCAGTCTGTATGTGTCCCTAGGTCTAAAGTGGGTCTCTTGTAGACAGCATATATATGGGTGTTGTTTTTGTATCCATTCAGCAAGCCTGTGTCTTTTGGTTGGAGCATTTAATCCATTCACGTTTAAGGTAATTATCGATATGTATATTCCTATGACCATTTTCTTAATTGTTTTGGGTTTGTTTTTGTAGGTCCTTTTCTTCTCTTGTGTTTCCCACTTAGAGAAGTTCCTTTAGCATTTGTTGTAGAGCTGGTTTGGTGGTGCTGAATTCTCTTAGCTTTTGCTTGTCTGTAAAGCTTTTGATTTCTCCATCGAATCTAAATGAGATCCTTGCCGGGTAGAGTAATCTTGGTTGTAGGTTCTTCCCTTTCATCACTTTAAGTATATCATGCCACTCCCTTCTGGCTTGTAGAGTTTCTGCTGAGAAATCAGCTGTTAACCTTATGGGAGTTCCCTTGTATGTTATTTGTCGTTTTTCCCTTGCTGCTTTCAATAATTTTTCTTTGTCTTTAATTTTTGCCATTTTGATTACTATGTGTCTCGGCGTGTTTCTCCTTGGGTTTATCCTGTATGGGACTCTCTGCGCTTTCTGGACTTGGGTGGCTATTTCCTTTCCCATGTTAGGGAAGTTTTCGACTATAATCTCTTCAAATATTTTCTCTGGCCCTTTCTCTCTCTCTTCTCCTTCTGGGACCCCTATAATGCGAATGTTGTTGCGTTTAATGTTGTCCCAGAGGTCTCTTAGGCTGTCTTCATTTCTTTTCATTCTTTTTTCTTTAGTCTGTTCCGCAGCAGTGAATTCCACCATTCTGTCTTCCAGGTCACTTATCCGTTCTTCTGCCTCAGTTATTCTGCTATTGATTCCTTCTAGTGTAGTTTTCATTTCAGTTATTGTATTGGTCATCTCTGTTTGTTTGTTCTTTAATTCTTCTAGGTCTTTGGTAATCATTTCTTGCATCTTCTCAATCTTTGCCTCCATTCTTATTCCGAGGTCCTGGATCATCTTCACTATCATTATTCTGAATTCTTTTTCTGGAAGGTTGCCTATCTCCACTTCATTTAGTTGTTTTTCTGGGGTTTTTTCTTGTTCCTTCGTCTGATATATAGCCCTCTGCCTTTTCATCTTGTCTACCTTTCTGTAACTGTGGGTTTTGGTCCACAGGCTGCAGGATTGTAGTTTTTCTTGCTTCTGCTTTCTGCCCTCTGGTGGTTGAGGCTATCAAAGAGGCTTGATGGGAGGCTCTGTTGGTGGGTCCTTGTCATTTTTTATTTTCATCTTTTTCCTGCTTTATTTCAAATCACCGTCTTGGCTACTAGGTCAGCAAACTTAAAAGCTTTTCTGGGAACTTTATGTACATCGTGCCGTTTCTGCCGAGTTTTCTGAGAAAGGAGCCTTATTTAGATGGTAAAGAACAATTTTTCTTTCGTAATTTTCTAGTGGGCCTTTAGTTTGTTTGGAGCTGTTTTCCTGAAATTTGTGGATGAATTAAGGCAGGCGTTGGCAAACATTTTCTGTCAAGAGCCAGGTAGAGATTTTTGTCTTTTGGGCCGTATATCGCAGCTGTACCTACTCATTGCCATGTAGCTTGGAAGTAGCCAGGGGAGATATGTCGGTGATCAGGCATGGTGGTGTTCCGATGAGACTTTATTTATGGACGCTGAAATTTGAATTTCATATAGTTTTCCTATGTCACAAGATATTATTCTTCTTTTGATTTTTTTCCTAACCATTAAAAAATATAGGGCTTCCCTTGTGGCTCAGTGGTTAAGAATCCGCCTGCCAATGCAGGAGGCACAGGTTTGAGCCCTGGTCTGGAACTAAGCCCGTGCGCCACAGCTACTGAGCCTGCACTCTAGAGCCCGTGAGCCACAACTACTGAGCCCACATGCTGCAACTACTGAAGCCGGTGTGCCTAGAGCCCGTGCTCCGCAACAAGAGAAGCCACCACAATGAGAAGCCCACGCACTGTGATGAAGAGCAGCCCCCGCTCGCTGCAACTAGAGAAAGCCTGCGTGCAGTAATGAAGACCCAACACAGCCAAAAAAAATAAATAAATGAATAAAATAAATTTATAAAAAATATATATATATATATATAAACCATTCTTAGCTTGAAGACTGTACAAAAGCAGACAGTGGATCAGTGTTTTCAACCCTTGCATTAAGGTTTTGGTAAATCATATTACAATCCATGCAGTGATGAGGGCTCTAGAGCTTGTCCGGCCAGCGTCTTGGAATCAGAAGCATCTTTTAGTAATATTCATGGCAATTCCGCAGTTTGATCAGGTTAAGGCTCTCTTTTCTCCTATGGCCTTGGTCCAAAGTGAGGGGCCCCCATGCTTCTGGTTCACTGTGTACGTGGCCTATTTCCAGTTAGAAAACTTAATGCTTTGAGCCCGGGTAGCTGCTAGGCATTAATTGCCTGACTGCCTCCCTGAAAATCTGTTAACTTCTTCACTGCTTTTGAAAGGAACTTCAGCTTTATGCATTCTCCAGCCTGTTTTGCTCCTTGGGTTTTTTTTTTTTTTTTTTTCCTCCTGTCTTCTCTGCATTAAATATGCATTAGTGTATTCTCAGTGCAACACTTTAGCGTTCTTGGAATGGGCAGAGAGCAGTTATATCCCATAATAGCAGGATAATCAATGGAAAGAGATAGATTGCCAGGTTGTAAATCATGTGAGAGAATTTGATGATATCAGCTTCGGGGGGGAATGGGATCCTATTACTTGTTCTGAGTTCTCTGGTTCCTGGAATTAATTTTTTTTGTACTTGCAATCATTTGATGGAACAGCCTTTGACGTGAACGAGAGGATGACAAAGAACAGGTCAGCTGTCCTGCATGCTCCCTCCTTTCCTCGCTATCCGTGCTCACCCTGGTATAATTTCAGATCTGGGATGTGAAACGCTATTTCTATAGCCATAGTCAGCACTGCAGAGTGGAATACACTTAGGCTGTCAGAGTTGAAAGAACATTTATTCCTCCATATTCAAAAGTGAAGGAAAGAACATTTATTCCTCCATATTCAAAACTGAAGAAAATCACACCCTTTAGACTAGGACACTAATAAACCTAGCAGCATTCTAGCAAATGCAATTACCAGCAATAGAAAGCAAAGGACTTTTTTTTTTTCATTTTTAAGAGAAATAAACTGTGCCTTTTACTTTCTGACTTAATGCAGAGAGATGAAAATATGCTAAAGACTTTTTTTTTTTTTTTTAAGGCATAGACCAGAGACATTTTGGAATCTTTCCATCTAGCAAATCCAGCTTCCCTCTTTAAAGCAAAGCATCAGGATTGCTTCAGTATTTAGGTATTAATATTCCCTTGTGGCTCAATCAGCTCTTTGAAAATGAATTTCTCGGCACTGCTGTCACAATTAAGAAAGACACGCTGAGGTAAAAGGGAATTTGTATGTTTCTTAGGTTGGAAGAATGTGTTGAGTCAAATGAACATTCTTTCAAGGTTAAATTATCTATTTAAAACGCTCCCAATTATAGTGCGAGGTACAATCTTTGATGAGATTCCGGGAGAACAGATGACAGTCGGTGAGAGAGAGAGAGATTCTCTTTGTATGGAAGAAAGCTGTTGGACATTGTTTATTATCAGGGGAAAATGGTTACATAAATTGAACATGGTATAGTCTCAGTAAACCATGAGCCATTATTGGGGTCACTGAAGGCCTCATAATAGGACAGGGGTGGATTCTTTGCTGTTTGTGCTTTTTTTTTTTTTTTTTTAAGAATTGTGAGATGACCATCAGCAGAAAACCACCAGCAGTATTCTGTGACCTTTCTGTATGCAGTCTGACCCAAGAAATTTGGATGGTGTATACAGTTTTGCTTAAAAGGTGGTCTCATAACCTGGCTTTCTAGAACAATCATCCAAGTCCTACTGGCTTTACCTCAGAAATAAATCTTGACTCTCTCTGGCCAGAGCTCTCCATCTCCGATGATACTGACTTGGTCTAGGCCACCGTCCTGCCTAGGAGGTGGCCTACTAAGTAGTCACCCTGCCTCAGAAACATATTCCCATGACCAATCATAAATTCAGATTCTTACCTGTGGGCCTGCCTCCATTTCTTACATCTTCTCCTACTGTCCCCACTCATTCGCTCGCTCACTTACGCCGGTCTTCATGGCTAGGATGGTCCGACAGTTCTGGCTCCATCCCGTCTCAGCAGCCTTACAGTTAGTTGCCTGGAGTTGCTTTGATGGTGTAACAGTTGAGTATAGACCCTGGAGCCAGACTGGTGTTCGGATCCTGGTCGTGCTACTAACTAACTGGGGTGAGTTACTGAAAACTTTCTGTGTCTTAGTTTCCTCATCTTTAAGTTGGGTGTAATAATAATTCTACTTGATAATACTTTTTTTGTTTGTTTTTAAGATTTTTGGGGTTTTTTTGGGCTGCACTGCAGCAGCATGTGGAACTTCCCCAACCAGGGATCGAACCCGTGCCCCCTGCAGTGGAAGCGTGGAGTCTTAACCAGTGGACCACCAGGGAAGGTCCTCTACTTGATAATACTTAACAATTCTACATAAGGTTGTTGTGAGGAATAAATGAGTTAAAATATGGAAAGCACTTAGACCGTTGCTTTGCGCTCAGTAAGATTGTATAAGAGTTAGATGATGGTATTGTTTTGTTGTACAATCAGCATCATAATTGCCATCTCTACCCCTTGGATTTTTGTGTGTTTGCTCCTTCTCTTGTATATCTCAGTGCAAATGTCCTTTGTGAGTGACCTTCCCTATTCACCTTCTGAAAGGGCTCATGCCTTCCATAGCCACGTTGTACTCTGCCCATTACAGGTTAAAAAAAAAAATTTTTTTAAACATAGAAGAAAATACAACCTACAGAATGGGAGAAAATATTTGCAAATGATGAAACTGACAAGGGGTTAATTTCCAAAATGTACAAACAGCTCATACAACTCAATATGAAAAAAACCAACAACCCAATCAAAAAGTGGACAGAAGACCTAAATAGACATTCTCCAAAGAAAACATACAGATGGTCAACAGGCACATGAAAAGATGCTCAACGTTGCTAATTATTAGAGAAATGCAAATCAAAACTACAATGAGGTATCACCTCACACTGGTCAGGATGGCTATCATCAAAAAGTCCACAAATAATAAATGCTGGAGAGGGTGTAGAGAAAAGGGAACCTTCCTACACTGTTGGTGGAAATGTAAATTGGTGCAGCCACTATGGAAAACAGTGTGGATGTTCCTTAAAAAACTAGAAGTAGAGCTACCATATGATCTACAATCCCACTCCTGGGCATATATCTGGAAAAGACAAAAACTCTAATTTGAAAAGACCCATGCACCCCAGTGTTCATAGCCACACTATTTACAATGGCTAAGACACGGAAGCAACCTAAATGTCCATCAACAGATGAACAGATACAGAAGATGTGGTATATATACTGTGGAATATTACACAGCTATTAAAAAGAATGAAATAATGCCATTTGCAGCAACATGGATGGACCTAGAGAATATCATACTGAGTGAAGTCTTCACTCAGACAAAGACAAATACTGTATGATATCACTTACATGTGGAATCTAAAAAATAATACAAATGAATTTATTTACAAAATAGAAACAGACTCACAGACGTAGAAAACAAACTTAAGGTTACCAAAGGGGAAAAGGGGTAGGGAGGGATAAATTAGGAGTATGGGATTAACAGATACACACTACTGTATATAAAATAGATAAACAATAAGGATTTACTGTATGGTATTAGGAACTATATTCAATATGTTGTAATAACCTCTAGTGGAAAAAAATCTGAAAAAATGTATAACTGAATCAATTTGTTGTGTATCTGAACCTAACACAATATTGTAAATCAACTATACTTCAACTTAAAAAAATGTAGAAGAAATTACAACAAATAAAAGACCACCCCCGGCCCCACAGACCAGTTTGAATTCATTGCCAACCTGGTACCCTATCATTTCTGAACACTTGTATGTATTTCTTAGAAATAAGGACATTCTCCTATAAAACCACACTACATCCATTGAAACTGAGAGATTAACTTTGACACTACACTATCATTTAATCCTTAGACCCCATTCAGATTTACCCAGATTCTCCCAATTAAAAAAGGAGCCATTTGAAGTCATGTGCTAGTTGTTAGTGTACTCTGTTTCTGGAACAATTCCTCAGGCTTTCCTGGACCTTTATGACCTTGACAATTTTGAAGTTAACAGACCAATTATTTTGTAGGCTGTCCATCAATTTGGGTTTGTCTGAGGACTCTTCACAGTTAGATTTGGATTATGTATCAGGGCAGAAATATCACTGAAATGATGATGCTCTGTTCCTTTCATTGCATCTTATCAGGTGGCACATGATTTCCATGTGTCCCTTTGCTGGTGATGTTAAATTTGATCACTTGATAAAGGCAACATCTGCCAGGCTTCTCCATTGTGAAGTTACTCTTTTTCCCCTCTTGTATTTTGTGGATAGGTACTCTAAGACCATTCTCCTTAAACTTTCAAGCTGTTTACTTAGTGCATCAGTTGGAACTCAACGGATTTCTATTTTCCTTAATGGGTTGTAATATATTACTACCATTATTTTGATGCTCACATTCCTCCCACATTTAGGTTGTGGGAGTTCCTTCCAGCCCATTCCTGTGTCCTTTTGACATGTGTTGCTTTCGTTATTTCAGTGCTTTCTTACTTTCTGGAACAAGAAGTTCTAGGTTCATTTTGTACTTTGCTGGCCCCATCCCTGGATTTGGCCAAGGAGTTGAGGAGCCATGGAGCTCTGATTCCTTTTAGAGGAGAATGAGATCTAGAAACCAAGATCTGGGCATTAGGTGTGTTCATTGCTCCTGAGGTGTTACAGCTCCCAGACCCTGTTAGTGGACACAACTGGGGATTGTATATGTCTATGTATATACACACACACACACACTTACATCTGTATTTATTTATTTATTTATTTTTAAAAAACCTTTGACTTGAGTGACTATTTATTTATTTATTTTTGGCTGCATTGGGTCTTCTTTGCTGCGTGGGCTTTCTCTAGTTGCATCCAGTGAGGGCTACTCTTTGTTGCGGTACGCAGGCTTCTCATTGCGGTGGCTTCTCTTGTTGCGGAGCACGTGCTCTAGGCACGCGGGCTCCAGTAGTTGTGGCGCATGGGCTTAGCTGCTCCACGGCATGTGGGATCTTCCTGGACCAGGGCTCGAATCCGTGTCGCCTGCATTGGCAGGCGGATTCTTAACCACTGCGCCACCAGGGAAGTCACACATCTGTATTTATTACTGTGTTTTTATGTGTTAAAAATCAGAGTTCACTACCTCCAATTCCATTTTTACACCACATGGCTCAATTTAGTTTTCTCCTTTCTGTATTTGTAACTCCCTTCTCTTAACAGTGAGAAACCTAGTTCCTACTGTCTTGAATACAGTTACTTATTCAATTACTTCCACCCTATGTTGGGCCACTCTTCCATATAGACACCCTCTTTAACTCTCTGAGATACCAATACTCCATGCCAAGTCCTTCTCCCCACCACCTCCCCTCCCTCCCTCCAGACCCAGAAGCCTTCTTCACCATACTTGGGCGCCACTTGTGGATAGATTTTTGCTTTTATGGAAAGAAAATGGTAGCTCTTATCTCCTGGCAGAGAGCAGCCCTATGCCAAGGTACTCAGCTTGGCAAGCTGGGGTGTGGGCTGGATTTCACTTCTCTAGATTGACCTTTGTGCTGTACATCGAGTACCCAACTTTATGTGGCTCTTGATGACTCTACCCCTGGCTACACTGGATTGGTTGATGGTGGGCTCCTAACCTACCTTGGGGCTGAGGCACTGAGCTGTTCTTGCAGGTATGCTGCTGTGTTGAACCAAGGGGATTTGAATTTTGGAAGAAGTTGGAGGTTTGAGAAAGGATGTTACTGGTAACTGACTTCCTGCCTTTGGCACTGGAAGACAAGAAAGTCTGGTTGGACAGACAAACAAGAAAGTTGATGGACAGAGAGGGCATGGAGATGGAGGACCTTTGGAGGCTTCATAGAGGAATTGAGTACCTGATCCTAGTTTGTGTCTGAGATTAGCTGCATCCCTGTCCTTGGTATTTGAGTGGCATCCCCATATTCTTACACTAAATTTACTCTTGAAGTTAAGCTCCTTCAACCTAAGCAAGTCATATGGCCAATCCCCAAGTCAAGGGACAGAGAAGTACTCTGTGGAACTGCACAGTTGACTGGCAAAGGACCTGGATACAGGGGCCAATTATCCAGTCTACAATGGAGAGGTCAGATTGTTTTCTAAAGGCTAACCCGTTAATAAGTGGCATTTAATCACTCTTGTATTGCTTCTGGATAAAATAGTAAGGGGCTTGATCTGCATGTGGGTTTATCAGGGTGTGCAGGCAATTTAAAAGAGGAGTCCTCTCCTTGCTTTCTCCTGCCCTCTTGTATATAGGAAGTTTACTTTCAAGAAGATAGCATTAATCAGATACAGAACTTCTTCCAAGAACCAGATGGCCTTCATTTCTTTTCTTCCTGATTAGCTATATAAAGCTAATTGTCCAACTGAGAGAGGCTTAATTTTACAGGCTTGCATGGGAGGCATGCTTATTGTTTACAGCTTTCCACCCCCCTCTTCCCTTCCTTGCCAGAGGCTCTGCTGCAGCAGGGAAATCTGAATCTAACATTTATGAATTTTGGAAGAAGTTGAATTTTTAGAAGGATTCACCACATACTGGATAGGTATGGGAGCATTTCTCTTTAATCCTGCAGGTTAAAGGTAGCCTGTGTTCTTCTGAGGTCGTCTGTTCTATGTCTTCTTTTATTTGTCTTATTTTAAGTGGTTTTGACCGACAGCAGGAGTTGGTATGGTGGTTTTCAGATAATGTCTGCATTAATGTTCTGTAGGCAGAGGGCTGATGGTGCTGGAGACCATATTAAGGAATTGTAATATAAAAATTACACTGAATTATAAACATGCAGGGGCATATTATTATAGCTAATTATTAAGCTTACCAAGAGGCCAAGTGGTTATTATTTAGCGTGGTGGGAAAACTATTTTGCATCAGTGGAAGTACTGCACTGAAATATCGTGCCTTTTAGGCAGAGTAAAGATAATAGTGTCTGGAATACAGGATCAGCCATGTGCTGTGTGAAAGATGGCAGGCTTAAAAAAACTATTGTACTTCTGGCAAATTGTCTTAACATAATCCACATACCTTTCTAATTTAAAATATGAAAGTTAAACAAAGTTTATACTGAAGTTACATCCATTAAGAAACTGGTAAAATAGTTAAGTCTCCCAAGTCTAGACTCCAGTGTTGGGTGTGTGTGTGTATGTGTGTGTGTGTGTGGCCTGCTCACATATGAATTGTGAATTCATATTGCATTCCCTTGTAAGGATGTGCCATTTTTAATGAAGACTAAAACATGGTGGGGTATTCTAAATGAAGCCTGATTATAATTGCAGATGGCAGTTGAGCTTTTGGAAGCTGGTTTCTTTAACTGTTAAATAAAAATTGTCTTTTTTAGTATTGGTTTGTAGAAGTTCAGTGGTAGTTGTTTAGGGGGAAAAAAAACAACCACTTTTGCCTCTTTATTTCCATTAAATTAAATCTCACAACATATCCATCTTCTGTTAAGTGGGTTTGACTCTAAAGAAATTTTTCTGAAGGCTTTCTTGACAGTCGATTAAATGAAAACTTTTGGTCCATAAAGCTGAACTTTCTGGAGGCTTTCTTTTGTTGAATATGGAAAACCTGTGACAGATATTTTCCACGTGTTCTTCTCTGGATAGTTATTGAGCCAATGCAATAATAAAGTGGCAGGGTTTTTTTTTTTTTAATATAAGGAATGCCTTTCACTATTAGTAGACTTTTAATGATCAAAATTAGTACCTTAGCCTAGCCTTCTTCTGTTTGGTAGGCAAACTTGACATTGTTCAGTGTCCCAGAAAGGTTTATGGTTGTGATAGACATTGCCTGGGTGTGCAGTGGATTTATGCTTCTTGTTCCCAGCTTATACGACCACATACATAAAATTTCTGCCTGTTGATGGGTATGTAGACCCACTAGACCAGTGGTTTGCAACCAGGGGTTCACAATTTTGCACGGCCCCTCCCAAGGGGACATTTGGCAATGCCTGGAAACACTTTCAGTTGTCAGGACCGGGAGGTGGTGCTACTTTCCTTTGGTTGGTAGAGGCCAGGGATACTGCTAATCATCCTACAGTGCACAGGCCATCCTCCCACAGGAAAGAGTTATCTGGTACAGAATGTCAGTAGGGAGGCTGTTGAGAAGCCCAGCGCTAAGCAGTGGACTCACAGTATCTCCCTTTGTTTCCCACTGTCAAAATGGGCATGGATTCGCCATGGATCTGCTCCATCTTACCGTCCCATTACAGTACCAGTGGGTAGTACATTAAATTAAACACGAATTGTTAAGAAATAGTGTTTTCTCGAAGTGTTCAACAAAGAAGTCAAAGGGAGAGATGAACCAGCAATGTGTTAGGTAAGTGGTGTCTTGGACAGAGCCAGAGCTTGTAACAGGCCTTGGGGCTTTGGGGACGATGGATTGCTTTGTCCCCCCAGAAGTCTCCCTTTGTTAGAGTAGATGTCACCCTTAAATGTTAGTTCTTGTAGGTGATGGATTCATCAAAAGTTGATGATGAAAACATCTTAATAAACAATATCACACAATCATGTTTCTCCTTCACAATGAATTCTGCCTAATGAAGATTAGCTGTGTACAACCACCACTGTTTAATTTTGTTGCATTTTGTGTACACAGCTCAGAAAATTAAGAGACCAGGGAACTACTCTTGAGCAGAATATAAAAGGACTTTCTTGAATGGCGGCACTTTTGATGTGTTTTTTTTTTTCTTCCTGACATACGTGACTGGAGGAATAAGAGAGGAAGATGTCAGGGGACTTATAAGCAGCTGATGACAACAGGCTTCATTTACATTTTTGTAACGTGTATAGCCCCCGTTCCTTCAAGCACATGTGTAGGGAATTGAAATTGCAGTTTGCCTATTGTGTGTTGGCAGTAATCTTTCCAAAAATTTTTATGTTTCAAAATCAGGCAGCCAATAGCAGTAGCCAGTGATATATGGGGCTATTGATGTGAATTGAATTTGCAGAGGGAAAATGGGATTTGGTGCAGTATGAACTTGTAATGAGGTGGCCCCAAAGATTTGCAATGGTCAGCCATGGTTTATGCCCAGAATCAGCTAGGAATCAAATACCTTTCAAAGGGAGACAAATAAAACTTGAGTTTTCTTTCTTTTTCCAGCTAATGAAGTGGTTCCAAAGTGATGTCATTTAGTTTGGCTCTTGAGGGCACTGGAAGTTAACAGATTACCCTTTTAATAAGTGTGTGGATCATTGGTCTTCACTGATCTCAGTTATTGTCTTGTAAGAAAAAAAAAATTGGACCCGTGCCCTCAATATATGTGTATTTATTTTTATCAATTATGTATATGTGTTCTTACACTAAAATATGTAAATGATAAAATGTAAAAAAATGTAAAGCATGTAAAAAATATTTATGGGTAAAAGGTTAAATTTTTCGTATCCCCAAGGAATCATCTTAGGTACCCCTGGGTGCTTGGTGCTGGAAATGACAGGCACTAGTATTGCCTTAGGTGACGTTGTTAGGTACTGGAGAAGACTGGCCTGCCTTCCCTTCCATACTGCAGGCATCTCTTTAAAATATGTGACTTAATCTTGAACGTTTACGATAATTGTGTGGTGTGAGCTGCAGATGGGATTGGATTAATACCAGACATTCGGAAGTGGTTCTCCTCCCCAGGTGTGATGTGTAGAATAGAAATGCAGTAAGTCAGCTAAAGCTGACCTCATGTTTTATCTGAATGCTGTGTCTTAGAAGTTTACTGCCTGATTTATCTGGGTAATTTTCCCCTTGCCTGCTTCCCTTCTTTCCTTTCCTTTTTTCTTTTTTTTTGGTGCCAGGGGAAACTGGGACACAGTAATTCCAAATATATTTCTTCTCTGAGGGTCAATTAGAGTTTGTAGGTTAAGAGTAGGGGGTTTGAAGTTAGAATAATTACAGTCTACGAATGACTGAATGGAAGAATTAATACATTTATCCCTTCGTCGAAACTATGCTGCTTAGGTGATTTTGGTGGGCAAGCTGGTAAATTGCTCTGATTCTCTGTTTTCTTTTCTGTGAAGTGGGGATCATTGCTAACCCCTGTAGTTTTCTGTAGAATTAAGTAGGGTGTGTATGTGAAATAGCATAGGGCATTAGGTAAATGTCCATTTAATAATGGTGTATTTATTTTCAGTAGCCCCTGTCCTTCTTGGAATTCTTTTTTTTTTTTAAGGTAAGAAGTGGATTTATTTAGAGAGACACATTGCATACACAGAATGCGGTCCGTTTCAAAAGGTGAGCGTCCATGGGAGAAACACATTCCACACAGTGTGGGCCATCTCAGAAAGCGAGAGCCTTCTTGGAATTCTGAAAGTATTTCTTGAATGTCTTCACTTACTCTGGGCAACACTGATTTCCCCGACCTCAGAGCTCTTAGATACCAAAACGACTAGTGGTACAGTATTGCTGGGGACAGTTATCCCATCATTCACTTATGTGTTCTTTCCCTTTCCTTCTCCCCAGGTAAATTCAGTTTCTGGAGGGTGGAAACCAAGTCTTAACTTTCTCTTGCGGTGGGTTGCCTTTCCTTGCCTCCTTCCCTGACATCAGGCTGAGTGAGTAGTCCAGGAACTAATTCTTAGTGGTCAGGTGAAAAGGCATGTGTGGAATCAGAAGAGCTACCTTTTGCTTGAATCAGAAGACTTGCTTTGGAATTAGAGAAGGTGAATGAGGTGCAGGGAGCTGGAAAGAGGATTTCAGAAAGGAGATTTTGCTAATTGTAATTAGTGCTAAACAGAAGTTGGTATACTTCTGTAGTTTTCCGTTGTCAATCACTTCGGATGATAATTTTTTTTTTTGCTATTATTTTTAAGTGACAGATTGCAGTACATGTTTCAGGACCTGCCACCCATTTTGATTTGAAAGATTATGTTGTCGGAATTTTAGACAGTGTGGGTAAAGACCTAATTTTACTAAATAACAAGGACTTATGAATCTTGTAAATTACTTTCCTCTTGCCATGGAAAGTGTTTTTCTCTGATTTATTATGCAAATTATGGTAAATCCTAGAACTGAGCAAAGTAAAACCATTTCATGTCTTTTAGAATCTGTTTTCTAGTTTTGCTCATTCTGTAACAGTCTAACCTTAATAGGCAAGAAGTATAAATTGTGTGAATTATTGAGCAAAGATAAAGGACAGTATATTTTGGTTATTTCCTGTTAGCAACCAGCCTCTTAATGAATCAGATTAAGTGCCTCAGTCACTTCCTTTTTTTACAAGTTGTCTTTAGGAAGGCACATTTGCACCCTGAGTACTTAGTATTTTGCTACTTTTACTAAAAGTAATAATATTCCTATTTTCCTGTCATAGAGTTTCAGGCATCACCCCCTGCAGCTGAAGAAGAGACTAATTTTCCACTGTCTTTTTTTTTTAATAATTTTTTTAAAAATTTAATTAATTAATTAATTTACATATTTTTATTCCTGATTGTGTTGGGTCTTCGTTTCTGTGTGAGGGCTTTCTCTAGTTGCGGCAAGCGGGGGCCACTCCTCATCGCGGTGCGCGGGCCTCCCACTGCCGCGGCCTCTCTTGTTGGGGAGCACAAGCTCCAGACGCGCAGGCTCAGTAGTTGTGGCTCACGGGCCCAGTTGCTCCGCGGCATGCGGGATCCCCCAAGACCAGGGCCCGAACCCGCGTCCCCTGCACCGGCAGGCAGACCCTCAACCGCTGCGCCACCAGGGAAGCCCCTCCACTGTGTCTTAATATCAGGGAATATCACATGCCTATCAAGCTGATAAAAGAGGGTTTCCTTGATTGCTAATAATGGGATGGATTCTGAAAGCCTTAGTCAAAATTTGGCTTTGGAAGGCTACTACAGGTTTATTTTCAGGATGAAGGAAAAATGAGACAACCAACTTGGAAAGGGCAGGAACCAGGACGGGGGAGCTAACTGGCCAACGGGGTATTGGAAAGAGTTGGCCCCTCCTGTGTCTTGGTTTTAGGGATAACGCTCAGCTCAAGAACAAGATGCATTTCTGGGAGAGGTTCTGGTTGGCTTGGCAGGGTGGGACAGGATGCCTGCATGGATAATGCAGGGGAAAATTGGGGGATTATAACCTGGAGAAGTGGGGGGGAAAGGACCATGAAGTTAACTACAGCTGGAGATGTCTTTCTCTTAAGGTTATCCGTTTCATGGCTTCAATCATAGAGTGGATTGCCAAATCTTGAAGCAGGAAGGTCTCCAAATCCCTCCTGGAAATGAGTGGGTGACTTGTTCAGGGGGTGCTACAGCTGTGGGTGATGCTCAGGTTAGTTTTCGTTACCTTTGCATCTAGCATCAGGCTAAGAGAATTTGGTTCCTGAGTGATGTTATCTAACACTGGGAAAGAAAATCTCATTCAGTTAGCAGAGATAAAGTATTGACAAGGCAGTGGAGTGGATGCCTATCAATACAGGCCTTCTATAATTGGAAAGGAACAAAGAAGACGTGAAGAAAACTTCCAGTTGCTGTTTGTAGAGGCTGAGTAAAGGACTACCTGTGAAAGGCTTCACCTGTTCGAGGACTATAAATATCACTTGACTAAACAAACATCCAAGGGATTAGTAGCAGGCAGGGTATGTCTATTCCTAAATTTTACTGCTAAGCACTGAATGCAGCCTCTAGTATTTATTCAGAAAATGCCATCGTTTGGGGGCACATCAGAGGCACTGTTGGCCCGACTGCTTTCTTGGATACTCAGAGGTTCTCACTTTACCCAGAAACCCAAAAGGAGAGGCAGCTGAGCTCAGGAGCCACTCCTGGGGGACCAAACTCTCTCCAACTCTTTTTCAATTAGGACCACCCTTTCATAAGGTTTTGGGTTTGCAGAGGGTGAAGTATAGCATGGTGGTTCCAAGTATGGTTTTGGGATTAAGATGAGATTTGGATGTGAATCCTGACCCTCCCACTTAATAGCTGTGAATGTGGGCAAGTTTCTAACCTCTTTGGGCCTCTGATAGATTTGCTTAATTAAGGTTCATTTCCTCCTCCTTCCTTGTAACTGGATCTTTGTATCAATATTATTGGGGATTACAAGGAACCTAACAAAACCCCTTGCTTTATTACCTTCCCATGCGAATAGGGATGGTTGATGAGTTACAAGCAGAAGTTGTTGTCTGGGGTTTCCAGGAAAGTTGTTCTGAAGGGATTCATTCAGTTGGGAAGTGTGCTCTTTTTGATATTTCATATTTTGCATTTTTGATGTGAAATACAGATGTGATAGCTTGGAGCTACAGCGCCATTTTGAGACCATGAGGGAAAGGCCAAGGGAATTGCAGAGATGGGGGCATCTTTTACCTGCAGCTGCCTACCTCCACACTTCCTGTTATATGAAATAAATCAACCCTTATGTCTTTAAGTCTCTGTAATGGGTCTCTGATAGTAGCATCAAAATATAGTTTCTGCCTCCTACACTATTGGTGGGAAGGTAAGTTGGTGCAGCCACTATGGAAAACAGTATGGAGGTTCCTCAAGAAACTAAAAATAGAGTTGCCATATGATCCTGCAATCCCCCTCCTGGGCATGTATCTGTAGATAACCATAATTCAAAAAGATACATGCATCCCAGTGTTCATTGCAGCTCTATTTACAATAGCCAAACATGGAAACAACCTAAATGCCCATTGACAGATGAACGGATACAATGAAATACTATTCAGCCATGAAAAATGAAATAATGCCATTTGCAGCAACATGGATGAACCTAGAGATTATCATACTAGTGAAGTAAGTCAGAAAGAGAAAGACAAATACTGTATGATATCACTTATATGTAGAATCTAAAATATGACACAAATGAACTTATCTATGAAACAGACTCACAGACATAGAGAACAGACTTGTGGTTGCCAAGGGGGAGGGGGTGTGGGAAAGGGAAGGACTGGGAGTTTGGGATTAGCAGATGCAAACAGAATTATATATAGAATGGATAAACAAAAAGGTCCTACTGTATAGTACAGGGAACTATATTCAATATCCTGTGATAAACCATAATGGAAAAGAATATGAAAAAGAATGTATGTATGTATGTATATATATACATATATATGTATTACTGAATCACTTTGCTGTACACTAGAAATTAACTCAACATTGTAAATCAACTATACTTCAATCAAATAAATTTTAAAAAAAAGAACGTAGGTTCCGATATCAAACCTCATATTCCCTGTCTGCAAAATGAGGATAGTAGAATTTATGCTGTGGGGTCATTCTGAAGGTTTAAAGACAGCATGTGCAAAGTATTGATTGGCAGCTGCTACTTTTGTTTTGGAATTACACTGCTAGCATTATCACATATAACATACATATTACAGATATAGGTAAATGTATTCGAACCCTAAGATTGCTATAACAAAGTACCACAGACTGGGTGGCTCAAACAGCAGAAATTTATTGTCTCACAGTTCTGGAGGCCAGAAGTCCTACATCAAAGTGTCTGCAGGATTGGTTCTTTCTGAGGGCTGTGAGGGAAGGATCTGCTCCAGGTCTCTCTCCTTGACTCGTAGATGGTTGTCTTCTCTCTGTGTCTTCACGTTGTCTTCCCTCTATGCATGTCTGTGTCCAGATATCCCCTTTTTACAAAGACCCTAGTCATACTGGATTAGGGCACCCTAATGACCTCATTGTAACTTGATTACCTCTGTAAAGACACTATCTTCAAATAAGGTCACTTTCTGAGTTACTGAGGATATATCCAATATACCCTTTTTGGGGGGACACAATTCAACCCATAATGGTACACATGTAACACATTATCAGTGAAGTTTTAGTCTCTCACCCTTTTTCTGATTACAAAAACTCTTTACTAAAAAAGTCAAATATTCTTTATGAAAAATTGCCCCTCCCCAAGTGTCCTTTTTTGCAAATGACTTTTAACTTAGTTATCTAGATCCTGGAATCAGCGAGGGCTTCTGAATTCGTTGTAGTTTTAAGGCAGTGATTTGTCAGTTCTCATGGCTCTCTTGGATTTAGGTATTCTCTTGGGTAGGTTTTCAGCTCATTACTGAGAAACACAAGAGTCTACTGTGTGTTAGTCCACAGTCTTTAGAATTCTTTAGAATAAGGTATTTATGTGGCCAGTCATACATGAGGGCTGTTTGGTACTCTTGGTGAATTCATGTGACAGCGATGTCCCAGAGTGTGACCCTACTGTGTGCCCAAGTCTCGCTGCCCCAGGTTACAGCATCTATAACAATATCTCTAAACATCTCAGCCTCCAAGCTGAATTCAGTAATGGAGGATTTGTTTAAATCCTGTTCTGAGTATAAGCATTTAAAAATGCTGAAGTTTCCACCGTTGGAGAATTTCTTCAACTCTATTTAACTCTGGAAGAAAATGTTAGCCCAGTGTTCTTACAGCTGCTTTCTTTTTCTTTGCAAATATTTCAGACATTGGGACGATTACCTCTGGAGTGAGGCAGAGTACTTCATGCATTAAATAAATAACTTTCCTGTCTTGACAGGGTTTTTTTTGAAGATCACTTTTAGGTGACATTATGTGCTTGGAGGGGCTTGTCTTCAAATAAAAGGCATAATTGAAATACAGCTGAATAGGAATCAAGAGTGGGGTTCAAGTATAAGGTAAAATTGATGACATCCCTTATTGCTTTATAGATGAATTACTTTTATGGTGGCCTATTTTAGTTTAAAAACTAAAAATGCATTTTTCTACACTCTAATCGTCCGTCCTGACAGCAGCAAAAAAGAAAGGCTGTTCCCCACCCCCCACTTCCTTACCCACTGGTAGTAGAAATTGCTTATTGCTTGAAAATCTATATTTGCCTGCTGGTTTGCCATTAAAAAGGGATTCTGTAACCTGAATTCCATTTTTTTATTTAACATAAAGGGTTGTATTTTCCGTACTGGCAGGTCGTGGCATGGGTAGGTGACTTGAATGCGGTCTTTTTCATTGAGTGTTACTGTTCAAAATCTATGTGTGTCAAGGAATTGGGAAGGTTTGCATCTGAGCAGGAAGAAGGTGATATTAGGGTTAGTTCTCTGCATCCACCCAGTAATTAACCTTCTCAGAGTAAGGAGCTCAGCCAAGGGAGGAGGATCACCCCTCTTTAACTGATGTGCTATGTCTTGCAGCCGGATGCCAATGTTCTAGCAACGTCAGGAGCAAAAGCTTTGCGGGGGTGGGGAGGAAGGCGGATTGACAAATCATTAAATTGTCATTCAGTATAATTTACATGGTCCATCTCACCACCTATGATGTATTCTTGGAAAAAAAGAATAATAAATGGAATCAGATCCAGCTTCTCCTTCAGGTGCTGGGGATAGAGCATAATGTAAAAGGACACACCTGGCATGCCATTAGCAAAACCCAGAATGAGGGAAATTTTATGCTTTAAATGATCCCCTTTGTTCAACAAATATATTGAACAGTTAAAAGAGGCAGAGAAGAACCTTTGGATAAAAAGAGCTTAAAGAGACATATCAACCAAATGCAGCATATGGACTTTGGATCCTGATATGATCAAATCAGTGTTAAACTTTTTTTTTTTTTTTGAGCTGGGGAAATTTGGATTAGATATTATCTGACTTATGGCATTTTTGTTACTTTTTTAGGTATAGAAAAGATTAAGTAGTGTTGTAATTACATTTTAAAAGAGTCCTTATATTTTAGTGATAGATACTGAATTAGATACGGGGGAAATTACGATGTCTGGAATTTGCTTCAAGTTAATCCAGTTGGAGTAGGGAGTGGGTTGGGGTAAAAAGAAGTAAGAGTTTCCATATATGTTAATCGTTGAAGGCAGGAGATAGATAGGTGGGGACTCCTCTATTTTTGAATGTTTGAAATTTTCATAACAGAAAATTGAATCATATGAATGACCTACCTGTGTTCTATTCTTCATGATGGCTGCTGACTTTATAAGACCTACTTCTTTTTAAGTGTTCTCGGGATAATAAATATTTTAATATATAACCTTTTACCTCAAAGTAATCCAAACATAAATATGGTCACTAACTGTAGCAACCAAGCCTCCAAGAATTGACAGGTTTTATTTAATGACCCACTTTCCTTCATTTGAACTCAGCCCTCTGGAATAACGGGAATGTTTTATTCATCAGAGTCTTTTCTTTTTATAAATTGTCGAATGCCTTGGTAGGAATTAGCAGATGTTGAATTATCAGTGGGAGGATTCTTTATTTGCTAAATGCAGTAGAAAGTCATTAAAAGAAGTTTAAAATATGAAAGAATCAAATGGGAGAACTTGGGGGGAAATGAATAAATTTGTTCTCTTGCGTCCTGGGTTTATTAAGGTCAAATGAGGTGCGGCTTAATGTTTTGCAGCTTCATTGTAAACTGAGCCAAAAGGAAAATCTTTCTGCCCTTTGGTCCAACATTCCTGTGTGAAGAGAACACCAGCTACAATGGAACATTGCCGAGGTTTTTTGGGGGGGTCATACCTTAGACCGTAAGTTAAGATAGTTGAGATAAGCCAGGATTTATGTACAGATTTATCCCCGGTCTCAGTGTTGCGCCATTACTTCCATTTTTGCATTTTTTTTTTTCATGGTACAAGGTTTTTGTTTTGTTTTGTTTTGAGTGCCCACTGTGTAATCAGCTCTGGACTAGGCACTGAGGAACAAGACAAACCAAAGTTGTATTTTTTTTGCTCTTTTGTCTAACTTGAATATAAACTCTCTCCTGCTCCCTCTCATCTCCCCCCTCCTCACCCCCCATTCTTTTATCTTTGTTACCTTTCTCTTTTTCTGGCAACATTGCCCTATCAATTTGTAATGATGTAATCCCTAAGGTGATGGTTAGTTATTTGGATCCGGGAAAAAGCTGTGATTAAGTTGAAGCAGTTTAGAACTGGGTGAGGGTGGGGTGGAGAGCCACCATTTACCTGCTCTGACCCTGTGCCAGGTACTGCCCAAAGAAATATCTCATTTGTTCCATGCCCAAATCCTGCAAGGAAAGAACCACTCCCACTCTACAAGGCAGGAGAGGAAGCTTCGGGGAGCTTGAGTGACTTGATCAGTCCTCATGGCTCCTGAGCATGTTTGTTGGTCAGTATGCCCTCGTCTGTGCAAAACTGTGCTTTAACCAACACACCGTATACGTTCTCCAGGGTGTAGGTAATGAGGGCAGTTTTTCAGTGAAACCTCAGCCATCTGTTTTCTCCATGATGTTGCTTCTTATTGATTCTGTATGGGACATTGAGGGGCAGGGAGGAGGGTCACCTGGGAGACAGGCTTCTGTGCCTTCACTTTGGGCACCTGCATGAATTTCAAGATGGCCTAAATTAGATGTATAACTCAGATATCTTCTGGATAGAACAGGGGCACAGGAAGGACAAACAGACACTGATAGCTTTGTGACTGTGAAATGGCTTGGCTCGCTCCTTGTCTGCACTACTGTTTGTCTTAACCACAGAGTTGAAAAGGTGTCCATGATGTGTAATACAGAGAGATCTTTGTGAACACAGCTGCTTACGAGCCCTGGGCATCGGGAGGAAAGCAATATCTTTGTCTTCTTTTTTTTTTAAAATAAATTTATTTATGTATTTATTTATTTTGGCTGCTTTGGCTCTTCATTGCTGCGCGCGGGCTTTCTCTAGTTGTGGCGAGCGGAGGCTACTCTTCATTGAGGTGCGCGGGCTTCTCATTGCGGTGGCTTCTCTTGTTGCAGAGCACAGGCTCTAGGCACATGAGCTTCAGTAGTTGTGGCAGGCGGGCTCAGTAGTTGTGGTGCACAGGCTTAGTTGTTCTGTGGCATGTGGGATCTTCCCAGACCAGGGATCAAACCTGTGTTCCCTGCATTGGCAGGCAGATTCTTAACCACTGCACCACCAGGGAAGTCCCAAGCAATATCTTCTTAAGGCTTGCAACTGGTAATACTTTCGTGGTCTCTGGTAAGCAGGAGATAAAAAGAGTAAAGGTTTCTTGGAGACTGTTTTGAAGGCCTGGGGAGTTCGTGAAGTGTAGTAAGTGGATTCCAGTTGATCTAGAGGCTCTCCAAGTTAACCGGTGTTTTGAGTGTGCCTTTCTTCAGCTTTGGGCTCCTTTTGCCTTCAAGACCTCTTTTGTCAGGCTGGTGAGGAGCTTCGTGCCAGGAATGAAGCCTGGTGTTGGAGCAGAACGTTTGAAAACAGATGGAGAACAGCAACTTCAAGTAACAGACAGTAAATCATCTAATTGGAGAAGTTACTCAGACTGGGGTACTGTGCTCAAAGACACCAAGCATAGGCTGATGACGGAGACGGGCACTTAAGTGGTGTTTCTTGGCCACAGGGCAGTAGGAATTGTTCAGCTGGATGTGTGCTTTAAATGGGTGATGTTATTAGTAGGAAATAAAATGGTGGAGAGAGAACTGGAGGCTTGCTTCCTGGACCTTACTCTGGATGTTTTTGATGGAGTTGTTGGCTGGAGCAGATTTTGAGATGAGTATTCATTTAGGTAAAGGGGTTGCCATGCTCTTCATTCTGAAAGAGTTTACTTGAGCTAACTCACTTAATATGAATAGATTCCACTGTTCTGGCAATCTACCTTCCTATATGAATTAAAAAGCCACAGAGAAAGTAAACGTTTAAGTTTTCTTCAATAAAACGTTTTAGGTACTAAACTATAAAATCCCTAGTTAAGACTTTAGCAGTCTATGCTTTCCTAATAATAGTGACTTTTTTATCCAAATCAAAGATGTTTTATCTTGTCATCCACCCCCAATCAGAAAAAGAAGTTACTATCTTTTTTTGGAGAGTTCTTTGGGGGAATCTTTTTAAAGATTGGTTTGCTACCAAGCGGGGTTCTTGGCTTTCCCCAATCAGTGGAAATGGACTAGAGGCCAGACAAGAAATTCAGCCAAGGCTTTATTGGGGCACCTGCTGCAGCAGGGCGGAGCGAGAACAAACAACAGGTTCCCTTGCTGGCTCGCTCCCTGAGGGGGGCAGAGCTTCTTCCTTACATGGGGTGAGGGTAGGGGTGTGTCCAGGGGTCGGGCGGGAGGGGTGGCTTAGGTGTTTTGCCCACCCCTTAGGTGGTGTTGTGTGCAGGGGGCATGCGCAGTACCCTGCTTTTGCTGTCGAAACCCTACTTTTGCTCCAGGCTCTTCAAAAGTGACAGTTGGGTTTTTTTGGTCTCTTTGTATCTTTTGGGCCCAGATTTGCCCCAGCTGCGTAGGCACGCAGTTATTTTTAGTCCCATACAGTTTCTTTGTATTTTGTTGCTAGAGGAGAAGTGTGTCCAGGTGCAAGCCCTGCAGCACTGCAGCAAAGGGCCCCAGGCCCCAGCCTGTCTCAGGTTCAGTGGAAGAAATTTTCCAGTTCAGTTGACATTCTTTGCAGTGTGTTTGTGGTTTGGCATGGTTCAAAATATTTATCATGTCAAGTTCCTTCGACAACAAGGGTAGAAAGAAATATTAGTGTACTTTCCCCAAAGTGCTCTAGTAATTGTCAACTACTTAGAAATGTATCTTTAATGAGAGAGGAGGACATCCTGCCTCTTGTGACAACATGGATGGACCTTGAGTACATTATGCCGAGTGAGAGAAGTCAAGCAGAAAGGCAAGGACTGTGTGATATCACTTGTATGTGGAATCTAAAAAAGCCCAAATTAAAAAAAAAAAAAAAATCTGTCTAAAGGGAGTTCCCTGGTGGTCTAGTGGTTAGGAATCGGCGCTTTCACTGCCATGGCCCGGGTTCAGTCCTTGGTCAGGGAACTGAGATCCCGCAAGCCAAGTGGCGTGCCCCCGCCCCCCCCCCCCCAAAAATCTAAGAAAGCCCAAATTCTTTATCCCCAAAGGCAACAGTCCTGTAGGTAACCATTATCTCCACTTACATGTAAGAAACCCAAAGCATAGAAATGAAGCAACTTGTCTGTAGACAGAAAAGTATTAATTATACCCAGGTGTTAAAAACGAAGGACACAAAAATTAACATTTGTGCCAGTTCTGACTGAAATCTTCAACCACTGTATTGTCCTCCTGGGGAATATTTCTAGATATTCCCCAGTGTTTCCTTTAGACTGGATAAGGACTTAACCATGAAGTAAGTTCTGAACACCAGATCAAGGACTTTATAGAAGGTTTAAAACATCAGCCGCCGCAAAATCTTTGCCTGATTACAGTCTAGATTCAAATCTTCTGAGTCTAGTTTTCTCTATTTAGGATGCCTGTTTCACTTGTTTTTTTGGAAAATTCTTACCCTCTAAAGTTTTAATTGAAACATAGCTTCCTCTGTGGAGCCTTTTCTGATCTCCTGAGATAAACAGGTTCTTCTTCCCTATATAAGACCCTTGTTTCTTACACATGGCTTCACTGAAACATGTGTTCTCATAATTATTTTCCTTAAAGTCAGTAAGTCCTATGGAGTGTGAGAGGCCATTTTTAATCTGCATAGCACAGTGGTTCTCAAACTTCAACATGAATCAGAATTATCTGGGACTCTTTTTTTTTTTCTTTTTTTTGGCCGTGCCACGTGGCACGCAGGATCTTAGTTCCCCGACCAGGCATTGAACCCGTGTCCCCTGCAGTGGAATCGCAGAGTCTTAACCACTGGACCGCCAGGGAATTCCCCTATCTGGGACTCTTTAAAACTGACTACTGACCCTTCCCCCCAAGATTCTGACTCTGTAGGTCTGGGGTGGGGTCCTCGAATCTACATTTCTCACAGCCCTGTTGCTGTCCCTACTGCTGGGCTGGACCGCAATTTGAGAACCACTCACCTATCAGCTGACACATAACAAGTGAGGTGAACACCTGACTGTAGACTGATATTTATTCCTCAGAACAAGTTGCTAATAAGTCTTCAGTATGAAAAGTGATGAACTAGTAACAGTCAGGTGTGAAACTGGTTCCCGCACAGGGAGAAGGGATTCTCAGAAGAGATGATGGACGTACACTCCGGGTTTCATCTTCCTCTCCAATCTTCCTTATTTCGAACTGAGAGTAGAAAGTGGAAAGGGAGACTCCTAACTTTGAAAGAAAAGAGGAACTTCAGATTTCTGTGTCTTCTGCTTTGTGTCTGTAGTTACTTTGATGCATTTATCAAAAGTACAAAAACTATTTCAGTTTGCATTATTTTGGTGGGATGGATGTCACGCATTAGGAATGAGACTTGGATTTTAAACATTTTATGGAACCCATTAGATTTAAAATGATTGTCTGAGTCTACATGAAATTAAGTTAATTAATTGGTGTTCTTCAATAAAATAACTTCACATTTTGTATTATTAAAAAAATAATTAAAAAAGCCAAACTCATAAAAAGCAGGAAAAAAATGTGGGTTACCAGGGGGATGGGAGTGGGAGATAGGACAGATATTTAAGGATACAAGCTGAAAACAAGTAATAAATAAGCCCTAGAGATCTAATGCACAGCATAGTGACTATAGACAATATTTTGTTATAATCAACAAATTTGCTAAGACACTAGAACTTAATTATTCCAACCACTAAAGTGAAGATAATTATGTAATGTGATAGAGGTGCAAATTAGCGCTGCAATGGCAGTCATATTGCAATATATAAGTGTAACAAATTAACATGTCCTATACCTTAAATTCACACAATGGTATATACCAAATATGTATCTTTAAGATTAACTAAAATTCACATCTTGAGACTGGGTGCAGGACTATTATTGTCATTGAGGAATCAAAGCTAATGGTTATAGTTTTACTAACTTGATATTGTATAGTTATTAAAAAAAATAAATGCCTTTATTTTGATCCTCTCAGGTTTGTTAAGTGAGTATATTATTTTCTAAAAATTACGTTTGTTATCTACAAATACATGTTGCCAAAGTTTTTAAGCCCTTTGTTTTTGCAAACAGTTTGAATACTGTAAGAATCTTTATTCTACTCACATGTTAAGGAGATTCTTGCTCAGTAGAGAAGAGGGATATTGCAAACACACGGAAAGCTTCCCCTTGGTTTTTCAGTGATGTTGGCACTGGTGGTATAGATATGAACAAGACATGGATCCTTCTTTTAAGGAATTCATAATCTGGTGACAAAGAAGGACAGGTAAATAATCAATTGCAATAAAATGATGTAGAGGCTCTGATTGTAGTCTAGAGTGCGGACAGTGGAAGTCAGTAATAGGGAGTTATCAATTCTGCCAAAGTGAGATTTGAGTCAACAGTCTATAAAGTATAGAAGAAGTGATAAGATACATAGAAAATGCTTATAATATTGGATAGAAAGCGGTAAGTGTTGAAAGAGGTGGACAGATAGAGTGCTTTGTGTTTCTAGAGAAAGAAATTACTTCTCTTTTAGATTAGGGAAGCCTCAGTAAGGCTGATGATAATTTTGCTGTACATTCAGCAGCAAATTTCAGTTTGCAAAGAACTTTAAAAGTACATCATCTGCTAGTTCCACAGAAAATCTGGGAGGCAGTTGAGATATATTAGATACTGGCTTATATTAGATACTGGCAGTTGAGATATATTAGATACTGTGTGACATACTGAGGGTCACACAGCAGGTGATTACACAAACGTGTGTTTGAGTTCAGCATATCTGACCTTTTATTCCACAAAGAACCAGAGTGATCACATCATTACTTCCTTTGTTCTCTCCCCTCCTTGCCCATGGCTTCCAAGGGTAAAGGTCTTGTTCTGGATCATGGCCTGTAAGTCTCCACATGATCTGGCTCCTGTCTTCCCCCAGGACTAGCCTTGGACAAGCCCCCCTGCTTACCTTGTGTTCTGGCTGTTTCAGGAACACACCAGGCTTGTTTCCACCCCAGGATTCTTGTACATGCTTTTCCAGTTGCATTGAAAGTCACCCCCAACCCGCTTCTAGATTTAGTTCATTGTTAGAATATCACCTCCTAAGGGAGGCTTCCTTGACCTCTGCATGTAAAACTCACCCCGCCTACCCATCAGGCTCCATCTCTGTTCTCTGTGTTATTTTTGTTATGGCACTTAGCACTATCAGAAGTTATAATTTTCTGTTTATCTGTTTGATGACTTGTATTCCCAACTGGAATGTGAATTTTATGAAGGAGGGTGGCAGGGATTGTTTTGTTGTTCACTGCTGTTTCCCTAGTGCCTGGGATATAGGAAGTACTTGATAGGTATTTATTGAATGAACAAATGAGTCTTTAATTTCTTAAGGTATGATTGAGGTAGTTTTCCAAGAGCCAGAAATGAGTATCATTGAAGTGACTTTATAATTTCCTGCTTAAAGATTGGAAATCTGGAATTTAATTGAGGGTAAGGCTGATGTGAAACACAAACTTTTAATTTCATTTTTGGATGGTTCGTTGCTAATGTATAGAAATATGATTGATTTTTGTGTATTCATCTTGTATCCTGCAACCTTGTTGATCTATTAGCTCTGATAGGTTTTTTTGTGGATTCCTTAGAATTTTCTATATGCAGGATCATGACACCTGCAAATAGAGATAGTTTTACTTCTTCCTTTCAAATCTGGAAGACTTTTGTTCCTCTTTCTTGCCTAATTGCCCTGGCTAGAACCTCTAGTGTAGAAGTGAAAAGAAGTGGCCTCCGGAATAGAAGTGGTGTGAGAGCAGACACTGTTATCTTCTTGATCTTAGTGGAAAAGCCTACAGTCTTTTGAGTATGATGTTCGCTGTAGGTTTTTCATAGATGTCCTGTATCAGGTTGGGTAAATTTCCTTTTATTCCTCTTTTGCTGAGTGTTTTTATTATAGAAGGGTGTTGGATTTTGTCCAATGATTTTTCTGCAGAAAATTAAACTTTTAGACTAGAATACTTCTTCTTTTTTAAAAAAAATTACTCTTTTTTTTTTTAAAAACCAGACTGCCCTATTTTATTTTATTTTATTTTTAAAAATTTTTGGCCACACCGCATGTGGCATGCGGGATCTTAGTTCCCCGGCCAGGGATTGAACCTGTGCCCCCTGCAGTGGAAACGCAGAGTCTTAACCACTGGACAGCCAGGGAAGTCCCAAGAATTCTTCCTTTTAAAGCACAGATTGCAAGATAAAACTTTCCTTCTTGACCCCCGCTCAGCAGAGGTTTGGGTGTTTCTACCGTTCCTCCCATGAGCTCCCTAACTACCTGGAGCAGCGTTTGTCATGGACTGAACTGTCCAGGAAGGATGCCTGTGTTTGCCCTCTGGAAACACTGCTAGTGATGGGATGTTTCCCTATATGTCTCAGAAACAAACTGCTGGAATGTGATGCTGTATCTGATGTGCACACGCTGCCATGTTTGTTTTCCGGGTGTGATACTGTCAAAGCACTGTTGAATGAGCAGATTCCGAGCTGTTGATATAGTTCAGACCTTGGCAGTTCTCTAATCTCCTTGAAGCTTTAGTGTTTGATTGCATTCGTTTGCCCTGCAAATAGTCAGTGGTGTAAGTGATCTCAGAGTGAGAATATATCTAAAGCCTGTATTTATAAGAGACAAGGTTCGAAGGAGAGTGGACACCTTGTAAAATACACATATGGACTTCCTGAGTGAGTAATAAAGACTTAACTTCTACTTGATGGGGCCTGTCAAACAGCCATATTACAGGCATGATTGGGTTGCGTGAGACTTCTATTCTTGATGTTAAAATAACATCCAGGAAAGTGAGTTGGTGAAAAAACAAGCTGTCAGGCATGAGAAGGAAGGAAAAAGGAGGATATCCATAAAACGGTATGGTGTTAATTTAGTAAGATCAGTAGTTCGAGGCACATTAATGTTTTTGTTGGGAGCATTCTACTATCCGACATTATACTGTGTCTTCTCCATTGCGATATTAAAATAGCACTGATATTTCTAAGAGCTCTTGGTTATTTATTGGAAAACAATATATATGTTGGGATCTCTGTTTAGGAGAGGGTCCTGTCCTTTTTAATCAGTGAATGCTACTGGGTGATATTTTAGTTTTAGTTAGAAGTTGTTATAATATAGTTCATGTAGTGTTACTAAAAATGTTGAGAGGCTATGGTGATGGCTCATAGGATTAAAATCCAGTGAGATGCTGTGAGAAAGCCCTCATCATTATGTTGTTTAATTCTTACCAATTAGCTTATAATGTATAGATTTATGTTATTATTATTATTGACTCCATTTTACAAAACAAAACACTGAGACTTGGGTTGATTGTTTCCCTAAGGCCATACTGTTAAATGGTGGAGTATGGATTTGATTCCAGGCAGCTTACCTCCACATTTTGTACTCTTCTTTTAAAAAAATGTTTTTGAAATATAGTTGATTTACAATGTTGTGTTAGTTTCAGGTGTACAGCAAAGTGATTCAGATCTATATATATGTAATATATATATACTTTCTTTTACATTCTCTTCCATTATAGGTTATTACAAGATATTGAGTATAGTTCCCTGTGCTATGTAGTAGGTCCTTGTTGGTTTTCTATTTTATATATAGTAGTGTGTATATATATATTTTTAAATTTTTATTGGAGTATAGTTGATTTCCAACGTTGTGTTAGTAGTGTATATATTTTAATCCCAAACTCCTAATTTATCCCTCTCCCCACCTTTGCCCTTTGGTAACCATAAGTTTGTTTTCTATGTCTGTGAGTCTGTTTCTGTTTTGTAAATAAGTTCATTTGTATCATTGTTTTAGATTCCACACATAAGTGATATCATATGATATTTGTCTGTCTCTGTCTGGCTTACTTCACTTAGTATGCTCATCTCTAGGTCCATCCATGTTGCTGCAAATGGCATTATTTCACTGCTTTTTTATGGCTGAGTAATATTCCATTGTATGTATGTATATATATATATATATATATATATATATATATATATATGACATCTTCTTTATCCATTCATCCATATACAAAAATGAACTTTAAATGGATTAAAGACCTAAATATAAAACTGAATACTATGAAATTCCTACATGTTTTGTACATTCCTAATTCAGTGTCTAATTCTTCAATCACTTAGGTGTCATCTATGACAAAAATTAGGATTTTAGTATCTTAGAGATAGTTTCTTCAAGCTTGGAGCCCATGGTTGAAATAAATCCCTTTGGTTGTACTCTTGACCAAAAAGTCAGGTAATCTCTGCTTAAATTCTTTCAGCACTGAAGAACTCACTACTTCATGTTGGTGATCTTTTTCACTGTTGTGTAAGTTCTTTCTTATTTTGAGCCAATCTGAAGGTCAAGTTAGCTTTCCTAACAATTATAGTATATTGCTGTCTCTATTTAAATATATAGGCAACTAAATGCTGCAGACCGTTTTTTTTTTTTTTGCTGGGGGTGATGTAACAGGTCTATTGAGATGGAATTTATGTGCCATGTAATTCCCCATCTAAAGGGTTTTCTTATGTTTACAGAGTTGTGCAACCATCACTACATTCAATTTTAGAACATTTTCATCGCCCTCAAAAGAACATATGCTCCTTAGCAGTCACCCCACTCCCATTTCCCCTTAACCCCTCCTAGCCCTAGGCAACTACTAATCTACTTTCTGTTTTTATAAATTTGCCTATTCTAGACATTTCCTAAAAATGAAATCATACAATATGCGGCCTTTTGTGACTGACTTTTTTCACTTAGCAGAATGCTTTTCAAGGTTCATCCATCTCGTTGTATGTATCAGAACTTCATTCCTTTTTCTGGACAAATATTAGTCTACTTATGACTGTACCACGTTATGTTTCTCCACTCATCATTTGATGGACATATGAGTACTTTCCACTATTTGGCTATTACGAATAATGCCTGTATTAACATTTGTTCCAAATGCTTTTTTGACTGAACGGTCTGGTCTCTTTCTGCTTCTGCACCGTATTTACTTACTGATCAATCTGAATATAATATTTTATATGGTTAAAGTCTCATATGGTTGGTTTTTAGTCTGGTTCCACCTTGCTGAATTTTTTTTTTTTTTAAATAAATTTACGTATTTATTTTTGGCTGCGTTGGGTCTTTGTTGCCGCGTGCGGGCTTTCTCTAGTTGCGGGGAGTGGGGGCTACTCTTCTTTGCGGTGCATGGGCTTCTCGTTGAGGTGGCTTCTCTTGTTGCGGAGCACGGGCTCTAGGCGCGCGGGCTCAGTAGTTGTGACTTGCAGGCTCTAGAGCGCAGGCTCTGTAGCTGTGGTGCACGGGCTTAGTTGCTCCGCAGCATGTGGGATCTTCCTGGACCAGGGCTCGAACTTGTGTCCCCTGCATTGACAGGCGGATTCTTAACCACCGTGCCACCAGGGAAGTCCCGAAATTTTGGTTTTTTGATCGATTGTGTGACCTGTTCATTCCAGCCTTGTATAGTGTGCCAACTGGTTAAATTTCCAGCCTCTGCCTTCATTCAAATCATAGATCAAAATACTGTTCAGTATGGGGTGGCTTCTCAGCCACATGACTTGTTACCGTGGAGCAGGGCCATCTTCTCGCAGCCACTGGTCTGTGTGCAAATAGGGAACTGACGCACTTTTATGTTAATATGAAGTATTTCGGGTTGTAAAAACATGCTTGTATTTTTGCCAGCACCAAGATGTTGTGGTATCATAGGGTTATCTATGCCAACTTGTCATATGTAGTTAGTTGTTTCATATTCCGGCTCGGATGAGAATCTGAACTCTGGCTCTCGTACCACGTGTTATCAGAATGACCTTGGACAAGTTAGTGGAAGCTTAACTTGGTGAATTTTCTCATCTGGAAAGTGAGGCTAGTAGGAGCACTTCCCTTACAAGGCTACTGAATGGACCAAATGAAGGGAGCCATACCAGATGTTCATCGTGTGCAGGATGTGTCGGTAAAGGGCTGCATTTCACCAAAGAAGATGGAGACCAGAGAATTTTCTGTGATGCTCTCAGTGCCAGAGCTGGAGCTACGTAGATCAAGCAGATCCTGTTCCTTGGGAGCCTTGTTCCCTTAGGGCTTCAGTTTCTGCAGGACGAGAAGCTGTTGGTGATAGTGGAACACACACCTGCGGAACTTCTGATTTCCCAGGAGTTGCCCAGCTTCCATACAGCCCAGGCCTCAGCTGTGCTGTCTGGCATTTTTGTGTGCATGTTTATCACTGTTGGCCTTGTGCCGCAAACAAGGATGTCAGTCATACCTGAAACTCTGCCGGTCACTATGTACAGAAGAGTCCTGCGCGAGAACCCAATCCAGCTTTGAGGATCTTATCTGCTTGTGATGATGATAAACCAGGATAGTCATCTTATCATACAAACCTGTGAATTATTATTTATTCAGACTGGAATAATTTTGTTAAGAGAACTATGTATGATCTCTGCATTCTAATTGGATTTCAGTTATCACTTGGAGCTGTGTCTCAGTCTTGTGGAATTTTAAGGATATAATTTAAAGAAAATATTCCTGGCTGCCTTTTAAAAGGGGGTTTCTTGTCCTTAGATTTGTCAGACCTTCAGCCATTATTTTCAGAGTTGTGGTCCTAAATTACCATTTGCAGATACTCACACAGCCCAGTCCTTTGAGGGCTTAGGAAAACCAAAAAGCCTGAGGGAAGAGAGGCATCTTATTACTAATTCTCTTCAGATGCTGTCATGGAAATGATTCTGATTTCTTTTTTGTATTCAAGATTAAGGATATTTAAATTAATATTTGCATGTAGTTGTTTTCTTTCTGTTCCGTTTAGCAAAATGTCAGAACGGTACATAGAGGAGTAGTACTTCTCAAATTTACATACATACCCCTTATCAAAGGGGGGAAATATCTTGCAAGAATCCTGTGGATTTACCTAAGCCCCACAGACATAAAATACCTAAGTTGTATTGTGTGAAAGTGCCTTCTGACTGCCATTTATCAGAGTTCTTGCTTGGTTTGGTGTTCATAAATGGGAATGTTTTGTTTTTTGATTATCATAGAAATAAAAATCCTTGAACTTGTTTTGAAAATACCCTAGTGGTCTTCTGACCCCGTTTTGAGAAACTCTGCTCCAGAGGGGAGCCCACTGGTAGGAAGTGAGGGCTCTGATTGTCGTTAGAAGGTTGCAGGATGTACATCCATGAAGCTCTGGCTCAGGCTGTAAGACATGTTCTTTCCTTCTGTGATTTTGTAAGCTAGAGGTTTCAAGTTTATAGGTAGTTAAAAAATAATTACATGTGTATACTTGTGTGTATAATATAAATACGTATTTATCAACCTCAAATATCAGGCGGTCTTATCTATAACTGACATCGACGTTTTCCTTAAATACCTGATAATCGTGCTATACCGTCCTTGCATTCTTCCCTTGCCCTTTGAGCTGCACTGTTGCTTCGTTACTTTCTAACACAGCTCTTTACCTGGTAACGGCCTGGTTCAGCTTGTGGCTCCGGGGCTAATTAAGAGGGAGGAGATGGTGACTCAGCTCTGTTACTTTGTGTATTTACCTGTCAGTGAGGTAACTGTTTTAGTTTCTTAGGGCACACAGCAAAACCTCAAACTACAGAAATCTATTCTCTAGCAGTTCCGGAAATGTGAAGTCAGAAGTCAAGGTGGTGGGAAGGTCATACTCTCACTTTGTATATATCAATTAAAAAAAAAAAATAGAAAAAAAAGTATCAATGTCCATTGCTGGATGCTCCCTAGAAGAATATCGCTCACTCATGAGAGCTGCCACTTTTCCTTCCAGGGAACAAGGTGGTGTTGGCCTCCTGTTGCATCATTCTTTGTTTTTCGTTCAGTAAAAACTTAGCATGTACTAGGGTCACGGTAGGCATGTGGGGATACCCTTCAAAGCATTAGAGATGCTACGTCTGTCTTTAATTGGGTCTGCATCCCACTGGAGATGCTCCGTGTGTTGCCTCCGACCACTTGCTAGCCTTCTAGACATTTCCTTCACTCTGTCTTCCCTCTCAGAGAGTCCTGCCCACGGCCCACGATTGACAGCCTCGTTTCCCGGTTGAGTGCTTTCTGTGAACATGAAAATTCATAGCAGCCTGAAGGGAGGAAATGAAGCTGATGAGGTTGGTGGGCAAGGGACAGCCATCACTGTCTTGTCTCCCCAGAATGAAAGCTACCCCCTGGAGAAATCAGAGTTGGACATGGGGTATATAACCTGGCCGTTTCCAACACTAAAATGGGCTTTCTCTCCATTGTGTGATAGATATGTGCTCGTCTTCATCATCTTTATTATTCTCTTCCTCCCACTCAACACAACTTGTTGAGCATATACGGGGGGGAGGGGGTCAGACCCTGTACGTTTTGCATGTTATCATATTTGATCCTCATACAACCCCCCAAAGGGGCTACTATTATCATCCCACTTAATTGATGAGGCAGACAAGGCTCAGAGGAAAGAAGTCATGTGTTTACAATGCCTGTGGCTAGTACATGTCCGAGTTGTCTGGTCTAGAACCTGAGTTCTACCATTAAACAGTCCTCCCCCTTTATTCACCCTGGTTTTCATGTTTTAAGGAATGAAGTTTAACACAAAGACAGGGCCTCAGTCTTTGGAGTTTCTTTCCTCTTCCTTCAGTGCTTTAAGTGGGAAGTTGTTTGCACATCAGAGGAGAGGTTGATGGTTTGCATGGTGCCCCTCACTGTTTGTGAGGGGGCTCTGAAGAAGGTAGCGTGGAGATTAGGGGAGATCAGGGGAAAGCTCTGCCAGCTTTGGCTGGAGGAGGTCCAGGCATGTTTTCTGTTATGTGAAAATAGAGGCATGTTTACAAACAAGAATCTGAAGCTTAACTCTTTGGCCATCTCCTTGGCTATCCTGTTAACTCTGAAGTACCCCTGCTTCTAGGGGTACTTGGCCATCCTGTTATCTCTGAAGTACCCCTGGTTCTAGTGAAATGAATAAAATTCCTGTCTCCCTTCTTCCTTTCCCTGCCTTCTCTCCCTCCCTCAAATATACATAGAACGCCTACCATAACGCATTGTCCTTGGCACTGAGATACAGCGATGAGCAGAGACAGATGAAAACCCTTGCCCCTATGAATGCTTATGTGAATGGGACAGAAGGAAAACTTCAGATCAGGAAGCCACAGCACGTGGTTATCCTGTGGATGGCAGTTACGTTGTGAGTGGTTTGTTAGCTAATACTTGTGTGTTAATCTGGGGAGAGAGATTTTGCAAATGTTTATTCCTCCTTGCTTTCTTCTATGCCACCCTTTAAAGTGGCACAGTGATTTAAAGGAAAATCACTGAGTTTGTTCTGACTCTCATTTAGGTAAATGTTTCCAATTCATTTAAGGCTTACCAGCTTTTGGGTTTTGGCTCACTACAGATGGGCTGGTGGCTCTGTTTAAAAGATGGGCCATTAGTATTTATACAGAAACTTAATCCAGGTTGAGGAGTGTCTACAGATGCCTCCTGACACCTGACAGTGATTAAGAAAAAACCAATTTCTTTTTTTGGTTTGGGAGAGGTGGGGACCAAATCTAGAAGCGTACTCATGGGCTCTTATGATTTCAGTGCTTTTGCCTTTTAGAAAAATGAAAAGCAGGAAGTAAACCCCGCCTGCTGCAAAGATCTGAGATTTAGGGTGGATTGGTCTAATTTTGTTTTGCGTATATATTTAACGGTGCGGGTCCCTTTCCTGTACGTTTAGCTAATGAATGCCCTCTGAGGAGACCTTGTGGGCAGTAAGGAGGTCATGGCCAATCTCCCCATCTGGAAGCCCCAGAGAGGGATCCCGAGCGCTGGCTGCCGGGGCCAAGGTAGGGCTTACCTGTGGAGTTGTTTCCATGCTCCCCACTTGCCTGGACTGTTAGTTTGTAAAAATCAAAGGACCAAGGCAGAAGCCCACGTGCCGGCCCTGAGTTATTAAGCCGGCTCCTCTGGCCATTTTTCACAGCCTCAGAGCTGCCCCCCAGCCGCAGAGCCTGACCCCATGCTGGGGTGTGCGCCCACCTCTGCCTCGGGCCTGCCAGCCTTCCGATTTGTAAAGCCATCGTTAAATTGAGTTCAGACTGTTGGTTCCATTTTTCTCAGGTTCAGTTTGTCACTTCTCTCTGCTCTGCTGCCCTCGCGTGAGGACTTTTCTTGGCCGGCCTCCGGGGATCTTCTGTTTGGTTCAAGGTGCTTGTTTCCAGTTTGGGGCATGGCCCAGGGTCCTGTGATGGTTCTGGCAAAGCCACTGAGGTGAGGTCTGGTTGCAAGAGGTAGAACCAGCTGGGCCTGTGCAGAGAGGTGGCCTGCCATCCCTAGAACAGGTCTGCACTGTGCTGCCAGGCACCACAGAGTAAGAGGGAGGCCCAAGTTCTGTGTGGATTCCACGCCGGTGCTCTAGGCTGCCCTTTGTGCTGACTGTGTAACCCAGCAAGACCCTCTGGGCTTTCCCGGGACAGACCCTTTCCCCATACCCTCTGCTTCAGCTCCCCTCTGAAGTACCTAGACACTGGTATCCGATGCACATTTCCTGAGTTGTTTTACAGGTGCTAAAACCCCCACCAAGTGCAAGAAATTAACTACTTGATGACCATGAGCTTGTAGCCCCCAGACCTGCTGGAGCATAAGGATTGATAATGTTAACTCTTGTGACACCGCCCTGATACCTCACCATCAACCAGTCAGAGAACTGTGCAGCAGCTGATCACAACCCTGGGACCCTCCTCTGTCACCTTGCCTTTAAAAGTGCTTTGCTGAAACCCATCGGAGAGTTTGGGCTTTTTGAGTATTAGCTGTGCCGGACTCCTTGTATGGCACCTCACAATAAATGCTGCACTTTCTTTCACCACAACCCGGTGTCAGTAGGTTGGCTTTACTGTCTGTGGGCGAGCAGACCCAAGTTTGATTCGGTAACAAGTGACTTAAAATCAAGTGTGTCCATCCTGACCTTTTGGGGGACACCTTGAACTCCAGGTTTGACTTGACAATAATGAGGCTTTTGGTTGTAGCTTCTGGTCATTCTCTACATAGTGGAAACTTAGATGTGTAAGTATGTATGTATTTTAAAAGTTAAGAATAGCTCTTAATACTGAGTAACCCAAGTAGTAGATGAGGGGAAGTTTTTCCTCCATGAAATAATTGTAGCTAAAGATGAAAACGGAGTGACAGAAGTAGAAGATGGCCATTTTGCAGTACACTCATGAATTGATGGATCTAGGCATGGGGCATCAACATGTAGTATCACAGAGACAACCGAATATGAGCCCTTAATGGTAGAGCACGTTACCTCTTCAGAAGCAGTCCTGCAATATGCTGCTCCCCACCTCCCTGCGCTATAAATAAAAACAAAAACACCTGAATCTGTTCAAGTGTCCAAGTACCAATTTACAGGAATTACAGAGGACTGAAAAACATGGTAAACGACACCATTGGAATACAATAGGCAAATTCCAGACTGGCCAAAGATCTGGATTTTTTAAAATTTAATTTTATATATTTATTTTTGGCTGTGTTGGGTGGGTCTTCATTGCTGTGCGCAGGCTTCTCATTGCGGTGGCTTCTCTTGTTGCATCTAGGGCGCAGGCTCAGTAGTTGTGGCTCGCAGGCTTAGTTGCTCTGCGACATGTGGGACCTTCCTGGACCAGGGCTTGAACCCGTGTCCCCTGCATTGGCAGGCGGATTCTTAACCACTGTGCCACCAGAGAAGTCCACATCTGGATTTTTTAATGAAGAAATTGCAGGGGGAAATAGAGAGATGAAGATGAAAACCTATAAAGATTTTAAAAGGCGTACCAGTCACTCTGGATAGATCTTACTTGGATCCTAATTCAAATGAATTAACTAGTAAAAACTAGGCATTAGAAACGGGACAGTATTAGGGAACTATCTTTAAATTCTTTAGGGGTGATGATAGTTCTGGTGTGTGTTTTTTTTAAGAGCCCTATCTTTTAAATATTTTTGGAGGAAATTTTATGTCAGATTGGTTGCAAATAATATGCAGGAGGGAATGTGGGTGGGCATCGTGGAACAGGACTGGCTATAGGTTCATGAGGCTGGGCAGTGAGTATATGGGGCTTCTATTTATCTTAGTGTTTGTTTTTGTTTGAAATTTTCCATAATTGGAAATAAAAAAGGGAGAGGGACTTCCCTGGTGGCGCAGTGGTTAAGATCTGCGCCACCAGGGAAGCCCCTCTCCCTTTTTTATCTCCATCATGTGGAGATAAATGGTTCAAAAGTGCCCTCCCTTTTTTATCTCCACCATGAAAGCCATATGTGTTCATTGTAATAAATGCAGATAAAATAATCTGTCTTTGAGTTAGGTGCTTTGAATACCTTGGTTTATTTGTGTTTATATACGAGTGTCTTAGGGTTTTTTTTGATGAAATGAAAATGAATACTATTGTCCTTTGTTGTAACCTGCCCTTTTCAGTGAATTGTTTATTTTCTTTATTGTCCTAGGCCATTAAATATTCTTCTAAAACCTTTAGAATTGACTGTCAAGAAACGTTTGATTTAATGCTTATATGATGATTTTATTTAACGATTTTTTATCATTAAATAAATGGTGCTTACGATTTTTGATATTATAATGAGTGCTGTAATTAAAATCCTTCCAACTAAATCTGCACACATTTCTTTCTTGCCTTAAATAAAGTCCTTGGAAGTGCTAAGGCACTATCTATCCGCAGTGTTTTTGTTTTTTTTTTTTTATCCCCAGTGTTTTTGATAGCTTTTGCTTGCATGCTTTGCATATGAAGTGTTCTTAACTTTCTTTTAGATAAATTTCTGTTTTCTTCCAGAATAGTAAGCTTCTTGAAGTCAGGCCCCATATTTTCAATATCCTTATATATTATAAACTTATCTAGCTGTCCACAAATATTCATACAACTACTTGTTGTTCCCTGGATCTTCAAAAGAAGCAGTATTCTTATTGGAGCCTGGCAAGGAAGGTGCCATCTCTGTTAATTATGTGTAGCATCTATAAAATAAAATGAA
Source organism: Eschrichtius robustus (assembly GCF_028021215.1). Taxonomy (NCBI): domain Eukaryota; kingdom Metazoa; phylum Chordata; class Mammalia; order Artiodactyla; family Eschrichtiidae; genus Eschrichtius; species Eschrichtius robustus. The sequence goes on along the minus strand of NC_090835.1, from coordinate 28,189,611 downwards.
TATTCAACATTTTCTTCCAGCTAAAAACAATGAGCCCCAGCCTAGGCTCTGACATGTATTAATCTGAAGGTAAAATTTCCTTTGTAAGCATGGAGCACTGAAAGTGAAATTGCAAGGAGATGACTCTATAGTGATCGTGTTCTGTGCAAGTTTGGAAAAAGACTTAATACTGCCCTTGCCAGTGTTTCAGGTTGCTTTGGGTTGGGTGGCTTAGGTGCAGCCAGCTGCTAGGGTTGTTTAGAGACTTCGTAGAAACATATACTTTGTGATCAGAGGGCGGGCTCTGCTCCTCCCATGTCTCTATATCCTGTTTTCTCCTTTCCTCACCCTGGCCTGGGTGTGAGCCTGGGTCATCCTTGGAAGGATGGACATGAAATTGGTTTGTGTTTCCAAATTCCACATGAGAGCTTGTCCGTTTCTCATCACCGCGTAAGGGAACTTGAGTAACTATAGAGTGAGAGGTTTGGTTTGGAGGTGCAAGGTGTCGGGAGGGGTGTTTTTGTGCCTGTGGATAACAGAAATATGAGTCCCATTTTAAAAATGAGAGACAGTATGATCCAGAGATGAAGGAGCCCATTTAAAGTCACAATACTGATGATGAACGCGATTCCCACGCAGGCCCTCTGAGGAGGCAGCCCAGCCAACAGGAATGCTCAGGACTCTCCTTAGCCTTATCAACCCACTGATGTGGAGTTCTGTACACAGCCTCAGAGGAAAGTGGTCAACTCCAGCTTAGTGGATAAAAGCAAAGGCTGTCGTGTAGACAGGACTGAGTTTGAAAACTACTGTGCCACATGCAGTTTTGCGCTGTTTGGCAAATTACATGAACTCGTGCCTCAGTTGCCCCATTTGTAAAATGGTGGATAAGAATTGGTCCCACCTCACAGGGTGATTGTGAGGAGTAAATGAAATAATAAATGAAGTACTGCATGTGTTTAAAGTGATTAGATCGGTGCCTGGCATGTAATAATGACTTTATAAATAATAATGATCGATGTGGTTTTCTGAGAAGCATTGAAGGCATCTAATCTAGCACAGTGGCTGCAGTCAGCAAGTGCGTGTTACGTGATCAGCTTGATTGTGTATTCTAATAGTTTAGTTTAACTCTTCCAAATTAACTAGGATACCCTTTTTTGCCTGAGTTGACCATTTACACCCTCTAGAAAAGAACAAATTAGGCTCCCATCCCCCCACCCTGCCTTCGGGCTCTGTGAAATCAAATCTGTTATGTATACAGCACCTACCCTAACAGAGATAATCACAATCACATGTAAATTATGCTGCATAACTACAGAGATTCAGCAGATGTGTGAATATTTAGTTATTAATAACTAATTGGGTGCTAATTATGTGCCCTGGGGTTCTTGGAGCTGATAAAGAGGTGTCACCTACTGTGTCAGGCCCTCTGTTCAGCTCTGGAAAATTATTTCTGGCAGATGTGCCAAAGTTACCTTTCGGAATTTAGGTTTCAGACATAGTCTCCACAAGTCTTGGTTTTATTTTGGTGCATTGTGGAGTCTTCCTACGAAGCGGATGTGACTTCCCATGAGTAGAAATTCAACGCACCCTTTCCGAAGAGGACGGTCGCCAATATGTGGCCATAGTTTTTCATCTCTAAGGAGAGAGAAGGACTCAGTGAACTAAGAGTCATCTCAGGGAAGAACTAAAAGCTCCTGAAGGGAATTCAAGGGCAATTCTAAAGCCCAGTGGGTATCGGTATATTTTGGGAGATGACTATTTTTGAAGGGCCTTGACCTTAGATCTTGCAAGATTTTGCTTCAGCACTAAAGATATGCATCTCTTATCTGACCCTACGTTAACTCCACCCCATCAGTGGTTCCATCTCCATCCCAGTTGGTAATAGTTTGGTTTTCGTTAACTGGAAGTAACCTTTCAGTTAGAAATCCTGGATGCTAGTCAGCATGCTGGGAATATGATCCATGCTATCTAAGATTTTGTGGGACCACATAAAATGAACGGAGATGTGGATGAGATAATCGTTGAAAATACCACCCTCTTCCTTTATCTCTCTTTACTTGCAAGCTTTACATTGCTGGACCTTTCTGCCTCCTGCTTTGAACAGACAAGATACTCATTTGTGTTAAAGTCAGTCCAAGGAGAGAAGAAGGTGTTGCTTTATGGTTGACAGAACCCATTTGCTGCTAGGAAGTTGTTAGAACATTAGGGCTGCCTGGTTTGCTTTTGTCTTTTAAAATTAGCTTCATAAACGCACACAATTGAACAGGCTCCTGGGCCTTGGGTATTGCCTTTCTTCTGTACCAAACTAAGAGCAATTAAAAAAACATGGAAGCATTTCCAGACCAAGGATAAAAATATAGTATAAAAGATACAAGGAAAGGCTGAAGATAAAAGTAAACAAATAGGAGCCCAGGCTTAGCAAATATTGACAATAATTAACACCTCTTCTTGGTCAAGTTGGCAGAAACCCCAGTGTTTGGGTTGAATGCAGAAAATAACAACTACCCAGTTGGGTTGTGGTTGATGGCTTTGTCCACATTCCACATCCCCCTTCTCTGCTGTGTTTTTGGCTGCCCATTGTCTGAGACTTCTTTTTGGGTTTGGGCCTTGACCACTCTATGAGTCCTGGCAGAGTCTGTGTGATGTTCAAGTTTCCAGCCTCCCTTGCAGCAAGTGTGGGACATGTGACCTGGACTCCACCAATGACATACAGCTGCCCCAGACTTTGGATCTGTTGTTAGTTTTGCAAAGAAAAAGGGGCAGAGGAAAAGCCATTTTGTCAGTGACTACAATAGTGGTGGCAGTGGAGGGGCCTCATTGACTTTACTGGTCTCGTTCCTGAGCTTGGTTATTGAGGCTAGGGGTTGGCAAATTTTTTTCTGTAAAAGGCCTAATAGTAAATATTTCAGGGTCTGTGGGACATACAGTCTTTGTTGGAACTATTCAGTTCTGCTGTTGCACTGTGAAAGTGGCCATAGGCCATGTGTGGATTTGGCTGTAGTTTGCCAGTCCCTAATCTGGCCTGCCCAGTGATCCTGGGAGCTGAGCTACCTAGTGCTTTCCATAAATTCTTTTTCTTAGGTTGGGTAGAGTAGATTTATTTTGCTTACCTCTAGGATATGCATTTTTACTTCCAGATTCCTTAGTCCTACCTTACTGTGTGTAGGGGCTGTAAAATCCTCCCTGCTTTATACAGACACAAATAGGGGCTGTCCTATCTCCAAAGAGATAGCAGCTCTTTGAGAGTAAACTATGGCTCACTCCTGATTCTCTACAGTAGATAAATTAATTCTTAATTGAATGTATCCTCTTGCCCAAAACTCTTCTGGAGTTAAACATCCAGAAATACTTCCATTCAAAGCTCTTTTTTCCCTACAGGGGTCCTGTATACATCTTACCCAATCTCCTCCAATGGTACATTCTGTATAACTGTAGTATATCAAAACCAAGAAACTGACATTGTCACATTCACAGACTTTATTCAGATTTCACCAGTTTTACATGTTCTCAGTTGTGTCTGTGGTGTGTGTGTATGTGTAATTCTCTGCATTTTTGTCATATATGTAGATTCATGTAGCTACCACCACAATCAAGATACAAGATTGTTCCATCACCACAAAGATCCCTTGTGTTTGTAGCCACATGGAGCCCACCGCTGACCGTTGGCTATCACTAATCCATTGTCATTTCAAGCATGTTGGATGAATATAGTCATACAGCATGTCACCTGGTGGGGTTGGCTTTCTTCACGCAGCATAATTACCCTGACGCATCCAATTTTTGGTCCTTTTTTTTTTTTCTGAGTGGTATTCCATGGTACAGATGTAGCTCAGTTTGTTTAATCATTCATCTGTTGAAGGACATCTGGGTTTTTCCAGAATTGGGCTATTGCAACTAAAGCTGCTACGAACGTAAGTGTACAGGCTTTTGAGTGAACCTTACTTTTTGTTTCTCTGAGATAAATGCCCAAGAGTGCAAATGCTGGGTCAGGTGGTAAATGCATGTTTAGTTTTATACAAAACTGCCAAACTCTTTTCCTTGACTAAGTGCACGACAACTTGAATTGGCAGTTTTTGAACCATTCTCCCTGTCTTTCATTTTACTCCCTTTCAAACCATTATCTGAATTAATTTTCCCAAAACATGAACTGCAGTTCTCCTATGTGACAGATATTATACTAAGCACCGCACCTATACTATCTAACTTAATCCTCATAATATCTCCCCAAAGGAGGGTCGATACCGTTACGTCTCTAGAGAGGGAAACTGAGTCAGAGTGTGTAATTCACTTGCTCAAGTTCATCCAGGTCATTAAGAGGCAGATCCAGCATCTCACAGTCTGTCTTGGAGCCAGCACTGTTAACTGCCTCGCTGGACTGCCTTGCTAAAGCATACTGAATGTTTGATACCCTTGATGCCTTGAGATGTTCCAGGCACTTTAGTGTCCAGATTCTCATCATGGTCTTTTTGGGGCCCATTACAGCCTACCTACGTACTGACACTCCCTTGCACCCATCCTGAATCCTCTGCCGCTTTGGATTTTATTTGCCCTCTTGCTTTTGACATAACTGAAGCCCAAGACATTCCAGAATTTCCAAAGTGGAGGCTTAATGTTCGGCTGAACCGATCCCACTGCGTGGTCACCTGAGAAGGTTCTCACAGTGGAAGTAGTGAAGGAAACTGTTGGAGGGTGTAGTGAGCCACACGGGGGATGAAGACTTTAGGAGATTAAAATAATCCCAACACACTCATGTAGCGGTAGGTTTGTTTCTCGTGCAATCCTGTTCCGTGCCCAAGCCCTCATAACTGAATCTTAGCTAACAGTATCTAACCACTAAGGATTACCTGGCTTCCTCATTTCCTTGAATGCCTTCATGTGTTTCAGGCACAGTCCTAGGCTCCAAGGATCCAGACATAAGACACTTAGTCTGCCCCTATCAGGGTGTACACATTCACCCCAAGAAGGAGCAATGAAAACTAGACAGCAACGCAGAGTATCCAGGGAAAGAAGGGAATCCTCCCAACTTCTTTTGGGATAAGAGACATTTTCTTCTGGAATGCATATCTTGAAATACCTAAATTCCTCTGTCCTGAGAAAAAAAGCATTTCATTTTGTGCCAACAGCTAAATGCAGATTTTTTGATTGGGGTGACCCCAGGCTAATGTACCAAGGGAACGCCTGCACCTCCCCGGCCTTCTGTTGCTCAATGCACACTCCTGATACACCCATTTGGTTGCCATCTGGAATACACTGCTTCCAAAGAGAGGGGGTGGAAAAAGTTCTGTTAGGTTCTGTTACCCTGTATTGGAAGAAGAATGGCATATTGTTTGAATGTTTCTCCAGAGAATATTTTCATGTGTTCCTTGAAATTCCAAATAAGAGAGTCATGGTGGTGACGGGGGTTGAGGGGTTGGGTAGCGCATGTCCACTTTAAATTCTGATCTTTGCTGAAGCAATTATTTATTTATATGAGAAAATAAAGAGTGTCTTTTCCTTGAATTGCCTCAGCATGTCCATAAGCTAAGAAATGTGTGCAGGTTTAATATAGTATACTGATGCTAAGGACCAGTCAGACGTGAGTTTACTACCAAAGTTTAAAAAACCTAGTGGCAACTTTGGGTTCAGTCAGAATAACTTTGGGTTCAATCAGAATAACAACTAGGCTTCGTTGTGCTAAGAGTAGCACAAGGTTCTTTGGTTGTATCTTGACTCCTCTCAGAAGTAGGTTGTCCTGTTTTATGGATGAGGAAAGTGACTTAAGAACATTTTAATTTTTTTGCTCAAGATTATATGGCTGGTGACGGGGCTTGTAATTGGTGGAGCCCGGGTTTGGACCTTGCTTTGTTATGTCTGGAATCCTGTTATTTCAGCCAGCAGCTGATGTTCTGGCTCATCAAAAGCAGATTATAAATAAAGAACACCCTTTACAAATAATAGCCAGAAAGTCCAAATAAACATGGCACTGGGTTTTACTACTGAACTTATTAATAAGGGCATCTCTGGTTTCTCTCGATGTCTCCTTGTTCTTAATTCTCCTCTCTTTTCTTCCCCAGAGGAAAAATAAAACCTTATAAGCACCAAGAGTTACAGTGCTGGGTGGTTTTGCTTTTCCCTGTAGAAGTGCCGTGATGCATAGTGAAAGTAAGAGGGGCAGAGCTGCATGCTGCTATTGAAGAATGATCTTTCGATGCGTCCGAGTCACAAAACCGAATCAAGGGAGCTCTAAGGGTGGAGGCTGCGTATACCATAATCCTAAAAATGTTGAATGCCAGTGAAGGATTATGGAATTGGCCACTGCCGCGTCCCTGGGAACATCAGCGGGAATGGGTAACACAAGATTTTTGTCGAATAAGACTCACGTTCGAAAAGCATGGTGGAGAGTTCTCAGCGCAAAACTGCTGAGAAGCGGCCAAAAAAAGAGCTCATGAATGACTGAGCCCTGGCCAGAAGGGAAATTTGGCACCTAACTTAGTAGGATGCAGTAGTTCTCCAACTGTTGGGTGCATCTGCGGTTTTCATGAGGAAGACCAAGGGACCTCGGGGTGATGGTTGTGCTAGGAAGAAGCTTCCTGTTGGAGCCCATGTGTTCCTAACCTGGTGTTCTTTTCTGCGGAATAAATGTTTCCGAGCACTAGTGCGAACATATAATCAAATTAAATAAACATCTCATCATCAAATGCACAGTCAAGTTTTATTTTAAAATTTATTAATGCGATCATTTTCAGCTGCTTTGTGTTCTTTTAACTCTTGAATTGCAAATGAGCTTCTTTGTCAGATGTGCCCCTTTGGAAGGGGCTTTCACCACTGTTTGGCTTTATGGCTTGCTTTTCTTTTTTACTTTATGTTGTAAACTACTTTTAACTAGCAATAAAAGTTTTAGGAATCCTATTTACATCTGAACAATGATTCAGCAACTTGGGCCTATATTTTTTGCTGCGGAGTTGTCTAGTAAAAAGTTTATATGATTTTGCTAACTCTAATTGTTCAAATAAATTATACATTTATCTGTGTGTCTGTTTATATTTCTTTCCTCATTGCCTATACTTTTAGAACCCTATTCATCAACCTCAATTACACAGGTGTATGTGGACAATCTCTCTCTCTTTTTTTTTTTTTTAAAGGAAAAACATAATTTCTATTTGCTTCCAGATGGGTATTTTGGCTGTAAGATAAAAATCCCAAAATACTTAGCAGACCATCTGGTGCCTTTGGTAGGGTTTTGTTGATTAAGTTCTTGAGTACTGATTTCTAGTCTCATCAGAGGTAATCTTACCCCTTTGGATTTCTACTTTAAAAAAAGTTGTTTATATTTTGTCCTATTGTTAAATTTTTTTTTTAGAACTTTCACAGAAAGTATTGGTGGTAGATGATAACCAGTCTTATTTATGTGCTGGTGCATTTCCCAATTGACTGGTGATAGAATGTCCTGAGCAGGCCTGATGAGGCTGGAGGATTAGGCTTTGTTCACGGGACATAACTTTCTCAAGAAGATGGCGACTGGTCCATATGGGAATTGACTTTCCCTGGATTCATTGGCATTGAGCTTGAAGCTAAGCAGTTTCCTTGCACCATCCTGTTGGAAGTTTTTGGGTGTGTATATTGTACTTAGGAGGTCACCTCTTAACGCTGTGGCTCTTGTGTATCTTGGACAGTGTTAAAAGCTTCATAAACATTACCCCCTGGAAGTCATATAAGAATTAGATAAATAGCACTATAATCCTCATTTTGCAGATGCCAGAGAGTGTTAGCCGTTGGCAGAGCTGATCTTCAAGTCTCTTTGCGCCTGGTTCTGCAGTTGGGATTTTCTCTCCGGTGCAGCTCTGTGTTCCCTGATGGATGGGACCCTTGCTAAGCCCCCGCTCTGTGCCACGGACAGTGCTAGGATTAAGGGTCCGCAAAGGAACAAACGTTCCCCCCTCTCTGTCCTTTTGGAAGCTTGCTCTGCTGGTAACAAAGCATTTTAAGTACGGTTAATAATAATTTTTCTTCTCCTCTTACTTATATTTGGGATCGGCCTTTGGACTCCCCAGAGTATGATTTCATCCTAATACTCTAAAGCAGCTTTCCTTAACCTCAGCACCGTTGGGGCCCAGTAATTCTGTGTTGCGGGGAGCTGCCCTGTGCCTTGTGGGTCGTTCAGCAGCATCTCCGGCCTCCACTCCTTAGATGACTCTAACACTCCCCTCCCCCCTCAGTTGGGACAACCAAAAGTATCTCCAGGCACTGCCAAATGTCCCCTGAGGACGAATTCCCTCCAGTTGAGAACCATTCTTCTAAAGTAACTGCCAGCTACTTGTCACTGGGTAAAGGGTCAGAAGCCTGTTTCGTCAGCTGCAGAATCTCTCTGTCAAAGGAGGGGAGATTTACAGCACAACCGCTGGATGTCACAGAGGTAGAAATAATGTCAACCAACAAATTTGTATTCATTGTAGAACATTTTTATAAATACACGTAGGCTAGGGGAAAGGCAGTTTTTTAAAAGTCCGTATAAGCAAAAAAAGGGAAGAACATTTAAGAAATCATCTCACAATCTAGAGATAACTGTGACTTGGCATTTTTCTCCTCATCCTGCTAATGCTCTGTACATATTATGTCTAAGAAAGTCATGGTATACGTACAGGGATAGAAAGGAGATACTGTCCATGATGTTTTGCCATCTGCTTTTTCACTTTATGCTGTGAACACCTCCCATTTCTTTTAAGTTCCCTTCTCCAGCATGGTTCATAATGGACAGTACACCTTTTTGGCTATTCCTTGTCATTTTTAACAGCTACAGTAGTAATCCTCAGTTAACGGAACAATGTCTGTCATTCTATTATTGGACACTTAATTTGTTTTTAGGTTTTTTTCCTGTTCCAAATAATGCTTTGATTTATTTTCCAAGTATGTATTTATAATGTCCTAGGTACCAAGCATTCCTGTTTCAGGTACCCAGGAGAAAACAAGTGAACAAAAGCAACCCCTGCCTTCAGTGTTCTTACAGTCCAGCTAATATTTGTAGCTCAACATTGTATAGATCTTCCTTTGTTTTGTTGGGGTTCACTGTGCCCCGTGTTTTCTCCTACGCATTGTCTCGCGCTCCAACTTTCTTTGCTCTTCTGGACAACCTCTTTGCAGTGTAAGGGCTCAGCCTCTATGAAAGGGAAGCTGTAGAATCTGCTTGCCTGAGATTAGGTTAGCCTTGGCTCAGACTGCTCTCGGTTTTCTAGTGATATCAGCACGAGCCAGAATCTACTGGTAACAGCATGTGAGTGCTTGGTTGACTGGGGGAACTGTCAAGGAACATGTAAGGCTAATGAAGGAATTTAGTCTGTTACACAGAGAGTTGACTGAACGGTGTCTTTCTTGACCTGTTTTTCATGGCTGGCCTCATGGGAAGCCCAGTGCAGCACGGGAGGGGCATAAAGGGGGTATGAGAATGCATGCCTTTCCTGAGTCTTTGCTTGGGGAATTACTTAATCTCTCTGGGCCTTGGTTTACTCTTGTGCCTCTTAGAGTGGTTGCTAGAAGTGGATCAGATGTGTGAGCAGCATTTGGCATGGGGTCTGGGGAGTGGTGGTCACTCAAGAGAATGGAGGCTGCTCTTGTTTCCACCCCACCTTTAAACAGCCTTTTGCATCACTCTGTGAGTACCTGCGGTATACCTGCCGTAGGTACTTGACATGCATTCTCATAGCAGATGCTTGACGTGCATTCCCATAGCAGATCGATGTAAGTGGAATTCTGTCTGTTTTTGCTTCACATATTTTGAGGCTCGGTCGTTAGTGAATTTGTAATATCTTTCTGGTATGTTGACCATTCTATTCACGTGACCCAAGGCTTGGGTGGTTTGAACTTCCAGCCTATGACAAACAAGGGTTTATCCATGCTTTCTTATCATCTTGTCAAGATGTGAGACACAAGGGACCCTGGCTGCCTAGTAATCCTGCAGGTTGGTTGAGTCTCTGAGTCCCATGCCACGTTGGTCCAGAGTTGCACATGGCATAGCACTGCCTCAAAAACAGGAGATGGCTAGTCTCTCTCCCTCCCCTATTTCTCCTTATTTCATCACTGATGATCATCTTCCCAGCATTCTACCACATTTGTTAAGTTACATTTTTCACATATTTGTTGATCTGTTCATGATCTTCCTTTACCCTGTAGATGAAGGTAAGATTGACAGTATCAGCTTTCATTTATTTATTTGTTTGGCTGTGCTGGGTCTTAGTTGAAGCATGCGGGATCTAGTTCCCTGACCAGGGATGAATCCGGGCCCCCTGCATTGGCAGCGTGGAGTCTTAACTGCTGGACTACTAAGGAAGTCCCAAGATTGACAGTATCAGTTTTATTCATTCCTCTATTACACGTTCCTAGAACAGTGCCTGGCATATAGTGCTTAAAAATATGATTGAACGAATGTTATCTTTGAGACGTTTCAGTCAAGAAGGAATGTCAGTTCTACTCAGTTGTTTTTCTTGAAGGTGTATTCAAGTTGATATGTGCTAATGCGTGGGTGTACAGTTGGCTGTTTCACTTTCAAAGTGAATGTCATTTATTTTGTCAGAGGGTTTCCTTCAGTGTCCCTCACCTGATGCAAAAGCTGAGGTGACACAAAAGTGGCCTTAGTCCCAGGGATTAACAAATGTAGAATTGAAGGGCTTGTATAATCTCTAATTTATATGTGAATAATTAAGAGCTGTTGGTTCCACAAAATAGCAAACTAGTGAGAGTGTGTTTTAAGGAGCAAATCCTGTGGTGGATGGGTTTCCAGAGCAGAGAGGAGATACCAGTGCCAATTATTTGGTACCAATGCCAGCCATTGGTATTATGTTATTTTTATTTTTTTATAATTTATTTATTACATTTATTTATTTTTGGCTGCGTGGGTCTTTTTTGTGGCGAGTGGGGGCTGCTCTTTGTTGCGGTGTGTGGGCCTCTCATTGCGGTGGCTTCTCTTGTTGCGGAGCACAGGCCCTAGGTACGCCGGGCTTCCGTAGTTGTGGCGCGTGAGCTCAGTAGTTGTGGCTCACAGGCTCTAGAGCGCAGGCTCAGTAGTTGTGGTGCACGGGCTTAGTTGCTCCGCAGCATGTGGGATCTTCCCGGACCAGGGCTCGAACCCACGTCCCCTGCATTGGCAGGCAAATTCTTAACCACTGTGCCACCAGGGAAGCCCTGACAACGTTATTTTAAAAATTCACTTTTAAGAATTTCTTCTCCCAGTGGATTTTTGGTTCAGCCTCCTAACAGTTCATCCACCTGCTTTTGTTTGATGAATCTATTAGAATTCAGAATCTATAAGATTTTGGAACATTAATTTTATGTTTTAGATGGGTTGGCTGGATGGTGTCCAATGTGCTTGTGTACTGAAGATATTTTCCTTAGTTTCTTGATCTTTCCTTTTTAGCCTTACAGACTTTAGTTTTTTCTCAATTTTTTGCTATTGGAAACACTTTTTATTTATTCCCCAGATATTATTTAAAATGTACTTTATGCCAGGCACCCAGGGTAGAACAATGACCCAAACAGATCCTACCCTCATGGAGCTTACATTCAGTAGTACAGGCTTGCAGCTAAATCATTGTCTATACCTTTGATTTGTTTTCATGGAATTCATTAATGCCCCCATGTCCCTTGGTTGTGCTGTCTCTCTCCCCTCCAACTTTCTTAGCTTAAAGTGAAATCAATTGATTAAAAATGAAATGAATACAGGAGACTTTCAAGCAGTTATTCACAATCGAGCATTTGGATGTTCTCTTCTAAAGGCTGTGGTTCACGTGGCTGCTCAGAGTGCTGTGTAGGCCTCCTTGTCCGTAAGCTGACCCATAGCAGGCATCAGTGGGGAAGATGCCTGTGCTTTGCTTTTTGGAAAGTGGGCTGCTGAGCAGCTGGGGTCCACTTGGCTCGGCCTAGCTGCTGTTGGTGATATGATGTGCACTTCCACAGTGGTTGCTGTGCTCTCCTGGGCACGCACACTGGGTACCCACCCCATGGACATCTCCATGAAGATGTTTGGGAAATACAAGAATTCCAGGCCCTGGATGGGATAGAAAGAGGACCTAACTCTCAGAGGCTGTAAAAGCTGCCAGAATAGGAATCCAGCCTGGACCAAGTGCGTACCAATGCCTGTGTATTTGGGGCTGGTTTTGTTGCAGCTGGACCTTGTGAGTCCAGATGTCCCTGACAAGAAGGTGTCCTAGGGGAATGATTAGGCGAAGTGTCAGGGACAAGTACAGAGTTGTAGGAGGCAATGTGCCATCATGATCAGGAGCTTGGGCTGGCCCTACAGTCAGGTAGCTGTGGATTCAAATTCTAGTTGTGCCATTAACTACTTTGTGTGACCTCGGCAATGTTGGATGACAATTTGAGCTCATGTCTCTTTCTCCGTCCCTAAATAGGGGTCTAAATGTCTAACTTAGCCACCCTGGTTTCTATTCCCCCAACCCACCACCATCAATCACATTTGTGCTTTCAAATTTTATCTATCACTTATCGCTAAGTGTTTGTTTTGTTGTTTATTTCCCCAGCTAGGATACAGATTCTTTGAGAGTCAGGGATTTGATTCATGTTTTTTTCAATGCTCTATCCCAGCACCCAACACCTAATAGATGAATTATTTATAGAATAAAAGAATGTTTGCTAGAGGCTCGTGGTCATTATCTTGTGCTCCCTGGCCCATATTTCTTTGCTGTTTCCAAGAAAAGATCATTTTTAAGTGAGAATTCAGTCTGTGTCAGTGTTTTAGACATCATGGATTCTGCCTACCATGTCCTTGGCACTTAACTTCTGAGTCGGTTTTCAGACCAAGAATGTAACACTTGTTCCCATGGCTTGCTTTGGAGCATGTCTTTGGGAATTGTCGCTGACAACCTTCTCTGCATGAGCTCTGATGTCTTTTCTCCTGCTACTGCCCCGTTCCTTGTTCCCCTTTCTCCTAGAGTGCCCAAGGCCTGCCAGGAGCACCCCGGGGCTCCTGCACCCTCAAAGACCTGCTGATCCCTTCTTCTAAGGGTCCCGATCTGTGACCTGATGAACATCAAAGACAGAATACTTGCAGTGTTTTTTTTTGTTTCTTTTTTGTTTTTGCTCCACAGCTGTCAGTTTGACTAGATGTTCTCAGGGCTTCATATAGGCATCGAAAATGTACGTTTTCTTTCATCAACAAAGGCTGTGATTGTGTGAGTCCAAACATTGCTTCTCAGTTGAGTATTTTCTAGTTCAGTTTTCGGTAGCTCTTGACCGATTGCATTCTGCTTCATTGGAGAAGAAGGTGGTTTGGTGGTGCCGTGTACGTTTCTTAATGTGAAGAAGCCTTTGCAGATAGTTTCTCTAGGCAGTGGCATGTAGCAGGGAGGAGAGTCGGAAAATAAGGGTCTGCGTCCTGATTTTGAGTGGTCACGACCCCAAAAAAGCTCAGGCAGATATACATTAAAAAAAAACTTTTAAGTGTCAAATTCCTCCTCTGTCTGAAGAGTGGATTAGATTCCATGCAGTACGGTTAGTAGATTTCATTTTGAGTGTCATTGGTGATTAACAGGTACAGACTGCTTAGAACACTGTGTTGAGAAGGACTCTGAAGTCATATCTGGACCCAGAGGCGAAGTGTCATGATTGACTTATTTTTGGTAACATTTTTACCTGAATCAAATGATTGTAGTTTTTCATTCCTGGATGTAATGTAAAGTTTCTTTCTTTCTTTCTTTCTTTTTTTTAAAATAAATTTATTCATTTATTTGTTTTTGGCTGCGTTGGGTCTTCGTTGCTGTGCGTGGGCTTTCTCTAGTTGTGGCCAGCGGGGGCTACTCTTCGTTGCAGTGCGTGGGCTTGTCATTGCGGTGGCTTCTCTTGTTGCGGAGCACAGGCTCTAGGCATGCGGGCTTTGGTAGTTGTGGCATGCGGGCTCAGTAGTTGTGACTTGCAGGCTTAGGTGCTGTGCGGCATGTGGGATCTTCCTGGACCAGGGATTGAACCCGTGTCCCCTGCATTGGCAGGCAGACTCTTAACCACTGCGCCACCAGGGAAGTCCCTGTAAAGTTTCTTTTAAAAAAACAAGTTCATTTAATTGAAGGAACTGAGTTGACTTTTGAAATGAGTAGATTGGAGTTATGAGGGGGCATGTTGATATGGCAGAAACCATGAACATGGTATGAGAGAGAATGAAATTTGGGAAACATTAAGTAGATGAATGTTAACCTTCCTGACAGGATTGTTTCGGAGTTTTTAGGACAGATTGAAGCTTGTGATTTCTAAAGGCAGCACAGAGGTATTACGTTGTGTTCAGTTTCTTTTTTGACCAGTGTTAGTTCTGAACTCAAAGCCTTCCGAAGCACTCTTTAAGAGAGGCCTTACGTATAGAGTATGAACAGCAGTACAGAAGAGTGGTCAAAGCGTGGGTTCTGAAGCTGGCTTGCCTAATGTTCACGTACCTAGTGAGTGATAAAGTTATTTAACTGCCCTGAGACTCAGTTCCCTCTTCATGAATATAGAGGTAATAGGCATGCCTACCTTATGGTGTTGATGTGAGGATTACAGGGGTCAGTGCAATGGAAACCTCTAGAATCGCGTCGGGTTCAGTACAGCCCAGGAACCACACGTTGACAATAATGATGATTATTGGACATAGGAAACTTTGAACAGCTCATTAAGCAGGTTTGAACATTTCCTGAGAGGTGGCTGGCCTTACTGATTGCTGAGACTACTCTGAAGTCTGAAGTTTTATTTATTTATTTATTTTTCGTGAAAGTTTGCTCTTTTTTTTTTTCGTTGTTTAAGAGAGAAGTTGTTTCTGGATGGCGGAGTAGCAAATCTTGACTTTGGTGACCGTGTTACTTCTCCCCTAGTTTCTATATGCTCTTTCTTGTGCTTTTGTGTGTCTTATTTATCTGGTTGCCTGAGGCAGTTTAGAATATGTCAGCGTTTATGCAGCTGAATATTTCTTAGAATTATGGCATCTTTGATGAATAACTCTTTCTAGGCTGAGACATTTTATCATGCATATCAGAAGCACTAGAAATTAAAGAGTAAGTTTATTTCATTTTTGTTTATAAATCCTATCCCCTTTGTTTTGCAGTGGATAAAGGACTTGGTTTGCAAGTCACTTAGCTTTTGTTCTCCTTTCTGTAGAGTAAAAGGTAGATATCCATTTGTACATGGATATTAACATTCTTATATAAACAATTCAGTCTTAGACACATTAGCAATCCAGCACCTATGAGATAGTTTTGAAACGTGATTGTGGAAAAGAGAATAATGGTTTAGGAACAATGGTCTGTCAAAAAAACCAGTCTCTTACAGTTTCTTTTCAAACACCGCTAATTTAAATTTTAATAGGACTAGGCCTTATGCCTCCTCATGTATGATCTTCTTTCTTTATAATCATACACACTTTGGTGTAGCCAACTTTTAATTAGATCTGCTTAGCAGACAAACCAATAGAAACCAACTCTATTCTAGGTCTAGGCTCGTGGTTAATAGACCTGAGTTCTCTTGAAGCTCTAATTTCTTCTTCTCATCTTGGACAGGGTTATGAGGTTACAGTTATCTTAAAATATGTCCACAAATTCTTTGCTCTTCCTTTTATCAGGAGCTGAAGTTTAATTCTTGTCCCATTGAGTATGGACCGGACTTAGTGACTCAGTTCTAAAGAAAAGAATAAGGTAGAGGTGATAGTACCTTTCGAGACTAGGTCTCTGAAGAGACTTGCTCTCCTGGGTCCCTCACTCTGGGGGAAGCCACCTGCCATGTTGTGAGGTTGCTCAAACATCCCTTAGAGAGGCTGATATGGTGAAGGACTGAGGCCTGCTGAAAGCCATGTGAGTTTGGAAGTGCACCCTCCACTCCAAGTCAGATACTGACACTACAGCCCAGCTGACACCTTGACTGCAACCTCATGAGAGATCCTGAGCCAGAAGCAGCCAGCTAAACTGCTCTGGAATCCTGGACCCACAGAAACAATGAGATGGTGTTTGTTGTTAGAAGGACATAGTTATCCCATTATGTCCTGGAATAATTTGTTACACAGTAATAGATAACTATTACAAGTTAATGGTGGGGCCCGTAGATAGGAACAATCAATCATCACTGAATCCATAAGCAGATTCCTTTCCTTGGCATACTCTCTGAATGGGGACCAACAATGGTGGGGACCCTGGGAAAGGCCTTTCTAGGGCCAGAACGGGGATCATTTTGGGGTCAGGTTTGGTACTTTGCATGCACAAGGAAGATCTCTTCCAATCACAGTTTTTAAAGATCTCCCAACTGAGAGTTGATGATGACTTGGCACATCACGGGAGGGGAGAGCAGGTGCTCTAGATGCAGAATACAGAAATTGGCTTCTGGTTTATCTCCAAGTCTCCAGTAGCTTCTGAAGTGACTCATTTATACAGTTTTCAATACCATTGGAAAGAGCAAGGATACTGGCATTTCACTCAGGCTTGGGTATGAAATCGGGCTTTGCCACTTAAAAGATTGTACTTGCCACCAAGACCAAGATGTGTCTGTGTCATTTACTTCTTTCTGAATGCCTGGTGTCTTGGAACATGGAATGGGCATCATCATGTGATTTTGAGCAGATACCATAATCTGTTTGAGCCTCAATCTTCTGTATAATGGGGATAAATAATCCCTATCTTACAAGGTTACTGTAAGGTCTGGAGATAGTATGTTTAAAGCAGGTCCTAGAATGAATGGCCAACAGGAGGTGTGCATGTATTTCTCAGAGTCAGAAATTAATTCTGGTTGTGTTGGTCTGAGAGTGAATGTGAACTTTTGGTCATGTTGCACATTCTGCTTTGACAGAACTGGGTATTTCAGTTCCTTAAATTGTCAGTGATGAATTCAGAAAGTGAACGGTTGGATTTGGCTTCATGTCTGGATCATATTAAGTGGATTATCACTGAGTTCCCACTCTCCATGTTCCTTGTAGTCAAGCTGATGTCACACC
This sequence comes from Eschrichtius robustus, assembly GCF_028021215.1. NCBI lineage: Eukaryota > Metazoa > Chordata > Mammalia > Artiodactyla > Eschrichtiidae > Eschrichtius > Eschrichtius robustus. The sequence continues at coordinate 28,172,714 of NC_090835.1, read as the reverse complement.
CCCCTCTCATTTCCAAGAAGATAATGTCACAGCTCTGAGTCATAGTTATCCAGCAAGAAGCCACATTTCTGGGACTCACTTATGGGGTGGCCAGGACCAGAGCTCTCAATACTGATGGACCATCTCCTGTTCTTGTAATCTTCAGTCCAAGAGCTTGTCCAGATAATTTCTTTCTTTCACTAAGATTGTTTCCATAAAGTGACCTAGTAGAAATTTGGATATTCATTAAAGACAGTTCTACTTTTCTGCTGTAAATAATACTTATGAATGATAGGTTTGGGGGTAAAAAAGGCAGTATGGGAAGATAGTAGGAATTTTCTGTCTGAAGGGTTATATTAAGTTTAACCAATTAAACATACCCTATTTTTGTGTTAGGTTTGTTTGTTTGTTTTGGTACTTCTGGCAAATAGTTTTCTGATATTTCTTAGTGCTACTATCAGTATCACTCCTGTTTGAATGGGGACTCTCATAGGGGGATTCGTATTTAATGTCAGATTTTGTTCTGTGTTGTCCTGTATTGCTGGGCTGTGTGGTTAGGGGTAAAATTGTGAGGAAAGGAAATCTTGTGTAGTAGGTAGGGGTAATCTTGATTTGCGAGCTCCTACCTTTCTACTATTTAGAACTGGAGACCTAGAAGAGGTAAGAAATGGGGATCCAAGAAATACATTGTCAGGTCTTCTGCAGTACTTGCCTGTCTGTGTGTTTTCACCATCCTTTTCCTGGAAATGTGATTTTAAATCCACTGTGGAAAGCCAGAGAAATAGGTTTGTTTTAGTCAATGGTTCTTTTCTAAAGATGTGTGTACATGTTATGCAGGCTCAGACAGTTACCTTGCACGTTTGGACTAAATTGTGACTTTAAAAGTATAGAGCAGGGGACTTCCCTGGTGGCACAGTGGTTAAGAATCCGCCTGCCAATGTAGGGGACACGGGTTCGAACCTTGGTCCGGGAGGATCCCACATGCCTCAGAGCAACTAAGCCCGTGTGCCCCAACTACTGAGCCTGTGCTCTAGAGCCCGTGAGCCATAACTACTGAACCCACGTGCCACAACTGCTGAAGCTTGCGCGCCTAGAGCCTGTGCTCCGCAACAAGAGAAGCCACAGCAATGAGAAGCCCGCACTCGCCACAACTAGAGAAAGCCCGCGCGCAGAAATGAAGACCCAACACAGCCAAAAATAAATAAAAAAATTTAAAAAAAAGTATAGAGCAAAGATACTGAGTTAAAACACACAGACACTCACATAATTAAAGATTTTATTTTTCTAAAAATCAAATGCACAGACAAAGCTCTTTTACTGGGAATTTTATATGTGAATTTGAGAAGTCGCCAAAATGACATAAAATAAGATTATATTGGAAAGGACTAGAAGTCTGTCTCTTAAAGCCTTACTCCCCCCCCCCCCCAAACAAAGTGGCTAATTACACTGGGAACCAGAGGCAGGTGGCTGTGTATCTTACTTGGTAAATAATGATGTTAACCTCTCCAGAATGCTGGTGGCTCTTGAGTTTGGGCAGAAAATCCTATAAAGGAGAAAGAGCTGCAGAGTGTAATAAACTCCCAGGTGCTCAATAAAAGCCCTGTTCCTCTTATGCTGGATGGCCAAGATCAAGGGCACCGCTGTGGAGCTGTGGAAGGCTCCTTCCTGATATGAAGGTGATGAGATTTTCCCCTTCCTGCTCTCTATCTGAATTACTTCTGGACCCGACAGAGATGGGGACTCTCTTTGGATAGCAGCTCAGAGACTTGGGATATCTTATTTCCTTGAAGCTAAACCTACCAGTCTTCATTTGCCAAATAATTTCCACTTCTGTGAAGGGTGTGTGGTAAACCTGACAAGCTTGTATTCAGTTCTCTGCTGTTAGTTACTTTGAGTCCGTAGTGTCTGGAGCAAGCAGACCACCCTCTCTGTGCCATCTTTCTGATGTCTGCCAGTGGACCAAAGGAATACCAGCTTTGTAGAGTAGTTATGAAGGTGAAACGAAATAATAAACACATTGTACCTGGCAGGTGGTTTTACTATTACTGGTTTTCTCTAAGACTAAAGCAGGGTTTCTCAACCTTAGCACGATTGCTATTTGGGGCTGCATAATTCTTTCTACTTGTGATATCAAAGATATTTCCAGACAAATTTGCTTCTGATCACTGATGGAAAGGTACTTCGGAAAGCCTGATGTCAGATTTTTCCCTTTGATCAAAAATGGTGTAGAACAGTACTTGGAATGAATGAGTGACTTCCATTTGCTATTACCTCCTATATTTAATAAAGAAATTTTGTAATGGTAATATGTACTCATTCATTGAATTGATGATGTAAAAGGTGATTTTAAAACTTAAGCCAAGCCATCTACTACTTCCTCTTGCTTGCGTTAAACCAGCATTAATTGCTTTGGATGGATTTTGAAAATAATAGCAGAAATGCTCTCCTGTGACCCCAAATCATAATAGAACAACTCAAATCCTAAAAGAATCACAAAAAGCTTACGAATAACTTCAAAAGTTAAATGCGTCCCCAACAAGCTAAACTTGGATTGCATAAGTTGTGCTTGATTTGACATTTTAACCTCTATAAATCTCTTTAAAATTTTGTTTCTTAGGTGTTGACATAGGAATGGAGAGAAAATTTCCAACTTTTCCTAGAAAGTCTGGCATCTTCAACATAGGCATAGTAGAAATAAAAATATATGTATTTGGTATTCGTTCTGGGATAATGATATTAGTCACATTAAAAATAATGCTATAGTGAACTTTATGGTACTTAATATGTGCCAGCTGCTGTTTCTGTATTAATTCACTTGCTTCTCAGAATAAACCTATGAAGTAGTTTGTGTCGTGTTGGCCTCTCTCGCTGCATTTTATACACAAGGAAACCAAAGCAAAGAAAGATTAAATAACTGGCCCAGAATTACCTCACTATTAAGTGGCAGCCTGTGTCTTTAACTTCATTTATGTGGATTCTAAGACTTGATCCTCAAGACCGGGGGTTGGCAAATGACAGTCAATGGGCAAACATCTGGCCCACTGCTAATTTTTGTTAATAAGGTTTCATTGGGTCACAGCCATGCTGTTCGTTGACTTACTGTCTATGGCTGTTATCTTGCTACAGTGGCAGAGTTGAGTGGTTACGACAGAGGCCATGTGGCTGGCCAACACTATCTGGCTTCTTTATAGAAAAAGTCTGCCCACTCCTGCACAAGGTCAAGACCATTCTCATCCACAGGGGTGGTCCAGAAAGGTAGGAAAATAAAGAGAATCATAATTCCATTACCTTTCAAATAGGACTTAGCTAACCTTCATCTCATACATTGAAGGTCCAAGTTTTTGGTGTCATTCTTAGCGTTACGGTGGATGTCAGAGTGTTCATAGGATACATCTCTTCCTCAGGGTGTTCCCAGCAGCTCTTGCTGGGAGAGGGGAAAGGAATAGATAAAGTTTAAATGCATGAAAAATGGGAGAGAGCTTGGCAAGACAGATAGAGAGACACTTGTCAGTGAGTGTGCAGTTAAGGCACTGCAGAAATGGAAGTAAGTGTGGACAGAATGACTCTACGAAACGGGCTTTAACTCATTGCAAAATGTGAAAATCGCCCTCTTCAAGTTTCCATTCTTTTTCCTGCTTTTCTGCAACAGCTTCAGAATAGAAACTGCCCGTTTTTTGGGTTTTTTGGTCGAAAGCAAATGGCAGCCTGTGGGGTGGATCATTATAACACAGTGGCTCAAGGTTGGGGGAGGGGGAGACAAGAAATGAATTTCTTTTGTCAAATCAGAAATTATGCAAATTTTACAAAAAGTATTAGAGGAAATGTGTAAAGCTTTAATTGGTTTTATGGTTTTATTGCTTTCTTTAAAAGGTTACTTTGTGAGCATTACCCTCCACTGAACATTGTAGACACTTCCTGAAGTTTAATGAGATTTTGGAGTAAAAGCACAACAAATGTGACTCTCCAATATTTTCAAGAGATGATATTATTTTGGGCTAAAAATATTTTACGGGAGGCTTCATTTACTGGGAGGATTCACTCCACCACACACACGCCTCTTTATCTGAAATTACTATGAGCTGCAGCATAAGACTTTTCTGCTCACACCTAATTCACAGAATACTTATTTAGTATATATTAAATCAATGGTGGCCCAGTTTTTTAGGCTTCTTTATTATGCTGAACTTTACTTAATATAGAAATGCCTTATAATTATAATTCTGTCCCCTGGTAAAACTAACACTGCGCACTGCGTTCTTATTATTGACACCTCCTTCTAGGTCCTTGTGAGTGAAGGATACTAGCTGCTCTCCAGGATTGGTTATTTAACATTTTGATTTTTGGTTGAGAGTGGATCAATGAAAACAGATCTTGTCTATATCAAAACAGAAAGTAAGTGCAGAAGTGTTTGTTTCAGGAAGAGATTTTTCAGTGCCTCATTTCCTCTGGGGTTGATGGATGGTTTTCGTAGTTTAGAGCTTGAGATGTTATGGGTTGCTCCCTGAGACCCAGAATCGAGTCAGAAGGACCATTTCCAACTAATGTGGCGTACTCGGACGCTGGTCTCCGTACTGAGAGGCTGAAGGGAACCCTGAGCATCCTCATAGTAACGACAGCACAGTGACACCTGCCGCCTGCCCATGGCTGTCTGTGTCTGCAGGGGCATCCACTCCTGTCCTTCTCACCCCTCCTTACTGCCCGTCACAGCCTTACCGCCACAGATAATTACAGTTCTGTGTCTATTTCAGAAGTCTATTTAAAAGTTTACTAGGGGACCCTGGTGCCTACAGTATACTGTTGAATGACTGAGTGTTTTGCCTATTTCTTCTCTGAATCAAGGAATTTCCTGCTTATAATCACATCACACAGGTTTATCTTAACATTCTGTAGAACACGTTACTTTTTGAGGTACGTGCCCTCCATTGCTGCAAAAATCAGTTGTACTCGAGACCGACTGGCCCAGATTGAGAAGAGATGTGGCATTATCTTGGCATCGCAGGTGACTGGTTAGCAGTGAGGAGGTGGCAGGTGGGGCTGGGAGGTCCCACGGGCCGGAAAGTGTTTTGTCTGTGAATGAGTGCAGGGATTTGGGGCTGCTCCTGCTGGGGAAGGGGCAACTTGATAGGGCACTTAAAAGCCTCAGTCCTGGAGTGCAGCCGACCTAAATTTCTGTCCAAAACCTGGCTCGTGGCTCACTGGCTGTTTGACCTTGGAAAACTTTATTCAACCCTTTCAGCATTCGTTTTTATTTTAGTCCCTTTGGGCTGCTATAACAAAAATATCATAAACCAGGTGGCTTCTAAATAAACAAGTTTATTTCTCACCGTTCTGGAGGCTAGGGAGTCCAAGGTCAGGGTGCCAGCAGATTTAGTGTCAGGTGAGGGCTACTTTCTGGTTCATAGATGGTGCCTTGTGTTCTCACATGATGGGGGCGGGGGGTTGGTGAGCTGGCTCTCTGGGGTCTCTTTGTTAAGGACACCAGTTTCAATCGTGAGGGCTCTGCCCTCCTGACCACATTACCTCTCAATGGTGCTACTTCCTAATACCATCACTTTGGGAGGTTAGGATTTCAACATAAGAATTTTGGGGGACACAAACGTTTAGTACATAGCAGTCTCCTTGTCTCTTTGATGGGGATAAATACTTGTCTCGTATATAGCATCTTGGGAGAATGTTATAAAACTCAACACTGGGGCTGGTATGCAGTAAATGCTCTCTAAATGTTAGCTTTTTGAAGTTGAATTTGAAGGGATTGAATTGCATTGGGATTCGTAGGATTGTGGCTAATGTTCAATTACTTGGGAAGCCTCACGAGGGGGTTGACTGATCCTGAAATCAGGTTCTTTTTGAAATTCTTTCAGGCCAGCAAGGTGTCATCTAAGGGTACCAGAGCATTAACTCGTTCCCAGGGGTCTCAAAATGTTGCCGTGGTTTTCAGACATAACCTAAGTTATTCTTAAGAGCACCTTGCTTGGGAGAAGGGCGTTTTGTAATATTTGTTTAAATTATGTTACAGAGCATTGCGGATTTGTAATCTGTGTTCAAAATGGCATTATCTGTCCCCATATTGATCAGCGTCACAACTTTTTCTTGCTTATCTCTGCTTGCCCTATGGTCAAACTCCAGAGTTAGACCTTGAGGAAACCCGCTAACTCATTAACCTCTGTGACGTGGAAACCTTCCAGAAGGGGCCTGGCTGTAGGAGACAGAATGTTTAAAATCTGTTTCAGCCCCACTGCATGTCCCTGAGTCCCAGTCAGAGGCATTAACCTTAATGCAGATTCTCGTAACATGCAAGAATTTGTGATGGTCTAGTTTGTGCTGTCATTTCAAAATTACTGCTTTGTTTTTGGAGAAATACTTAAGTAGAACAGCAGAGAAGACCCCCTCCTTGACATTTTTTGTTGCCATTGTGGTTGTTGAAATCTCAGCCCTCGCCCTAACTTGGGGGAGATGTGAAGGAAAAACATTGTAAAAGGTGAAGAATCAGGCCAGGTAAGGCAATGCTTCAGTTGACCTCAGTTCAGAACATGATGGTCTTCAGGCTGAAATGGGATCCCGGAGGGATGGACGAAAAAAAAAGTCTTAGGTGTCTTTGGGAAACCATGTTTCCCAGTGGCTTGATTATTGTGTTTGAGGTATTAGGATTTCCCTTGACATGGGGTGAATGCTTTGCAGAGAAAACTGTTTCTTAGAGCATCTCATGGTTTGGAGTCTGAAAGTTATAAGTTGTCTCTGTATGTAAAACAAAAGTTGTCCCTGCATCTAAAGCCAGTTCTTTGTGCTTTCTCAAAGGAACTGAAATTTCTGTGGATTCATGGATTGGTCAAGGTTCTTTGTAAAACTCTGGCTTAGGGTGTTTTGGTAAATAACCAAGAACCTGAATGGTCCCAAAGGATAAAATACCAGATAGAGACTTTACAAAGCTGAGCTCTCATTGTGATATTTCAGCCTGCAAAGGAAGGGTAATACATGATGGATGTTACTGTAATTCAGTGTTATTCTTCAGTGCAAACCTGGCATTAGGTGTCAAAACTGAGTAGAAAATATAACCTCATGTGATAACCTTCTTAAATATGGAACTCTGAATAACACTGGATTGGATGTGAAATGTTGTCTTGAGTAGAAAGATCTGGATACTGATTCCCGTCACCCCCCTCTTTCAGTGTTGGATTTTACTATTACTTTATGTAGCTAAAGCCAGAATGGAAATCCATAAATACATACTCTATTTTTTTCTTTTTTTAAAATTAATTTTTATTAGAGTATAGTTGATTTACAATGTTGTATTAGTTTCTGCTGTACAGCAAAGTGGATCAGTTATACATATACATGAATCCACTCTTTTTTAGATTCTTTTTCCATATAGTCCATTACAGAGTATTGAGTAGAGTTCCCTGTGCTATACAGTAGGTTCTTATTAGTTACATATTTTAATTATAGTAGTGTGTATACGCCAATCCCAATCTCCCAATTTATCCCTACCCCCCTTCCCCCTCGGTAATCATAAATTTGTTTTCTACATCTGTGACTCTATTTCTGTTGTGTAAATAACATACTCTATTTTTATGGGGTGGGAGTAGAAGGAGAAGATTCCTCATTCCTCCAAAAAGTTAGATTGATGTGCTGCTGATGTCTGCTTCTTTAGCAAATGTTATTGGGCACCTGTTTGTTGAATTGGTTGAAAATGAATTTAAAATAATTTTATCTTGACCTTTCCTTTTTGCAATTTTTCTGTCACCTTATGAGGTAGCTGGAGATGTCCTGGAATGTCTTTCAAACTCTGGATGGGAATGACTGTTTAGAAGTTGCCAGCTAGTGTCACTAGGTGATAATTCCTCTCTGTGTGCATGTCATGGTTATAGCCTGCTTTTTTGCCTCTAAAAGAACAATTATATTCAAGAAATTTCCTAGTGCATTTAAAAACAGCTGGGTGAAAGTCATTTTAAATCCCCAAATCCAACACATTAGTTCTTTTATGCATTTAATTAAGCAGAAGTTAAAATAAATTGGAACAGAAGACATTCAGTGCTGATTGTTGAATCAACAAAGCAAGAAACAGCCTAGCATTACCCCACCACAGATGTCTGTCACTCAGCACTGTTGCCCTATAAATTTGCATCAACTCTTAACATTTTTTGAATAATGATTTCTTTTCTAGTAAAAACTGGCCCCTGATGTATAGCAAGCAAGGTTCTTTATACAAACTTTATTTCTGCATTTGCATGCCTTCGTGTGTACCTGTGTGTGTATGCATAATATTTTTTTCACTTACAATACCCTTACATTGCTGGATCCTTTTGGGGTGGGGGAGGGGAAGACTTAGCTAAAATGGTAAAGTTTAGGAAGATATAGTAAATAGAAAACAAAGATTTAGCAGTCAATTTGGATTATTTTTAGTGGAAATGAATGCTGAGATTGTTTCAATTTTAGTATTAAAATATTTTTAAGGACATGATGAGTTTGAGTTTAATTTGACTTTATAATATGAGAGTACTCTATGGTTGGTTCATTGTAGAAATAGTTGATTAAAAACACACCAGCCGGAAACTTAACTATATTCTCCTCAACCACAGCTATCGCTGTTATCATTTGGGTGTATAGACATTTTCCTAACAGGTATATACTTTCGGCTGTTTTTTGTTTTTTTAAACAGGATTATGCTTTATAGACAGTCTTATATTACTGCCCCCCCATTTAATAGAATTTCATGATTGATATGGTATCTGGTATTGGCTTCCAAATAATCAAGGGGCAACGTGAGGGTATGTCTAGTGTTTCAGCTGAAACAAGATTTAGCCTTAATTTTTGGAAAATTTTCTGCAGCTGGGTAATGGGTACATAAAGATTCATTACGCTCTTTCTTTTGCACAAATTTTGAATTTTCCTTAATAAAATAATTTATGTATGTGTGCGTGTCACTTAGTCATAAACATCTTCCCAGGTCTGCAGATTAACAGTGCTGTCATTCATTCGTAGGAAGCACATGTCATGCCATTGTAGCATGGACCATAATTTGTAGCATAGTTATAATTTAACCATTACCGAATTGTTAGATCGCAGTTTTTAGGGTCATTCTTGCAAATGGATGCAAACTTGTTTGGTCATTTTCTTAAGAATTTGTTGGTTAAATTTTTATCTTTTTTCATTACTCAGCGAGGAATCTTAAATTATGATAACTGTAGAGATTAGAACCAGAAACCTTTTTTTAGAAAAGTTAATAAAGTCTGTGAAATCTGTACATTCTCTGAATGCTTAGTTGTAAATCAGTTGAATCTTACAGTCTCTCTTTCTCTCTCTCACACACATACACACACATATGCACATACAGACATGCACACTTGCCCACCAAATACTTTTGTTGCCATAGGTCTTAGTAGCCTCGGTATATTTTAATAGTTTTTTTTTTATTTTTTTAAAGAAATTCACGTTCTTTTATTTATTTATGACTGTGTTGAGTCTTCGTTTCTGTGCGAGGGCTTTCTCCAGTCGCGGCAAGTGGGGACCACTCTTCATCGCGGTGCGCGGTCCTCTCACCATCGCGGCCTCTCTTGCTGCGGAGCACAGGCTCCAGACGCGCAGGCTCAGTAATTGTGGCTCACGGGCCCAGTTGCTCCGTGGCATGTGGGATCTTCCCAGACCAGGGCTCGAACCCGTGTCCCCTGCATTGGCAGGCAGACTCTCAACCACTGCGCCACCAGGGAAGCCCCCTCGGTATATTTTAATGCATGATGCAGTTGTACTTGGTTCTCCTGGAGACACCTATTGGGTACACAGAGATTGGATAGTTTATGGGTGGTAGTTCATCTTTATATTGTTTATGCATCACAAGCTACTAATTCCCACTTCTCAGCCAAGGGCTATTCTAGGCCTTCCCCTGGTCAGAGGGCAGTGGAGCCAGACAGAATAGAGACCGAGTAACTGTGGGTACATGGACCAGTCATTTCTTATCTGCTTCCACAGTTAGTGATTGAGAATCCTGAGTGAGGAGTATCACGTGTTCCATAAGCCTCAAATTTAATTTGGGTAAGAAGAATATATTTTACATCACTACCTCTTCCATGAGCTATTAAATATGCGATAGGTTCTGTGTTACACCTGGTACGTGCTTTGTCCAATTGAATCATCACAGCAGTCTTCAGAGGGAGTTTCTATTATTCTTCCCATTTTACAAATGAGGAAATGAAGCCTAGAGTGATAAACTTGCTTAGTGCAGGCCACACTGCTAAATATAGATTTTTGAACACCATAGTCAACCCATTTACTAGCTTGGATCAAAATCCCAGTGGATCAGTGGTGAATTTTTGGTCGATACATATTTACTTATTAATTATAATGTATGCAAAGGGAGAGCCCGAGATGTAGCCCTGGGATTAAAATCTGCCCATCGATTATTGTCTAAAAGTTTCTTATCCATGCCTCAGTTGCTAAATCTTACCAACGTTCCATTTTTAGTCCCTATTAACTTGATTTGGAATAAAGCAGATTTCTAATGTGCAGGGTCCCAGAGTGGTAGAGTGGCTTGCTTGTGTGATATATTTTTTAAGTTAGCAGTTTCTGAAAATTGGCAGCCCCCTTTGATGTGGAAGACCTAGAGCAGGCATCAGTTATAAAGAGTGCTTATGATTACTGGGCCGTGTGACGGGAGGGGACGGGAAGTGACCGGGAGAGTTTTGAAAGGTAGCTTCTGTTCAGCAGTTCCTCACAAATTAAAATTTACGAAAGCTGTTTGGGAAATTCAAGACCCAGAGGTACAGACACCTCGTTTGGAAACACAACATGCAATGCATAGGGCCTGAGCAGAGCCTCGTGTCAAGTAGTTGGGATGCTTTATCATCATTAGACAAAGTGCAGGCCAACCGGTCAGTCGGAGCCGCGGCTGGGAGGAGCTGAGTCCACTCGGGCAGCTTCCAGTCGTTGTCTGGTGAGCATACCAAAGGCGTGGGTGCCATGCACCGCCCCCGAGCCGAAGGAACATGGATGACGCATGTAAAATGGTTGTCTTTTTGAAAGATGCTTGAAAACCAGCAGCCGGGGAAACCATTCAGAATACCTGATGGGGTAGCCTGGTGGGTTTTTAAAAATGGAGGAAGGGATAAATATTGATGTTTGATCCAGGGAAGAAATCATCAATGTGTGTTTTAAAATGTCTGCTCAGGGCTTCCCTGGTGGTGCAGTGGTTGAGAATCTGCCTGCCAATGCAGGGGACACGGGTTCGAGCCCTGGTCTAGGAGGATCCCACATGCTGCGGAGCAAGTAGGCCCGTGCGCCACAACTACTGAGCCTGTGCGTCTGGAGCCTGTGCTCCGCAGCAAGAAGAGGCCGCGATAGTGAGAGGCCCGCGCACCGCGATGAAGAGTGGCCCCCGCTTGCCGCAACTGGAGAAAGCCCTCGCACAGAAACGAAGACCCAACACAGCCAAAAAAAAAAAAAAAAAAAAAGTGCAGTGGTGCGTTTCCATTTAAAAAAAAAAAGTCTGCTCAGTGGTCTAGTCTTTACAAATAAAGTTGTCTGAGTACACAAAGTGGGAGTCAAGAACGGAGGGGTCTGGTGGGATTAGAATTGTCAAGCACAACCTGATGGGATTTCCCTGTATCCCCCTTCTTATTTTGAAAGAAGCGACATCATTCGTAGCTTTTCCCTTTGTCGTTGTGTCTGTGAGCTCTCCAGCTCCAAGCATCATCTGACAAAAGGGCCACCTCCCTGATAAAAAGTTCATTGGCTAAGATCCCGAGGTGCATTTCCCATCCTGGCTTCCGGGTTTCTCATCTTGGCATGCCATGTTTTCAGAAAAGAATTACCTGAGCTATTTTGCAGTCCTGTTAGAACCATGTCCCATTTAGATAACTGTTAAAAATAACCCCTGGTTCTTCCACTTTCTATTGGTTGGTTGACTGAAACTTTATTTTTGTTCTTGAAAAGTAAATGCCTGTTATATCTCCTAGTATGCTCTTTGATATTGTATCCCCACCCCTGAATATTGGGATGCCTTTGAATGCCCATTCTTCATTGCAGATCTCTGTATTAGATAAAAAATTTTTTTCTTTTTCTTATAAAATTTTCTGAAATAGTGACTTTTTTTTTGCTTAAATGAAGACAGTCATCCCTAAGTTAAGTTTAAATTGACTAGGAGAAAGAGAGAATGAATATTCAGGAGGACACCAGCTGGATATGGTTGGAGAGTCTGATAGACACACCGCAAGACTGTGCCATAGTCAAATTGGACAGTTTGGAAAGCTTGCTGCCTCAAGGATGGATGTATATACAGAGTCCCAAATGGTACATTAATTGATTTTGATTACATGACTCCAAAGCTCGAGCATTTCAAACTGTTTTCAAACTAATGGCTGCCACATTTGCCAAGCAGTCCAACTGTGTGTTGAGTTCATTATAAAAAGAGATCTTGACAACTCGTCTGGAGGACAGAATGCATGCTAGGTTTTTTGAGTAGTTGCTCAGTTTCAGAGGAGCCTGTATTGTTTTTCTTTAAAGGGCCAGAATGACTCTGGTTGGCACTTGAAGAACCTTAACGGTATGGCCTCAAAATTTCCTCGTTAGATTCCAGCTAATAAATCCTCTGGCAATCAGAGGTTCACGAGGTTTAATGGAATTTGATGGAAAGTTTAGATGATCCCCGGGAGAAGTAAAATCCATGACACTTTGCCCCCTTCATCTTGTCCCACTTTTCCTCGACTGCCCCACTACTGGAACATTTTCTGTCTTAATTTCAATTGACCCCTTAAGCAATGTACTAATTAGATGTTACAATTTCCCAGTCTCTCAATCCCAAAGCAAAACTGATGAACACAGCAAACCAAAGCATTTGGGTTAGAAAAGAACAAAAGGACATACCTGCTGCAGAGAGTTGAAGCTGGAGTCAACACTGGTAACCTGAGTAGGGTGACCATATGTCCCGTTAATGCCAGCTTGTCCTTGTGTAATTATTAACAGTGCTTCCCCTTCACTCTCAAAGGCATCCCATTTTATTTTATTTATTTATTTATTATGCATTTATTTATTTATTTATGGCTGCGTTGGGTCTTCGTTGCTGCGCGCGGGCTTTCTCTAGTTGCAGCGAGCGGGGCCTACTCTTCATTGTGGTGCACGGGCTTCTCATTGTGGTGGCTTCTCGTTGCGGAGCACAGGCTCAGTAGTTGTGGCACACAGGCTTAGTTGCTCCGCGGCATGTGGGATCTTCCCGGACCAGGGGTCGAACCCATGTCCCCTGCATTGGCAGTTGGATTCTTAACCACTGTGCCACCAGGGAAGTCCAGGCATCCTATTTTAGACAGCTAAGTATGTGGTCATCATAGGAAAGAGTGGCGGTGAGTGAAATAGGGTGCTGGGGATGGCAGGATGTGGTATATGGGTGGGTACTCATCTCGGGGGGTGACTGTCACTCCTATCCACCAGCAGTGCCCTGGGTGGATGTGTACCCAGTATTGCCCCAATTGAGTCTCACGGGAAGCCGGAAATCTGGATTTTAAGGCAAATGCCCTAATTTTAAAATGTTGGCAATTACTGAGTTTTTTTTTTTAAATAAATTTATTCATTTATTTATTTATTTTTGGCTGTGTCGGGTCTTTGTTGCTGTGTGCGGTCTTTCTCTCTAGTTGCGGCGAGCAGGGGCTACGCTTCATTGTGGTGCACGGGTTTCTCTTGTGGTGGCTGCTCTTGTTGCAGAGCACGGGCTCTAGGCATGCGGGCTTCAATAGTTGTGGCACACGGGCTCAGTAGTTGTGGCTCGCGGGCTCTAGAGCGCAGGCTCAGTAGTTGTGGCGCACGGGCTTAGTTGCTCCCCGGCATGTGGGATCTTCCCGGACCAGGGATCGAACCCATGTCCCCTGCATTGGCAGGCAGGTTCTTAACCACTGCGCCACCTGAGAAGTCCATAGTTTTCTAATAAACTGTGAGGGCAAGCAAAATATGTGAATGACCCATTGGCTGCTTTTGAAGAAAGTCCTCCATTCTTTCCTTCAAAACACACGACACACACACAGGCAAGCGATAAAAGGGGGAAAAAAGGAGAACATGGAGATACCAGTCTCTGGGATGAGATTCATTTGTGAGCAAACTTTTTCTGTGGCTATTTCTGGTCACCAGTACAGGGTGCTAGGTGGGGATGACTAGAGGTGCAAGATGCAGTAGAATACTATTGGCACCTGGCTGGTGTTTGGTGTCTATAGTATAACTTGCTGCGTGATGGAAATCTGTACATGGCACATGTCAGGTGCATCATGGGACGTGTTTAAAGGGAAATAAGTGTGGAATAGAAATCATTATTTTCAAATGTGGTCATGGCTTGTAGATCATGAATTTTCGTTTCTTTTTACATCTTTATTACATTTTTTAGGAGAACATAATATCCAAGCTTCCCTGGAGCCATTTCTGTCTCTGTGAAATAGGCGATTTAAGGTCCATTCCATCCTAAAAAGCTTTTAGCTTGTGAAAACCTTCTTTTCTTGCTTTTAAAACCTTTAGTCTGTTTTAAGAATAAATGGCATTCCTGGATCCGTTAAAGAGGCAGTTAATAACGCCATAGAAACTGCCCATTGCACAACCAACCATAAAACTTGCTCCAAGGGCAGGACATGTATTGGAATATTCTGTAATGATCAAATGCTGAAACATTACAGTCAGCTGTGACCCTGCAATCTGCATTCTTAATTGCAGTCTTCATTTACAGTGGAGTATTGATCTGCTTTTAGTAGTTTGTCCTGAAGGTTGACTGGATCTTGGTAATCTATTCATGTCAGAGTGCCTGCTAGCACCAGCTTTAATTCACCTCTTTAGAGGAAGCCTTGTCATAGGGAGGAGTCTAGGTTTGTTTCACCTTGATGTATTTTCCAATAGGTGCTTCATTCTCAGGGGCTGGTTTTTCTTTCCTCTTTCATAAAATGTGGATTATAAGGACTCATGCCCCATGGAGTTTTTTTTTTTTTTTTTTTATTAAATGCGGCTTAAATGAGCTAATTCATGTAAAATGCTTGATATGAGAACGTAGTAAGCACCAAAGAAATGGTAGCCGTTTTGATTTTTCTTACCCCAGGTTTAAATGTTTTTTAAATCTTGAGTTCGCGGTTAATAATCTTGTTGACCATTGAGGAGAGTTGAAAAAAGATGTTGGTTTCATTTTCTTGATTATTTTAAGTTGCGTTAGTAATGAAAACAAATGACATAAAAGAAATTTGTGGGATAATTCAAATTCAAATATGGGCGGTGAGTTCAATCACAGCAACGTTAAATGTCCTGAATTTGATCATTGTAATATAGTTATGTAAGAGAATGTCCTTGTTCTTAAGAAATTCACTGAAGTATTTTGGGGTTGAAAGATTATGATGCCTGCAGCTCACTCTCAAATGGTTGAGGAAAAAAATGTGTACATAGAGAAGAATAAAGCAGGTGCAGCTAAATGTTGACAATGATGGGTAAGAGTGAAGGATATATAGGAGTTTTTTGTATTATTCAACATAAAAATTTTTTTGAAAAAGTAGGATGGTGAGAAAATCTATAGCTGGCAAAACCACTAGTTCAGTTAGTTCTCTTAGAGCCTCCCACTGAAAGGTGGATTTCTCCCAACTGGAGAGTTTTCCGTCCTACTCTCCTTTCCCACCCTCCAATTCTTCATTCCTGGGTACAGTTATTTGAAAAGCAGAACTTCTTTGCCCGGTGGTTAGTGCTCCCGCTGTTTCATTTCCAACTCCAAACCATAATCCTTTGTTGCTGACATTATAATCATCATCACAAGTGGCTAATTGTGATGTCACAGGCAATTATGACTCAAATGAGGAATAAACAGCAGGGGTGGATTAATTCCTAAGCAAGGGAGAAGATTCTGTTGGTGCAAATGCCCCAGGGTAATGAAATTTAAAACCAGAAAAAGGCACGAGGAAGACAAAGCTGAACATACGTGATCTGTTAGCCAAATTGTCTTTAAGTGGAAAGCTTTTTGTTTCTTGTTTTTTTTCCCCTTCCCCTTCTTACTTAATTTTCCTTGTGGTGTGAATAGCTCCTCTATGGCAGATAAATGGATTTGTTTTTAGGTCTAACAAAGCTCAAGGTGTCTTGCTGCCTAATTACAGGGATGTCACACCTGGGCTGAAGAGTGAGTCATTACGGAGCCATGGAGGTGTTTTTATTTTCTGTAAAGTTGAGTTGCTCTTTGCAGTCAGCATTGCAAAAGTCAGGCTCTAAAGATCAGTGCAGTGGCTGCAGACAGCTGGGCTGATAATTGAGAGCAGCCCCGACCTGGAAGCCCGGACGCTTATGGCCACAGCAGAATGAAAATGGCATCCGTTGCTCAGGCTCAGGACAGTTTTCTGAATGGGTTACATGTAAATGAAGCAGTGGTAACAGCTGTTGCTATGGATTGGCCTAGAATTAGTAGTCCATTCTCCGTGGAACTGTAATTTTCAATTCCAAGTCGAGGATATATTTTTTCCCTTTTAGGAAATGTGTGGTTCCCATGCTCTTTGGTTAACCAACATCTAAATTCTCCTGCAAATGACAGTTAACAGCTCCTTTATCCCTGGGGTTGTTTGGCTGTCTCAGGAGTACTTTTGAATCTGTGGCCTTTGGAAGAACCATGGTTTCAGTAGCCAAACTAAACTGGAAATCCTTTGAATTGTTTTCCTCTTCATAGGACACAGTGTTCCCTTCTCCTGTCTGTTAGGTTCAGTTGTGCTCTTGGAGCCCTCTCTCCACTTAGGACTTAACCCTCACTTGAATTTTGGAAGCCTTCTTGAAAAACACTGGGGAAAGACTTGAGGCTCCAGTTTGGCATCAAGTGAGCAAATAAACCCACATCTTAAAAACACGATACATTTAGTTATAAGGGAGACTTCCCATTTGGGTCTAGGCATTTACTAAAAGCCTTGCTGCACAAAGTAGAAATTATGTGATGATTATCTTGGGGCTGTGATTAGAATGTGTTGTTATATTGGTGGCATTTAGAAATGTGTAACTTCATCCGTGGCTTAGATGAAGCTGCTGCGTGGTACCAGCAAACATGGCATAACGTGGTCTTGCGATCCACACTGGTGTGACGTTCCCCGGAGACAGAACAGCCGTGAGAAAGCCAGGCCTCCGCTTGCCACTGTTGTCTCCTGTTTTCCTGAAGTGACCAGAGATGTTTTCTTGATTTTTAGGAGTAGCTCAGACAGAAGTGTTGCCTTCTGGGTTGTGAGGTCATCCTCGCCCTTCCTGTCACACACATGGGTGTGTGGTTTCGGGGCAGGGGCTGGGGCGTTGTTTTTCCTCCTGTTTCCCCGTTAGGACACTGTGGTCAGCTCTTCTCCATGACCTGTTGTCAGCATGAAGGTCTGTGCCTGTGTGTGTTCTGCAGGAAGCGGCCGGCTGTACTTTCACGGTGAGCGTGCATTTAGTTTTTCCTTGAAGGATCTTGTTTGGAGCATTTAAGGTCCTTCAAAAATGCAGTCACTTGAGTGTGGGTTTTCTCTGAGCCAGCAGTTACCACACTCCAGTGGTACTGGGAGAAACACAGGGAACACGTCCAAGTCCAGAGGGGCTCTCTCAGCATGTGACAGGAGCTCCCAGACCTGATTCTTATTGTTGGAAGCCTCACACCAAGTGCTGTGGGAACCGGGAGAGTCGTAAAAGTGATGGCCTCTGATCCTGCGGTGTTTACAGCTTCGTGTGGGAGCCCAAACTGGACCATGTGAAATCACTTAGGATGGTTTCAAAACCAAGAGTCAACAAATGTGGATTAATATAGATTGCCTGTGAGATTCCAGGGACTTGAGGATTTCAGTTTTATAGTTTTTTGGAGAAAGTTTCCTGTAGTAGTTGAGTTTGGGAACCAGAGTTTTAAAGAACCTATAGAGGACAGTGAAGATGGCCACGATTTATGTCACCAGAGGCACCTGGGTGTGAGTCCCTTCCCTGCCATTTACGAAGCCTGGGACAAATTATTTAACCTAAGTCTAGTCTCCTGGAGATGATTTTCTCTCTCTCTCATCTCTTTCATTCTCTCTGTCTCTGTCTCCCTCTTGGTGTTCCCTCTCTCATTCTCTCTCATGAACACAAGAGTACCTACTTACCCCGTAAGGTGATTTTGACGATTACATCAGATGGTGCCTGTGACGAGTTGGGCAGAGTGCCTGCACTTGTTAATTGGGAATTTGGAATTACTGGAAGCAGAATGTCTGTAAGATGGGGGAGCTGGCATGTGTGAACAGGAGTGCTGATGCAGAAGGCTTAGACTAAGACCCCTATTGTGGAGGCCCATTTCTATCTTTATTTTCCATCTTGTTTATTTCCTTCACCGCATTTTATCATCAACTGTAATAAAAATTGTGTACACGTTATCTCTCCCACCAGGGTGTGACCCATGCCTGTCTAACTGGTTGCCAGCACACCAGTGGACAGAGAGGGCATTTCCTGGCAGCCTGGCATCTGATGGTGTCAGGTCTCTTATTGCCATGATCTCTCATTTGGGCTTGGAAGGATTACTTACCTCTTGTTGGATTGTGAGTGGGAACGCAGTCATTGAGAACATTTGCTAAACATTCATGGGGGCCGTGCTTTGTGGTTGTCTCATTTAATCCTTCCTGCATTCCAGCATGGGGAAGACCAGCTTATAGTTGTTTAGTAGAAGGATGCATGCATGTGTGTTCACTTTGCGAATGAGGAAACTGAGCTTTAGAGAACTTAGATATTCAGACTCTGCAGGGTCATTCAACTCAGGAGTGGCAGAGATGGGACTTCAGCGCTTTCTGCCCGTGAAGCCCGTGATCTTGATTGCTCTGCTACCTTGAAGCAGATGGAGTTGAGAGTTAGTGGAAGGAATGGAAGGAGGTTTTGGTCCACAGCAGCCCCCTGAACCTCTCATTGTTCTCTGTGCTTGAGTTAATAGCCTTTTCGAATTGGCCTGTTCTGTACATCAGGGGCCCCCGATCCCCGGGGCAGCCTGTTAGGAACCGGCCTCACCGGCCGCACAGCAGGAGGTGAGCGGCGGGCGAGCGAGTGGAGCTTCCTCTGTCGCTCCCCATCGCTCGCATCACAGCCTGAACCAGCCCTCCTCTACCCACCCCCCACCCCACCCCACCCCACCCGCGCCCCGGGTCCATGGAAAAATTGTCTTCCAAGAAACTGGTCCCTGGTGCCGAAAAGGCTGGGGACCGCTGCTGTAAATAGTTGGTGAGGCTCTGGGGACTTGGGTAACCTTAGGTGTCACTGGCGGGGATTCGGAATTGGTACAGCTTCTATGAAAGCATTAGGCTATGTCCGTCACAATTGTACATGCACCTAACCGTTGATCCAGCAACTCTGCCCCCAGGTGCTTATCCTGCAGGTGAACTTCCACAGGTGCAAAATGACTTATGTCAGGGTTATTCTTGTAACAGTCTCTGGATTTGAAGAGGATTAGAAACAACCAGACAGCCCATTAATAGGGGCTGTTTTAATAAATTATGGTACTGCTAAATAATGGCATATGTGCAGCTGTTACAATCAGTGAAGCAACTCTATATGAACTGATACATATGTTTATCCAAATATCGATATCTGTGTTTCCCTGGATATCTTGTTAATTAGGGGGAAAAAAGCAAGGTGCACAACAGTATCTAGACGAGGCTACTTTTTTCTGGGACACTAGCATCTTGGTAATAGGTGTTGCCTTAGGAGGGATCCGAAGGAGGTGAGAGAAGAAGAGGTAGTTTCCACTGTCTATTTTTGGTACCTTTGAGTTTGCCTTTAAAATATATGCATGCATTATCCATTCAGAAAATTCAATAAAGAAATCTGCCAAAACCAACTAACCCGAAATGAATTAGGTGTTGACCATTAGGACCAAGAAGAAGAGATCATACAAAGTTGACCAGTTAGATAACACCTACGTTGACATAAAAGGAAAGATCTTTTTATTTTCCTGTTGAGAGAAAAACACCAGGGAGATTTTCACCAAATTTGGAGGAAATATTGGGAATGGTTCCACTTGAAAGTCTTTTTATCTGGCTTAATTTGCTTTGGGGGCCCTTCAGTGGCCCCTCAAATTGGAACGTAGCCATTTGCAACGGTACCCACAGACCCAGGCTTGCAGTGGAGGGTGCATGGACTGTCCGCGTTAGCTCTGTTCAAGTGACAGCCAACATTTGTTCATGTAACAACGGTTAATGATTCTTCCAGTCAGGGTGTGGGTGTCTACCATCCAGATGTGTCTGTCAAGACCATAAACGGACTCTGGGGCTGGACATTAGGGGACCTGGCCTGATCTGACTAGATGTGGCTTTGGGACCCTTCTGTTTGTATTTTTGTTTGCTTGTTTTTAATTTTTAAATTTTTTATTGAAGTATAGTTGATTTATCATGTGTTAATTACTGCTGTACAGGAAAGTGATTCAGTTATACATATATATGTATAGATATATACCCCTTTTTTAAGATTCTTTTCCATTACGATTTATCATAGGATATTGAATATAGTTCTCTGTGCTATACAGTAGGACCTTGTTGTTTATCCATTCCATACATAATAGCTTACATGTGCTAACCTCAACCTCCCACTCCATCCCTCCCCCAACCCCCTCCCCCTCCCCCTTGGCAACCACCAGTCTGTGGGACCCTTTTGGAAGTTACTGGTTGATGTTGCTTTTTTCTCCCAAAGTGACTGCGAAGAAAAGAACATGAAATCGTTAACTTTCCTATTTATACAAAAGTATGAAAAAGAATTAGAAGTTAGGAGAGCGTGAATTATTTCTTAATTAAGACTTTATAGCTTCATTGGTCGTAGAAATCTTTTTATTAACACATTAGACAAATTCTTTAGAGGCCAATTTGCATTCACTTAGAGAAACATTTGCGGGGGTGGTGTATACTACGGCGCAGTACCTGCTCTTTTTCGGGAAATCAATTTGTTAAATAGCTCTCAAACTATGACAGCTTTATGGTAGGATTACGACTTTTTTTGTTTCCATGTCTGCTCAAGGGCTAACAGAAAAAGACAGTTTAATCACATGCCATTATGTTCATAGGGGTGTGGGAAGCTCAGACGAGCTTCCAGAAGTGGAATTGGGTACTCGGCTTTTACAAGCTGCTTCTTAGCAGAAGTCATTTAAGTACAGCTCCTTGATAATTCACGGTTTGGAGATGTGCTCACTGAGTCCTTTTCTTCCAAGGGTGTCTGACCTTCCGAGCTGTGGCTGACATCAGTTTCTCTATCTAGGATCCATTGAGGTGGTTGTCAGGGAACGTGTGTTGCCAGGTGGGGATGTTGTTGCCAGAGAGAGTGACCCCCCGCCCCAGAGTAATCCATGTTTTCAGCCAGATTTATATTATTTACAGGGGATTAGGCAAAGACCAGGATTTAGACCTGTGTTGCCCTGGAAAATTGTTTTCTGACCTTGGGCCAAAAAAGGGCTGTGTCCTGACCAAGCTAGGAAGCAGGTCCCCAAGTGGCAGTCTAGACTCTGTCTCCAGGAGTTTGTCATCCCAGCTGGGGATCTTTGAGGAGTCAGAGCTAGATAAAGCATGAGCTCATCAGAGGGCCCTTTTCCTTGGCCGCTTCCATCTTTCCAGAGACTCAGAGGCCACCAGCTGTGGAAGCGGTCTTGCGCTGTGCCGGTGATTAGCTGCACCGTGGGAAGGCTCTTCGTGTTTCCCTGAGTCCTGGAGCTCTTTGGGGGATCGGAGCCGTCTAATCTGTCTCCTCACTGAGCTGGATGTGGGCAACTCTGAGTAAAAGAAAGGAGCCAATGTCCCGTCCTCCCTCTCTGGTGTTTTCCATACCAAAGGACTTAACACTTATGTTTGCAAAATTCAATTGTGAGTGCCCTTGTCAGCTGCTACTTTAAATTCTGTGTCCTTTTCCTGTTTCTGGGTCATTGCCTAGTAAATGGTAAACATTACCATGTCCTAGCTTTCTTTTTCCTAGGTTATTTTGTGTGAGGCCTGTCAATAGCAGAATCCGAGGGTGGCTTGACCTTGACTTTTGCCTGCCGAATTCGTGGACCGTCCTACCTCGCTTCTCAGTGCATCAGGGAAAATACCCTAACACCGTCCGGTGTAACCTTTCACTTTACAGAGAAGGGAAAGGTTGAGGAGGTTTGGCAATGGACCTGACATTGGTTAAGGATCCCGCGCTGGCGAATCAGACCTTCCTCAACCAAGGTGTCCTGACTCCTGTTTGAGGACTCCTTTTATCACAGAATAATCCATCACTCTGGGTTTTATGTTCTAGGAATGAAAATTATATTTACCATTAGCCTAGGGAAAACGTTTTGCAATTCATATTTGGAGCTGCTGTAACAAAGTTAGATCCCTACTGCTAACCAGAAGTGATGTGATGATTGGAATTACCTATTTTGGGGGAGTGATTCATTTAACTGTCCTCTATCATCATCTCTAATAAAGAGTTGAAACTGTATTTATACATTCACATACGTGTGTACATACACACACACACACACACACACACACATGCATATACCACGATAGTTTGTTTACTGGATCTTAGAAAAACTCTAGAAGGATTTTCAACAAGACTACATGCATATTTATGATGGTCTCACTTAAAAGATAGACTCTGTGGCATATATAAAATTCACTTTGGAGGGGGCTTTGGGAAAGCACCCCAAATAAATAGGTAATCAGCCTCTTCTAGGGCATCTGAAATTGAATGAGACTCAATGAGAGGCTGGTGTGACTGCCCAGCTGGGAAGACTGGATCTCTGTGATAGGATGCTGACACTGTAGTGTCCTTGGAATTTTAGGTGCCAAAGCTGAAGCGGCAAGGGCAAATGTTAATTACAGGCATTGATTTGCATTGGATCTGCTTCTCTCTGGGGGCATTTCTGTGTGCACAGGTGAAAGGAGCATCAGAAATTCTAGTCTTTTCTGTTTATTGATGGTGAATACTTTTCTCAAGAAATAGAGGGGAATAAACTAATATGATGATCATAGTGATGACAAAATAGAAGTCTGTCTCATTGTAGAGTGTGCTTATTCTGTCACTGAAATTATTTGATCAGAGAAATTAAGGATTTATCCAGCTTTTGTTTATTTTATACTGGAAGGGTTTTGGGAATCTCAGTTTGTGTCTGAAAATTCTCAGCTACTAAGTGGGGTGAGTAGAGTTAGAATTAGTGTTCCTCTCAAATGCTTTGGAATGAAAGCACATCAGTGGAAGGATGTCAGTCAGGCAAGGGGCATACCTCCTAGCAATTCCCAGTATGATTGTGATTGTTCTGCTTGCATGTTTCCCCCCTTCCTCTGGGCAAAGTCCAAGCCCTCCCCTGGGTTAGGTGATGGGGGAGAACTTTGCCAGGCTTTGTTCTGGCATTAATCCCAGTCAGGCAGTGGACTTCACTCGTTGTGATAACTTCACCAGCTCTTATTGTTTGCAGCCAATGGCTTTGAATGCAAATGTGGTGGTTTGGGTGGGTGCTGTCACTTTTTGTAAGTGCAGGGGCTTCTTGGTTCTTCAAGGCCACTAGACCCAAGAAGGGAGAGAGTGTGAGATGGCAGAGACCCACAAAGGGGCAGAGTCAAATTCCTTCTGAGTGTTTGTTTCAGGGTAACCCATTAACCTATTCTCTTCAGGACAAGAGGCAATTGCTTAATTGTCCCTGTGCTTGATGGGGACATGTGTTGCATACAACAGCTGTTTCAGGACCTTGTCTTCCTTGTTTTCCATCTCTTGGACACCTGAAACATGCAAAGTGGAGGAAATGTGCGAAAGAGTGGGAGGCGGGTTGAACAAATATAAACAAAACCAGGGAAAGCCTGGGACCCTAAACCACTCAGTGTAATCCTATTTGTGTTTTTTAAAGGGGTGTAAGGACCAGCCTATATATGTATGTGTATTTCTGTGTATGTATTTGTAATCACTTAGAAAAATGACCAAAAAAGCTGTACACCAAGCTGTGTTCTTTCAGGGGCATAGAAGAGCGTTGGGTAGAAGGGGACAAAGAGTGACCAGCATGCTTCGTTTGGACCTGTGTGTTGTCCTAATCTTGTGCAGTGAGGATATATTTATACATTAAGCACATATAAATTCTGGAAAGTATCCCAACAGGACTAATGCAGTCAGTACTTTGCCTTAGGTCATCATTTGTGTTCCCACCAAGAACAGATACAGCATCAAGTATTTCAGGGTAATTTTAATATCTTGAAGGGCAGGTGGGGCTTTCCTAAGATCTGGGAGGTATAGTGGAGTCACATTCAGGACTAATGTTTGGAACCTGACTCATAAAGAATTTACTCATGGGGCACAGAAAAGGGATGTTACTTCATATACAGGTTGAGATAAATACCTTATAGGTTATAGAGACTACATACAGTAAGTAGGATGAAGAATAAACATTCCGTGCTGTATTTACTTTTATTCTTCCTTTTTTGTACATTCCAGTGCTAAACTGTGAATAATATATGATAAATAACAAATTTTCTTCTAGTTACATCCAGTGTCCTCTCTTTAAGGATTCAGCTGCCCTTTGGTGTATGTGGTGCCAATTCATGGTTTGAGGAAGAGTTTTGTGCTGTACGTAAGTCACAAATAACATTTTAAAAAATTGAAAACAGAAAACTGGCCATTTATAAGACACATGGAGTTGACGTTTAGGTGGTGATAAAGAACATGCCCCATGGTTTTAGACAAATCTGGTCAGGTCTCCCTTTTACAACTTGGTAGTGATACATCCTTGTATTAAGCTTTCAGCTGGGGGTTTTCAGCTATGAAATGTGATTTATAAAATCACTTAACTCCATGCAGTTGATGTGAGCATTAAGTGAAGTACTGTACAACAGTGCCCTAACTACAGTTTGTTTCAATGTTGTTTGATAGCTATTACCTGCTATTACTATGTATTATACTGTGGAAATGATCAGAAGTGAAAAACTCCTGGCAAGGTTGCTACTACTGTGTAAGCACATGTAAAACTTTTTAGTATGTTGTGCATTTTATTCAGTATCTTCACAGCCCTTTTATTAACAGTTGTTTTTGTAACAATAGGATGTGATGTGAGACTAAGAATTTTTATTAATTGGTTGCTATTCCTTGGAATAAAAATGAAAAAAAGATTAACAGTGAAAGAATATTAAAAGTGCAATTTGCTCATTTGTTACACTAGACAATTCAGTTTTACAGAGAGGTAGGCATCATATTAATGTCCAACTATTTAGCAAGATGTATGAATGATTAATATATGAGAAATTCTGAATTTAATACCTGTCCAAAACTTGTTAGAATAAATGATCTTTTTGTTTCCATTAGGTTTTGTGATGGGAAATAATATATTTTCTGTAAAGGAATATTCAAATACTCCTCCTACTTATTACCCATGAGATGTCCTTAAACTCGGCAGTGTATTCCTTTTTTGCTAATATATTCTGAACTCTTACGGTGAAATGCCCATGTAATGTGTTATAATTGAGTATACATATCTGTATTGTCTGTTAGCCAGGATCCAGTAGATTGAGCAGACACTTTCTTCCCATTAGGTGGCTGGATTTAGTGCTAATGAACACCAGAAAAAAGGTTGAGTCCTTGCCCTAGAAAGAGGTGCTAAAATAGCCCAAGAAAAGAGGCAAAGGTGTAATCTGCTACAGAACAAAGATATTAAAAGCTGTCTGTATTCGGGTTGGGGAGGGAGAGGGGGAAGACACGGTGAAATTTAAACTTTATTTGGGCTCCTATGTGGAGAGGAGGTAAGAGAGGCAAGATGTTAAAAAGTAAGTGAAGTTTGAATTGAATAGGAAATGACCCATTTGGACTTGAAGATCAACCAGTGGCATTTCAGAGAGAGAGGGAACAGCACTGAGACAGAGGGAATAGCAGGTGTTTAGGCATGTGGACATAAAAATGTCCATTATTCTTTTGGGAGTGGCTGAGAATGTAACAGAGATGAAACTGGATTATTTGGCCCAAGGTGAATTCATGAGGCCTTGGGAGTCTTAAAGGCATTAAGATTATGTAAATAGGGAGAGGTTGATAAAAGGATACAAACTTTCAGCTGTAAGATGAATAAGGTATGAGGACCTACATAAAACATGGTGACTATAGTTGGTAACACTGTATTGTATAATTGATATTTGCTGAGAGAGAAAAACTTGCATGTTCTCTCTCTCTCTCTCTCTCTCTCTCTCTCTCACACACACACACACACACACACACACACACACACAAACAAATATGTGAGTTGATGGATGTGTTAATTAACTAGATGGGGGGAATCCTTTCACAATGCATATGTGTATGAAATCATCATGATGGACACTTTAAATATCTTACAGTTTTATATGTTGGCTGTACCTCAATCAAGCTGAAATAAAAAAATAAAAGAAGAACTGCTAGGGAAATGTAATTTTCCATGTTCCTTACTCCAGCCTTTCCTGATTTGGTAGCCTGTGTTTCTCAGTCTCTTCCTCTCCAAACTAGATATTCAAAAGGAATGAGAGAGATTTTTCTTCCTTTCTACTAAAAATGAATCCTACCATACTGTTTAACCATATTATTATAACTTTTAATGCAGTCCAATCACATAAATCTTGCTTTCAATAATTGATAACGAACATTTCTTAGAATATGTTAAAAGCTGGAGAGGACTGGGACTTCCCTGGTGGTGCAGTGGTTAAGAATCCACCTACCGATGCAGGGGACACAGGCCCCAGCCCTGGTCAGGGAAGATCCCACATGCCGCGCAGCAACTAAGCCCGTGTGCCACAACTACTGAGCCCACAGGCCTAGAGCCCGTGCTCCGCAGCAAGAGAAGCCACCACAATGAGCTCATGCTCCACATCGAAGAGTAGCCCCCGCTCGCCACAACTAGAGAAAGACCGTGTGCAGCAACAAAGACCCAACACAATCAAAAATAAAAAAAAGAAAAGAAAAGAAAAGCTGGAGAGGACAAAAAAATGAAGCAGTAAGAAGGTAGGATATTTATCTTGAGCCAACGTCAATTCAGTGATCCATTTTACACACACACACACACTCCTACCTATATATATCTACCTGCATCTTTCTGATGACTGGTTACACTCATTCATTCCAACTCCACTTTCTCTGATTTCACTTTTTCTTATCTTTTCTGATCCAGAATTGACCAGATGGGTTAAGAAACCCTAGATATGAAAGGCACCAAGGATTTCTTTCTAATGCAGTAAATGATCTGCATGGTTTGGTTAATAAAAAGGGCCAAAGCTCCTTAACGTGTTCTTTTTTAGTGCCTTGGTCTTTAATATTTAGGAAAAAAATTATAGCTGGTAAGGGGCAATATAGGAATACGTTTTTAAAAAGTCCCTTACATATTAAAGCTGTATTGAGATAACATCATATATTTATATTGAGTGGCAAAGATCAACATGTTTGATAAAACATCAAATTAGTAAGGGTATGGGTTAAAAGTACAGATGACCCTTGAACAATGCGGAGGATAGGGTTACTGACCCTCACCCAGTTGAAAATCCCCATATAACTGGCCCGTGTATACCCCGTTCTCTGTATCCATGGTTCCTCATCTGTAGATTCAACCAAGTGGAGATCTTGTAGTACTGTAGTATTTACTGTTGAAAAAAATCCGCATATAGGTGGACCCATGCCGTTCACACCCATGTTTTTCAAGGGTCAGTTGTATTCTACTATCTACCGACTACTGGCCTGTAACCATGTCAGTGGAAATAGATATTTTGTTTAGAAATCTTTGAAAGGCAATCTGTAAATTTCATAGACAGTGAAAATACACATACCTTTCAGCTCCAAGTTCCCACTTATGGGAATTTATCCGTGGAGAAACTTGCATATCTGTACCAAGGTTTGTGTTATTGATAGAAAATGCAGGAATTATTGGGATAGCATGAAACTTGAAACAACCTGAACATACATAATTGGGATTCTTGCTTGTGACATATTTGTATAATGGTGTAATATGTGTACCATTTCGAAGAGAAGAGGTGATATGTATGTATTGATTTAGAATGATTTCTGATCTAGATATTGAGTGAAAAAAGGCCATGTGTAGGATTGGTAAGATATTCTATTTGGTTTTTTTCCCAGTGAGAGGTAGAAGAGGGAACATTCTGGTTCTCTCTGTCTCCTTCTCTCTGTCTCTTTGTCTTACACACACACGTGGTCTTTGGAAGGTGTGAAAGAAATATTGAGGAGTGGGGAGGGACCCCTACTTTTCACTGTCCACTCTTTTGAACTATTTGGATTTTTGCTACAGAATACTCCAGTTTTTCACCATTTAAAAAGAAAAATTCCTGCAATTGGCATGAGGCTCCCTGATGTCTCAAAAGCATTGCACTGGGTGGACCCAGTTATATCCAAAGGCTCTGCTGCCTAATTTAGTTTCTAGGTCTCAGTTTTCTTCCTTTGATAAGGAGTTCCTCTGACTAAAGGATTTCTCTGTTCCTTTGTGATCTCTGAAATCCATTGCCTTGCGAGCCCCACGTATCCCCTGCATTTGAAGCATTAATTTCAGATTTTACAGTTTGGTTTGATTTGATTTTTTGGTCTCATTTTGTCTTTTGACTTTGGACTATTCAGGAGATTTTTAAAAGTCAGACATTTCTATTAAAGATGTCATGAATTCTACAGCCAGGATGGCTTGTTCCAGGTTGCAAAGTTCCAGGTTGCAAAGGCATACTTCAGAAAGTACTTTTCTATTTGTCTTGTTTTAATTGTATTGTTTTTACTAAGTCAACAGTAACTGTAATTAGAGATGCTATTGATTATATGATATGCAGAGTTTATCAGTTTTGAGATTAATAAAACACTGTTATATTAAATACACACTAATTTTAAAAAATAAATTTATTTATTTATTTTATTTTTGGCTGCGTTGGGTCCTCGTTGCTGCGCGCAGGCTTTCTCTAGTTGTGGCGAGCGGGGGCTACTCTTGTTGTGGAGCATAGGCTCTAGGGCGCGTCCTCAGTAGTTGCGGCGCACGGGCTTAGTTGCTCCACAGCATGTGGGATCTTCCTGGACCAGGGCTTGAACCCGTGTCCCCTGCATTGGCAGGCGGATTCTTAACCACTGTGCCACCAGGGAAGTTCCAAATATACACTAACTTTTTTTTTTTAATTTTTATTTATTTATTTATTTTTTATTTATTTATGGCTGTGTTGGGTCCCCGCCTCCGTGCGAGGGCTCTCCCCAGTTGCGGCAAGTGGGGACCACTCTTCATCGCGGTGCGCAGGCCTCTCACCATCGCGGCCCCTCCCGTTGCGGAGCACAAGCTCCAGACGCGCAGGCTCAGCAATTGTGGCTCACGGGCCCAGTTGCTCTGCGGCATGTGGGATCCCCCCAGACCAGGGCTCGAACCCGCGTCCCCCGCATTGGCAGGCAGACCCTCAACCACTGCGCCACCAGGGAAGCCCTACACTAATTTTTAATACATACATTCCTGGTTAAAAAATGGTAGAATGAGTGCATGAGTATTATTTTGGTAAGAGGGCGGGAGACAGGGATAAGGAAACGTTTTGAGAGCATTCTGTGCCCCGTCAAGTGGGGTTGAGTTGATTGGACTATAAACACATGTTCTTTAAAGTAAGACTTTGAGGATCTTTTAAGAACAAGCTTCATCACATGGTTCTACTCACGGTGTAGAACCTATAAATCCCCCCTAATGCTTCTGTGGTCATGCTAACGTATTTTTTGTTGTTGTTATTGTAAAGGGCCACAAATTGACATCTTAAGTGCATGGCCATTTAAAAAATTCTAACGACATGTTCATTTCTTTTTTTCTTTTTCTTTTTTTATCAGTAGAAGGAAATTTTATTAACCTGGTAAGTAGTACCTACCGAAGATGTACTACCATCATCGTATTCAAGGCCAATGTTAAATCTTTTCCTCTGAGATCAGGAAGGGTAAAAGATTCCTATTATCATTACTACTGTGATCTTCTCCTCCTCCTCCTCCTCTTCCTCCTAACTTTATTGAGGTGTAATCGATATACAAAAAAGCACACAGTCGTTTCTAATGTGAACCTATCCTTGGTTTGATAAGGCTTTCTTGCTGATGGGTTGTGTCATCCAAGAAACACAGAAGGCTGAAAATAAGAAAAGAGTTTTATTTGGGGGTCTTAGAAATTGCAGAGACACAGATTTGGGTAAAATTGAAAGAGTGTTCTGGGGAAGAGAAAGAGTCATAAAGACTCTTGTCAAAGAGTTATAAAGGCATTGCTACAATGTTGTTAAAGTTGTCTGGCAAGAATTATGATTGACCTTGATGCAAGAAAGGAAATATTTGTCCTTAAAGGATAGGCTGTCAGGAGTTATTTTAGGGCAAGGGTCTGATAAGTAGATAGGCTGTCATGAGTTATTTTAGGGTGAGGGTCCAATAACTATCTTGAGCTTCTAGAACATTGGGCAGTTGTTTTGGGTGCCTGCATTAAGACAATAAATGGTCAAAGTAGCGTTTCCATCCAGGCTAAGGCGACCATAAATCATGCTTCCTCAGTGGCCTCCTGGTTCCATTATAGGGAACTTTCTTAGCAATACTGATTCCATTTTGATTTTCCTTTCACAGTTGCACAAAGACTCTTCCTTGTATGTGTACACTATCTAGGAAGCACGACTGGCGTCCTGTGCTCTCTTCAATGGAAAAATACCTTTTCTTGGCTTTTTGCCAGTGTAGGGCAGCGTGCAAGAAGGTTTTTATCATTTTTCCCGGAAAGTGTTTTGAAAAGTTAGCATGTTTATTTTTCATGCTTCAGTTGGGTCATGGTTGATCTTGGAGGCACACCTGGTTTTGAATACTGCCTGCTCCACTGATACAGCCTTGCAATCTGAAAGTCCCTTCAACTTCGAGCTTTAAATTTTTCACCTATCCAGTGGGGATGTGACAGGGCTGCCTTCATGGAGTTACTGGGAGGATTGATTTGACGCATGTAAAGTGGTCATGACACAGTGTCCAGCACATGAGAGGGATATGGCCAGTTAAGATTGATCAGCCACCATCATCATCATCTTTTTCTGTAAAGGGCCAGATAGTGAACATTTTAGGCTTTATGGGCCATACTGTCTCGGTCACAACTACTCAACTCTGCCCTTGTAGCAGGAAAGCAGCCAGAGATGATACGTAAATGAATGGATGTGACGATTCCTAGTAAAATTTTATTCTTAAGAACATTTATAAAACACTTCTAAAAACAGGCTGGATTTGGCTCACATATAATATGTAAACAAACCTAGCTGTGTGCCAGTAAAACCCTACTTACAAAAACAGGCAGATGAGATTTGGCCCATGGGATGTAGTCTGCTGATGCAGTAGTAGTTCTCAAACCTTTTAAACCCTTTTCATTCTTAAAAGTTAAGGAGGACCCCTAAGAGCTTCTGTTTATGTGGGCTATATCTATTAATATTTACTGTATTAAAATTTTAAACTGAGCTATTTAAAAACTATTAAAGCATGAAAATAACACCAATAAAACCATTGCATGTTAACAGAATATTTTTATGAAAAGCAACTATTTTCCAAAGCAAGAAATGTTAGTGGGAAGGTTGACATTGCTTTACATTTTTGCAAATCTCTTTAATGTCTGGCTCAGTAGAAAACAGCTGGATTTCCATAACTGCTTTTACACTCAATCTGTTGTGATTTTCCAAGCTATGTAGTTTCTGGGAAACTCCTAGTCTGTCTCCTGAAAGTATCTTGGGGACCCCAGGGGGCCATTTTGAGACCCCTTTGTTTCTCAAAGGATACTTTGAGAATCCTTGTTCTGTTGACATCGTTAAGAGGAATTAAGTTAGGTATTACCTTATAAATGCCAGCTGATTTTACCTATTATTTCCAAGTTCCTTTGTCATCTTATTCTGAGCTGAAAGTGAAGGTTGCAGGGTTTTCCCCATATTTAGTCATGTGATAGGAGTTTATGATAGCGGGTTTGCTTTATTTTCTGAAATGATTGTCACCTTAGCTTAAATTGTCTGCCGCTGCATCAGAATAGAATTTTACTACTGTAGAGAAACAAAAGCCAGGAGATAGTCTGAATTCTTTGGAGTAAAGAGAAACAAAAGAAGGGAGCTTCAGAACAAGAAAATGCCTCTGATGACAAAGAAACTTCAAAGAATGATTTGCATAAAACTGAAACACTTGCAAAGCTCCAAGTAAATAAGGTTAAATACAAAAGGACACTCAACCCTAGAATGGCTGCTTTTGAAATTACTTTTCAGGATTTTGAAGAACAAATGTTTTATACTTTAGTGTTGAGGGCTCTTGAACTCTAGGGCAAAGATACCTGGAATTCTGGATTCTTTGGGGAGGAGATTGTATCTCCATGGTGCTCTTGGAATTGATCCTTATTTAGTGAACAGGTGGCTTGGAAAACCTTGGGATTTTTCATACCTATTGTATCCTTATTCCCCTCTGCACCCCCTACCACTCAAGGATTTCCTTGTGCTGGTAACACTTGACTTTTAAACTAAGAAATAAGTTGACTCATGCATTGCTGAAACCATTCTGTGAGATCTTAATGTAATCCTGTATATGTGAGATTTTCCTTATAATGGCAAAATGACTTTATCTAGAGTACGTTTTGTTCACGGATATCTGTGAGTAAATAGATTGGGAATAAAACTACACATAAGCTGAGAATGTTCAATGGCGAAGTTTCTTGTAGCCCTGACTAGATAGGAATGATTATTAAAGTAATTCGGCACAGGGCTAAAAGCTTGTACCTAATTGCCTTTTCTTTATATTTAGCTTAACTTTAAGGGAAATTTATAACTAAATTAGGCTCGATGAATTCCCTGGTTGCCTACTTTTATTACCCATTTTAACATATTTCTGCTTAATGTACCTCTTATAGCAGCGATACTTGGGTGAGAATATGACTATGCATTTAGGAAATGGTGAACTCAACTGGCTTTGGAGGTTGAACTCTAGAGCTTCTCAAAACAAAAACAAAGGCAACAAAACAATCCTATGTTGTTCCAGAATGTACTTACTTTGGGTTTTCTCTTCTGAATGTGGAAGGATAAATATCCTCATTTTCTAGACACAGGTTTAGCTGTGTCACTTTTGTTCTGCGTAATCTCCCCTTCCTCATTTGTTATATCTGTGCCTTGTATTCCCCTTTGCCTCGGTGAATCTTAAATTGCACGCTTTTCTACTTCACAGGAAGTACATGTAAAACATGCTAACAACTCTGGGAGAAACTAATGCGCCTTGTATTATTAAAGCTCCAGCTGTAAGCTTTGCCTCCATCCAGGTCAAAAGACCCTGCCATGTAAGGAACCCCAGCAATTAGCAACGGAGTGAAAACAGTCTACGAGGGTAAGGCTACTGGTTTTCTGGAAACCCATGTAGTGGGAGATTTAGCTTGCTATTCCCGCCTACCCCCGCCCCCCTCGCTTGCCCCTTGGTCTGTTTACTGCTGGCTGCATGTTTCTCCCTGTGTATTCATGGCATCCTCCGCCATCACACCATATGGGCTTTTTCCTCTGGTGATTAATCAGGCTGCCTTCTGGGCAATCTGATTCTTTGGGGACTGCGTTTCCTCGTGGCCTTGTCAGGACATGCAGGATAGCAGCGTGAGAGTTCTCGCATTTGCACCCACTGCTAACAAGGTGTCTGACAATCCTCAATAGCACCTTGGATGCGGGACAGGGGATGCAGTTGGAAGAGTACTGGTTCATTTTCAGATCTCTGGTAGGTCTGAGTTGGAGGCGGCCCAGGTCACATTTTCTTATTTATGTTGCATCTCTAGTTGCATGTAATTATCACAGTCATATTTATTCTCTTTGTGGGGTTTTTGTGAGCCAAAAGGTAGGGGTTTAAAAAAACCAAAGCCCACATTCAGTGGCTAGTTCTTACTGCTACAATGTACTAACGATGAGAAATAAGTGCAGAAACATCTTTAAGAATTGTTCTCATCATAATGATGATAGAATTGATAGCAGCCTGTGTGTTCTGAGGCACTGTGCTAAGATTTCACCTGTCCTTATTTAGCCTGTTCACAATTTTACCACCACTTGATGAGAACAGGGGCTATTGTTACCTCCATTTTAGAGATGAGGAGTTTGAGGCCCAGGGAGTTAAGTATCTCACCTTCGATATCTCAGGTAATAAGTGACAGAGTTAGATTTTTTTTCTTTTTACTTTTCTTTAAACAATTAAAAGTTATTTTGGTAATTGAGTTAGAACATATGTAAATTAATATGCAAGTTAATTTATGTATTAGTTTGTCACATTAATATTAACCATAATTTTTAATGTTAAGTATCGTAGACAATGTTATAAATATATAACAAAATAAATATAAATACCACATATTAATTATAATATTTACTATATGTATGCACACGTTTTAAGTGTGTGGCTGGATACATTTATATAGATGAGTTACTGTTTTCACCTGAGTGATCACCTTCCAGATAAGATACAGACCACTTGCAGCTTCCCAGACACACCAGTCATTCCTTCCTACCCCCAACCCAGTAACCACTGTTGTGATTCCACTCACCATAGATACATTTGCCTGTTCTAGAACTGCAGACAAATGGAACCACACAGTATGTCCTCTTTGGTGTTTGACTTCTTTTGCTCAGTATAATGTCTGTGAGATTCATTCATGTTGTGTGGGGTACTTTGTTCTTTAGTTTCCATTGAATATATGTATATACGACAGTTGACCTTCTTTGCTATTGCTAGACGTTTGGGTTCTTTCCACTTTTAGGCTTTTGGGAATCAACTGTAAAGAACATTCTTGTATATGCCTGTTGGTGCATATTCGTAGGCAATTCCCTTGGGTTCCTACCTTAGGGAATCATAAGGTGGGTGCAGAGCTTGGATTCGAACCTTGGTCCTTTATCCTCAGTGTCTTGGCACTGTACCACTGCCCTTTGCTGCCGCCCATCGTTTAAAAACCTCCTCAGGTGATGCAGTTCTGGTTGTTTTGGTGAAAGCTCAGTGGACTGGTCCTTCGAGATGTGAGAAGACAGAAGTCTGTTTCCTCCTCTCCCCTCTACTACCCCAGTCTCACAGCACTCTGACCCCAGACCTGGGAATTTTTCCCCACCAAGCAGTTTCTCCCATTCTCTGCAGACACTAACGGGCTGTCCTACCATTTAACCCAGTCTGCCTGGAGGTAACATCAGATCACACAGGTTCAGGGCTCAGTCTCACAAGACTGGTCTCCCTCTCCCCGCCAGACACACACACACATCAGATGACAGTTGCATGGTGGGTCCCAAGGTTACCCAGAACTTCTGTTTGGCTTGGCTACAAAAGGGAGGTACCCACAACCCCTTCCTCAGGGGTTAATCATATGCTAGAATGGCTCACAGAACTTGCGGAACGAGTTTACTTACTAGATTACTGGTTTATTACAAAGGATGTATTAAAAGATATAAACGAACAGCCAGATCAACAGATACATAGGGTGAGGTCTGGAAGGGTCCCAGGCATAGGAAGCTTCTGTTCCTGTGGAGCTTTGGGGCGTGTCACCGTCTTGGCACTTGGATGCATCCTGGTTCACCAGCCTGAAAGCTCTCTGAATCTCCTCCTTTTGGGGTTTTATTATCGAGGCTTACTAAAAGTCACCTCATTAACATAAACTCAGGTGTGGTGGAAAAGAGCTTGTTATGAATAACAAAAACACTCCTTTCATCTTTATAGCTTTTATCACTTAGGAAATTCCAAGGGTTTTAGAGCTTAGTGTCAGGAACTGGGACAAAGACCAAACCTCTGTTTCTTATTATAGGTCACAACATCACAGATGTTTCTTAGCAACTTGTGTTTGCCCCACTTATACACGTGCCAGACCATTAAACTGTCCATCATTTTCAGTTTGTTTTCAGACTGATGCCTTTTTGTAAAATAAATAAGGAACACTAGAGGAAGGCACCTTATCAGTATTGCTTGCTTAAGAAGTTGTGAAGCAGTTTCAGTTATAATAATGTCAGATTCCACAAGGTTGGGGTTGAGAGTAACTATGTTTAACGAGGCTGACACTTTTTTCTATTGTGACTTTATTTTATTTAATATTAAGCCTTGGCGCTAAAGGTTGAGTGATTCACATTCAGAAAGGAGAAATTGTGTTTCTTAGACATTCCGCAGACTGGGGGAGTTGACATCATTTTCCCTATGCTCCCTTTTTGCCAATTGGTCATGTGGCCTTGGGAAAGCCACTTTCTCAGACCTTAATTTGCTCCTTTCTAAAACAGGATGTGTAGGACTCCTAACCTTGCTTTGGTGTTTCTGATCCCTTTGGTAATCTGAAGGGTGACTCTCTCCTTTGAAAAACAAATACAGATTTCTGTCAAATTTCATATGCGCTTGTTCATGCATATTTGCTCAAGAATCCTTGATTACAAAGGATGTTTCCAATTCTAATATTAGAAGGAAGTTCTCCTCTCTGCATTTTGAAGGAGAAATCACTTTTTTTGCATCAGGTTTATTGTCTGGATGCCAGCATATACTATCATAACCAAAATGAAAACGATACTCTATAGTCACCCAGTAACCAGAGTTGGCTGGACGCACTGTTGGTCCTGTGTTAAGTAACGTCTTTGAGGGCTGTCACTCCGAGGCAGCCTTGTGCTGTGAGGCTGGAGAAGTGAATAAGCCAGACTCCAGCCCTGCCCTCCTAGGATTTCCACTGAGGGGACAGGACCTGACATGGTGAATGGCTGCTGGAGAGGAGAAGGAAAAATTGGTTGTCTGGGAGGCCAGGTGGTGCAATGGTGAAGAGCACAGGTTCTGGAGGTAGACACAGGTAGACCAGATTGGCCTCTTGGATCTCCACAGGCCAGTTATTTAACCCTCTCTTTGCCTCAGGTTGTTCATCCTTGAAAAGAGTATAGTAACTGTACCCACCCTTGAGGATTGTTGGAACTTTAAATGAGTTGATGCCGGGGGACCTGGCCTTGGTACTGTTTGACACTTTGGAGCATATCATTGTTTTGGGCCCACTGTCCTGGGCGTTGTAGGATGCTTAGCAGCGTCCTTGGCCTCTACCCACTGGATTCCTCCACTTGTAGCAACCAGAAATGTCTCTAGGCCTTGCCAGATGTCCTTGGGCGGAGTGAGTGTCTCCCCTCCTTTGACAACCACTGGTCTTCTGTTAAATTCAGTTTTCTAAATGCTATGGAAAAACTCTTGGTGACGGTCCTTGTAAAGAAAAACTCCTTTGAATAAGCTGTAATTCCTTACCCGATGCCCTCTTGATGGAAACAAAAACAAAAAGCCAACAAAGCCCAGGTAACAAAGGTCTGTTTGTACCCTGCTTACTGAATTATTGATGCACTCTATGAGGTGAACCACATTCGTTCAGGTGGGGTTAATACCCATCTGTCTCTTGGAGAACAGTAGCTACTGCCTGGTGCCTGCCCCCGGCCGCTGCGATGTGACAGTTTTTGCGACCTGCCCTGGCATCCTGCTCACAGGCTCTGCTCTTGTGGTCCTGGCTCCGAGCAGACCTCTTAAATAAGGATAAAGCCAGGCAGCTCTGCCGGGAGTGCTAGCCTGTTGGGGGTGTGGGCACAGGTGCCAGGCAGTGGGTGAGCTTAGCTGACACATAGAGGAAGGACTTCGGGTGGCTGAGACACAAGCCCTGGGTATTATTTCCTTGCCTGTTAGCCCCCCACACACCCCAGAGGTATCGAAGTGTCTTGGGGCACCTGAGGCTTGGAGTTGGTGAGGATGCCTGTGATGGGCGTGAAGAACAGGTGGAAATAACACTGCAGAGAAAGCACTTGGAAACTGAGGAGTGAAATAGCAGTAGCTGATGCGTTTTGTTTGTTGGGGAAGGGAGTCAGAGGTTGGAAAGCACGTAGGTAGATTCTGATTCTTTCCTTAGTCTCCCTTTCTTTGTTCAAGGATGCTACTTGGTTTCTGCCTTTGGATTTTGTGGACCAGTTTAAGATAAAATTGGAGGGCTGATGTAAAGTAACTAGTTTTTAAGTTTGTTCATTAAGAATGTTTAAAGGAAAAAAAAAAAGTTACTATTAACTGGCACTGTTGTTGCAGAAAAGAAAAGATGTTTTGTCACCAAAGAAGCAGGAGGAACATGACCATAGAATAAAGAGGAGTTATTTATGTTGAATAAATTTAAGCTTATGGAAGGTTGCCCCAGTGGTCCTTATTTTTTCTTCTTCCACCAGGGCCAGGTAAAGATGTTATTATAGGCTGCTCCATTTCTTTTATTGCCTAGAGGAGGGACTTGACGCCATTACTGTTGAATGACAACTGCATTAACGAACCGTGGTGCTCCTTGTTTGCCAGTCTTGGTGACAACTGGTGGTTGAGCAGAGGCTGTGTGGTGCCCCTTTTATTTGAGAACCCCTGGTCAGGGCATTCATCTCTCATTCTGCCTGCCCTCCTCTCTTTGCCCTTGTCTTTTGCCCTTTCTGGAAGTGCCTGGCAAGATTGTAGCAATACACAAGCATATCCCTGCATCCCGACATGTTGTACCTCTCCCTCTGCCTTTTGTTCCCATTGTTTGTATGTGCCCTGAGGGACAGGTATGTTGTCAAGGAGCGAGTCCCCTGGTGTCCTTTCCACCCAAGTCTGGAGAGGGATGGCTGACTGAAAATGCAGACTGTGATCCCCTCTAATGCAGACAGGATTCAATGCTTATAGCCTGTTGACATTCTGAAATGCTTTGGGCACTAAGGCTTAAGGAGAGCTTTCAGAATTGGGGGTACCTGTCATTACAAAAAAAACTGTAGTAGAAAAAACACCTGGGAGAATGCCCAGGATGCAGCTGGGAGCTATCCCATTGAATAAGTGCCCAATGTGAACTATCTCTACAATCCAAATCAAGGCCCTGACCTGTTTCTTTTACCAGTAATTGAACAATATATAGTGATACAGTATTATCTGTAAAGCTATCAGCAACGGAAGACCCTAATTTCTTGCTTTGGAGAATGAATGTAGAAACGACATTAACTCTATTTCTTTCTTTGATTTTTATCTTACTCTGCCAGAGTATTAAATTTTTTAATTTTTTAGTTAAAAAAGCAATCTCTGACTATATTGCAGTTTAAAAAACTCTAATAATACAGAAACACGCTTGACCAACCCCTCCTAATTCTAGACCCCTCTGAAAAATACATGTGAGTTTTGTGTATACACTGTGCTTTTATATATAGAAAATACCTAATTTTCATATTACATGAATCATATGTGTATATTGCTAGACAACTTACTTTTTATTTTCCACTTACTATATCTTGCACAGGTCATTCTGTAAATAATGTCCCTATCCTTGTTAACTGCTGCATTGTATTCGACAGTACAGATATTCCATGATTTGTAGAGCACATTGCTGTTCAGAGTTATATGCTACAAATAATGCTATGGTGGAAAAATAAGACTTAGTACATGCATCTTCATGCGTATGTGTATTTTTATCTATGATTAAATACACAGAAGATTAGCTGGTATTAGAGGGTATTTTTTTTTTTTAACGTATATTTTGTCTCCCCCAAAATACCATGTCACTCTCTGTTACTTCCATCAGCAATGAATGAAGAGACCATCCTCCTTTCTGCATTTTCCAGCCAATTGGTGATCTAAGTCCCTTAAGAAATATTGAGTCCGTGCGATGGGGTGACTTGAATACTGTGGATCTTCTGTAGGAGTGAGGGGAGCTTTGTGCTTAAAGTCGTCACTAGAGCAGTGACCCATCTCCAGGAGCGGCTTCAGAAGCCAAGGGACACTTTCACACACCAACAGGTAGACCGTTAGTTCACCAAAACCTTGGCTCTTTGGATCTTTCCTAACGAGCTGGCTCGATTAAATTGAGCAGTATGCTAAAATTTAATTCACAGCGGAAACCAGTCTGGGTTTCTTTTTTTATAAATTTACTTATTTAATTTATTTAGTTTTGGCTGCATTGGGTCCTCGTTGCTGCGCACGGGCTTCCTCTAGTTGCGGTGAGTGGCGGCTACCCTTTGTTGCGGTGCGCAGGCTTCTCGTTGCAGTGGCTTCTCTTGTTGCGGAGCACGGGCTCTAGGCGCGCGGGCTTCAGTAGTTGTGGCTCATGGGCTCTAGAGCGCAGGCTCAGTAGCTGTGGCGCACGGGCTTAGTTGCTCCGCGGCATGTGGGATCTTCCCGGACCAGGGCTCGAACCCGTGTCCCCTGCATTGGCAGGCAGACTCAACCACTGGGCCACCAGGGAATTCCTGGGTTTCATAAAGATGTTTTGGAAACATATTTTTCATGTGGCTACTTTTAAACTGCCTTTGAGGGCCTTTCCCTAAGAATAAAAATCATACTTTGTGATAATTTTAGAAAGTGTCATGAGGTCTGGCAAGTTTGTATTCCAAGTCTGTCAGAGGAAGTAAACACTAATGGTGAGACCGTAGTAAAAACAAAACAGCCAGCAGCAGCAGGTAGGTTATTTCTGCACTAAGCTAGTGGGGGGGCTGGGGCTTTTTTGTGTCCATTCAGTGTTTCACTCCTTCCCACAGCCTGATGGAGTCAGAGCTATTGTGATCTCCATTTTGCAGGTGAGTCCACTGAGGTAGATGGGAAGCAGCCTGCATGCTTGGGATAGAGCTAATAAGGGGTAAGCCAGAAAAATGCACACGATGAAAGTCTGCCTAATTCCAATCTCTTGACCAGGGATCAACAAATGTGCCCCACCACCTGCTTTTGTATAGCCCACCAACTAGGAATGGGTTTTATATTTTTAAATGGTTTCATTTTAAGGGATTAAATAAATGCCTACATAACCTTGATTTTGCCTCTTGGCCGTAGAGCCTAAGATGTTTACTCTTTAGTCCTTTACGTGAAAATTTTGCAATTTCTGCTCTGGACTATTAGTCCTTAACTCCCTAAGACTGAAAAGAAATCTCTTCCCTCAAGTGGGAAAGTTGGCTAGGCCAGTGGTTCTCAAACATTAGCTTGGGTTAGAATCACGTGGTGGGCTTGTTCCAACACAGATTGCTGGGCCTATCCCCAGGGTCTAGAGCCGGACTGGAGAAGTGGCATTTCTAACAGTTTCCCAGGGCGTCTGACTCTGCTGGTCCTGGGACCACACTAGGAGAAGCGCTGAGCGAGGGGGATGGAGTGGAATTAGGGATGTTGGCCTGGAACTGTGGGAGTGTCTCACTCACCCCAGTTATTGGCAGTAGTACCCCTGCAAGTTTGAGCCGTAGGTTTGCAGACTGACAAAATGTGCATTTGGCTTCTTTGTTGACAAGAAATTTAAAATATGTTGGCAACAGCTGTATGAAAATGGAGATAAAACTTAAGAACTTCAGCTTTTTCATTTATTTAATCATAAATATAATTAAAGATACATTTAAACCTCTTTCTTATTTAAATGATAATAATTGGTATCAGTTATTAATAATCTACTATTTGCCAAGCTTTGTGCTAAACTCTTATAATAATCTTGTGAGGTTAGATGATAGTTTCTCCATTTTTAAAGTAACTAGGGAATTCCCTGGCGGTCCAGTAGTTAGGACTCCGTGCTTTCACTGCTGAGGGCGCAGGTTCCATCCCTGGTCAGGGAACTATGATCCCACAAGCCGAGGGGCACGGCCAAATACAAGATGTGAGAGCTGTAAGAAGGAACTTCGTGTCACAGTCGTGTGGCAAGTGGCCCCAGATCATTTAGACTCCTGTGTATGATACTACTTCTTACCCAGCCTTCACCCTCCACTGTGGCTACCACAGGTGAATCCTGTCTGTTTCCTTCAACTTAGAAAAATGTTATTCTGGGAAAAAAATGGCCCATTAGGCAAAATGTTATTAATGTTATTATTTTCTTAGAAAAAGCTTTTACTACTAGCTTAATTGTCATAATTATTTTTAAAAATTTGAATTATGGAAACTTTTTACCTAGAGAAAATACACCATATACTCACATTTAACAGATGGTAATATTTTGTCACAGTGTGTATGGTCAGGCCACTCAAGATGGCTGTTCTCTTGCTCTGTGTCCATCCCCTGCCCGAACAGTGCCTGCTTCACCTATAGCTTAGGCACATGACTGACCTTCCTAGGTACTTGCCTCAGGCCAGCTGGTGATTGTTATTATCAAAGGGGCAGTGAGCTGCGTGCTCCTCTGCTGGTTCCCCTGGTAACTAATGAGCCCACCTGACGTCAATATCAGTTCCCTTATAACTGGTAATCCTCCCTCCCCGCTCCCACCCACCAAGTGAAGACTGCCTTCATGTCCTGCCCGCGGTGCACCGCACACGGTGGGGTTTTGCTCCAGGACCTTGCTTCAGACGTGTAAGCTCCCCCGTCTATTTAACTACTGATGTCTCTCTTGCTGACTCTGGTCTCTTTCTTTGGTCTTGAAGCTGGGCAAGCACAGGCCTTGTAGGCCTGTGGGGTGCAGCCCAACACAGTTGTTTTAAGAGATTTTTTTTTTAAGGAGATAACACTAGAGAATTGCTATGTCCCTAAGCTATACTCCTTCCTTTCCTACCTAAAGTAATACGTTGTTTTGTGTATGCATACTTATATATGTAGCAAAACTACAAAAACATGCAAGGGAAGTCATACGTAGTAGCTTTAGCACATGGCATTATACTCAGTTGTGTGTCGGTAGTTTATTGAGTAAATACTCTGTGGGAAATTAGATGAGTCATGTTTCCTCATGTTCTGGGGGTTTTGAGAGCAGTGATAACCTTTTACCAACTTCCGGAATTCCTATCTGGCACCACAAATCCCCTTTCATCATCTATTTTATTGTTTGTTTGGTTTTGATTTTATGGTGTCTCACAAATTCCTAGAATGCGTGTCTTTGGGTTTTGGATCTTTAAGTTCTTACCAGAGTTTTGACAGATCCTTTGAAGCAACAAATATTTTTAAGTCATTAAAATGACTTAAAGGGGGGGGATACAGGAGAGAATGAGACAGATAAATAACCCTTTCCAGTTGAGCTTATATTCAGGTGATTACGATTCTCACCCCCCTCCTCTAATTTAGTGTAATAAGATACAGGAGAGAATGAGACAGATAAATAACCCTTTCCAGTTGAGCTTATATTCAGATGATTACGATTCTCACCCCCCTCCTCTAATTTAGTGTAATAAGATTTTTCTGAAAGTTAGTAATACTTGTAGTTAAATAGATTTCCAGCTTTTACACGCCGGCCTCGGCATTCAGCAGTGCTTACCATCATCTCTGTGTGTGGCAGGCAGTGTCCCAGTTTTTGGTTCGTAGAAGGTGGTCACCTTATCTATTACGTGGCAATGAGGCATCCACACGCTTATTAAATGGCTTGCAAAAGTTATGTGCCCATTTCCCTTTGTTATTAGACATTGTGCTAATTGCACAGGTGATTTAAATGTTAAAAAGGCATTAAAGCATTTGTTGTCATAATTAACAAAGGATTGTTA
Organism: Eschrichtius robustus; assembly: GCF_028021215.1. Lineage (NCBI taxonomy): Eukaryota > Metazoa > Chordata > Mammalia > Artiodactyla > Eschrichtiidae > Eschrichtius > Eschrichtius robustus. The sequence continues at coordinate 28,129,476 of NC_090835.1, read as the reverse complement.
GGTTACAAATCAGTGATAATGCCATATTTTTTAAATACAGAGTTATATATCTGTGCAAAGTGGTATATGTTATGAAACATTCAAATGAGAGATTTGAACTGAATGATCCCTAAAAAACCTTTCTAGTAAGTTCTTTCTGGTTTTTGAACGTATGAACTCTACATCTATTAATATATTTTGTGAGACATCAACGGTGTCACACTTCTGAAAACTTCAGGGAGAGGCCACAGCCTGCCTTTTGTCATATACCAGTGTATTAACCAAACCTCAGATAGTGGCCTAGAGATTGCTGATTTTCTTCTCTTCTTTCTCAGTAACAGAAGCTCTGTTTTTCTAAGCGAACACAAAGCTGCATGGAATAAAGACCGGCCTTCCGCCTCGGTAGTTAGGTGTGATTTAAATTTTAGTTGACTGAATGTAAGTGGAAATAGCATGTAGTTTTTAGGAGGTGCCCTTAAAGGGAGAGAGGCATGTCCTTTATCTCTTCTTCCTTCCTGTTGGGCAGAACGTAGACATGATGGCTGGATCTTGAGCAGTTACCTAAGATCTTGAGGTTGGTATTACATGTAGAAGATAGCAGAGTCACAAGATAGAAGCAGTATAGGCAACACTGTGTATATAGTTCTGCAGTATTCTTGCAGAAAGGCCTCTGACTGAGAGGTTGATTAAGGGACTGAAATTCAATCCAAGCTCTGCTTCTCAAGGGGTGTACTTGGAGAAAGGTTAGGCCTTTTACTTTCCACAAAAGGATCACGTGCTTACAAAGCCATGTACCTACAGGGCTGCTTTCCCCTGGAGGGGTACCTTTTTCTAATTTATTCAAAGGTGCCACATGAGCCCTCTTACTATGGAATGCCTCACCATCCCCAGACCTCCCTGAATTTCATCAATGATAGAGAAAAGTAACCCTGTATCTTGTTTTAGCCGCTGTTGCTTTGGCATTTTCATTACTGGTACCTGGGCCTAAACCAGATAAATAGATCACTGTCTTTTCCTTTGCAAGGGTTACTTTGGTTTTTTTGGTCTGTTTTGCTGGTTTGTAAACAACAGAAACCAAGTCTGGGCAACTTAAGTTGATTGAAGTGTTTTGGAGGGTTATCAGGAGCTCATGGAATAGAGGCAACTGAAGTATCAACATTGGCTTTGGGCAGGGAACAAAGCAATTCTAGGGGTTAGGAAATGAGTGCCGGAGGACAGCACACTTGGAGCTGGGAGTCTGGTCAGAGGTGCAGCTCCTGTTGCCTGGGACAATGATGTCCAGCCTTGCCTTTTCTCCTTAAGGAGCTCATTCGTGATTTAGAGGTGGCATGAGGGCAGGGTCGAGGTGTAGATCATGTGTCCTGGACCATTGCTGTTTAGCTCCTGTACTGGGTGCATCTCATCTGGGTCAACTATTTAGCTGTCTACAGTGAAGGGAACATAATTTCCAAGAAAGAATTGAAGCTGCTCATGGGATGGGGGATGGATGGTGAACATCAAAAAGAAACAAAAAGGAAAGAAATACAAGAAGACAATGACAACACATGATCACACTACCGTGTGTTCTCAAAAGCAATGGAGTGCATACTAATTTCCCACCCACAGTCTTCTTTTCTTTTTGGTATTGCATTTCCCACCCTCAAGAAGGGAGTGCTAATTCTGCATTTATTAGTTCACAGATCCATCAGCTGATCCTGTGTGAGTGCCTGCTGTGCACAGGGTCCTGTGCTAGATATCAGGGGGACATAGTGACGTAGTAGACGGAGAGGGCCCTCCCTGTGGTGACGTAGCCCTGGACTCCCTAATAGGCGTTTCTGTGTAACGGCATCCAGAATCACATGGTCAGAGGAGAATCACACTGTTATACATAGGATGGATAGACAACAAGGTCCTACTGTATAACACAGAGAACCATATTCAGTATCCCGTGACAAACCATAATGGAAAAGAATATATATATATATATACACACAGACACATACACAACTGAGTTACTTTGCTGTACAGCAGAAATTAACACAACATTGTAAATCAACTCTACTTCAATAAAACTAAAAAAAAATAAAGCAGAATCACATGGAAGCTGAGGAACTGGCTTTGCATTCTTCTCTGCACTGCCACCTGCCACTCCCCTTCCCTTTAAAACTCTTTAGGGAATGGTTTGTTTGCCGTTTTCCCAGAATTTGGGGCTTAAGTCTCAACTCCAAGAGTCTATTGTCGTCTTGAACCCTGCGGAGGTATGCTTCTGCCTCTGAAGTGCTATCTTGTGGTCATTTTATGGTTTTTCCTTATGAATAATTTACCTGTACAGTCCTAATATCTTTGGAAGCTAGTGAATTTGGGTGTTTATTAGGGAAACATCTCAACCTGAAGAGAGAAATCAATTTCTTATTACAAAGCAAAGCAAAACATATGAGATCATCTACCCTGTGGGAAAGCAGTATATTTTATAAGCATTTGGGATTATTATTAAGTCAGGAACTCAAATTATTGTCCCTTCTTATAAAGAAATTGTATATTTATTAATCTCCTTATTAGTGTCCTCACCATCTACTCTCCATGTAGGGTTATGAAGTGTCTTATAGTCACAGCATTTTAGGGCAGAAAGACCAACTTGTGCTTAAACCGTTTTGTAAAAATATTTGCGTAATCTTTTTATAAAAATTCCTAGAGACATTGAGTCCATAACCTATTTTGTTGACTTATTTCTTTGTCTTAAGCTCTTCTAGCTCTTGTTGCAAAAGATGTATCGATGCCGTTGTCCAATTTTCATAAATGTTTCTTGGAATCACATGTTCTAAGAAATTTTTGTGCCTCTTAAGTTGAACAGTCCATTCTAGTTATTTTTCTGTGCCTCCTGTGCTTCATCTCTGAATGCCCAAAGGAAAGTAGAATAGTAGTAATAATAGTTATGGTTACAATTTATTAAGTGCTTCCTAAGTGCAATGCATAATTCTGACCACAACCCAATGAGATATATTCTGTTATTCTACCAATTTTACAGATGAGGAAACTAGGGCCCAAATTCCCTGGGCTAAAGGCAGGAAGACCCAGAACTTGAGAGATCTCTGCCTCAAAACTAGTTCTATGGTAAATCAAAATTACTCCTTTGTTCCCATAAACAGTAAATTGATACCTACTTTACTTGTATGCTTGAAGGAGAAACAGTAGGTGTTGCTGTAAGGAATAGTTTGTGTTTTTTTATAGGTGTTAGAATATATTAAGCTCGTGTTTGAACCAAACACAAGAAAAAGTAAGACTCAGAGAACCATAACAGATTTAGAAACTCCAACTTCATTCTCTTACTGTTGACGTGTTATATTCAGGGAAGAATTTGTTAGATTAATGACAATACTTATTTTATTAAAAGATTCCTTTTGTATTCTTAACTATGCTTCACTTTGGCCCTTTGTAATGGGGCGTAGAAGTGAATTGCAAAATTCCAGGCAGATTCGTACTGCATGCTGGGGAAGGCGGGGATCCACATGCCTTATCTACTTTAATGCATTTTTGGCTTTAGCAGGTTAAAACGGTGTGATGTTTTGATACTGTCCTTTAGCTTTAAAATCCCGGACTGCTTTATATTTAGTTTTGAGATCGAAGTGAAAGCAGGGAAGATGGAAATTTTGCCAGTATCTCTGTTGCCTTGAAACAAATCAGGGAAATTTGGTGTGTCCTGAACAGCAGCTTGGGGACCAAATTCGTGCTTCTGTGACTTAGTAACTTTTTTTTGACAACTATAAACCAGGCCCTTTGGAAGGCAGAGGGCACTGAAGTGGCCCAGGGACTTCCAGGACAGCTTGATGAGCTTGCCTTGGAGAGCTGGATTTTACAGCAAGGTTTTGAGGACCTTTTGGCCTGGTGCTCTGGCCCCTCTCCTCCTTGTCCATTTGTAATAGAAGCATGGAATTCAATACTATTATTGACTTGGAGCAGTCGTTGAATTGTGATGTGCACAGTGAATTTGAAGTTTGGGTCTTAAGTTGATAGGGAATCAATAATCAACATTGAATTCTTACCTGTTAGGGCTTTATTGGTTTTATAAATTGTCCCCAGCGATCCCTCTTGAACGGTACAGATACCAGCCATCACCTGGCTTTACTGAAAGCCCTAGAAATCCCTAAGCCTCGTTTTAGGCAAGGATTTTCTCTTCCACTCTTGTAAAAAGCTTTCACAAACAGCAAGGATTCCGTACATGAAACATTACGTTGCTTTGCCTCCTGCTGAACCATAAAATCTTACCACAGAGAGAGAAAAAGGGCAACTGAGTAAGAAACGTACACATTTTGGGAAAAGAATTTCTTTGTTAACTAGTGTGGTACATGAAGATGTAATTGAGGAAAGCCTCTTGAATTAAAAGAGTCCAGATATTCTCAAGCATTCATCAAGGGGCCTTGACCTTGGAGTTGTGGGGATAACTGAGTATGGAGGCCTTTTTCTGCAAAAGCTTCTGGGGATTGGCATCCTCAGAGCTCATGCCCTTCCTCTCTGTGCTTTGTGGTTTCTGTAGGCTCTTCTCCAGCCCTCCTGCACAGTGTACCCTGAGGTCCGGGCTTTGGTGCAGCCTTGGTAGTGGCAAAGAAAGGGAACCAGCAGGAAGTAGAATAAATCTGTGTGGTGGCCCATCTTTCCCCATTTTGATTCCTTACCCTCTTTTTCATCTTCTCATGCCGTTTTCCTCTTCATAGCAGTTATGTGTTCCTCACCTCAGATCTGAAGTTTTGTCTCTGAGTTGATTCTGTGTGTGTGAGGCTTGGGGAAAGTGGAGCTAATAGTTGAGTTTCTCTGATCCACACTTTAATGGGTCTTTATTAAATGACAGAAAAGTGTCCTGGGTCAGGAGGAGCAGCAAGTTCCTGCCTTTCTTGCTTCTGTTCTCCCTTGAATTCCTTCGAAAACTCCAAAAAGTCTGTAGTTTCCTCATTATTGTGGTGTTTCTCAACTGGGGGGGGGGGCGATTTTGCTACTCAGGCCACATTTGGCAATGTCTGGAGACATTCTGGGTTGCCACAGAGGGGCTTGTAATGGCATGTAGTGGGCAGAGGCCAGCTGTGCTGCTCAACATTCCACGGGGCACAGAACAGTCCCTACCGAGGGGGTCAGCAGGTAGGGGAGGGAAGGAATGGGAGTTTGGGACTAGCAGAGGCAAACTATTATATACAGGATGGATAAACAACAAGGTCCTACTGTGTAGCACACGGAACTATATTCAATATCCTGTGACAAACCATAATGGAAAAGAATATGAAGAAGAATATACATATATATATATATATATATAATACTGTAAATCAACTATACTTCAATAACATTAAAAAAATAAATAAAAAGAACAGCCCCCACTGAAGTATTATCCTGCCCCAAATGTCAAAAGTGCTGAAATCAAGAAACCCTGCTCTACTGAAACATCTCTCTGGCCACCATATGAGTCTGAATTGCCTGGCGCGTACTCCACTTGCTGATTTATGTGTCTGAAATGTATCAGACTGGTTTCCTACACTAGTTTATGACTTTCCTTTTAATTTGTATTGAAAATCCTTTTCCTAGACAAGGCCAAACTAATCGCTGCCCAAAAAGATCACAAGTTCCAAATTAGTGGAATCAGAATTAGAGATCTTATTCCTTGGGAGTCATGCCAGACTTAGAGTAAGTTGCTTCAATAATCCACAGTGGACTTCACCAGCATTACATGGGCTGCTGAGTAGGAGTAGGAATTTTGAAGTTATAATGGTGGTATCACTTGGGTTTGTCACTTATTGTGTGCCAATCCATGGGCTGTGTTACTTTTCTGGTCTCCGTTGCACCAAGCCATTTGTCCTATTGGCCTCACCTTGGCTCTCACTTCCTCCGGGAAGCCTTCCTTCCTGCCTCAAGTTCAGAATCAGGTACTCCTCCCACGCAGCTACCCTTCTGGTAACATAACTCTTGACTCCTTGGATCACAGTGGCCTGTTGTTAACTTCGAGGGCCAGCCCCTCCTAGCTAGTTCACTCCTGCCAGACGCATAGTAGGGCCTCTGTAAATACTTGAATGATTGAATCGAGGAATACTGAAAGCTGGCACTTTGCTTAGTTACAAAAAGAATCACCGTAGGAAAAAAAATAGAAACTCAGAGTCAGAAAACATGTGCTTTGGTGTTGGTTCTCTGACTCTCACTTATCAAAGAAGTGGATAAATAAGTGTGTTGAATGATATGATTCTAAACAGGGAGCCTCTGAGTTTCTCGTAAGCACTCTCTTCTGTACGGTGCTGTCCTGATGAAATTTGACCTGCATTATTAAAAACAAAAGGGTCTCTGTATATCTGGAATCAGAGCAAGCAGAGTATTGTTAAAACATTAACTCAGATCTTGTCACTCCTCTGAGCCACATCCCTCTTCTTAAGCAAGAGTTCTTACCATGAGCATCAAGCACTTATGGCATCCAGTCCCATCCCCTCTTTAACCCCCCTCTACTTCTCCACCCCTCGCTCGCTCTGCTTCAGCCACACTGGCCTCGCTCGCTGACCATCACACATCCCAGGCACCCTCCTGCCTCAGTGTTTTTTTGTTTTGTAAATTAATTAATTAATTTTATTTTGGCTGTGTTGGGTCTTTGTTGCTGCGCATGGGCTTTCTCTAGTTGTGGCGAGCGGGGGCTACTCTTCGTTGTGGTGCGTGGGCTTCTCATTGCGGTGGCTTCTCGTGTCGTGGAGCATGGGCTTTAGGTGCATGGGCTGCAGTAGTTGTGGCGCCCGGGCTTCAGCAGTTGTGGCTCACGGGCTCTAGAGCGCAGGCTCAGTAGTTGTGGCGCACAGGCTTAGTTGCTCTGCGGCATGTGGGATCTTCCCGGCCCGGGGCTTGAACCCGTGACCTCTGCATTGGCAGGCGGATTCTTAACCACTGCACCACCAAGGAAGCCCCTGCCTCAGTGTTTTGCAATTGCTTTTCCTTTTGCCTGGAGTGATCTTTCCCAGAGACCTGCATGGCTTGTTTGGGACTGCCTGTGGGTCTTTGCTCAGATGTCCCGTGTTTGGAAGGCCTTCTCTGCCCACTCCCTCTCAAATTATAGCCCACTCCTGACTTGTCCTATCTCCTCTCTCTGATGTGCTTTTTTCCTCCCGAGTGTCTTTTGGCATTCTATTGATTTTATTTTAACTTATTTACTATCTCTCCTCTCTCCCTTCCATATCCAACCTCCTGAGAATGTAAGCACCATGATGGCAGAGGGATTGTTCATTTTTTTTGAATGGCAACATGCATATGGAAAAGTGTACACATCATAGCGAACAACTCCATGAATGATCGCAATCTGAACACACCCATATAACCAGCCCCCAGATCAAGAAACAACATCAGTAGCACCACAGAAGGCCCCTTCACACCTCCTTCTATTCATTTCTTTCCATTTTAAGGGCTACTACCATCCTGGATCCCCGGTAGAGACTTTTCACTGTTGTATCCACAGCACGTGATAGGCATGAAGTAAATAGTAGTAGAGTTTATTTAAACAATGCCAGGAGAGAAATCTGTACCTCTAGTGGCTAGATTTCTAAAGCTGATCTCTAATTGTAGGTTAATCCCAGTCATTGGAAAATACAGTTAAAGACTTTTTTTCTTTTTCCTTTTTAAAAATATTTATTTATTTTTGGCTGTGTTGGGTCTTCGTTGCTGCGCGTGGGCTTTCTCTAGTTGAGGTGAGCGGGGGCTACTTTTCGTTGTGGTGCACAGGCTTCTCATTGCGGTGGCTCCTCTTGTTGCGGAGCACGGGCTCTAGGCTTGCGGGTTTCAGTAGTTGTGGCACGCAGGCTCAGTAGTTGTGACGCACGGGCTTAGTTGCTCCGCGGCATGTGGGATCATCCCAGACCAGGGCTCGAACCTATATCCACTGTGTTGGTAGGCGGCTTCTTAACCACTGCACCACCAGGGAAGCCCCCGAAGACTTCTGAAGTATCCAGTTGCCAGACACAGGCTGCTATAATTTAGCCTATTAGATTTGTCACTTGTTTCTGCTGTGTTAACCTTGATTATTTAAATATTTTACCTGTGGTCTCTGTAAGTTCACTCTTCTTGCTCATAATTTTAATTTATTGTCTATTCTGTTTGCTAGGCACTTAATCAGACATCTCTCTGGTGATTGTCTTACAGGATTATCTAACTTCTTCTTGCCTTTCAACTACATTGTAAATTCAGCCAAGCATAATAAATTTTCACCAAAGTTTGCCCTCCAGTCTTGATTCTTCCCTAGCTGGAGTTACTGTACATTTCTGTTCCTGGTCACTGGCCATTATCTGGGACTCCTGGCGTGTGGGTTACTGGTCCAGTTGGATGCCTACATTAGAATTGCAACCTGAATTGTTTTAGTGCTTTAAGTAATAGAGTGTCATCAGATTTGATTGTAATGCTAACCATTTGAGATTTGATGGTGAGTTTAGGGATGCAATGGTTTCTGAGAAGTTTGGATTAGAGCTGCCTCCAAATGTATATACCTGTCTACAAACTCAAGGATGTGCCGTTCGCTACAGAGTCACTGTGTAATTGATGAGTGAAGTTATTGGGCCTTTATCCTGGCAGATGGCAGAGAAGTGTCCAGTGTTAGTCTTACAAAGTAACATATCAGCTGACTGTGGGGCTTGACTATCCACACAATGGAATATTATGCGGTCATTAAAGATCAAAAAGAGAAGCAACATATATTAGGACCAATTTTATGTTCTCTTTTTCATTTCTAACACCATGTCATGTATATTTCCCAAAATCATGAAATGCCTGGAGGACTCGATTCTCTTAATACCTACAGAGACCACCCCCTGGTCGGGCTGCCATGTAAGCAAGACCCATGCATCACTTAACATGCTCTCAGCTGCAAGTCAGGAGAGACCCAAATCTGAGCAGTGAGAAAGAAAAGAAATGTTATTGTTCATACTAGAGACCCAGAGATAGTAGGTTTCCAGGTAATCAGTGGCCAGCCAAGTTCATTGCGAATGCAGGTTGTTAGCATCTTCTGTCAGCTGTGCATCAGATTTGTCCTCAGAGAGGTTCTTTTTGAGGTGGCAAAATGGAGCTCCACACAATGTGGCATCCAGACTGACAGGAATTGGTAGGCCAGTTTGGACCACGTACCTGGTGTTGTGAATTAAGTCAGCCTCCTTGAAGCTCACAGCTGAGTGGTGGAGGGGCCGGGGTGGGGTGTGGGGGGGACTCAGGCAAGTCAGCGTGTGTTCTGACCTGGAGGGGGAAGCAGGCTGGGTAAGGTGGCGGGCAGGTATAGAATGAGCATCTAACATGCTTGCTGGGATTAGAATTGGGCATTGGGAGCTCTGTTTGTGCAAAAGTCTCTCCTGCTAGTTTCATATTCTAAGCAACTATGAAATATGAAAGTCAATAGCAAATTTATAGTCCTGTTTTCCCTTAACTTCTTTATTACAACTCCAAAATGAAACTGTTAGTGTGATAGTGTGATTGGGGAATTAATAATAATGAATTTTTTAACATTGTTTATTTTGGTTAAAATTTCAAACTTAAATAGATTGCCTTAAAAAAAAGATTTAGTATACTGTCTGGCACACAGATGCTTAATATGTAAACTGTATAAAGGTGCCAACCCACAGACAGTAACATTGTTTTAATTTAAATGATTTGAGGGAAAGAAATGGAATTTAAAGGTTTGGGGAGAGGGTTTGGGTGGATAGGCAGATGTGGATAATTAATTTAAAAGAGTTGGTTTTGTAATCTGTCCCTGGGTTAAAACTATTCAGTATTCAATCTAGGCAAAATATTTAGATCTTTGCATGTTTCCTTTTTCCTTTCTTAATGTCTCTTTTGTAGAAATTATATAATCCATCCCTTAATTGGTAAACTGTTTAAAGGCCTGGTAATGTGTGTTAATGCATTCTTATTTTATTTCCCAGTGTTTTATCAGATGATCAACAGGAAATTTAAAGTAATGGTGGCTTTTCTACATTTTTCCTATCACAGCATCATTTATTTTCATGGTCAGATTATCTAGGGGGATATATTTCCAAAAAATTGCTAAATGTCACTTGCTCTCTTTCCCCTCCCCCACCCCTTGATATTACTGTTGTAAATAGGATATGTGTGTACATTTGGGGGGAGAATAAGAAAAATGAAAACTGTCATGGTCTCATTTTCTTTTTCTTTTTTGCTTTTTGTTTTTGAAAAGACAATGCAGAAATGGGCATGATTGACCAGGGGATCAGGGATTTCTTTCTTTTTTAAAAAATTTTCATTGGAGTATAGTTGATTTACAATGTTGTGTTAGTTTCAGGTGTACAGCAAAGTGAATCAGTTATACATATACATGTATCCACTTTTTTAGATTCTTTTCCCATATAGGTCATTACAGAGTATTGTGTAGAGATCCCTGTGTGGTACAGTAGGTCCTTATTAGTTATCTATTTTAAATATGTATAGTAGTGGGTATATGTCAATCCCAGTCTTCTAAGTTACCTCCCCCCCACTTTGCCCTTGGTAACCATGAGTTTGTTTCTACATCTGTGACTCTATTTCTGTTTTGTAAATAAGTTCATTTGTACCTTTTTTTAGATTCCACATATGAGTGATATCATATGATATTTGTCTTTCTCTGTCTGACTTCACTCAGTATGACAATCTGTAGGTCCATCCATGTTGCTGCAAATGCATTATTTTGTTCTTTTTTATGGCTGAGTCATTGTCTTTAAACATACATTTTGCCTGGTGTGATTTCTTTATTTCCATGTGGAGTTATCAAAATGGGTTGGTTAAAAAGCAAAAATTATGGCCAGTGTTAGACTATCTGTCAAAGGTGTTTACTTATTATAACTTCTAATTTTGAAAACATTGTAGATTTACAGAAAGGTGCAAAACTAGTCCAGAGAGGTTCCATGCACTCCTCACCAGGTTTCTTCCATTGGTTCAATGTTATGTAATTATAGTTATAGTATCAAAAACAGAAATCTGACATTGGTACAATGTGTGTGTATAGTTCTCTGCCATTTTAGCACATATGTAGATTGCTTTAACCACCACTGGAATAAGATATGGAATGATTCCATCACCACAAAGGTTGTGTTCATTCTACCCCTTTACAGTCACACACTCCTTCTGCCCCTGCCATCCCCAATCCTTGCCATCCACTAATCTGTTTTACATCCGTATAGTTTGTCATTTTGAGAATGTTATATGTATGGAATCATGCAGAATGTGACGTTTTGAAATTGGCTTTTTCCCCTCAGCATAATGTCCCTGATCTCCATCCAAGTGGTTGTGTGCACCAGTAGTTCACTCCCCCTTGTTTTTGAGCAGTATTCCTTGGTGTGAATGTACCACAGTTTGTATAAACATTCACCTTTTAAAGGAGGTTTTTTGTTTTTTTTTTTCTTCCTCCAATTCCTGGTTGCTTCAGGACAAAGTCAGTTATTAATAGTTGTGTACAGGTGTTTGTGTGGACATTAGTTTTCACTTTTCTGGGATAAATACATAAGGAGTACAATTGCTGGGTCATATGGTAAATGTGTGTTTTTTTGTTTTTTGTTTTTTTTTTTAAAGAAACTGCCAAACTGTTTTCCAGAATACCTGTACCACTCCATATTCCCATCCACTGTGAGTGAGAGATCCAGCTTTCCTGCATCCCCACCAGCTTTTGGAGTTGTCAGTGTTTTTCATTTTAGCTCTTCCAATTGGTGTGCAGTAATATCTCATCGTGGTTGTAATTTGCAGTTCCCTTATGGCTAATGATGTTGAATATCCTTTCATGCGCTCATTTGCCATCCTCTCTGGTGAAATATCTCCTCGTGCCCCTTGCTAACTTTCTAATTGGATTGTTTTTTTTTTTTTTACTGTTGAGTTTTGAGCATTCTCTATACGTTCCAGATAGTAGTCCACTGTCGGATATGTGGTTTGCAAATGTTTTTTCTCATCTGTAGCCTGTCCCCTCATCCTCTCAACAAGCACCTTTATAGAGCAAATGCTCTTAATATTGATGAAATTTAACTTACTCATTTCTCCTCCTCTGAATCATGCTTTTGGTGTCATATCCAGGAACTCTTCACCAAGCCCCAGTTCCAGAAGATTGTCTCTTATTCTACCCCTTAAAACGTTTTACAGTTTTATATCTAATGTTAAAATTTATGATCCATTTTGAGTTAAACCTCATATTTTATACAAATATTAGGTCAAGATAACTCTTCTTCTCCTTTCCCCCTTCCCCTCCTTCCCTTCCCCTCCCCCTTTCCGCCCTCTTTCCCTCCCCCTCTCTCTCCCCCTTCCCTTTCTTCTTCTTTTGCCTATGGACGTCCAATTTCTCTAGCACTATTTTTTTTTTTTATAGCTACTTTATTTATTTATTTATTTATTTTTGGCTGTGTTGGGTCTTCGGTTCGTGCGAGGGCCTTCTCCAGTTGCGGCAAGCGGGGACCACTGTTCCTCGCGGTGCGGGGACCGCTCTTCATCGCGGTGCGCGGGCCCGTCACCACCGCGGCCCCTCCCGTCGCAGGGCACAGGCTCCAGACGCGCATGCCCAGCCGCTCCGCGGCACGTGGGATCCCCCCAGACCAGGGCCCGAACCCGCGTCCCCCGCATTAGCAGGCAGACTCCCAACCACTGCGCCACCAGGGAAGCCCTAGCACTATTTTTTGAAAAGACTGTCCTTCCTACATTGAATTACTATTGCACCTTTGTCAAAAATCAATGACTGCACGTCTCTCTATGGGTTTTCTTTTCTGTTCCATTGATCTAGTGTCTGTCTGCCTGCTAATACCACAGTCTTGGTTACTGTGGCTATATAACAAGTCTTAATCTTGGGTGGACTGATTCCTCACACTCTACTCCTTGCTTCTGATGATATTCTCTTTTGAAGACTTGATTCTCTGTCCCTCCTCCCCCCTTTTTGTTGTTGCCTGGATTGATCACTGTGATCATTTCAAATAACCTCAGTGTCCCTTGAGAAGTCCTTGCTTTAATGTGGCACATTTTATCCTGAGGATCACTTTCAATGGATTAGTGATGTCTGCTTACAATCTCTTTTATTGTATTCTCTTTCTGGAATCCAATTTTGAGCCGGATAGAGAGGACAAGGCCTGGCTCAGCAGGAGAGTGCTGTGAAATGTGAGTGTTATCTGCCTTGGGTTTAGGATAAGCACATGGTAGCAACAACGCTGGGTTTGCTTTCCTGGTATCAAATAAGGCACTGTTGAATTTTAGCTGGAGAAGAGCCAGAAGTTTATGACTGTGGCTGAGGTGGGTGGTGGAGGGCAGGCCTTCCCCACACATTTAATCTAACCTCTCTAATTTAAATATTTCCAGTGAATCATCATACTCTGACCTTGTAACATAAATCTGAGAGGAGCTGCAGTTCTTAACTTCAGACTTCAGCCAAGTTTCATTACTGTGGCTTCTGTGTAGTGGCTTTGTCTATTGGGCGTCTGGTTATCCTGCTGTCTGCTGTTTACCATCCCTTTAAAGTGAAAGGATCTCTTGATTTATGATTTGGTAGGTTTTTTTTTTTTTTTCACTGTGGATAGAGGTGTGAGTGAATTAATGGTTGAAAACCATCAATTGTTAGAGTATATCAAGAAAAATTGGATGAATAATTTTAAGGGAATGTATTATCTAATCTCACTTGTATTAAGGATTTTATTATTGGAACTGTACTGCTATTAAATGGGAAACACCAAAATATTGCAAAACCTAATTGTAAGTAGATACTTTCTTACCTGGAACATATATGATGTCTGTAAGACCATCTGATAAACCATTAAAGACTAGTGTTTGAATTCTGTCTCCTTTAAATTACCTGCTTTGATGCCTAAAGTTTCAGCATTAGGGTTATTATTGCATATTTGCATGACCAGAAATCTCCTCTATTACACTGTCTGTTTTCCCTGAGTTTCTGATGTGTTAAGGTATTCCCACTTACTGAGATTGAAGTGTAGAATTTAATGTGGCATGTTCCTGATTACAGAAGTTTGGAGATGGAAGCAAGGAGAGGGATAGGCCTGGAGTCTAGCTGCCTGGGAGAGTGGTTTAAGGAATTGCAGTGTCCAGTTACAATGTTCAAAAAGTTAAAACCATGACCCTTTACTCAAACAGAATTAATACATATCAAATTCAAATAATTAATGAGGCAAACAATAATATGGCAAAGCTGGTTGGAAGGGCATTTGGAGGCAGTGTGTAGTTTTATTTTATTGTATTTTTAAATAATTAATTAATTTATTTATTTATGGGTGCCTTGGGTCTTCATTGCTGCACGCGGGCTTTCTCTGTGTGCGGCGAGCGGGGGCTACTCTTCGTTGCAGTGCGCGGGCTTCTCACTGCGGTGGCTTCTCTTGTTGTGGAGCATGGGCTCTAGGCGCGTGGGCTTCAGTAGTTGTGGCTCACGGGTTTAGTTGCTCTGTGGCATGTGGGACCAGGGCTCGAACCCGTGTCCCCTGCATTGCCAGGTGGATTCTTAACTATTGCACCATGAGGGAAGTCCCCAGTGTGTAGTTTTGGCTAATACGGAATGTCAGAATATGGTTGCTAGGTTTGATCCAACACTGGTTAATATCCTACAGAGTTATAAAACTGTAACTACTTTTCTTTTTTGAAACTGGTTTTAAATCTACAGCTTAATCTGTAACTTCACCAAGCCTGGCCTTTAATCATAGTGAACAGCAAGTCAAACAATGATACATTCCCCTAGGAATTAAATAATTTTGGGATGATTTTGTTAAATACAGCCCCAGTGTGACACTGAAAGGACGTGCTGCATTCTCTTTACCTTATTTCCATGTTTGGGATAATTTTTTCTCATCAGCAGTTTGTGAGGCTTCATGGAGACTGACAATGCTTGAGTTTTATCTACTTCTCAGTTTTGCTTTTGGCTAGTGTGTATGGCTATTCTAGCTGTCTGCAAGTTGAAGCCCTTTACAAGCTTGCAGTTGAGCTATTTCTGATACTTTCATTGCTTTTCCCCTTCTCTGTTGACATTTGGTACTTTCAGTCTCATCCCCATCCTTACTTCTTTCTTTCACTCTCTTAGAGGGCATTTATGTCTCTCATACTGACTTAGCTTGATGGCAAAGAAGAATGAGCCATTGTAGAAGACTGAATTATAGAGTCCTGGACAATTTACTTACTGGGCTGTCCAGAGCTTGGACATGACTTTGCCATGTCCTACCTATGTGACCTTGAGCAAATCAGTTAACTTATAAAACTCTGTTTTGGTCATCTAAAATGCATTGAACAGTGGTGCTTACCTTGTAGGGGTATTGTGAGGATTAAAGGATTAAATTAAAGGATTAAAATGGTGCTTAGCACATAGGAAGTTTTCAATTAAGATTATCTCTAAGAGAGCTATACACACACACACACACACACACACACACACACACATTTGGGGGGGGGGCGGGTATCTTGTTATTTTACATAGTAGATGTTCCCTAAAGGATTTGCAAACTCACTTGCTTAAAAGGACCAGGGAGGCACACAGTAAGTAACTGAAGGGTCTTGCAGAATTAAGCATAAGACCAGGAACAACTGGCAGCTAATACATGGCATCCCAGCTGGGGAAAGATTAGTGATTGGTGGATGATTGTGAAGTTTACACTAAGTAAAGATGTCCCGGAACTGTGCATCTCGAGCCAACTGTTGTCATATGGTTCAGTATGGCTTGATATTAACATTTTTAAAGAGAAGACTAAAGCCTGGATTATCACATGTCCTTTCCCTTTTGTAAATGCTGGCAACTGATTGACATAACATGCTGTGTTATGGGCTGCATGTAGTGGGCCATCAGTTTGCCGTGTTTGCTCTTGGTTGATTTAGATCAGCAGTCCCCAACTTTTTTTGGCACCAGGGACTGGTTTCGTGGAATACAGTTTTTCTACAGACCGGGAATGGGGGGGGGGTGGTTTTGGGATGATTCAAGCCCATTACATTTATTGTGCACTTTATTTCTATTATTATTACATTGTAATATATAATGAAATGTATACAACTCACCATAATGCAGAGTCAGTGGGAGCCCTGAGCTTGTTTTCACTTGCCACTCACTGATAGGGTTTTGATATGAGTCTGCAAGCAATTGATTATGGTCTCTGTGCAGTCAAACCTCTCTGCTAACAATAATCTGTATTTGCAGCTGCTCCCCAGCGCCAGCATCACCTCCTCAGCTCCACCTCAGATCATCAGGCATTAGATTCTCATAAGGAGCGCACAACCTAGATCCCTTGCACGTGCAGTTCACAGTAGGTTTCGCGCTCCCATGAGAATCTAATGCGGCCGCTGATCCGACAGGAGGCGGAGCTCAGGCAGTAATGCGAGCAATGGGGAGCGGCTGTAAATACAGATGAAGCTTCACTCGCTTGCCCGCTGCTCACCTCCTGCTGTGCGGCCTGGTTCCTAACAGGCCACGGACCAGTAGTTGTCCGTGGTCCTGGGTTTGGGGACCCCTGATTTAGATTATTCAGTGAGAAAGGTCAAGTTGTTCACAGTAGACCATATCAGAATTTAAAGTGACCACAGCAGTCAGTTACACAGGAGAACAGTTGGGTTTGGGCAGAGTCACGTGGCCCATTAGTGGTGGTATTTTTAATTTTTATGTAAATGAGCTTTACTTGTACATGGTCTTCCACTTCGGGAGTTATAAGGTTTAACACAGACTCGTTTTTGAAAGAGTCTCCATGTGTTAAAAAACAACCCTATTGATTATTGGAACAGGGGAAGGAAGTATACCAAAATTTTAATGGTGATTATGGTTGTTTTTATTTTCTTGTTTATGCTTTTTGATGTATTTTCTTGTCTATTTAATGTACTCTGCTCATTAATGTACTTCGCTTAATGTGTTTCTATGACAAATATTTATTGCTTTTATAATCAGAAAAAGCAATAAATGCTATTAAAAAAAGAATTTATCATGGAAATGCCTAGATGTGTGATAATATGATTATTGATCAGTTTCATGGCCCCAAGATTGTTGCTAGCAAGGTAATGGTTCATTATTTTCATTTGCTCCAGGAAAATGATGGTGTATCTTATTGTGCTATTTAAGTATGCTTAGATATGTCTTCCTTAGGTCTGCAGTGATTTCATTGATGGAATGGGTTTCTGACTCCTGTGGGGCATTAAGTTGCTGGTCCCACTCCTGGACAGCTTGCCTGCAAGGGAGACCATCTGTTTTGGCAGAGCCAGGGGCTTGCCCTGCTGGGCTGCAGCCCACCAACTGTTGGAGCCACAGTGCCTCAGCTGCTGTGCTTTTATACTAACTCTTATTAGCCATGCAGACCTTTACGGTTCAAACCAGGCCACATCTGTTGTGAGTCCCATGACCTTCAAAACCCAGAGCGGAAAGAAATGCAGAACACACTTTTTATCTCCGGGCCTTCTGCAGACACGTCAGTTTACAGGGCTTAATTAAAAATATTTTTCTAAACTTATTTTGTAAAAGATTTTCATTTTCATTGTCCTCCCTTAGCAGTGGATTTACATTGTTGATGATTTGAGCAAATTAGTGTTGCTTAGAGTGTGGTCTGTTTATCACGTGCATCTGATCCCAGAAGGGGAGTTTGTTAAAAAATTTATTCTGGGGCCTCACTGTAGACCAAGACCAAGAGAATCATGATCTTAGGGGTGTATTCCTGCACCAACATTTTAAACCAGAGATTTGGACTTTTAGGACTGCGTGCCCCCAGGGACCTCCCGTTTTACCAAGAGGTAGGCATGAAGTTAGAAAGCCAACACGAAGATGAGTGGTCATGTGGGCAGCTGGGCACCCCTAGGAATGCCGAGACTTCTTAGAAAGTTTGCTTTTGGATGTAAAATTTTGGGAAAGGTCCTAAAGGCGTGTTGCCTGGAAAATGTTGATGGTCACTGCAGGAAGAGGAACTATATTTCCAGGTTGAACATAGTGATTCACTGGTTATGTTTTCCAGAAATAGTAATGTCTAAATGGAAATTGTTTTCTGTATATGCTCTATGTCTCCTCAACTTAGATCTTTCTGAAAAATAGAATGGCCCAAATGCCAAACACTATGATGTTTTTCCTGTATTCTTCAGTGCCAAGTCATCAGGCCTCTGGACAGGTTCATGAGCCCTACATTTCCATAGCTAGAGCAGTGGAGGGACCAGAGGACCAGATGCCTCTATAAAAATACACCCCGCCCACCTCGCCGCCCCATTGGGCTAGCCGTCTCTTGGATAGAAGAGAGAAAAAAGAAGAAATTGAGTTCCTCTAATTTGTTGGAGTGGGGTAGGTAGAGAGAAGAAGGAGGAAGGGTTTCACGAAAGTATTCTAGGTCACATTTTGCCCTTGGGGTGGGAGCGTTAGTAGGAAGTAAGCAACAAGTTTCATTTTAAATGGAGATTTATTTTATTTTATCCAGTATATCCAAAATATCATTTTGACATGTAACCAAAATAAAAAATATTAATGAGATGTTTTATAATCATTTTTTCTTGCTAAGCATTTGAAATCCTTGAGTGTATTTTACTCTTATAATGCATGTGGGTTCAGGGTCACCCCACAGTTCAGGTCACAAATACCGTGACTACTGTATTTGACAGTATAGCTCGAAGGGTTTCTTCTAATCCCCAATTCTCAGTTAAAATGTGAACATATGCCTGTGTGGAACATCATTTTTCCTGTTTTAGAGAGAGTGAATTGTTTTCTCAGCAGTTAGTTGGTGTTAGTGTAATGCCTTCCTGTGTAGGCTGCAGTGTTATAATTCTCTTTGCAAACTTTTTTTTTAATTAAATTTTTAAATTAAATTAAATTTTTTTATATACAGCAGGTTCTTATTAGTTATCTATTTTATACATATTGGTGTATATATGTCAATCCCAATCTCCCAATTCATCCCATCACCACCAAACTCTTTTAATAATTTTCAGGAATTATCACTCTTATTATAGTATTTTTAGTTGCAACTAGAGAGTTTTATAGGGGATTCTTTCAGTGTGAAATCTCTTAAAGGTCAATCGAAAATAAACTGTGTTTTTTCTGGGGCATATAGGATGGGGGCATCTGAATACCTAGAGGGGTCCTTGGAACAGAATATGTAAAATGAGAGTGTCCAGGAGTGTCCTGGTTCAAACGTCACTTTGTATCAGTCCAAACATGTTCTGTGTTAATATTTATGTTTGGGTCTTTACATATTTTTTCAAAAAGAACTGAATATGCACCATCTATTTCCATGTTACAGGCCCTCAGACTTTATAGGGAAGTGTCAGTGGAGCTTCATTTTCCCTGCTCTGTCTCTTTAGAGTGTCTGGGTTTGAATTCCTTTCTCTGTCCTATATACAATGTAATGTGATTTTGACAAGGTACTTAATTATTTTTTTGCCTTGGGAATTGAAAAGCTGAGAGGATTTACCCCTCAAAGTTCTGGTAAGGATTAAATGAGATCATCCAGGTGAAGAACACAGTGCCTCCCAATACACAGTAAGTGCTAAGGAAATATTAGCTATCTCAGTATCTTTATTAATTATCTTTGTTAATTTTAGAGACTTCAAGCAGTGTAGGAGAAATTTTAGGAATGATTTTTTTTCTTTGATATTGAGATAGAGGTTAAAAAAGATCCTTACTTATCCTTATGAAACATATTAACAATCTTTTTTTTTTTTTTTTTTTTGCCACAGTATCTTTAGCCCTATTTCCCATTCTGTTCACTGTTTTGTCCTGGGTTTGAGCATCTCTCTACTCTGGGTAAAATTATTTTAATAAGAACTCTCTGGTCATAACATCTCTATTAAAGGCCCTCCTCCCCTACAGGGTGAAGGGAAAAGTCCTCAATGCATTTCACAAAGTGCTTTTTCTTTTTCTGAAACATTGGTTCCTGAGTAAAACCTGAGAGATCATGTATGATTTCTGCAGCACCTAAGATCTGCAGCCTTTTTGGTTCCATTGTGGGAAATAGCAAACAAGGTTTGCCTGAGCATGGCCTGGTACAAAAGGAAAACCTGAGGTTTCCACCAGCTTGTAATCCCACCCATTCTTCTCACTTTTTCACTTAATACTCAGTGATTATGCAAAAGTGATATTTAAGAGCAAATGTGTTTAATAAACCTTTGTGAGCAATATTTAAACGAGTGTTTATTTTTCAAAATTCACTCAGGATTTCTGTAATCTGCAGGCCTGTAGTTTTTGGTACATGGGTTGTACCAATTTGTTTCAGAGTGTTTTATTGCATATGCTACATCTTTCTGATCAGCTGTCTAAAAATCAAAGGAACATTTTGTTCCATTCAATTTTGCCTGATAGGGAAGGCTCCAAAGATACAAAGTTGCCTTTCGGCATCATTATATTTATAAAAAAAAATAATAAAGGAAACAGTCTTTCGATGATTCCCCCTCCTAACCCCAGTTTGACTGTATTGCAGAGTCATGAAAAGATTTAAATCCACAGTTGAAAAGTCTCCTTGCAATTGATTTTATTCAGCTTCTTGTATACAAATAGATAGTGATAGGGAAAAAAAGACATATTGATCTGAACTTTCAGTTTTGGACTTGAGCTTTCTAAAGTCATAAAACTGCTTTTCCATTTGACTCTTACAGTATAATTGGTCAGAGTCAGAGATGGTTTTAGGAAAGGCACAACCAAAAAAGAAAACTGAAACAAACTGCTTATTTAGTAGCTGCCATTTGTTCATCAGAAAAAGACTTTGGGTTAAACGGTTCTTTTTCCAAAAAAAGGAAAAAGAATCTTTTTCATATAATTAGTTGAAGAAACTGCTTATAGAGCTAGTTAAAGCAGATTTAGAGATAAATGCTTTAGCCATCTTGATGTGATGTGGTGAAAATTTTTATGTGGTTAGAGTTTTTAATTAAATCATTTTATTTAAGATTGTAATAGCCCTTTTAATTTTTGTCCTTGAGACTTGTGTTATTTCAAGTTAATAACTCCTCTCCAAGCAAAGCAGAATGCACAATATTTCTTCTGATGATTTCTTTCTGCAACTGAGAACAAAGCAAACCTCATTCTTGCTGGAAAGGAAGCAAAACTAACACCTAATAAAAATGGAGATAACAGAAAGGAACTTGTAGCCCTAGGATATTCTGAGTAGCAACATTAAAGTGGTTGCCTGGGCAATACTACCCAGTTCCTTGGGTTCTTTTTCTCTTTTAAATTCCAGGGACAGATCTATTACATTAATTGAATCAAGCCTATGGGAGGCTTGTTTCTTAGTATTTCAGGAAGTAGGAATGGTCCTATGTACGGACTTTGAATAATGGAGAGAGAGGTATCAGTATTTTGGTAATTTATCTCCCCACCAGCCACAAAGTATACTTGTTCCTGAATACTTTTTCGTGATTATAGACAATCCTGAACAGTTGCTGAAGACAAAATCTTTGTCCTCTTGCAGAGATGAACTCGTGTAGTTTAATTTATTAATTGTCCTTTACTTGGGTTCCTTACTGTTCTATTGCTCACACCTACTTGTGGAAGAGACAGGCTTTTTTGTTGTGGTGGTGGTGCCTGGCTTTTGATTTTACTTTGGGGTAAATAAAAACGTTATTTATTCATTAAATTGAAGTAAAATTGGTATATAACATTATGAGTTTCAGGTGTACAACATTATAATTCTATATTCGCATACACTTCAAAGTGATCCCCACCACAAGTCTAATTACCATCCATCACCATACAGTTGACCCCCCCCCCATCCCCTTCCCCCCTGGTAACCACCAGTTTGTTCTTTGTATCAATGATGTTTTATTTTGTTTGTTTGATACTGTTTGTTCATTTGGTTTTGCTTTTTAGATTTTTATATATGAGTGAAATCTTATGGTGTTTTTCTCTTTCCGACTTATTTCTCTTAGCATAATACCCTCAAAGTCCATCCATGTTGTTGCAAGTGGCAAGATTTTCTCCTTTTTTATGGCTATGTCATATTCCATGGTGTATCTACATCACATCTTCTTTATCCATTCATCTTTCAACGGACACTTAGGTTGCTTCCATACCTTGGTTATTGTAATTAATGCTGCAGTGAACATAAGGATGCATATATCCTTTCAAATTAGTGTTTTCTTTTTCTTTGGATAAATACCCAGAACTGGAATAACTAGATCATATGGTAGTTCTATTTTTAATTTTTGGAGGACTCTTTATACTGCTTTCCATAGTGGCTGCAGTTTACATTTCCACTAACAGTATATGAGGATTCCCTTTTCTCCACATCCTTGCCACCACTTGTAATTTGTTGTCTTATAGATGACAGCCATTCTGACGGGTGTGAGGTGATACGTCATTGTGGTTTTGATTTGCATTTCCCTGATAATTAGTGATGTTGAACATCTTTCATCTTTTCGTATGCATCTTGGCCATCCGTATGTCTTTTTGGAAAAATGTCTATTCAATCCTCTGCCCATTTTTTAAATTGGGTTGTTTGTTTTGTTGCTGTTGAGTTATATGTGTTCTTTATCTATTTTGGATATTAATCCCTATTGGATATATCATTTGCAAATATCTTCTCCCATTCAGCAGGTTTCCTCTTTGTTTCATGGATGCTTTTCCTTTGCTGTTTAGTTTGATGCAGCTGTTTAGTTTGATGTAGTCCCATTTGTTTATTTTTGCTTTTGTTTCCCTTGCCTTTGGAGTCATATCCAAAAAAACTCTCTTTTAAGATCAATGTCAAGGAGCTTACCGCCTACATTTTCCTGTAGGAATTTTATGGTTTCAGCTCTTATGTTCAAGTCTTTAATCCATTTTGGGTTAAGTTTTGTGTATGGTGTAAGACAGTGGTCTGGTTTAATTCTTTTGCATGTGGCTGTCCAGTTTTCCTAGCATCATTTTTTGAAGACACTGTTCTTTCCCCATTGTATATTCTTGGCTCATTTGTTGTAAATTAATTGTCCATATATGTGTGGGTTTTTTTCCTGGGCTCTGTATTCTGTTCCATTGATCTGTGTCTCTGCTTTTATGTCAATATGGGAGTTTTTTTTGTTTTTTTTTTAAGAATCATCTGGGGAGGCAGAGAGAAGCCAGTTGGGCTTACAGCCATGCAATGTCCATGTTTAAACAATGATAAAATTGTTTTCTAAAATATATCACCCACCTAAGCTTCCTTCAGCATCCATAGTAGGGTAGTCTGTACCTCTACAAGCATCATACAGGCAGGTAATTTTTGTTCTTGTAAGATATTGAGAATATAGTTATACACCATTTAGCTGTAAAAGAAAATACAGTGATAATGAGTATTCGTGCCTTCTTTCTTTTCCTCATCGTATTTGTAAAGAGTTGCTTCTAGTTTGCCTCTTACTATCTTTTTTAAAGTTGACATGTATAAGCAATTAATTGCTTGATGAAACTAGTGCAAATCCTAATTCATGCGAAAAAGGGCAAAGGGAAATTGTAGAAAATAATAGCAAAATAAAACTAAAAGTGAGCTGAGTCGGCATTTGGTCAGGTGAATATAAATATTAGGCTGCTGTTTGCTCAAAACTTTCCCTCCAGGAGCACCGGCGTCCTGCACATTTTATGAATGATTTGTCTTCACTCACCCTGGGGGCCCAGGTGAGGAGCCACTGTTTTCTGCTCTTGCCCGCCTCCCTCCAGTCCCCCTGCCACGGCAGAGGCACCTTTTCAAAGCATACGTTGGTAACAGTATTCTAAATTTAGATTCTGGTAATGGTTGCAGAACTCTGTAAATATACTAAAACCCGTTATATATCAAGAGAGCTGTTTTAAAGGAAAGTACACATTAGACATATGGGTTGTCCTCTTGGAGTCCTTCATTGCCTTCTCAAGCTCATTCAGAGCTCATCCTGTAGGATGTTGCTCTTGCTCCTCTTCAACCTCCTTCTTCTCCCCCCACCAGCTCACCAAGCTTCAGCCAGGCTGGCCTCCTTATGCCACCTTCTTTCCTGCCTCAACATCCTCATACATGCTTTTCCCCTGTCTTGACCTCTCTCCTCCCATCCTGTGCATCAATGCCTTCAACTAAAATGATACCTACTTCCCTGATTAATCTCTCTACCTTCCTTCCCTATTTCTATTTTTCCTTACTGTATCATGCTTGTTTCATTTAATTTTCATATTTGTTTCACCATGTACACAAATTATAATTTATGTATGGATTGATCGACCTGCTAGCGGAAAGAAAGCTCTGAGATGGCAGGAGTAATGTGGGGTTTGGTATGTACTGTTGAATGCCTTGGTGTACTAGTATCCTGCCTTGGAAAGACCAGGAATACTTGCCTAAATCTTACCAAATTCCCTAGAAATTCTCCTTTTGGCCAGAAGGAGTTAGGAACCACTTAAACAGATAGTCAGTGTGGAGGTAGAGTGGGAACTTTGTTGCCTAGCAGCGCACGCATAGACAGCTAGAGGCCACGGAGTGGTTGGCTGGCCAGGATTGACGTGGTGTCTTTAACGTGGCCCCAGAGGTCACAGGTTCCTGGGTTAACTAGCCAGTCGGGTCTATCCACACTGTGGCTGGTGTCTGGTGTCTTGAGCAAGGGGTGTCATGGTTGGAATGCCCTCTGTATGTGATCCCTAAGCCCAGAGCTTAGGGCTTGTGCCTCAGTGTGTTTTCTACCATCTACCGTGGTTGGGTACTATCTTGGTGGGTATTTTTGTCACTATGATGCTTGCTCTCTCCACGTTCTGGAAATGTGCATCATGGCACATTTTGCTAGGGTTTGTAGATGTGCCGTAGTTTTGAAATGGGCACCCAACAACATTTAAGTAGAGTTTTCTCTTTGCCCATTTCTTTTTGTTCTATGAAAAATGCCCATTTCGTTGAATATTGTTCATTCAGTGTTTCACAGGGACTATATGTGTATGTATAACTCAGCTATATAAAAGGCCCAAGTTATAAAGTTTATTCTTTATTTCTCAGGGATAAAAATGTATCAGGCATTTACAGTTATACATTTTAAACAAGAAAAAAATGAAGAAAATTTATTAATCAATGTGTCACTTTGTTTCCCTAATTCAAGTTGTAACTTAATATTTATTTCTGCTTTAATATGAGTGACTTTCTTTTTATAGACAAATAACCAGTGTTTGTATAATTGTAGTTGGATATTCTCCACATCACGTTAGGAAAATCCCTCTACATTTTTCTGTTAGTACTGTCAGAACTAGATTTTATCTCAGACAGTTGGCAATAGTGGTGGGAAGAGTGGCTTAGACAGCTTCTTCCTTTTGAAATCGTTAGGTTTTTAGTTTTTGAAGGCCCATGGAGAAACTGTTTTTCACTTGTGACGTTTATTTACTTTTGAGCAGGTGGAGAAACTGTTAACTCACAGATATTTCTATGATTCCTAAAATTCAATTTTGTGAAGAATAGTTGTAGTATAGTGTCAGCTGTACAGGCTTGAGAGGAATATCTGGTTCAAGGCTATGTGTTCTTAGGCAAGTTACATGCCTTTTATGAGTAATTGTAACTAAGCCACAAGATTATTGGAAGAAGTATATGAGCCACTATATCGATGTTACTTTTAATAATACCCTCCTCATAGGCAAAGATTGAGTTAGTAAATTACCTGTTATTGGGCCAGGCCGTAGGTGGCAAACCCAAATGGCCATAGGAACTAGATAAGAAAGGGACTTGACATGGGCAGGGTCATGATTCTTCTCTAAAGAGCTAGTCACTATTCACATAACATACATATTGGTGCTATTTGAGAACGAAGTTCATATTTCTCATTAAAAAATACAGATATTGGAGTTCTTTCTTGGATTTTCTCAAGTTGACAACTAATTAAACACACACGCATGCAAACACCTACAGTGGGTGGAACAAGACATCTGGGTCCATGGCTGTATTCAGCGTGGTGGCCACCAGTTGTAATGGCTAATCTGAATTTGCCCGTTCTGTTGATCATGAAGGATTCAAAGAGATGGCACAGTTGTCAAATTGGAAGTACAGATTTGTGGCAGTGGACATTGCTAAAACACCATCTATGCCTAATCCTCATGTTCGCAGGAATCTTACAGAACCAAGAAACTTTGAGAACCAAACAGATTAAAATGGATTGGAAGGGTCGGTTGGGTTATTTCTGTATGATGTTTGATATCAGGAGTCCAATTGTTTTTTAGGAGAGTGTCTCTGAGGAAGAGTGAACTGTGATATTTTTCAGATTTTCACCACAAATGTATAATGAGCCTCCATGTAAATCATTGGTTCAAGTGTACCCTTTCTCGGACCTGTTGGGAAGCGTGTTTTTTATTTCTGAAGTTTTTAAACTGTGATATAGTTGATAGCAGATGAATCGCTCTAATTTTTTGTCCCTTTTAGCCCTGTCTGATTTAAAAAAAAAAAAAAAAAAAGATTCTGCCTTTTGTTGTCAGTGTTATTTTAGAGTAAAATAACAAATAGAAGTTCATTATTTTGCCTCTCTACCTGACTTAAGTAATTTCTACAAGCCTGTAAAAATGTGTTCTTTGTCCCCCTAGGATACTATATTGCTCTGTGATTCCTTTTTTCCCTTGAACTGCCTGTAAGTTTTAGTAATCTATTTTACTTAAAAAAAAAAAAAAAAAAAAAGTCATGGCTCTCTATTAGGTCTCTTTATCACTTTGGATGATGAAAAATACTTTTTTTGTTGTTGGAACAATGGGTACATTTGAATGTGATAAAATAGGTAATCTACTATAATATAATCTATTGTATTTGACCTTAGCTCAGTATCACAAACAACTAGGGGGACCATTTGTAATGCAGTAGTTACAAAGGAATGCACTTCTTGATTTACTTTTTGGGACACTCACTAAGTACATCTTACTACAATTAATTGAAATACAGGCACAAAGGAGATGAGAGGCTGATGGAATATTTAATTACTTTAACTATAATTTGATAATTTTGCCTATTGTAGTCACAATAAAGATAAAGATTTATTCATTTTAGGCTGTTGTGTGGGATTTAATGTTCTTAAATGCTCTTTAAAATTTAGAGAAAATTATACTTGATAGAGAGATTTCACCATCCTTGAGGGATCTTTAATTTGTTTGTTGTATGAGCAGTTATAATAAATACAAACAGCCTGCTTAACTGCTTGTCTGCCATTCTGGAAATAGGCATTCTGAATTTGAAAATGTGTGTGCCTGTTACTTATTTTTAGTGGGCTTATTTTTGGCAGTTACTCTGGCAGAGAACTAGGACTCTTTATATGAGAGCCATCCGTCCATCATCCTAAAGTAATTTTCATTCTGGCACTGGGGAGCCAGAACTTCTTTGTTCTGATGTTTTCAGTTTTGGATGGAAGCTGACCAGTTCTCCCAGGCTTCTGAGTCCTTTGGAGTGACCTAGAATTGGACATATAGTTAAGTGGAAATACCCTCAAGTGTCACTACACTATTTTGCTTTGGGTACAAGCTATGCGACTTTGTTTTAGATGGAATTTGGGGCTGTTCTCATTATAAACGGACTCTGGTTTCACCTTTACATAACTTCTGTCATATAATCACACTTCCCTATAGGAGATTATAACATTGCTATGATCAAGTGGACACTGCTGGTTCAATATGGTAAGATGAAACAGTAGTGTGGAGAATGCCGTGGGTATTTTGAAACGCTTGGTGGCCACAGTTTTCCTTTCTTTGTAGGCACCTCTGACTTCCTTTCATTTTCAGATATACAAATGCATGTGTAAATGGACCACTTTTGTCAAAAACAGTAAGACGTTAGTTGTACTCTGTAATTTCAGTTTATACATTTGCAATTTTGGAAGAAAAATATTCTCTATCAATATGTAAATATGTTTATTTTTAATCTCATGTAGATTCAGTGACCCTTCTCTCTGACCATAAAACCCAAGAAAAGACATCTATGTCAAGAATGTTATTTGATGTAGTGTTTAGAGGAGCTAGTCTCTTGGTATGAAAAATATTCAGCCTGTTAAGTTAACACAGAAGAGTTAACACAGCTTGAAACTCTTTTTCCTCCTCAAGTCAAAATTTCTGTAAAACACTGAGAGTAAGAATGATACCAAAGCCTCCTGAAGATATAGTTAAGGCAGATGGGATACACGTCTGCTTTTATATTCCCAGAATAAAAACATTTATTGTTATAAACTCTGTCCAATGGCTCTGGGAAATTAAATCATGCACATAGGAAACAGTTTTGTTGATATCTTCTGTGGTAGGTAGCTCTTAGGATATTTTTGTAGGAAAGGATTGGGCCTTTGGGTCTGGAAACGTTATTATCTTTTTCGCTTCAGGCTGGAAATGAGGTAGTCTCCGTACAAGTTCTGAGAGGTGATAGAGTTTCTGAAGACGCCCTGATGAAAAGACCTGTCACTCAGTCAGCTTTCTGCATAGCAGCCTACTTAGGATTCCTCCTGCTGAGTGAGCTGTGGGAATCATTGGCTAGTTAATGCTACTGGTTTTGAAATCTCTACTTCTGTACTGTTGACATTGAAAGACACATTTTCCTGGGTGATAGGAGTAGCTGGGTTTTCCCTTTAGAAAATCATATTATTATTATACTATCCAGACCCTTGTAGGCTCCCCAGGTTTGATATTCCTCATGTCCAGGTTTGTTAGCCGTGTGTGTGGTTTGGTTAAACTTTCACTGGAGACAACCTCTTTGAAGAGGAGTGTATGGCAGTATATAGTTGGGCATCATTTGTCTTCTACACTTGTTACATCACTGCAAACCCAATTCCTTGAAGCATTGTAAACCACTGAAAGCCCTCCTGAGCTTTCAGCTGTCAGCCGACTTCAGCTCCATAAACCGTGGCCGGCTTGGTGCTACAGAACTTGGGAGAATACGGAATGTATGTTTGCATAACACCAACTCCTCCCTCTTGGTAGTCACATGATAACTATAGGCAGATTTACACTTCCTGTCTGTTCTGAGGAGTGAAACTACATATTTTCATAAGCATGCACCATTTTTAATTGTGTAATTAAGCTGCTGACATAAGCAAGTAAGCAATTTGACATGAAGGTAAGGATCCGCAAAGGCATGCATTTGCATAATTTAATTTTCTGCACAGAAGATATTGAAAATCAATAGCATGATTCATAGCCTCACCATATCATTGCCATGCCGCCGTTAGGTGGCCCCTGGAGTTTAGAAGAGTTCGAAGAATATTAAAATTGATTGAATTTGGTGTGCTGAGT
Source organism: Eschrichtius robustus (assembly GCF_028021215.1). NCBI lineage: Eukaryota > Metazoa > Chordata > Mammalia > Artiodactyla > Eschrichtiidae > Eschrichtius > Eschrichtius robustus. The sequence goes on along the minus strand of NC_090835.1, from coordinate 28,100,462 downwards.
CTGTATCTTTACTTGGGAACCACAGATTATTTCTTTTTGCAAATCTCTGCTCCTTGCCAATGAGACATTTACGTTGCTTAATATACTCCATATACAGTTTTTGACTGCTGTTCAAGTAATAATTTTTAAAAGTTGCTTTTAGGAAATACTTTGTCATATGATCAAAACACATTTGAAGAAGGGACTTGAAACTTTGTTTTCAGTCATGCAGGTGCCAGTAATACATGATTATGTTCTTATTTGGGGAAAAAGAAATCACACACTACTGACGTAGATGGAATAAAAGGGAAAACTAAATATAGTTATCTTTAATGAATAGTTGATGTCTTAAAAAAAAGAGATCTGGTGCTGGCGTGATGAAGTCCTTTGCTACCTGGTTCATTTCTGAGTTGATTCCTAAAGAATTGCTTATTAGATACTCAAACGAGTTCCTTCCAGTTTCACGTTTTAGATGTTTGCTGTTTCTGATAGGAGAGTGGTGTTTAAAAAGCGAGACAGTAGGGGAGAAGATTGTGTTTTTGCTTATGGCTCATATAAGCACACACCAACACACACGCACACACACACACACACACGTACTCTAGCCTCCAACGCAGGCACCGTGAGCCTTTCTGGTGTTCATGTATTTATTCACTCACTCACTCATTACTGAATACACACCATATGCCAAGCTCCATCATGGGAGGTAGGCTGAGAGCTCCTTGTCTCAGGGAACTTAGAGCCCTTCATAGGCCATGCAGCATGCCCTTCAGATGCAGGTTTTCCTGCCCATTCTTACCTTGCTGGGCACCACCCACATTGTTCCTCAGTACTCTGGGGAGTGTGATGATGACGGCCTTAACCCACCTTCCTTGGGACGGCCCTGCCCCCTCTGTCACTTCTAGTCTGTTGGTCTTTATACAGCAAAGCCACACCTCACATTTGGCCCAAGTGAACCCCCTTCAGACAGGCAGTTCCACTGCTCAGTGCAGATGCCCTACACCGCAGTGTGACGTATGGCTGGGAAAGTATCTGTGCTTTGGGGTATGGATTCCATTACTTTGCAGTGTCAGGGGAGGACCTTCTGATGTGTCCCTCCCTTGTTTCTTGAGTTGGATATATCTTTGTAGACTTGCTTTTTCATTAATGGTTTAGTGGGTTTGGAGAGGTGACGTGTGTGGGACCCTAAAACCTATGGCCTGTATCCAGTCCGGTTAAAGACTGTTGGGATTATGGTCTACTTCTAAGTACTTGGACATTTTCACACTTACCTGATGAACCTCTGGACTCCGTAGCTTTGCATTCCCGGTAGGATGGGTAATGCAGCTGCTGGCGGGCTTTGTCCTCCTTTGCTGCACCCTAATATTCTCAAAAGTTCTGAGAAATAAAAGGCACTTCCCTTTCAGGAAAAAAAAGAAGAGGGGACTGGTGATGGAGACTGTGATTCTAGTGTGATCTTCTGTAAAGAGTATAAATGAATATCCTCATTCCTTCTTTACTTTTATACCTGGTTCATTTGTTTGTGAGCCGAATCTGGCTGGAACTCTGGTTCAGTTTAGATTTGCTTGTCTAATTGCTCAGGTCAACGCCACACTGGTGTGATTTAGGCAGCAGGCTATTCAGTTCGGTGGCCAGGTCTTTACTAGAATTAAGACAGGCTTAGCCTGTCAAGTCACAGGCTGTGAGGGTAGGTTAATAGTGTCACAGATAACAGGGCCTCAGGTCTAGCTCAGCAGGGAAGTTGGTGGTTCTTATCTCTGGCTGCAAAATAGAATCACCTGGAGAACATTTTAAAAAAAGGGCTGATATCTTGGTCCCACCCCAGACCAGTTAAAGTGGAATCTCTGGAGGTAGGGTCCAGGGCATAGGGTTTTGTTTGTTTTGTTTTGTTTTTAAAGCAGCCAGGGTTGAGAGTCAGAGCTCTAGTTCAACAGTGGCCTTTTCTGCATGGAAAAATTGATGATTAGGTGTTGAAGTGACTTGTTTGAAGGTCACCAAGGTCACATGAGTGTCACTGGGGGAAAAGTGAGCTTTGGTAAGTGATTGGTTCATGTAACTCTAAAGCCTTCCAGGGGGTTGGTTTCAAATTGGCTTTATCCTGAGCTTCAATTTTGTCAACAGAATTGATACATAGATTTTGCTTTCTCTGGCTTGGTTTCATTTTAAGATTTATTATTTATTTAAGTTATTTTTGGCCGTGTCAGGTCTTAGCTGTGGCACCCGCGCGGGATCGTTGTTGTGGCATGCACGATCTTTCCTTGCGGCGCGTGGGCTTCTCTCTCATTGTAGCATGCGGGTTTTCTCTCTCTAGTTGAGGTGCGCGAGCTCAGTAGTTGTGACGCAAGGGCTCAGTTGCCCTGCGGCATGTGGGATCCTAGTCCCACGACCAGCGATCGAACCCACGTCCCCCGCATTGTAAGGCGGATTCTTTACCACTGGACCACCACGGAAGTCCTGCTTGGTTCCGTTTTTGAGCGCCTCTACTGATCCCCTGCTTGACCCTCAACCTTGAAGCTTCCAGCTCATGTCATAACACCTTCAGCAAGAGAGAGAAGAATCTCTCTGACTGGCCGGTGTCTCCATGCCCAAACATATGTGTCACTGGGGCTAAACATACGAGCCTCATAAGATTGGTATAAGGACAACACCAGCTACTATGAGCAGAGCACCTTATTCAGCTCTGGGTGTGTGTGTAGGGCTTTTTAAATGCCTGATAACATAGTGGAAATTTGTTGCCAAGTCTCTGTTTAGGTAATCATCACACCCCACTCCACCTGCTAGGTCACGAGTCATGGATTGGACAACCACGTCATGTTGCCCCCATCCCTGCCAGGGCCAAGGGTGGACCTTGTTTGACTTAAGCCAGTGAATCACTGTAAACTGTGTCCCTGGCCCCAGGGGTATGTGTGGGAATGGGGACACGGTTTTTTTACTCATTGTTTTGATACAAGGAGGAAGGATTATTCGTGAGTGATTATTCAGAGTGAATTAGCTCTAAGAAGCATAGAAGACAGGTACATAAGATATTTCCCATATGCATAGAAAATAAATCAGTCGAACAATTAGGAAACTTTTTATTGGGTATGTGGTTGAGCCTCAGTTTCCTTGTCTGTAAAATGGAGTTAAAAATACCAACCTCATAGGATCATTATGAAGGTAACACAAGTTACTGTGAACAGACAAGGAAGCCGACCAACTGTTTATTTAGTATGCTTTAGTGGAGGAAAAAATAGATTAGGAGACTAGGAGGTGGGAAATTTTATTATTGATCCGTAGAAGCTTAGAATGGTCAACTTCCTGAGGCTCTGAATGGCTCATCTGCAAGAGTATAGGATGAATTGGACCATATGTATCTAAACCTTCATCTTACTTTAAAAATGGTTAGTAACTTAGGTTTTGACTTTGTCATTCAGGACCAAAGAGCATGCATAGATGACACCAGGTTTACTTTTGGAATGTGTGTTTGGATTTTACAAGATTCCCATTTCTCTCTAAAGGGCTCATCTCTGTGGAGTAGCTTTGTTCAAGCATTGTTTCTTTTAAAGCCAGTCTTTGCAATTAACATGCAAGCATAAGGTACTTTACATGTTTCCTAATTTTTCTTCATGACCATCACGTTGTCAACAAAGCTAATGCCATCATGGTGAGATGATTATTATTATCACTACTCTGACTAATTTGGAATAATGTTTTGTGCTTTCTTGGTGCCATCTTAGTCTTAAACTGAATATGAATATACAGTTCCTCTAACCATTTTCCTTGCTTTTCAAAGGCACACTTGATTTTGTTTGGGTGCATTTAAATATTAACACAGACAGCTGGGATGTATTGTTTGAAGTGCAGTTCCAATTCATTTTGGATTCTGGGCACCTGTGATACTTGTCTTCTTACACATCAGTGCATTCAGGTGTGGGCTCACCACAAAAGAAATTTGCATCCATGAAGGAGCTGGGAGCAGAGGGCTTTGAACACTGTAGCAGGCAGATGGAAGCTCTCCATATTGGGGTAGCAGATTGGATTCATTCTGCGTTTTCAAAGAAATACATCATTAAGCAGTGTTTCTTTTCTGAACATTGCTGGCCTTGGAGGGTTTCAAGTTTCATATCTTCAGATATAACAGGTGACTATCTGGGGTCCAAAGTATGTGGAGGACTGGTTCACACCATGGGGTGTGTTCCAGGCCTCAGACTGTGCTGTGTTTGGATGGCAGAGGCCTGAGCTTTGTGGCAGGCATGCTTGTATTTGGTTCCTTGATCTGCTGCATACTTAGCTGTGTGACCTGGGACTGGTTACTTAGTGTCTCTGAGCCTTCATTCCTCCATCTGTAAAAGAGATGGAATGACCCCTTGCTCGATGACGATCAAATAAGGCTAGAGGCCCTGTGCACCTAGGACATCGGCTTATGCATGTAGTTGGAACCAGAACCGCGGGTTCTAGGCCTACAGTTGTATGACCTTGGGCAAGCCTAAGTTACTCAACTATTCTAAGCTTCAGTTTGCTTATCTGAATGGACCCATTATTGAGACATTGTATCTACTGCCTGGTAGTTCCTTGCGAATTATATAAGATAATGTATGTAAAGTGTTTAGTGCATCTTGAGTTCGTGGCACAGAGAAAAGGCTCATTGTAAGCTATTATTAGTATTAATAATAATCCTGGTAATCTCTCTAGGTTCTCCTGTAGTTGTTTTTCTGTAAAATCAGGAGGTTCTGTTCAGTTACCCCCAAGGTCTGTGCTTCTAGGCGGTCACTGGGCTGTGTGCGTTTGACACCCCTCCTGTGTGCAGCGGGGTGATGATTTTGACTCACCGCGCCTCTCCTGTCTTGCAGCGTTGACGGAAGGCTACATGGGATCCCTGCATGAGAACAGACAGGGCAGCTCGGCGCAGATCCGCAGGCGCAAGGCTTCCGGCGACCCGTACTGGGCCTACTCGGGTGAGTTGACTGGTTCCCACCGCGATCATACAGGCCAGTTCACATCCCATTAAATTCATTTGAAAGCACGCTTTTAATCACTTTCACGCCTGATTTCTGTTTGTTCAAACCTTTTGTAGTTCACTAAAAGTTGAAATATTCAAGCCTGTTTTTCCTCAAGGTGATAAGTACCTTAATTTATCTCTCCCACCTGTTTTCTCAACCTGCTGTTTTCCCCTCAATTTGCATTTATTTCTGAACTTTACTTGTTAATGAGTTATTGTACCAAACTTGTAATTTTCCGAAAGACGCAGCCTTTTCTTGTCTCTTCCCAGTGGCTGTGATTTCAGAGAGCAGAAAATATAAGCCTAGTCTTCAGCTGCTAAATAGCTGCTAAATATTACAGCGCGTCACGTATCAAAATGACCTATTATGCTTTAATCTAAGAAATGCAACTTTATTTTCAAATCAAATCTTGTTAGTTGAATGTATTTCAGCCCTCTACGGTGTTTCTGTAGTTCGTTTCATTTTTTTTTTCACATTTCACCTTTGAGCCAGTGAAGAGAGAGAGCATTGTTAAAACTATGTTGAATACTACATTGGAAATAATTTTCTTACATTTGAAGGGGCAAAAAAAAAAAAAAGATCTGCAAGAATATACAGGCCTTTCTGGCTTATGCTTCTAACAACTATCAAAAATAAGATAGGTGGATTGTTATTTCTAAAAGAGATTTTGGTGCACAAAAATACATGGAAAGTGTAGCGTAGCTAATTAAGGAGGAATGCTTGAGGAAGACAGACCACTTTGGAAATCACTCTAGCACTGAATAATTCAAATTTTTGTATGAAAGTGCTTGGAGGCATGGAGTATTAGTCTTAATAATAAATCTGTGCATTATGCAATGTTGTTGCATACAGAACTGAAAGGTATTATTTTCATAATGATACTCTGGTTTTAAACCCTGAATTTCCACCTGCAAATCCTGTTAAATTCATGTCAGTGTAAAATTTATAGGCCTGATCTTTAATTACACCTTATCTATTGGCTTTTTGCATCCTTTTGTCTATTGATAAATCTCCTGCCCCTACAGGGAGAATAGTCTATCTGCTTTGTTTTGCAAGGAACAGATAGTGATTCTGAAGTCTTCCATCACACCCCGTTCCTTGTGATTAGAATTATCTAATTAGAGCCTTTTTGTCACCATTTCTGATAAATGAAGGAAATTGGAAGATGAAGGCCGAAATTACATGTATATAGCTTCTTGCCAAGAAACCCAAAGAAAATTTATCGTTTTGTACTCTGTGGCTCTGATATCAGTTAGGAAGAGGCATAAAGTGGCCTGCTATTTACAGTTCATCAATTTCGAATAATAATGCTGTTGGGAAATTGGAAGTTATATCCCATCAGCATCTACAATTGCAAATGGCCGTGAAGGAATGAAGGGCCTAAAAATGTTCCCATTACTTAGTTAAGAATGGACATAATTAGTGCAATCTTTGGGATGGAGCATTTGTTGATATTCTTAACTCTGGTGGACTTAATGAGTCTCCATTTTGTATTTCTGGAATGCATTGTGTCTGGATTTGGGAACTGTTTCTGTCGGTAGAACGGCTACTAGTTCATCTTCAGCGGGTTGGCATGCTCTTCTATAAAGATCCCAGTGGTAAATATCTTGGACTTTGCAGGGCATATGGTCTCTGTTGCAGCTACTCAAGTCTGCCTTATAGTGCAAAAGCAGCCATAGGTAGATGGACGAACTGGGTTCTGATAAAAATTGATTTATGAACAATGAAATTTGAATTTATTATAATTTTCATCTGTCAGGAAATCTTATATTTTAGACTTTTTTTTTTCCTCAAACATTTAAAAATAGAGAAATCATTCTTACTTTTCAGGTTGTACTAAAATTGGCAGCCGGTTGGATAGGGTCCACAGGCCATAGTTTGTCAACCTCTGTTTTAGTTGTTTTTTTTTTTCTGGAATCAGGATAAGACAGTCATTTGAAGAATCCCCCAGAAGGATATAGACTGGCTTGGAAGAACCAGTGGAGTAACTTGCTAGGTGTAATGGAAAAAATAAAAGTAAAAGGAGAAGAAAAGAATGAGAGAGATATCAATTGATGGTTTATAGTCCTATACTTTAAACATCTTCCTGAAAATTCCATGGTGTCAGTGGTTATTTTCAGCAAAGTGGTGAAATATTGGTTCTCATGTCAAGAACACTTTGGGATCCTTTAGAGACACTCCTTAGCATTTGGCAAATAGATAAAGAAAGGGCAGGAAGGAGTAAGAGTTGTTGCCTGTCACCTTTGGTACTTCAGACAAGGGCCTGTTAAAACCACAGTGTACCAGATGTTGAACTATGAGCTGCAGTTATTACCTATAGGTATAAATGTTGTTTGGAAAGTTGGACTGCCAAAAGAAAGGTCATTATTTGCAGAGGGGAATGGTTTTAGATTTAGCAGAGGTGAAGCAGGCCACTTCTGAAAGATTGGTTTAATGGTCCAGATTTTAATCTCATGACTCTAATTCACAAGTTTGTCTTAGTTCCTCCTAAGATAAAGGCATTGGTGCTTTGGGGGGTATTGTGTGTGAGAGTGTGAATTTTGAAGTCACAAAGACTATGGTTCAAATCTAAGGCTTATCTCTTAATATCTTTATGATGTTGGGAGGGCATTTAACTGCTTGGAGCCTCAGTCTCCCCATCTTTGAAATAGGAATAATTAGTAGAACTTCCCTCATAGAGATGTTAATGGGAATGAAATGAGATGATGTGTGTGAAAAATTTAACAAATCCCTGGTATAATGTACCTAATATTACTTCTTGCTGTTTTTGGCACTATTAGTACTTTTGCTACTGTTGATATTGTTGTTATTGGAATTCTCAGTTGGGTGCTATGATTGACAGTGGGTGATCCCTAGGTAATACTTGGAGCTAACTAGCTAAATTCTGTCAGCCATAATTCACAAGAATTGCCCATTTGAGATGTGGGAATGAGGGTTAAGCCAAAACTATCCTTAAGTTCAGGGCTTGGCAGACTACAAACCAGCACCTGTTTTTGTGAGTAAAGTTTTATTGGAACACAACCACGTTTGGCACTTGTTGATGGCTACTTTCATGTTACGACTGCAGAGTTGAGTAGTGGCCACATAGACCTTTGACCAGGAAGCCTAGAATATTATTATCTGGCCCTTTACAGAGAAGGTTTGCAACTCCTGATCACACTGATACAGCCTGGGTTATTGAGCAGATGTTAGCCTGACTCATAAACAAAACTCTCCAGAGATTTGGAACATGTCTCTGTGTTTTCTGGCCTTGCATTTCCCTTGAGCTGAAATATCCCCAGCAAATGTTCTAGGTAGCATTCACAGTGATTGTGGTGGTCCTGCTCTCGGAAAGTACTGGAAGGGACAAAGATGAGGGAGTGATGTGCTTCAGGAGGTGGAAAGGGGAGAGAGGAGTGGGTGTTGGTGGTCCAGGGGCCCCTGGGTTCTGGTGTCCTAATCATTAGGTTGCTATTGGGTACAGGGTGGGTTTTGGTGAATGATGCTGGTCTGATTATTCTGGTGGCATCCCACCTGGTCACTTGAGGAGAGTTGCGTAAGTATTTGAGCTGTGGAGAACTTGTTTTACGGATATTGTCATGATAGCATTTCATTGATACTAGTGTAACTTATCCCTTTAGGACTAGCCGAGTTATTTCAGTTTCACTGCATCACCTTGGATAATGTCTACATCCTATTTATATTTGAAATGCTAAACAACTTTACTTTCATAGGCTTATCAAATGATGCCATTGTGAACACCTGCAGCTTTAGGCTAGAGGACTGTTTACTGAGGAGCCTGGAGACAGGTGTTTTAGTCCCATTGTGCTCATCTGAGGATAGGTTATCTCTCTGGTTCTTACTTTTTTCTACTCTAAAAAGGAGTGCTCATAATATCTGAGTTCAACTTGAAAATATCACGCATAAGAGATATGAAGCAGAACATAAATGTAAGATTATTATTATTAACTGTTAATAATAGCAGTGTAATTTCAAGATTGCTTTATATCTTTGGATTTATTTTCCTTATACCAAGAATAGGGAAAAGGGGGGAAAGACCTTTGATGTGTTTCATGCAGAATTACACAGAAAAAAAATAAAAGCAATAGTTTTAAGAGTATCTCATTGGGAATATTACAACACTTTCTCTTCTGTTAGTTTTCTTGACTAAGATAGAGATATTTTTTCTGTGTTACTTGAGGTGATGACAGCCCATGAATTTTGGAGTTCGCCCAGAACTTCTGTAATTATTACACAAAACGTAACACATGCTAGGTAGGTCATTGTTGCCAGAAAGGGAAATGGGAAACAAATTTGGAGGAAGTTCAAGTGGAAATTTGAGGCTTTTTTTTTAAATAGATCTTTATTGGAGTATAATTGCTTCACAGTACTGTGTCAGTTTCTGTTGTACACCAAAGTGAATCAGCCATATGCATACATATGTTCCCACATCCCCTCCCTCTTGAGCCTCCCTCCCACCCTCCCTATCCCACCCCTCTAGGTTGTCGCAAAGCACTGAGCTGATCTCCCTGTGCTATGCTGCTGCTTCCCACTGGCTAACTGTTTTACATTCGGTAGTGTATATGTGTGGATGCTACTCTCACTTCACCCCAGCTTCCCCCTCCCACCCCATGTCCTCAAGTCCATTCTCTATGTCTACATCCTGCCCTGCAACTAGGTTCATCAGTACCATTTTTTTTTTTTTTTTTTAGATCCTATATATGTGCGTTAGAATATGGTATTTGTTTTTCTCTTTGACTTACTTCACTCTGTATGACAGACTCTAGGTCCATGCACCTCACTACAAATAACTCAGTTTCGTTTCTTTTTATGCCTGAGTAATATTCCATTGTATATATGTGCCCCATCTTCTTTATCCAGTCATCTGTTGATGGACATTTAGGTTGGCTCCATGTCCTGGCTACTGTAAATAGTGCTGCAGTGAACATTGTGGTACATGTCTCTTTTTGAATTATGGTTTTCTCTGGGTATATGCCCAGTCGTGGGATTGCTGGGTCGTATGGCAGTTCTATTTTTAGTTTTTTAAGGAACCTCCATACTGTTTTCCACTGTGGTTGTATCTGTTTGCATTCCCACCAGCAGTGCAAGAGGGTTCCCTTTTCACCACACCCTTTCCAGCATTTATTGTTTCTAGATTTTTTGATAATAGTCATTCTGACTGGAGTGAGGTGATACCTCATTGTAGTTTTGATTTGCATTTCTCTAATAATCAGTGATGTTGAGCATCTTTTCATGTGCCTCTTGGCCATCTGCATGTCTTTCTTGGTGAAGTGTCTATTTTGGTCTTATGCCCATTTTTTCATTGGATTGTTTTTTTGATATTGAGCTCCATGAGCTGTTTGTATATTTTGGAGATTAATCCTTTGTCTGTTGTTTCATTTGCAAATATTTTCTCCCATTCTTCAGGTTGTCTTTTTGTCTTGTTTATGGTTTCCTTTGCTGTGCAAAAGCTTTTAAGTCCCATTTGTTTATTTTTGTTTTTATTTCCATTACTCTAGGAGGTGGGTCAAAAAAGATCTTGCTGTGGTTTATGTCAAGGTGTGTTTTTCCCATGTTTTCCTAGTCTAAGAGTTTTATAGTGTCTGGTCTTACCTTTAGGTCTTTAATCCATTTGGAGTTTATTTTTGTGTATGGTGTTAGGGAGTGTTCTAATTTCATTCTTTTACATGTAGCTGTTCAGTTTTCCCAGCACCACTTATTGAAGAGGCTCTCCTTTCTCCGTTGTACGTTCTTGCCTCCCTTGTTGTAAATTAGGTGCCCAAATGTGCGTGGGTTTATCTCTGGGCATTCTATCCTGTACCATTGATCTATATTTCTGTTTTTGTGCCAGTACCGTACTGTCTTGATTACTGTAGCTTTGTAGTATAGTCTGAAGTCAGGGACCCTGATTCCTCCAGCTCCATTTTTCTTTCTCAAGATTGCTTTGGCTATTCGGGGTCTTTTGTGTTTCCATACGAATTGTAAAATTTTTTGTTCGAATTCTGTGAAGAATGCCAGTGGTAGTTTGATAGGGATTGCATTGAATCGGTAGATTGCTTTGGGTAGTATAGTCATTTTCATAATATTGATTCTTCCAATCCAAGAACATGGTATATTTCTCCATCTGTTTATGTCATCTTTGATTTCTTTCATCAGTGTTTTATAGTTTTCTGAGTACAAGTCTTTTGCGTCCTTAGGCAGGTTTATTCCTAGGTATTTTATTCTTTTTGTTGCGATGGTATATGGGACTGTTTCCTTAACTTCTCTTTCTGATTTTTCGTTGTTGGTGTATAGGAATGCCAGAGATTTCTGTGCATTAATTTTGTATCCTGTGACCTTACCAAATTCATTGATTAGTTCTGGTGGCATCTTTAGGATTTTCTATGTATAGTATCATGTCATCGGCAAACACTGGCAGTTTTACTTCTTCTTTTCCAATTTGTTTTCCTTTTATTTCTTTCTCTTCTATGATTGCCGTGGCTAGGACTTCCAAAGCTGTGTTGAATAAGAGTGGCAAGAGTGGACACATCCGTGTCTTGTTCCTGATCTTAGTGAAATGCTTTCAGTTTTTCACCATTGAGTATGATGCTTGCTGTGGGTTTGTCATATATGGCTTTTTTGAGGCATTTTTATAAAGCTCTCTGTTTTCTCTCCTCCCCCTCAAAGACTTGGGGAAAAACAGGTGGTGGTTTCTCCTCCCACCCCTTTTTAGTTTACCCTGTTTGGTTTTCTGCACTTTTAATAATGTATAGCTCATGTTTTTCTTGTGTAGACAGATGCTACACACGAAGGGGGATAATTCTCACTGTTAGAGGACTTCAAAATTGAGACATGCCATGACCAAAATTCTTTGTATGAAGTGTCTGGTGTTGCACTGGGTCAAGCAGGATTATTCTAAGAGGCATTCCTTTTGTGGCCAGGAAATTGTGGGAGGAGATAGCCAATGTCCTTTCTAATTGTCCTGGGGTTTGATGACTTGCTCAGCTGTAAAATGGAGATAAAAGGACATACCTTGTAGGATGGCTTTGAGGATTAGCGGTAATATATGTAATCACCTGGTATGGCTCTTAATTGTATACCACTGCACTACACTATTCACATGAACATCTTGTATTATAACGTGTGTGTGTGTGTGTGTGTGTGTGTGTGTGTGTAATTTCCCCAGCTAAATGTAGAGTTTTTGAGGACACAGATTATAGTTTATAATTCCTTGTTTTTCCTGCTTTGTACCAGAGTATCTCATTTTGTAGATATTTGGTGCATATTTTTTAAGTGGTTGAATAGATGGATGGATAAATGAATTCATGCCAGAGTCTGTGCTTGGGAACTCACTAAGGGGATCCTGCCATGAAATCCAGATAAATCAGTGGGTGATTTACAAAAGGTTTCACTGTTGGATCCTTTTAAGTAAGGAGCTCCCCTGGTGAACTTAAAATATAATTAAATTCCACCAAGGGGGGAAAGTGGCAGGGGTGGGGGTGATGGTGGTGGGGTGAATTGGGAGACTGGGATTGACATATATACACTAATATGTATAAAATGGATTACTAGTAAGAACCTGCTGCATAAAAAAATAAAATAAAATTCCTAAAGTAATATTTCCATGCCTATTTTTAATAATGTCTATACAAGGTAAAGCAAAATACAGATGCCTGCCAAAGTCTGCTTTTGTCATTAGAAAAATGGAAGGCAGTATAGAACCTTAATGTTAATATTGTCATATTATTTGCCCCTCTCCTAATGCCTCCTACGAAATCTCTTAAGGGAATCATTTCCCCAGAGACATGCCCTTTGCGATAAAGACCTTCTGGTCTGATGGGACCACACTTTTGAGATTCATTCTCCTAAGTCCCAGCTCAAAGGTATCTCTACCCAACCCCACTGTCTTAACTCATCAGTTTCCCCTTTATTTTTTACAATTAATTTCTATCTTCTCTTCAATTCCCTATTAATCTATTTACACTTTTTAAGTAGAAGTTATTTATTTCTTTGTTCAAGATACTTATTAATTGCTTACTGTGTGCCAGGTGTTGTGGTATAATGGGATGGGCCAGAGAAACTCCTCAGAATTGCTACGGCCAGGTACCATTAAAGATGGGCAGGTGTTTGCCAGGACATGCAATGGCCTGAAGACATTCAATGGCCTGGCCGTGACTGGGAAGCTGGAAGCAGCTCAGTAGGTCTGGAGCATGTGGTAGAGTGGAGCAAGTTAAGGGAATAATGCAGAGTATTGGAGGTGGATCAGAAAGCGTCTTAACAGAATTCTACTAGTGACTTAGAACATCTTTTTGAGGGTGACAGGGAGTCATTTAAAGATATCATGCTAGAAATGGACTAATTTGCTTTTATGTTTGAGTCACAGCACGAGTTGTAGGGATAAGGATCGGTCAGCAGAGGAAGAGGGCAGGGTGAGAAACTATGAGAAGCAATGAGGTTGTATCATCAGGAATTTGAGAGATGAAAGAGCCCATGGGAATTCAGTATCATTAGTATATGGAAGAGAAAGCAAAATGAATTATCTGGGATGATCCCCAGGATGACTGAAGATGGCATTGCATTTAATTTAAAATGAGTAACTGAGGAATGGTGGGTTGGTTATAAAGATAAAAAATTTGGACTTGAACCTATTAAGACATGGCATAGTGTTTTGCTCATATTTCTTACACCCTTTAAACTTTATGCTCCTTGAGCAGAACCTTTATCTGTAATTAATCTTTGTATCTCCCTGTTCCTACCTAAATGTTTTGGAATAGGAGGGCTTTCAAGGTAGGGAATACATTGTAGGACAAGCTGTTTCTTCCTATAGGTATTCTTTTTTTCTTTTACACTTGATCTGTGATTACAAGGATAGATTGGGTGAGAAAAAACACATATGGTCACACACTAATCAGGACTTTATGTATAAAAGAGAAAAATGCGGTGCCATATGCTTAAGGTACCTCGACCATTTTTCAGTGCGAAGTTTGGCTTTTTTTTGCACCACTGTTTGAATGAAATTACTCTAGCGTCTTAGAGCTGTGTTCTTTATCGTTTTCTTTTTTAACCTTGTTCTAATCCTTGCTACTTGAGCTCTAAAGTTTCTTAGCATCTTCTCGCTGGAGATGGTTTCACAAGTATTTGTAAAGCTAATGGACACTATTGTACGTTATAAGAGGACATCAGTAAATTCTTTAGGGTCCTTGTGACCCTTGGAAAAAGCATATTAGGAAGATGAAATATTGTTCAGTGCTTGTTTGGTATCAAGTGCCATGTAACAGCCTTAACAGTTTAAATTGTTGCTATGATGAGAAGCTTAAAACATGGGTAAATCGAAGGCTAAGTGTTTGGGTTTTAAATTGGCTCTGAAGGTAGTGGGTTGACGGAGCCTTTTTCAAGGGCTCTTGGGCAATATCTGTGAAAATGTTAAATACTGATAGTCTTTGATCCAGCACTTCTGCTTTCTAGGAATTTGTCTTTTAGAAATACTTGTACATATCCCCAGTGTGGTGTTGTGAGTGTAACAGCTAACCATCAGTAGGGAGTTGGGTAATTTTAGTACACTCTTATGAAATGGTTAGTAAACATCTACCAAAATGAAATAGGTTGAGCGGCAAGATATATAAAAAATAATTTGGGTAATAAGGTCCCATCAGGAAATAGAACTGAGAAGTTTGGAGACTATATGCAAAAGTTAATTGTGATTATCACTGAGAAATGAGGGACACTGCTTTTTTAAAATTTACATTTCTATAATATTGTTAGTATCTTATAGAATTATATCTAGAATATTTTAATTTCTTATACCAGTACATTCATAATATTTCCTAAAAGAATCCTTTTATTTTATAATAGATGGCTGAATTGTATCAAATTTAGGCAGTTTTCTTTGTAACAATTATGAGGGGAGAGAAAGAAGAAGAAGAAAAAAAAAAACACTACAAGGAAAGCCAGAAGGAAAGCAAAAGGCTTTTTGTCTCTTTAATTGGCTATATCTAAATTTTTTAGGTGCAACATTTTCACTGGCATTTCAAATTTCATAAAATGCTGGTATGAATCATGCAGAAATTAATGAACTGATATTGACTCAGTTTGAAAATGAACAGCAAGATTTATTGAGCAAAGCAGTAAATATTGACCCAGACAGAGGTAAGGTCAATATTTGCTTTGATATAACATAAATCTTAATATTTAGTAATCTGTAAATTTTGTGGGTTTACAGAAGGCATACAGAGAGTTATCTATAAGTATATATTTTTCGTATCTGTGATGGATCAAAGTCAGACATCTTTTTTCCTGGTCATAAATTTGAAAGGATGATAGTCTCTCCTTTAAAACTAGTTTCTTTAGGGCAGGGGTGGGGTGAGTGTGGGTTAGTGGAGGGACATGATTGATTTAAATGTTCAAAGGAAAAATATACCTAGCTTTATACATGCCTAATAATTGGAGAGCAATGATTTGCAGTGTTCTCTGTGATTTACTTAAAAGCTACTCATCTTCATTTGTAACCTAACAAAATGTACTCATTTATTATATCTGATTTAGTTCATAAAACCCACTCTCTGACAATATACAACAGAGGAACATTCTGTCATTCCCTTTGGATATTGTTAAGCTCAGTTATGTGGAATTTTTTTTGGCAAATAAAATATGATTCATATATATCATGCTGAGTAACATTTTATTGGCTTTTCCCTTTTTGTAATTATTAAGTTTAACTATACTCTTATTCCTTATCTTTTCTCTTCTCTTGGTTGGGTGAGCCTGGTAGCAATACAAAAGTAAGGGAAAACTTACTGGATTTCATTGGCTTTTGAACTTTTAGTATTGCCATTACGTGGCTGGAATAAGTGTCTAATGTGTGCTTAAAGATAGGATATTCTGTTTGTTTAAGTATAGTCAGGAACTCAGTTCACAGGATCAAGTGTAATCTTGTACCTGAGCAAAAGTCTTAAGTCATATATGGTCCTGTTATGGTCAGTCCACCATGAGTATTACTGGTCTGATAACCGTGTGAAGTGGTGATGTTGGCTCTCAGCAAAGATTTGTTAAGTGATTCTGAAATTAACCTCGCCTCCATCTCTCAGCTGGTAATTTCCCATGACCCTATTTGAGACCAATAGCATTAAGGATAGTGTATCTTCTTGGTTGTCTTTCTAGCCATTAAAATTTAACTGTACTCTGTTTCATTTATATTAAACCCCATTTTCTATCATGTAATAAAGACCTTGTTTACGTTGAAAAACAAATCAGTGGTAGGTGTATAACGTAGAACCTTGCCTTCTCAACAAATGCTTTCTGATTACTTTAGGAATCCTTGCTTTTCATTAATAGTACTACAGTGTATAATAAATAATGTTTTCCCTGAGTGTAGTATTAAATGTGATTTTTTTCATGTGAAAAATGACTTTACTGTGGTATAAAAACTTGACTGTAGCATAATAAAGTCACTTCTTCTTGAGTTCTTTATCAAGGAGAAACTCACAACTTGGTGCTAATAGGTCTTTTAACACTTGTCTGTCACTTGCCAACATCACTTTTTAAAAGAGATGGGTCTTGCCCAGAGCCTTCAGCTGGGAGAGTATTTTAGAATTTGATCCTTTGGCTTTCATTATTTCTTGGTACCCCTAATATATGACAGACCATGCTAGTTTTCTGTTTTGGTGTGTTAAGTTTCCTATTAATTACATATTTAAGATTTTTATAAAAAGTGAGTCAGTTTAAGAAAAAAATTTTAACTCAGCAATTGTACAGCTGGCATTCCAGTATGGCAAAATGAGTCTTCTTCTCTACCAGATATTACCACCATCTTGGAAGGATTGAAAACCTCTTATATGCCATGCAATCAACCTGTATCTCTGATGTGAAAAAAATCCAGAAGGGTATAGAGTTTCTTGAATTGGCTTAAAAATTATGGAAAATATTTAGTGTCCTAATTTTAAAAAGTACAGCTCATTGTATGTCCTGGTTCTGGTACAGTCACATAGGTTATTAAAAATCTTAAATACACACTGGCCCAGTCCCCCTGAATTTTCCCTTCATCACTGCCTCAGCCACTCCTCCTGTTCTGGGACCTTTGGGATTGAACACCCATCCTCCGCCATCCATTGTCAGTGTTTATTGCCCCTGATTTGTTAAATGTTTTACCCATCATCCCTGCTTATCATGATGGAGGGAATTTCAGAGAGTGAAAGGGTTGACTGTGGGGTGTTTTAAGGTGTGCATTACACTCTGCCTCCCACTTACTGAATTTAGTTGACCTTGAGATCTTCTCTGAGTTTGGGAAGCCACTTGATCCAAATTTCCTGTTTATGTTAATCCACGTTCTCCCAGTTTGATGGCCATTGCCTGGGAGGAAAACAAGCTCCTTCTTGAAGCTGCATAAAAATTTGCTGCTCCCAAAGGTATCATTTAGTTGCTCTGCCCCAATTATTGTTGGCCTCTTTCCCTCCTGGAAGCAGTTTATCTCCGTCCCACCCTTCCCTCTAGTTCCAAGGGTTAGAATAGTGTTCTTCCTTTTAGCTGGGCGTGCATGTCATTAGTACATTTGGTATCGATTGGTTGTTGAAACTTTAGCAGGAAAATGAAATATGAGCCTCTAGTAACTAGGCTGTTTGAAGAGTACCTTCAAAGATGAGAGAGAAGCCATTTGTGGTGTGTTTCTGCTTCTGGGGCTCACTGTGATAATGGGAGGTATTTTCTCCTCACTGTTGTGAAGTGCATAGCCCACAATTTCCTCTTGGGAAGTGATTTTGACACCTTTTGAATGTCCTGTGGCTTTTCTATTCTTACACCACCTCCTAATGAGCTATCTTTATAACATTCTTTTTGTGTAAAGATTGCCCTTTCTCTCACCATCCACTAGGGTGTGAAAAGGAAGTTTCAACACTTATGGCCAGTTGGACCATGCACCTGCTGTACCAGCAAGAACAAGTCAAGATTAGCTTCTTTTGTCATGAGTATTCTTGGCTGGCAGTATTACCAGGATTTTTCTCCCGACTTCACACCGAGGTCACTTCCAGGGGCACGTTTGAGTATAAGGATTTGTTTTTGTATCAGTTATCATGTTTCAGCCTCTGGGAAAGACCTTCGGACTCTCCTGTCTTATAATAATAATAAGGGCAATTTATATCTTACATAGCCCTCTACAGACAGGGCACTGCCAGGTAGCATCTTCGTACTCTGCCATCTTTAAGGTATACTCTATGTTGTTTATACTTTACCGTTCTTAGCTGGTAGGCTTTGTACTTATAATCACTTTCCTCATGGCTTTAATATGACTTCAGCAGTTCCAGAGGTCAAATGCTGAGGTATAAAGTCCAGAGAAAGAAGAGAAAGTATCTTTTTCTTGTGTGTGTATTTAAGAGCAAGTAAAATGCTCCTCAAAGCACCCCGCCCTTGGTCTATCAACCCTTTTACCTAATTGGTCAGAAATGAATGTGTTCAGGCTTCATCCAATCACTGGTGAGAGAAATGGGATTAGCATGATTGGCTCAGACCAATGAGGATGTAGGCAGAAATAGCAGGGGTCACGGCTGTTGGCTAAGTAGCCCTTAGTGCCTGCTACCCTTGTTGTCTTTTCCAGGTCTTAAAAGCTAAGCAACCTCATGGCACTTAATAAGGGAGGCAGTTACAGGAAGGACATTTCTTTACTTTTGATACGAGGTTTTGATTTCAGAAGCCTGACATGGTTGTAAATAAAATAATAAAGCTCCATGAATTTGGGGTCCTTTACAGTTTTCAGGGTTGTACTGCCCAGTTAATCCTGTCGCCACTGGTTATATGTGGCTATTTCCATTTAAAGTAATTAGAATCAAATCAAAGTCACAAGAAAGAATGATCTGGCCCCAAATGTCAATAGTGTCATTGACCCCGTGCTAGAGGCTTGCCAGAGTCCCTTGCTTTTGCGCAGTCTGTCGCCATGATGCTGTGAGAGTTCCACCTTTCTAATCAGTTAGGGATGTATTTCCTGGGCGGAGTGAGTACTCTATGGCGAGGTTGCGTCTGGCTGTGTTGTGCAGGTTGGCCAAGGTATTACACGATCAAGTGAGTAGCATATGCTGTTCAGCCCTTTCTGGAGACTGGAGAGGAGACAATGGAAAGCTTGGCAGGTTGACCATTCCAGGAGGCTTTGCATGAAATCATAAAGGAATGCATCACAACTCGGGTCGTGGTGAAAAGCCCGCCTCTCGTGTGGTGTGAAGGCAATGAATGATCGCCAGGCTGCAGTAAAGAGGTGGTGAGATTGCTCTTATTGTTTTATTTTTGAGGTCCCTGGTGACTACTCCACATGTCAATCCTTTGATCTAAGAGGCTGTTATGAAATAATAGCTGTCTTAGAAATGCGTACCGTGAAGGACCCTCCAGAATAGCTGATCAAGCCCCTGCAGCACCATGAGAAAGTTTACAGTTACCCGATGTGAACCTTGACAAGTCACTTCAAAGGTGGGCAGGGCATAGCTCACTTTCTTAAGTGATCACTTTTAACAAAGGGAGTGGGAAGGAAAATAGACCTATGAATGGTGAATGACAGGTCATAACGATCCAGCTTTTTGTCAAGTGTCAGCCGCTTAATTTTTGATATTAGTTATGTAAATGTTGTGAAAATGACCGCAGATTCCTCCCAGAATGGATTCCTTACCTTCTGTGTGTGGCTTAAACAAAAGGTATCCTGTGGGGGAGGAGGATAAATGTGTGTACATGTATCTATACGTGTCATGGTACCCTTAACTTTCTACAGAGCAGATGGTAATTATCTACGTGCTCTGTCTCAAGCCCTCTTGTTCATGTTTAGATGTAAAGACAGATTCATGGGGTCACTGCCTCCAGGGAGGTCAAAGACTCTTTTCCTCTTTCTGTTTTGAAAATGAAATCTGTTATCAGTGATAGTGTCTTAGAAGGTTGAATATACCAAGATCAAATATATTTATCCTGATACTCCTATGGTAGGTCTACTGAGAGTTTGAAAAGGTGTAAGATCATTAATATGCCAGGTTGACCCAGAAATATTTTTTCTTTAAATTGGAATGATAACGTCTTACCCAAGTGTTGACATATCCATTTAAATTGTGTTCAGACTTGCGTTATTCCAGCTCTTTCCATCTCTACAATTTGGAATTCAAATCCAGATGCCTATTTATGGTGAAGGTCATGTGAGAAGCACTTTTCTCCCCAAAGAAATGTTGGAATTATCGTAGCGTGTTTTTCCTACCCTGGATTCTTTCTCACGTCCAAGACGAATTCCGAATGACTTTCTTTGTCATTACTGTTGACAGGAGACTTTGTTTTTGGAATATTCTTTTTCTTTTAAGTTTTTTCTCTTAGTCTAACATCTCTGATTGATACCATATTTTCCAGGTCTCCATCTATATATAAAAGGGGTAGATTTGGGATTTCAAATCTCTCTTATGGAAATATAGACTAAATTATAAAAAGAAAGTGTGTTCCTATCACAAATGTATTATTTAACGCCATTATTATATTAAAATGTTTTCCCAGTTAAAAACGATTGTTATAAAACAGCTGTTCATTGTTAAAATGTTACTTAAAATAGGAGGGTAGCCACACTCCATTTTTTAAATAAGTATTTTTTTGTAGTAAGAAAGGAACATCATGCTCTTTCCCTCTGTTTTCTTATGGCTTATTCAAATACATCATGATTTCACTGTAGTAAATAGTTTTTCCTAATTTCATCATGCAGACAACCCCAAAAATGCATAGATTCTCAACTAAGTAGTTTGTCTAAAGGTTGCTCCAACTGAATGCTGCCCTTGGCAGAATATGTTTCATTGGCTCTTAAGAGCATTTAAAATATTTTTTTAATAGGAATTGCTTGGCATTTAGATGTTTTAAGTGATTTTAATAAATTAGGTACAGCTGTAATATAAAAGGTAGAACATACAAACTTTCAGGGTTGAAAGACACTTCAGTGGGTTGTGGAATGCTTAAAATACAAGTTCAGATGAATATTTGCTATTTGATTTTTGGGCTCTCATTACAGAACAGAATAGATTTATGCACTGGGAAGACAAGAAATATAATAATTAGAAATATATTGATTTCAGATTTTTGTCTGTAAAATCCTGGTCATAAATACGGTTATTAGAATCCATGTTTGTGGTCTTGAATTTGATTGAGAAGAGAGAGTTATTCATCAGAAAAGCCACCAGACCCACCATTTACCGCAACGAATCATGAATTTATATCTCTGTAACTCGCAAGTGTGATGTATGTCTCTTTCTGGTAGGGACAGTTATTACAGGAATTAATTTTAGACGTGGGGAGACTTTTATGGCCATTTTAACTGTTACCTAAAGATTTAAATAATTTTACTGATTTCTTGGCATTAGCCTCTGGGAGTAGAGTTTCTGTGAAGAAAAAGAGTATCATCAGTATGGAATTGTGTATCTCTGTGTTTACCTCTGAACTGAGTCTCAGAGTAAGAAGTCTTGGCAGCGGGCTAAAGTGAAGGTGGTTGTTCAGAGAGTTATCCGAGTCTGTGCCTGGAATACTAGTTCAGTAGGTGGTTAATAGGCTTTTTATGGCAGGAAAGTCCTGGGGCCAAGGAAGATTGGGAATTGCCGAGGCAAACATTACTACTGCAGGTGATTTTCCTGCAGAACTTATCAGAGCCTTTAATATTCCACTCTTAGAATGGTACACTTCACCTTTGTTGTGCACTCATACACTCCATTAGGAAGGGAGGGGAAGATAAAAGAGGCAAAGGGTCATAGGGGGGTGGGGAGAGTGTGGGTAGGAGATTGGTTCTTGTGAGCTGGATCAGAGCCTGTCATTATTATCTCCTGAAAGCTTTAAGAGGACTATGCTGGTGTTCTGGATATGGTTGCAGGGAAATTTCAGTCGGAGTGATGAGTTTCACGTGACTCAGACATCTACCGTGAAGTGAAATGCAGAGATATGCTTGATTAAAAGGAAAAGCCGTGCCAATGGACATCAGAAATATTTTCCTCTTTCTTCCTTACGTCATGGCAATGAAGCATTTGTGTATGAAAGAATTCCTTGGGGAATGAAATGCCGTTTAGTTTAATGTGATGAAAATATGTATTTGAGTCACCATAAAAGAAAAGAGTTACTAGAATTGACTACATTTAAATTTAAGGGCTTGTGTTTTGTATGATACCTTCCTTAAGAGGATGATGACGTGTGGGAGTGTGGGGTGGTTTTCATACAGGTTGAATTTGGGAATAATAGAATTGTCACCAGCAAGTGGTTAGATGACAGGACCACCCCCCCACCCCAGCCCCCACCCCCCGCCAAGATTTCAGTCAAGCCAGACTTCAGGTCATTGGGCCTCAACAGTGAGGGTACCAGGAAAGATTAAGTTTGGAAATTAAGTTTTAAGAGTTAAGAGGGAAAGAAAGAACTGGGATAGGAGAGTGTGGAGAGAGAAAGAAAAATGGTGCCTTGCTGACTGTAAAGAGTAGCAGGTCCTCTAATCAGGGCAGGTGAACGTATTTCCATTCATTGCCACGTGGCCCCTGGGAGGAGGCATGGCAGAATCGCTCTTGGTTGAGAATTACTGCTACAGAGCATTTAAAGCATAATAATAATAGGTCATAACAGTATAGAATACTGCGGAATTCTTAGATGGTAAAGTTGGCCATGATGTTTGATCTGATAAGCTTATTTAGGTAATTGTAAAAAGTTCCTTCTTGCAAGTGGGCGATTGTTTGTTAAGTGTTTTTTTACTGCTTTTTTGTAACAATGTGGCATGGATTTTATTTTCCTTTGAGTTGTGCTATGTCAGCCCTGGGAAGCATGGATGAAGTTGGTTGTAGCTCAGATTAGAGATGAAGAACAATAGTTAGTTGCCTAATTAATGGCACATATGTTCACCCCTGATCTGTACAGTTACTGTTTAGGGATGAACGATTAGGTGTGTTTTTAGACATTGTCTACCTTTACCAGATTATAGCCATAGTGCTTCATCTCATGTTTGTTTATGTGAAGATTTAAAGATGTTGCCTGAATTAAATCAAAACAGCAGGCAAGGTCATAATGTTAATTATCTGAATATGTTAGCCTGCAGCATACACGTACATATATTTTTTTCTGTCTGGTTGTGGGACTAATTCTTTGAATGATTTTCTTAATTTTGCATACATTTTTCCCCCTGCATTTAATCTTGTTCTATTCAGATCATCTCTAATTTCTGTGGAAATGGCTTCAAAAAGAATTTAAAATGAGCTGTGAATTGAGATCTTCTTTTAAAAAATGGAAATTGGGGGAGTGGAATCAAGGTGGCGTACTAGGAGGACGCAGAATTTGCGTCTCCTCGCAACTAGGGCACCTACCAGGCACCAGTGAGGGACCATGGACACCTAAGGGGACGGGAGGAAACCCCAGTGACTGGGTAGGACATGGGGCTTGGGGGGAGTGAAGGGGGAGGAGAAGTGGAGGTGGGACGGGACTGGCGCCCCTGAGGGGCGGCTGGGGGAGGGGAAGGGATCCCATGGCTGAAGGGGGAAATTGGGGAATCACTGGGAAGGCACAGGATCAAAAGAGAGCGTGGCCAGGTTTCCCCTGCCCACTTGGGCCCCCAGGAACCTGCTGAGATCCCGGGCCTGATCCTCTGCCCACCGAGGACCCCTCCAGCTGTGCGGGTCCTGAGGGAGTGAGAGGGAGGGAAGGGAGAGCAAAAGTAAAGGCCGGACCTACGAGACCAGCACCCCTGAGGGGCGGCTGGGGGAGGGGAGGAGTTTCTACACCCAGTGGCACCCACCCACGGCGCTGGGGGAGACCCTGGGGGAGACAGTGGGGGAGGGGCACGAAGGAACGGAAAGGAACGGGGCCAGTGCTTTCCCTGTCCACTTAGGCACTGGGAAGCCTGCTGGGCCCCTGGACCTAATCCTCTGCCCTCGGAGCCTCCCTCCTGCCTCTCAGAGCCCAAGCCCCGCCCCTACACCCCCACCCAGGGCCCCACCTCTACACTCGGAGACCCCCTCTGAGATCCCCTCAAATGCGCGGGGCCTAAACCCCACCCACACACCCTCCCCCAGGGCCCTACCTCCAAACTCTGGAACTCCACACTCCAGAGGCCCTCCTTTCCACGTGCTGCCTCACCCCTTCCTGGAGCAGGTCCTAAGCAGAGACCCCCCCAACCCACGCTTGAACATCGCCCTGCCCAGGCCCCGCCCACCCTACACCCCACCCCTGCCTAAGTTCCACCCCCTGCCTAAACTCCATCCCCATAGCGAAGGCTTTTTTTTCTTCTTTCTTTTCTTTTTTCTTTTTCCCTCCTTTAGATTGGGGTTCTGTTTTACCTTGTTGATTCCTTTATATTTTTATTTTTCGTAATCTTTTATTTTTCTAATTTTATTTTATTCTTTATACTTTCTTAGTGACCTCTCCTTTTGGCTTGTTCCCCCCCCCCCCCCCTTTTTTTTCCTTTTTCTGTCATGGTTTTATTTTACCTTATTGCAGTTGTTTCAATTATAGTTTTATTTTTCCTAATATATTTTTTACCCTTCTAATTTCATTTTGTTTTTTATTCTTGGATATTGTACTGCTTTTTTTCTTACTTTTTTTTTTTTTTTTTTTTACCATGCCATGAAACTTGTGGGATTTTGGTTCCCAGGCCGGAGGTCAGTCCTGAGCTCCTGCGGTGGGAGCTCCAAGTCCAAACCACTGGACTAATAGAGAACCTCAGACCTCAGGGAATATCAGTCGGAGTGAGGCCTCCCAGAGGTCCTCATCTCAGCAGCAAGACCCAGCTCTATCCAACTGCCTGCAAACTCCAGTGCTGGACGTCTCAGGCCAAACAACCAGTAAGACAGAAATACAGCACCAGCCATCAAAAAAAAAAAAAAAAAGAAATGGAATGACAAAAAAAATTTGTTACAGATGAAGAAGCAAGGTAAAAACTTACAAGACCAAATAAATGAAGATGAAAAAGGCAACCTCCCTGAAAAAGAATTCAGAGAAGTGATAGTAAAGATGATACGAAATCTCGGAAACAGAATGGAGAAAATACGAGAAACATTTAACAAGGATCTAGAAGAACTAATGAGCAAACAAACAGTGATGAACAACACAGTTACTGAAATTAAAAATACTCTAGAAGGAATCAATAACAGAATAACTGAAACAGAAGAATGGATAAGTGAGCTGCAAAGTAAAATGGTGTAAATAACTGCCAGGGAGCAGAATAAAGAAAAAAGAATGAAAAGAATTGAGGACAGTCTCAGAGACCTCTGGGACAACATTAAATGCACCAACATTAGAATTTTAGGGGTCCCAGAAGAGGAAGAGAAAAAGGGTCTGAGAAAATATGTGAAGAGATTATAGTCAAAAACTTCCCTAACATGGGAAAGGAAATAGTCAGGTCCAGGAAGCACAGAGAGTACCATGCAGGATAAACCCAAAGAGAAACACGCTGAGACGCATATTAATCAAACTGTCAAAAATTAAATACAAAGAAAAAAATATTGAAAGCAGCAAGGGAAAAGCAACAAATAACATACAAGGGAGTCCCCATAAGGTTAACAGCTGATCTTTCAGCAGAAACTCTGCAAGCCAGAAGGGAGTGGCAGGACATATTTAAAGTGATGAAAGGGAAAAACCTACAACCAAGATTACTCTACCCAGCAAGGATCTCATTCAGATTAGACAAAGAAATTAAAACCTTTACAGACAAGCAAAAGCTAAGA
The DNA here is from genome assembly GCF_028021215.1 of Eschrichtius robustus. Lineage (NCBI taxonomy): Eukaryota > Metazoa > Chordata > Mammalia > Artiodactyla > Eschrichtiidae > Eschrichtius > Eschrichtius robustus. The sequence continues at coordinate 28,074,880 of NC_090835.1, read as the reverse complement.
GAATTCAGCACCACCAAACCAGCTTTACAACAAATGCTAAAGGAACTTCTCTAGACAGGAAACACAAGAGAAGGAAAAGACCTACAATAACAAACCCAAAACAATTAAGAAAATGGCAATAGGAACATACATATTGATAATTACCTTAAATGTAAATGGATTAAATGCTCCAACCAAAAGACATACACTGGCTGAATGGATACAAAAACAAGACCCGTATATATGCTGTCTACAAGAGACCCACTTCAGACCTAGGGACACATACAGACTGAAAGTGGCGGGATGGAAAAAGAGATTCCATGCAAATGGAAATCAAAAGAAAGCTGGAGTAGCAGTTCTCATAACAGACAAAATAGACTTTAAAATAAAGACTGTTACAAGAGACAAAGAAGGACACTACATAATGATCAAGGGATCAATCCAAGAAGAAGATATAACAATTGTAAATATTTATGCACCAAACATAGGAGCACCTCAATACACAAGGCAAATGCTGGCAGCCATAAAAGGGGAAATCGACAGTAACACAATCATAGTAGGGGACTTTCACACCCCAATTTCACCAGTGGACAGATCAACTAAAATGAAAATAAATAAGGAAACATGAGTTTTAAATGACACATTAAACAAGATGGACTTAATTGATATTTATAGGACATTCCATCACAAAACACTTTATTCTCAAGTGCTCATGGAACATTCTCCAGGATAGACCATATCTTGGGTCACAAATCAAGCCTTGGTAAATTTAGGAAAATTGGAATTGTATCAAGTATCTTTTGTGAACACAACGCTATGAGAGTAGATATCAATTACAGGAAAAAAACTGTAAAAAATACAAACACATAGAGACTAAACAATACACTATTAAATAACCAAGAGATCACTGAAGAAATCAAAGAGGAAATAAAAAAATACCTAGAAGCAAATGACAATGAAAACACGATGACCCAAAACCTATGGGATGCAGCCAAAGCAGTTCTAAGAGGGAAGTTTATAGCAACACAATCCTACCTCAAGAAATAAGAAACATCTCAAAGAAACAAGCTAACCTTATACCTAAAGCAATTAGAGAAAGAAGGACAAAAAAACCTAACGTTAACAGAAGGAAAGTAATCATAAAGATCAGATCAGAAATAAATGAAGAAGAAATGAAGGAAACAGTAGCAAAGATCAATAAAACTAAAAGCTGGTTCTTTGATGAGATAAAAAAAATTAGCCAGACTCATCAAGAAAAAAAGGGAGAAGACTCAAATCAACAGAATTAGAAATGAAAAAGGAGAAGTAACAACTGACACTGCAGAAATACAGAGGATCATGAGAGATTACTACAAGCAACTATATGCCAATCAAATGGACAACCTGGAAGAAATGGACAAATTCTTAGAAAAGCACAACCTCCTGAGATTGAACCAGGAAAAATAGAAAATATAAACAGTCCAATCACAAGCACTGAAATTGAGACTGTGATTAAAAATCTTCCACGGGCTTCCCTGGTGGCGCAGTGGTTGAGAGTCCGCCTGCCAATGCAGGGGACATGGGTTCAAGCCCTGGTCCGGGAAGATCCCACATGCGGCGGAGCAGCTAAGCCCGTGCGCCACAGCTACTAAGCCTGCGCTCTAGAGCCCGCTTGCCACAACTACTGAGCCCGTGCGCCACAACTACTGAAGCCCGCGTGCTTGGAGCCCATGCTCCGCAACGAGAGAGGCCACCGCAATGAGAAGCCCGCACACCGCAACGAAGCCCACGCACAGTAACGAAGACCTGCCACAGCCAATAAATAAATAAGTAAAATAAATTTTAAAAAAATCTTCCAACAAACAAAAGCCCAGGACCAGATGGCATCACAGGCGAATTCTATCAGACATTTAGAGAAGAGCTAACACCTATCCTTCTCAAACTTTTCCAATATATAGCAGGGGGAGGAACCCTCCCACACTCATTCTACGAAGCCACCATCACCCTGATACCAAAACCAGACAAAGATGTCACACACACAAAAAAACTACAGGCCAATATCTCTGATGAACATAGATGCAAAAATCCTCAACAAAATACTAGCAAACAGAATCCAAGAGCACATTAAAAGGATCATACAACGTGATCAAGCGGGTTTATCCCAGGAATGCAAAGATTCTTCAATATACGCAAATCAATTAATGTGATACACCATATTAACAAATTTAAGGATAAAAACTATATGATAATCTCAATAGATGCAGAAAAAGCTTTTGACAAAATTCAACACCGATTTATGATAAAAACTCCCCAGAAAGTAGACATAGAGGGAACCTACTTCAACATAATAAAGGCCATATATGACACACCCACAGCCAACATCATTCTCAATGGTGAAAAACTGAAACCATTTCCTCTAAGATCAGGAACAAGACAAAATTGCCCACTCTCCCCACTATTATTCAACATAGTTTTGGAAGTCTTAGCCACAGCAATCAGAGAAGAAAAAGAAATAAAAGGAATCCAAATCGGAAAAGAAGAAGTAAAACTGTCATTGTTTGCAGAAGACATGATACTATACATAGAGAATCGTAAAGATGCTACCAGAAAACTATTAGAGCTAATCAATGAATTCGGTAGAGTAGCAGGATACAAAATTAATGCACAGAAATCTCTTGCATTACTATACACTAATAATGAAAAATCTGAAAGAGAAATTAAGGAAACACTCCCATTTACCATTGCAACAAAAAGAATAAAATACCTAGGAATAAACCAACCTAAAGAGACAACAGACCTGTATGCAGAAAACTATAAGACCCTGATGAAAGAAATTAAAGATGATACAAACAGATGGAGAGATATACTATGTTTTGGATTGGAAGAATCAACATTGTGAAAATGACTATACTACCCAAAACAATCTACAGATTCAATGCAATCCCTATCAAACTACCAATGGCATTTTTCACAGAACTAGAACAAAAAATTTCACAATTTGTATGGAAACACAAAAGACCCCAAATAGCCACAACAATCTTGAGAAAGAGAAATGGAGCTGGAGGAATCAGGGTCCTGACTTCAGACTATACTACAAAGCTATAGTAATCCAGACAGTATGGTACTGGCCCCAAAACAGAAATATTGATCAATGGAACAGGATAGAAAGCCCAGAGAGAACCCACGTAAATATGGTTACATTATCTTTGATAAAGGAGGCAAGAGTATACAATGGAGAAAAGACAGCCTCTTCAATAAGTGGTGCTGGGTAAACTGGACAGCTACTTGTAAAAGAATGAAATTAGAACACTCCCTAACACCATCCAAAATAAACTCAAAATAGATTAAAGACCTAAATGTAAGGCCAGACACTATCAAACTCTTAGAGGAAAACATAGGCAGAACACTCTATGACATAAATCACAGCAAGATCCTTTTTGACCCACCTCCAGAGAAACGGAAATAAAACCAAAAATAAACAAATGGGACCTAATGAAACTTAAAAGCTTTTGCACAGCAAAGGAAACCATAAACAAGACGAAAACACAACCCTCAGAATGGGAGAAAATATTTGCAAATGAAGCAACTGACAGAGGTTTAATCTCCAAAATATACAAGCAGCTCATGCAGCTCTGTATCAAAAAAACAAACAACCCAATCCAAAAATGGGCAGAAGACCTAAATAGACATTTCTGCAAAGAAGAGATACAGGTTGCCAACAAACACATGAAAAGATGCTGAACATCACTAATCATTAGAGAAATGCAAATCAAAACTACAATGAGGTATCACCTCACACAGGTCAGAATGGCCATCATCAAAAAATCTATAAACGATAAATGCCGGAGAAAAGGGTGTGGAGAAAAGGGCACCCTTTTGCACTGTTGGTGGGAATGTAAATTGGTGCAGCCACTATGGAGAACAGTATGGAGGTTCCTTAAAAAACTAAAAATAGAACTAATAGAACTATCATATGACCCAATAATCCCACTACTGCGCATATACCCTGAGGAAACCATAATTCAAAAAGAGTCATGTACCACAATGTTCGTTGCAGCACTCTTTATAATAGCCAGGACATGGAAGCAACCTAAGTGTCCATCGACAGCTGCATGGATAAAGAAGATGTAGCACACATATACAATGGAATATTACTTAACCATAAAAAGAAACAAAATTGAGTTATTTGTAGTGAGGTGCATGGACCTAGAGTTTGTCATACAGAGTGAAGTAAGAAAGAGAAAAACAAATACCGTATGCTAGAACGTATATATGGATTCTAAAAAAAAAAAAATGGTTCTGGTGAACCTAGGGGCAGGACAGGAATAAAGACACAGGCATAGAGAATGGACTTGAGGACACGGGGAGGGGGAAGGGTAAGCTGGGACGAAGTGAGAGTGGCATGGACATATATACACTACCAAATGTAAAATAGATAGCTAGTGGGAAGCAGCTGCATGGCACAGGGAGATCAGCTCGGTGCTTTGTGACCACCTAGAGGGGTGGGATAACGAGGGTGGGAGGGAGACGCAAGAGTCAGGGGATATAGGGGTATACGTATGCATATAGCTGATTCACTTTGTTATACAGCAGAAACTAACACAACACTGTAAAGCAATTATACTCCAATAAAGATGTTAAAAAAAACAACAAAAAAATCTGTTACTTTAAAAAAAGAAATTGCAGTTATTCAGGTTAGAATTTTATCTAGAATTATAGCTTAATAAATCAGTATTATTTTCAAATTCGTATTTTAATGCAATTATAAAAGTTGGGTTTTTAATTTTTGGAGCAGAAAGAAAGATGTTTAACTTTTCTTTTGCCTGCCAAGGAATCTTTTTTCCTTGGCATGGACAGCAGTGGCCTCTGTCACACCTCCTTTTACCTTCTACCCTTGGGTCCTGGGCTTTTAAATTCTGTTTGGCAGAATTTTCTCTTCTCCATTTACCTTTCCCTGGATGTAGAGGTTATCCCTCTCTCTGGCTCTTGTTTCTCTCCTGAGACAGCTGCATCTCACCATTTTCCATGGCCTGCTTTATTTCTCCTTCTACTTGTGTTTCATATTTGGGGAGGTTGATGCGAGGTGGAGGGAGTCAAGTTCGATGAAAAGAAAGTAGACTCTTATCTCTTTTACACTGTACAATGCCTTTTTTCAAAAGCAGAACAAAGAGGAAATAAGATGCATTATGGTGAAACTTTGACACTTGACCATAATGAAGCTTTTAGTTCCCATAATGTTTAGTGGAGGCTGGAAAAGCTGCCAATTATTCTGTGTTCAGCTCAAGTTTGCTCTGGCACCTAGAGGGGAGGGAAAAACGGGTTGCAGAAACTGGAGGATTTTATCTTTTGTCTTTTTTTTTAAAGCTTTCTACGTAATTTGAATGGCATATTAATTTCATATCCCAGTAGTTCTTTTGAGTTTTGTTTAAACCATACAAGCTGATTTTTACGTGTGACTTGTCTATGTGTGAATGCACATTTAAAGATCGTTAAGATGCCAGGGGTTAGTACTTGAATCCTTCGGTTTCCCTCATAACTTATTTTGTTTTGCAGTTCAGTTATCATGGAGATGAGCTATAAATCTAATACCAAAAATAGTTATTGTGCCTACACAACTCATATTTGCTACCTTGCCTTAATGTGTTCTTTCCTATTCCAGTGAACCGTCTTTGCAACAATGTTAAAACGATATCATATCCCTCTTTCTCCTTTTTTCTTTCCTGAACTACGGTAGGGTTGGGGTAGCTTGAGCAGAGAGAAAAACTGCGATAACTGTTTTAACTTTTGTTCACACAGGTACACACATACGTATGTGGTTTTCTTATTTAAACATTTGATTTTTGGTAACATCATTCTCTTAACAATGTAGAGTAGATATTTGTCCAGGTCAATACATAAAGATCCATGTTTTAAAAAATAACCTCATGTCATCGCATGGTATAGATATAGATGGACCATAAGTTATCCAAACATTTCCTTATTGATCAACATTCACATTGTATCCAGCTCTCTGACACCACCAGAGTGCTCCAGTATTCATCCTTATATACTGGTGCTTTTATTTTTGTAAAAGATTGTCGGAAATGGGGCTGCTAGATCAAGGAATATGCTGTTATTTTTTCCTGTGTCCTTTGGTACTTGGCATTTCAGATTTGATTCTTTATCACAAAGAATGGGAGAAATGAATGGAACAACTCCATAATAGAGAGACTGAAAATAAGCAAATTGATCAATGGTGCAAGAATTGCTTTTATAGGCAAACATCAGATGTTGCTTTGCAAAACACACAGGTGCTTGTCTTCACAAGTATGTGTCTTGAGGGCTGGTGTAGGGTGGAGTGTGGTAGGGGTGTTTCTGGGGGGAATTGAATCGATCGTGTAAAATCTTTGGAAGGGTTTCTGGACAAATGTAGTCAGGTGGAAACTATTCAGAACAAAAGTGACAAAGACTGTACAATAGCAATTACTTATGAATTAGAGACTTAGGAGTTGGAATCTTACCAGATATAATATTTGAGAAGTGGAAGCCATCCAGTGGTTTGCTTGCTTTATTGTATATTGTTCATTGGTTTGAAACTATTTTTTGCTTGAGCTGAAGTAAAGGAGGGAGGAAGAAGAAAGATTATTACCTAGCTATTGACCAGTGATAGCAAAGTAATAAAGAACTCCAGTTTGATAGAAAGAAATGGTGGAAAGTTCCAGGGATGCTGTGGGTGTGGAAGTTTGATACATATGGCCAAAATGAGAGACGTTTGGACTGAAGGTGTTTATTGGAAAAATAATAATTTATTGAACATTACCTTTGTATGAAGGTATTTTTGGTGACTAATGTCTCTTAATTTCTCCCATCAACCCTGAGGGGAGGGTATGGTTATTATTGTGACTTGAAGGTGTGAAAATTAAGGAATACAGAGTTAAATCACTTGCCTTTTGCCCACTGCTGTATCCTAAGATCGTAGGAAAGGGCTTCGCACATAGTATGTGTTTAGTGAAAATTTGGTCCATGAATTAAAAAAACTTCAAAACTTATACCTGTCTACTTGTCCATCCATGCCAGGCTTTGAGAGTATCTAAGAGATTGCAGTCCTTCCCTAAAGTAGACCATGCAGAACACAGCAAAACATGACATTGAAGAAGAGTTTTTCCAAACTTAGTTAATTTTCCAGCGCGGAGTCTAAATGACTTTGGTGACCAAGAGGTCTCCATAGTGTGAGACATTCATACTAGTCTGGCCACTGGGAAAGTGGGTCCAGGACCAGATGGCATAGTTATTCATTTATACGCTTCAACTAATCATTTCTGCAGAGGATGGTTCGGGTATATATAAATATCCCATTTGGAGTTTGTTCTTGACACTTGAAAATTTGGCTTTTTATGTAAGTAGTGTGAGAGTTGGTGCTGGAGCTGTTGCTGTGTAAGAGTCCTCACCAGAGCAGCACCAGACCACATCTGGGGCACGCTGATTCTGGCAGCCTCAGGCTGATGCAGACCTCAAGTCTGTTCCAGTTTGTTTTCTATTTATTAGGCTGGAAGTGTCTTCACCACTCTCTTGGGAGATTTCAAAGTTAAAATCGTTGTTTTATAATCAGCATCAGCATAATTGACACAAAGAATGTTACATGCATTTGTGCAGTCAGCCAGCAGAGAGTGAGGTGTGCTTGCCTGCTCGGGTCTGCACCCCATTCCCCGTCCAAAGGTGACTATTGACCAGCTTCTCAGGTTATTATGAAATCGCAGTTCTATAAAGGTTGTTAGTTAAAATGAGATTGAAACAAATACCTAAGTGACCCAGGGATTGCACTGTATCTGACCTGGTCCCCAAATGAAGAATTTATTCTTTCGTAACACCTAGTTATGAAAGGCTAACTATCCATCTAATTCCAAGTTGGGCTCCTTTCCTGTGCCTTCTGTAGTTCTCACTTCCCAGCAGGTGCCCTCTCCCCTCACCCCCAATTAATAGTTTTGATCCGCTTGCCATTATGTGTGATGCTTTATCCCGTAAAGAAAATTCTTTCTATAGGAAAGTGTGTGGAACGACGTGGACATGGCTGCCTCATTTCCTGAATATGGATGTATGTTTTTAAAAGTACCAAAATAGAGTTGCAAGAGAAATGTTTGGGAAATCTTCTTTTTGATAATTTAGTTGATATAAAAAGATAAGCTGAGTCTTATCAAATGCTCTACAGTCCTAAAAAAAATAGCTTCACATATAGAGTTCATTTCTGTGTAAAACAGACACTAAAGATCTTGGCTGAGAGTTGAAGGTTCTAATAGCAGTGGATTAGGTTGGTCTGGAAACTCTGCATCTCCAGATTTCTTTTCCGTGTCGTAGGGAGTGACTCTGAGGCCAAGGGATACTATGTGCTAAGGGAACGATACTGCTGTCCCATCCTGAAGTGCTTTTGCCCGTTTTTTTTTTTTTTCCTTTGGATGAATGACAGTCATGAAGTTGACTTACTTCCTTAAAAGGTTAGATGATTTTTTTAACCACAAGTTCCCATTATGATTGGAATTTCAAATTTAGTTTTATTGAAAAGATTGATATTGACACAGGTGCTTTCCCTTTTGCTAAAGGGGTAGAAATTCTAGGTATCACTTGATGATTATGGGAAGAACCAGTTTGTGTCTGTTCATTATTTTCTCTTGATCAGACTTGTTCTTCAGCCTCTGAAAACTCAGAAGCTACCATCAAGAGGGAGCCAGGAAGGTGCCTTCTGCCCTTGAGGCTTACTAAGGGTAGCGCCACCTTTTCTACACAGGAAATTCTATCCCTTTAACTGGATGCCCCAGTTTCTTGATGTTCTCTGGTTGCAATGATCTGTAGCCTTTGCCACACTCTCTCTTATACTTCATACTTCAACACCAAGAACACTTGTCATTCCTGAACAGTCTCTGATTTTCCCTGCAGCTGAATGTTAATTTACACAGATTTTGCATCTGGGATGGCTTTCTTATTGTCTCTTAAAATCCTCCCTGTCTTCAAGATGTATTTCAAAAACCACTTCTTTGCCTAAATGTCGGCAGATTTTTTATTTTGCTCCATCCTCCAATTTGAATTAATTATCGCATGCCTCTATAACTTTCCTTATTTATTATTTTTGCACTGAACATTTCGGTAATTATTGACTGGGTGCTTTGCTTTGCATACTGGTTTGTGAAGTTATTGAGGGGCAAGCTTCAAGTTTCCTTCCTCTTTGAATCTTTGCTGGCCCTAACTTGGTACCACACGTAGAGAAGTTCCTAAATAAATATTTGAAGGACTTTATTGAATTACCTGTCTCTGTGGAACACAGAAATAACATTTCTTCTAGTCAGTAAATAATAAAGTATTTACTTGGCAGCTTTATTTTGTAAAGATTCAAATCAGAGCTGTATAGCAGAGTTCTTTATGATGATGGAAATGTTCTGTTCTGTGCTAACACGGTAGCCACTAACCAAACGTGGCCATTGGGCGCTTGAAATATGGCTAGTGTAGCCGAGGAATGGAATTTTAAATTTCATTTAATATTAATTAACTTTAAATTTAAATAGCCACTCTTGGCTGGTGGCTACTGTCTTGCATTGTATAACATGTCTTGTATAACATCTTACATAAAAACCTGAATGAACTTTTTGGCCAACCCAATACAACACAGGCAGAGAAATAAGTTGTTTTAATTTGGATCCTTTCCTCTTGCACTTCAGCCATCTTTATTAAGCACCTATTAGGTGATAATACTTTTTCTAGGCCCTGGAGATACCAAGAACATTTGTTAATTCTAGGACTCAGGAAGCTCTCACAGTACTGCAGAAAGACTGACAAGATCCCAACACTCATTAATACAGGAGAGTAAGTGTGAAACTGTCAGGGAAGACTGAGAAATGGGAACACATAGAAGAGGGTGGTATTAAGCCAAGGATCGTTCGCAGCCAGAACCATGGGACTGGGGGCAGTACTGTAGAGGTCAAGGAGGGCATCGCAGAGGAGGGTCGTTTGAGGTGAGCCTGCTTTATGACATGGCAGGAGGGTATTAGCAATCTGTTTCTAGATACTTGAAGCATGGTAGATGGTAATCTAGTGACCTGTTAACTGAATCTGAAGAAGTCTCCCATAAAAGACAGTGCTCTGGAGTCCTATTACTTCATTCATTTCTTTGACTCTAAGTCCTGGCACTTAAATTTCTAGGGTTTCAGGTACCAAGTCTATTTAGCTTATACAGTTGACCCTTGGACAACTGGGTGTTTATTTGAATGTAATTTATAGTTGGTCCTCTGTATCAGTGGTTCCTTCACACGCAAAGATTCAACTAACCACACGGGACCATGTAGTTCTGTAGTATTTCCTATTAAAAAATATCTATTTATAAGTGGATCTGGAGCAGTTCAAACCCACTGTTGTTCAATTGTAATTGAATCTTCACTGTCTAACACAATACCTGTCATGTAGAAGCGGCACAGGAAACATTCATTCATTCATTTGTTCATTCATCTGTATGGCAAATACCTGATGGTCTGCTCCATTCCAGGTAGTGTGGCTGCACTGGAGAACGTGACTCTTTTTGGTTCCAGGTTCCATGAGACCCATCTTAGTGGGACATTTGGCAAGAAACTAGTGAATATCAATAGATAAAACTGATCTACGCTAGCCATGAAGGAAATGAATGGGCCTGTGATAGACAGCAGCAGTTGGGATCTATTTCACGTGGACGGTGAGTGAAAATCTCCCAGTCATGTGATGCATCAGGGAGAACGAATTCCAGGCTGAAAGAGTATCAAGTCCAGCAAAGACCATGTGGTTGGAGAAGGCACACGACTTGCTCTAGCGTTTTTGGGAAGACCATTTAAGCTCCGAGTAAAGTAAGAGAGATGGGAGTCCTGTGAGATGAGGCCCCAGAGGGAGAGAAGGAGGCAGGCAGGAGCCAGATTCTACAGAATCTTCTGGGATGTATTAAAGAGAATAAAATCCTCAGGATCCTGAGGAATCATTAAAGGTGAGCAATATTTACACTTGTTTCAAGAGGATACTCATACACACACATACACACGTGCTCTAAAGGACAGAAGTGTGTGGAGTCTTACTCCATCTTGGTAGTTACTGAGCATTCATGGTCATTTGTGCTGCTGTTTTGAGATACCCTCCTTTTGGCCACAGATTAACATCCATTAAGAAACTGCACAGAGTTCTACATCCTCGTGGGAGGGCTTGAAGCTAAGTAAACTGGGGGAACATCTGATGAATCCTTGGAGAGACAAAAGTGGAGGACATAATGCTGTGCAAGCAGGTTTCGACTCCAGGTCTAATTTTAAGAGTCAGCTCCCTGCAAGAGGAAGTATTTGGCCAGAAGAGTGTGATGGCTCCTAATTGCCTTCCTAATTTCACATGCCAGTGTTGGGGGCTGAAGGCCCGGTGCTTGGCACTGTATATCATAGATGACTTGTACCTAGAGAGACGAGACTAAAATATCTTCCAGGGATGAGCCTTTTTTTTTTTTCTTTTTTGGTAGCCCTCCTGGCAGTGGAGATGCAGACAGGAGGAGTTGACGGATGTAGGTTATATAGAGGGCCTTTGCAGGTAGGGAGACACGAGCCAGCTCCGAGAGCATCCTTCCCACCAAACCTTCTAGCTTTAGGAAGATTGATTTCTGAACTTTTCTTGTTTAAGCCCTGCTCATTATCAGTAGGATATGCCATGAAGTTGAGGTAACATAGATGCTGTTAGTACTCTGCCCATATTTCCTTTTCTTTTTTCCAAGCACCGTTTTTTTTTTTTCTTTCTTTCTTTTTTTGCATGCTGGCCTGCAGTCCACCTGCTGGCATCTGCAAGTCTTTGCTTGAGGGCTCTCTAGGGCCACAGGAACCTGAACGAGGCAGTCAGATAATGCTGGGGAAATTCATGCCCCTGAGCTAGCAGCTTTCTTTCAGCCATTGATTGATTAGAGTTGAATAATACTTTCCTGTCTCTTTTCCTTCGCCTGTTGTTTCCTAGGTCACCTCCCAAATGAAGTACTAGTACTTGAATCTTGACCTCAGGATCTATTTCTGGGGAACCCCAGACTAAGACATATTAAGAAGAGTTGAGAAAACAACTTCATGGCCACAAAGCTTCATTATCAGACAAGGAAGTCACATATGAAACGAATGTTAGATTTTTCTGAATAAAACAAGGTCAGGGTTATTATATAAAATAATAATCAAGTCATGAGAAATCTGCTTGAAATTAGTCATTTAATCAGCAGCTCTAGGTGATGACAATCAGACTTTGCTTTGTTGTTTTGCAGGAAGGACCTTTTTGTAAAATGAAGCTGGAAAATAATCAGAATATTGAGTGGGGGACAGGCAGACAGTTGAGCCGTCAGTGAAAATTTTGGGAATGCTTGATGAAGCTGTCATGAGTTTCCTGCGTGATACTAAATCAGAGGCAAACTAGATTTCCCTCTGATTTTGGCTTCATTTGCTCTACAGATTTTTTTGTGTGTGTATATGAGTCTTTAGTTTCCAACTTTTATTTTTTTAAGTTATTTAAAAAATTTTTTTAAAGTTTGTTTTTTTTCACTGTGCGGCATGGGGGATCTTAGTTCCCCTACCAGGGATTGAACTCATGCCCCCTGCAGTGGAAGCTCAGAGTCCTAACCACTGGACCACCAGGGAATTCCCAGTTTCCAGCTTTTAAAAATTGGGGATTTTAATTGAAAAGGCCGTTATTAATATCTTCCTTAAATGAAAATCACAGTGCACACATTCTAAATGGAACTGTAAAAATGAGGCATTCTGGCCACACTGAGCCTGCATTCCTGCATGACAGCGGTGCTCCCTTCTAGTCCAGCCCTGCTGCTCAGTAATTTCTTGCACTCTGCCACTTATATTATCTGCCTGGCCTCCGGAGACTGTTGAATTTGCATCCATGATCTAAGAATTTGTTTTCAGTTCATTAACTATTTGAAAAACTTAATTCTTAAGGCACCTCCTGCCAATTAGCTTTATATATGAAGATAAAAGATCTATGAAATTAAAATGTGTGTTTGTGTCCATCCTCTTTGTTTTAGAGGGTGATCTACTTGATGGTGTTGTATTATAAGTTAATGGGATTCTGTTAACAAAAACATCGATTAGCTCAGAGCTCTCCCAGAACGTGCCTCCAGGGGGAATGGGAAGGCATTTTTGTAATTATATAGCTCTTAGAGTGTCTGACTTGGGTCTCTTTAGTTATGTTAGTTAATTTCGGCTGACTCTGGAGTGTCTGCCAGAAAGTCGGGGGAACGTGTGGATATTAAAAGGATTTGGGTAGGAAATGCTCGGTGATGACCTCTGTAGGGAGGAAGGATGCTGTCTCTGTATGCATTGGGAAATTCATCATTGATTTCCTTCTTCCATCTACATTTAAAAAGTTCATAAACCTTTAGGAGTGGAAGAGCCAGTGAAATGGAATTTGCAAAGTGGTTCCTATAAAATCGGTTTACTTGTGTGTGCACTTCAGTTAAACCATTGAAGGATGACTGGGTTTATGGGCATTTAGAGTGTTTTTTCTAGGAATAAATGCTAGGAAAAAACCCTGTAACTTCAGTTTGAGGACTGTCCTTTAAATGATTGTTGTTTCAAATCTGTTCTATTTTTTGAAGACTAATGAGTGGTGTGGAAACGATGAATTTGGGACACATGTCATCTCTTCCCATGTTCTGATCCCTTCACTGAAGAAAATTTTGTCTGTGATAACGGTAGGCTTTTTATCAGCATGATAATAACAGCATTCAGTTCTAAATATAGACAAATAGTTGATTTTTCAACTGAATCATGAGGAGTGTCAATTACTTAAATCAACTGAATTTATTAAGTAACTAATTATTCTTCCCATTTTTCTTAATAACTGTGATTTATGATGAGCTTCTGCTCATAAGATGACCAGTGGTACCTCTGAACGGATATAATTCCAGTTGTGAGCAAAGACACTCCATAGGTAAAAACGCTCCATAGGTAATTATTTTGTATAGGCACTCTGTAATATAGGGAAGCACCAGTTCCAATATGACTTTAAGACTTGTAAAGCAAGGAGAAAGGTACTGCATGCTTCCATCTTCCTTTGACTTTTATTTATTTATTTAAAAAAAATAAGTTTATTTATTTTTTAAAAAATAAATTAATTTATTAAAAAAATAAATAAATTTATTTATTTTAAAAATAAATTTATTTATTTATTTTTGGCCGCGTTGGGTCTTTGTTGCTGCTCTAGGGCTTTCCCTAGTTGTGGCGAGCGGGGGCTACTCTTTGTTGCGGTGCGCAGGCTTCTCATTGCTGTGGCTTCTCTTGTTGTGGAGCACGGGCTCTAGGCACATGGGCTTCAGTAGTTGTGGCACGTGGGCTTAGTAGTTGTGGCTCGCGGGCTCTAGAGCGCAGGCTTGGTAGTTGTGGCGCATGGGCTCAGTTGCTCCGCAGCATGTGGGATCTTCCCAGATCAGGACTCGAACCTGTGTCCTCTGCATTGGCAGGCGGATTCTTAAACACTGTGCCACAAGGGAAGTCCCTTTCTTTGACTTCTATTAAAACTTCTTTTAAATGAAACAAATATACCTGTCTTATTTACCATCTCCTCAATGTCAGATGTTGTTTATTTTCTGTACTATCATAGGCTAATTTGACAAACCCATCAGTGCTAATTCAATAATAGATGATGACAGTCCTTTATTCATCAGTTGAGTCATGTGTTAAATCAGTCAATAAATTGAGTGTGAACCATCAGCCAGGCTGGTGAACCCTGCCTTCACACTTAGGTGATACGAAAGACAGATATGAAACAGACAATTTCACCAGACATTGATTTAAAGAAGGAGTTTGGTGTGTCGTTAAACAAGAGCGTTGAGTGAGCCAGAAACTGTGAAGTTTTAAGGCATAGAGAAATGGGTGGTGTTAATTGAGGCAGAGTGGTCTAGAGAGACAAGGGTCAAAGAGAATATTTAAGAGGAAGATGTAACCTAGTGACCTGGTTCATCAGAGTCTTCCTTGATAATGTGATATTTCAGCTGAAGGTTATATCCAGGATCTGCTATTTCTTCCAAGGTAACAATTATATGAGTGTGATTGTTTATATCATTTTGTAATTCACTTTTTAAAGTGTATATATATAGATAGATAGATAGATAGATAGATAGATAGATAGATAGATAGATAGATAGATAGATTATCCACTTTATGCTAAGCACTGTCCTGGGTCCTAAAGCATTTAATGGGTGTTCACTGTAGTTAGGGTGGGAGAGACACAGATGACAATTTACATAATACTGACATGTGATAAGTGCAATAATATGGAAGTATACATGGGGTTTGGGACCAAGCTGTAATTTATCCTAAGATGTGGTATGGTGGATAGAGAGGCTTTTTGGGGGAGCAGGCGATTCTTGTGCTGAAGCTTAAGGAATAACTAGAGGTCACCTGGCTGAGGAAGGTTTGTTGGTATGTGTTGGAGATAGAGGATGAGATTGTTTAGGGTGGGGTAGGAGCTGGTGGCAGCATATTTGTGCAGTGGATAAAGTGTGAGCTGGCCTAGCTCGTGCTGGGGAGACACAGGCAGGTCCCAAGCCCTGGAATGAATTTGAGGGCAGGTAGTGGAGATAGATGAGCTTGGATTTCGAGCCAGTGGCCTTCTTGTTGAGAGCCTTGGTGCCATGTTTTGGAATTTGAAATGGAGAGCCATGAACTGGATCTGTGCAGGCGATTGACTTGAGGTGCTATCAGGATGTCCTGTTGGAAAAGTCCAGCAGGCCATTGGCTATTTGAGCCTGAGGATTGGGGTGGGATGAAGATTTGGGATTAGGTGAAATCATTGAAGGGTAATTTATAGAGCAACATTCCCTTGAGAAATCTGATTTTTAAGGGTCTTTTAAGGGAAGAGGGACCCAAAAAGGGAAGGCTAGGGATGGTGAAATGTGCACAGTGAAGTTAGAGTGTTGGGTGAGCCACAGACTGTTTGAAAAAGTTTAAGGAGGAGCCTTAAATGTTGCCACTGGAGCAGCTGACCTGAATAGCAAAGCTACATGTTGGTTGGGGTGGTGGTAGTGCTGGTGGTGTTTGATTGGTCAACAAGTAGCTATCCTTTAATTAATGGTTTTCTACATGTGTACTATAATAGGTAAATGTTTTTGATTCTGCAAAGACATTTTTAACCCAGAAGTGTGTGTGTGTGTGTGTAAAAGGTATTGTAGAGTTTATTCCTGTAAAGGGTACTGTGAATGGGGAAATTGAGGCAGACTTACAAGCTGATATCTGTGTTTTACTCTCAGCTTCTATGAGGCACAAGCTAGGTCTAAGTTAGTTGATCTTCATAGTTAATTATTTTTAAGTTTCTTGTGCATGGCACTGGGAAATTAGAAGCTTGCTAATTTCATCCAGTGATCATGATCTGTTTCTTCTGTCCGCCCCCCCCTCCATTTTTACATGTAGAAGCAAATATCATTAACAACCAAAATGACCCATTCGCTCTCATTATGAGATACAGTTCTTTTCAAGAATTTAGTATGCATATCCTTGACCTTTTTTGGAATTAAAAATTATCTTGAAAATTTACTTCTTCATCTGTAATTTCTGTGGTGTGCTCAAGAACAGCTTAATAGTCTGAAAATGGATGAATTTAAAATTAGAGAGTTGAAGGTCGTAACCCAGCAGTGATAACTCAGCTAATGAAATATTCATTTCCAACTACGAAGTGGCACCGTATATCAATATGTTGTCACTGTCTGTCATTGTTACGTAGGGCGCAGGTATATTTATGCATTTATAAATAGCAGAGGGAAAAAAAGAGAGGCTAATTACATGCAGAAATGTGACGGAAATTTTCACAGCTGTGATTCTAACAGGCAACTGCAAACCATTTTTCCAAGCCACGTTTGTGAATTAAGTATAGGTTCTTCACATTAACCTCTGCTGTATTTGGTTTTCAGAATGATGTAATTAGAGGGAGGACAATTCAGGAGATATACGTGCTTTTTTAGGTCATGTCCACACCAGGGGTTTGTGTATACAAATGTAAAATGAAGTGCAGAATTTAGCACTTACCTAGGAAAATTAAACGAAAAGCCCTTTGGATTGAATAATCTAGAAAGTTGTAGAAGAGATATATATTTATATAATTAGCTTCACCAATTAGCAATGAATTTACTTTAGCAAAAATCAGTGTAATTATCCAGATAATTCAAGTTAATTAAAGTCTTTCCCCAAATCCTTAGATCTTCATTAGCTGCATATTTCTGGTAAAAGCAGATTTGGGGGTGTTAAATTAGCTTTATAATTTGTGTCAGTCTTGCTCTATTTTGTTGTAGACCTGGCTTCAATTGATGGTGCCCTCTTCAAAAACAGATGTCCTTCAGGGGGGAAGATACAGTGGGAAATATAAAACCTTACCCATGAAATCAGAAGCCTGCTCACCCTCATACTGACAGATCTTAGAATACAGCGTCTTTATATCTAGATACACATAGACAACAATAGAGAATTCATTAGAAATCATGTAAACAGGGCTGAACACGTATGTAGGGTTATGATAATATCCTAGTGACCAGCCTGTTTTACACACACACGCACGCACACACACACACACACGCACACACACAGACACACACACACGTGAGCATGCAGTGGAAGCAGGCCCAGCCCCACCTCACCCCTTCTCTTACTTCGATTTCTGTAATTCCCCTGGCCTGTAAGGAACTACTCCTTCCCCCCATTCTGGCTACCCATTACCCTTTTCTTGTAGCCCCTCTCTAAACTGAAAGTGACAACCACTAATTAGATTTATAAATAAATGCCACCTTAAATGAATGTTCTATATAGGTTCCCCAAATCATATGTGCCTTTGGCCTTTTCTTCCCATTCGCTGTGGAATTTAAGAAAACATATTTTTCCCCGTTATCTGAGGGAGGTAGAGTAGGTGGTATCAGATGTTCTCGTCCTCTTGGTTGCTCAGAAATTAAAAGAGGAAGATTTGCCTCGGGCAGTTGGTACTTTATTTTAGCTTCTAGAAATTTCATTTTGTTCTTTTTCTTCTTCCTTGATTGCTCCTAGCTTTTAATGTGAGGAGAGAGCACAGATTGTAGCTTGGGCTCACCTCATGACAAGGAAGGCACATGATACAACCAGACTTAGTTTTGTACAATATTTGGCTATGGGTTGACTTGATAGCTGAGCCTTATGAGGTATTTTGTTATCAGTAAGTCACTAGTAATGTCCTTTATTTTTGGAGAGCTTTAAGAAAAATTATAAAATGACTACGTTGGTTGTTACGATTGTTGTAGGAATTCAAGGGTGGTTGGAGAGTCAAGGTAGGGAAGATCTGGAAAAGTGGAAAGAAGTCCACAGCAAAGATATACCCCAAAGACACATCCGTGGGAGTGTCAGGAATAGGCAGGAGTATGATTTGGGGAGGAAAGGCCTTCTTTTACCTTTGTGGTCCTTCTATTTTTATCTTTATATGTAATGATTTTTATTTAAACATCAGGAATGTCATGTGCCTATCAAGTTTTGGAGTTAATATATTTTAAAGTAATTATTCTCTATCTGATTATGTAGATTTAATATATGCTAAATCTGAGGAAAATTAGCATGTTGTCTCTGAAACGTCCCAGTGGGAATAGAAGCTGCACACACTGTACCTGTGCTTAAATTACAGGATGAAAAAGATGCGCTGAATTCTTTCTGAGTCACCACCATGGTCTTCCATGTCTAACTGCCGGTTTTTCTAAGCAATGTACAGTTTCAGCTTTTAACATATATCCCTAAAAGGAAAATAGTAGGTAATCTGTTGAACTTCTTCAAAAGTGCTTTGTAATATAGGCTACAGGAATCCTTAATCTTTTTCCAAGAGCTGGGAAAGATTGTTTGTGTGGAAACAAAAGAGTTTTTCAACCTAAGAAACACATTGCTTGTTGAGTTGAACTTTAAATCCATCCATTTCCTACCCCTTCACCTCTAATAATGTGGTTGTTAAAGACGGAATCACAGTGATGAATAATTTGTAGTGGCGTTTTGATGTTCATTTATATTTCCTCCTTTTTTAATTGAAGTATAGTTGATTTACAATATTATATTAGTTTCAGGGGTACAACATAGTGATTCAATAGTTTTATAGATTATATTCCATTTAATATTAGCATAAAATATTGGCTATATTCCCTGTGCTGTACAATATGTCCTTGTTGCTTATTTATTTTATACATAGTAGTTTGTACCTCTTAATTCCCTACCCCTATCTTGCCCCTCCCTCCTCCTCTCTACCCCCATGGTAACCACTAGGTTGTTCTCTATTTATGTTTATATTATATTTTATATTTTTGTTTGTATTTCTTATTTATATTTCCTCTTGATGATTAAAGTTAAGGAAAATGACTTTGGAAAGAATCCAGCAACAAGAAAAACTCCCTACAAGGAATATTGAATTCATGCTGTTAACTCCCTTTTCTGCCTTTTTTCTGAGCAGACCTAAGGCAACTCTGATAGGATCATATTGTCTCAGTTTGAAAAAACTTACCTGTGTTTAGTTTCAGTGGATGGGTTCTGTCATAGGCATTTGAAACTGTGAAGATTCCGAGTGGTATCATTACTGTTTCCATTTGCAGTGATCTGTGAAGTAAAAGGTCCCTGTGAACACAAGACAGTGCAGACAGATCACTGTGATCTGCTTTGTTATACCCTTCTGGGGAGCTCATAAATGCTTGATCACTGACCCCATGGACTGCAAATGTTTCCCTTTGCCTGTTCTGGACCTTAGTGTTCATTCCTTATTAGAAGCCTTTAATTTTGGTGTGATGGACACAGTTACATCACAGTGGTTCCTACGGAGTTGTTAAAGCCAATTTGTTCTTAGAAACTTCTTAAAAGGCCTATTTATTGACTTGATGGGCTGTAAAGCTATTTGCATGTATGATGAGAATTACCTTTTTAGGCAAGCATTCATGCCCACGATGGTGGTACCAATACCACTCGTTACCCAATGGAGTCCTGTTAAAGTCTTGAAATTAGGCCATTTATTCCTCAAGGACAATGTCTCCACTGTTGTACTTGTTTCTTGAAGATGGTGCCTGACGAAGGGGAGAGTACCAACATGTGAGTCTGTCTGAGAAAAATAAAGGATCTGTAGCAATAGTCACAGCATCCAAAGATAGTAGCTCCCAGTTTCAGGCACTCCTGCTGGTTCCTTCCTCTGTCCTCAGAACTGGCTTGTTGGGCATCTTCTTTCCCTTGCCCAGTTTAATAGCAATTTATTCCCATGGTTCAGACTGTTATTTTCAGCATCAGAGTGTTCTGCATGGGGCAGTCGAGGCAGAGGTTCACATTTCATGCCTAGAACTAGATATATTCATAATCAGTATTTTTAACTGCAGAAATCAGAGTACATAGGATCAGAGGGCACTAATTGTATTGAGATAGTTGTCAAAGTATTATAATTAGTGATTCGCTAGTACATGAACATTTTTTTTTTAACATACTACATAATGATCTCGTAGCAGGTCTAACAACTATGGTAATATTGAAGATGTCATGAATGTGCATGGCATTTTGAGATACCTGCAGCGACTGTCACGTGAGTGAGTTCCAATGATGATAAATTCTAAAGTACTGCTAATAGGACTGTGGTTTTGCTCAGGTTCATAAATTGAAGGAAATGCTAAATGCTAAATTCAATAACCAGTGTGAGTTTGTTGAGAATAAAAATAAATTTCTTTCTCATTTCGAGTTCTTACTCTACAGGTTGTTCTAGACGAAGGGTCACAAACTTTTCCTGTAAAGAGCTACGTAATAAATACTTATGACTTTGTAGGGTATATAGTCCCAGATGCAGCTTCTCAACTCCGCCACGTGAAAGCAGCCACAGACAACACCTAAACCAATGATCAGGGCTGTGTACCAATAAAACTTCATTTAGATAAACAGACAGAGATCTGGACTTGCACCATGAGTCACTGTTTGCTGACTCCTTTTCTAGAGGAAATCTCTTCTTGCCAAGACTCACTCATCACCTTCAGTGACAAATGCTCACTTTGGGACTTAACTGCCCATACTGTCCTTGGTTATTGTTTGTGCAATATGCACAAACAATATGCATGCACGCGGCTTGTATGCACGCGGCTCTTTTATCTTTCGTGTTTGGGTGCTGCCTCCCACCCAAACATTACTTTTGTATTAAATTCAATTTAATGGGCATATGTCTCGATCTCTGGTTTCTTACAATGCAGAAAGATGATTAAAACATGCTCTCTGCCTTACAGAATCTCATACTAGTTGGGGAGACCAACACATAAATGGGTAACTTTCAATTAGTGTTATAATTGCTGCAATAGTTATGCATAAAATGTTACTGGGTCCATGTGGAAGACCAAAATTAATACCATATTTCTTCTTCAGGTGACTTCTCAGTGCTTTGCACTCAGTCCTTTATATAGATGAGTTTTTTCTTTTCATTATGTGATCTATCTGAAAATCACTGTCTATATCTAAGTAAACATTTTATTTGAAAAGGGCAGAGAGTTTAAAAATCCTAAGTGTTTAGATTATGGTCACGGAAGTTTAGTCACAGACAGTGATAACATATTACTTTGGACATACTTTGTTTCAAAAGAGTATGTATTTATTTTAGGCCTCTCTTTTAAATGAGGAGGGGTAAATATGACACTTAAAACTGGGAACATAGTCTTCTAATCTGGGGGAGTGAATTTTGTGCAAGGAGCGCATTTCCACAGCTGGCACATGCCGCCCTGAGTGAGATCCTGTTCATCAAGTTATTCAGGACTTCACTTTGAGCAGTGCTTTCCTGTTACCATCAGGGTCACTGTGCCCACTGGGTTTTCATCTGCTGCGTTTACTCCGATGGATGGTGTCCGCTTGGGTGTGAAGAGTTTACAGGCTGCACCTGAGCTCAGTAGGGTGGGCTAGTGTGATCACCTGGCGAAGTCTCTCGTGGGCAGTGGAGGATGGAGGGTGGATGCCCTCTCCCCATCTCACACCTGCGCTGCGGGAAGCCTGAGGACTGATTGTTTTTCTGTTGACTGAGAAAGTCTTTATCCACTGAGGTTTCAGGATGTACTGCTGGGTGGTGGGCTGCGAGGGTTTGTATGGTCAGGCCACTCGAGATGGCTGTTCTCTTGCTCTCTGTGCATCCCCTGCCGGACCAGTGCCTGCTTACCTACACCCTACTCACATGACTGACCTGCCCACTTACTTGTCCCAGGCCCCAGCTGGTGAATGTTCTTATCAAAGGGGCGTGAGGGGCGTGTCCCTCTACTAGTTTCCCTGGTAACCAATAAGCCCACCTGACGTCAATTCCCCTATAACTGGCAATCTCCTCCCCGCCAGTCCTGGGAGTGAAGACTGCTGCCACGTCCTGCCCCGCTGTCTGCCGTACATGGTTGGGTGTCGCTCCAGGACCTTGCTTCAGACTTGCAAGCTTCCCTTATCTGTTAAACCATTGATGTCTCTGTTGCTGACTCTGGGCTCGCTCTTTGGCTTTAAAGCTGGCCAAGCCCAGGGCTTGTAGGCCTGCTGGGTGCTGCCTAATAGGTTGCTGATTTCTTCCCTGCATTCTTTTTGTCCCAGGGTACGTGTGAGAGCTATCTTGGCTTCACAGCTATCCTAAGACCCCATTTATCATGAACTTGCAGTTGAATGAAAAGTGTTTTCGTCCAGTTGTTTGGATTAAAATCAAACTTGATGGCAAAACTCAGACTAGATGCTATTTTACTGAAAACATCAATATTGAGTTTATTTCAGCTTTGAGAGTTAGAATAAGAACTGTCATGGAGGACAGAATTGCTGATGATGTGTTACTGAACTTCATGGTAAAATATGGATTAAATTCTTTTGTAAGGTTATGAATATATAATTTCCATACATGTACATGTGACAAAGTACATCTGGAGTAGAAGCTTTATAGCTACTTACTTTGCCGTTGATTTCACAGTTAGCTTCACCAAGACAACTTCTCAGCCTCTGAATCCCTTCCCTCTCTAAAATTTTTTGCCTTCTCTGATTTTTTTGGTAATTTTTTTCCTGAAATTCAGTTATTCACGTTGTGATTTAATTATTTTATCTAGGAAAGTATGTCCAAATAAGTCATTCATCTCTGCCATAAGTAGGTACAATGATTGATTTGTTAACTCTTTGTATATCAATAAGATAAAGTGCATGTAAAATTCTTGGTTGTAATTAATTATAAATCAGCACCTCTTTTTTCCTCTTACTGTGTTAAAATGAGACATGGGTGATCAGCGTAAAACAATAACAGTCCAATCAGTTGTTGCTGTGTTGCTAAATTATCCATGAAGTAGGGGAAAGAAATATGATGTGATTTGTATTATTTGATTTTACTTCTCTGCATGTATTTGTGTGTAATTAATCCTGAGCTCTTAGATCTCAAGCTTTGAGGACGGCTTTGAGGAGCCAGAAAACAACTTTTTTCAGTGGGCGGGACAAAGTCAGCATTGACCTCAGATACTTAGAATGTCTTGTTTCTTAGGTTTGTAACTCAGGCTTGCTCCCACAGAGGCTGGGAAGTGATTTCCCACTGTAAAGATGAGTTCCATGAGACATGTTGTTCCAACCTTTGATTCAACATCATCAAGTAACTTGAACTGAAATGATCCTGTTACATAGATAATCTGCTTGAGAGAGATTGGGCAGGTATTTGTAACAGTTTCAGGATCTCGAGACTGCTTTATTTATAATAAGTGTATTTGTACTCCATATTCAATGATTATTCTACAAACTGCAGGTCTCTGTGCTACTTTGGGACGTTGTTTAAGGCGCTCTCTTGTGTGCAGAGGTATTATTTATTCATGAATTCATTTTAATCTCATCCCACTTTTTGGATTTAGTTAATGATTTGCAGAGCTTTAAGGGAAGAGGAAGGCAGAAAAATACATATTTAATGTATCTTCATGAATAACGAGGATCATGAGTTCTAGAGGCTGAAATGCCTTGGTTATTAGAACTCATCTTTCTGCTTGGGTTGCTGTGACCTCAAGAGTACAGCGGTTTTGTGGGACCAGGGTGAGAGGATGTGTAGCCTTACACTTGGTGCAGTGTCACCAAAGAGGGCTCTGGCAGCACAGGATGCTGAGCCCCCAACCCCTTCCTCAGCCCACGAGACTTTATGGCTTTCTTCAGCCTTGAGCCTACCCTTAGTGGCCTCACGAGGGCACATGTCACGTTTCTCTCAGCTCTTGGCCCTTTCCACCAATGAATTCAGGAATTTGGGTTCAAATCTCAGGTGTGCTCTTCACTTTTTCTTTTCTTCCGTTTTCCATGGAACATTTTTCTCTCTCTTTTCTTCTCCTAGCCCACTGCTTACAATTCATTCATTAAATAGAAAATTGAAAGAGAGGCTTTGAGAGTGGCACAAGAAATATAAACTAGCGGAGGAAAGGTCTCTGAGATTGAGTGGTCGTGAGTATTGGCGTCTCAAGATTTGTTTCTCTTGCTCCAGCCCATCCTTTCCCTATGTCCCCTTTTCATCCCCACTCTACACAGTTCAAGTAAGGCTGTCCGTCATAGTGATCAGAACAGACATGGCCACTTAACTAGCTCAATGGTGGTTTTAAAACTGATTGTGTGTCCCAAGCAAGACTAATGAGTGTCTTACTTTAGTTTGCTGGGTGGACCCCTAACAGAGAGTTTCTCTTCTTTTGCATGTTATTCTTATCCAAAGGAGAGTGTGTTGCAGTTTTGGCTTTGTGAGGGCAGCTTCTTGGCCTGAAAATTAGAAAGAGAATCAGAGCCTTGATAGTACCTCTGCAGCCTCTGGAACCAGCAATACCTGAAGCCTCATGCCTTAAACTTTCCAATTATTTAAGTCAGTAAATTCCTTTTTTTCTCCTCTTTATCCCCTTAGATTTATGTCCCTTTTAATCAAAAGCTACCCAAGTATTACACTAGGGAGAGGGGCACACAAAGTCACTGATTTAAAAAAACAACAAGCAGCTACTATTCCCAGCACAGGGCCCTAACCTGCAAATTGACAGGAGTCCACATACAGCTCTCTGGATGCTGTCTACTTGTCTTTTCTGTGACAGCCACCATTACCATCACCCCACCCTCCTTTGCCAGTTTCCTTTTAGCTGAAAAGATCAAAATTAATTCCAAGTTTGGCTAGGTCGTAAAAAAAGAAACTGTGAATCATCTGCTCTGTGTTTCTCCCTGCCATATAGAAATAAACATCTTTTTGATTATTCAGTTGTAGCAAAACTGAAGTTTTTCCATGTCATGTTGAAGTTGTTTCCACCAGATATCTTGTTGTAGTAAACTGATTGCCACAGAGGAGGTGACATCCCCCAAAGTGGGTAATGATGCAGTTTCTGTGTAACTGCTTAGCGCCGAAGGCTCACTTTTGTGTTCAGTTTGCT
Organism: Eschrichtius robustus; assembly: GCF_028021215.1. NCBI lineage: Eukaryota > Metazoa > Chordata > Mammalia > Artiodactyla > Eschrichtiidae > Eschrichtius > Eschrichtius robustus. Next base: position 28,049,571 of record NC_090835.1, on the reverse strand, counting down.
CAAGTGCCTCATGGCTCTATGAGCACAGAAGATGATTTTGGATAAATGCTTTTATTTAAATCCTATCTTTTTTTTTTTTTTTTTGTGGCCACACCTCGCGGCATGTGGGATCTCAGTTCCCCGACCAGGGATTGAACCCGTGCCCCTTGCAGTGGAAGCACAGAGTCTTAACCACTGGACTGCCAGGGAAGTCCCTAAATCCTATTTTTTTTCCCACGACTTTTTGCTGTTTTCTATACCCACCCCCATTTTACCTTTTTTTTAAAATCAATAAAATTTATGATGATTAATTGTTATGGACCTGTCTTTTTTTTTAAAAGAATGTGTTAGATTTACTAATATTTTTAAAATTCTCCTTTATTTTTCTATTGCCATCTGTTCATTTAAATTTTCTCAGATTGTTTACGGTTCCAGATTTCCCTCCATACATTTTCTGGCATTAGACTTTCCTTTTCTGACACAATAGGTCAGGCTTTCAAAAATCTAGCCCCTGTGTCACTTGACTTTCTCGGTAGTCAACACACTGCCTATGCCTTCCGAAGTCTTTCCTCTCTTAGGTCTTTGAGCAGATGTTTACTGTTTAAATATTTTGTTGTTTGGGTGTAAAGAAAATTGAAATGTAAGACGTCAGTGATAGCATGCTTTGCTTATACCCGAGCAGATTGCTGCCTGCAAGTTAAATATGCAAACGTCTTTAAAACATGGAGCGTTCCCCTTATGCATTTTAACCATAATCTACAGGTTGTATACTCTGAAAAATGAGTTAAATTCATCAGGTTATAATGAAGATTTTTGTTGCACCCAGAACATATCTAAAAACTGGTGTATTTATTCTCTGAATTGGTTTACAACAACAGGACCTTTCCTGGTGATGGACTCAGGCTTCACCTTAGGAATGGGAAAGGACTTTGGGTATGTTTTATACTCTATAATTTCTGGTTCATGTATTAGTGATGGTATTTGGTCATAATATGAATGGCTAAAATGAATGGGTAGTAAGTTATTGATGTTGTAAAATCAACTGGGAATGTGACATTGCCCTTGGTAGTAGTAATGGCTTGAGTAGTCTCAGTGACCAGCATTCATGGTACGTCTAATGCATGCCTGACACTGTGCCCAGGGTCTCATTCAGTCCTTCAACCAACTTCATGTATTGATCCTTATGATGGCCCCATTTTAGAGATGAGGGGACTAAGGCTGAAAATGGTTAACTAGCTTTCCTAGGTCATACAACTAATAAGTAGTGGAGCTGGGGTTTCAGCTTTGATGGTCTGAGTCCACTGTCCCTGAATTGCACTTCTTCGTGGTGTAGACCTTAAGAGCACAGGCTGTGAAGGTGAGGAGGACTTATAGTCACTAAATCTTAGTGTTTTCATCTGTAGAAAGTAGATGGGAATAGTATCTACCTTCCAAGTGTTGAGAGGTTAAATGACAAAGTACAGTTGCCTGGCTGGTAAGTGCTCAGTAAGTACCAACTGTTATCTTTATAATTAAGGCTATTGATTAGTGTTGTACTATAGAACTTTATATATACTGTGCCTTCCCCTGCCCCATGATGAAGAGCCCTCTGAATAGTAAAAGTTCATTATGGCTTTGAGTGTAATCGTATCTTTGGGGTAGATAATGCATCACTACCTCTGTTGTACATGATATATTAAATAATTGAACAGCAGTAGATTTTTCCTTAACTTTATTCAGATTTCATCCTTGGCCCGTTCCCCACTAGCCAAAATGAGGAGAAATTTGTAGCTCGGTCCCTCGAGGTGAAAGTGGGCATTAATGTTAGCAAATTCCCTTTAATAATGATCACATTAAATTTGATGACCAGAGGAGACATCCGTATAGCTTATAACTGAAAATAATGTCTCTGGGGGACAAGGGAGCGTTCCCAAATGTTAACCATTGAGCAAGATAAAAAGAGACTGGAGACCTGGGAGGCTGATGTTTGGTGTTATTAATCCGATGGTCCACATGCAGGTAGCCGGCTTTGGGTTTCCCGAACATCGGTGGTTCTTTAATCTTCGCTGCCGAAATAGAAACGAAGATTGTAGAAACCTGTCCTGGAGCAAAGATTATTGATACTTTTTCCTCTTACATGACTCAAAACAAAAGAGGACTGTGCTAAATAATGGCTCTGATTCTTGGGTTTATTGAAGAGGAATCATTAAATTCAGCAGCCGGGAGAGATGATAGCTGCCCACGTAAGAGCCTGAATGGGCAGAACGTGGTTCCTTGGGGCAAATGAAGCTGTGTAGTTGCTTAGAAAGGACCAACGCCTGCTGACCTCCGGGTGAGAGTGAATGTTTGGCAGGAGTCAGAGGGGAGTGTGGAAGTGGCATCTTCATGCTTCTTGATCACATCTGGAGACTCCTGTGTGCATGGTTCGCCTGCTTGCTTCTTTTCATGGCTGAATTCTCTCTCTCCAGATCTCAAGGTAAATGTAGACTCTTAAGTGTAGCCCCTCCAGAGCACTCTTACCTTTGTATGTCACCTTATTTGTGTTGTTGCTATTACCTTGTTTATTGTTTTTGTCTCTCTTACTAGACACCAAGGTGAGGACTTTATTTCTCCACTGTCGACTCAGGGTCAATACAGGGCCTGCTGGCACGTACTAGGCACTCAAAGCGCTTTCGAGAACGAACATCAGTGATTCGTTTACTCTGTACGTTTTTATGGATCATTGTTTTCTTCCAGGTGAAGGGTTAGTTTTTGGACCCAACTTTATATACATGGAAGATATCAAGGTGAAGGGCTATAGGAAAAGGTAGAAAGCAAGTCCCTGTTCTGTCAGGTTATTAAAGGCCGGGGATCATGTGCACGTTCATGTGACTCCCAGGGGCTAAGATGTCCATCGTCCACTCTGAGCCTGGTTTCCATTTCGTCCCTGAAATGCAGAGATGGTACTTACTGTGTTGCAGTCTTCCCCTGAGGACTAAATGATGTAGTGGATTTCATTGATGCTGAGTTCTTTTTTCTTCACATTGTAATATCTCTGAAATACGGATATAATTTCCATTTAGTAGTGTTTGAAAACTGTTGTCTGGGGCTTTTTTTTTTAACATTTGAACATCACTGAAATTGGGTTGAGTCTACTTACAATTTAATGGTGTCTTCAACTTCATGAACTAAGATACTTATGGGAGGCATATCGGTGTTAGATCCATAAATGTCTGTTTCCTTATCTTTGTCCTCAGTAACAAAGGAGAAGAGAATGTTGGTACACATATCACTATGAGAAAGAAAGGCACCTTCCTGTGGAAGGAGAAGCATAGGCCTGGGAACTGGGAGGCTGGTTCCTTTCTGGGGTGAGCTTTAACTAATAATCATTTCCCCTCCCTCTGCCTTCCTTTGTCAATCAAGGTTCCAGTTTTTTGGATTGGCCAAGAGGTTCCCTCTGTAGCACCACTGATTGCCAGTGGCTCATTGGAGCTCTGTGTTCAGAGTTGTGAAGCCAAGCCCCGGGTGTCTAGGCAGATTCAGAATCGTTCAGTGCTGACTGCTGTGAGCCTGATGTGGAGAAGGGCTATTAAGAGTGGCCTCTATTTCCATTTCTGGGTTCCCTAATCTTCAGCTCTAATTTTTAATGTCACAGAGGGAGAAAGAAGATGAGCGGGGGGTGGGGGAGAGGAGAAAGGAGGGAAGGAAGGAAGGTAAAAGGAAGGAAGGAGGAAGAGAAGAGAAAGAAAAAAGAAAAAAACAGGATCTATGGAATTTTCCCAGCATAAAGTAAAAGAAGTTAGGGATTTTGAGACTGTCTGCCGAATCCAAACCTACAGTAATTTGGTTGGGACATTATGGTCACACACTTTTTTTCTTCCTTCTTAAAATATTTGTCTGCATTTTAACACAGATAATCACATGAATAATTTCTTATAGGAATAAACTTTTTCCACAAAGACTCACCCTGCCCAGCATAGTACCGGGCTTCTTAAGGGTTTACTGGCTGTGATGTGGGAAAGAAATATTTGAGATGATTGTGGAAAGTAATGGACACAACTGGAAATGTAAATTCTAACTCAACATTCTAGACCCCCTTCTCTCCCATGTAAGTTCCCACCAAAATACTGTATGTGACAGTAAAGGACAACTAGTTAATTTTTTTGGTAGTTAAGAAAGGTTCATTAGGCGTTGAAAACAGTGTCAGGCATGAAATTACTTTATCAGTGTAGTGCTGGTTGAAATCATTTGCAACTTACTGCACTTCCTCTGAGGCTTGTGTACAAAACCTGGCCCAGATGGGAGTAAAAAATCTTCAGTCACTTTGCGTTTTAAAAAGCCTATTCTTGAGACTTCCCTGGTGGTCCAGTGGTTAAGGCTCCATGCGCCCAGTGCAGGGGGCCCGGGTTCGAGCCCTGGTCGAGCATGCCACCCCCCAAATATATATACAGACATATATACGTGTATATATATAAAGCCTGTTTTTGACTACCCTCCTAAGGCACTCAAAGTGGTGTTGTTGCTTTAAATTTTTTTAATCTTTTTAGTTTTACCTTTGTATTGGAAGGGGCCCTTAAGGAATGTTTTTTGTTTTCATTTGTAAATGTTTTCAGTTTATATTTAGCTCAAAAATAGCCAGTCTGATAACTCAAGAATGGGATCCAAGGACTTGACTAGTGAGTTAAATAACCTGCTTTTATGGATGAGCTACAACTAGAGCATAAAGTAGTCAGTGGAACAATCTGGAAGCATCATGGGCCTTCGGGTGCATGTTGACAGGGCAGTGCTGTGTAGTCAGGTCTGCCTCTGTTCCTGAGCGCAGTTCCCATCAGTGCTAGAGCTGGAAACTTGCAGGGTTTCTTGATCTTTTATACTTCCCCTCCAACTATAGGGACGTGAACATTTTTTAAATATAAACATTTTATTTTAAATAGTTTTAGGTTTATGGAAACATTGAGAAGATCTCCAGTTTTTGCTGTTATGGACCTCTTTATATTAGTTTGGTACATTTGTCGTAACTAATGAGCCAGAGTTGATCCATTGTTATTAAACTGCCTTGCTTACTCAGATCCTTACTTTTAACCTAATGTCCTTTCCTGTTTAGGATCCCATCCAGGATACTGCATTACATTTAGTTGTCGTGTCTCCCAAGCTTCCTCTGGGTTGTGACAGTTTCTCAGACTTTCCTTGTTTCTGATGATCTTGACAGTTTTGAGGAATACTTGTCAAGTACTTCGTAGAATGTCCTTAAATTTGGGTTTGTCTGGTGTTTTTTCTCATGATTGGATTGGGGTTGCAGGTTTTTGGGTAGAAGATCACAGAAGTACCATGTTCATTACATCATATCAAGGGTACATGCTATCAACACGGTTTATGACTGTTGATGTTGATCTTGGTCACCTGGCAGTGTTCGTTAAATTTCTTCACTGTAATTTTATCCCCGCGACCCCCTACACACACACTATCCTCTTTGGAGGGAATCAGTCATTAAGGAGTAGGGAGTTATGCTCTATCCTCTTGAAAGCACCATCCCCCCACCCCAAACAGTAAGTGTATTGATTAATAAGGAATTAAATTCTTAATTTGAGAGGTAGAATGCTTCTTAATTTGGGAGGTGGTATCCTATCACAGTTAAGAGTGAAGATGATGAAGCCACACCAGTGGGGTGTGAAGTCTAACTCTACTCCTTCCTGGCCTTGTAATAGGGGCTCATAACGGGAATATAGCGAACATGAAATGAAATAATCTATGGTTCAGTGCTTAACCCAGGACCTGGCAAATTCTTAATATATATTGCTTAGTAAATATTGTTGTGATTATATAAACAAACTAGTTTCCACATGTGTGGTCTTAAATTGATCCGATGTGTTTTTTCCATAGAGCCGGTTTTGTACAAGGTGGTAGGGTTTACAGGTGAGTGAAGACAGGTGACAGATTCCTGCAGCCCCAATTTCAAAAATAAGAACAATCAAAAAAGAAACTATGGTTTAAAAATATCCTGAGCTGTGGTAGAGGATAGAGTTTTTATGAGAAGGGGAGTACGTGTAGAGACTTACTTACGTAGATTCTCAGGGATGCATCTCGGTGTCCTTGCTGCTTAAGAGGTTGTGCATTCATTCATTCATTCATTCATTCATTTTTGGCTGCATTGGGTCTTCGTTGCTGTGCGCAGGCTTTCTCTAGTTGCGGGGAGCGGGGGCTACTCTTCGTTGCAGTGTGCAGACTTCTCATTGTGGTGGCTTCTCTCGTTGCCGAGTGTGGGCTCTAGGTGCGGGCTTCAGTAGTTGTGGCTCGCGGGCTCAGTAGTCGTGGCTCGCGGGATCTAGAGCGCAGGCTCAGTAGTTGTGGTGCACGGGATTAGTTGCTCCACGGCATGTGGGGTCGTCCCGGACCAGGGCTCGAACCCCATGACCCCTGCATTGGCAGGCGGATTCTTAACCACTGCACCACCAGGGAAGCCCAGGTTGTGCGTTCTTGGTGATGTTGCCTCCGAAGTCTAAGAGTTCCCTGTGAGGATGTCCCGGCTCTTCCTCCCATCTCTCAGGATTGGTGTTTCAAGCTGAAGGAAGAACGTAAAGTTTCCCTGAGGTGATAGGAGTGGAGCGAGGACAGTGACCTGTGGTGTGGACATAACTGTGTGCAGCTCCTTTATGGAAGAAGAAAGGTCAGAAGGAAGCCGAAATGTGTTCAAAGCAATGTTTGTGATGTTCCTGGGGGGAGCCCCTACCCCAGCACTGCTGGTTTCAGCGTCCCTCTGGGAAGTGACTTCCTGGCGAGGTAAAAAGTGTGTGACCAGCTGCTCCTACAAACAGATGCATTGTCAGCTCAGGGAAGTGCCTGTGAGGTGGGAAATGGCTCCTGACTGCTTAATTTAGCTTCAAAAGCATGTGTATTTTCATGATACTCCCCAGTGGTCTGTACTTGGAGGGTACACGGATGTGTGTGAGTGTGTACACACCCATGTACCCTCCAGATAAAGACCACTGGGGAAGAGGGGGAGGAAGAAGGCGGCATTGGTTACAGGAATCACCCATGACAGGTGCAAGCAACAGAGACTCAACCCAAGTTGCTTTCAGCAGTAAAGGGAAAGAATAAACTTTGTGTTGTCCTCAGTTTTGGTTGGTTCCAGTAGCCCAAGAGTGTGGTGAGGGACGATGCTTATTTCTGTCTCTGGGCTCTGCCACCAACAGTGTCCGCATTATCCTAAAATCAGCTCCCCATCATAATGGCAGCGTTGCTGCCCACAGAAGCTGCTTATCTTAGGCTAACTTGAAGTCCATCTGCAACTGGGAAAGCCGGGTGTAACCTTTAAAAATATTTTCTAAACTGTGGAAGTGATCAGTAACACGCAGAAGTAGAGAGAGTAGTGTCATAAGCCCCCGTGTACTCATTACACACCTTGGGTGGAGAAATTTTTAATCATTAGGCCATGATTTGGATGGGGAAGACCCAGACTAAATCCAGGATTGTCACCCAGAGGTGCTGAAATAGATCTTGGGAAGCTGCAGAGAGAAGCTGAAGCCCACCACAGATACCATGGACACTGAGGGAGGCCAGGCCTGTTAGATGTGTCAGGCAGGGTTAGTTTAATAGTAATACATTGTGCTACACAGGAAATGGTCCCAGCTGTTCTCTTCCTTGTTCATGTCTGCATTTTGGAGAAAGTTGACCATATTTTCATTGTAGGCCTGGCTTCCTTTATCAGTAGGATAACTGTATACATTCTGGTGGAAACCCGTTAATCCAGATTTAATTATTAATTATGCCTCCTTTCATTCTCAGAATTGATTTGGTTTGGATGATAAATTGTATGAGTTAACTAAGTTAGCCCCTGATAGAAACTCCCATTATCTGATTCCATGACTGTCTGGCTTCTTGGAGTGCCGCTTCCTAGGACACCAGTTTTACAGCAGGAGGGCTAAATGCACATGGTCATGGCATGAAGAAGGCCAATTTGGACTTCCCTGGTGGTGCAGTGTTAAGAATCCACCTGCCAGTGCAGGGGGCGTGGGTTCAAGCCCTGGTCTGGGAAGATCCCACATGCCGCGGAGCAACTAATCCCGTGCGCCACAACTACTGAGCCTGCGCTCTAGAGCCCGCAAACCACAACTACTGAAGCCCACGTGCCACAACTACTGAAGCCCGCGTGCCTAGAGCCCGTGCTCCGCAACAAGAGAAGCCACTGCAATGAGAAGCCCGCACACCGCAACGAAGAGTAGCCCCCGCTCGCCGCAACTAGAGAAAGCCCGCACGCAGCAACAAAGACCCAACACAGCCAAAAATAAATGAATAAATAAATTAAAAAAAAAAAAAGGACAGTTAAACTTGGCAAGTGTTGGGGGGACTGGGGGACCTGGGACAGCCAGGCCCAGTCTGAAGGTATTCAAGTTCAGATTTGCTTGGGACCCATGCTGGATACAAAAACATACCTGCAGGCTAAATTCATATCATGGGCCCCTGGTGTATTCATCTTCCTCTTTATAGGGAACTGTTAATGATCTAGAAGAAGGCAGACTGGGGCTCACAGGCCAAATTCATCTGTCTGTTTTGTAAATAAAATGTTATTGGAACACAGCCGCAGCCATCTGTTTATATATTGTCCCTGCTGCTTTGGCATCATAGACAGAGACAGAGCCTAAAATATTTACAGTCAGGCCCTTCCAGAAAGTTTGCTGACTCCCGTTCTCGAACAGTGCTGTCCATTAGAAATTTCACGTGAGCCATAAATATGTGTCACATAAATGATTTAAATTTTTCTAGTGGCCGCATTAGAAGAGTAAAAAAAAAAAAAGGTGAAATTAAATGTAGTAGTATATTTTATTCAACCCAGTATCTCCAAAATATTATCATTTCAACATGTAATCGATCCAGAAATTATCAGCGAGATGTGTTACCTTCTCTTTTTCCTTCTAAGTCTTGGAAATCCAGTGTGTATCACGCACTGTAATGATGTCTCACTTTGGACTAAGCCACATTTCAAACGCCTAATTGGCCACAGGTGGCTAATAGCCACCATATTGGACGATGTGGTTCTAGAAGTTATGCCCGAAGCCTTTCTCAGAGCCTGTGGCAACACACAGTACCTTTTCGACTTACGTTCATATTTTATTGCACAGCTGATGAGATTTTTTTTTCCTGAAAGGCTTTTTCTCATTGCTTCCTGAATGTTGCTTTTTTTTTTTTTTTTTTTTTAACCAAGAACACAGTGTTGGAATGTGAACATCCTGTGGTCGGCTAGGCTCTTTCACTGGGTGACATGCAGCCTAGGACTAGCTTCCTGGTGCTCGGAAATCATTTCTTCCTCAAGAAGTTTAAAAATGTCTATTTGTCCTGATCTTCTGGGTCTGTTAGAATAATCACCAAGCATTTGGGAAGTTAAAAGTAGCAACTCCAGGGTCTTTTGTACTTCCTCTAGGACATAGCTGTCAGGTATGAAAAATCTACCATGGCTGGATCCATTTGTTGTATTAATCACCACCTTTCCCTTGGAGTTGATTTATGGTTCAGTGGGAAATTCTGGAAAATGCATCGTGCAAACAAAACCATGTTCATTCATGGAGAAAGATTGGAATGCAGGTTTGAAGAAAAAGAACAGTGTCCAAGGCCCCTGGGTAAAAGCGTTAGGTCACTTAACTTCCCATGAGCTTTCTGTAAGTACCTTCAACCTGCCGTCCTGTGTATTGGTCTTCTAGCATCTTACACACGAGAGAAGGGGAGTAGTGTTAATTATTCCTGGCCAACTCACTATAAAAATTATTTTTGGATGAATCCCAGTTTGCCATTGTCATTTGAGGTTTGATACATAAAGACCCACTGCCCAGACCACCTTTCTTGTTAGAAGGATGCTGACTTTATGGGGCAATCTGGGGTTAATGGTTAGAACTAAATTAAGCATCCTCTTCACTGGGCTGTGAGCTCTGTCACCTGAATAACCCAATTTCTTCGGCAAGGAGGGTAATCTCAGGTCTTAGCCAGACTTGGTTTGCTTCTGTATCTCCCAAAGGGTACTGCAACCTTCTTTATCCCAATGGTACCATGTGATAGATTGCTTTCGGCAACCTCTTCTGCCAAGGGGTTAAAATAAATCTGTCTCATCAGTGCCTTTTTGTTTAAGGGTAGTTTAAAAGTGCTGATGGTTAGCTTTACTTCCTTGTGTGCTCATTCTTTATTTTTACTGCAGGAGTTACTGACTTTATTTTTTTCTCTCTCTCAAAAAAAAAATTCTTCATTGGTACATCAAAAAGATGAAAAGATGTTGAAAATGTACTTGGACTTTTCTGTTTCTTTGTGGCTTCCCTCTCCCCAACTTTTAAAAATAGGTCTCCTAGCATCAGACATTTGCCAAAGCAGCAGTTTTAAAGCCTAGGGTTTCCCCCTTTCCTGGCGTATAAAGGCTACCTACCTCTCCTCCCTGCTTTGCTGACATAGGCGTTTTCCCCTTTTGGGTTTTAGTTTTATATGAGCACGTTATGAAAGGTTTGCCAGATCCTTTGGGATAAAGATAGGTGTGTTGGTGATTTTGGCACCCGGCTTCTTTGGTGATGGGGGGCACAGGCCCTGGAAATCCACAGAGACTGGATGGACCTGCAAATACTCCTCCTGAACAATGTCAGGAGTGGCCTTAGTAATTTTAAAAGGGACTATCTCTTTTGCTCTAAAGCCTTGGTTCTCAACTGGGGGCAATTTTCTTTTCAGGATGACATTTGGCAATGTCTGGAGACATTTCTGGTTCTTACAACAGGTCTGGAGCTACCAACATCTAATGGCTAGAGGCCAGGGACGCTGTGCATCCACGATATACAGAACAGCCTCCCAGAACAAAGAGGTATCTGGCTCGAATTGTTCATGGTGTTGAGGTTGAGAAGCCCTGCTATACGGGATGTTTTCTAGGATCGGGCTATGGCCTGTGTGTTTCTTTCTCCTCTGTTTTTCTTTTTCTTATAAAGTATGCCAACAAGCGAAAAGCCACCAAGTATATTCATAATAAATTGCCTCGTAAAGAAAATCCCAGGTCTACTCTTCCTACAAAAAGGAGAGGAAAAAAAAAAATCAAAGTGGCCCCATGGTACGAGTTAACCACTGATGATATTTTCCTCTGAGGACGGTTTTCTGGGTTAGGGTTTTCTGGGCTCTGTTAATACAGAGCCCAGAAGGTCATGAAGTCTCAGTTAAAGGGTGTCACAGATTCAGTCCCCAGATGGGCCACTCTGCTAGGAGGTATGAAGGTACAAACTGCAGTTAAACCTCATGGTGTATTTACTTTGTGTTGGGAAGAAAATAAAACAGTGCTCTTCAGTCATTCTTACCAGAGGAAAACTCATATATTTCATTTTAATGTGTTCTTTCTTGTGAAGGGTAGGTGTTGGATAGTAAAAAGGGGGGAAATGAATTTACAAATGTTACTCTTTGCAAAGTATGACATGACCTTTTGTTTTTACCTTGTGGACTGGGTTTTCTATTAAGCTGTCGATCATATTCTCTCTCTGCCATTTCAGAAGAAACCACAGACCATTTTGCAGATTTTGGTACATGGTGAGAAAATTTGGTGGGATGATTGCTCATGTTCTGGGATGGGCCTCTGGACCTGCTTTCTTTTGAATGGACAAGTATCAAATGTATACTAAATATAATGTTGTGTGCCCAGGTCTCTAGTAGAGCTTGCATACCATTTTTAGCCTGAGTTCATGAGACAGGAACAACTTAAATGATACTTCGGCATTACCATTTTGGTCTTTCAGAATGGAGGGAGAGAGAGAGAAAATCCAATTATAGCAAGCACACTTGATTGAATAATCTTAGAGTGGACTTTGTGGGCAATAATGGTGTTGGCAAGAAACAAAGTTGGGTTTCTAAAGTTAGTGAACGTGTCCACCTGTCAGCACAAGTGCATGTGGGCAATATCTCTCTAGAATAATTCAAAGGCTGTTTGCATTGGATGGGTTAAAGACTTTGTTACACCATCCTCCTCACCCATGTTCTAAATACATAGGCCCTCTCTGCTCTGTGACTCTTTTTAGATGCAATGAGTGGAAAATTGAATTTAATGATTGAGTCCCTTTGATTTCTGAGTCGTGGAAATTCTTGTGATTTTTGTGCTTCTGGATTTACAGTGCATCTTAATGAATATCATTTTTTTTCTTAAATGATCTTAAAAATATGATTGAGTAGTTAGTGGCTAGTGCTGGTTACGTTCATGGCCTAACGAAGGAAAAGGAGGTGACAAAATAGTTTCCCATAAGCCCTGGTTGAATCAGAGAGTGGTAATTATTCTTTAAATATTAAAACAGAGTTTTACCTATTAGAAGCCTCATAAAACCACCATCCACCGTCTATCTGATTTTGCTGTTGATGTAATTTTAGGAAATCAAATGAACCGAGATGGAAATTAGGTTTCATCCTCGGTGGCTTGTGTACCCCTCTAAGTTCTATTAGATTTAAGAGGAGTTTTGCAGGTGGAAACACAGCAGGACCACAGCTTTTATCACTTCAGAGAGCAGGCCCTTCATAAAGAGAGACTACAAAATCATCCCTTTTATCTTGCATTTAAAAATTCTTCTTTTTCTTCCCCCACGTTATTTATCACATGCTTGGAGAGGACAATTCAAGATATTGTATTTTGAAAAAGAAAAAGAGAAGCCATTCAAATTCCTATTAAAATGAATTGCATGAGCTGTACATCACTTTCTAATTTCTGAGACTACTTGTAAATCATACGGAGAGAGGGCATTCTACCATTGGTCAGGGGGAAAATGGGAAATTTAATAGTTTGTCAAAGATTAATAAGAAAGGATTACTTCTTGGAGAGACCGTGACTTGGTAAGCAAGTTCATTTTGAAGTTCATCAAGCTTATAAGCAGATGGAGAGTTTAATTAAAGTTACTTGTCATTACTCAAGTTTGCTTCTGCTCAGTCCCTGGGACAGAAGTATATCTTATGCCAGTGACATTGTCAAAACTTAGATTTGACCTCTAGAGCTGTGCGTTTTTCTCTCTTTCTATTCTATTCTATTCTCCTCCCTTTCTATTCTTCTTTCCATCATTTAGGAGCTGGTGAATATCTCTCAATTGGGGTCAGTTCCATGTCACAGATCTTGAGCAGTATAAGTCCTAGCGGTTAACTCTATTGTATTATTTTATGTTTTAATTTATTTTTAGCTGATACTGATTCAGACTGAAATAGTCTAAGACTGCCAGGAAATAACTAGTGTATGTGTGTGAACACACACACATACACACACACACGTGAATACTATATTCATAACAGAACCAAATGTGTGTGTACATATATATTTATATGTATATATTTGAAGGTTATTGGGATGATATTTACTCTTTCAAACTCTGAACTTCATATTGAGACTGTCTATACCATTCTTATAAGCAAAGCCCTGTCTTTCCCTCTTGTTCCTGCAAGAGGCTCAGGGAATGACTTTCTCTGGGAGGCCGCAGTTTTGTTCTTGTGTCGAGCCAGGAGCACTCTGACATATGGTTCAACAAAGGCGCACAGGCTCAGGCATCCAGCACTTGTGGTGCTTCTGTTAACGCCTGTTTATCAGATTATTGAAATGCAAGCTGCTTTCCTCAGAATGTGCTTCCTACTCCTGGAGTTTATGTAATCCTACCCAGGCACCGACCTGATATCCTGATAACAGTCAACTCTCAACAGGCACTACCAAAACTCATAGAATGGATTCTTTAGGATCAGGGCTTTTGTGTGGATGTAACCAAATATTTAGGAGACAATAATCCCTGTCTGGAGCTTTTCTAAATTGTAGTTGCTGGAGACTAAAGCCACAAACGATGAGAGAATCCACTGATTTTTTTTTTTTTTTACTCACAGTTATTTTTATTTTTAATTTATTCATTTTTTATTTTTGGCTGCATTGGGTCTTCCTTGCTGAGTGCGGGCTTTCTCTAGTTGCAGCGAGCAGGGGCTACTCTTCATTGTGGTGCGCGGGCTTCTCATTGTGGTGGCTTCTCTTGTTGCGGAGCACGGGCTCTAGAGCGCAGGCTCGGTAGTTGTGGCGCACGGGCTTAGTTGCTCCGCGGCATGTAGGATCTTCCCGGACCAGGGCTCAAACCCGTGTCCCCTGTGTTGGCAGGTGGATTCTTAACCACTGCGCCACCAGGGAAGCCCTGAACAGTTATTTTTACACTGGTAAGTTATAGAAGTGTTAGCAGTTGAGGTGTGGAATGGACTAGAATCTAGGGGTTCTCGAGTCTTGCAGCTTATCAGAAAACCCTGGGGACCTTTGTAAGTGGCACTCATATCCTTATTTCATAACTGTGAAATTCTATTTTTTTAAGCACCCCAGAAAATTCTTATGCAGGTGGTCCTTTGGTTTGGTTTGGGAACCCCTAAAATCAGTTATCAACCTCATCATAACCTTCACAGGCAGGAATCGATTTCTTTGAATGTAAGTCATTTAAATTCCATAATGTGATACTGGATCTTAAAGCAGATTTAATTATGTAAGACAGACCGTCTTTTTTCACGAGAGACACAAAGATTTCAAGTGAGGCCTAAAATGTTTGGAACGTACAGTACATTGGGCATAGATTCATTGGCCTAGATAATATTGAATTAAACTCCTCCCTTTCCTGCCCTCCCACACAGAAATTGGCCAGGGTACCCCAGTGAAGGTTATTCTCAAAACCAAGCCTGTTGTTCAAATCTGGCAGTGGAAAAGGCTTTTAAACTTGGGTCCACTCCTAATGGAGCCTTTTGAGCCAAGTGCTTTAGAGTTAGATCTTTTGTATCTTAGTTAATGAAAACTGAGGTGTAATATAACATTAAAATTAAAAAAAAATATTTCTTTTGGGACCTCTTGGATTTGAATCTGTTTTTATTTTTATTCTATTAGGTGTGTGACCTTAGGCAGTATCTCAACCTTACCACACCTTATTTCCTACCCTATAAAATCAGGGTGCAATAGAATTCACAAAGGTATCACGGGAATAAATTAAAATGTGTAAAGTGTTAACTCACTGTCTTCCGCATAGGAAAGACTCAATAACTGTTGTCTCTTATTATTATCCTGGGGAGCGGGAAAATTACCAAATGAATGAGCAGCTGATCTTACCTTAGTCGAGAGCTTGGGGCCTCAAATTTGGTGTAAGGTATAATTAAATTACCATAGTACAAGTAAGAAGGGCTGAAGGCCATAAGGGAGAAGAGAAAACTGATTGCACTTTTTATCAGAGAAGAATGCAATTGCTTATGGTTTTTGCAGCATCTTGAGAGGAAGTGACTTTCTTTTTTTTTTAAATTAATTAATTAATTTATTTATTTTTGGCTGTGTTGGGTCTTCGTTTCAGTGCGAGGGCCTTCTCTAGTTGCGGCAAGCAGGGGCCACTCTTCATCGCGGTGCGTGGGCCTCTCACTGTCGTGGCCTCTCTTGTTGTGGAACACAGGCTCCAGACGCGCAGGCTCAGTAGTTGTGGCTCACAGGCCTAGTTGCTCCGCGGCATGTGGGATCTTCCCAGACCAGGGCTCGAACCCGTGTCCCCTGCATTGGCAGGCGGATTCACAACCACTGCACCACCAGGGAAACCCGAGGAAGTGACTTTCACCTTAGTGAAGTGGCTTTTTGAGCTGAGCCCAGAGGGTGTGGCCTAAAGGAGTGAGATCATTAGAAAGACAAACTGGCAGAGGAAATGATATGGTGTATTAGTGTCTGACACACAGAAGCTACCCAGGAAACAATGGTTGAGAAGCATGGGGCTTTATGGAGAGAAACTTGCATTGAGTTCTGGTCCTCCTATGGTCTGTATAATGGGTGTGATAACACTGACCATCTAGAGTTGTATGGAGTAAGTGAATACTGTATATAACATGTTTAGCAGGCTGTTTGGTGCATTGCAACCTCTCAGTACCAGTGGTTAATCATATAATTATTCCCTATTGATGTGAAGGGAAATAGGAAGACATCAGCTGGCGAGATTAATGTGCACCAGATAATGAAGGCATTTTAATACTGAGCTAAGGAGTTTAGGTTTTGTTCACTTGACAGTTGGGAACCAGAGAAGCGTTTTGATCAGGTGCACAGACGTTGATGCTCTGTCCTCTCATGATTTCAGTAAAATGCCTGGGGGAATCGCAGAAAAAGAACAGTTTCTCTCCACAGCCCTCTTTCTGTCAGGGAGTCAGACCTTCTCCAGAAGCCCCATTGAACGTTTCACCTTGGGTCCCTTTGCTCGAGGTTGGCTCCCCTGCCCATCCCATAGTTGGAAGACAGGCTCCTGGAATGTGGCCAGGCAGCCAGCGATATCTGCTACTAATAGCTGACGGCATGTTGGAGCCCAAAAGTGTGCTCAGTAGGAGACACAGGAGGAAAGAAGAAAATACCAGTGATAGAAGAAAGCAAGGGGCAGAGGTTTGTGTGGAAAGCTGGTAAATTCAGTTCTAGACCCAAAGTGAATTCAAGTGAAAGTAGGATATCCAGGAAGAAGTGATGCACAGGCAGGAGAAATGTGGGATTTGAGCGCACAGCTGCAAGTATTAATCTGGGAATCATTCACTTGGAAGGTTACAAAGAAATACCAAGATTCCCAAATAAGGAGAGATTAGAGAGGGATGGACAAAAACCAAAAAATAAGCCTAAAGGAGTGATTTCTTTTTAGGGGGCCTGTCACAGGCAGTGACAGTGCTAAAGGGATACTTTATTTAACATTTGTGAAAACAAAAACCCACCCCCTTCAGTATTCTTCATTAGTCCCCATCTCCTCTGAGACATCTGACCTCAGTAAAAACAGCGATGTGCTTGTTGTACAATCCCTGATGGAAGACAAGTTCCCAGGTCTGGCTGCCCACCTCCACACTCACCTATTCTGGACAGATTTCTCCTCTCGGTACCATCTGTATAGAAGTTCATTTGTTACCCGTGTGGCCCCTTGACTGGCAAGTGATAGACCCACTTAAACTAATAAGAATGAGTCGGCATTTATTATAAGGTATTATAGGAAATTCAAGGACAAATAGGCAAATCTAGTCCCCAAGAAGGACTATAAAGAGGCAGTTGAAATTCCTTTTGTGGGCCTTTACTTTAGGGTTCTATCATCAAGGCAATACCAGAGAGAGAGAACGAGTATCTGAATGGTCACCTGCCAGCCAATGAATGGATCTCTTCTGCATCCCATTCACCTGCCAGCCAATGAATGGGTCTCTCCTGCAGCCCACGTCCTCTTAGCCTGTTTCCACCTACCTGTGGTGGGGAATGAGAGGCTGTCAGCAGGAGGGCAAGCTCAGATGAATTGGGCAGATCTCAGTATTGTGTGTGGGTAGATCTGATTGTCGTGCAGACTTGTTACTCTCTCCCTGTAATTGCCCTGCAGTCTCTTGGTCGAGTGACTCTGCTGTGCCTCCAGGTAGGTGGACACTTTGCTGTCCCCTTGACTTTGAGCTGGGCTCTGTGATTCTCCATGGCCAATGGAATGTACTGGAAGCACATGGGTAGAGGGTGTCAGTGTCCTTGCATGGTATTGCTTGGCCTCTCTGCCCTGCCACCTGCCTTGAGTAGACCATGACCCAGGCCCCCATGTTGCTGCTGGTCCCAGAATGAGAGACGTGGGGAGCATCCTGGCCCCGACCTGCAGCTTTACGCATCATGGTGTTCATGATGTCACCCAGTGCACCTGAACCCCAATGAGCAAGAAAGAAGCCTTACTGTTGCCGTCACCACAGTTCTTTGCCTTTGTGAGGGTCACACAATATTATTGTTGCAGAAATCTGACCTCTACAACAGCCAAGTTGGCTAATAAAGTATCTGTTTTTCGTCCAGAAAACTGAGGAGCCAGAGTGGTCAGCAATGTGGGAAAAGGAATCCATCTCTTCTAGGGTCACAGGACCCGCCCTCTGTTTGACGGAAGCTGAATTCCAGTGAGGCGCCTGATTCAATCATGCCCGTATTCAGTATTGCAAAATGATCTGCTTTTTCACAAAACACAACTTTAGCTTTCATAGTCTCGTTAACAAAGGCTGTATATGTTATTAGACTTAATTTAAAGGTATAATCGGCTGTGTCAGTCAGATAAGGAAAAAATAGTACCATGGACCTTTTCCAAATTCCCTCAGGCTTAAAATATAAAAACTCCCCGGAGTGCTGACAGCACACCTTGCCTGTTATTACAGCTTGGGTTTTGTTTTGTTCCTCTGCCAGAACCAGAATATCATTAGGTTATAAATCAGATCTAACGGGTTAGATTATTGTTCATCTTGAGCTCTGCGCTTTCTGTCCATTAGTTGTGGCATAACAGAAGTAATTTAATTTATTATTAGGCCCGTCTTCAAAAGAAGCTTTTATTTCAAAATGTGCTCAAGGACATAGTGGGGAGAATCATGAGTCTTTCCTCAGTGTCTCAGGAGGTAGAATTGCTAGGATATAACAGGTTTTGAAATGCTTGTGGTTTTGCAGGGTGAAGGGATGCTTGTACCCTGATACAGCACATTCTTGCTGCAAAGAACAGGTTTCCCGGCGACTTCTTTTTGGTAGCTTTAGTTGTTTTTTTTTGTGTGTGTGTGTGTCATAACCATGATATTAAATTTACTGTCTTTGAGGTAATTGAGCGGCAGTACTGCCATTCACTCATTCGTTCGCTTTGTCAATCCATCTGTCAGCCATTCAACAAATATTTCTTCTTCGCCTTCATTTCAGGGCAAGATCAATTTTCTTTTGATACATAATAATCTTTCATACAAGGTTGAAGATTATTCAAAATGTATATTTTACAATACAGTAAAAACTCACCAGTATAAACTCAGATTTGTTACTAGTTTTCCTAAGTTTCCATATAATGCCTCGATGAGTTGCTTTCTACAGTAGAGGTTGAGGATTGTTATAAACATATGTGTACATCTTTGCTCACTTAACTTAAACTCAGATTCATCATTAAAGTTCCTAGGTTTTCAGGGAGCTCCTCAATTAGCTGCTTTCCACAGTAGAGGTTCTTAAGGGCAACAACATCACCTAGATGGCTCAGGGTCTCTAAAGAAGTTCTGTGCCCTCAGGGTTCCTCTGATAGCCACCCTCTGTAGTCCCCCCGAAGTCTGTGGAGCCTTGAGTTAAATCGGGTGATGCAGATGAAAGTGTGGAAGTGTTTGAGGCCGTTGAAGCTGATAAAAATGCTTTGAAGAACTCTTTTGCTGGTTTGATGAATATTTAATGTGGACCTACTGGTTCAGATGCTGGATTCACTTAAATGTGCATACCTGTCTTAGGGTCTTAAATGTCCCATACCTTATGGAAAGATTTAAATTTTAAATCCTATGATCAGTGTTGTTACACTCAGTGAATAATTGTTTAGATTACCTTAAACAACTTTTCGTCCATTATTGTTTAGCAAAGACCAGGGTCTTGAGATACTAGGACAGGTTCGTGAGGTAGGGCATAATAAAAACTCTAGCATGAGTTATTGCATGGGGCTCAACTTAATGGCAAAGGATGGGGGCCAAGGTTTTAGAGAGAGTGAGGAATATTAGAACTAAAATCTGTGTGTGTGTTGTGTGGGTGTATGTATGTATGTACTTGTACTGATTTGGTTTCCAGCCATCATAGTTTTTTTTTTCCCTATCTATCTATCTATCTATCTATCTATCTATCTATCTATCTATCTTATTTTTGTCTGCGTTGGGTCTTTGTTGCTGTGCGCGAGCTTTCTCTAGTTGCGGCGAGCGTGGGCTACTCTTCGTTGCAGTGCGCGGGCTTCTCATTGCGGTGGCTTCTCTTGTTGCAGAGCGAAGGCTATAGGTGCGTGGCTTCAGTAGTTGCGGCACGCGGGCTCAGTAGTTGTGGCTCGTGGGCTCTAGAGGGCAGGCTCAGTAGTTGTGGCACACGGGCTTAGTTGCTCCATGGCACTTGGGATCTTCCTGGACCAGGGCTCGAACCCGTGTCCCCTGCATTGGCAGGCGGATTCTCAACCACTGAGCCACCAGGGAAGTCCCCAGCCATCATAGTTTTGAAGAGTTCTGGATATATTAAAATATGATAGTAGTAATTTATTGAATTCATACTGTATTCCTGGCCCAGTGCTATACTCTTTACAGGGAATACCTTGTTTAATTTACCCCAACAATCTTATGATGAAGGGGCTGTTAATATTCTCACATGACAAAAGAAGCAAAGTGTTTCTTTATGTCCCATACATTTATGTAGTGTTTTAA
Source organism: Eschrichtius robustus (assembly GCF_028021215.1). NCBI lineage: Eukaryota > Metazoa > Chordata > Mammalia > Artiodactyla > Eschrichtiidae > Eschrichtius > Eschrichtius robustus. The sequence continues at coordinate 28,029,477 of NC_090835.1, read as the reverse complement.
TGTGTGCCAAGCTTTCTTCTAAGTGCCTTTCAGCTATTACATTAATCCTTACAGAAATCTTATGAGATACTGTTTTTACAGACAAGGAAATTGAAGTGGAGAAAACTTAAGGCACCTGTCCAAAGTCACAATTAGTAAGTGGTGGAGGAGGATTTGAACTTGGGCCTTCTGGCTGTAGCCTGGGCTCCTTATCAGTGTCCATTGTTAACTAGCCCAGGTGGTGGTAGCCCTGGGATGTGCTCTTGAACCATCTTGCATAGGAGGTTGTATTCAGTAGCCATTAAATTATTCCAACTCTTGTATAAAAGAACAGATTCAAGGACAGGCTTTGCTTGTTTTTAACAGAAAGCAAATCTGAAATGCTGTGGTTCAGCCTCTCTTCAGTAGCCCCATATATTTTCTCCTTTTTGTTTGTTGAGCATTTAAGATTTGTTCTTAAAGTCTTCTCAGACCGTAGGGAACTGTGAGTTATATGGAAGGCTGCTTAAAATTCTATTGTTAGGGGACTTCCCTGGTGACGCAGTGGTTAAGAATCCGCCCGCCAATGCAGGGGACGTGGGTTTAATCCCTGGTCCGGGCAGATCCCACATGCCCTGGAGCAGCTAAGCCCATGCACCACAATTACTGAGCCTGCCCTCTAGAGCCCACGAGCTACAACTACTGAAGCCTGTGTGCTACAGCTACTGAAGCCCACGCGCCTAGAGCCCGTGCTCCGCAACAAGAGAAGCCACCGCAATGAGAAGCCCGCGCACTGCAACGAAGAGTAGCCCCCGCTCGCTGCAACTAGAGAAAGCCTGCACGCAGCAACGAAGACCCAACACAGCCATAAATACATACATACATACATTTATTAAAAAAAATTCTGTTAAGTTCGGATTAGCTACCTAGGGTGTGTTGTCTTTATGTATAAGCAAAAGGAGAAAGATGTACATGTGTAAAAACTTGTGTACCCTTATAGGGTATCTCTCTTCTTTTCTACCTCTGTGTTTTTTCTTTCTTTCTCCCCCTGCCACCTTTTATTTATCTAGGAAGACTGGGAGGGGCTCTGGAAAATAAATTTCATTGCATGACTGCTTTGTGCCAAGTATATTGGCAAGTGCTTTGCCTGCCAGATCTCATTACCCTAGGCAGCAACTCAATCAGGGAGCTACAGTTTTCATCCCAGTTTTATAAAGATGCTGAGGCTTAGGCCAAGAGTGAAGACAGGATTTAAACTCACATTTACCTGGCTCCAAATCTAGTACAATTTCTCCTCTTGCAAGGCTGCTTCAGACTCCGGTTCTGTGACCTGCCTGCTAGTTTGGTTGTTAACAGCTTCTGCTTTCTCAGATTCAGTTTTGTTTATTATTAAAAGATATCCCATTGTTTCTTTTGTACTGGCTGTAATCCTCTTTCCAGTGCAGCCTGGAGCTGGATTACATTACGGTGGGGATAACCATTTCCCAGTGTCATCTCTGATTTGAGCTAATAGGAGAATATGAGCTTATATATTGTTAAGGTTGTAGGGATTCAGATGATGGAGCTTCATTGTTTTACCGAGCAAAAGTAGTTTATCCATTCTGTATTGCCAGTGCTTGTTGAGAACCATATTGCTCTGTGGCCTTGGTCATTACCAAACAAGGTGAAAGATACAGTGGTTGTTATTAGGTTAAGGGAGGCCGATTCATCCATCCAACAAATATTTATAAAGCTCCTGTTACATGCTGGGCAGCGTTATAGGCGCTGCGGATACAGCCTTGAACAAAGCAGATCATGTTCTTAATTTGCCCTTGAAACAGGGCTTAGAAATTCTAGAATGTGCATCTAATTATTTTCATTTTTTTTTAGTTGTAAGCTATTTTATTTCGTAAACTTACTGGTTACTGGCCATCCTTAACCCCTGAAAATATTACTGCAAATAAAGATCTTTCAGTAGCAGGACTGATGCCTTTAGTTTGCTGGGTGTTCCTTGCCTTCCGTCAAATAACTCTTTTAAGTTTGTTATGAAATCTGTTAAGATGACTTTAAGATTATCTAGTCACATTTCTGCATTTATCAGGTGAGGAAATTGAGGCCCAGGGAGGTGGAGTACAAATAGCAAGGTAACTTTACTTAATTCAGAGTAGAAATTTTGACTTGTTGGTACTTTGTGTCTTGGTATTCCTGAACAGAATTCATAATACCAAAAAAATGTGGACTGTTAACTGTACCCCATGAGAGGTACAAGACAATTACAGCTCTACTGGTGTTTAAGGTTTGGGGGGCAAAGTACTCCTTGGACATCTTCTCCCCAGAAAAATACCTGTGACCACATGTATTCAATTTATTCATATATTATTTGAAAATGGATTGAAGAGGGATATAGATGGCTGTTTTTGCAGCGGCTTTGGTGAGAGATGATGAAAGTTTTGTTGAGAATGATAATGGAATAAAGGGTAGTAAGCAGGTTTGAAGGCTGGTGTCTTGATGTGCTGGTTAGAACACTTGTAAATCTGTATGGAAATGCGGCTTTGGTGAGAGACGATGAAAGTTTTGTCGAGAATGATAATGGAATAAAGGGTAGTAAGCAGGTTTGAAGGCTGGTGTCTTGATGTGCTGGTTAGAACACTTGTAAATCTGTATGGAAATGCAGCTTTTGCAGGGAGATAATTTATTGATAACATTAATTTAAATTTTATGCCATGAAGCTTGTTGGTAGGTACATAAGGCTCTCATGAATTGATTCTCTTTTGTGTTTGTATGTATTTCGTGATATATTTACAAAGAGCCAATGATAATCTAAGAAAAAATTATTGCTAAATCTTTTAGATTAAATCCCTAAAATCATTTCATGAAAACAAAAAACGCTGGTGAAAAAATTTCATAGAAAACATTAGGAGGTGGGAGTCTTTTGTTTTTTTTTTAATTTTATTGAAGTATAGGTGATTTACAATGTTTTGTTAATTTCTTCTGTACAGCACAATGACTCAGTTATACATATATATGTGTATATATATTCTTTTTCATGTTTTTTCCCATTATGGTTTGTCACAGAATATTGAATATAGTTCCTGTGCTATACAGTATGATCTTGTTGTTTATCCATCCTATATATAATAGTTTGCCTCTGCTAATCCCAAACTCCCATTCCTTCCCTCCCCCACCCACCCCCACCCTTGGCAACCACAAGTCTGTTCTCTATATCTGTTAGTCTGTTTTTGTTTCGCAGATACATTGATTTGTATGGTATTTTAGATTCCACATATAAGTGATATCATATGGTATTTGTCTTTCTCTTTCTGACTTACATCACTTAATATGATAATCTCTAAGTCCATCCATCTTGCTGCAAACAGCATTATTTCATTCTTTTTTATGGCTGAGTGATATTCCACTGTGTGTGTGTGCATATGACGTCTTCTTTATCCATTCATCTGTCGATGGACATTTAGGTTGTTTCCATGTCTTGGCTATCGTAAATAGTGCTGCTGTGAGCCTAGGGGTGCATGGATCTTTTTGAGTTATTGTTTTGTCTGGGTATGTGCCCAGGAGTGGGATTGCTGGATCATATGGCAACTCTCTTTTTAGTTTTTTTGAGGAACCTCCTTACTGTTTTCCATAGTGGCTGCACCAATTCACATTCCCAGCAACAGTGTAAGAGGGTTCTCTTTTCTCCACATCCTCTCCAGCGGTTGTTATTTGTAGACTTCTTAATGATGGCCATTCTGACCAATGTGAAGTGGTACCTCATTGTAGTTATGATTTGCATTTCTCTCAAAATTAGTGGTGTTGAGCATCTTTTCATGTGCCTCTTGGCCATCTGTATGTCTTCTTTGGAGAAATGTCTGTTAAGGTCTTCTGCCCATTTTTCGATTGGATTGTTTGTTTTTTTGTTGTTGACCTGTTTGTATATTTTGGAAATTAACCCCCCGTCGGTTGCATCGTTTGCAAATATTTTCTCCCATTCAGTAGGTTTCTTTTCACTTTGTTTATGGTTTCCTTTGCTGTGCAAGAGCTCATATGGTTAGGTCCCATTTGTTAGGAGGTGGGAGTCTTTGATTTTGGGTGGAGTTGAAATATCTTAATGTACTTATTAATAGCTATAAGAAATATTAAAAGTTTGATTGGCTTTAGAATCATTATAAATTGAGTTTACAGTGAATTCTGGGAGGTGTCACCAGTGGTGACAGTTTTTAAATCTCAAATTTCTCCATGAAAAAAATAGAACAGCTAGGAGAGCTAAACTACAAACCCACAAACAATATTTGCAATAAAACTAGGATTCAAGGTATCCCCGTTAGTCTCAGAATATGTGTAGATGGGAGAAACGGATGACAGCTATAAGACCTGTGTGGAATTGGCCTTAGAGGGAAGTGAGGAGAGATCTGAACCCCCGCTCCCCCCAAATCAACTACAGATCCCAAAGGAAAGTGTGATGAGCCCATATGGGTTGTGTATTCACAGCTGAGTGGTTCTACAGGATATTTAGTTCCAGGGTGAGGGCAAGGAGACTGAGACAAGGTCTGGTAATGTCTGGACTCTATTATTTTACAAACGAACACACTGAATGTCCCTTCCAAGGTAAGACTCAGCATCCAGGAGGAAGTGCTGGGAGTGGAACCCAGATTGAGCAAGATGGGGCAGTGAGGGTCAAGGAAAGAGAAGGTTTAGGTGAATGTGTGGGCATTGAAAAGGCAGATCTGCAACAGCAGAAGGTCACAAGTTTTTGACTCACTTCATGACAGCACATCAAGACCTTTGAACAAGAAAATCCCAACTACACCCCCTCCCCATGTTTGGGAATACTTATTTTACATAAAAAATGGGCAATAGGGTAATAACTCCATACAAAGTTATTTTAATTCAAAAGAAAATAAGGAAGAGTACTCACAAGAGTTGAACACTATATACCTGATATTTTAAAATGGGACAAAATATTAAGAACATGATGGAGGTGTGAAAGGGCATTATATATCAGTGAAAGGGAAACTGAGAAATGGAGGTTTGAAAAGAAAGATGGCAGAATTCAGGAAACATGTACAAATAAAACAATAATTTTAGAAATTAAGAGTAAACTAGAAAAAATGCAAGAGCAGGTAAACACAATTGTTAAAAACTCTGAGAAAAGTAGAGGAGGAGGAGATGAAACATTTCAACAATCGAAGAAAAATATAGTAATGAAAAGGATTTGAGGAAAAGTTGTGTGGAAACTATATAAAGGAGAACCAAATATGTATAACAGAAGTCCTATAAGGTGAGATTAAAATTAAACAGAAAAAAAAAAACAGTATAAAAAGTCATAAGAGGGACTTCCTTGGTGGTGCAGTGGTTAAGAATCCACCTGCCAATGTAGGGAACGTGGGTTCGAGCCCTGGTCCGGGAAGATCCCACATGCCACAGAGCAACTAAGCCCATGCGGCACAACTACTGAGCTTGCGATCTAGAGCCTGCGCGCCACAACTACTGAAGCCCCCAAAAAAATAAAAATAAAAAAACCATAAGAAAACTTTATTGAACTAGGAGTCCTTGAATCTATATATTGGAAGGGCCACTTTTTTCCTCATAAAAATCATCTCAAATCATCACTGAGACATAGTATAGTAACACTATGGTCTTTAATGAAAGGAAAGCATACCTTTGAGTATCTAGGCAAAGAGACTTCATCACTATAAGGAAGAAAATTAGATTCTCATGAGACTTTTTTTGACAGCAGTGCTTTATGCCAAATACACAATGGAGTATCATATTTAACATAATCATGGAAAGAAATGTGAGCCATGAAATTTATCACCAGCCAAACTGATCTTTAAATATAAACCAGCATACAAATTATTGTGAATGTGACAGAAATAAGGGAATATTACTCCCACGAGCTCTTCCTGAAGAGTTTGGTAAAGTATAAGCTTCAGACAGCCTTAAAGCTTGAAGAAACATTGATGAAATAAGTATAGGCAGGTAACTAAATGCTTGATGAAGGATCTTTCTCTTTATAGAAGTATTTCAGCTAATAAACCAGGGTTTTGTCTTTGAGATCATTAGAATTATAGTTTCCAGTGGATTCAGGGAGGATTGCGCCAGTGATGATTTACTTTTGCCATTCCGAATAAATTCTTGGATGTAGGCAGAGATCATTGAGGGCCTCCAGCATTATAAATAGGGAAACACATAAACATGATGTACTTCTTGATAGATAAATACAACACTACCAGTGGAGTAGTCTTGCCATAAAGGTATGGAACTTTAGTCTGATCAAGCCTCTAGATCTATCTATCATTTACAGAAAATAAATAGTGGTAACATGTTAAATGACACCATGGGGATGTAATCAGCAAAATGGCAAAATCCAGACCATGGGAAACTTTACAATACAAAAGACTAAGTTTTAAAACAGAGTGGGTAAAGGAGATGAAAGGGGAACCTATAGATTAAAAGAGATTTAGGAGGGCATCAATTTATGTATGGACCTTTTTTGGATCCTGGTTCAAGCCAACAAATTGTAAAATAGAAAAAAAATTGTTTTGTAATTGGGAAAATGAATATTAGAGTTTTTTGGAATTAGTCATTCATATTTTTAAGTATTTTATGGTCTTTTGGTTTTTGTTACTAATAATGAAAAAGAGTAAATTAAGGAAAAAAAGGTTTGAGCTACCAATTAGAGATTATGAGATACGGAATGACTCACTTGGGACTTTAGTAGATGTATTGGAGTAAATAGAACTGGTAGGATGTATTTAAATCAAAGGAAAACCAAACAAGTGAAAATAAAGAGATTTGTGATATGGAATTGGCTCACGTAATTATGGAGGCTAAAAAGTCCCATGAGACCCAGGAGAGCCGCTGGTATATGTTCCATCTGAGTCCAAAGGCCTCAGAAGACCAAAGTCCCAGCTCAACAGTCAGGAAAAGCTTGATTTTTTTATTCCCCTGCCTTTTTGTTCTGTCAGGCCCTCGATAGATTGGGTGATACTCACCCATGGTGGGGAGAGCTATCTGCTTCACTTAGTCTATGGATTTAAATGCTAATGTCATCTAGAAACACCCTTAAGGCCACACCCAGAAAAAATGTTTCACCAAATATCTGGGTAATCAAGTTGATGTAAAACTAACCATCACAATGGAAAGCTTTTTTTTTTTTTTCTCATTCCTGTGTTCCTTTTGTCCTGTTGGCTGTAGGTGATCAAACAGTAATTCATTGGTGTTGAGTTACTGTGGTCATCAGATAGGAAAAAGCAGGTTTTGCTATTCAGTAAATTGAGGTTCGTGGTCACTGGGGATAAGTCAGGTAACAGCTCCAGTGTTCATCTTCAGGGGTCCCTTTTTTGCACTTCCTCTGTTAGGGTAGCGGGAAACCGTATGTGAGTGAGATTTCCTAGGGTTCCTGCACCTCTTGGAGAACTTGATTACTTGTTACCTCTTACACCTTTATAAGACACTCTTTTTTTAAAATTCACTTTGGACATTTATGGGCTTATTCCTTTTTGTACACCAAGCATTTCAAATATTGCTTTCCTTAGAATTCTTTAAATTTATTTTTTATGCTTAATTTTTTATTAAAGTATAGTTGATTTACAATATTAGATTCAGATGTGTAGCATAGTGATTCAATATTTTTATAGATTATACTCCATTTAAATTTATTATGAAATATTGGCTATATTCCCTGTGTTGTACAATATATCCTTGTAGCTTATTTATTTTATATGTAATAGTTTGTATCTCTTAATCCCGTACCCTGTTTCATCCCTTCCCCCTTCCTTTCTGTTTGTTCCCTCTGTTTGTTCTCTATATCTGTGCTTTTTTGTTATATTCATTCATTTATTTTATTTTATTTTTTAGATTCCATATGTAAGTGATAACATACGATATTTGTCTTTCTGTGTATTTCTTAGAATTTTTAAATGCCATGTATTTTTACAGACTTTGTCTACATTTTATAGTATTCATCTCAGTGTAGGTTTACTGTAGCTGTTGAGAGCTGCTTCTTAGCCTTAAGAGTCTTAATTTGTTTAATAATAATAACAATAATAACAAAATCATACTTGTTTTCATCTGTTCTCCATTAGTTGTAAATTGCATGCTCTTCTCAGGTTGACAGAAAACCTGAGCAGTTTTACTTTTTTGACATTATTTAAAACTCTGTGGTAGGTCGTATTTCTTTCATTTGGAATGCCAGAAAACTGTAGGTTAAATGATAAGTGACTTGTGATGAGTTAAAAGCTAAAGGGAGAGAGTTAGGATGAATCTCAAAGGGTACTAGAAAGAGGCATAAGAAGAGGGAGAGACAGTAGGGAGTAGTGAGTTGTGAGTCATGTGAATAAGAAAGAATATATTAAGTGATGACAGTCCTAATGATCATAATGATAGAGAACATTGTCCTAGGAAGGATGCTCAGACCTGGATTTCATGGCACCTTTATCAGATAGCTACCATTATTTTCTCCATTTTACAGATAAGTAAACTGAGGCACTAGGAGCTTATGTAACATGTAATGGGCAGGCTTAGCCAGTCAGGTTGGCACCATGACCCAGTAATTTAACTTCCTCTTACACGTCGTAGTAATATATAGTATGTCTTATTCCTTCTTCTCCCAGGGATTAGGTACCCCAGACAGGTTAAGTAACTTCCCTGAGCACTTATGTTTCAATCAATGGCAGAGCCAAGAAAAGCATGTCTGTTTTCAGACTGGGAAGCATTATTTTGACTTTGCTTAGCGAGTTTGTTTTTGGAATAGCTTCTCTAAGGCCACATTCTTGTCTTTTCAGTACTGTTTCATTGACTTCCTTGCCTGTTTTTTTTTGCTGTTCATCTCTTCACTTTCCATTCACATTCCCAAATATGAAGTAAGTAACAGTTGGCTTTCACATGATAATTGCAAAAGATAAAAGGCAATCTGAAAATAATCTGGCCTGTTGGGAAGGTTGGCTTGACGTTTAGAAAATTACTTTCTTGTCCCTGACTTGAGACTTAACTTTTCCGTTAATGAGGAGTAACACGTTAATGTTGTCCCTGAACTTTATTTGTAATAACTCACCAGTGGGAGCACTCACAGCCAGCTCTGGTACTGAGTGTTCAAAGCGACCTTCTGTAGAAAAGGAAAGAGAAAAAATCCTTTCTGTTCTCACAGGGATCCTTCCTTCCTTTGGTATTTGGAAATACCAAATAGATAAGAAAAATAAATCAGGCACTTGAAGGAAAGGAGCTATATCCTTGAGAAAGTTATATTTGCAAAAATGCTAGTAGCCTAGAGATTTTCTTTCCAATTTAATCAATGAGAAATTTTCCAATGTGAAGTTGTTTTTCGTATGGCCAGTAATAGGGTATTTTTGGTGCTAAAGTAGATGGTGATGTTTGATGCAGCAATCTTTACTCTTCCAGCCGTACGCAGGAGGAGAATTTCCTCTGTAACTGTGTCCTCAGACCTTCCCCCCAAAAAGGAGACATGGGAAAAGCAGTGTTGGTTTTAGACAGATCCTTTACATGGCCGAGTGTGTTTCTCTTCAGGGGAAAGAGAAGACCAAGGAAGTATCTGTGGCTGTAGAGGGTTAGCGTCTCTGTGATATTCTTTGTGTTACATTTCCTAGTCAGGAGTGCTTGAGGCATTTGATTACCCCGGGTTGAATATTTTCCACCCTCCACCCCATCCCATTTTGTGCACTTTGCTCCTGAAAGCTTAGTTACGTTGGGAGATTGATGGCATTGGAGTTAATGACTAGTTGTACGAGGGTTATTAATTAATGAAATCATATTACTCAATGCAAAGGCGTAACTAGAGCTTAACGTGCTGTGCATTTTTGGTGTAAGAGATATGTGCAGTTAAAATGGAGTAAATTTGGACTTAGCAAAAGTGATGGAAAACTTAAAAGGTATTGTGGTTATTTATATTATTTTTATTTTGTAGACTAGATATAAAGATACAAGACAAAATAAAACAACCCCTCCCCCCAAGAAAACCCCAAACCTGTTCATCATGAAGATAAAATTTACGTGGATTCACAATGCAAGTAGAAATAAAGTAGGACAACAGAGAAGTATCTTCAATTCTTGGATTTGTCTGTCCAGCCAATTTACTGATGATATGTATCAGTGGGTTTAAAAGATATTTTTAATTTAATTTTATGTTTTTAATTTAAGCTTTGTTGGGGTATAATTGACAAATAAAATTGTAAGATACCAAGTGTATATTGTGATGATTTGATAGAGGTGTAATATATCAGTTTTTTAATGATTCTAAAAAATTAGTTGACACTTGTGAGATTTGGGTGAGAGGACCATGAATAGCTTTACAAACCAGACTAAAGTATTCCTGGTGAGTAATTTAAAAATATTTCTGGACTTTTTTTTTGTATAAAATACTTGTCATATTTATAAATGAACATGTTCATTCTATCTGGGAAGCCAGGTTGAATTTTCATTTGTTTGCTTCCTTGGCTGATAAGATTGTACTTCATAAGATAGTAAGCAGCTTTCACCCACAAACCCCATAGAGCCTTCTACCACCAGGCTGCTCAGGTAGGAGAGTTAAGTCAAAGCAAACCAAAATTTATACTGAAGATGGCTCCCCATGCAGTAGGGGAAACCCAGCTGTAAGTTCATTCCACTGTGAGAATTTTCAGTGTCAATGAGATGCTTAAGTAAAATTGAGATTTCTCCACAGTCAGTTTTGCAGGAGATAAACTAAAACCCCTAAACTAGATGCTTCTCATGCTCATAAGCCATATAAGGTCCAATTGGTTTCTTTCAGTTTCATGACCCACTTAAGACAGAGCCCAGAACAGTGGAGGAAATGTGCTCTTGGACATTCGATTGATTTCATCAGGTATGACCCAGAGACCTGTCCTGAGAGGCGGACAGTGACAGAATGGTAAACGAATGGAGAACGTCCAGAGTAGTGATAAGGGATGGTTGTCCTTTAACCCTGGCTCCCCTGTCTGCTCTGAGGGTGATTTGTGAGAAGAGTCAGAACCCTGAAAATGTACCAGGAAGCTCACCACCAATGTTTGCATGGTCTGGAGAGACTCTCAGGTATTTACACATACAAGTGTCTCAGCAGTTTTAGAAATCACCAAATAAGAGAAACCCAATGGGGTTATTACCGTTTTCCCAGATTTTATTTCATAGGCCACAAAGTTAAATGCTTCAAGTAGAAGGCTGGTTCTGTGGAACACAGAATAAACGGGACAACTACAGAAAAATGAAAATAGGTCCTTGTGGTCATCTAAGAGATGAGTTTTCTTCTGGTCATGATCCAGAGAAATAGTAAAGACTAGAACATACAGGGAAACATGGACATTTAAGTTTTCCATTTGTAATTGTTGGGTGATTTTGCATTATGTATTAGAGTTACAATTTTTTCTTACTTAGGAGACAATATTGTATGGTAGCTAAATTTCACAAAATTGGAGTAACACCAAGATTTGATCTCAGTTCTTCTATTGCTAATTCTATGATCTTGTTAATAAAATGAAGAAAAAAGTTAAAGTTTTGTAAGGTTCACAGAAATAATCTGTGTAAATTGCTTAGTATGCATGGCACATAGAGAGTGCTTAGAATTTCTTGGCCACCATTATCATTAACAAGTATCTGTATGGTTTTGAGAGGATAAATAGGTTTCTGAAAGTTTTTAAAAATTTTAAAAATTATTGATGAATGTAGTTTTTGGATGGCATGGCCTGGAGAACCTTCTTCATTTGTTTCTCTCCTGGAGATTCAGTTTGTATCTGCTAAAAACATTCATCCCTTTTCTGTCAAAGGGACCCCTCTCCCCCATGGTGTGTTGCATATGGTGAACATCAATGCAAATACATTCAAATCATGGAGGCAGCAGGAGATTAACCTGCAGTGATGCTAAGTGGATCTGACATGATCATGACACGGAGGTTATTGATGATTAATGCAGGTCACTGGGGATCACCGGGAAATGCATTTGTCCTTTCACCCGACCCTCCCACCCCCGCAGAAGTTTTTGACAGTAGTCTTGGGGTCACCCAGTCTATTTTTCCACATCTTCCAGAACTTAAAAATCTGATGTCTTTACTGTTTTTCCCCTTCCCACTTTTGGTGGCTGCTAATTCATAAAAAATTTAAGAATGGCTGGATGTTTAATGTTTATGTTAGTGCCAGCCTGACATTAAGTATGATTTTTTTTATGGTGATAAAAATACTTCTTGTCCCCCCCAAAAGAAACAAAAACAAAAACAAAAACCAAAAGAATAAAAAAAAATACTTCTTGTCCTATCACTTATTTATTCCACCACCCTGTATAGCCTATTCTGTAAGTACCCTAGGTCTAAAGTCCGTAAGACATAATGCCTAAATATGAAATTTTCTGAAAATGGAAACTTAAAAAAATTGGTCATATGGTTGAAAAACCTAACCTGTCCTGACATTATTTGGTGACTGAAGTAGTAATTACTGTGCTTCAAGAAATATTTTTAGCTCTACACTGCTGGGCAGATGGTAGCATTACACTTCACTGCCCTCTTCTAAGGTGGGTACGGCCCTGAGACTTGGCACAGGGAACTGGAATATGGGAGGGTGTGAGTAGTGCACTCTTAGATGGAAGGTTTAATAGTGAGTGCGTGCTTCGTTGTGTGCCCCTTTCCTGTCCTCTGCAATTGGGGAAGCGCGAAGACGGAGCCTCCCTCGGCCTCAGTACCTGAGTGAGGAAGACGTTGAGCCTGGTCTCCTAGGCGGGACACTTGCAGCAGGAGCGAGAAAACACCTTGTTGTTTGGCGTTTCTGTTTTTGAAGAACTCTTTGTTTCTGCAGCATAACCTAGTTCACCCTGAGAAATACGGGGTCAAAACCAGACTTCCAGTTTTAGTCTTTAATGTAATTTAATACACTTTGGGAGAAGAGTTTCGATTCCTGGTTCCCACTGGGATCTTTCTGTACTTTGTTCCTCCGTGGGCTCCCTCTTCGTCATCTGCCCACATCACACAGCAGGAGAGAGGGAAACGGACAGTATCTGGGTGCCAGCCTCATGGGTCCAGGGGCAGATATCTTCTAGGTCCCATCTAACCACTGAGATTTTTTCCTATGGCTTCTTGACACCCTGGGACATTTCCTGATCTGTCCTTCAGTTCATGGAAATGTCCCTGGCTGTAGGGATAGTTTCTTGACATATATATGTGCATGTGTGTATATGTATGCATGTAGGTACGTGTGTGTGTATGCATATATATATACATTTGTATAAAAATATAGTTTCATGTATCTATCTATCTAGAAGGATCTATCTTTATCTGTCTCCTTCCCAGTATTATACAATTATCAAAATGATATAAATACCAAGTAGATAAAATACAAAGATTTTTTATTCTAAAATAATAAGTTGTCACTGGTAGTCCTGTCTTTGTAGAGCTAGGTTAGAAATCCAAGGAGATACTATCTACTTTGTAGAATTATTTCAAGAACAGAGTACATGCTGTGCTCATTATATAGTACCTTAAAAATGTCTTTATTAAGAGATAATAAGATAGTATATTATCTCATATGTACTACTTGAAGAGAGATATTTAGTCTTGCTTTATTTATTTGAAAGTATTAGGGTACTGTTCTTACCATTAAAATATATTTTTCCTTTAGTCATTTCCTTAAATCAACTCATGATCCTTGGATCAAGTCAATTATGCATAATTGGCTTATGTTCCATGTGCAATAATTAGTTTTGTTTTGCTGTTAGTACTGAGTCATTGCTACTGTGTTTGGTGGTGAGTATGTGATTTTACTCTTCCACATGCCCTTTCTCCTCCGGTATCAAGGCACATTACATGGGTTTTATATTCCAAGCATTCCTAGGAAATAAAATAATTGTCATTCATATTTTAAAGGTTTAAAAGCTCAGGCTGTCAAAGGGGTAAGTCACTTTCCCGAATGCAGTAATCAAACCTGGGCGACACAGTAAGGAAGATATTTAATATCTGTCTATACATCTGTCCATCCTTTCCTACTGCAACACGTGTTGTACAACTGTGAGGTACCAGGTGTAGTCGGTAGCATCTGGGCATATACAAATGAAGAAGTCGAAAGTCCTCGCTACTCTATGGGGAGAATTCAAACTAGACTGAAACAAGGTAGACAAGGTCTGTTCTTACCTCTTTATTCGCATAGTGCCTGGCAAGTTATTCACACCAAGTAGTGAGTGAGTGAATTCGTGGACCTGTAACAGACAATTGCCACGCCCCCCCCCCAACAGGTGCTTTACCTAGCCTCTCAAGGAGCTACTGTGTGAACCCAGAGGAGGGAGTGACTACATGCACATGGATGGGGTGGGATGTGTTGGGAACGCTTCAGATAGGATGGTATTGGACTTGAGCCAGTGGGAATTGGCTTGGTGAAGGCTTCTGGGGGAGAGAGTGACAAGTCTTGCCTGCAGTGACAGCAGCTTGTGTGGAGGCACAGTGGCAAGGATTATGTGAAAAGAGGTGAGCTGTGGTTTTTAGTCCCCTGAGGGATCTCTTTATTTGCGCCAACATCTTTTATATTTCTCTTTCTTTAAGTGGTCATGGGTATAATATATTTAACTACGTGACTGACCCTCAACTCAGAAAAGGCCAAGGCTCAGAATGGACCATTTCTCCAGTAGTTTCAGGATTATGTTTTGTTAGTATCTGCTTGCATTGTTACAGACATACATCCTTAGCACATGGAGTGTGTGTGCATGTGTGTATGTGTGTACACACACACGTGTGTGCATTTGATTGAGGAGGACCAGACATGGTGTACAATATAAGGAAAGAAGATATTTGGTGTTTGTTCAGACACATGCATCCCAACAAAGGAGAAGTAAATGTCTCTGTGCTATCCCACATAAAACATGAAGCGCTAAATAATATCAAGAGAGCCTCACTGAGCCCTCCACAAAAAGTACATTAATGTCAAGGAAGTGTTTGAGGAATTCCCAGAGATCACTGTAGTTCAATAATGACTGTTATTTATCACAAACACTCACTCTGTTTGTTCACACTGGGTAATGAATGACCTTTCTGTCTCCATGGCCAGGGCCAAACGAGCCTGTGTCGCCGCTGGTGCGGGCTGGGGGCCATTCATCACGCCTCACTTAGCGTATCACTGCCTTGAAGGACACCACCAGGGAAATACTCCTACTGCACCTCTCTTTCTCTCTCTCTCCGACGCCCCTACCCCCAATCCCCAGTCTCTCTCATAAACACAGACTCAGATTTGACTCTAGAGTTTGAATCAAGTCACTTGACAGTGTTGTTGGGAAGACTGTCACAAGAAATGTGTATTTCCATGATGGATGACCCTTGCAGGGTTTGCCGTTCTGTTTTGTATGGCACAGCTGCCTTTAAAAATTTTTTCCATTGAAAATTTTTATCAACCTTCAAGTGAGAGGGCTGCAGTCCAGAAAAATCACTTAGTAATTTTAATTAGCTGGTCTTGCTTGTGATGTGTATGACTGCTGGTTGTGGGTACAGCTAAGGAAGACCATTCCCTTCATTTTAGTTTGGTGATGCCATGAGGTTCGTGTAATCTCCCGATGGTGTGTATCTTTCAGAGAAGAAGACAAAAACCTTTGCATGGGATAACCATAACACTGCAGTGTGAAGACAGTGTCTTTCTTATGGAACTAGTAGTTGTCCCTAAAAGATAGATTTACATCCAAGCCTGGTCAAATTTTTTCACTTAAAAATGTATTTAAAAGCCGGCTCTAAGAAGTACTGTGATGTCATCTGGCATAACCCTGGGAACACTGCCAGTTCTGAAAACCTGTGTAGCAAATCAAAAGTGCCATATTTTTGGAAACTTCACTGTGTAAATTTTGAGACGCTAGGCTTTGGAATTATACGCTGTGAGCTGTCTTTACTCTCTCGTAGTGAAGGATGCTGTCGTCTTTTAGGTTGATAATGTTGAATTTAGTAGTGTGATTATATTTCAACTGTAAAACAGAAAAGAAAACATATATGTTAAACATATATGTGTGTGTGTACATTTTTTAAAAATGGAAAGCAGACATGAGAGTCTTCTCCAGTATTACTGATCCTTGACAGATTTGTTAACTATTTGCTCTCCGTCTTTGACTACATCGTTTGAAACTGGTGATGGTTCTCCTCATCAGAAGCTAAGAGAACATCATGATTTGTGGAGCCAAAGTGAAATTTGTGCTTTGTTTTTGCTTAGTGGCTTCCTTTCTTTTTTAAGACCTAATGAGAGTACTTAAGTAAAAAAATTTCCGGTTCAGCCTTTGAAGCCTTACCTTGCTAAGTCTGGTATTCTCAAGTTTTTGAAGCCTTTCAGGAGAGGGATGGACATTTAGCTGCAAAGTATATTTTTTTAAATGATCTGTATACTTAAAGCTGACATAACACCTTATGTGTATCTATCATTTTTATGGAGGGATAAAATTCAGGCATAGCTCAGAATACTCCTAGCTGATGTTATAGACTTTTCCACTGAAATATATTAATAATGCACGTAAAAAATTTGTTTCACAAAGTTTATGAGAGAAGACAATACCCATTTATGGTGAAGAGAAAGAATAAACTGATTTTAAAAGTCCAGCAGTTAAATGAACAATTTTAAATTATATAACTTGTATAAAATCATTGAGAGAATTTTTACCTATTATAAGCATATTACAAACAGCATGGACCTTTTGTTGCTTTTTTTTTTTTTTTTTTTTTTTTTTTTTGTGGCCACACCGAGCAGCTTGCAGGATCTTCGTTCCCTAACTAGGGATTGAACCCAGGCCCCGGCAGTGAAAGTACCGAGTCCTAACCACTGGACTGCTAGGGAATTCCGTTTTTGTGTGTGTTGCATTTTTTATTTTCAGGTGACACCTGCTTTTTTACTCCATATCACTTCCCTTGCTTGATTCTTGACCCAGGTGAAGGTTAAGTCAGACTTAAGTGACCATTCATTCTTCTTTCGTGGGTTGCATCCATCTGTTATATTTTTACTTTGTTAATCCAATTGCTCCATTTATAAATGTTTCCCACTTGGGAATTTCAGGAATGGATGAGTTGGGATAATGCCAGGGACCATTGAAACACAGACAAAGCACTACCAAATTTGGGGTGTTTTTTTACTTCTCTCTCTTATGGGAGATGACAGTTTTGAGACGTTTTCCCCATTGAAAAAAGGAGGATAGATTTTTAATAGGAATTATTGTTTCTAACTGTGTATGTGTACATATAGTTATACACATAGATACACATATACGTCTATGTGATGGATATTTATGGTGGTAAAATTTTTCTAATTGCTTAGGATGAGAAGACTAAAAAAATATTTATTGAAAGAGAAAAGAGGATAAACTCACATTTTAATTGTTTATAACTGTCCTAGGTGGAATTTTTTTTTAAAAACAATGTAATATTTTAAAAGATATTTCCAGATGAAGAATTTCATTTATACATTGATTTATACATTGGTATCTTATAAAATATCCCAGAAAGAGTCAATCAAGAAATTAAATCTACCAAAATAAGTGTAATCATGTTGTTCAGCCTAACAAGAAGGAGGAGATGCTTTGCATGCACAATTCCACGCAAATGAACTCACATTTCCATTTCGCTGTAACGGGCATATTCTCTCTACAGCTGTGCTTTTAGTTTTGGTATGGTGATAGAAGCTCCACTTTGAAAATTATTGGATTTAGAAGTAGGGTTTGGAATATTGAATTTGCTGCCTAAAATAATGCCTATCTTTTTTTTTTTTTTTTTTTTAATGTTCTTATGTGCCAGGCACTGCTGAAAACACTCTGCCTGTCCTAACTCATATAAATCTCCTGAGGCAGGTACTGTTACAATCTCCTTTTTTGGTGACAGTCTTGAGGCTTAGAGAGATTAAGCGATTGATCTTGGGTCGCACAGCTGGTAAGAGACTGGTCTGAATATGAACCCAGGCGTTCTAGGTTTGGAACTAGCACTGTGATATGCTGCCTTCAGGATATCAGACCCTTATCTCACATTATCTCACCTATTTTTCCCAGTGTTCCTATAAGTTAGGTGCTATCTTCACTTTACAGCTAAGAAAACTGAGACTCAGAGTAATTCCAGTGGGACTAGAGAGTTGGTACTCTTACTTTCTCTGTTTTCCTGTTTCTTTTTATAGGATGGATAGAGTAGAGTTGAACTGAGGTATAGGTGAAATCTCCTGACTGAAAGTTTTTAAATGAATTCCACACAAGACCCTAAATATTCTATAGGGCATATACTTTAATACCCACAGTTTTTGCAGGGCAATTTGCAACTTCTATCAAAATTAGGCACGCCTACTTTTGCTGTAGCACAGCTACTTAAAAACTTGCAGAAGAAATCACAAGAGCTCTTACCAGCTTTTACTGGTTTAATCTAGCTTATTTCAGAAATTTAGGTTTTATGCTCTGGGTAGTGTTAGTGGCTATTCTACACCTAATGCAGAGACCCTGCAAGGTTGTTCTGAATCCGTGTACCCATTCTCAGGTGTGTCCTTTATCCCCTCCCCTTCTCTTGCATTCCTATGTACCTCTTGCCTTTAGTGCTGAAGTGTTTTCCATGCCAGTGCATCTATAAAAACAGAGCTCTGCCTAAATGTTAGGTATCGTTATCCACAAGGGTTATGGGTTTTCTTAATTTCTCATCTTCATTACTGGTTCAATTAGTAACTGTGCAGTAACTAAATATGATTAATGAAGTGAAGGTCAGTTTTAGAACTTCAGAAAGTAAGTAAACATTATAGATAGCTTATTCTTATATTCTTTCTTTTAGCTTATTTGTCAAAAAAGACATTTGCCTTGAAAGGAAATTATTTGTTACAGCATCTTCTTTTGACATGCTGCCTCAGGTCATTTCTTCACAAAAAAATCTCCTGCTGTTACAATTGTTGGGATGAGCTTTGATAAAAATTGGTCTTAGTATCACCTGGAATATTTTTATTGTCAAGTCTGTTCATAAAGATTTCTTTTTGGCCTTAAGATTATTGCTCTCTTAAAAATATTTTCCCTGGTAGGGGGGCAGTTTACAGTACAGAACTTTCTTTACTTTTGAGCTTAATTTATTTAGAAATATGGTTCTGATGTGCGATGCTGAGTTTGGTTTCTCATCCTGAGGGTTTAAAAAAGTGGACATATGGGGAATTCAAGGCTCAGGGCTTGGGCAGTTTTACTTCAGCCAGATTGTAATTCCAAGCCAATGAAGGCTTAATTTGTAGGCTTATTTATTCATATTTGGGGCTTTGTTTTCATATTGACATACCCTTTGCCTGTGCTTTTCATCTTTAACTCAGCTCAATACAGAAATACAGAAGTCCAGCATCTTGAATGTCAAGTCCACTGAAAGATTCTTTGCCTTTGTGTTCAGAATTATCCTGAGAAGTTTGGTAGTTTCTGGGTGCCTCTTGCATTGGGTGTGAGGCTGTCTTGCCTTTGGTGGCCATGTTACTGTGATTCCATCTCAAGGTTTTCTTGGAAGACAAGAGCTGAGATTATTGCATCAGCTTCTGGTCAGCCCTTCCTGTGTCTAACTTTCTATGGCGGGGTCAGTTTTCTTACTCAGGGAAATTGTGTCATTGCCACCATCCAACTCCTTGAAGGTCAGGCCTTGATGGCAGCTTGATGTCTACATCAGTGGTTCTCAAACTGGCTTTCCATCAGGATAACTTTGTTAAAAGTACAGATACCCAGGCCCCACGGCAAACTCCTTGGATGTTTTCAGGCATTGTTCTTAGACCTGTGACTGGGAACCACTGGGGAGTCCTTACCTGCCCAGTCTCTTCTCTTCTTTCCAAACCCCTGTTCTTTGTCTATGACTGTTACCTTGTCTGTCTCATCCACTAGCCACTGACCTCTCCGGTCTAGGCACCCCTCACTTTCCACCTTGTTTTTGCCTGGTTAGCACACTTGGAAATAAATGGCTGAAGGGAATGCAGTTTGAGCTTGTAATATTCCGGGGTCTAGGGTTGCGGTACGACGGTAGTAGACTCAATTCCAGAACAAGCCACTAGGTTTTCATCTCTCCCGCCTGCCAGCTTCATTTAAGGTTAGTGATACTAAATATAGGAGCTACTATTTACTACACTTTTATTAGTCTTCTAAGACACCTTTTTTAGTTTTCAGTTATGAGATGCTTCAACTTTGAGGAATCAACAAAAATAGGTGAGGAAACTGCAGCCAGGTGCATGAGTCTGCTTGGACTGCCGTACCCACATACCACAGACTGGATGGCTTAAACAACATATTTTGTTTTCTCACAGTTTTGGAGGCTGGAGGTCCAAGATCAAGGGGTGGTTTCTCCTTGGCTTGCTGACTGCCATCTCGTCGCTGTGTCCTCATATGTTCTTTCCTCTGTGTGTCTGCCTCCCCTTATAGGGATACCAGTCCTACTGGAGGCTCCATCCTTATGACCTCATCCTTAATTACCTCTTTAAAGCCCCTGTCTCCAAATACCATCATACTGTGGGTTAGGGCTTCAACATAATGAATTTGGAGGGGACACAGTTCAGTCCATAACACCAGGGGAGGTTAAATGATTGGCCTGAAATTCCAGATACTGTGAATGGGAGGGAGCTGGACCAAGAAGTCAGAAATCTACCAGAAATCCTCTGGTAAATGTGTCACAGTCATTGTCTTCAATTTAGTAGGTGAAGAGCAGTTAGTGTGTGAAAGTTGCACTGTTGGGTAGCCTGCCTTAGATCCATCGAAAAGTTGTTTTTTGTGTTAAATGATTAATTCTAGGGGTTGGATCTGACTGTAAATAAGGCCACCAAAACTACACAGGTATATATACTTTTTTTTTTCCTCTGAAAGATCCCTTTTAGATTTAATTACAAAATAACATTACCAGATTAAACCTCCCAGTAAGCTTTAGCATGCCCATTGAGTTTTCTATGTTCTTGACTCAGTTTAACTGCTTCTGTAAGCCTGGCCTAAAATGAATAAATAGAGTGCCTCCAATATGGTATTCTGGCCTGCATGGTGATTAAAACCAGGCTTTTCCTTTAAAAGTCTACATAGGAGTTTATGGCTGCAAATCCGTTAAGATGATCCCTTAAGTAAGTGAGGTACTTAAATTTGCCAGTGTGGACTGAACCTTTTGAAGCAAATACCAAGTTAGAAAAACTTTTTAAAAATAGCTAAGTTTTATTTCAGTAGCATCATAATATTTTATATCACGTGACTGGTCAAAAAAGTGAGAAATTGAGTATTCTTACTGTTCTCCCTAAGCTTTTTCTTCTTCATTTGCTTTCTCCTGCTAAAACTGTCATTTGGAATTAGTTCTTGTCTTGTGTTTCTGTAAATAAAATTGATGGCATGTTATTAGTGTCTTTGTTTCCAGAATTCCGAGAGATTGCATTTAAAAAGGAGCTGTATAAAATGTAAGCTTTTCATGCTTAATGCTTAATGGGCTGGTCTTTAAAAAGTGAACAGTAGTGTGAAGTTAGCACATATTAATTACAATGTCTGGAACAGTAGTGCTTTATGAATTCAATAAGGACTGAGAGAAGTATGCAGGTTTCTGATTTATAGGTTACTACCAGAGAGTTTTTAATGTTGCAAGCAAATCTAAAACCAACAAGGTCTATCTCTTGTGTAAGGATAATAAATAACTTTCATTTATGGGTTTTAAAGAGCTGAATTGTGGTACAAAACATCATTGTAAAAAGAAGTAAGGATCTTTTTGTTTCACAGGTAACTATCATTTTTATTAGTGGCAGGAATAGCTTACTTGTTGTGTTAACTATATTAAATAGCTCGAGTTGATTACACCTGAAAAATATTTACTGTTCGATAGATGTGAATTTGGCCTCTGTAGAATGAAAGTCAGGCTGTTATTTCAGATGCACAGAAAGTGGTGGACACAGGAGAAGGTTCTGAGATATTGTTCAGTTTCTTTAAAAACATGTCCAGCTGCTCCTGGAAGCCTCAGATCAGCATGGAAGATAAATGCAAAAACAAACTCAAGTAAAACGGTAAATATTATCCAGCTGCCCGAAGAGTGGAATTTCTAGGGTGGACCAGCTTCAGGAACTTCGGCCTGAAATGTAAACTGAGCTTGACAGAGTTGGGGCTTGAATTGAAAAGATAGGAGTTTGCCTAATACAACTTTATAAAAGCAACATGACTTTTCTCATTTGGAAAAACGCTTTAAAAATATTTTTGATGACGTTTAAGGTTATAGAGGCAATGCATGCTCAATATAGAGAAGTGGGGAAAGAAAGAAATGTAGAGAAATGAAAATACCCATGAATTATATTAAGGAAAAAGAACTGCTGTTGCCAATTTGTGGGGTTTTTTTTTTTTTCAGTACCTTTCTCCCACCAGGTACTCTCTCAGCTCTTACCCTGGTATCCTTATGTTTTCTTATAAAATTACCCTCCACACACATTTGGTTTGTTTTGTAGTCCTAATTCATCTTAGAGTGGTGTGTATTTTATGTGGTGCTATTTCTTTTTCCTCCAATAAAAGCTGCTATTAAAATGACTGTATTTCAGAATTCATGGAGTCTTAGAATTTAGGGAATAGAGCACACATATATTTATGTACACGCTTACAATTTACATGCATGTATATATTTAGATGTGTGCCCGCATTTCCCCTTTGATATTGTGTATATGCATTTCCCAGTAGTATTAAGGCCTCAACGACGCTTATAACAGCTGAGTCGTATTACTTTGTATGATTGTGCCTTAATTGATAAGATTTTGCTTTAGTCATTTAGGTTGCATTTATAAAATGTTCGACTTTTTAAATATAATTAACTTTGTTAAGACCGGTTCTTTGTGAATTCTGTAAATATCCATGAACTGTTTTATCTGTATTCTTCCATTTACTAAATTTTTAAAGTTTAAAATGTTGAGGGTTGTAAACCCATACTATTTAAAAAGTGAATAATCTCTTACACATTGAATTATGATTTGGGCAAATGTATCTTATTGTTTTAAGGCAACAAAAAATTAGGCTTTCATCTCTTAAGCTAAGTGATTTTAATAAGCAGTTAATAAGTATGTAATGAGGACAATTTGGTTTTTATTACAAATGATGTCAGAATGTGAATTGTGTAACTATTTTTTGCTTTGGTCATGCTGATTTGAGCGTGGGATAAATATCCCTTTATTCAGTAAAGAATTATTGAGTGCCGAATGCTGGCCACTTTCCAGGTGTGAGTGAATGGGACAGAATGTTTTCATTTTTTGGAGTTTACATTGGAGGAAGGAGGGATGGTGCTGAGACAGACAGTACGTAAGTAAACAAATACACAAGATATAGATAATTTCACGTAGATATTTCTGTTTTTTTCATGATACCTTTTATCCATCCATCGAGTATTTTACCAAGTACAACAAATAGAAAACAATTAAAAAGCAGCAATGAATGCATTGTGACTGTTACAGAAGTTAAAACAAAAAATCTTAAAGAGGTGTTTTATGTATATTTATGATAGTCCTATTATAATAAGGAGGGAAAAAACTTTCTATTTGGTTTTCTAAGTCAGCTGCTTGTTGAATGAACATGAGTTAAAGTGAGGACTTCCAGTGCATGCTCTGGGTGGAGAAATTAAGAGCCATTTGCTTCCTTTACAATGATTTTAGTTTTAGTTTTGTGAGGTTTCTTTCTTTTAAAAGAAAGAGAAAAAAAAAAAAAAATCTCTGTCCTGTAGGTATAAAGCCATTACTTGGACTAATGGGGCAGTGAACTAACCAGAGGTACAAGGTGGACTCTTTTTAAACCTTTTTTTTTTATTCCTTTTGACTGTCAGGTTAAAGGAGATGTGATTACACTTAGCCCTCTTCTGCACCTTCCTCCTGCCCCCAAGAAATGTTTTCATGCTTAGGAAATGGCACCAAAAAAGAACAATTATGTGTTTCCATCCACTGGTGATTTGCTGAGTGAAATTAACTAAAAGTAAGAGACTGCTATGGAATGCAGAAGTTTCTTGGGTACAGGTAACAACATAAACAAAGGACCATAAATGGATGTGCCACACGGGGAAGGGAGCTCAGTGTGGGTGGAATGTGTCGCTTTTCTCACTGATTCAGTGTGAGGTTGACTTAAGAGCCATGATCTACTTGAAAAGCTACTCTGAGGTCCTGGAGACAGAGGAAGCCAGAGCCCAAGGGAACTTCCAGAGGCACAGTTGGGGTGAATCAAGTATTTTTTCTTGGAACCAGGGTGGGGGTGGGCGATGCCAGAGTCCCGAGGAAGGCTGGGACTAACCGTGGGAAGTGGAGGAGGAGGCATAGCCTTCTGGGATGCTCCGAACTATCCTTACTACATGACAAGCTGGTGGTTTAGGAGCCCGGTCTAAATGCACAGTGTCAGGGTGGACAGAGGCACGAGACAGGTGCAACTGGGAACCCACATATTGGAATTTCTTAAAATTAAAGCTAGAAATAAATGTATAGATTCTAGGCAAACCCAGTGAAAATACCACCATGCCTTTTTATAGAAATTGGCAGTTGACTCTAAAATTCATTGGAAATTCACAGAACCTAGAATAGCCAAAACAAATTTGAAAATGAAGAAGACTTAGAGGACTCAAACTACATGATTTCAAGACTTTCTGTAAAGGTACAGTAGTTAAAGCAATAAGGTCAACAAAAAACTTGGCTGAGAGTGTTTGTAATTGGTAAAAACTGGAAACAATTCAAATGTCCATCAGCTGGTGAGTATAAACTTTGTGGTATATCCGTACAGGGAAATTCAGCTCAGCAGTACAAAGGAAGGTACTACAGACACACACAACAGCATGGATGAACCTCAGAAACATTGTTGAGCGAAAGAAGGCAGACATGAAAGATGATGTACTTCGTGATTCCCCTTTTACAAAATTCTAGAGAAAATACAACTATAATGGAAATCATTTGCGTAGTCTGTAGGCACCAGGGAGAAAATTGACCACACGGGGCATGAGAGAACATGTTGGGTTGTGGAAGTGTTCCGTATCTTGATTGTGGTGCTGGTTATATAGTTGCATTATTTTATTAAATAATCAAATTGTACACTTAAAATGAGTGAACTTTATGTAAATTGTACCTTAATTAAGTTGATATAAAATGAAAATGAGAGGTAGTTAGACTTGCCACTTCCCTCTTTGAATTTATGCCTGAAAGGAGGGTTTGGAAAGATGTTCCTTTGAGTAGCTGTAAAATATGAATTTCCTAAACTATCCACGACATGAACATAAACTGCAATGTTACTGTACTTTGCGTGAATTTTGCAGCATTTCAGGTGCCTGGAATTTATAACTTGGGGAACTTTATTTTTTTAAAAAGAAACATTCAATTTTCAGGGGATTTTCTGCTTGAGTACCTCGGGTATCAGGTGTTAGCATCAACTAATAATGTATTTCACTTTATCTCTGTTAGAGAAGGATTTGAGCTACGACTTTAAAGTTGTAAAGGAAAATCTTTTCTAGTCAATGGAATCCTGCCGATAAAATAAATATTTTTGTTTGGTAATAAAAAAGAGAGGAAAATTGCCTCAGGGGTAGATCTCGTAGATTTGGCGAGGACTGAAGAATTTGGGAACTGCCAAAGTTATTAAAATATCTTACATACAAACCCAATCAGCAGTTTAGCCTCTTCACCAAAACACGTCAATTAAGTTTCCCTACCGTGAGTTGTCTCAAAATACTTCCCGAAGGTAAATACTATCTTATATTCATTTATATTTCTCTCAGTTTCCATTTGTATATGGGGCTGTTTCTAGGCCCTGCATATATATTTTGTTGATCTGTTAATATATCTATTGTTTTGTCAGTACCAAATGTAGACTATATTTTTTCTTAAAATGCGAACCCTTGATACTTATTTTTCTTCTTTCAAATTCTTTCTGGCGATTTTTGTTGCAGATGAACTGTAGACTTAACTTAGCCATTTCCAAATATCGGTGGTAATGAAGGAATTGGAGTCTTTTAATTGACATATGCAGCAAAACTGGGTTTTCTTTGCAGAATGATTTTTTAAGAAATATTTATTTATTTATGTATTTGGTTGTACCGGGTCTTAGTTGCAGCAGGTGGGTTCCTTAGTTGCGGCTCACTGGCTCCTTAGTTGTGGCATGTGAACTCTTGGTTGCGGCATGCATGTGGGATTTAGTTCCCTGACTAGGGATAGAACCCGGGCCCCCTGCACTGGGAGTGTGGAGTCTTAACCACTGCGCCACCAGGGAAGTCCCTTTGCAGAACGACTGAACATGAAACTGATATAAAACAGACTTTCTTTAAAATAGGGAAGTGTTATAAATCATGCTGGAGTGACAGAGTTGTAAGAAAGGTTTCCTTAAATTTCCTTTCATTAAGTATAATTTGGATTTCCAGTTGCATTGCAAAGGCTTGGGCATATATTAATAATGCTGGTGGCTCTAACAGGATCTCAAACCTCATTCATTCCATAGAATAAAATTTGTTTTTAACTCATTCAAGTTCTGGTTGTCATTAACAGACCCAGGCTCCTCCCTTCTTGTAGCTCTGCATCCCATCTAGCTTGGGAGCATTTTATGGGTGAGGCCTAGAAGTGGTTCACATCACATCTGCCAAATGCCGTTGACCTACGTGCTTTCTTTTGTCTCCTCCTGCGGTATAATGAGAGTGTTTGGGAAATTCACTATATTTGGGGTCAGCAGGAAGAAAAGGAAACCCGGTTTGTTGTAGCAGTGGATGTCTCTGCAGCATATAAGTCAGTGCCCTGCACACATTAAATATAAATTGGGTTGCTTTAATGACGACCCTCACAATATTGCCTCTCTGGCTCTGGAATAAAAGTGACACGTACAGCGAAGGTAGATTTGGACCATCGTCCCTTGAGGACATTTCTGGTACTGACTAGTCAAGACTGAAGACTTGCGCCAAGGAATGCTGCTCACCAGGCGGGCGAGAGAATGTACAAGTGTGTTCGTGTGTTTATATGCATGTATGTATTGCAATGAATCCAGCACCTTTGACGCGTGTGGCCTTCCCTCTAGAAACAGTAAGATATTTTACTGCTGCCGAGTGATGGATGCACATAGAATTGATGGATGTTTGGAGGGGCATGTTGCTAACCTCGACTTTTTTGGATTAAATGTGGTATAGGGTGTGACAGCATGCTCAAAGACAGGCTTATTTATCTCTTGTACTGTTCAACACTGCATTGTTTCCTGTAACATATTTATCAAATAAATTTAGGAACAGCAATCCCGTAAACAAAACTTTAGTTAAACCTTCCATTTTTGGTTCACCCGGGGGGTTCCATTCACAACTGTCATTGAATTGTATGGTGACCCAGGTTCTCTTGTTCTGTGGTTCCACATTTAAAATAGGATTGTTGTGTGGTATTTTGCCTGAAGTTCTTAACTCTTAGAGCTGTTACAAAGGTCTGTATTTCATATTTGTTTTGCAACTTAATATTGGCTAAATGATGTGTTAGGTTTGCCAGTTCCAACATAGGACATACTTCATAGAAGAATAAAAAATTGTTTGTCATTTATCAGAAGTTCAAATTTAACTGGTCCTGTGCATTTTTTTTGCTAAATCTGGCAACTCTAGTTTCTGGAACTCGTATCATCATATAACTTAAAAAGGATGTTAAATGCCTTGATAGTTTGGGAATAACTACATTAAATATTACAATACTGAAAGTGCTTAAGTCTGTATAAACTAGGGTAAGGCTATATCTGACTTGTTTGTTTCTTTGCTCCTAATTTTATTACAATGCCTATCACATGGTAGGTGCCCAGTATCCATTTCTTACATGATTGTGATTAAAGGGAAAATTCATTCATTCATTTTGTCATTCTGTTTCTTTTAGGTTTGTCACACCTTCCCCAGTAGCCTGTCTTAAGCATCTTGTGGGTGGAGGTTGTTTCATATTATTCTTTTGTTTTTTCAACGTATTAGTGATTTGAAAGGCACATTTGTAGGTAACTTGTAGGGACTCATGAATGGTTTCCAATCAAGGGTTTTTTGTGGATGCGTAGCACTGAGAGAGGCGATTATTTGGGAGGGCAGCTTGTGGTTACCATGTTGAAATTTAACAAGGAATTTTAGACTGTAGATGCAGACAAAATAACCTAACAGTGAGGACGATTAAACTGTGAGGTGGCCTCTTGAGGCAGACTGCGGAGACTGTTGCTTTAGTCAGTCGGAGGCAAATGCCTCCACTGGGAAATTGTCTATTGATCTTATTATCTGGAGACTTGAAATAACGGTTCAATTTTCCCCTTGAAAAGCCATGATGTCATTTTTTTTGAATCGCATGCTTCATCCTTAAAGTTTCATGGAAAAACCATTACTTGAGCTAAACCTTTCTCACCAGAAATATCTTCAAGGAACACACTTGGCGTAAGGGTGTATATTGTAGAAGGTTAGAAAAGAAAGTATTTTGGTTCTCTGTGTTAAATGGCAGGGGCTCTTTGCAAGGCGAACCCCTTTGGAAGCTATGAAAAACTGCATGTCATATAATGTAGTCTTTTCCATTATTTTTATTGGTATGTAAGCATATGTATTGGGTTGGCCAAAAAGTTCATTTGGGTTTTTCTCTAACATGTATGGAAAAACCCAGATGAATTTTTGGGACAACCCAGTATTAGTAAGTTGTATGAAATCATATGGCAGAGTGGTTCAGGGAGAGGGTTTTGGAATCCTAGCAGATGTTGGCTGGGACCAGTCATTTTCTCTGTAACCTGAAGCAAATTGCTTGACCTTTGAAAGCCTCAGTTTGCTCATCTATTAAGTAGGGATAATAATAGAAGTTAATGTCAAAATTGAAGGATGTCTGTATACAGCACTCACTTCAGTGCCTAACATCTGGTAAATGCTGTAAAATTTTGAATTGCTATATTTTATTATTTATACATGTACTGTTTAAGAGATAATTATTGTCACATTGCTAAGCCCCAAAGCTATGAAAGTAAGTAATTAATCCTTAAAATAGCAATTAATATCTGAGTGATGACTTGTCTTCCCATAAGAGGCAGCTAGGAATGTAATCATCCATGTGACTGTTGCATGTCCCAGGGCAGTTTCAGAAGTTAAATTGTAATGGAAGCAGCTGCTGGATCAGCTCAAGGCATAGGCTTTGGAGTAAGAAAACCCCACATGCTGAGTCAAGTCCTGATTTGCAGGCTCTTTGACCTTGAACAAAGTACAAGTTCTTACCCTCTCTGAACTTAGACTTTCTCTTTCGGTCACTGGTGGTGACGGTGCTTCCCGTGCATAGAGCTTCACACGGTGCCTGGAATACAGTAAGACATTGATGAATGAATACAGTGAAAGAGAGAATATTTTAGGTCTCTGCTGTCCAGTACAGTAGCAGTGGCCTTTGAAATGTAAACTAATAAGAATGAAATAAAATAAAAAGTAAGATCCTCTGAAAACCATAATTCGAAAAGGTACATGCACCCCAATGTTCACTGTGGCGCTATTTACAATAGCCAAGACACGGAAGCAATCTAAATGTCCATTGATAAAGGAGTGGTAAAGAAGATGTGGTACATATATACAGTGGAATATTACTTGGCCGTAAAAAAGAACGAAATAATTCCGTTTGCAGCAACATGGATGGACCTAGAGATTCTCATACTGAGTGAAATAAGTCAGAGAGAGAAAAATACCATATGATATTGCTTATATGTGGAATCTTAAAAAAGGGTACAAATGAACTTATCTACAAAACAGAAATAGAGTTACAGTTGTAGAAAACAAACTTGGGGTTACCAGGGGGTAAGCAGGGGGAAGGGATAAATTGGGAGATTGGGATTGACATATACACACCACTATATATAAAATAGATAACTAATGAGGACCTACTGTATAGCACAGGGAACTCTACTCAGTACTCTGTAATGACTTATATGGGGAAAGAATCTTAAAAAGGAGTTGATATATGTTTATGTATAACTGATTCACTTTGCAGCAGAAAGTAACACAACATTGTAAATCAACTATACTCCAATAAAAGTGTAAAAAAAAAAAAAGATACTCAGGCTTTTGGTTTGAATTGCATTCTCTGCTAATTTATATGTTGGGGTCCTAACCCCCAGCACCTCAGAAATAGAGTTATTTGGAAATAGAGTCATTGCAGGAATAGTTAGTTAAGAGGAGATTATACTGGAATAGGATGAGCCCCTAATCCAGTATGACTAGCTTCCTTATAAAAAGGGGGAATTTGGTTACAGATACACACACAAGGAGAATGCCATGTGAACTGGAAGGCAGAGATCAGGGTGCTGCTTCTATAGGTCAACGAATGCCAAAGATTGCCTACAAACCACCAGAAACTAGGAGAGAGGCATGAGACAGATTCTTCTCACAGCCCTCACAAGGAATCAACCCTGTTCACACCTTGATTTTGGACTTCTAGCTTCCAGGATCATGAGACAATATATTTTTTAAGCCACCTACTTTATGATACTTTGTTACTCAGCCCTAGCAAAGCACAAATGAATATACTCCTCTCACTAGCCATGTTTCAAAGGACTAAGTAGCCACATGTGGCTAGTGGCTACTATACTGGATGGTGAAGATACTGAGCATTGCTCTCATTACAGAAAGTTCTGCTGGATAGTACTCTTCAGGAGGTTCCAGGCTGCTGATAGCTTAAGCTAAAAAAAACATACTAAAGGTTGAATGAGTTATATGAAGTATGTTCTTTGTCCTGAAATCCAGGGCAAAAACACATAAGTGATTTAAAAGTTAAAAAAAACAAAACAAAAAAAAAAACAACTCTGCTTCAAACTGTGCTGGTCAGACAGCCAAGTATTCAGGGAGACTTCCTGTTCTGGAGGAGATGGAGAAAACGGCCAAGACAGTCTTGTCTTCTGTGCAGGATGAATTTCTGATTCTGCTTCCCTGGTTAAACTCTTACATCATTACATTCTATATATAGAGCTTCCCTTTGTATCCAGCTCTGCTTTTCCCCCTTGTTTTCGTCTTCAGACTGTAGAAAAGGGTTTGCAAGACTCCTTGCGTCCCCTACCCCATGAGCTGTTAAGTAGACGGGGCAGATGAGGGTTTGCTGCTCTAGTTTTATAACTGCTTCATCATGTGGAAGGGTCCCAGAGCCCTTCCTCGTTCCCAGCCACGGCTGAAGACGTGCTGTGAAATTCTCATGAACCCTTTCCTTTGCCTGGAGAGTGGATACCTGAGAACCTGTCTGGGGCACAGGGCTGGCAGCAAAAAGCCTCCTTGGAGTAGAGGTGAAAACCTTCCTGGGGAGTCTGCCCCTCCTCCTGGAGGGGATTTGAGTTTGCTGGCAGTGGTTGTGACCTCTGATGGGGCGAAGTCGCCACCCTTTCTGCAGTCTCTGCCCTCGTTTCAAGAGGTTATACCTCGGATTCTAGGAAGGCGCTGAAGGTCGTTGGTCAAGAGAAAACAGTTTGTGTACCTGGCCTCCCAGCTCTGAAATGCCTCTGTTTGCAAACTTGGCCTTCATTGAGTCAAAATTAAAGGGAAGGTGCTGAGGACTGTTTGCATTTTTTACCTTTTCAGGTTAAGGATGTTCTTTTGAAAGTAGGGTTATACTTCAGTGTATCTTTAATGGACCTTTTATAGCGACTAATATCTTGAAAAGTTATTTTACCTTTTCTTATTAGAATTGTTATTTCAGACTACTTTTACTCATTAAGCGTTTTGTTAAGCTGAAGTCATTGCTATCATGAATATGGAACATAAAGGACTACCCTTTCCTAAATACTCAGTATACTGTTTCTTGAGTTGTTTTATACTCATTCTAGTACTCTTGTTTATGAAAAAATGTGTGTACGTATGTGTTTGTATGTGTTATATGAGACGATTATTGTGGCCTACTGTGTGCCAGGCATTCTGCTCAGCTCAAGGCATTCACTTTAATCCTTAACAATAAATCTTGTAAAGAGGCAGGTGTAATACCCATTTTGTAACAGAGATGAGGAAACTGAGGTTTAGGGAAGTCTCAGAACAGATCCACTTGGCTTCCGATCAGCCTGAGCTTATCTGATGTCACAGCACACCCCCCCTCCCAGAGAGCTTGTGAAAGAACAATTTCATTAAACGTGGTTAAAACCAAAATGATGTTTGTTCTCGCAGTCTTTGGCGTACATGGGGCCTTTTGCAGTCAGGACAAGCCCATTTCCTTTCTCAGTGGGAAACACTCCAAGTATTCCTCTTGAAACAAAACGCCAAGGATTATTTTTGCAGACTTCTGTAGAGTGGTTTTTGGACAACACCCTGGAACAGGAAACCACAGTTTCTCCTAAATTTGTACAGGATGGAAATAGATAACATTCTTTAGAAAACCACTGCCACAATTAGTCCTTTCAAATCAGCGTAATGGTGGATGGTTTGATTTACACATTTCTTACCTGAATAAAGTATTGGAACCTGCTGCACGGGAAATTCATGAATACTTTTACAGGGCTTTATTTTATAAACTGGAAATGCAGTGAAGAGATAGGGGTAGTTGAGGAAAAAGAGCACTGTATGATTTAAACTATTTGAAAGCTTTCCCTGGAAAACGGATTTGAAATAGAACAGGATACCGTAGCATAACTGCTGAGGACGTGGTTTGCTGTGACTACCTAAAGCCCAGGGACTGCTTATTGTTATTGAAGAGAATGGATGAACTTGATGGAATAGGAGACCGTGAATGTGTGAGGGAAGTTTACATAGTAAGCAAAAATGACTGCGCTTAGACATTCAATTTTTTTTTGGTTAAGGTATAGTAGCCAAAACTCTTCATAAAACATATGGTGGGTATACCCTTGGCAGCTTCAAAAGGATTGGTGTGCTTATCTAGCTAACTCCAGTCTTTGTGCCTGGAGTAATCTTTCCATAATGGTTGAAACTCCTTTTATATTTTGGGTCTGTTTCTGCAAAGTTCCAATAGCTGAATTGACTTAAGCTGAACTGAACTTTTTCAGGCTACTGTATTTTTATGATTAATTTTTAATTATTGTAAGCAACACAGTTTACTGCTGGTAAAAAAAAAAAAAAAAATGGAAATGGTTTGCACAAACCACATTCCTCAATTTGTTCCCTAATCCCAGGCCCTTTTTCCCCTTCCCCTCAAAAGCTATCAGTGGTTTTGTGAATACTAGTATTTTTGCTTTTAATATGTTATGTGAGTGTTTTCATATCCCTTTGGGAAATATTTAATATCCTTGTTCTTTTATTTTTAAATGTAGAAGGTATAATATGTATGATTCTGTGTATGTGTGTATCTGTGTATAAATATTAGGCTTTTAAAAATTGACTTTTTGCCCTATTTGTGACTTGCATATGTTGTCCACATTAGTTCATATATATTTGCTTCATGTATTAAACTGCTCCATAGATATTTTCTTCCTGCGGCTCTGCTTCGTGGTTGTTTATTTGCTTCTCCATTACTTGATGTTTAGATTGTTTCTGTTTTATTGACATTAAGAAAGTTACTTGACTGAACATCTGTCTACCCTGCCCCCTTGTACACATGTGCTATTGCTTATGGGAGGCACATGTAAAATTTTAGTAGACACTGCAAGAACGAGAGCACCATCTTTCAGCAAATTTTCAGGACTCTTTGGCAAAGCAAAACGTGCCTTTGCATGAAACAGGATGCATTTAAAGGTAGATCTCAGTTTTGCTTCCGTGTGATGTGTCTGATAAAGGAAGCGCCCATGGGTGCCTGCTACTAGGTTTCTTGGAGCTGACAGCATCTACGAGCTCGGGGCCGTGTTAGGCGGGCTTCTTGGAATGCTAACAGCTCCTTTCCCTCTTTCTGCCTGCTCGCTGATGGCAGAGTGCCCTGGCTGGTGCATATCTGTTCTATGCTGCCACCACTGAGTCCACAAATAATATAAAATTAACTGCGGCTGTTATCGGTCATTGTTGCAAACAACAGAAGTCTACTCTGGCTAAACTTAAAGAAAGATGGACTTCGTTGCAGAAAGATAGGGGAGCTGGTGAAAATTCTGGGAAAGCTGCAAAAGCCAGCTTAAAAAGGGTAAGATTCTGGGATGAATCGGCTCCAAACTTACTTGCACTGTTTGTGTCTAAAAGTCTCTCGGTTGCATGATAGGCCTGGTGTAGGGGAAGGTGCATATCTTGCTTGAATGGTCCATCAAGAGAAGACCTAGTTGGGAAAAACAGAGTTATGCAAAAGGAGATCCAGCTGCTTTGAACAGAAGGCGGGACACGGATCCTGGTTGACCAGAAAACACACAATATCTACTGCCACTGAATACATTGACAAATACATTTTATAGCTTATTTTATCAGTACCTACCATTTTCAAAATTTGGTTTTCACATCTAGTACTTGTTTATTTACTTGCATGGTTGGGGAACTGGTTGTTCGAATTAAACATTTTCAAAGAATTAGACTAAGGTGAAGTACCTGTAAAACATTTGAATTTTTAAATGACTGAGAATTGGCGTTAAGAGGCTTGGAATTATTAGACTCATTTTGGTGGGTTTATGGTTCCTTATTTAAAATGGTAGAAACAAATGTTCTGACTGCGGTTCTGGTATTGCTGGCACACTCAGTTTGTTCTTTTCGTTTGTCCTTCGATGACGTAATTTTGAAAGTAAAAAATTAGAAGGTATGGTTAAGAAATAATCATTTAAAATTGGAGCCACACAATTTTCTCCTGTTTTATGATTGTGGTTATCTAGATCGGCTGACCCTCAGAAATTGCGATGTAATAAATGTTAGTGTTTCAAGCTACTAAATTTTGAGGTAATTTGTTATGCAATACTTGATAACAAATACAGTACCGATAACAATTGAGGCTATATTTTTGGTTGATGGGAACATATTTCTGATGATTTGGGGACTTGATTTTAGAGAGTTTTAACAAAACCATCTGTGTTAACAGGCTTCTTTCTAAGATGTTTAAAGACAATACTAGATATTCTTTTTCTCTCTCTCCCGCCGCCGTTTTCTAAAAATAACCTTAGAAAGGAGGCATCTTACGTGTCGTTCACTGTGCTTTTCCAAGAGGTCCGACTTTCTCTTATTCTGGTCAGTTCTAAAGTTGTCATAAGGATTATGTTGACCTTTCTCGAGAGTCTGTCATGGTGGATTATCTTTCAGGCATGCTGTACAACGATTATAAGATAAGCCCAGAACCTGGGATAACAGTTTAAAAACTGAATCACACAGTGTGTATGTGTGTGTGTGTGTGTGTGTGTGTGTGTGTGTGTGTGTGTTTCTTAACTTGCTCTACTAGGAAGACTGTACGAGTGCCCTGTATTATATATATACACATATATATTTATATAACATTAGCAACGTGCAGGCTTATCAAGAGCTGTTCTAGTGAACAGACATTGGTAAGACATAAATAGGTCTTTTCCTGTAATATGAGCATTCCCTGTGGGCAGTACTTACCTGACTTTTAAACGAGGTGTCAGGTCAGAGTATTACGCTTTGGAGAACCACATATCCGAAGAACGTATGATGTGGGATGTGTAGAGAAGGAGAATGCTGACAGAGCAATGGAGAGGGATATGTTATATTTCTGGTTTCTAGAAAAAGCTGTAGGTATGTCTGCCTTAGGTATATCTTACACTTTTGAATTTAAGATGCAAAATTCCATTCGTTTTCATCTTTTTTCCCACTTTGCTGACTTAATCAAATATTTGAATTAATTTTTCTAGTGAAGCTGGAGAGCTGCTGGTTGATTGAGGTATGGATTCTTTTTAGAGACAGCTGTGATTTAGCTTTTTCTTATTTTCATTGGAAGGAGAGCACAGTTACCGTACAGTTCTCATGTTTGATAACAAGCCTTTCCTTGCCTGTTTTGTGCCCAGACCCATGTTTAGGGCCCTAAAAAATACTGCTTAGCTCTGTGATCCTGCCTTAAGACATGAGCACCTAGGGGGTAACGGTGGTAGGATATAAAGTGTTCACCGCTGGACTCTTTTCATCGTTCGTCTCTGCCCCAACCCCTTTTTCTTTCTGTAGGACTTTTTCCCCAGGTGGTTCTCTGAGAACACGGGTTTTGTGATCATCTCATTGCAACTTACGCGTTCAGTCTTTTGAAAGTAATCTCATCTATGTTTTCATAGTGTAGATGGAGATGCTCTCATATCCTTCTAAAACAACAGGATTCTTGCCCAGTCCTGGTGGTTTCCAGAGTGTATCCTAGAATTCTCTGGCTCCTTGGAGTCTTACAGAATTTTACTTTCTGTATTTTGGTTTGCTATTTAAAACTGCAAAACTCAGTTTGAAATAGCTTTAAAAAGTTCATGTTAAAGTAGACTCTGTAGTTCTGTAATGTTTTACTCAGGGATCTACAATAATATGACAGGATAGACCTTTTTAAAGTAAAGCACATACATAATTATAATAATTTCTTACTTTTATTTCTCATGTTCTTGGTTTGAATAGTGCTTCAGGCCTCACAATAGGAAGCTTGCTGAGGTTGAAAGCCTCAGGTTGTTTGAACAGTGTCTGGCAGGGGGTTCTGGAGGACATAGGGAAGAGTTGACAGGAGTTAAACCAAGGAAGCTGAGGTGGGGAGACACCTGCTGGATCTTAGGGTGTTGTGGAGCCTGGGGTTGGGTTTCCCTTGAGTTAGGGGGAATCAAATGTCTAAATATCCGTCTGGGCTCACCTCGGTTTCCACCTCTTCGTACTCCTAGAAGAGCTTTCAGAGTTCCTTTCCTTTCCTCCGGTCACTCTCTCCTTTGTTGCTTCCATATCTACTGG
Organism: Eschrichtius robustus; assembly: GCF_028021215.1. Lineage (NCBI taxonomy): Eukaryota > Metazoa > Chordata > Mammalia > Artiodactyla > Eschrichtiidae > Eschrichtius > Eschrichtius robustus. The sequence continues at coordinate 27,992,929 of NC_090835.1, read as the reverse complement.
TGGAGGCCTTAGTGATCGCAATCTCTCTATTTACATAGAACATTAAGATCACGAATTTTTAAATTGTAAAATACATATAACGTAAGATTTACCATTTTCGCCACTTAAAATTGTGCAATTCAGGGGCGCTTAGTTTATTCACAGTGTGATGCAGCCAGCCCCATTACCTAGTTCCAGAACTTTTCATCACCCCAGAGGGAAACTCCAGGCCAATTAAGCAGTCACTTTCCACTCCCTCCCCCTTTCCCCCCACCCCGGCTCCTGGCAACCTCTAATTTACTTTTCAAGACCAAAAATTGTTGATGGTATTACAAATGAGGCCCACAGTCTAACCCACAGTTTTATTTTTTTCCTTATCACTCCTGTTTTACCGCTCTAACCTCAATGCTAAACATTTTGGGATGTATCCCTCACACTTTTTTCTTATGGCTTGTACGTGTATGTATTCACATATCTTTGATTCATTTCTCATTCCTTATGAATATGGGATTGTAGTATACACATTCCTCTGCAACTAGCTATTTTAAAACGTATTTTATGAATATCACTCCAGTTTGCTGCACACAGCTTTAACTTATTCACTTTGCAGCTCTGTAATATTTCGTAGTGTGGATAGTCCATAAAGTACTCCATCATGTTGCTCTTGATGGCCATTTGAAGATTCAGTAATTAATCTAGAGAAAGTCTTGTGATCAGGGCTGGGCAGCTAAAACTAGCCCTTTTTGCGTATTAGGACACGGAACGTCAGAGAGAGGGGAAATCGTTTATCTTAAGTCACAGACACGTGACTGCTCTACGACGTGGTTACTCAAAGTGAGGTCTTTTAAGAATCTAATTCCAGTGCATTTTCTCCACTATTGCATGCTGTTCCTTTACTTTTAAAGATAAGTGCCCTTCTTCTGTTGGCCATTTCTTTTTCTGGTCAATTCCCGTCCTACTCTCCTATTCCTGTGTGTGTCTAATCTTTGTTCTTCACTCTGTTCGCATAGCCTCAGTCATTTAGTATGTAGCAGTTCTGCAGTTGAAGTACAAATACCTCATTACTCCAGAAATGCTATATTGTAACATCTTGTTTAGAGTTAGAATTAAAAGACCCTTTAAAGATCCCTAAAGTGTGTTATATAACTGAAGGAAACAGACCCAGAGTGGTTAAGTGACTTTCTTAAGTTCATACAGCTCGCCAGTGGTCAAGGCAAGATTTGAACCCATCCCTCCTGAAATCGTATCTCATCATGGATGCCAGGTAGACAACATCTTCCATTCCAGTTCCATGGACTGGAGCACCACATGAGAAAGATTCTAGGACTTTGATTCATTAATGATGTCTGTCATGAATGGGAGAGGGGAGATGACCAAGTGTGGTACACGTGCCATTTACTGCCTGTGCCCCAGCACGCCACACTGACAGTGATGATTCTTGGGTATGGCCAGAGAATTATTGTACTTCAAGGGTTGCAAGAGTCAGCTTGGGGGACCAATCACAAAGTCAAGTTGAGGTCTTATGCATTATATGGCTTTTGGACTAGTTGGCCAACATTTGATTTAATTTTTTTAAGTGGTTGAATTATAAGTTGCTCATGGGGGCTGTTACTGGTGTCTTTATTCTAATCTTGGGAAGAGTGCTGAAGTTCCTAATATTTTATCCACTTTTAATTAACACATTGCTGTTGAATGTTGGGTTTGTGAATCCAACTTCTTTATTTTTTTCTGCAATCAAATATGGCTTTCTTTTGCCTTTGGAAGAAATGACACTGGTTTTAGTTAAATCCAGCCGTCTCAGCCTCAGCACTATGGATATTGGGACTGGATAATTCTTCCTTGTGAGAGGGGGTATTCTGTGCACGGTAGGATGCCAAGCAACATCCCTGGCCTCTACCCACTAGAAGCCAGTATCCCCGCACCTCAGTCTTGACGCTTGTGAATTCCTCCAGACATTGCCAGATACCTCAGTGGCAAAAATCACCCCTGTAAGATACCCACTGGGTTAAACTGATGCATGCTTTAAATTGGTTGTAATACATTTTTTAAAAGGTTATTTTCTCTGTAGCCCATTTGTATTTCAGGTGTTGGAAGTGACAGGAAAGCAAGAAGGGAAATAAACACTCATTATCTTGAAAAAGACAGTAGGATGCTTTGCTTCCTTGTAGTACTGAATAGGAAAACCTCAAGTATAGAAGCTCATTTTGTAACAATAGGTGGCACACTACTACCAAAAGCTGCTTCAGAAAGTGGATGGAGAAGATAGTTTTATGAGTAAATGTATTTCAACCCATTTTTATTAGCAATATCGCCAACTCCTTTTATCTTATTTCTTTTAAAAGGATATTCTACTTTAACAGTGCTTCTACTGTTAGAATTTTATTCTTAAAAACGAGTACAAATTTGCCACTTAGTGGAAAATAACAACCTATAATAATATAGTGTTTATAATAAAAAGACTATATCATCATGGGAATAAACCAAATTAACATTGAAATGTCAATTATTTTTTCAATGCAGTACAGAAGAAGACATTTTTTTGCCTTTTCTAGGATATTAGGTGTTCCATGTGTAATTTTTGGAGCAGGTAAATGAATTTTTCCTCACTATTAGTACTTTAGTTAAGAAGCTCACTAGTATTATATGTGGCTTCTGTTGAAACGTCGTCACCAGATGCCAGCTGTGGGGGGCTGAGATTGTGGCAGACCAGTGCTTCTACTGTACTCGTAAAATATCCTAAACTTCTAATTATGATGCCTTCATGTGTAATTGGATCAGACTATAAATTGAATTTTAAAGATAATAACCTTGGTGCCTATATCTTGCACGGTAGACTAGTTCATTACAAACTCCTTTTAATGAACTGTCCACTAATAAATTTAAGAATAAGGACTGTCCCTTTCTTTTCCTGTTTTGGTAAACATCACTTCCAGTGTTTTGCATATGCAGGTTGTGATGAAAAAATTAGAAGGTAAAGACAAAAAATTTCCTGAACGAGTATTGAGATTTTTATGGTTGTGCCTATATGACTTGCTTAGGGGTTGGTTTTTTAAAACTTGAAGTGGAATAAAGGTAAATCTAGTGGAGATTCTCAAAAAGAGCGATAGCCTTCTTTTTCAAACTAATTCTATTTAAAATACGTTTTAACATTAACCGTGCGGCCTGCGGAATCTTAGTCCCCCAACCAGGGATTGAACCTGGGCCCCCAGCAGTGAAACTGCTGAGTCCTAACCACTGGACTGCCAGGGAATTCCCAACATTAATGTTTTAAAATATTTAAAGATGCTTGGATTCTTCATCCTCAGAATACTTTTGATCATTTATTACGTACCTACTATGTGCCAGGCATTAAGACCTTAGGGAGTATTTTCTCACTGTAATCCGTATAATAATTTTGTAGGAGTCCCAAGGAGGATTATTAAGTAGCTCATGTCACACTGTTAACTGAATCACAGAGCTGAGATTCAAACCAGGTCTGATTTTATTTATTTATTTTTTAAATGATTTGTTTTTACTTTATTGACTTTTTATTTCCTTATTTCAGTTTTCTTCTGCGTTTATTCAATGGTTAGTTTTCTAACTTCTTTTTTTTTTTAAAAACATCTTTATTGGAGTATATTGCTTTACCAATGGTATGTTAGTTTCTGCTTTATAACAAAGTGAATCAGCTATACCTATACGTATATCCCCATATCTCCTCCCTCTTGCCTCTCCCTCTCACCCTCCCTATCCCACCCCTCTAGGTGGTCACAAAGCACCGAGCTGATCTCCCTGTGCTATGCAGCTGCTTCCCACTAGCTATCTATTTTACAACTGGCAGTGTATATATGTCCATGCCACTCTCTCACTTCGTTCCAGCTTACCCTTCCCCCTCCCCGTGTCCTCAAGTCCATTCTCTACGTCTGCGTCTTTATTCCTGTCCTGCCCCTAGGTTCTTCAGAACCATTTTTTTTTTTTTAGATTCCATATATATGTGTTAGCATATGGTATTTTTCTCTTTCTGACTTACTTTACTCTGTATGACAGACTCTAGATCCATCCGCCTCACTACAAATATCTCAATTTCATTTCTTTTTATGGCTGAGTAATATTCCATTGTATATATGTGCCACATCTTCTTTATCCATTCATCTGTCGATGGACACTTAGGTTGCTTCCATGTCCTGGCTATTGTGAATAGTGCTGCAATGAACATTGTGGTACATGACTCTTTTCGAATTATGGTTTTCTCAGGGTATATGCCCAGTAGTGGGATTGCTGGGTCGTATGGTAGTTCTACTTTTAGTTTTCTAAGGAACCTCCATACTGTTCTCCATAGTGGCTGTATCAATTTACATTCCCGCCAACAGTGCAAGAGGGTTCCCTTTTCTCCACACCGTCTCCAGCATTTATTGTTTGTAGATTTTTTGGTGATGGCCATTCTGACTGGTGTGAGGTGATACCTCATTGTAGTTTTGATTTGCATTTCTCTAATGATTAGTGATGTTGAGCATCCTTTCATGTGTTTGTTGGCAATCTGTATATCTTCTTTGGAGAAATGTCTATTTAGGTCTTCTGCCCATTTCTGGATTGGGTTGTTTGTTTTTTTTTGATATTGAGCTGCTTGTATATTTGGGAGATTAATCCTTTGTCAGTTGCTTCTTTCGCAAATATTTTCTCCCATTCTGCGGGTTGTCTCTTCGTCTTGTTTATGTTTTCCTTTTCTGTGCAAAAGCTTTTAAGTTTCATTAGGTCCCATTTGTTTATTTTTGTTTTTATTTCCATTTCTCTAGGAGGTGGGTCCAAAAGGATCTTGCTGTGATTTATGTCATAGAGTGTTCTGCCTATGTTTTCCTCTAAGAGTTTGATAGTGTCTGGCCTTACATTTAGGTCTTTAATCCATTTTGAGTTTATTTTTGTGTATGGTGTTAGGGAGTGTTCTAATTTCATTCTTTTACATGTAGCTGTCCAGTTTTCCCAGCACCACTTATTGAAGAGGCTGTCTTTTCTCCATTGTATACTCTTGTCTTCTTTATCAAAAACAAGGTGACCATATGTGCGTGGGTTTATCTCTGGGCTTTCTATCCTGTTCCATTGATCTATATTTCTGTTTTTGTGCCAGTACCATACTGTCTGGATTACTGTAACTTTGTAGTATAGTCTGAAGTCCGGGAGCCCAAACCAGGTCTGGTTTTAATTTACCCTTTATCTCAAATCATGGAATGTCACAGCAAGGAAAAATCAGAGTCAACACGAAATAAAGTCTTACTTCTTCCCATACCTCTGTCCCCCTTTTTCTCCTCCTTTTAGGTATGGAAAACTTTGTTCAAGCAAAATCATACGGGAGACCTGTATACAACTGATAAAAGGAGAACTTCTTGCTTGAGGCCGCTGGGGGAATCCATAGTTACAGCTGCTAGGAGTTTGGTTTGTCAACTACTGAACTGGTCAAGACTCTTGATATTTTTTCTTTGAAATAAGCAAGAGAATTTAAGAATGGAAAGGCTGGTGAATGACAAGTGTGTTGAATAGTTGTAAGAACTAATGACCTTAACCTAGCACCAGCTCTTCTTCTCTTGTGTCCTCAGTTTTGAGCAGTAGAACACATTATTTGTTAAATCATCATTTCCTTTTAAAATTTAATAAGATCTGGAAAAACACTGAGGGATTCCAGTTTGTACATCAATCCATAAAATCATGAATGATTGCTTTGTCATGCTACTAAAGACATTGAGATACACAGGAGGAAACATTTTACATACATTTCAGAGTGAAAAGTTCTGCCTCAAGGTAGGATGTGAAATTGAAATAGTTGATATGATTGCAGGACTGAGAAGGAAATCCTTCTCTTAAATTTTAGTATGCCCCCCAGTCATTATATTTCATCTTGTTGACAATTGCTCTTGTTTTCCTCTGCTGTCATAGACTCTTAAATAATTCCTTCCTTGCCATTAGGGGGATAAAATGGCTTTTTCCCCTAAGGCATAGAGGTCTAGCTGATTTTTTAAAATTAAAATTTTGAGGTAATTGATGCTTCACATGTAGTTGTATACTTTTCCTAGTTTCTTCCATTAGTGACATTTTGCAGAATTTAGGTATAATATCACAACCAGGACCTTGACACTGATACAATCCACCCATCACACTCAGATTTCCAGTTTTTTGTACTTATTCGTGTGTGTGTGCACACACTCGCAAATGTGTGCACGCTGACACATGGGCATATTAAGTTCTTTATAATTTTTATCACCTGTGTAGGTTCATATATCCACTACCACAGTCAATAGGTCCAACCCCACAAGGGTCCCCTGTGTTGCCTTTTTATACCCACACCCACCTTCCTCCTAGCCTCCAATCCCTGACCCTGGCAACCTCTAATCTATCTGCCATTTCTAAAATTGTGTGCTTTCAAAATATTATATGAATGGAATCATACAGTAAGTCACCTTTTTGGATTGGCTTTTTCCACTCAGTCCAATTTTCTAGTGACTCATCCAAATTGTTGAGTATATCAATCAATAAGCAGTTTCTTTCTTTGCCAATTTAAGAAAATATGGACTGTTATTTTAAGACAGTCCTTTAGGAAGCCAGCTTTTGTTACAATCGTTTCAGTGACATAAGTTGTCAAAGGCAGGTTGTATGGTATAATTGTCGTTCTCCAGAGTGTCCACTGAGTAGCTTTTATTTCGTCCAAAAAAATTGGCACAGACATGGCTCCTTGAAGCTTTTGTCAACCTGGGGGCCCAAAAACAAAACCCTGCAAAGACATTGATTAAAGATACCAGGGTAGGAGGCAACCGTTGAGGGAGGAAGATGCTGTCTGCCTTTGACTTTCTTGCCATAGTACTGTTCATGGAGTCCTGTCCTTTGTCTTCAAAGCTTTGCGGAAAGGCTCTACATAAAAGATGACGCAGGGGCCACCAAAGAGGCTTGTCTTTGTTGTTGTTTAGGTGGAAAGTATTGTTTTCTGCTATTGGCAAAGTAATTTTCTAGCTCTAGGTGAGCCCGGATCAGTCGCAGTAGTTTTCACAAGCCTTATAGGAAGGCGTAGGCTGGTGTTAATTAGAAATGGGAGAGGAGAACGTGTGCTGGCATATACTCAGTCAGCTTGGGGTTCCTTCTGGAGGCTGGGGCGCTCCTTGGTGGTCTTGGCTGTAGTAGGGCAGTTGGTGCATGCCGATGCCGCTGGGTTTTATTATGCTATTTCGATTTCTGCCGTGCACCCTGATGGTAGGGGTGCACTGCTGGTTTAGACATGCATTATGAGTTGTGAAATTAGATTGAAAGGATTTTATAGGGGCAGAATTAAGATGGGACATAAGCAGAGGCTGAAGGGGTTCTTACCCTTTGAAATTGCATCATCATGTAATAAATGTATTGAAAACTTTTTTATATTGTCACCTAGAAAAATGGTCTCCCTTGAACTTTGGCCAAGGAACCCTAGTTAATATTAGAGGGTTATTGTTAATAATGTGGGTGTTTCCCAGACTTAAAGAGTGGCAGAATACAGTTACCTTTTACGTATCTGGACTTTGTTTTCTAGGTCTGCTTGTAAAAAATCCGTTGCAAGGTATTTCCCTCCTGTTTCTTAGTTTCTGTCTGCTATCAGCCCAATTAGTATTTCTGCAAAGCCTTAAGGTAGCTTACTGGAAAGTTTTAAGTTCCTTCCTAATATGTGATCCTTGGTGTGACATTGAACCTCTTGGGGTCTTAATTGCCTCAATATAAAATAAAAGATTAGATTTCACTAGGTGATCCCCAAACACCCCTTCAGTTTTCGCAGTGAGTAAAATTTGTGGGTATGAAGTAGAAGACCTGCTGCCTTTTTCTGAATCGAGGTTGATGAGACAGTGTGGTTGCCCGGAATTTCTCGTGGAGACCCAGGAAATGCCCCTGATGAAAGGAGCCAGTCTCCTCGGGTTGCTGGTGCTCAGGTTCAGACATGGGGTGGGCGTGTCTGATAATAAGTTGACAGTGACCTGGTGCTGTGGAATCACCTTTCTTCACCCCTCTCCTGCCTGACCTGTGCACCTGCCTTGGTGATGTCAACGAGAGCTTTTAGGTGGTGGGCATTTAGGTGTTCACTATAAAATTCTTGCAACTTTATTGTATGTTTGAACATTTTCTAAATAATATGTAGGGGAAAAAATCTAGTGGAAATTTTATTGCTTAAACTTCAGGACCAAATCAGAGTATATTTAGTTGCAGGTCTTAATAGCATAGACTTAATTCCTAGCTGTTGCAGGCTCTTCATCAGGGCACTCCTCTGGAGTGACAGGTGTCTACAGGGCAGGAATTTGTAATCGGTGAAGGATGCCTCCACATTCCCTTAATCTTCTCTGCCTACCTGCTGTATAAGGCAGTTTATCCTGGCTTTCCATCATGGGGCTCCGGAGTCCCATGTTACCTTGAGCAACATGACTTTGGGTTGCACAGGGCTCTGCTCCTGCTTGCTCTTTGCAAGCCTTGGATGAGTTCTTTTGTTTTTTTTTCCGCGTTATCATTAAATACTGAACATATCATTTAAACTGGTAAAAGAAAGGTCAGCTTTGCATGTGTAGTGAGTGTGCAATTCAACTTTTTTTCACTTTCACTAGAAGAGAGTTCAGCAGTAAGAATGTTACCTGGAATGAACCTCAGAGGTGCCTTATGTATTTAGCAGAACTCAGTCATCAGCGCCAACTCTGAACACGTTGCCCAAGGTTAGGTTCATGCTGGTTAAGGAAAATAGCAGTAGAGCCAGGTAGCTCTGGGTCCCAATCCTATATCGTACCCTCTCCTAAGTTCTGGAACTTTAGACACTTAGTTAAGTCATTTAACTTCTTTGCATCCCCTGTTCTTCTCTGTTGTAAATTGGGGATAATAAAATTACTTACCTCATGAGATTTTTATGAGAACAAAGCCAAGCAATCCCTCCCTGTGCACCTGTCATTGGTAATGATCAGTGAATGTTAGGTAGGGTGGTAGAATTCTTCCCTGCCACATAATTATGACCTATTCTTTCATGTTACTCCTTTATTTGCCCAGGATTTCATTCGATAGCCTAGGAGACAAAAGTGTTCTAATATCTCACAGCACCGTAGGGACTTCGTCTTGTGATACGGGTCTCTAAAGATGTCCGTCTTTGGTAGGTCGGTCAGTGGATCGTGCGCCACGGACCCCTGATAACTGGGTGTGGAGAGTCCCAGTCTTCTAATGCTGCTTAACTGTAAGCAAAGCAGTTAAATTGAGCATCTCAGGGATTCTGGTAGACTTAAGGCAAATCTCAGGGGGATTAGGAAACCAGAGTCATTTGCTTGTCACTTGATCTTTCTCTAATAAACTATCAAGTTCAGCTTTGCGCGCTGAACTGATGAATTAGTTTCAGCTCTTAATTTTTCACCTTGCAGCTGTAATTTCCTCACTGCCATTGCCGTCTTTAAATCTGCCTCACCAGCCACCTGGAGCATTCAATAACCCAGGCGTTTTAAGGTTTTCTCTTCAACATCCGTGCTTTGGAAATTGAGAGGAAATGACAGATTCGAAATACACTCGGAAGGAGGCAGAGTGGACCACGGGATCCTCCAGCTCCTTGCAACCTGTAGTGTCTGTATCTCATTCTTCCCGGATTGTTCCCCAGTGTTCCTCTCCGTGCTATTTCAGTGGTTCTGCAGAAGGTCTCTTGTGAGATTTCCGTGTCTTGGAAGGGCTGTCCGTGTCAGCATGCCACTGTCACCCAGGCGTGTTCAGTCATTCCCTCGTCCACCCACTCTGAGACCATTGCCCTCCAGCTCTGTTCCCTCCAGAGCTGCGGGCTCAAGCATTTGGCTGTGTCTGGGTTTCCAGAGAACAGGGGTCATTTCTGCTGATCAGTGGGGATGATGGTGCTTTTTAGTCCAGAGGTAAACTGGGGAGTTGCTTCGTGTATATGGCCAGGGTATCTCTGGGGTCAAAACCAGTGCAACTTAGAATGCTCTCATTCAGCGTCTGTTCTCAGCTCTGTCGTGTCAACCACCATGACAATAGTGATAGTAACCGTAATGATAATAGCAGCTACCAATTAGCCAGCTACATGCTTCCGTCATCTCATTGTATTCCCTAAAAGTCACGGGAGGAAAGGACTATTATTTTTCCCATTTCCTAGCTGAGAAAACTGAGTGCTAGAGCTCTCAGTCCAAAGCACATGTCTAGTAGGTGGTGAAGCCAAGATTCGAACTCGGGCAGTCTCTACCCCATGCTCAGTGACTGTGCATTATTCCCCAACTGTTATTTTCAGTGGAGTAAGTGGGGCAGGGCCTCTGTCCTGATACAGATGGCCTCTTATCTGATCGTAATATAATCATCCTGTTTTGGACTAGGGCACCCCGCACGCTGACAGGGCAGGTGGCAGCAAGCTACCTCCACTCCATGAGCAGGGCAGAGCCTGTTTGCCTTCTCATTGACTGAGCTTTCCTGCTTTGCTATGTGTGCGTCTGGTGCCACTGGGGCCAGATCTCTGAGCCGAGCCCAATGCCCCAAGGATAAAGTGTATTTCCTCTGATGGCCCTGTATCCGGGGCAGCCACAGAAGGCCTGGGGTGTTGTACTGGGGTCATTTTCTGTCTGCTTTATCTGTACTCTTCTAGGAAATGCTGAGATTCAGCAGTTGTTCAAGAGGCACTGACATCTGATTATCACCCTGTAGGCTCTTGCCGTGACAAGTCTGCGGAGTTAAGTCAGTGCTGATCCAGGCCTCCTTTGCCAGTCAGAGGGGCTCTGGTTTGTGTATAGGTATAATCTTCAATCTTATATGGACCAACGTAAGGATATCGTGAAGGCTCTGAGGGTACAGTTTTACAAATGAAGCAGGGAACTCCTCTGTGCCTGCTTCCACGTGTGGGTGGGTAATTCACGCAGTGCCATTCGCACTGCATCCAGGAACGGGCTGACTTTGCTGTGCCCACTCTTCAGGGACACTGCCTCCAGCTCCTGTCACCGGATATCGTTTTGTTATTTGGCACTGCCTACTGAACCTTTGTACTTCCCTTTTCCTGCTCCTGATGCACGTGAATTTGCCCCTGGTACACACACTTCTATTTGCATTTGACCATGATGACTTTCCTTAACTGTAATGTCATAGAGGAGCGGGAGGTGGTGTTGGTTGGGACCTGGAAGGCTTCTGCTTGCCCCTCTCCACACAGGTGTGGGATTGAGACTGGGGCCGAGGACCAGAAGGGAAAAGGGGGAGCACATCCCCATTTTAGAACACCTGGCTGGGATTTAGGAGAGGGAAGTGAGTATAGCTCCTGTCTGTAAAAGTTACAGTTTTACAGAGTTTTGCCCTCTTTGGAACTGGTTGCTCTTTTATCCTAGCGGAGACTTGTGTTTGTGGGAAGAGAGACCGCAGGAGTGCTGGGGCCCCGGGATCACAGCAAGACTTGACGGGAGACACAAGGCTTGTTGGCTGGGTCGAACATCAGACTTTGAGCCAAGAGTAGTTCTTCGTCAGGTTGCCCAGGATTGGGAAGGGAGCTGTACCAGATGGCCTCCTGGCCCCAGAAGTTCCTTCTGGAGCCGATCAGGGTTTCCTGTCACTGTGATTCAGCAGCAGCAGGCATTGATGGCGCCCTGCTGGGTGCCTGGCATGGCCAAGGAGTGGCTGCTTATGGAGACGTACCAGGGGCCCCCGTTGAGCTGACTTGGTTGCCTGAAGTGAGAATGGTTAAATGGGTAATTGGTGGAAGCAGAAAGCCAAGGGAAGCAGGTCCCTGCTGGGTAGCTGGTTCGTTGGAAGGGGCTGTGCATATAATATATAGCAGGCGCCAAAGTGGGTGACCTTTCCAAACGGGAGTCTTTCTCCTTCTCTTCTTTCTCTCCTTTTTGTTTTATAATAATAATAGCTTTCACTGTTCATTGCTCTTTATGAACCGTACACTAAGCTCTTCCCATCCATTATTCATTTGATCTTTTCATGACTCCTATCTTCATGTTAAAAATAAGGAATCATTTTGGAAAGTGACAGAAGTGGGGCCTTGGGCAGGTCTAACTCCTTAACAATCCAAGCCTTTACCCTATACCTCTTCTCCATCTCTCTGTGCAGCTCTCTCTCCCTCCCTTCCTCAGGGATTCCTTGAGCATTCATCCTGTATCAAGTTGGTGATGGAGTTCCCGAGACGAGGGACATAGCCCTTCTCTTAAGGAACTCAAAATTGAATTGTGTAGGAAAAGTACGTGCATCTGACCCTTTGAAGGTGAGGGAAAGCCCAGGACTGTGTGAGGCCCATTGGTGAGTTCCCGCCTGTGCCTGTGGCCTGGAAGTTGGTTATAAAGTTTGAGCGCAGTGGTCTTTCTTCCACTGGGAGTCTGAGCCCTTGGGGCCTTGCTGGGGTGAGCACCTTTCTCCTGGCAGCGTAGAGCATGAGTTGCTGGTGTGGTTCCCTTCTTCTGTGGCTGTCCCGTGGATGTGGTTTAACAAGTAGGATTGGCTAGGTACACCCCTACGCTTAAGGTCTCCTGTTTTACTTAAGCCTCCTCCTTCTGCCCTCCAAATTCTCCCTTTACAAAGGAGAAGAGAAGGGACATGTCTTGAGACCCGGTTTTGTGCCAGGCTCTGGACTGGCCATTTAAAATGTTAGTTATATCATCCTCATAAAATCTCTGTGTAATGGATCATGTTCTGTCTTATCCAATGGTGGAAGAGCCCCAAGATCAGAGAATGTCAGGTACCTTTATGTCACTTCTTTGCCCACAGCCCTCTTGTGCTTCCTTTCCTCTCTCAGAATTGATTCCACAATCGCTAAGTTCTAGAAGAAAGGCCTTCTGGAGCCTTGCCCCTGTCGGCCTTACTGACTTAACATTCCTCCCAGTTGGCCCCAGCACCCTGGCCTCCCTGCTGTCCTTTGATGGGCTGTGTTCTCCCACCCGGGACCTTGGATTTCAGTGCCCCCTCTTGCCTCCCTCTCCCTTACCTTGTTCCTCTCCCCCCTTCTGGAGTCTCTCCTCTTTCAGTTAAATTTTTCCCATGTGAGTTTGATTTTGATGGGCAAAGTGAACACATTTAGTGTATAGAATTGCCCAGAGGCTAATTTGTAACAAAATTGTTTGCAAAGCGATGGATTTTTTTTGTTTGAGTTAGCACAAGTAAGGCAAACAAGTCAGGGTCAAGGTCAAATACTGTTGCAGTTTTCGAAGTTTCTAGGGCCAGGCTCTCTACATCTCATATTATTTGGAATTCCTTTGGGCATTGGTCTTTGTACCTGAGAGAGCCTCATATTTAATTCAGCGGGCACATTTATAACAAGGTCTTATAATGATGAGACCTTGATGACTTGCTCAGAATTTTTTTTTTAGATTTTAGCAGGATTAGGGGATCTCTGGCTTTGAGGTCAGTCTCCTCTAAGAACTTTTTTGGTAAAACAAGCCTATTCTTTTCTGTGGCCTCCCTGCTTTGCATACTTTGAGGAGGATAGAATTTCACTTGCTAATCACTGTGGCCTTTCCTGCCGCTGATTTTATTTTTGCTCTGATGTAACTGTTATTGGTCCGTTCACCATAGATTTGCTGTCACTTGCACCTCAAACGGTGACGCTGTCTCTGAGGGACTGAGTTCAGAGGATGCGTAGACCCAGATCTCTCTGCAAGGAGGTTTCCCACTTTTTCGAAGCATCTCCATGTATAATATTTCAGAATTCATTTTCTATTTTGACTTAGGGGTGTCCTTCTACAAATCCCTGGGCGTGGTCCTCTTTTGCGAGAAGCACAGAACAAAAAGAACATGTGGCGGTCAGCCTGTGGGCAGATCTTTGTGAGAAATACAATTACATGTCTGTATTTGGGCTGAAGGACTAAAAAAATGTTGAAACCCTAAGGGAATATTTGCTTCTCATTCGGGTGACTGCACGCTTTTCAGATTCTGCCAAGAGTCTTTAATGTGTTTGCCTGCGAGCGACCCAAAGTTGTCTGCGGTGTGCTTGGTCCCCCTTGACTGACGCGTCCTTGGCTCGGTCGCTTCAGTGCTCCTCGTGACTGTCCTGTCCTCCCCTCCGCCTGGTGCCACTGGCACTTCCACCCACCCTCCTCGTCCTCTGTCCCTCCTACTTGTCATCACCAGTGATTGAACTTTCATCAGGCACAGGCCTTCTGCGTAAACACCTTTCTCAGTAAGTGTTGAGATGAGATAGGCTCTAGGAGGCTCTGTGCAGGGATACGTGGACCTTCCCTGGAAAGGGGCTGGATGGTAACTGATTCAGGCTTTTGTGGCCCCTGGTTTTGGTTGCAGCTATTCAACTCTGCTGCTGTAGCACAGAAGTCGCCATGAGATGTTATGTAAATGAATGACTGTCGCTCTGTTTCAGTAAAATTTAATTTACAAAAGCGTGGCTGGACTGTGTTTGGCTTGTGGACCATAGTTTACCTGGGGAGATGAAATCACTTATCTAAGAATATGAAGCTAATACGTGCCCGGGCTATGATGTGAACCCCTGCTGTTCAATTTTGAAGTGTCTGTGTTGATCCTCTCTGCACTTCACGAGAGACCTATTGGACTTAACTTATTTGAGTCTTTCTCTTTTCTCCTAGGAAAATGCAGTTAATAGTTTTTTTTGTTTGTTTGTTTTTTTAGGGTTATTGTAAGAATCAAATATCATGGGATAGGAAAGTGTTAGTTGAACAAATAATGATATTCCATAGAAAAACTAAAATAGGTTTCTAATACATGGACAACTATCAAATAAAACTCTCTGCCTTTTCCTTTGACTTCTAATTATTGAAACGCTAATTAGTGGATAAATATCACTTATTTATGTTATCAAATAAAAAACACAGATGTGCCTATTTATTAGCCTTTGTATACATCAAGGAATGTGTTCGTCAAAGTGATGTTTTTAACTATTTTTACAGAGATCTTTCTAGCTTTTCAGAGTGTGTCCCTTCACTGAGCACAGACTTGTCACCCTATCCCTTATTCCAGGGAGCAGTTGATAAAGCAATAATAATATGCCACTTACTGGGTGCTTATGCAAATTCGTGTGGTTTCTGTTTTTAATGAAAGGATAGCGTGTGTATAAAGTGAACTCACTTTCACTGTTCAGCTTAATGATACGTGTGCTGATGTGCAAGCAACAACCACCCAGATGGATGCAGAGAATGTTCCCGGCCCCTCATAAAGATTCCCTTGCAGGCTTTCCTTATCTGTAAACTCCCCTCTCCCAGAGGGAACCACCCTTCTAATTTCTGTGACCATTGATGAGTTTTGCCTGTTCTTGATCTCCTACAAATGGAATAATACGTTATGTACTTTCTGTGCCTGGATTTTTCTCCCAGCATTTCTGTGAGATTTGTCTATGTTGTTACTTATACTTACATAGTTTGTTCTCTCTTTTTGCTGTGTCCTGTTTTGTTGCATGTTTGTACCACAATTTACTTATCTGTGCTCGTTGTTGATGGGCATTCCTGTTTGAGCCTACAGGAAATAAATCTGCTGTGAACTTAAGTGTGTTATTTTGGTGAACGTATATATTTTTAATTTCTCTTTGATATATAAATTAGTATTGTTTCTATTAGAGGAGATCAGAGTGTGTGTATTTGAGGGGTGTTTAAGAGCCATCTTGAGAGAGAGAGTTTTATTCCAGTTGTGTGCGTATTAGAAATTTCAAGATAAAAACACTTAAATATGTAATTCTGGAAGCATTTCAAGTATTTTTTTAAATCAGGAAGTAAACAATGACCACGCGTATTGTCTTAGTTAATTAAAATATAATGTTATGATTTAAAATCATCCAAGCAAGAATACATGTGAAGTACAAAATGCTCAGCATTATCATTTACATTGTTTTAGGGGAAAAGTGTATATACATGCTATTGTATAAATATCATTGTTTTCTTGCCTTTTTTGGGGAATATGTATATAAATAGTTTTAATACACAATACACTTCGCTGATGCTGAGTTTTCCATTGTAAAGTGGGAAACATCATTCTTACCTCCCAGTTTTGAGCGTCAGATGGTTATATAAAATCTGTGACAGTGCTGTATAAACTGTAAAGTTCTTCTGAGATGTTGGTTAAAATAGAGGCAGTCATAAAAATAATAACAACTGGGTTGTGTGAGGCTTCCTCTTGTGAAATAAATTAGGACATTTACCAAAAGTTCACTTAATGAATACGACTAGGAAATTTTGTTTAAAAATTGCTGTTTAGAAAATCAGCGGTGGAATAGAGTTAGAGGTGATTCAAATCAGAAGTTTTAGGAAAAGCAGGGGATTTTTTTTTTCTTCTTTCAGATTTTCAGTCTCTCTGTGCCTCAGTTTTCTTGTTTCTAAAACGGAGGGGCAGTAAGTAGAGTGTCTTGAAGGTCCCATCCAGCACTCCAGTTTATTCACCCTCCCTTTTATTGTTAAAAAGCATAAAAATGCTGACTCTCCACTGGGTATTTGACTCTAGTAGAGAAAATACCATCTGTGGGCCCAGTTGGATCATGGGGTGGATCGTTTGACAGAATCTGTAGTAACTTCATGAAAAGAAGAAAGTTTGTGTTTAAAAATACTTGTTTTGTCTCTCCTGCCAGGACTGAATTGTCCTGTTCGGACCTGTTGGGTTCCAGCTTGAATACCTTAAAAGTGACAAGTTTGCACAGGGGAAAAGGAGAGAGACCTGTTTCTCTCTAGCCTTAAGTTTTAGAATTCATCTTGTGTCCTGCTAACCAGTCAATTCCGGGGAAGGAGCCGTTGGTCGTCAGGGCAGCGGGTTGTGGAAATATTTTAAACCTGAGTGTTTTTGCCTAGCATTTCAGAAGCCAAGCTCAAAGCTCTCGACAGCTGAAAATACCCCCTCGCTCTATGCAGCCAACATGCAGGCAGCTGATTCTAGGATCACAGAGCTTTTCCCATATACTCCATTTACTGTTGAAACCTCAGTAAGAGAAGCACTTCTCAAAACGTCTTGCCATGGAGTGGATTGGGCCAAATAAATATATTTCCTGTGGAAATAACACGCACTTGTATTAAGGACAGTCTCTGTAGTGCAGCGGGTGTTTGAAACACAGTAAAATTGTTGGTTCTGGAGTTAACAATGAATTGCTTTTGTAGAGTTTGGCCCTGCATCTCGCTAGCTTTATGATCTTGGACAAATGACTTATTCCCTCTGAGCCCCGATTTCCCCATCTGTAAAATGGGATCACACTTAGTTCTGAGGCTGGTTTGACGATGCTGGCAGTGCTTGCTTGCCTGGCCCTTCGTAAGTGCTCACTCAGCATTCGCCATGATCATCTGTGAGGTGTACCATTATATGTATATAAAGGGTCATAATAATCTCTTCTCGGTGAGCTGGGCCAGGGTGTGTGTGAGACTTCTGCGTGTCTAGTTTGTGTGTTCCCAGGAGAATCCAGAAGTCGTGGCACAAGTGGAATACGCAGGCTGGCAAAACAACTACATTTGAAAAGAGGAAGAGCCTTTCCTTGAAATTATAGTTCTCATTTGAGATCCATCTTTAGAAAATCTGAGGAGTTGGTTTGGAATCAGACCCATCCATCACTGGAATGAGGAAGAGTTAGAAAGGGAACCAACTGAGTTCCCAGATGTGACTTTTTTTTCTTCCCATTTCAGAAGAGTCATTGGGTTGGAGCAAATGGAGTCAACCATTTGGGGAAGCTGTTCACTAAAGTTGAAGATTTCTCTGCTTCATGAGCAGATAATTCCGTTTGTAGCTTAGAGAACCTCTTGATCCACGTAGCCTGGGCGACATGTGGAATGTTCATCGCGGCACAGTTTGTCATGCAGAAAACCAGCTACAACCTGAACAGCTTTCACCAGGCATGTGGTGTATTCATACCTTGGGGGACCAGGCAGCTGCTAAAATGAATAAACAAGACCCATAGATCAACGTGGCTAAACTTTTAGCTTTACCTATAACATTTCATATCTTTATTGTTAACACAGATCTAAAGCAAATATACCGAAAACATTAAATCCCGTTATGTGAATGGTGGTAGCCATATGGCCATCAGTTATATTTTTTCTGGGCATTAGAAACCTTTCTTAATTTTAGATAGCTGGTAGAAAGAAAGAAAAGTACTGTAGGGTGGGTTATGGGTTGCATTTGGCATTTATGTTTATGTTATAAAATATGATTTCCTTCAGGAAAATAAATTGGTAATGTGTGGTACAATGAAGTGTCTTGTGTGAATGTGGGTATATTTTTTTGCGAGTGGCGAGGGGAGGTAAGTAGTTTTTTCCATCCCGTTTCTCTCCTTCCCAGGAAGACATTTTTACCCATTAGCTCTCTGTCGTGACTAAGAATGAGTGACAGTTCGGAAGGCGGTGTAGATGAGCCGCTAAGTGATCAGGGCGCTGAGTCAGCTTTTCTGGGTTCACACTGGTTCCCACCCTTAATGACTGCGCCATAAGAGGCAAGAACCTCAACCTTCTTCTGCCCCGTTGCCTTGCCTCTCTGTCAAACACTGTCCTGTAGAGTAGTGGGTAGTGAATGGATTTATTTCTGGTGATTCAAATCCTAGACAGTGTTTGACACAGAATAAATGTTGGCTGTTTTTATTATTACAGTTTGCTGTGGGAAAAGGCCCTCTGAAACCACTTGCAGACCCTAGCAACAGAAGCTCTGAGTCAGACTGTCCCAGCCACAAGAACGCAGAGCCCAGCGCCCTGAGCCAGTGCCCTTTCCTCCACCCCCGACTCATCTTGACAGCTCAGGCTCTCCCTGGCCAGTGTCGTAAACAAGGGCTGCCCCCGTTCTCTCTATTCCAGGCCTTGAGAGGTGGGCTTGGCCTAGCAGCCTGTGCTGGATTCTCTCGGCCAACTTTGGGAAGCTCACCTCCTCGAGTCTGACCGGGTTTGATGTGTTTCTCTCCAGGATTTTATCTAGCTTATGCAAATAGGTTTTCAGTGTTGCTGATGGGTTGCATATTTAAAGGCACCAGGATAATTTCACATTTGTAGGTGCTTCTGGGATGGGGGTACATTTGGGGTCAGAGAGGTGAATGTCTTCCTTTGCACTTAAATACGCACAACACTTTTTCCTCTTCTTCCTTCCTTCTCCTTTTACTCACACACACACACACACACACACTCTCTCTCTCTCTCTCTCTCTCTCTCTCTCTCTCTCTCTCTCTCTCACTGACTTTAGATTTGTAGGACTTGTTTGGGACAGTGGTGGGTTCTCAACCAGGGGTGGTTATGTCCCCTAGGACACATTTGGCAACGTCTGAAGATAATGTTGATTGTTATGACTTGAGGCGGAGGACAGTGCTGCTGGCATCTAGTAGGTAGAGGCTAGGGATGCTGCTAAACACCCTAAAACGCTCAGGTCAACCCTTACAGCAAAGAATCTGGCCCAAATTGTCAGTCGTGCTAAGGTTGAGAAACCCTGTCCTTGGCTGATGAGAGAGTTGCAGTTCCATAACTGAAGTTCCAAGGCCAAATCACATCAGTGTTGTTTCAGCATGGAATAAATCTGGCACCAAAGACTTACCCTTAGGTAGAACTGAAAGACAGAGCAAGTCAGGAGAGGTCTTAATAGGTCAACCTATTAAGTCTTGACTATCCTAGGACTTTAACAGGTGTACCGGCTAAGTAGGAATAGAAAATTGTTGCCTTTAGAAATTCTTCTTCCTCTTTTTCCTCTGCCACATGCCCTTATCTAAAGAAGGGAGATTCAAAGTGGATAAAGATCTCACGAAATCTCTTACTCTGGCTTTTGATCCCTCTCCTCATTTTCTTCCTCTCTTTTCAGTGTGTAGAAATCATATGTCAAAGCATAGACCTGCTTAGAATATTGAGTGTTCGAGCCATCTTTCTCTGCATCCTGTTTCAGCAACTGATGCTTGAAGAAGTTGTTCCTATTGACACCATTCAGGGAACTATTTCAGAAGGGCCCTGGGATTGCCTGGGGATGGCGTCAGATGTACTTGAATGCCATCTGCGAGGCAAAAGGCTTTGAGAGAGAGAGGATCCTCTTTTAAAAGAATCATAATGTTCTTAATTTTAATTACACAGGCTACTTGATTAATCAGTAAACTTCCATCTTTATAAACAAGGGGAAATGGGAAGTGTTTCAAAATGGTTACCCAGTGGCTCCAAAGAGATGTTTGCTCTGTATTTATATTTTGGGACTTGGATAGCTGGCGATTCAGGCATCTATCAGATGGAGGGCTGTCCGCTTGGATATGTGCCTCAGTGACACACACACACATTTTATAGACTAGCTTCAAGCCTTTGCTGAGATCTTTCTATTCTTATTTTTGAAAGTGCCATCATTCCTTTCTAGCGATGAAAACTGGAGAACAAAACTTGCGGAGATAGTTGGATTTTTTTCCACTCCCACCATGTGCCTAGAATCAGGGTGAAGTATGGGCCAGACTCCCCCTTGATAAGAACTTAACGTGAGGGACACAACTGGCAGTGGGGAAACCTTATAACTTCCTACTTTTTAAAGCCTTAATCATGATGGACTAAAAGCAGTTTCTCTCTCCGAAAAAAAAAAAGCATTACAAAAACTG
The DNA here is from genome assembly GCF_028021215.1 of Eschrichtius robustus. NCBI lineage: Eukaryota > Metazoa > Chordata > Mammalia > Artiodactyla > Eschrichtiidae > Eschrichtius > Eschrichtius robustus. The sequence goes on along the minus strand of NC_090835.1, from coordinate 27,972,507 downwards.
CTTACAAATTTGAGCATTCAATAGCCCAATGTCAGTGAAAGATTCTTCTACTATTAAAAACAGTAATTAGGAAGGACACCTCATCACTTCTGTGGTATTCTTGCCAAAAAGGCATGATCTCACTCCAATCCTGCGATGCCATCAGACACCCCAAATTGAAGGACATTCTATATTAACTGATCAGGACTCTTTTGTCAAAATCGTCAAAGACCAGGAAAGACTAAGAGGCTGTTATAGACAGGAGGAGGCTAAGGAGAAATAACTAAATGAAGTATGGGATTCTGGAACTAGGAAAGGACATTAAGGAAAATCTGGAACAATTCAAATAAGGTCTTTCAGTTCATAATTTCTCGCCAATGTTCATTTCCTGGTTTTGATAATTGGGATGTGGTTATATAAGATGATATTTGGGGAAGCTGGGTGAGGAAAATTATACTATTTTCGTAACTTTTCTGTAATTCTAAAATTTGTTCAATAGAAATTGGTTGTTTTCAAAAGCAATAATTATTATCTATAGCGAAACAAGTTAAATGGTTTCTGTTGTTTGCTCATCCAGATAGCAATTGAAATAGCATTTCATAAAAGTATATAGTTCAACAAATGTGTTAGTTTTATGAATTACAAAACCATGAAAGTGTCAGTTCCAAATATTAAATGGCAAATTAATTTCTTTTACAGAGGGGATACATTAGTAAACATTTTGAAGTTAGTACTTGGCTTTTAAAAAAATTATTATAGGAGTAACAGGCTTACTGTCAAAAGTTAAATAATGAAAAGTAGAAACGAGTGTTCTCCTGCTTAATTCCTTTTTCCACTACCCCTTACATTATTACTGTACCACCTTCCACTGTTGAAAGTTAGGTACAAGTTCAGGATTTTGAGTTCACAAATGTCTATATAGGTAATATGTATTAAACAGAATGTGATCACACTGTCAAAGCCTTTCTATAGCTTGCCTTCCTCTTCCCCCACCTAAAAGTAATTCATGGCTTTCCTCAGTACCCGTATTTATACCTTGTCATTTATTTGCTATAAAATATTACATTTTTTAAATCTGTTATAAAGTGTTTACTTATTTATGGGCATTTCAACTGTCTCCCACTTACATTCATAAATGTCTCCTCCTCTCTGTGTATTCCTGTTTTTTTTTAATATTAAGAAATGTAACTTTTCATTCAGGCCTATATTTTTATATCAGAAAGGAAGTATGGAGTCTTTGTTTTGTGCAATTTTTGCATTCCTTTTTAATTTTTTTGTATCTGAAGCGTAACTTCCTAGACATCAAATGTCTGGGTCCAAATATAAGAATATTTTACATTTAATCTGCAAAGAAGAAAAGTCATATTTAAATTCTGCAATTTTTGGCTTTCATTTAATTTTTAGACCAGTGTGGACCCACCAGTAGCACAGAAGCATGACTTAGTGTTTGTATACTTACTCCCTAAGTATTGACAACATCAATGTTCTGCAGCAGAGGAAAGGTATTTGAGAATGCTGGCCTGGCCCTCAGAAGTTAATTTTATGTTTTTAAACTTTGGTACAAATGCTTAGATCTCCAGTAGGGGGTTAATATGTAAACCGCAGAGAAACCTCACAGGTGCCTAATTTTGGTTGTTTTGTAGTTTATCATTAGACCAGAAATGGGGAGGAAACAGCTGACCAAACAACTTGCAGAAATTTATCATATTTGAGTGGTTAATAAAAATACACTAAATAGAATAATGTTTAGTAGATGTGGGTAGGCCTTGGTAGAAAAAGCATTAATTGTTTATTTGCAAGTCAGAAACATGCTCGCTGGATGCTAACATGTTTACATATGGAAATTTCTGATGCAGTGGGATGGAAACAATGAAAATAATGGCACTAAGAAGGAGAAAACATAAAATGAATGCTAGTTGGTAAAAAAAAAAAACAACCAAAAACCTCTTTGTATCCAAAATATTGAAACTGTGCAAGCTGTGTGTTCTGTGGATTTATTGGGTTAGCGGTGACACCTTTCAAAATTAGGAAGACCTTATTTTGAATATAGAAGGCTGGCATAATTACTGAAAGTACAGTAAATGTTCCTGTCATTCTTTGGGTTTAATCTGAACGTAATTAGCTCCTTGCACAATAGAGTATTTAATTTGAAATGCTGCCAAGGCTTATTATGTGAGAGAAAAGTACTTCCTGAGATCTCTGTTGTTAATTTGGGACTTTCTGTATGAGACAATTTTCACCAGAGTGTCAGGGTATCAGAATTGTTGCTCATATTCTGGCATTTATCACCAAAACTCACTGAAACACTTAACATTTTCAGTTTTATTGATGGAGCCTTTTATGAATATTGGGGAATTTGCGGCATCTCATGGAAAGAAGCTACTTTTGGGAGACCTGACAAGCCTGAGTGATAGATCCCTTTGCCTTGGAGAGCCTTCCTCATTCAGTGATTTTGGTAGTAAATATGAGCCAGTAGGATTTCATTCTTTTATCTGTTTTCGGTTCTCTTTAATGGTTGATTGCCGAGTCAGGCTAGGAAATATAAAATGTGAACACAAGTTTTCTTTGATTTGCGTTTCTGTTTTCATTGTGACTTGGTATTTCCCTGGACTTGTAAAACACAATAGAAGTCTACAATTTTGAAGTTGGAGTGCAGGATATTTTACTATGCTTTATGAGTTTGTAGATGTATCAAATGACATGGTTTAACCAGTAATGCCTGTTATTCTATAAGATCACTAACCTGTGTATATCAGAATTCCTCGGTCTTTTCAACTATTGCCATATAGTAATAGAAAAAAAGTCTAACCAAGGGTATAAAAAACTGCAAAGTAGCCAACATAAGTTCACCATGAATAAAGCCTGTGGAATTTACTTCATTTCCTTTTTTGATAAGAAATAAAACAAAGTTCTAAAAATTCGTTACAGAAATGATTGGGAAGTGTGAGCTCTAGGCCAATAAAACTATTTACTTTACATGGTGATCAAAGAATTTGAACGTTGATTAATAAGGCAATGAAAACCTTGAGGGACAGCTTTCTTTGTAGGGTTCTCGGCTGTTTATCTCTGTGTCCTCAGGATCAGTTCAGACTGAAATACTGGAACAATTTTAAGTCTTCTGGTATGTGAACAGGGGATGTCTTTCCTTTTACTTAAGTCTTTAATTTCTTTTTATGATGTCTTTGTAGTTTTCAGTGTGCAAGTCTTATACTTCTTTTGTAAAATTTATTCCGACGAATTTTATTCTTTTTGATGTTCTTAATTTCAATTTTAGAGTGTTCATTTCTAGTGTATAGAAAACCAATGAGTTTTATATATTTATCTGGTATCCTGCAAACTTGCTGAATTCACTTATTAGCTCTAATCACTTTTTGGTGGGTTTCTTTGGAATCGTCTATATACAGGATCATATCTTCTGCAACTGGAGATAGTTTTACTTCTTTGTTTCTGATCTGGATGCCTTTTATTTCTTTTTCTTGCCTAATTGCCTTGGCTAGAACCTCCAGTACAGTGTTGAATAGCAGTGGTGAGATTGGACATCCATGTCTTCTTTAGGTATTTTAAGGTGCATTTTCTTCTTCTCAGACTGTTTATATTCTCTTATGTGATGTTTTTATAATTCTTTAAATTATAATGAAAGAAACTCAAATTAATTTACAGTTTGAGGATGTAGAAGACTGAACTCTGGGGGTTGTTTCCACTGCAGCACACTGCCTTTTTCTGGACTTGGCTTGTTACAGGTTCATGTGAAAACTGACCTGGTGATGATTCTGGTGACAGTCTCTTTTCTATGCATCTTCATCGTATTATAGTGTAAAAAAGAGCTTCACACTCTCTGGCTTTATTAATAGGATGGTCACATCAGGCAAACTAATCAGGATTTAAAAATTCATTGAGGGACTCCCTGGTGGTCCAGTGGGTAAGACTCCACGCTCACAATGCAGAGGGCCCAGTTTCAATCCCTGTTTGGGGAGCTAGATCCAGCGTGCATGCTGCAACTAAGAGTTCACATACTGCAACTAAGAAGTCCACATGCTGCCACCAAAGGTCCTGCGTGCCACAATGGAGATCCTGCGTGCTGCAACTAAAACCTGGTGCAGCATGCATGCATAAATAAATAAATAAATAATGCATACACACACACATACACACACACACACACACACACACACATATATATTAAAAAAAATTCATTTAGTTACTGAATATTTACTGAGTGCTTACCAAATACCAGGCATGATAGATATTCTGGAGAAATAGCACTTCATAAGAAACTTAGAGGCTTGTTGCTAGAGTCAGACAAATTAACAAATTGATAAATACAAAATTTGTTTTATCTGTTTATCTCCTCCTCACAACCTTTTCTAGGATTCCTATTTTCAGATGCGTTCAGGAAAGGATGTATGGCATGGTGAGAAGGTCTAAAATCGTGTATTGTGAGGAAAAGCTAAAAGAATCAGGGAGTGATTGCCTGCTGTTTAGACAAGAATCTTGGGATATGGGTGAAGAAAGAAGGAAGTTACATGATAGTGGTTGCAAATATTTGTCCTCTGCACACAGTAATATATTGATTAACATTCAGACTGGTGGCCAATAGGTGGAAGTTAGAGTGAGAGTGGTTTTGGTCTCTTTAAACCAGGAGATTTCCACTGGGTCAATGTCTCTTTGATTGCAACAGGTTAGATTGGATAACCACTGACCTCTTTAGACAGACCATGCTATCTTTTTTTCCCACAGTCCCCACCACTCCCTATTGTCTCTTTTTGGCCTGTCTCACTCATTTGTTACCTTCTTGGCATCCTTATCATATTGTTTTACAGGGGGAGTTTTCTAGCTATTTGAGTGGTCCATGACCAGAATAGGGAGGAAGTTAGTGGTAGTAAGGGTAATAGCTTCCTTCTTTAAAAGAAAACTCTAGTTACCATTTTTCTTGGAAATACAGAGTTGACTAGATTTATTATTTTAGGTACAGAGCACTTCACTCAAATACTTTTACACAACCCCCGCCCCACAATATACAGAAGTGAAGAGAGGATTTAAGTCCAGATCTGTATCCTCTTGGCTTTCTTTTCATTTGCTTAGATAGTTCCTGATGGGCCTCTTAAGGACCATGGACATAGCTGGAAAGTCACTGGCTCTGATAATCCTTGGAGATCTGCATTCCTCTACAGTGGTGTTTCTCAACCTCAGCACTACTGACATTTGGGGCCACATAATTCACTGATTGGGGGTGGGGGGTGTCCTCTACATTGTAGGATGTTTAGCAGCATTGCTGGCCTCAACACACTAGATGCCAGTATTTCTTCCCTCTCTAATTCATGATAATCCAAACGTTTCCAGACATTGCAGATGTCCCCAGGTGAGGGGTGGCAGGCAATGTCAGAATTGGCTCTGGTGGAGAACCATTGGGTCTTTTCAGTCTTAAGTACACAACTGAGGATATTTACCAGTTGTTAGTGATGAAGCATCAACTTTAGGGACTGATGGGTTTGACTCCTCCATGATTTATTTGTAAAACGGATTTTAGTGATACCTTTCTCACAGGACTCATGAAAGTAAATATAGACAAAGCACATAGTGTAGAACTTAGAGACAGAGTATAAACACTAGAATAGATTATTTAGATTGTTAGTGTGTTTATTTCTGAAATTTTTTTGCGTGTAAGCGATTTCTAAACATTCTTGTAACTCCTTTGAAAGAAATGTTTATTTCAGGGTTTTAATCACCGTTCATGGTACCCACTCCTGTGAAGTATATTCTTAACAACAACCTCCTACACCCCAACCCCCAGTCACCACGCATATAACAACAGACACATGTAACAGAACTGCTGTTTTCCCCCTTGAAGTCTCCTGCTGGGAGTAAGAGCTTTGTGGGGTGGGAAATTCCACATTTGATTAACCCCCAGGTGCATGGCATGGGTACTGACAATGTCACTCCTCCTCAGTAAAGGACGTGCCAGATCTTTCATTTCCTGAGAACATAAGCTGGGAACAATTTTCCAAATGGAAAATTTGTTTGGCATTTTGAAACATAATTAAAGAGCATCTGGGTAACTCATAAGTTGTGGGTCAGTCAACTGCACATATTGTTTCCACAATGCTGGTGACTGGCTGGAAAGCGCTTTCCCCTGAACTTAATGGCTTGCTCAGATGGATTTGCTAGGTTTGTTAAAATTGCTTTATACCCTTTGGGAGGCCGAAATGTCCTGGAAACTGTCCTGTCCTGATATGACATACTTTGAAATTACATTAATACACTTACTATGGAGTTACTCCTAATGGCACTAGATAGATGAGTCATGTATCTTGGAGTTACGGGTTTGACTTGCTCCCATCTTGGTGACACAATTAGTATGAAGTGTGAAGGCTTTCAAGGTGTGTGCCATTTTTCTCATCTGTATTTTTCTAGAAACGTTTGGAAGCCCCACACATTCCCATGAATGTCAGAATTCGTAACTTGGAGACTCCTGGGTCTAAATACCTTACAGCTCACACTGGTTGACATCTTCGTTTTTAGAGTGTTGCTCTGTGGATTCAGGGTGCTCTGGGCTTCCCTCTGTTGGAATCCCTGTTCCAGTGTTATAATTGCCTGTTCACTTGTTTGTCTTTCCCACTGTTGTCGGGAAGAGTGGTTTTTGTCTGTTTCTGTATCATGCCATGTCCCTAAAGACACTAGATGCACAGGAGATGTTTGCTGACTACAGGAGTGGCCCAGTCTCCTCAGGTTCTTCCTCTAAAATCTCTTTTCAGTGCCTGTCTTCCGTTTTCCATTTCCTCTGCTGCCATCTCAGGCCTCTGCCTTCGTGGCTGGGCAGCTCCAGGAGATGCTTGATGGTCACCCTAAGGCCAGTCTTCCTCTTAGCAGACAGATCTCACTTTATAAGCTTCAGTGTTCTGAACTTCTCATGAAGGCTACTCATGTTCACAGGAGGTCACCAGCACTTGAATTCCTTGGCAGTTCATTTGGACAGGGGGTTTTGAGGCTGGACCATCAGGTTGAATCCTTCTTGAAGATTAAAAAGTGTTTTTCTTAATTACCACTGTAAAGGTAATAGAACCTTTGGGAAAAAAAGAAAAGTGCTATAAAACTCATATGCTAAACTACATTTCCTGTCTTCTAAGCAAGCCACCCCTCAACTTCTCTCTGTTCTCATGAATGTATCAGACCCTTTGCCACTTGTGTACTGGCGGGGGTTCTTATATTCCGTATTCTTCTTCATTTAGTAATTCAAAAGTCACCTTGTTCCAGAAAAGGAATTAAGGTGGCTTATAGCGATGTGTAAGTATCAATAAAAATTCCACAGGGACAAAAACCAGTATCTTTGAGGGTTAGGATATAAGACACAGCCAGAAATGAGGCTAATATAAAAATACATGTCCCTATATACACTAGCAAATGTGAACTAGATAGCTAGTGGGAAGCAGCCACATAGCACAGGGAGATCAGCTCGGAGCTTTGTGTCCACCTAGAGGGGTGGGATAGGGAGGGTGGGAGGGAGGGAGATGCAAGAGGGAAGAGATATGGGGATATATGTATACGTATAGCTGATTCACTTTGTTATACAGCAGAAACTAACACACCATTGTAGAGCAATTATACTCCAATAAAGATGTTAAAAAAAAATACATATCCTAAAGTGTGAAATACCTGTTACAGGTTACAGGACGTAGCTTGTTGTATTCTTAGTTATATTCTTACTGTCTTCACTTACAAGGTTTTGGTGATTCAAATGGCAGAAGACAGTAACAACACATGACACCTTCTGGACGTTTGCAGCCCCATCACTCCTCTTGCCTTCATTTACTTGTTTCGGGAGTTCACATTTTTTCTCCCATCTTTCCTCTTTCATCCCCTTTTTGGAACTGACCTGTATGGGTGCTAAACTGGCATATATGTTACTGCAATCAAATGCTGTAGGAGACAGAATATTGATTTAGTAATTGAGTTAAAATTAGTGTCCTTCACTTGGTACAAAAAGCACATGATGTATCAGCTGCATGTAATCAGCATTAAGGTTAGGAGATGCTGGATCTACCCTCAGGCAGCCTCGAGTTGCTCCTAGGGGGCAGACTGCAAAAGGTAAGAAATGAATTCATTAACTGGTTAGCACTTGTGGTAAGTCCTTTGGAGTAAGACAGTTCTGAGACAGTTGGTCTGCCTTGAGTAGAGGTTGTAGAAAGTCTTTTCAGGATTGCATTTAAGCTGAACCATAAAAAGTGAGATGATGAGGGTTGTTTTGGCAAATGAAGCGGGGGTGGGGGGTGGGGGGTGCGGGTGTTGTCCTTGACAGAGAGAGCAGTTTATACGAAGGCCTCTGTTGAAGCAGGCAATAGCTTGCTAAGTTTGAAAAAGTGAAGGATGTCCATGTAATTGGAATAATAATTTAAATGTTTTTGGATTAGTTGACATTCTCTTTCAAAGCATGCACTTTTTGTGTCTGAAAGCCCTCATCTCTTTTTGATTTGAAAAAGCAGGTGTTTATACAAGGCTACATGGTGCTCCAAGGTTTCCATATGCCACTTCTGTTAAACTCTAAGGCAGCGATCTTCAAATTTGATTCTTGACAGATTTAAAATGCCCCTAGCAAAAGAAAACCCCAGAGGAAAAACATGGTTAAAGCTTGGGAAAGTGGGATGCTCAAGTTTAATCAGAAGACCTGCTCTTCTGCCCAGAGCTGCTTATAGATCTGTCCTGCATTTGTAGTCGGTAAATAATCCTGACATGTGGTGTTTGCTTTCATTGTTGGCTGGAGCAAAATGCTATTTATTTCACTCTGCCAATTCGAAAACCATGCTCTTTTATGAAAATACAAGCAGATGAGGTGTAGAGGTGGGGTTTTTGCTGTCTTTTCAACCAATTTGTAAATTTCATAGATCATATAACATGGTAAACTGTGACACTTTTGCTTAAAACCAGACACTGGGCAAAAATTTATTCAGAGTTTTGCCTGTAAATCTCCATTCTGCTGTACTGTTTCAGAAAACACCTGTGTGGGTTTCTTTTCAATACTGTAGAATATTTGCAACATACACTAACATTTAAAGAAGCAAAAATGATTACCCATTCTCCTGCTACCAAGAGCCAGCCATAACTGGTGTGTTTTTTCCTAGTTTCTTTTTCTGTACATGCATATTCACATTAATTTATGCAGGAACTCATGCGTGTGCAGTTTTATTATCCTACTTTCTTCTTATCTTCTCACCCACCTTCCCCCAATGAGTCTCCACCAACTGAGATAAAGACCAGGTGTCAGATCAAAACTATCCATTTGATCAAAAGCAGTGCTGATTGGACAGCACCGTTTGGATCTACAATCATAGTGGGGCATCTTTGTACCTTTTCCTCAAGTCCAAATCTTAGGACCCATCCATGAGGAGATGGGGCATGCAAGGTAGATCTAGAAAACACTACAGGAACATGTCACATGCCACACACCACTTAGAGAAAGAGAGAGAACTTAAAATGGACCAGCTATCCTCAAAGTTAGAGACCCTGTAAGATACCTGACTCTACTTTCTTGTCAGTATACAAGTTACATCTCCTTTCTCAGGAGAGACGTGGGTGAGGGAATTGAGATGGAGAAATTATTACTTTCCACTTAACGGGGGAAGGAGTATAAGACGATTTCCTCCCATGGGCATTTGAGGATACACGTAAAAGTAATCATTTCCCGACTTCCCTGGTGGTCCAGTGGTTAAGACTCTGCGCTTCCGGTGCAGGGGGCATGGGTTCTATCCTTGGTCAGCGAAGTTCCACATGCCGTGCAGCGCGGCTAAAGAAAAAAAAAAGGTAAGCATTTCCTCTTTGAATTTTCCAATTTTAATGTCATATTTAATGACTATCTAATAGTTCATTTACTTATCTGCATTTTGATATGCCTTTTTATGGTATTTTTGTTTGTTTTACTGAATATTTTGGTTTGAGATCAAAAGGAAACCATTGCAAACATGGGTGTCCTGGAGTAAGTAGGAGAGTGTTCAAAGACATTGATATCTGATGTTGGTTCTACATCTTACCTTGTGTGCCTGCTAGAGCCCACCTGTAGATGTTTGGATCCACAGGAATCAGAGAGGGAAAGGTAGATGACTTGAATCACATAAACAGAAAGCTGACGGGTTATTTGACACAAGACATGTTGCTGGGGAAATACTTCCTGCTTGGTCATGAACCGCGACCATTTTGAGCTATATCAACTAGCCCTTCCATTTTGTTTCTTTTCAGATTTGTGTTTTATAGATGATCTTCTTCTAAATAGAAGGGTTTTATTTTCTGCTTAATTGAGTGTAAACAATTGATTACATGTTTGCTTCACAGACTCTGAGTGTTGTGGCATTTTTCTGCTGTTGGAGAATTGATCAGCAAGAGGGCTGGACTTCTCTTTTTTTGAAGTGAAGTTTTGATTCGGGATGCAATCCAACAGCGCTCAGCGTTCATGGATGATCAAGCAAACCAATGAAGCATCTTGTGTGCTCTGCTAATAAGAGGAAAAAACTCTCTAGTTCCAATATTCTGATTGTCTTCCACTTAAACAATATCTGTAAATACTATTTTCAAAGTATAAATAACCATAGCATCTTATTTTTCAGTGCCATCATTAAATACTCATTTCAGCCTGGTAAAACAAATTCAGCCCTTTCTGAGGAAAGGAAAGGAAAGTTGAAAACAGATCTGCAGGATGAGACTCTGCTGTGATTTCTAAACCCCTGGCAGTCATTTCTTTGCCCTAACCAAGAAGTCATTAAACCAATTTTAACAAGACCTCTAGACACAGTGAAAAACACATGCTAAGAATAAAGAGTCCAGCAAAACTTGAAGGTTTTCTCACTTAGAGATTTCCCAGTGCGCTGTTTACAAACATGTCCCCAGTTTTGAAGTGTATTCCGATTTCTTAAGGCTAGGAAAGAATAAAGACATAGACTCACCAGAAGGGACATTTACTTACCAATTAATGAAATTCTTGGGACTTTGGATGTGAGCTGCTATTTAACCTTTTGTTTGGGGTGGCTTTGAGCAATAATCACATTATATGGTTGGAATACTGCTGTTTTGCAAATTCTAAGCCACGTGTTACCAAGCTTTAATTATGGACGATGGCCGTCAGTAAGTTAAAATAAGAGGGAAAAGAAAAAAAAAAAAGAGCCAACAGTTAAACCATCCATATTTATTTAGGGCAAAAAAGAGGACCTCAGAGTATCTTTGCATGTATTCTTCACTCTTAAACAAAAATTAATACACCACTTATCTAAATATTGCTGAGGTCACAGTCCTGGAAATGCAAAGATATTAAAGGGACGTTGCTCAAAATCTAATTCTTCATAGGAACAACACTGTAGATTGAATCAAAGAGTTCTGGAGAATACCAAAACGGATTAAGGTAGTATGAAATCTGGGAGATAGGTTAAAAAGATAGAAGCAAACAGTCAGAGATATAGAAGGTACTCTGGTACATGTTTTGTAACTGAGAAAAATATTCATGTCTTTCTCTACAACCTTGAGAGTTTTGGGGGTACCTTTGTATTTTTTTTTTTTTATCATTTCAGACTTCAAAAAAGTTGAAAGAATAAACCATCTGTGTAATTTTGATCCTCATTTTTGCTTTGTGTGACCCTGTGTGTGTGTATTTATTTATAAAGTTTTAAACGTTGTTCCCCATTACTTACAAATATTTTACTATCTATATCCTAGGAATAAAGATGTTTTCTTACATAACAACAGTAAATTATTTAAATCAGGAAATTCGGAAATTCGGTGTTGGTATGATACTGTTACCTGAATCCACAGTCCATATTGAAATTGTTCTGTGTGTCCCTATTACATCCTTTATGGCCGTTCTCTCTCCAATACAGAATCACAGAATCACACATTGCATTTTTTTTTTTTTTTTTTTTTTTTTTTGGTCATATCCTTTTAGTGTCCTTTAATCTGGAACAGATGAAGTTGACATCTTGAAGAGTATAGACTAGTTAGTTGGCAGAATATCACTCAAATTAGATTTCCCTGATGCTTCCTTTGATTAGATTTAGGTCATGCACCTTTGGCAGGAATAATCATAGGTAATGCTGTGTTTTTCTCAGTGCATCTTATCAGGGTGTAAAGTGATACTGATTTTCAAAATTTACGATGAAATCTTGCGTCTACCAGATCTCTCAACTGTAAAGCTACTCCTTTCCTGAGTTATTTGTTGAATGATACGTTGCAGCTGTGTAAATCGTCTATTTTTCATCAAACTTTTGCCCACTAGTTTTAACATCCATTGATAATTGCTGATATTACTATGACTGCCAGTTGGTGGTGGTTTCTAACTCCGTGATTCCTTTACATTTATTTCTCTACATCAGTCGGCATTCTACTAGAAGGAAGTACTTTCTCCTCCCCCACCCCAATTATTTATTTATTCACTCACTGACATTTATCATTAGGACTCATGCATTCTTGCTTTATTTAGTGGGTTATAATCTTTTACTATCATTATTTTGGTGTTCAAATTGACTGTCCCAGATTTGGCTAGTGAGATCCCTTTAAGCTGATTTCTGTGTCATTTGTCCATGTCCATATTGTGTCTAACTTGATTAGGAAAGTTAAATTTTCACGCAATAGAGGAATATTTATATATTCCACAATATGAAAACCTAACCTTTATAATGTCGTCCTGTTCTAACGGTATCTCTACATCGCTAGTACAAAAGGCTGTTATTATTTCTGGTTCGTATGTTTGAGTTGTTAGCTGGTTTAGGCTTTATCATCTACTTACAGTTAATTAATATTATCTTAAAGTGGAATCTTCCAGGAAGTGGATGATTCTTAGGGGGATGGCAACATGCTCTGCCCCAGAAGTCAGTCATGCCCTGCTAAACTATTTCCATAATGAACTGCAGATATGACTTTGTATTTCCTTCTTGTTATTTTAATATTTAGCTTATTTCCCTCATCACTTCTGCAGCAGGCCCATATTCATAATCTAGATTTAATTAAAAGCAGAGACTTATAATAGAGAGGCATACCTGCAAACAAGTAAAGAATTGATGTCTGAGAAACAGGATGGGGGGGATTCTCTGTGAAACACATGGCATCATTTTAGCAAGTGTGGTGCTAAGGTGCTGGCAAAGCATGAGATTTTGCACAGAACTGTTCTCATACTTTATGAAGAAAGATATTTTAAGTTTTTCCCACTTAAGCTTTTCTGCAGGGTATATGGGGACAGCTGTTGCATTTTTTTTTAGTAGCAGAGCATGATTAATTTTGTTGTCTGGAGGTCAGACTTGAAACTCAATTATTATCCTTGAGGTATTTATTAGATGGAAACTAATCCATAGCTTGATATTTAAGGTTAACTGGATCGCCAAATTTAACTACAGGAATAATTTAGCAAAGGATGTAGTCATTTCTAGTCTTTGGTTATCGTTGTCTCCCTTTTCTGTGAATACCTATCTTAACCTGTTGAATTAACCAAGCCCAGGATTTTTCTACACAAGGTGATGGGCGACAGAGGTGTTTGTGGGGTTTTTTGTTTTGTGTTTGTTCTTTGTTAGTTGGCCTTTTCATTTTTAGGTTGTATCAGTTTTCAAGCCCTAACTCCATAGCTCTATAGTCTTTGAGCTAAGACATCTGGAAGCTTTAATAACAATGAAATTACAGGCATTCCTTGAAATAGCGGTGTTACTGTTTCATCCCTTTTTGTTGCAAAAGTGCAGAGGGTTGAAATCAAGCCTCCTTCACAAACTCATGAATTTGAGAAAGGGTATTTGGTATAAAAGATTGGCTTTTTACATCTGATCCTGACTCAAGCTCTATTTCAGTCATTGAGTTTCTGACAGAAGACTTAGCTTACATCAGCGTGAGAGAAAACCAGAGTATTTTGCAAAATGTGTTTAAACTATCAGTACTTTACATCAGTGTAAAAAGATACCTCTTTGTTTTATAATTAGTCAAGTTCTTTAATATCACTACATTGGTTATTGAAAATTCAGTATTTTTATGGATAGGAGCTGTTGACTTCAGGTTTCTGTTTTATCTGTTTTAAAAAATGTATAAGTTAATCTCCCTGTGACTTTTCTCCATCTTCATTCCACTGTGCATTTGATCTCAGCTGGCTCAGATCTACACCCTGAGCAATCTTTTTCTTATCCTCTGAAAGACAGGAGTCTACATGGGGGTTTTCTATGTGCAAACCATTTACTTTTTGTTGTATGGTAGAAAACACAGGTCTGCAGACTTAATCCTTTCAGTCTTAGCCATTTTTTGGTGAGTCAACCTGGCAATGCCCTAATGATGTTGAACAGATACATGATTTAAAGAATGAAGGTCTAGGTCAAAAAATGTTCTTATGTAGATGCTTACCTTTTGGAAAGAACATGGGGTGACTGAGAGCAGTGAAGATAACCGAAGGTTGGTTTTAAAGCAGAAAAGGCATATTCATCTAGATTCTTTTTTTTTTTTTTTTTACATCTTTATTGGAGTACAATTGCTTTACAATGTTGTGTTAGTTTCTGCTGTATAACAAAGTGAATCAGCTGTGTGTATACATATATCCCCATATCCCCTCCTCCTTGTGTCTCCCTCCCACCCTCCCTATCCTCATCTAGATTCTTAGGGAGATGGTTCTACCAGAGGCCAGTGGGAGTGGTAAGCCTGTGATTTATACATCAGGTACTTACTGAAACTTTTTTGACTCTAACTTATTACGCAAAAACATTCAGTTTTTCACTTTAATGAAGATTGTCGATATAAGATGTTCACCCACATAAGTGTCTATCCTTCTGGAAGCTAGCACTTTTCAAAGAACAGTGTGTGATTTCCCTAAATTGTTAACACAAACTAATCACTCTTTTTTTTTAGTATAAATGAACTTAGTTGAGTTTTCAAATAATTTCATAGCAGGCACTATGAAAATAATAATACGCTTAGTTTTACTGAGTGCGGATAAGGTGCTAGGCACTGTGCTATTTTTAAGAAAAAAATTTTGTTTAATCTTTTCAATAGTTTTGTGAAGCGTCAGTATTGTTATCTCCATTTTACAGATGAGAAAGTAAGTCTCAGAGAGCTTAAGGAATGTTCTCCAATCCGTCCAACTAGTTAAAGTGGGAGAAATTAGATGTCCAACCCAAACTATGTGATTGTAATGCTGGGGTAGTCGGACCCCTCTCTTTGGTTACCAATATCTACATGCATTAGTTCATGGAATAAAAAACTAGTCACGCTCTGATCAGTTTTTAATAAGATGGTCTTAAGGGGTTTGGCTGTCAAGTAAACTAAGGAGAAGGTATAATACAGAATAATAATCAAACTTGATGTGTTCAAGGCGTCCATCCTCAGTTTCTAAAGTAGCGAGGGAGCAGATGTCGTTGCATTTATTTTTGAAGTTATTCTCCTTATTGGAGTGTAATTGCTTTACAATGGTGTGTTAGTTTCTGCTGTATAACAACGTGAATCAGCTTTATGTATACATATATCCCCATATCCCCTCCCTCTTGCGTCCCCCTCCCACCCTCCTTATCCCACCCCTCTAGGTGGACACAAAGCACCAAGCTGATCTCCCTGTGCTATGCAGCTGCTTCCCACTAGCTATCTACTTTACATTTGGTAGTGTATATATGTCAGTGCTACTGTCTCACTTTGTCCCAGCTTACCCTTCCTCCTCTCCATGTGCTCAAGTCATTCTCTATGTCTGTATCTTTATTCCTGTCCTGGCCTTAGGTTCATCAGAACCTTTTTTTTTTTTTTTTTTTTTAGATTCCATATATATGTGTTAGCATACAGTATTTGTATTTCTCTTTTTGACTTTCTTCACTTTGTATGACAGACTCTAGGTCCATCCACCTCACTACAAACAACTCAATTTCATTTCTTTTTATGGCTGAGTAATATTCCATTGTATATATGTGCCACATCTTCTTTATCCATTCAACTGTTGATGGACACTTAGGTTGCTTCCATGTCCTGGCTATTGTAAAATAGAGCTGCAGTGAACATTGTGGTGCATGACTCTTTTTGAATTATGGTTTTCTCAGGGTATATGCCCAGTGGTGGTATTGCTGGGTCCTATGATAGTTCTATTTTTAGTTTTTAAAGGAACCTCCATACTGTTTCCATAGTGGCTGTATAAATTTACATTCCCACCAACAGTGTAAGAGGGTTCCCTTTTCTCCACACCCTCTCCAGCATTTATTGTTTCTAGATTTTTTGATGATGGCCATTCTGACTGGTGTGAGGTGATACCTCATTGTGATTTTGATTTGCATTTCTCAAATGATTAGTGATGTTGAGCATCCTTTCATGTGTTTGTTGGCAATCTGTATATCTTCTTTGGAGAAATGTCTATTTAGGTCTTCTGCCCATTTTTGGATTGGGTTGTTTGTTTTTTTGATATTGAGCTGCATGAGCTGCTTGTATATTTGGGAGATGAATCCTTTGTCAGTTGCTTCGTTTGCAGCTATTTTCTCCCATTTTGAGGGTTGTCTTTTCCTCTTGTTTATTGTTCCCTTTGCTGTGCAAAAGCTTTTAAGTTTCATTAGGTCCCATTTGTTTATTTTTGTTTTTATTTCCATTTCTCTAGGAGGTGGGTCAAAAAGGATCTTGCTGTGATTTATGTCATAGAGTGTTCTGCCTATGTTTTCCTCTAAGAGTTTGATAGTGTCTGGCCTTACATTTAGGTCTTTGATCCATTTTGAGTTCATTTTTGTGTATGGTGTTAGGGAGTGTTCTAATTTCATTCTTTTACATGTAGCTGTCCAGTTTTCCCAGCACCACTTATTGAAGAGACTGTCTTTTCTCCATTGTATATCCTTGCCTCCTTTGTCATAGATTAGTTGACCATAGGTGTGTGAGTTTATCGCTAGGCTTTCTATCCTGTTCCATTGATCTATATTTCTGTTTTTGTGCCAGTACCATACTGTCTTGATTACTGTTGCTTTGTAGTATAGTCTGAAGTCCAGGAGCCTGATTCCTCCAGCTCTATTTTTCTTTCTCAAGATTGCTTTGGCTGTTCAGGGTCTTTTGTGTTTCCATACAAACTGTGAAATTTTTTGTTCTACTTCTGTGAAAAATGCCACTGGTAGTTTGATAGGGATTGCGTTGAATCTGTAGATTGCTTTGGGTAGTATAGTCATTTTCACAGTGTTGGTTCTTCCAATCCAAGAACATGGTATATTTCTCCATTTGTTTGTATCATCTTTAATTTCTTTCATCAGTGTCTTATAGTTTTCTGCATACAGGTCTTTTGTCTCCTTAGGTAGGTTATTTTATTCTTTTTGTTGCAATGATAAATGGGAGTATCTCCTTAATTTCTCTTTCAGATATTTCGTCGTTAGTGTATAGGAATGCAAGAGGTTTCTGTGCATTAATTTTGTATCCTGCTACTTTACCAAATTCATTGCTTAGCTCTAGTAGTTTTCTGGTAGCATCTTTAGGATTCTCTATGTATAGTATCATCTCATCTGCAAACAGCGACAGTTTTACGTCTTTTCCGATTTGGATTCCTTTTATTTCATTTTCTCCTCTGATTGTCGTGGCTGAAACTTCCAAAAGTGTGTTGAATAACAGTGGTGAGAGTGACAACCTTGTCTTCTTCTTGATCTTAGAGGAAATGGTTTCAGTTTTTCACCATGGAGAACGATGTTGGCTGTGGGTTTGTCATATATCGCCTTTATTATGTTGAGGTAGGTTCCCTCTATGCCTACTTTCTGGAGAGGTTTTATCATAAATGGGTGTTGAATTTTGTCGAAAGCTTTTTCTGCATCTATTGAGTTGATTATATGGTTTTTATCCTTCAATTTGTTGATATAGTGTATCGCATTGATTGATTTGCGTGTATTGAAAAATGCTTGCATCCCTGGGATAAATCCCACTTGATGATGGTGTATGATCCTTTTAATGTGCTATTGGGTTCTGTTTTCTAGTATTTAGTTGAGGATTTTTGCATCTATGTTCATCAGTGATATGCCTGTAGTTTTCTTTTTTTGTGACATCTTTGTCTGGTTTTGGTATCAGGGTAATGGTGGCCTCATAAAATGAGTTTGGGAGTGTTCCTCCCTTTGCTGTATTTTGGAAGATTTTGAGAAGGATAGGTGTTAGCTCTTCTCTAAATGTGTGATAGAATTTGCCTGTGAAGCCATCTGGTTCTGGGCTTTTGTTTGTTGGAAGATTTTTAATCGCATTCTCAATTTCAGTGCGTGTGATTGGTCTGTTTATATTTTCTATTTCTTCCTGGTTCAGGCTTGGAAGGTTGTGCTTTTCTAAGAATTTGCCCATTTCTTCCAGGCTGTCCATTTTATTGGCATATAGTTGCTTGTAGTAATCTCTCATGATCCTTTGTGTTTCTGCAGTGTCAGTTGTTACTTCTCCTTTTTCATTTCTAATTCAGTTGATGGAAGTCTTCTCCCTTTTTTTCTTGATGAGTCTGGCTTATGTTTTATCAATTTTGTTTATCTTCTCAAAGAACCAGCTTGTAGTTCTATTGATCTTTGCTATTGTTTCCTTCATTTCTTTTTCATTTATTACTGATCTGATCTTTATGATTTCTTTCCTTCTGCTAAATTTGGGTTTTTTTGTTCTTCTTTCTCTAATTGCTTTAGGTGTAAGGTTAGGTTGTTTATTTGATATTTTTCTCATTTCTTGAGGTAAGATTGTATTGCTATAAACTTCCCTCTTAGAACTGCTTTTGCTGCATCCCATAGGTTTGGGGTCTCATGTTTTCATCATCATTTGTTTCTAGGTATTTTTTGATTTCCTCTTTGATTTGTTCAGTGACCTCTTGGTTGTTTAGTAGTGTATTGTTTAGCCTCCATGTGTTTGTATTTTTTACAGTTTTTTTCCTGTAATTGATGTCTATTCCCATAGCGTTGTGGTTGGAAAAGATACTTGATACGATTTCAATTTTGTTACATTTACGGAGGCTTGATTTGTGACCCAAGATATGATGTATCCTGGAGAATGTTCCATGGGCACTTGAGTAGAAAGTGTATTCTGTTCTTTTTGCATGGAATGTCCTATAAATATCAATTAAATCCATCTTGTCTAATATGTCATTTAAAGCTTGTGTTTCCTTACTTATTTTCATTTTGGTTGATCTATCCATTGGTGAAAATGGGGTGTTAAAGTCCCGTACTATTATTGTGTTCCTGTCGATCTCCCCTTTTATGGCTGTTAGCATTTGCCTTCTGTATTGAGGTGCTCCTATGTTGCCGCCATAAATATTTACCATTGTAATATCTTCTTCTTGGAGTGATCCCTTGATCATTATGTAGTGTCCTTCTTTGTCTCTTGTAATAGTCTTTATTTTAAAGTCTATTTTGTCTGATATGAGAATTGCTACTCCAGCTTTCTTTTAATTCCATTTGCATGGAATATCTTTTTCCATCCCCTCACTTTCGGTCTGTATGTGTCCCTAGGTCTGAAGTGGGTCTCTTGTAGACGGCATATACATGGGTCTTGTTTTTGTATTCATTCAGACAGTCTGTGCTTTCTGGTTGGAGCATTTAATCCATTTACCTTTAAGATAATTATCGATTTGTATGTTACTATTATCATTTTCTTAATTGTTATGGGTTTGTTTTTGTAGATCTTTTCATTCCCTTGTGTTTCCTGCCTAAAGACGTTCCTTTAACATCTGTTGTAAGGCTGGTTTGGTGGTGCTGAGTTCTCTTAACTTTTGCTTGTCTGTAAAGGTTTTAATTTCTCCATCAAATCTTAATGAGAACCTTGCTGGGTAGAGTAGTCTTGGTTTTAGGTTTTTCCCTTTCATCACTTTAAATATGTCCTGCCACTCCCTTCTGGCTTGCACAGTTTCTGCTGAAAGATCAGCTGTTAACCTTATGGGGATTCCCTTGTATGTTATTTGTTGCTTTTCCCTTGCTGCTTTTAATATTTTTTCTTTGTATTTAATTTTTGATAGTTTGATTAATATGTGTCTTGGCATGTTTCTCCTTGGACTTATCCTTATGGGACTCTCTGTGCTTCATGGACTTGATTGAGTATTTCCTTTCTCATGTTAGGGAAGTTTTCAACTGCAATCTCTTCAAATATTTTCTCAGACCCTTTCTTTTTCTCTTCTTCTTCTGGGACCCCTGTTTTTCGAATGTTGTTGCCTTTAATGTTTTCCCAGAGGTCTCTGAGGCTGGCCTCAATTCTTTTCATTGTTTTTTCTTTATTCTTCTCTGCGGTAGTTATTTCCACTATTTTATCTTTTTTTATATTTATTTATTTATTTATTTGTATTTATTTTTGGCTGTGTTGGGTCTTCGTTTCTGTGTGAGGGCTTTCTCCAGTTGCGGCGAGCGGGGGCCACTCTTCATCACGTTGCGCAGGCCTCTCACTATCGCGGCCTCTCCCGTTGCGGAGCACAGGCTCCCGACGCGCAGGCTCAGCCGTTGTGGCTCATGGGCTTAGTTGCTCCGCGGCATGTGGGATCCTCCTAGACCAGGGCTCGAACCTGTGTCCCCTGCATTGGCAGGCAGACTCCCAACCACTGCGCCACCAGGGAAGCCCTCCACTATTTTATCTTCCAGGTCACTTATCCGTTCTTCTGCCTCAGTTTTTCTGTTATTGATTCCTTCTGGAGAATTTTTAATTTCATTTATTGTGTTGTTCATCTTTGTTTGTTCTTTAGTTCTTCTAGGTCCTTGTTAAACGTTTCTTGTATTTTCTCCATTTTATTTCCAAGATTTTGCATCATCTTTACTATCATTACTCTGAATTCTTTTTCAGGTAGACTGCCTGTTTCCTCTTCATTTGTTTGGTCTGGTGGGTTTTTACCTTGCTCCTTCATCTGCTGCATATTTCTGTCTTCTCATTTTGTTTAAGTTACTGTGTTTGGGGTCTCCTTTTCGCAGGCTGCAGGTTCATAGTTCTTGTTTTTGGTGTCTGGCCTCAGTGGGTGAGGTTGGTTCAGTGGCTTGTGTAGGCTTCCTGGTGGAGGGGACTGTTGCCTGTGTTATGGTGGGTGGGGCTGGATCTTCTTTCTGGGGCACAGGACTGCATCCGTTGGTGTGTTTTGGGGTGTCTGTGAAGTTAGTATGATTTTAGGCAGCCTCTCTGCTAATGGGTGTTTTTGTGTTCCTGTCTTGCTAGTTGTTTGGCATGGGGCATCCAGCACTGGAGCTTGCTGGCTGTTGAGTGGAGCTGGGTCTTAGCGTTGAGACAGAGATCTCTGGGAGAGCTCTCACCAGTTGATATTACGTGGGGCCGGGAGGTCTCTGGTGGTCCAATGTCCTGGGCTCGGCTCTCCCACCTTGTAGGCTCAGGTGTGACACCTGGCTGGAGCACCAAGACCCTGTCAGCCACACGGCTCAGAAGAAAAGGAAGAAAAAAAGAAAAAGAGTAACCAAAATCCACTAATAATAACAAGCACTAAAAACTAAACTAAGATAAACGTAAAAATCAGAAACAAATCAGTTGCAGTCAGCAAACCCCAAGTCTACAGTTTCTCCCAAAGTCTACCACCTCAATTTTGGGAAGTTTTGTTGTCTGTTCAAGTATTCCACAGATGAAGGGTTCATCAAGGTGATTGTGGAGATTTAATCTGCTGCTCCTGAGGCTGCTGGGAGAGATTTCCCTTTCTCTTCTTTGTTCGCACAGCTCCCGGGGTTCAGCTTTGGTTTTGACCCTGCCTCTGCATGTAGGTCACCCTCAGGCATCTGTTCCCCGCCCAGACAGGAGGGGGTTAAAGCAGCAGCTGATTAGGTCTTTCTTGCTGTCTCAGGCCAGGGAGAGGGACGTGTATGGTCATCGTAATTGGAATGTGGGGTGAGCCTTTGGCAGCAGAAGCTGGTGTGACATTGCACCGGCCTGAGGCGTGCCGTGTGTTCTCCTGGGGAAGTCGTCCCTGGATCACGGGACCCTGGCCATGTTGGGCTGCACAGGCTCCCAGGGGTGGGGGTGTGGGTAGTGACCTGTGCTTGCACACAGGCTTCTTGGTGGCAGTGGCAGCAGCATTAGAGTTTTTTTTGCCTGTCTCTGGGGTCCGAGCTGATAGCTGCGGCTTGCACCCGTCTCTTGAGCTCGCTTAGGTGGTGCTCTGCCTTCTGTGGGCACATGGGGAAGGAATCCCCTCTCCTCGCACACCCCGAAACAATGGTCTCTTGCATCTTAGGCAGCTCCAGACTTTTTCCCGGACTCCCTCCTGGCTACCTGTGGCGCACTAGCCCCCTTCAGGCTGTGTTCACTCAGCCATTCCCAGTCCTCACCCTGGGATCTGACCTCCGAAGCCCGAGCCTCAGCTCCCAGCCCCCGCCCGCCCGTGCAGGTGAGCAGACAAGCCTCTCGGGCTGGTGAGTGCTGGTCGGCACCGATCCGTCGTGCAGGAATGTCCATGCTTTGCCCTCTGCACCCCTATTGCTGCGCTCTCCTCTGTGGCTCCGAAGCTTCCCCCTCGCCACTCCCCCATCTCCGCCAGTGAAGGGGCTTCCTAGTGTGTGGAAACTTTTCCTCCTTCACAGCTCCCTCCCAGAGGTACAGGTCCCATCCCTATTCTTTTGTCTCTGTTTTTTCTTTTTTCTTTTGCCCTACCCAGGTACGTGGGGAGTTTCTTGCCTTTTGGGAGGTCTGAGGTCTTCTGCCAGCATCCAGTAGGTGTTCTGTAGGAGTTGTTCCACATGTAGATGTATTTCTGATGTATTTGTGGGGAGGAAGGTGATCTCCACGTCTTACTCCTCTGCCATCTTGAAGGTCTCCCATCCTGGAGATCAGAGCTTTGAAATGGATTTCACTGGGCTGAAATCAAGATGTTGGCAGGATCATGGTCGTTCTGGAGGTTCTGCTGAATCAACTAGCCCCGAAAATGGATTGCACTGGAGCATGGGGCCCATAACTGCCATCGCTGGCAGTCAGAGAGTGCGGGAGAGTGTCATTGCATTTAGGCTGTTACCTTGATGGGTGACACATCGTTATCGGCACCTGCTGATGAAGTGCAGATGAGTGCTGTTGGGGACCATGTGCCATGGGAGGAAGTCCTAACTTGAGTGCTCTGAGTGCGCAAAATTTAAGAACTTATCAAGGTTTTAGGAGGTAGCGTGTTTTGGGAAAGTGAGTGTGTCTGCAAGCTGCTGAAAGATGTTCTGGTAGACGCTTTGAAAAATCAAGATCTACAAAAGCCAAGGCTGTAAAATTCAAATTCCTTTGCTAATAAGGTTAATTATAGCACTACTAATTGAGTACCAGTGACTGTTCAACTGCCTATGTAATAACTAATTTAATCCTCATAAGAACAAGGTAGGTAGGTAGGTACTTTTGTTATCTCTTATTAACATTCTGAGTAAATAAAACCCAGAATGGTTAGATTATATCGATTGTACCTGGAAGAGGCATAATCTGGCTTCAGTGTTTGAGTTCTTAACCAAGTGTTTTGAGTTCAGCTGCCTCAGTGGTTTGATGCCTCTTGCAAAGATCCACTTGAAGATTGGGTAATATTTCCTTTAACAGGAAGGGTTTCCTTCATCTAATTAGTTACCCTGGTGCATCTTGAAGTCTTTAGGTACAAACTTTTGTTTTTCCTAAACCTTGAAGGAGCCGTGCCTGTGTGTGCACCGTTTTATTCTTAGTATCCAGCACAGCCAGCCCCTCAGTGGTGTGTGAGAAATATTTGTTTGTCAGACTTTGATTCCTGAGCTGAGGCATCTAGTTTGCATGGTTAGGGGCCAAAAGAGACACTTTGTTTACAGAAACAACTCTTTAGGAATATAACTGCCAAACGTTTGGTGTCAGTCTTCTGAACTGTGGCTTAGATAATAGGAAAGGTGGTTTTCTCATAACTAAGGCTATCCCTTATGTATGAGTATTAGTGCAGTGAGTTAAGTGGCCGATAAAGATGTTTGGCGGGGTTATCCATAGAGGATGCAAATGGCACTAAGTTTACAGACTAATTAGAAATGACCAGCTCTTATTGAGTGCTAGAGGAGAGGAAACTGAGCTAAAAGAGTAACCAGATTTAACCTGAAAAAGATGGAGAATCAGAGGTGGTTGACTTCGTTGGCAGTTGAGAAGTAAAAAGATACGGGGCTGAGAAAGGGAGACAATTCATTAATGATAATGAAACATTTATGGTTGGAATTTATGCTGGGTTCTTTGACACCCCATATCTTATTTATTTAGCTTATTTATTTATATTTTCCTAACAGCTCTCAGAAAGAACAGGTATGAATCCCCCTTTACAAGTAATAACTGAGACTCACCAACTGTAATTACCTAACGTCACTCAGATCTTAAGAGGAAGAATTGGAATTTCAACTTGGGCTTTGTGCCTCCAGAACTGATGTTTTAAAAATAATGGTGAAAAAGAACATCTTTTTCTTTGGGATGAATCAAAGGATGGAGGAGTAAGAGCTACCTTTGTCCTTGGAGGTCTCCTCCACTTAGTAGCTCTAAGTTATTAAGTTTGTTCCCATATTTTTAATTGTATGTGAGTATTCCTCTCATTAAACCCAATGCAAGTATCCCTCTATGTCAAGGAGTTTAACCTGAGCACGACTGACATCTGGGCCCAATTATGCATCCCTGGTCTCCAGGCCCCAGAGGCCAGTAGCAAAACCACCCACGCCCTGGTCCCCAGTTGTGACAACCAAAATGTCTTCAGACGGCGCTATCGGAAGAAGAGAGCAATAAATTGTAAGCAAGTAATTAATTTGAATGGGATTCTGCGACTTGGGTGTGTATAAGTCACTTGATATCTTGTACACTGCGGTTCTTTCTGATTTAGTTGGTTGGAGCAGGAGCTGAGGAATCTGCGGAGTGAATGACATGGGTTCGTCCTTGATCCTGCTTTTAGAGGAAGTGCCTGCGAAGAGTTGACGCTCACGTCCTTTCCTACAAGCCATCTCTATGTTTCCAGAGTATAGTACCTTTGTGGGTATTTAAATGCTTTTCTCTGTGTCCTTTTAATCTTCCTTAGATCTGCCGGCCTATCCTGCCTGTGATTAAGTTTACAGTTAATGATTTGCTCCAAGTTTCCCGGCTTGTAAAATCGCATGCCATGCATATAAATGTGTAGGATTTTGACCTTATAAACTGAGTAGCAATTATTGGCATATCTTAAGACAAGAGGCGGCCACCTTTTGACTTTGAAAATATCACCAGGAGGACATTTTATTGTAGGAAGTCAAGTTTTGTGTTCCTAAATATCTGTTTATTGGGCTTCTTGATAGCAGTTTAAGGCAAAATTTATTACGAATAGGGGCTGAGACACTTGGTAAAAGTGAAACTTGGCGTTTAGTGATGTGAGGTGACTCACCTCCTGTTGCTGCAGATAAGCAAGAGTTGGTTCTCTGGGTGAGTTCTGCTACTATTCAGTATTCAATATATCCTATCAAAATCTCAATAGAAAAGACATTGTATTGGAAGGTGATCCTTCGCCTTAAAAGGGAGTCCTTTGCTTTTCAAAACACACTTTGGGCTTGGCTTTGATAAATTTTAAAGTGATATTATTCATGTTTCTCAGTCTATATCTTTTTTAAAAATTTAAGCATATATCTTTTTTTAATTTAAATTTTTATTGAGATTAAAGATTCACATGCAGTTGTGCATAATAATACAGAGAGATCTCTTACATACCTTGCCTGGTTCTCCCAAAGGTAACATTTTACAAAACTGATGTGTATCACAGTATATTGACATTCATACAATCCACTGATCTTATTCACATTCTGGAAGTTAAATCATGTTTGTGTGTGTGTGTGTATTAAATTCTATACAATTTTATCAGCCGTTTAGGTTCATCTATCTACCACCGTAGTCAAGATAATGAAGAGTTTCAACACCATAAAGATGTCTCATGTTTCCCTTTTATAAACAATATCTACCTCCCTCTTAGCTCCATCCCCAACTGCTGGAAACCCCTAATCTGTCCTCCATTTCTAAAAATTTTATCACTTCAAAAGCTGCATAATTGGAATATGGTATGTAAAGGAGGCATTAGCGTTCTTCACTCAGAATAATTGGGGGGGATTTATACAAGTTGTGTGTATCAATAATTTACCTCTTTTTACTACTGCGTAGTATTCCCAGGTATGGGTATGTTACAGTTTAACCTTTTACCTGGAAAAGGACATCTGGGCTGATTCTAGTTTTTGACTCTTATAAATAAAGCTGCTGTGAACAGTCACACACATGTTTTTATGTGAACCTAAGTTTTCATTTCTCTGGGATAAATGTTCCAAGTGTACAGTTGCTGGGTTGTGTGGTAGTCACGTGTAGTTTCATAAGAAATTGGCAAATGGTTTTCTAGAGGGGTTGTACCATTTTACCTTCTTGCAGCTTTGTATGAGTGATCCAGTTTCTCTACATCCTTGCAAGTTTTGTATTGTCACCGTGTTTTATCTTACTCCTTGTGATAGGTGTGTAGTGATCAATGTGGTTTTAATTTGCATTTCCCTCATGGCTGATGATGTGGCTTGTCTTTTGCTGTGCTTATTTTCCATCCGGGTGGCATCATCAGTGCAATATCTTTTCATGTCTTCTGCCCATTTTCTTTTCTAATTGGACTTTTTTTCTTTTTACTTAGAATTTTGAGAGTTCTTTATGTATCCTGCATACTAGTCCTTTGTTGGATTTGTGGCTTGCAAATGTTTTTCCTAGTCTATGACTTGGCTTTTTATCCCCTTCATATGGGTTTTCATAGAGCAGAAGTTTTTAATTTTGATTAGCTCCAGTGTATCAGCTTTTCTTTTATGGATCATGCTTTTGATTTCAAGTCCAAGAACTCTTTGGTTAGACCTAGATCCCAAAGATTTTCTTGTAAATGTTTTCTTAAAAGTTTTAGTGTTTTACATTTAGGCCCATGATCCATTTTGAATTAATTTTTGTATAAGGTGTGGGGTTTAGGTCAATGTTCTTTTTTTTTTTTTTTGCTATAGATGTCTAGTTACAGCAGATGATGCATTTGTTGAAAAGGCTATACTTACTTCCTTCATTAATTCTAAGTCTTCATTAAATGGAGTTGAATATATTTGTGTGGGTTTATTTCTAGGTCCTCTCTTCTGTTCCCTTGATTTATGTGTCTGTCTTCCCCCAGTACCACACAGTCTTGATTACTGTGACTATGTAGTAAGTCTTAATATCAGGCAGAGTGATTCTTCCCTTTTTATTCTTCTTTGTCAGGTGGCTTAGCTCTTCTAGGGCTTGTGCCTTTCCATATAAATTTTACAGTAAGCTTGTTTATGTCTACAAAAACTTTGCTGGGATTTTTATAGGAATTTCACAAGCACTATAGATCAGTATGTGGAGAATTGACATTTTTACTATGTTGTGTCATACAGTCCGTCAACACAGTGTGTCTCCATTTGGTTAGGTTTGCTTTGATTTCTTCCAGTGCCTTTGGAATTTTCAGCACACAGACCCTGTACATGTTTTGTTCAGGGTGTATCTAAGTACTTCATTTGCTTTGGGGTAATTGTAAATGGTATCATGTTCATTTCTGTTCATTCAGTGTTGGTATATAGAAGTGTGATGTATTTTTCTGTGCTGATTTTTTGTTCTGTGACCTTGCCGAATTCATTTATCCGTTCTAGGGTGTTTTCTTTTGTAGAGTCCTTGGGCTTTTCTATGTAGACAATCATGTCATTGCAAACGGAGAGAATTTTATTTCTTCACTTTCTTTCTCTATGCCTTTCCTTCTTTTTCATGCCTTATTTTAGCAGCTAGAACTTCCAGTACTATGAAGACATCCTTGCCTTGGTCTCAATTAGGAGGAAATACATTCAGTTCTTCATCCTTAAGTATAATGTTAGCTGTACTTTATTATTTTTTGGTAGATGCACTTTATCACATTGGGATAATTCCTCTCTGTTTCTAAGTTGCTGAGAGGTTTTAGTCATAAATGTGTATTAGATTTGTCAAATGCCTTTTCTATGGCAATGGATATGCTCATATGTTTTTTTTTGTTTGTTTAGGTTGTTGATATGGAGGACTGTATGCCCTGCATCTTTTTTTTTTTTTTGATTCTTCAATTTCACCTTTTATGTTCATGACATTGAGTTTGGGGAAAGAAGAGTCCTGAAGCCTACATCTTTGTAAATGTTGCACAGAGGTGTACTTGCTTCATTTTGCCCTCACGCCTCTTCTAATTCTGTCTCCATCTTGTTCTCATTTTATCTTTGTTTCTCTTGTTATATCTCTACAAGTTACACCTCAGATAGTCCAGGCCAGAAAAGTTGGAGGAGGTACTGTTAGTTGATACATCTGAATTATCTGAGTTCATAATTAAACCTAGCCTTTCCAACTTGGCAGTGGAAATAGGTGTGACAGGTTACATTGCATTGTTTCTCCCCGGCATTGACCCCCTTCACTATGTGATTTTTTTCAATGGATTCTCTTTTCTCATTGGCCAAAAAAATAAGGGGAAGAACTTTAAGTGGAAAGAAGGTCTTTTTTTTATGGTTCCCTTGCTGCTGAAGTAATTAAATACAGGGGAATGAAGACCCAAAAGAGAAATTTAAAAAACAATCACAAAGAAAAAGAGAAAATGATTGTGTTGATTCTGGGGTTAGGTTTGAATCTGGGTTCTGGGAATTAGTGTGTCCTAGGGCAACTTGCTCAGTCTTTTATAAATTTTTAAAATCTGTGAAATGGGGACATGTCTTGTAGGGTGGATTAAATGAAATAATGCAAGTCACCTGTTCTGCCGGGTGCCTAGGAACCTTGTATGCCCTCTGTAAATGGTGGTTAGTTTTGGTCATGCTGTGCTTGCTGCATGTGTAACGGATGAATAACTCTGGCAGGGAGGAAGGATGAAGAGTAGAAGGTGGTTGCAGAATGAATGCTGAAATGAAATTGCTCCTATTATCAGGTCAAAGGAACCTAAGGGAAATTCTTTCAGGAAAAAGGCCAAAATGCCTGAAACAGTTTGTGCTGAGAGTGAACATGGTGAACACCTATGACTTGAATGTGATTTCTAATGACTTGTTAAAAGCTACTTTTGAAAGAGAGCTGCCAGTTTCTGCTTCGGAGAGGTCTTGGCTTGGTTATAACTATGTTGGCTGTTCTAAACTGCCTGCAGGACAGAGGAGTAAGCCTTCCGGAAGACCCACCAGTAGTGGGTCCCAAACTAAATTGCTCTGCAGACTCAGCTGGGGAATACCTGTTACATGAATAGATTTTCAGAACCTGTTTCCTGGATTCTTAAGTGAGTAGGTTTGGAAGGAGGGCCCAGGAAGCTGTATATACTACTTGTGACAAAGATCCCAAGAAATTATGAAATAAAATTTAAAGGAGGAGAATGAAAACTACTGGGATGACATCATCATTTGAGGTTTAGCAGCTGTAGTAGCATTTTAAGTTTTGCTACCAATTTTGTGTGCAACCCCAGGAAAATCACTTAACCTTTTTGTACCTTTCGTTTATATATGTATATATATAAATATACACACACACACACACATATATATATATATATATATTTATTTATTTATTTATTTTACACATTTTATTTTTGGCTACATTGGGTCTTCGTTGCTGCGTGCAGGCTTTTCTCTAGTTGCGGCGAGCAGGGGCTACTCTTCTTTGCGGTGCGCGGGCTTCTCATTGCAGTGGCTTCTTTTGTTGTGGAGCACGGGCTCTAGGTGCACGGGCGAGTAGTTGTGGCACGCGGGCTCTAGAGCGCAGGCTCAGTAGTTGTGGCTCACGGGCTTAGTTGCTACGCGGCATATGGGATCTTCCCAGACCAGGGGTCGAACCTGCGTCCCCTGCACTGGCAGGCGGATTCTTAACCACTGCGCCACCAGGGAAGCCCCTTGTACCTTGCTTGATTCAGCCTTTTGAAAGAGGAGGCAGAAGGGATTAAAAACTCTGACCTTCTTTACATGGTTGTTGTAAAGAATTACTTTAAAAAATAACTGGAAAGCACTTTGCAAATAGAAATTGCTTTATAAATGCCTTTTAAAAGAAATGTAATTTTCTGACACAGTTTTAAACACAAATAGTCTTGTTGAGTGCATCAGTTCAAATTACAAGTATCGAGATGGTATCACCATGGCCAGAACCCAAAGTTTGGAGGCAATAAGGAAACAGCACAAGGTTATAATGTCTTTTTTTTAATCTGTGTTGTCTTTAAAAAATAATGCTGATGCTAACCTCTAAAATCCACATTTTCCCATTTGGTTTGTTTTGTATTTTTAGTTGGCTACTCCCACCAATTTGAGAATTTAATTGGAAAAATAAATGACTTCTAACATTGCTGCTGTGATGTTCATCCCCCCTCTCCCAGTCTCTCAATTAAAGCCTTGCTCCTCCTGTCACAGGCACATGTGTGGATTTGCTAGAACTCTGTAAATTGATGCACACCTGCAGTGTTGGTGGAGACGCTCTTAGTCCCATCCCCTGATGCGGTGTGTTCTCCTGTCATTCATCCATCCCGGCAGGAGAGCCTGAAACCGCTCCCCTGCAGATATGCCGCAGTGCAGTTCCCAAACCACCCTTTCTGCAGTACTAAGGCAAATGGAGGCCCATTAATGCAGAGGGACTTAAGTTACGTTTGGGGTTTACAGTTTATAAACTCATGTTTCACCTCAAAATTGGTGGCAGTGTTGTTGAGTTTATACCAGATGTCAGATGGGTTAGAGGGGAGTGTCTGTGGGAATTCAGAACACATTGTTTTAGGCATTTGTCTCTATATTCATGTCCTGTAGTTAAAAAAAAAAAAAATGTAGGTGGCAGTATAGAATAATTTCTCTGGAGTTGGACTGGCCAGTCCCAAGAGACCTAACCTCACCAAGCCTCCTTTACCTCATCTTTAATCTGGGGAAGCTAACAGTAAGTATCTTGTAGAAGTGCTGTGAAGATCAATGGAAATAAGCATAGAAAATTCTTTGTTGGGGGTTTG
Source organism: Eschrichtius robustus (assembly GCF_028021215.1). NCBI lineage: Eukaryota > Metazoa > Chordata > Mammalia > Artiodactyla > Eschrichtiidae > Eschrichtius > Eschrichtius robustus. The sequence goes on along the minus strand of NC_090835.1, from coordinate 27,941,726 downwards.
GCACGTATTAAGTGCTCCACATAGTTGAGCAGTCTTATCTGCTGATACACGCAGTGGTGCCTTGTAGAAGTAGAAAGTAGAACAGGTGAATGAATGTGGATCTCAGAGATTGGAGTGGTCTGCATTTAAATATTGTTAAACCCAGAAGCCAAAAAATGGATCTATATATATTGTTTACATTTTTGCAGTGTTTTCTCTTAAATGATATTTTGCTACCATGTAGGTTTTTGGTACCGTGCAGTTTTTGGTACAGATGAAACCACACAGAGTGATGGTGCTGTGTGGTTTTTTAACGATTGTTTTTTATAGGACAGTGAGCATGAAGGTTGGATTGGTATGTGAAGAGCTGCCTCCATTTTTGACTTTTGTTGTGCAAAATGTTATTGGATGGCTGTCCAGTCAGTGAATGTCTCTCCTGATGGCTGATGATGGGAAAGTGTTATCAATTTCTCCTGCTGGGTGATATACGTTGAGATCAGGTACAACTGGAGATAAGATAAGAAAAACTTAGAATGTAGTGCTTGAGCTCCCTCGGGGGTTATTAATCAGAAGGTAAATCTGCATGGTAGGTGCACAATGTGTATGCTCCGCAATTTCAACTGGAGATCCTTCAACCCACAGAGAAGTGGTCTCTTGTTGCAGTGTCCATTGAGACTGGAATAAGTGTTAATAGCATCCCAGAATCGTCAGTCCAGGAAGCTGAGAGCCTTTTCACACTGCCTTTGTGATAAGCCAGTTTGCCAGCAGCTCTCCCTGGGTGACCACCTGCTCCTAGGCTCTGAACCATCCTATTTTAGAGAAATTCAGGATCCACTTTGCATAGAATCCCTTTTTCCTTTATTTTTTAACATTGGTATCACTGCCAGAAATTTGCATCATTCAAAGCGCAAACAGAATCTACTTAATAAAAATGACATTTAAAAATATATTACCTCATAGTTATGATTGCCTAACTTTATGCCCCCTTTTTTTCCATTGGAGATTTTTATCTTGTAATGGAACATGGCAATAAAGAGGAAATTTGATGAGAAGGTGCTGTATTCTCCTACCAGCTTGGTTTGGAGAGCTGAAAAGGCTAATTTTACGCTGGTTGGTTGGCTATCACCCAGTATGATTGTTCCCATCTTTTGCACTGTGGGGTGTACCACATACAGACCTGTTAGATTGTTCTTGAAGCCTGGAGAGAGCCTCCATGTTCTGTCTCGTGGGGTGGTTGGGACTGAGAAGGATGGCATGGCTGTCAGGGTGGCCTCTGAGTGTCTTTCTGCCTGCTTGGAGGGAAGGATGAGGTGGGAGAATATACAGAGAGCAACTTTCCGTAGCGTGATTATTAACACTGCAGAGCTGAGAAGCATCAGGCATAGGAGCATGTGCTTGGAGACACAGCATGTAGGCCCAAGGGAGCGAACTTAAATTCATGGAGCCGTAGTTTCCATCACCTGTACCTTGAGATTTACTAGTACTTTTATTTCATCAAATTGATCATTAACTATACTTTTATTTCCCCATTGTTTATAAAACTTAACTACTCTCTTATGTACCACTAAGAAAGAAATCTCACTACTAATTTAACTCTGACATATTACTATATGTCATATGATACCATCAATTGTAGGATCTGTCCTGATTTCAGAGAGAGAAAGATGTGAGTTGTAAAATGTGCAAGTAATCACACCATGAATTTTAAGGACCATAATAGTTAATACCTGTAACATATGAGCGGTGCGTTAACACACAGTGAGCACTCATTAACTTTCTTGCCTTACTCCTCTCTCCCAGTGGTGTTTTCTTCCTAATCAGTTGGTAAATCTCTTTTGAGCATATAATATGTGTCTGGCGTGTTCTTTGTATTTGGTACATGTCAGTGAACAAAGTAGACATAAATTCTACTTCTGGTGGAGCTTGCACTCTACCCTGTGGACTTAACGAAGGGCCTACCACCTCAGTAACCAGCAGGATAGGCCCTGAGCTCAGCTCTCCTTTCCCACCAGAAAGAGCTGCTTTTCTTGGCCTTGTCATTAAGATTGAATGTGTGTGTCGGTAGCGTATCAACATACAATATCTGCCAAACTCCTTATAGTCTCATTAGCTTCCAGCGTTTTCTGTATACCTTGCCATCTGGCTTATATCAGATCCTTCAAACAAACTATGCCATGCCCCGGCTCCCTACTTTTCCCCGTGCTCTCTGTTCCCTCCATCCTGCCCTCAGCCTTGGACATGCAGCTTCCCCGGCAGTCCCAGAAGCTACCTCTTTCCTGAGGCCTTTCCTCATCCTTCCATCTGAATACAATTTATCTCCTTAGACTTTCCCCCTGTACTACTTTGCCTTTGCTTCTGCCATGATACCCTCTGTATGCAATACTGTAGCCCCATGAATATAGGCTCCTTAAGGAAGCCCAGTGAACAATAATTGCAGGCCAAAGGGACATGTTTTTATTAATGCATATCAGCAAGTCACACCGAATTACACAAATGAATATTCTCTGGTTTAAACAGATGAAGTCCAGGGTCTTCCAGTTGGGTCATATGGCAGTCCTGCACTTACTCACTTATTTTTATGTTTTATTAACAGGAATCATGTCATTAAAATCTGAAGGCTCTCCCTAACACTTTCCTTTTTATACGTATCTGTTCTATCATCTCCCATTTCTGGACTGACTTAAACTTGTCAGCCGGAAAGATGGATGTCATTCAGGTATTGGCAGCACGAGATGCTTCTGTAAATAGTCTTTTTCACATCTGGGTGTTCAGTTTTTCCTGCTGGGTCTGAGGGGATCTGATGAGCTTTGGATATTCCTTTTTCCATACCCGGGACAGATCCAGCCTGGGCTGCTCCGTGCCTCCGCTCTGGCATAACCTCATCCTCTTCTTCCTTGTCCTCAACACCCAAGTGCAGCTGTGGCGCCCTTCATCTGCCTTAGACTTGCCAGTACCCACCACTTGAAACTGGGCCCTGCTGTGATTCTAAGTCTCCATCCAGAAGGAGCTGGGGTTTTTTTGTTTTTTTTTTTCAGGACTCAAGAGACTGTGAAAGTCTCATGAAAAGGAGAAATTCCGTGCCAAGAGAAAGAAGTGCAAACACCCTCTGTTTTCTGCCTCTAAAGCAGGGCCCGTGGTTTCCGCTACTGTGTTTTTCTAATGTCATTTGACTAACCATCTCCCTACAGGCCCAAGCAAATGTGGGCAGTGCTGATCCAGCCTCCCAGGATCCTTTGAGACTTACTGTGATACAGTATTTTGCTGTTTGCAGCATGACTATAGATTGCCTCTTTTAGAGGATTTAAAACCTTCCTGTCAGATGCCCACAGGCCTCCGGCTCATATCTACCTAGTTTTTTGGTCAGTTTTCTAACTCTTACATAATCCCCAAGCATACAGCTGGGGTTTTTACTCAGAATTTAATGTAGTCTTTTTAAAAAGCCACCCCTTAGGTGGTTTACAAAGGTGTAAATCCAGTCTGTAAAAGGCAGGAAAGGCAGATACATGAATATAGTTGGCACTTAAATATATATATTGGCATTTTACATATATATATATATATATATATATATATTTCCAGTTGACAAAAATCAACCTCGTAATTTTACACTTGGTTTTCATCCCAGGAAAGTAGATTGTTAAATATTACCAAAGTATAAAGTGATCTTTGATTTTAATCAGAAAGACTTTCTTTTTGATGCTCAAGAGCAAAGTTGTAAATGGGTGGAAAATTGTCCATTTGGTTCTTGCTGTCTGCCTCTTCCCGCACTTTGATGAAGGAAGGGCTTTTATCAGCACAAGGAAGACCTCAAAGAAGTTGCTTTTTTTTTTAAAAAAGGAAAAGGCTCCTCCCTGCTCAAAAGGTAGCTGTACTATACGTAATTGAAAATCACATGTAATCATTGGAAGATGATTTTGGTGATCTGATTGCAGTGACCCACGTAATGTATGTTACACTCATTTGTGTGTTATTCTATGAGAGCTAAGGTGAGCACGTATACTTCAGTGGGGAAAACTGAGGTTAGAGAGGTATGGGGGCTTGGCTATGATCATATAGCCAGTACGTGGTGAACCCAGGACCCAAGATTCATTTCCGCTCCTTTAAATGGTCTTGCCGTGCACTTTCCAGGAGTCACATTAGAATCTGCTATCTAAGAGCATGTCTAGTGGCTGGATAATTATTTTAGGATCGCTTCCCCTTCCGTCTTTTGATACTGTTTATTCAGTCCTCAGGATTCTTTGTCTGCCTTCCAAACTTCATTTCCTGGATTGAACGTTCATCTTCTCAGGACGTAGGTGGTTCTTTAAATAACAGTTGCTTGCCATAGTTACTAGTTCATCCATTTCTTTGTTATACACTTAATACAAATCCCCAGGACTCAAGTGTCTTAAGTGAATCTTGGAGAATCTTCTCAGAGTTTTGGCTTATATCTGAATGAAAGATCTATTCATTCAAGAGAGAGCTTCTGAAATCAAGGTTCAGACATTTGCCCAGTTTCAGTTGGTTTTCAATCTTGCTGTTGTGGGATAAACAGAGGTACTATTAGAGAACTTTCAGGGGAGTCAATAAAAGTTAAAGGAAGAGCCAAAGGTTCTTTACTCTTTTCTGTGTCCATTTGACTTTCCAAATTGTTGTCTGGAGGAACTGAATCATATTTCATATTTGAATACTCACTTCAAATATTCGTTGTGTTTCCAGGAAGCAGGTCCTTTGTGTTTTGGAGAAAATATGCTCTTCAGAAAGAATCATGTGAATATTAATTTTTTTCATTAATGTGTTTAACTTTAGAGAGCCATGAATATGCTTAGCTTTATTTTTTAGGTTTTCATTTAGCTTCAAAGTTGCATGTGTCATTATTAAAGTTGGAAAGGACTCTTCTTTGTCACGGAGAAAGTAAAAGTTGTAGAGAAAGTAAAATCATATTTGAAGAAAACATTTTAATACCTGAGATTTTAAAATTATGGGATTGTATTCATACTGTAGACATTCAACCTATTTGAGTTAGGTTTTTAAAGCTCTTGACTACTTTTGCTTCTGGCTAAAACATTATGGAAAGTGTTCAGCTTTCTTTTTGGAAAAGAGCTCTATTTTTCTCCCTTAATAGGAAACAGAATTAATTGATCCAGTAAGTGAAGTGATTGCACATTTGAGTTGGACAATTTAAAACACACAAAGTTTGAAATCATAAAGCATTTTCTTGAGCAGTTGTGTTTTGGGGTAGCATTTTCTGTTACAGTGTGCTCCCTCCTTCCCAGTTTTCCTCTATTCTTCTTTCACATCAATGGTCTTACATAATAAATACTCATTACAGAATATGCCTGATTTGTATGGTTGCTAAGAAAAGCTTAAGTGTGACTCACAAATCAAAGACTCACTTTAAACCCAGCAATTGGAAAACCTTAATTCTAGATCTACAAGCCCTTCACTTCATCTATCTCTGTACTCATGGAAGACATCACTAATCCATCAGCAAAGCTCATATGTGCCCTCCTGATTCTTCTCTGCACACTGCCTCCATCAGTCATGCTGAGATGAAATCTGCATGTCATCTTTGAATGTATGTGTCTTTATTGAAGGTCCTTTTGTTAGGCAAAACTCTCCTGAAGGAAAGCACAGAAAAATTCTTTATTCTAGGAATTCCCGGTTTGGAAGGTTAATCCAACACCAGGTAGAACCATAAGCAAAGCGCAGATCAAAGCTCCTGTGGTTAGGACACAGATAGATTATCACTCTCCACCCAGGAAGATCCTGAGTTGCTCTGATTTTATGTGAAATCAGGCTGTCAGTGGAAGTTCTTTCTCAACTGTAGTAAAAGTTAAAGAACTTGTTTCCTTTGTAAGTTTTGAGCAGGAACAGGTTTGAATCTATATGTAAAATCAATATCCTAGAAATGGAAGTCTAGTTATGAGATATATGTTGGGGGAGGGTGGGTGGGTCACTGGCTGCATTTGGCCCCGATTCTACACATAAGCTTTGGAGGGCATGGTTAGAATTGTGAGTAATTTAGGATCAACAGTTCAATCCTGTATAATTTAGTGACTCAGCACAGTAATAAACTCTGGAAACTTCTGCTTCTGTGTTCCTTCTCTGCAGGAATTAAGGGCATATAGGAAGAAAGCAAACATGAATTAATTTGATTTTATGTGCTTAAGCAGGCATAATGAGAATCTGTTGGTATGGCGGAAGTTACCACCAATCCACATAAAAATGAATAATACTGACGTTCAAAGAAAGAGCATTAATCATGTTGCTGTGATTGCAGACTTAAATCATTTCAGGGGCTCATGCTTACACACAAGGGCCTCAAGTCCCTGAATGTTGGACATTATGTGGAAGCTTATGTGGCAGAGGCCCTGAAACAGTGCCCTGCTAACCCACGTGACATGTCCTGGTGTTCCTTTTCCTGACTTGCCTTTGCACTAAATAATGCCGTCTTTTCTCAGAAAGTCTAAAAAGGCTTTTGTATTTTCAAAGAGTAGAAATGAAATGGGTTTTTCCACCTCTTTTGATAACCAGGTACTTTTAATAGCAAGGCTTTTCTTGGCTTCGATCCTTGGCCAATTTTGTGATAATTTTTTTGAGCATGTTGGAGCTCACATGCTCCATGAAAATTCAGAGATCAGTTTCCAAGAATTTCAGATTTCCTGTTATAAGAGGTCAAACAAATGATACAAGTTACTTAAGTGTTTCTTGGACCATAAAGGAACTGTTCTCTCGGGCTAAATGTACCCTTTCCAGCAAACTAATATGAATCTCTGTCAACTCAGGGTTTTACATTTTTAGGACTGTGCAGTTTAAATGTGAAAGGTAGTGCAGTCATTAAAAAACAGCTAGAATTGTTAAGATTTGTTAGAAGAATATAATTGCTAATATTGCTGCCATGATATTCATATATTCATATAAAATATCAAGTGATATTTTATCACGGAGACAGAATAAAGTTTGTTTCAAAATAATTTAGAAATTTAACTTTTAAAATTTGGGTGTAAGATTCAGAAAGCATCATATACTTCATGGCGTGTTATCCTTGGTTTGTGAAAAGGCCCCTCATCTTTGTTTTATCTTCATTATTTTTCTCCTTCACTCTGATTCCATTCTTTCTTCCCCAAAGATCCTCACTAGTTATGTTTGTAATTCACCTGAATGTTTTGTGTTTAGAACTCAATATATTATTGTGCAATTTTAATCAGTACCACCTTTGAAAATTTATCTCCGTTGCTTTGTGTACATCTTGTTTGTGCATTGCTTTTGATTGCTGTGCAGTATTCCATGCACCCATCCATCCCATTTTACTTACCCATTCCCACAGGGAAGACACCTTGGTTGTCTATAACCTGTGTTTTCATACTCAGTGCTGCCATGAGCATCTTTATACCTGTTGCCTTATGGGTCTTCTGTATATAAAGATGTGTATGTATAGACGTATATTTATATATAAGTGGGTATGTGCATATGTTTGTGCATTTGTGTATCCATCCATCCAAAAATGAGTTTCTTGAATTTTACCAATTTGATGAATTTGGTTATTAATGAATTTCACCAAAATCTGCTTGATCACTTGCTAGAATGACTGTATCTCCCTGTTATACTATTATCCTTTATATATGGGATTCGATGAGTTTACCAGTAATTTGCATTGCCTGATTTTCTAATCCTTGCCAACCCAATGGGTATAAAATGGCAACTCATTCTTTTGATTTTGCCTTTCTTTTGTTGCGAATGAGGTTGAACGTCTTTTTATATCCTTAAACGTTCGATTTTCCCCTCTTGGAAATTGCCTTTTCAAATCTATTTTCGTTTTAAAATTTGTGTTTCCCTTCCTTTTCTTGCGGTAGTTACTGTGTTTTCTTAACCATGTTGAAGAAGTTGAGCATGAAGTCATTCCTGCAGCACTTGGAGCAGACTTTGTGACTGCGAGATACACCCTGAGATTAATCCTAGCATTTCTTTTTGCCTTTAACAACCTCAAGTCTTGCTACTCCTGTGCAGCTGTTCCCTGCCTGCTTTCCCCACATAAGCTCCTGCTTCCCTGCAATGCAAACGTGAGCAAACCCTGTCAAGTCACTGCTTTGCTGAAAAGCTCCAGTGGTTCCCCTTGGCTTTTAGGAGAAAGGTCTGAGTCTTTGCTGGGTCTCAGAGTTCCCCCATGATTTAATCCTTGAGTCCGGTCATCTCCTGTGCCCTGTTTTCCAGCCACAGCAGGCTACTTCCTTATCCTTCCAGAGCCTTCTCTGGCCTCATATGCTGTGCCCTCTTCTCTTATTGCCGTCCTCCTCCACCTGGATAATGTCTCCTCTCAGGTATCTCACAGCATCTCCAGGAAAGCCCTCCCGGGTCCTCATACTAGGTTAGGTCTCTCCACGGTCCGCCACGTTAACCTCTACTTCCTTCTTTGAAACTCTTTCTATACCTACAATATTTAATACATTTTATACTCAAAGAGCAAAGGGTGGAGGCAGGGGCATTTGGGAATTCCATGAGGTCAGCACCTGTGTCTTTGTTTCTCTCTGTTGCTTCCCAAGCATCTAGCTTAGCACCTGAGACACAGAAGCACAGTTAATCTTTGTTGATATAGGAATAAAAATGTATGCACATTAAATGCTAATTCCCTGACTTTGGCTTTGTCTCATTTTCACTAACATTTGGATAGATTTATCCATTTGAACCTACTTTTGATTCTACTTTGTTACATTATGATATAAATAAATATATTTAATTGCATTTTCCTTGTTGATCAAATAAATCTACTTAAATACATTTCTCTCTGTTAACACTGTCTACACGTTTATTTTTAATAGGGTCGTGTGTGCATGATTATTAGCTTAAATATCATTATATATGGTGCTGCTGTGTCACGGTTTGTATAATTGTTCCCCTATTTTGAAGCATTAGGTTGTTTTCAATTTCATTACTTTATAATGAAATATAATATTTCTTGGTATAAATTAATTTCTTTTTTTCCCCAAGCTATTGCTTTGGAATTACTGCTTTTGAGTAGCTCTTATTAAAGGCTGCTAGATCATTAAGAAAGATTGAAGTTGGTTTCATTGCCAGGCATTGTGTACCTGTTTATCTAGAGCTCCACCAAAATTGAGTTTTATAATTTCATTGTATTTTAATAGCTCTGAAGTGTAACTCTAGCGTTGTTTCAATTTGTGTTTGTTTCCCTGCTGGTAAATCTATGCATTTTTCACCGGGATGATTTATGCCCTGTCTTTCCTTTATTTAAATTGTCAGTGTGCATCCTTTGATGTCCTCCTAACATAATCAAATCTCTTTCTGTGAGTGGCATAAGGTACAGGTAGTCAGGACCTCATCCTGATTAGTGTGTTATGGAGTATTTTTGGAAGCTCACAGGATTTACTTCTAAGAATATTCTTTGATACTCTTAGAAAATATGCAACCATGTAGAGTCAGCTTTAGAATATGCTTCTTCTTTAAAAATAATTCCCATTTAAATGTGGTCAAGGCCCCTTAGCACTGCTGAAACCAAACCCAAACGTAACACTTCCGTTCATTTGGATGAGAAATATTCCCCTGAAAAGATAGGAATTCATATAACAGAGAGTGTGTTTTCTTGGTTCCCTTTTAAATGTAAAAGTTATTTATGGATTTGCATTCCATAGTGTCTCAGCATCATTTACAACTAGGCTTTGCTTACTGAACTCAAACTGCAAAGCTTCTCTTAAGCGTGACTCAATTACCCTTTAATGTATCAAAAAAAAAAAAAAAGGCAAAGGAACAAATCCATCGGAATTTGTCATTATGATTAATTCTTGTGCGCAGAAGACTGGCAATCTTTTCCAAAACTTTCATGGTTGTTTTTTTTTTGATCTTTTGCCTTTTTTTTTTATATACTTGAATAATCTGCATAGTTTTGATATTTAATTCCCCTTATTCTTGTCAATTGGGAGATAGGTTTGGGAGGTTGGCATTTCTTTATTCTCCATGCAGTTAGGGTTTCTTCTGAAGCATTTAAATTACGCAGAGCCTAGAATTATTCCAAGAGTGGTTTGCTAAGGGTATTTTCGGTTACTGGGAGGAAACGGACTGTGTGGATTTGAAGGAAGTCATAGCTTGATGGTTAGGTTTGAGGTTATTTTTTTCACCATTTAAAAATATTTCTTTTTCTTCTAATTTCTCTTTACTGATTTTTCTCAGGCTGAAAATAACGTGGACTTGTTTACATGTGAAGGAGGGGCTGCCGTGTACAGCTGGGCAGGATGTTCACTGTGTAAGAGCCCTGGCCAAGGGCAGATAGTGGCTGCATTCCAGAGCAAGGGGCACCTTTCCCCAGCTCATACAAATATACTGTATGAAGGGCTAGCCATCCTACGGATTGGTTTCTTTAGTAGTTGCTAAGAGTTTTCTAGGTTTTGTATTTCGATGAGGGTTTCTTTTCCTTTGTCTTTTTAAAATCTTACTTTTGTGATCTTCAAGAAGGGATACCAGTGGTCTGGGCCTTTTTTTGTTTGTTTTTCTATTTATAGCATATTCCTCAATAAGTCAGCACCTTGACTGGATCCTTGTCCTGTTCATTTAAGCTCAAATGAGTGTCCTCCATTATGTTACTCACCTCTGAGGGAATATACTCCCAGCTTTTAGTTCTTTCTGATGCTTCCTTGTCACCAGCGAGAATGTCTGGTTTTTCAAAGCCATGTAAACTGAGAGGCATGGTCTTAAGAGAAGAGTTCAGCTCTCAGAGATTAGTCCACATCTGCTAAAGAATTTTCTTTTGTGTCTGTGCTATAACAAAACAAAAACTTCCCCCTTTCTTTTCAGCCTAAATGAGTGTATTTCACAGTGGGAGCACAAAGACTCTGGTTTATTCCCCATCGGAATAGAAACGGGGGTCATGGACCTGCCTTGCTTCTCATCTGAGGCATTTCACTTCCCATCTTCAGTGGAACAGGACTTCAGGCAGATGGCCCTCTCATTGACCTTATGATCAGAAATCAGATGAAGGTCAAGATAAAGTTTCCACCGATATCTGGCTTTTAAATTCCTTTGACCCACTTTTCCTGTGTTGGAAGGAGTTCATTTTACTTGACATACCATTTCTTTGTGATGCTGTGCTGGTGTCAGATATAACCAACAGACGTTGATGTTCTTGGAGATGAGTCTTTTACTCTAAGACCCAGTTCAAATCAGTGCCCTCAGGGATTTTAGGTTTCTGCTCCCTGCTAATTTTATAGAAATGTGCTGGGGACTCTCAGCCCTGTTTGGCAGTTCCTTGCCACCTGGTTGCCATCATTGTCGAGGTCTCTTTTCACGCTGTAAGGACAGCAGTGTAGGAGGGGGGTATCTGCCCATCCCTTTGTTTTTCCTGCTCTGAGTTTAAGCATCTGAAAGTATTCTTCCTAAGTCAGAACAGTCTTTGTCTTTATGAATAAAGATGTTGTTCTGAAATGACATTAGTTTTTCCTTTTCGGAGTGAACTCTCTGTCTGGTTTTATTAGCTCAGTCTTCTTCCTAGCTTATTACCAAGGAGGTAGAAGATGGATCCTCAAGAGAAGGTGTGTTACCTCAGTATTGAAGTGAGTTACAGAAAGAACTGGAAGAATATACATACACCTAATAAATCATTACCTCTGCTCTGAAGAGGAGGAGGGGATGGGTGGGGAAGAAGATACGGGCTTTATAAGGGATGCAGTTTTGTTTCACCAAACATGACTCTATTGACTCTTTTAAAATGCAAATCTGTTACAAAATAATGTTTATGTGGACAAAATTTAAAAACTCATTTTAAGATAAATAGCTCTACCAGTAATCCTGTATTCCCTGCCCTTCCAGCGTGTTCTGAAGCAAGGCAATTGTTCTCAACCACTTGGCCTGTTCTTTGTTTCCTGAATATTTCAGAACATCTCTCACTCGTCTCTCGTTGGCTGGAGTGTGGTGGTAGCGGGGGAGTTGAGCTGAAATCCTGATGAACGAGGAAGTATTCATGTTTCTTTACCGTTTTTAGCAAGAGACGGCTTCAACTTGCAGGAAGGCGTTGTTCTGTAAATAGAGCTACGGAATGTATCTTATTTGTCATCATCTTATTATTCCTTGGCCTGTTTCTAGAGATCAGCACAATAAAGTTTGTGAATCCTTCTTTAGAAGCTATAGTTTGGGCCTTTGCTGAGTGAGGCTTTGTAGGAGCTCCCCCCTACCCACCCCCAAGAAGTTCAGGGAGTGTTTGTGTCTGGTTATGTTTCAGATAGTCTATGTAAATGGAAATTAATTTTTCAACAAGGGCACTGCATCTTAGGGGACGTTATTAGAGTTTACCAAGCATCATATTATCACTTGATTTAAAGTGAAATACCTAAATCTGAATAATAGAGGAAATCCCAAATAGTGACTCTGAATTTAAGATAGCTTAGGTTGCTTTTCCAACTCCAAAGTGAACCGCACAAGTAATTGCAGGCCCTTCTTGAATGAGTGTGTCTGAGTCTGGGTGATTTAGCACATATGAGGGGAAAATCGTCAAGTAAACTATTCAACTGTTACTTCTTATGAATAGAATATATACAGAGAGCACTGTTAAGTCAGATATGAATATTACGGCACTTTAATCCCTCAGCCCAAATGGAGTCAGTTGCATTTGTCATGGAAGAAATTTTAATTTACCCTTTGGTCTGGAATCTGAAGAGACATTCTTCTCCTAAGCCATTAAAAGTTGGTTCTGTATTTTTTTTGGTTGGTATTTTTAAATTGAGTTTTTCACAGTGACCTAGACTTCCTTTTGGCTCTGTACGGAGAGCCATAGTATCTAATGAAAATATAGTTTGCTTCAGAAATAGGGCAGTGTTGAAAATTATTTTAGTAAGAAGATTCTCATAGTTATAAATTAATTTTGAAAATCCTAATTTTAGTGCCAAATGTCACCCAACAGACCATCTATTTTGACCACCCCCTCCAGTGTTGTTTTTTTTGTTTTGTTTTGTTTTTTTTTACAAATGAATTCTAAAGGAGAAGCTGTGATAGAACTGTGCTGAGAAGAAAATCTCCTTTTCAAATCAGGCACCTTTTTATGTGTACGATAATATGAAATAGTGATAGTTTAGGTTCCAGATGGAGTTCCGTAGATGTTGTTTAGTTATTTCTCTTTAAATCTGTTTTGGGAGAAAACTTCGAAGTATACATTATTGTTATTATACGTTTCTGTAGATTTTAATCATTTTATATTTTTAATCACTAACTTGTATTGGGCTCCATATATGTTCCAAATCCCTGTATATATTTTATTCTTCATACTGGTCCGGGGCAGTATAGGCACTGTTACCATGCCCATTCTGAAAATGAAGAAACTGAGGTATAGGAATATTAAGTAACTTGCCTTGGAATGTGGTAGATCCATTTCCATTCTAGATCTCCAGCTTTTAATCACTAATTATAAAACTCTAGCCAGTGCCTGTAACATTTAACATTTAAACATTCTGAAATTTAAAAATTTAAATCTAAAAAATTTTTAAGTTCTGAAAATGTGCAAAGAACAGAAACCGGAGTGATGGTGAAGGATGTCTGTTCCTGTGGATAATTTTTCCTTGTGTTCTGAGCCGTCTGTTCTCCTTTTAAGCCTTTGACCTGTCTTCGCCCCAGTGAGGTGTGGCGTCTGGAATGCCACGGATCAGCCGTACTGGCTGATGGCAGATGTGTTTGGGGTCAAGGTGGCAGCCTGTGCTTTCTGGGTCCCCCGCAGCTGTGGAGACAATATGATCTGTGTGGTGGAAGTCTGCCAAGTTAGATGCGCAAGTCTCCTCCTTCTGCTTCGGGAACTCACACTTTCCACAAACCTCCTGCCCTGCCGCGGCTCACATCAGTGCATTGCTATGTCAGGCTGAATAATTCACAGCATTTAGCACTTAAATTGGCTCATTGCAGACAATCCAATTACAATAAAGTCTATTATCGTTTTGGTACCTTGGAATGAAATGGAGTGTTTAAGCGATGAACATGCCACGTTGCCTGGCAGTTGCTCCGCTCCTAATTCATCTTCTTCGTCTTGCAGTTTCTCTGCGTCTTGCTAAAGTGACGCCCTGCCTTGGCGTGAGCCATGTATGAAGTTTGGTGTTGCACCTTTCTCACGCAAACTTTCTCTCGATGTGTCAGTTTCGGGAGGATCCTGAGAGCTCCACAAACACCTCTTCCAATACCGGTTATGTGCATCTTGCTAAAAAGGGATGTTTAATTAAGGTTGCTTTTCAGATTGCAGTCAAGAACCCAAACAGGCATTGATCAAGGAGGCGGCCACAACCCTGCAACAAAGACATCAGGCAGCTTTAGCAATCAGTAAAATAGAAGCAGGAAAAATTGAAGTAGGAAACAGTTTATAGAACTCTTGTGTTTCCCCTCCTATAGCTTGGCCGGCGATGAATGAGAAGCGGGGAAGAAATGGGTAGAGGCAGCGTGGTGGAGAGAGATGATTCAAGAAAGATACTTCACAAAAAGTCCTTGCATTGAGTCCAGGAGAGAATGATGGTTTCTAGGTGTGGTGGTAGTTTGTGGGCAGAAATTTTGATGTCAATAGGAAAGGGGGGTGTTCTTGGGAGCCTTAACTCGGAAAGAAATAAGCAGTTGTTCCTAAATGATGTCATAAGGACACAGATATATTTGGACTCATTGGGTTATAAATGAGAAAAAATCGATTATTGCCTGGAGAGATATATTTTTTTATTTATGTATTTATTTTTAATTACCCTAAGATGCATCATGGTACTCCAAAAAAACCTGGATTTGACATTCAGCTCAATCATTTTCTGGTTGTGTGACACACAAGGTAGAGGGACAGCAATTAATCTTTCCCAGATTCATCTGATAATGAGTATAATATCCCCCTGTACAAACAGTAGTGAGGATAGGGAATAGTATGTAAATGCCACCTGCCCTTAGTAAAATCCGTAAGTGTTGTCTGTTTGTTTATTTCTGCTGTGAGCTCAGAAATCACATGGACAAGGAAGGTGCCTGGAATAGCTTCCTCTACCCCTTTAAGGTTTTGGAAAGGCCGTCTTTGAATTAGGCAACCGTGAATGGATTGGAGGGCAGGGGTGGGAAATGCCCTGCTATCCACTGAATATGGCGGTCATTTAAACCATCTCCCTCTACCTCTCCTTCCTTTTTGTCTAATGTACATTTTATATCGCTGGCCAACTGATCCTCATTGATTTCTTTTACAGTGTGAGTCAAAAAGGCTACCTCATTTCCTGGGGAAAGCCTAGTTCTCTAAATATCCTTTTATCCCTCTGTAAATGCTGTTAATGGCTTCTTGAGGAGAATTCTGTGACTGTGAGAATGGGACTGGGAAATTTCTGTAGCCTGCTTCCACACTGTAATAGGTGAGTTGGTTTTTAACTTGGTCCCCAGTGGTGGAAATGCTCCCAAAAGGTCAGGGCATTGGTGCTTGTAATTCTTGTGATGCCCTGCTTTTGAAGTCAGAGACCTGAACCAGATGGGTGCTGTCCTTGGTAATTGCGGCTTTGGAGCTGCAAAGGGAGCGTTTTTACAGGGAGTCTAGTTGACAGATAATCACCTCTCTTGCTTCATTCCAGTTGCTGTGTGAAGGGTTGGAGGTGCAGATGTGGTTGGTCGTGTGTGGTCAGATGGGACAGTGTTGGGCCTTTCCAAAGTAAGGGATGTGACAGAAATAGCAGGACACCTAGAGAATGGTCAAATAGTTACTTTCAGTTTATGTTGCAGCAAATAGAAAGCAAATAAAGAGCCAGATCATACCCAGATTCATTTGTCAATGGACCTACTTATCTACTAATCTGCTTTGTCAAATTAATTAAACAAGGAGGCCATGAGACTGAGGTGGCTCTAATGCCCTGGTGGCCTGTTTAACAAACCAAGATCTAAGCCTATACATGCCTCAGGGTTACGAAATTGACACCTAACAACAACCAATCACAAGCAGCCAGCTAGGCTTCAGGCTACAGCCGATCAATAATTTCCTTGTTTTGCTTCCACGTTTTCTCAATGAAAGTCTCCCCAGCTCATGCCAGTGGATGTTCCTGTTTGGTGCTGCCCCACTGAAGTCGACTTTGATCAAATAAACTCTTAGAATTTTTTTATATGCTTCAGTTTATCTTTGAAAACTCCCTACTCACCTTGTGTAAGAAAGCAGCATTTTTGGATAAAAAGTTGTTACCCATGTTTCTCTTTACCCATCTCTGTTTAGCTGTGTCCTGAGGCTGGGGCTCAGTGTTGGCAGAGCCTGCTTTAAGAGCAGTCACTAGTAGCTCCTGTCTGTGGGTCCTCTTAGTTACCCATGAGAAGAAGGAAAAATCATCACATGGTAGTTCTGGGATCCCACACGCCGGTTAGGAAATTCTCTGGATTCTCACCCATAACTGGAGGCGTTGGGAGCGTGAAACGCAGCTCTGTCCCAGCGGTGGAGGTAGTCTCAGAAGGTGTGATGAATTCTGTTGTGGAAGAGGGAGATGTTCCTGGATAAGGAGAGGTGTTCGTTGATAAGGAGATAACGCATGCCTGGACTTGAACCCACACCTCAGTTCTGGAACAAATTCCTTCTCACTTGTCAGATGTGCTTTCCAGAGTATTTCCAACTCTCGGCCTCTGGGAGCCCATGTCCAGAAATGCTCTATATCATTTGCAGGCGCCTCCCAAATGTGTGAATGCCATAGTTTGTAATGAATACATTGATGAGGTTCTGTTGAGTATTTAATTTTTTTTTTTTAAGATTTTATTCTTTTTAGAGGAGTTCTTAGGTTCACAGCAAAATTGAGAGGAAGGTACAGAAGTTTCCCAAATACCTCGTGTCCACACAGGTGCACAGCCTCTCCCATTGAAAACATCAGAGGGTGCATTTGTCATAAATGGTGAAGCTACATTGACAGCACAATCACCCAAAGTCCATAGTTTACATCAGAGTTCACTTTTGGTGTTGAACATTCTATGGATTAGGACAAATTTATAGTGACATATCCACCATTATAGTGTCTTACAGAGTAGTTTCACTGCCCTAAAATCCTCTCTGCTCTATCTGTTTCATCCCTCCCTCCCTCCTAAACCCTGGCAACCAGTGATCTTTTTACTGTCTCCATAGTTTTGCCTTTTCCAGTATGTCATATAGTTGGAATCGTACAATATGTAGCCTTTTCAGATTGGCTTCTTTCACTTAATAATAGTCCTTTAAGGTTACTCCATGTCTTTTCATGGCTTGACAGTTTATTTCTTCTTAGTGCAAAATATTATTCCATTGTCTGGATGCATTGCAGTTTAATTATACATTCACCTACTGAAGGACATCTTGGTTGCTTCCAAGTTTCGGCAATTACAAAGAAACTTGCTATAAACATCTGTGTGCAGATTTTTGTGTGGACATGTGTTGTCAGCTCCATTGGATAAATACCAATGAGGATGATTGTTGCATCATGTCATAAGAGTATGTTTGGTTTTATAAAAAGCTGCCAAACTGCTTTCTAAAGTAGCTGTACCATTTTGCAGTCCCACCAACAGCGAATGAGCATTTCTTTTGCTCCACATCCTTGTTAGCTTTTGGTGTTATCAGTGTAGAGATTTTGACCATTTTAATGGGTGTGTTTGTTGTTTTGATTCTCCATTTCAGGATAGACATATTAAGACATTTTAAGATAGAAATAAGGAGAGGTTGGTAAAGGGGACAAATTTTCAGCTATAAGATGAATAAGGTCTGAGGATCTAATGTAAAATGTGGTGACTGTAACGACAACACTGTAAAAAAAAAAAACACTAGATGGACATTTTCACATTTTCATATTTTTGAGTGTGCATTTTTAAAACATTGGTGTGCTGTTTATTAAATAATTGGTAATACTTAAAAAATGTTAATGATACAGATAATACAGGTGAATGTTGAATTGATGGCATCTTAGATTTGGTGAAATACGATGTTTTTCTTTGGTCTCTCCTGTCCAATTGTAAGCTCCCCGCACAAAAGCTTTCTTTCCTTTCATTGGGCATCACAGATCTTGGCCTACAGTAGACAACTTTAGCTTGCAGCAAACTGGGGGTGTGGAGTGGGGCAGCTTGTTATACTAAAATTCTTAAGGGTTGATTTCTATCCTCTCTCTCTGTTTTCTCTATTCCTCCTTTCTTCCTTCCAACCTTCCCTCCCTCCCTCCCTCCCTCCCTCCCTGGTAAAGATAAACCTTGATGAAAGTAAAATCTGATGAAAATAAAATGATAAAGGAATGAGAAGGTACACAGGTGTTATAGAGATCAGTAGAAGCAGATCTGGAAAGGAAAATGGCACATTGGCGTGTAATACCTCTTGCTGAGGGATTGTAGTGGATTCTGTACTTACAGGTCAGAAAATTGGTTTCCTTCCATTAAGTCTTCATATAGAGCAATGTGCAGAGCCTGTGAATATTGAGCTTAATTAAACCATATCTAACATTTGTATGTGTCACTTGAGATTCTCCAGCCTCTGTATCTTTAAAATGATAAATGAAGCCTTCAGTGTTTTGGTTTCTTTAAAAATTTATTTATTTTTATTAATTTTTTTATGTTTGGCTGCGTTGGGTCTTAGTTGCTGCGCCCGGGCTTTCTCTAGTTGCGGCGAACGGGGCTACTTTTCGTTGCGGTGCACGGGCTTCTCATGGCGGTGGCTTCTCTTGTTGCGGAGCACAGGCTCCAGGCGCGCGGGCTTCAGTAGCTGTGGCACGTGGGCTCGGTAGTTGTGGCTCACGGGCTCTAGAGCGCAGGCTCAGTAGTTGTGGCGCACGGGCTTAGCTGCTCTGCGGCATGTGGGATCTTCCCAGACCAGGGCTCGAACCCGTGTCCCCTGCATTGGCAGGCGGACGCCCAACCACTGTGCCACCAGGGTAGCCCCTAAAGCCTTCAGTGTTTTTAATTGTATCAAGCATGAATCTGGGCTTAGTATAAAGGAAGCTCTTTCTAAAATGTAAATTTCACTTAATTAGTTGAACTTCCACAGGGACGTACTTCCAGGGGCATGTGATCTGCCACTGGGATCCTTTCCCCCAGCAACATGCTACTGCTTCTCAGCCGCAGTGACTATAATCACCTTCATGGACTTGATCCCTGGGTAGAAGTTAATTTACAAAGAATTCTTGAAAACATCCTCCTTTTGGATCACTTTCCTGCATATTTGCCTGCAAGATTGGCTCAGGCATTCAATAAACATTTCATGAGTGTCTGTGCTGAAATGCTGGGCAGACAGGCTTCCTGCCTTCAAGGGGTACATGGTCTGGAAGGGGAGAAGGAGAAGAAAGCTAGCAACAGGAGAGGGATTAGAGGCAGGGAACCAGGGGGCACTCCTGTTGTGAATGTGTGCGTGAGTGAATGTGTGTGTGTGTGTGTGTGTGTGTGTGTGTGTTATTGTTGTTGGACCCAAGGGGAACCGTTCTTTGGAACAGGCTTAGTAGCCTGCACTTACTGTTTCCTGTCTGGAGCATATTTGCCTCTCCACCCCCTACCCCCAGGGCATATAACTTACTGTTTCACTCAATTCTGGTCTCTGTTCAAACTTCACCTTCCCAGAGAGGCTTACCCATAAGCCCCTCGAAGACAGTACCTCGGTCATGCTCCATGCCCTTCTCCCCACTTCCTTTAATTGTCTTCAGAAACATTACCCCACCAGCCATTATTATCATGCGCCTCTCTTACAATTTAACCCTTTCATCCCTGTTTTTCTGGTGCCTGCAGCTTAGTGGGAACTGATGAAGTTGATTCAGTTAATTAATGCTGACACATCAGCTCAGCCCATTTCATAAATTTGACACTTTATGTCTCTTTCCCCCAAACATCACAAAACTAAGCTGTGTTTTGCACGTGTGTAGGTTGTGACTCTGGGCTGTGTAATGAAAAGTAAAGGCTTTACAACAGTGCTAGGAGTGGGCTTAAAGAAACATGATATTTGCTGTTGCTGTGTATTTCTTTACTTGCTGAGTAAAGTCGCCAAGTATTTCCACAAAAGGAGAGGCCTCATATTGAAACTGTTTCTTATCCATGTTTCTTTGAGGAGGAATATTGAGACATAGCTTGCTGTAGATTGTTAATGATCTACTATATAGTACTTGTGATAACTTTTCAGGCACAGGTATATAATATGGGGTGGGGGAGATTCGTTTTTGGTAAACCATAGAAAACAAAAGGGTTTGGTGTCAACAGTGTATAGGGAAAGGTAATAAAATTTTTAAAAGATAAAGGTTGGTAGGTAATGTATTTGAATGATTTTAACATGTTTGCTTTAAAAATGAATAGCAACAGTAATATCTCGTTACCATCTAATAAGTATTCACCTCACAAATGTATTAAGAGAAGTATTAATATTATGTCTATTTTACGGATTCAAAAACTGAGGCCAAATAATTTATCCCAATCCCTAAGCAGGAACTCCAGCCAAGTTCCAACTCCATAGTGTATGGGCTTTTTTTTTTTTTTCATCATTGTGCTATATTGTTACAAAATATAGTAGAAGGAATGTATCAACTGCTAATTTTATCAAGGAAACTATTCATCTTTGAAAATAACTAGTAAGCATCCATTTCCATCATACTATTTTGCTACCGGACAATTTTATAGTAATGTTTAGAGGTCTCTTTAAGATATCCTGTAGCATCTCTTTTACTATAGGAAGTTGGGGCTTTTATCATCCAGTGATCTCCTACTTCTTTTTCCTTTTCTTCCTTTATTCAAAATTTATATTTCCTCTTGGGCTCACAAAAGGCTGCCCACTATTGTGTGTTCTCTCTGCTGTGGACTCAGGTTGGCTGGAAAACAGGCTGTCCATCCCGCTGTTTGCCAAGGGTCTGGAGGTCATGCAAATTCTGACCTGGACTTCCAGGCCCCAGGGTCTACTCCTTCTGGGTATGGTGAGTCCAGATTTGGAAACTCCATTCCGTCCTCCCTGTAAGCGGTCTTAGAGGAAGGAAGTGGTGTTTGTGGTGTTCCTTAGAGGAAGGAAGGATGAAAAGCAGGTTATTGTTATTAATAGGAGGTTATATTAAGAACAGTCACTTTTAGCATGTTCTAAACACCTTATGTTGAAGAGCCAGAGAAAGGAACGGAAACTTGGAAACATCTTGATTAAAACATCTGAGCTTAATTACAGATTGCACCACTAATTGAGCATCTCCTATGTGCCTGGCCCTGTGTTCAGAACTGGCAGATAGTAGTAAACAAGATAGCTAAGGAGTTTACTGCCCAACAGGAGAGACAGCTATTGAAGAAGTAATCACTCATGCTGGAAGTGCTATGAAGGTGAGATGGAGGACGGAATGAAGCATATGGGGAGGTGATTTAATGATCTAGGCCAGGGGTCAGCAAAGTTCTTCTGGAAAGGGCCAGATAGTAAATATTTGAGGCTTTGAGAGCCATATGGCCACTGCTGCCAATTCTCATCTTTGTTGCTGTAGCTTAAAAGTAACCATAAACAGTAGGCAAATGGATGTGGTTCTGCTCCAGTAAAACTTTATTTGCAAAAACAGATGGCAGTCTGGATTTGGCCTGTGGCCCATAGCTTGCTGACCCCTGATCTTGGCTCTTTTGTTGCTTTCACTCTGTTGTCCTCTATGTGTGCCCTTTCACCCCCAACCTTGTCACCTTGTGGCTTCCAGATGGCCCCCTCGGCCTCCTGTAGCTCAGACTCACATAGCAGAGGCTGCAGCAGGAGCTAAGGTAGGAGGGAAAACAACTTTTTCATCACAGGAAGTCCAGCTGACTTCCCCTTACAAGTTATTGGCCCAAGTTGGACCGTGTGCCCACCTGACACCAGTGTCTAGCAGAGAGGACTCCAGTTCCCAGGGCTGGCTTGGCTCAAGCCTGACTCAGCCCTTGGGTTGATTAGATTGCTGTTCTTCGGTAAGAAGGGCGAGGGCTGCCGGCGAGGGAGCCTCCACAGCGTTTCCATAGGAACTGAGCTCCTGGCTACACACAGCTTGATCCTTGGACCAGGGGCATCACTGCGGAACCTCACACCCCATCCAGAATCAGAATAGAACCTGCTTTTAAACAAGAGTCTCAAATGATTTGCAGACACTTTCAGCTTTGAGCAGTGCAGGTCTACAGGGTCAAGGAAGGGCATTTTGAGGATGGTTAAACCAAGAAAGAGTGGAAATGAGTGGTTGGTAGCCTCACCCTGGCTCCCATTTAGGCAATGTCATTATAATTCCAGCTTGTAACGTAATTTCACATTTAAAATCTTAGTACTTTTTATGGTGTTCAGTGTTTAAAGTGGACCACAATTTTTTTTTTTTAACATCTTTATTGGAGTGTAATTGCTTCACAATGGTGTGTTAGTTTCTGCTTTATAACAAAGTGAATCAGCTATACATATACATATATCCCCATATCTCCTCCCTCTTGCGTCTCCCTCCCACCCTCCCTATCCCACCCCTCTAGGTGGTCACAAAGCACCGAGCTGATCTCCCTGTGCTATGTGGCTGCTTCCCACTAGCTATTTATTTTACGTTTGGTAGTGTATATATGTCCTTGTAGAGTGGACCACAATTATTTAGAGGACCCATCTCATTCCTTTTTTCCCCAGCAAGTCCCAGCAGTGTTCATGGTGTTATGAGATTGAAAGTAAAAACAAAGTCTGAGAGAATAAAGCAAGATTTGTAAACATTGTTTTTGTTTTTAACCCACATTACAGTGCGTATAGGTGAAATGGCATATCTTGTTTTCATTTTAGAAATAATTCACCATCATTCGTGATGGGCCACTGCATGAGTGCATGTGACTGTCAAGTGTCTGGATTCTATTTTTGACTACAGGAAACTCCACTGTTAAGCAACCAAATTCCATTTCAGGATTCTCTTTCTATTTTTTGTTCTGTTCATTTGATCTTTTCCATCGGTAGGCACATTCGCTTCCAAAGCATGAAGAAAAAAAATTTTTTTCCAGCTGTATTCTGCTCAAAATGCTGAGGCCTTGCCCAGGAAATAGAAGCCTGGCTAACTGGAAATACGGTTGGTCTCCTGGTACGTCTTCCGGATCCAGACAACAGGTCTCTGCCAGTTGTCATCTTTGTAGGACTTGCCCCACATTCCGAGGCCGAACTCTCAACTGTCCCTTGGAATTTCATTAGCTGGTGTGCTTTTGTGAGCTCAGTGTGGGGAGGGGCCTCTTGAAATCTGTCCTTTTGCCAGCTGGGCAGGTCTCCCACTTGGCTGTTTTGAGAATGGTTGTATCCTGTACTGTTGAAACAGGATGAACTTGGCCACGAATGTCGGCCAGAAGCCCTCTATCCCATTTATGCGGCCGTGCTGGCTGGGTTCTGAGAAGTGCATGATTTCATTTGGGAACTCGCTGTGGTTTGCTGCTAACCATCTGAGTCTGCAAAATGATGCCTTTTAAGCATGACCGGGGCAAAATAACCCTGGGGCTGTATTTGGTGTGGTTTGTCTGTTAGGTTTAAAAGCTCGCTATAGAATTTTCTTGCTTTATAAAATTGAGGCCTCCTTTAAAGTCGTGTCATTTCTGTGGTTTATAAATCGGATTATCTTCCTCTTGTAACGGCGGTAGTTTCCATTTAATAGAAACGGGAGATAAGATTCCTGTGTAAAGATTTCATAATTGTTTGATGAAGTTGGACGTTTTCCCCACTCAAAGTGAAGTACACTTGTACTCAAAAAGAGTGGGGCATTGGCGGTCGGGGCGGGCTGTCTTTAGGAAGCCATCTGTAACTTGGGTGTTTTTTCTCTGTCGGCCACCCATCTGGTTCGGAAGGAGAGTTTCCGTGCAGTTGTGGAGGGAAATAAATCAGCCAGGTGTGACGGATTACGGGCCATCCTTGTTCTGCTATAAGGAGTATGAGGCAAGAGATTAAGTGACGCGCAGTTCACTTGTCAGTGGAGGACAAAGCAAGGGTGCATGGCCCTTCGGGCTCCCTCTGATTGCCCACGCCCTGCTGCTCACGTTGCCTCTGACGGCTCTCTTTCCCCCTTCTTTTGCCCTGCGAACATGCCCCAGAAACTTGGAAGTATGCTAACACAGCGTCCTGGTCTCTCCTCCTGAATAAGGCAGCCCCACCGTGAGAGCTCAGGAAACACAGAGGTGGTAATGGCATGTGTATGTTAACCACACAGGATGCGATGATTTTCCGTCCCAAGTGAATGTAGACTGAAACCCAATCACATTTTCCGAATCAAACTTGTTATTTTGCCTCCCCACCCATTTTTTTTTAACCCTGACTTTTTTTTTTTTAATTTATTTTTGGTTGCGTTGGGTCTTCGTTGCTACACATGGGCTTTCTCTAGTTGCGGTGAGCGGGAGCTACTCTTCGTTGCGGTGCACGGGCTTCTCATTGCGGTGGCTTGTCTTGTTGCAGAGCACGGGCTCTAGGTGCGTGGGCTTCAGTAGTTGTGGCATGCAGGCTCAGTAGTTGTGGCTCACGGGCTCTAGAGCGCAGGCTCAGTAGTTGTGGCTCACGGGCTCTAGAGCGCAGGCTCAGTAGTTGTGGCTCACGGGCTCTAGAGCGCAGGCTCAGTAGTTGTGGCTCACGGGCTCTAGAGCGCAGGCTCAGTAGTTGTGGAGCACGGGCATAGTTGCTCCACAGAATGTGGGGTCTTCCTGGACCAGGGCTCGAACCCGTGTGCCCTGCATTGGCAGGCGGATTCTTAACCACTGCGCCACCAGGGAAGCCCAACCCTGGCTTTCTATTGGGAAGATTAAATTCATGAATTTACGGAAAGAAAAATCATAGCAATTGTCAGACTGCGTGAGGAGGGGATTTATTTATCTTTCAGGAATGGAACCAACATTTCCTAGACCAAGTTGCTGAAGTTTATGAGCTTTTAAATAATAGGATGTTGTTTGGCAGTCTCCATAAAACGAAAGCTTTTATACCCCTGTGATAATAGGACTCTGAGAAGACTGAGACACTGGTGGTTTAATTTTTTTTTCATTTTAGTGTTTCCTTCTATTTAAAAAGTTTTAGATGTATTTTCACAATTACAAAGATATTGGAGATAAGGAGACTGAAAAATGTCTTATCTCTTTTCAGACTTGATATGTTTTCTAAAAAGTATCAACTGTATTGTGACAGTGTTTAAATGTAATAAAATGTCATTTCACCATAAAACAGTGTGACTGGAGTAGCACAGTGTTCTCAATTAAAGGTGATTTTTGTTTCTTCCTTGCCCCACTGGGGACATTTGGCAATGGAGACTTCTGTGGTTATCAGGATAGGGAAGGAGAGATGTTGATGCTGGATCTAGAGGGCAGAGGCCAGGGATGCTGCTAAAGGTCCCACAGTGCACGGGACACGACCCCCCACCAACACACACACACATCAGTGAGCTAATATGGCGAAAATTATCAGTAGTGCTGCTATACAGAGACCTTGGAGTGTCGTAACCAAAACCAGATGTTCTGCCTCTGAGCTTTCATTCTTTAACGTGACATTTAAGGCGTTACCAAAAACATGTCCGAAATGCCATTTATCACAGGCAAAAAGCATTTTTTAAAAAAATAACAAGTGTGAGGCTTCTGAGCCAAATTGTTTCCTAGAACTTGTTCTCTCTTTGGGAATGAAGACTGAGGTGCTCTTTTACATTATAAATTTCTAGTTTATTTGGAAGCCTCATGTTTATGTTTTAAAAAATGACATTGCCTTACAAGATGGACTTTACAAGATTTCTTTTGCTGTATTCTCTTTTAATTCAGTGGTTTTCCAACGATCCCATATTCAGTCCTAAGGTTTCTTTCCTAGACTGGAACTCAACATTTCATTGTAAAATGAATGGCCCCTTCTGGTTCCATGTGCTTTTCACTGTGAGCTTCCTTTGAGAAAAGCCCATTCATTGAGTCACATTGTCCTCTGGATGTGGGTTTTTCCGTGTGGATCCCTGCCCAAAAGGTGATGAATTAAATTGTTCAGCTCATTTCAGTTGTGACCTGAGATGAACAGAAATGCATTTGAAAAATGAAGCACAGGTTGTTGTTCGGGCATCACGTGAGCAACACGCTGCAGACTCAGTGCCAGCATCTTGGCTGCTCTGGACCTTAGGCTGCAGTGTCTGAGTAGAAAGAGCTGTGGGTGGGTTCTTTGCAAAGTGACATCCTTTTGACCTTGAACAGCGTTGAAGTTTTCATATGTACAATTTAAGCTTCCTGATTTTTATTTTCTTTCAGTGTGAATCATATGAAAACAGATTTCTACTAAGTAAATTTCTACTAAGTAAAAGGCATTGAATTATCAGTAATGAAATACCAGGTTTTAATTAAATTTATTAGTAATGGCCTTTCTTGCTCTGGGTACTTAGATACTGACACATTTGATGATAGAATAACAGACAGTGTGGTGTTTTTTTTTACGCCTACAAATTGCTTTTAATTCTCCATGATCGGGTTGACAATTGCCAGTGTAAGTATTTATAGAGAAAGATAAAGACAGAGCTACCTACACTGCATCTATAAATACAGCCGAGCATACAAAATGTGATGATGACAGCCATCTTGGCTGTGTCAGATGTGTGTGTGTTTTTTTTAGGTAGATTTGCATGTAGAAGATTTGTATTTATATAGACTAGTTTTTGTATTTTGTGTGGCTTCTAACTTTCAAGGGTGACTTTGAAAGAAATTTTGACCCGGGACACCAGAGAATTAGTTCCAGCAAATCTCATCTGTAAGAACGTTGGTGATTTTCTGAAGATCAGAGTTGTGGCTCTGTCTGTCTGTCTGTCTCTGTTTTTCTCCCTCTCCCTCTCTCTTCTCAGGAGTGTCATGAAGAGCTAACAGCCCAAGGATGATCACCTCAGTTCACGTTGGGGTGTTGGACTGGTTGTTAGAAGTTACCTCTTACTTTTGACTTGCTACTAACAACTGTTTTCCTCGTCAAATGGTTAGAGACGAATTCTAAGCAGGAATGGAGGAAGAATACTGAAGGGTATTTGAAAAACGAAAGACCTCAAAACTCTGAATGGACAAAATAGCCTGTGTTTTTTTGTGTGTGTGTGTGGAGTTGTGCATCATCTCTGGGTGTTTCAAATTAAATTAATAGTTAAAAAGTAATACGGGTAATAGTGCTGTTGAACCATGGCAAAGGGGAGCTGTAAGAGAAGGCAGTGCAGTCTTCAGGCATCACCGGAACAGGGCCCAAGGCTTCTGGGTACCCAGTGAATCTCGCCATCTGGCTCCGGCCGGGCCCCCTGACTTGGTCTCCCATTGCCCTGTCTCTTCTTCCTTGTGCTTCAGCTACCTTTCCACTGCTTCATGTTGCAGGCTTCTCATCTGCTCCCCATGCCTGGAAAGGCTCTGCTCCTGGCTCTTGCCATGTTGAGTTTCTTCTCACCTTCAGCATCACTCCTTCAAGCTTCCTTCCTTGTTGTAGCTGCCTCCAAGTTATCTTGCTGGCTTGTTAGTTGCTTTAGAATTATTTTTTACAGTTCTGCCTCAGGAATGTAAATTCTTTGAAGGAGAGAACTTGTCTCTACCCACCCCTCCCCCCGTGCTCTACTCCCACCCACCCCATGGAGTGAGCACTCAGTAAATATTTGTTGGATGGATGAATATATTTTTCTCCTAAATTATTTAGATCATAATGACTTTAATATTTAAAGGAGTAGACATCCATTTCTCTGGATTCCTGCTTGACAGTATTTGATAAATAGAATATTGTTCAGCACAGGCAAATTGCTGTTTCACTCCATTTTATACTGGGAGGTGATGGCATGTCCACAGTCACTAGATTTCTTCCTTGCTAAGTTCGGCCCACTGTATCCTTCATGCTACCTCCGTAGTTAAGTTCAGCTCACTAGATCTTTTGGAAAAGCTGTGTGTGTGCCTGGCCCCAACTGGGTTATTGCTCAAAGCACTTCTTCTTACAGCTGCCTTCCCAGCCACCTCTGACCAGGCTGCATCCTCGTTTCCCTTGGCCCAGGGAGTGCAGTATTTAAGTTTATGATCCACCTTGATTACATTTTTGAGGAGCGCCAAGCCAGCAATGGAGTCAATGCTGTGTCCTTTGTGGCATCTGAAAAAAAGAATATCCCCCCCGCCCCCCACCAGAAACCAAAACCAAAACCAATGCTGGGAGATTGTTCAAGAACGATGATCATGTTAACTCTTTTCAATGTTTAGTCCTTGTAGGTTGCTTCATGAATACCATAACCAGCTCATGGTGTTCCTGTTCTTAGCTCCAAAGGGAGACCTTTGGGCCTAATATTTTTTAATTCTTGAATCATGGCTCTTCTATGTTGCCTTCCTTTCTTATCAGCTGGCAGCATTTATTTTATCCTAAATATGACAGTTATTCTTCATTTGTATTTTCAGTTTTTCACTTATTTTTTTGCTATTTGAAACGTATTTTCTGTGAAAATTATTTCCCCTGACAAAATCTGTTTCCTTTTTTTAAATGAATAAGATCAGATTTACTCTTCAGGTCAATTAAATAGCTACTGCTAAGTGCATATAAGATGAGGTCTACAGATGTGCAGCTGGCTTGCTCCTGTTTTAAGCTGATAGTTTGGTAAGGCTTTGCTGGCCTGGGAGCTGCATGTTTGGATTGGATATTGCATAAATTCTTGTTACACAGCGCTGCATGGATTTATCCCAATGTGGGCATCGGTGTTGAACACAGCCGACCATAAAATTCCATTTCGTTTCTGTTGCATAAACATAGGATCACAAATAGTGTGATTATTTCTGGCAGCCTCGGGCATCTTAGCTAGGAGGAAGATATAGGAAAATTTGAATGCTTAAATGTATTATGAGCTTCCCAGCATGAGCTGACCAAGTGCCTTTGGCACTAGCCTTTAAAAGGGTCAAATATACAAACATCTAATCCCATCATTTGCTGAGTTCTGACCATGTACAAGGCACTGTTCTCATGGTTCATTTGCCTTTAGCACAGCTAATCTTCCACATTGTACTGTTAGACTCTCATTTTACAACTGAGGGAATGGCGGCACAGAGAGGTCATGAAACTTGCCACAATTGTACAGGAAGAGAAAGAGGTAGGATTTGAACCCATATTCTTTGACCCCAAAACTTAAAACAACCCCTGCCACCACCACCATCGCAATTTTGGTACGTGGTCAGAAACAGTTGACTTGTCTCACCATTTCTTTGATCTTTATTGGCTTTCCCTTGCAGATTTCCAGAGGTATCGTGCCATGTGCTCTTCCTTGTCTCAGTATCTCTTGAGAGGCTGACAGTCCCTCAGAGCCAGGAGGAAGGCTTATCTTGACCAAGATCAGAGCTAGAAGAACCCCCCATTTGCTGCTTTACTTTAAGCTAAAGAAGCTAACATACAGAATGGTCATGCTGACCGTCTGGAGAGGGGACTGCCAATTAGGAAACCCATGTGGCTAAGGATTTCTGGTCAGACAAGCAAAACTCTTTGAGCAGAGCCTCTGCCGCAATTCTATGATTGGGGTCTCAAAAGAAAATAAATATCTGCAGGAAGGCAGTCAGGGATGATAAACATGTCAAACAGCAGAGATATAAGATGGGGGAAATGACGGAGCCTCAGTTTACATGGTAGGGTGCATGCTCTTTTCAAGTTAGAGAAGTAACAATGACAAAATCTTTAAAACGTGCTGGCCAATCAGAATGTTGCTAAGGTCCGAGTTTGTGCTTTCTGCAGGTAGAATGTTGGCCTGTGAAGGCAGAGACCTTGTCTTTTTTTAATCTTTTTTGCTCCCAGTTAGAAATTGTACATGCTACCGTGTAGACAGTCCTTAAATACGTTGTGAATAAATTGTAAGCTTTAGTTTCCTCGTCTGTAAAATGGCCATAATAATAGTTTGCAGCTCAGGATTGTTGAGGGGATAAAATGTACGAAGTACACTTTGCTTTCATTGTCTGGTGAGCATAAGTGATAACTGAAATGTTGGCTGCTAATAATAGTTTCCACTCATCGATTAATTGCTTCCTACCATATCACTCCTTGCTTTACTTGGTAGCAATAAATTTTTGGAAGAAATCATCTGAGACCATCAAGGTATGATTCACATAGACTGGGTGGTGACTGTCACCCATCTTCTGCAGCTCTTTTAGTCCCATTGTTTCTCTCCATTTCTGAGAGTGTTTTTCAGACTCTGTATCTCACCAGTAGTAATAAGATAATCTAACAGATTTCCCTCTTGTCTCCTCAATGATGCCAGTCTTTTCTTTCTTTGGCATTTATATCAAACATGTAATCAGTAGATCAGCTAGTTTGAAAATAGTCTCCACTGTAGAAAATCACCCCATTAGATATCTGTGCCATCGAGCCCAGGGAAAGCAAATTTCCTCTTTGCAAGTGAAGCACATGTGAGTCAGGCCGGGGTCCTGTCTTTCACTCCTGCACCTGTGTTTTCGTGCCTGAATGTTTCATGGACTCAGAGATGCAGTTATAATTACCTCACTTGTGAGAACATTTAGCTTGTTCTACTGGGTGTTTTGAGTGTCGGTGACGGGGGAAGTGTATCCAAGTTACATATCCTAGTTAGAGAAAGAAAAAAAAAAGGTATCAATCTTAAACACAGCTCCCATCACGTCAAGTTCTATATATGTGTGTGTGTGTGTACATATATATATTTATATATGAATCAGAATCACTGACATAACATATGCTGATGAATATTCTGAATGCCCCTTGAGAGGGATGCTTAAGTTGATAAGTGGATTATGTTCTTGCATTTGCTCTGAAACTTGGATTTTCTAATACTGATCTGCCATTCACAAAATCACAGTGTCCTTTGAGGCATGTGTATTTGAATTCCTGTTTATCTATTATAACAGTAGCCTTAATAACAGTGACTTAAACAGTGTAGTGGATTTCATTCTCTTGGAATAGTCTACACCCAAGCAATTGAGTATTGATATGGTGAAAGTGTCAGAGACCCAGTGCTTCTATCATGTCATTCTTCCATGCATAGCATGTCTGATGATCTCAGGTCCCTGCTCCTGCCATCATATCTGTCCTCCAGCCAGCTGGAAGGTGTGTAGGGGAAATAGAAGGTCTGTCCCATTCCCTTTATGAGCAAGTACCCTGAGCTGTGCATGCTGCTTTCACACTTGTCCTGTTGATCAGAATTTACTCGCATGTGCATACCTAGCTGCATGGGAAGCTGGGAAATGTAGTCATGAGCTTGGGTGGCCGTTTGCCCAGATAAAACTTAGGGGACCTGTTGCTTACTTCTTTCAATTGAGTTGACTTCGTCTGTAATCTTCTCACCATGAGGGGCCTGTTTATCCTATTGAGTGCCATGATTGCTGGCACATCATCCGCATGTATTGCTTGAATGAATGAATGAATAATATGGAGCCCAGAGCCCATCTCGTCTTTGGAACTTCCTGAGTGTGGAGTTCCACACATATCTCTTCCATCTCCTTTGCATCGCTCTTCTTTCTATTCCAGGGTTTTATAGAACGACTCCATCCCCCATCCCACGTATGTGTCTTTACTTGGTTTGAAGACAACTGCCAAGTGCAGCTTGCCCACCCCGGCCCCAGGCTCAGCACCCACATTTCTTTTAACTGTTGTACATTTTCATAAACATTTCATGAGGTCCTTCCTCCATCCTTGTCTCTCACCTCCGAGCACATTCCAGTTTTGCTCATTTCTCATTTCAAAGTGTGATCTACAGAATGGAGCACAGCTTCTCAGTTTTGCAAGTAACAGATGGACAGAAAGCAGTCTGCTTCATGTGCTTTTGATGGACACCCTGTCTCCTCCAAACTCTTGACTGCCGCTTCTTTCCGTGTGGCTCAGGGTGGCAAAGATAGGCACGTGCATACATACCCGCCCACACACGTGGCCCTGCCAGAAATACACGTTACATAAACTTCGTCGCACGTGGAAGGAATGAACTTTCCTGGCCCTTCTCTAGAAGCTGGAAGAAGTACTCTTTAAGCACAGCAGAGAGTCTAGGCATAAAGAGTTGCTGGGTCAGTGGTGCATTTTGTGTCGCTCTTAGCGTAATAGCGCCAGTGTAGGGTTTTTGCTGCTAATTTCATTTCCTTTTTCCTAACCTCATTCTTAGATGCTCACACCTTTTCATTTTTTTAATGTTACAATTTCTGCATATTTGCAAGATGTCTCGGTTCTACCGAGGTGCTGTTTATATTAAGTACGTAAATCTTAAGTTTATGTTACTGTTTGTCACCCACACCTGACCCTTGGTATGACCTGGACATTGTTCTAAGCGTTTCACTTAGAATATTTAATAACCTCCTAATGGAGAAGGTAGCATTTCCATCCTCTTCAAGAAAACCGAGGCTAAGCAAGGCAATTAACCGGCCCAGTTTTTCTTTTCAGAGATGAGATTCAGTACCTGGAGGTCTGATTCCAGACCTCATGCTTTTGAGCGATCATTAAGCTCCACTGTATTCACTTGTGGCTTTGGAGCTCCGCTTTTACCTGGGCAACCCATGGCTGTCATCATAGTTGAGTGTGCATTTAATAAAAGATACACGAAAGCCAGAAAATAGTCACAGCAACCCTCCCTCCTCCCTGACGAGCATACACAAGCACGTACACACATGTGCCCACCAGTCAAAACAGAACTGAGCCCGATCTGCTGGAGATACAAAGGAGGACCAGACTGGAGAGCTGTGTGTTGAGAAGGCCTAATTTCCTTGGCAGCTACATTGCTCAAATCATGTCTCTTTGCTTTTCCTTAACGTGTTTTTGCGAAATAAGGGTAATCGCATTTGAGTTCTTCTAACACTGTGACGGCTCTGGGTTATCTCTCAGAGACCTAAATTCTGAATGTGGAAATTGTGTGTCATTCATAGCTGACACGTGAAGAGAGTTACCAGAAGCGATAATAGGAAGGGAATACCTTCTGTGGTTTTACTTTATAAAAAACAACAACTGCCAAAACAGCCCCTTAAGAAAACCATAAAGACATGGTGTATTTGGTTTAGAAGCAAAACTTGATCCTTGAGGAAGTTCAGAAAAGTGAGGTATGCTTAAGAAATTCTTCCTTGTAAGCCTCACCAGTATCTTGCAAATCAAGTGCCCAGGCAGACTGAGCCTTTGTTTTTAGAAAAAACATCCCTTAGCATGTTCTGAACTAAAATGGCAAACTTCTTCTCTAAAGACAGTGCATTGTTGCCCCCTGTCACTTAGATGAGATACAGAATCGAAAGAAAGCACTCAGTATTTTAGCTGCAAATGTCTTTCCTTGAAAGATGCAAAACTTGGAGGACATCTAGTCTGTGAAAGTGACCGCATTTTTGAAAGTCAGCAAGAGGAGGGATTGAATATGGCACCAGATTTGCCTTCCCTGCCAGTTCCTCTTAAGGAAGAATTACCATGCGTTTCACTTTGACCCTGGTCTCACCACTGTTGCAAACTGCCTTTCTGAATCCTGAGGACGCTCCTGCAAGGCTCGCTGCCTTCTCCCATCATGACATTATAAGCGGCAGTCCTTGTCAACTAAACCCGGACTCCGAGCTGGACCATCCTTAGATACTGGTTATCAGATCCAGAGTCTTAGAAGCCATTTGAAATACCTTTCTGGAACTTCCCTGGTGGCGCAGTGGTTAAGAATCCTCCTGCCAATGCAGGGGACACAGGATTGAGCCCTGGTCTGGGAAGGTCCCACATGCCACGGAGCAGTTAAGCCCGTGAGCCGCAACTACTGAGCCTGTGCTCTAGAGCCCTCGAGCCACAAGTACCGAAGCCTGCGTGCCTGGAGCCCGTGCTCCGCAACAAGAGAAGCCACCGCAATGAGAAGACCACGCACTGCAACGAAGAGCAGCCCCCGCTCGCCACAACTAGAGAAAGCCCGCATGCAGCAACGAAGACCCAATGCAGCCAAAAATAAATAAATAAATAGATAGATAATAAGTAAATATAAAAAAAATGAAATACCCTTCTTTTTACTGAGTATTTAAAACTGATCATAATTCCATTATTCAAAACAAATGCTTAAAAGTGTGACCCCAACTTGCCTTTGATGAAGGCAGCTGAAAAAACATCTCTCTTTATGAGTTCTCTGTTCACTTCTTTGAAACTTGGAAACTTAGAAAAATTTTCACAGCTTCTTGCTTATTTTAGAGGCAAGAAACATGCAGTCGGAGTGATCACATTTTTAGATTTATAACAGGTGACGGCAAACGGAGAGCACTGTGTTCATCGAACTGCGGGTGCCACTTCCAAGTCCCAGCTCCGGGATATTTATTAACATCTTTTGAGTAAAGTCTTAAAATCATCTATTAAGCACAATTTTTCACCCTTTCTGGTAGATTACTGGTGCTGCCAAGAAGCTTTTAGGCTGTAAATGAAAAGGAAAAACAATCCTGCATTTGATCTTGGTTTTGTTTGTTTGTTTGTTTGTTTTCTTCTGTGAATTTTCTTAGAATAGACTTTTGCCATCAGTGCTTTTATTGGAATTTAAAACTATAATACTACCTTTTCCTTCTGTGTGGAATTATGATTTCTCACTGTTCTAAGATTACATTTGAAGTTTTCTTATCTTAGAAAAGGTTTTAAAAATATTCTTCCTTTTAATCTGAATGTCTTTTCTCTGTGGTTAGCCAAATATAAATGGCTGATTTTAATAAAGATTACATATATATATATATTTTTTTTTCTCTTGGACATATTTTCTCTTTCTTTTATTTACTTTTTTTTTTTTTCTTTAACTTTTAAAATTTTCTCCAGATTTGCTTGGATAACCACATGGTCTGGGTGTATAAACTTCTTTGTATGGTCATAAACTTTGAAAATGGGTTTTAAGAAAGTATTTACATAGTCTTACCCTGCAAATTAGAGACTTTCTGATCGGGAAAAGGACTTTGGGTATGCCTCATCTATTTCCCTGGAGTTTTATGTAAATTGAAATTTATTATGAATCAAGTTCTGTTTTAGGTATTCTTGAGGAATCTCTAAATGCCAGTAGAGAAGGGAAATTGATTTAGCATTCGGCACTCTGTGATGAAAATCACCGTGTTTGAAATGTGTAAGTGCTCCGCTTATATTGGTTATATTTTCCTAATAACCTTTCAGAAGTGCTGACTAATGAAAGCTGTTGCCAATTCTTCATTTAGGGTGTGGTCAGTTGAAATATTGGCTCTTGCTTTTTATTTGGTATAAAACTGAGTTTAAAATGGAAAACAATAATTTTTATTATCATGGTCTATTTTTCTAGAAGAAATGAACAGATAGATCTTCTGGAATGAGAAGAGGTGTTAGCACTGGTTAACATTTTCATCATTTAGTATCTAGGTGTTGTTGGTGTCCAGATTTTTGCTTTGGGCATGGAAAGTTTTATAAGTGGCTTTGAATTCCCACTGTGTTTCTGTGAATGGAAAGTAAATTCAGACATCGATAATAATTACTTGAAATGGCCCGCTGAAGTTCAGCGTAAATGTGTCATTTCGATTATTCCATGTGGAAATTACTGAGGCTAGTGGGAAATGAGAAGTTGGTACAGCTGCCATTCCACACTCACCATTTTGACAGTTGTTTGAATAGTGTACAGATTGGACCAAACTGGGTGTCACACCAGCAGTGCGTTTGGAGCATTTTTTGCACAAATTAAGGACACTTTTAAAAATAAAACATTGTTTTCTGGTGCAAAGCACCTTGTAGTTACTCACACTAGGAGTGTGAAGTTCAGTGGAATAAGCTGACTTCAGGTGGCTCCAAGCAGACCTCAGACAAGCTCCTTCCCTCCAATAAGTTTTAAAAGAGGATGCTTACATAGCACAATTGAGTAAATATGTGCAGAGCTCATAAAAAAGTCATAAGTAATTGAACCCAAAGAAAAAGCCAGTGCTTAATGAAATTGCAATGTGAAGATATACTGCTTAATCTATCCTTAGAGCAAAATGCCAGGCAAATACAGAGAAATTGCCTAAGACTTTATAAGATTTTTCTGAGGTGTTGGCCTTAGAAGAAGTAAGGCACCTCAATTTGGAAGAAGTAATCCATACTCTATTTCTGAAATCACGGTCTTCTAGTTTTTATTAATAATACATGAGATGGCTTGAGAGGTTTGTTTAACTCTGTTCTCCTGCTTTAAGACAAGGGTCTAAATAATACTGACTTTTATTATTTAAGAAATAATAATTGTCTATTTTGGAATGCTAAATAGCAAGCTGTAGCTTGCCGTTTCATGAAGAGGTGGAGTTTTTGTTCCATGTGCTGCCCCCTGACCATAATGCATTTGGTGGGTGTCCACCCATGCTAGATGCGGAGCTAGAACAAAGGAAAATGCCGGAGACCTTTTGAATTGAACGAAGGCAGTCTGGACTGGGTCCAAGTCTTGTCTTCATCACTAACTTGTTTTTGATGTGGTTGTGTTACTTAAGTCCTCTGCACCCCCTTTAGCCTTAAAAGAACACAAGTCACTTTATAGGAACATACTGAGGAAGTAATCATTCAGGTAATAGGTTGTTATGGCACCAGTTGCAAAGGTCACACATGAATGAATGAAATTTGAGCAACGCTGGACTTCAGAACCTCTCATTATAAAACTTTGAGAATACTTTGAAAGCAGTTCTGAGATTTTTTTTCATCCTCACCAGTTGCTGGTTTCTGACCTAATTGTTTCTGTATCTGGTTTGGCATTTGCTCATATGTGTCTTGTGACTGCTTCCAGTTTTATTGTGTAGGTAGGATTATACATTTTTCTCAGGAACAGACCAAATTTTTTTCTGTGTTTTTTTTTTTTTTTTTAAACTGAGTCCTATGGATTCAGTAGATGCTAATAATCGCTGTATATGGTGGTCAAACAGATGTGGTTCAGTGGAAGCATTTCTGCACTTGAGGTTGGACAGATTGGCATCCTTATCCCAGCGCCAGCCGTTGGTTCTTCTTGAGCAAATTAATTGACAGCACTGTACATCCTTCATGTATCACATGGGGAAAGAAGTCCTATCTCACAAACTTGTTGTGTGGATCAAAGATGACAACCAGTTATGACTCTTGTAGGAACCATTGTCCTGTGATCCCCTAACATGCTTCATTCATATAAAAGACTTAGCCCAGTTTCTGAAACCTATGACTCTCATTATTAGGATTCTCTACAAGGGGTTTTCTCACCGGGTCAATTGATTAGTCAAGAGGCTAGTGATTTGGGGGTGCCATAAAATATGACTTTTTGCAGAATTGACCACTTAAATATAGCCAGTAACAACCCTCCCCCTTTTTTGCCGTTTAGAAGACTTTAAATTGTCCATCTTTGCTGTATATGGTTTTTAGTTTGCCTCATACTCTTTTGGTTTCCACTTTGTTTTTGTTTTTTGGCTGCGCTGCATGGCTCGCGAGATCTTAGTTCCCCAACCAGGGATTGAACCCACACCCTAGGCAGTGAAAGTGCAGAGTCCTAACCACTGGACCGCCAGGGAATTCCCTACACTTTGTTTTCAAATAAATGTTTGATGTGCTATCCAACATGTAAAAACATAGGTTTGATTTTATTTTCTGAAATAATCAGAACACTTTGCATCATGACAAAAATTACCAAGAGCCAGGTTGGTACTGTTCCCTTTATCTGGATGTGTACTCTCACTTTAGCCATGGTCCCCACCCATCCCTGCTGCTTTCTGACTCAGAGGCCAAAAGTTAATGGCAATTTGTCCGACACATTGCTGTTGTTTTCCAAGTAGCAGAACTAAGAAGTGAAATACCTGTTTTCTTCATATCTCTTTTAGTCCAATTTCACCCAGTATTTCCCATGACCCTCTTTACTCCTCCTAAGTTTACTCCATGGTCTCTTAGGTCATTTAGAGTTTGCAGATGATCAGGCCCAATAAATACTTATTGTCTATTTTATGCTAAGTACAGTGCCTGGTACATTCACTTCTCATTTAATTCACCCAACCAGTCTTCAAGATAGATCATGATTATATTATTATTGTTTCAGTTTTCTTAAGAGATGAAGAAATGAGGCTCAGAGAGGACTGTGAATGAGCCTCAATTTACACAGCCCTAAATCAGAAGAGTTTTGCATTACCCCCAGACCTGGGCAGCTCTTGGTTATTTTTTTTTATCTCTGCTACACCACGGAAACTGTATCCCAGACCTTGAAACAAAGAAATGGTCAGTATTTATTTAAATGTTGAAAATAATCCAGAAAGCATTACTTCTTCATTAAATATCTTAAAAATAATAATAATAACTGTCCCAGGGTATGGAAAATGTGACTTTTTTGTTAAGAGTTAGAGCAAGCTTTCTTCCTAAACATAAATTATGATGGGAAGTAATGAGTGAAATCTCCTTCGAGTAGACATTTCACACTTCCAGAGTATTGTTTGCCAGTAGGAAGAAGAGCAGTCTTCATCACTGGAATGAGGAAACTGGTATACACAGATTTTTGTCATCTGGCTGAGAGCAGATCTGCTCACCAGATGCAGAATGTTGTCTTTACTTTGCAACTAGAATATTCCAGCTATGCCAGTGGATCATTTCAAAGTTCAAGTGATTTGTGTATAGGTCATTGTGTTTTCGTTTCAAGTTTTTTTTTTTTTTTTCCCCTGATGTTAAGGCACCAGATGCAGAAAAATCCCCATGTGAAAAACAGATACCTTAGAAACAATTATTTGTAGTATGAAGAGAATTGAATTTGGGGAATGGAGTTTTGGGGGTTTTGGCCTAGTAACCATATCCTAGTTCAGGATTTGGGTATATCATTTTATTGTTCTGAGCCTGCTTTCTGAAAATGCTCATATATAAATGCTAATAAAAACATATAATAGTCCATCCCTTGTAGGGTTACAAGGCAATACTGAAGAACACAGAGCAATTAATAAATTCTTTTTTTTTTATACCAACTGTACTTGAACATTTGTTATTTTATTTTTAATTTATTTATTTATTTTTGGCTGTGTTGGGTCTTCGTTTCTGTGTTAGGGCTTTCTCTAGTTGTGGCAAGCGGGGGCCACTCTTCATCGCGGTGCGCGGGCCTCTCACTACCGTGGCCTCTCTTTTTGCGGAGCACAGGCTCCAGACGCGCAGGCTCAGTAGTTGTGGCTCACGGGCCTAGTTGCTCCATGGCATGTGGGATCTTCCCAGACCAGGGCTCGAACCCGTGTCCCCTGCATTAGCAGGCAGATTCTCAACCACTGCGCCACCAGGGAAGCCCATAAATTCTTAATAAAAGATATTTTCATCATGTCATTGATTTGCCACCATCATCATCATGCCCTAAAATACTTCATTCTCTTGATGGGATACTTGGAAATTTTTCATACCAGTCGCTTAATGTGGGTCCTTTTAAACAAAGCGTGAATGAGGAGAAGACTTATGCTCTCAGAGCATAATGAGCTAAGCTGATGTTTAGCTCATGGGGTAGAGATTATCACCAATCCAGATGTGGAGAATAGAGAAAACCAAGAAGCAAGAGTTTTGCTGGCAGTCTCACATCTGCGGTTATCTTATTATACTTCTGTTTGTTCACATTTAATATATATTGACCAACTGCTATATGCCCGGAATACAGCAGCAAACAAAATACCATATTCCATCAGTAATAGGAGGGTTTCACCTTAGCATTACTGGCATTTCGTAGCTTCTGTCCTGTGCTTCGTAGGATATTTAACAGCATCCTTGGCCTCTACCCACTAGATGCCAGTAGTATCACCTCCCAGTTGTGACAATCAGATCTCTCCAGACATTGTCCAAATGTCCCCTGGGGAATAGAAACACCTCTGCATGACAGCTACTGAGTTTCATGGTTCACAGTTTTCATGTATTAGTGACCCCGTAATTGGGATGCATCTTTCAACTGATGACCCCCTGTGATTCGGAGTGGCAGAGGTGATTTCTCCTGGTGTGTGGGTGGAATTATATTGTACATGGACACAGTGCTTCAGCCATCATCATCTTTTCCTGTAACCCAGTTCTCAGAGCTCACAATCGCCTGGCTGCAGTGGAAGTCTGGAGACTAGATTAGGTGAATTTAAGTCCCTCTCAGTTTGAAGAGCTCTCTGACTTTTTCATAGACTGACTCCCTCTTCCAGAGGGTCAGACACATGATAATCAATTGTCTGTCATTTCCAGCCCTTTGAATTCATCAGAGAATGGCTGGGATAGTTGTCAGGCTCTACGTTGCCGAAGTATAATCTTGAAAAAATTGTTTTTCAATTTATACTCTTTTCCTGTGAAATGTACTATTACCAGTGATAGATTGGATCTGGTTTAATTTTTTTTTTTACTTGCATGGTCTAGCATTTACCTGTATGATTTTAGCTACTGAATGAAAACCTTTTGGGACCCAGACAAGATGGCCAACTGGCTTCCCCCTAACCCCTTACTGAAATCCCCATGGTGTTAAAGGTATTTTGTAAATTGCTCTCTGAGTTCTGTCCTACAGACTGAAGTGGGTCTGCTGAGAAAGAAAGATATGTATATTTTTAAGATTTTTTTTGATGTGGACCATTTTTTCAGTCTTTATTAAATTTGTTACAATATTGCTTCTGTTTTTTTTTATGTTTTGGGTTTTTTTTGGCCCCAAGGCATGTGGGATCTTAGCTCCCCGACCTGGGATCGAACCCGCACCCCCTGCATTGGAAGGCGAAGTCTTAACCACTGGACCGCCAGGGAAGTCCCAAGAAAGTAATTATATTTAAGCCACAACGTATGTCATGAAGACCTCCATAGAATGGGTGTGTTTCTCTTTCTTCTTTTCTTCACCTGGCTGTTCCGTGAAACGTCCCTGCAGTGGATAGTGAAGGGGCAGAGCTGAGTTTGTGACCATTAAACAGAGTGTCAGTACATGTTTCAAGGTGTACAGTCTTGGTCGGCAAATTGTAAACAAAGTACCAGAATCGTCCTAGTAGGAACTCTTGTATACTTTCACAAACATCTGGTGAAACGTCTGATCCAGATGACACAGAAAGTCTTTGAAAGGAAAACTTTAAATCGAGGCACATCTGGGAGATTGTGGGAACTGACCTGAACCACAAAGGATTCATCTGAAGATTTCTCTGGGGAACTCTGACCACATGCTGTAAACATACATTTATTTTCTTTATTCAAGTAATGCTGCTAAATTAATAAAGTTGACAAGGGTTATTGTTTATGGAGCACCTAACGTATACCCAGGCACTGTCCTGAGAACTCTGAATGTAGAATTAAAACGAACAGTGCCCATGAGGATAGGCCCAGCAGTAGACATCATTGCTATTTCTTTCTCATAGGTGACGGAAATGAAACAGAAGCGTGAAGTGGCTTGCCTAAGCTCTACGCTTATTAAACATCACCATTGAAAT
Organism: Eschrichtius robustus; assembly: GCF_028021215.1. Taxonomy (NCBI): domain Eukaryota; kingdom Metazoa; phylum Chordata; class Mammalia; order Artiodactyla; family Eschrichtiidae; genus Eschrichtius; species Eschrichtius robustus. Next base: position 27,900,641 of record NC_090835.1, on the reverse strand, counting down.
GGTCTTTCCTCAGTCTAGCCAAGTTTTTTGATTGCTTGATTGAGTCATTCATTCATTATATTTTTAGTATTGTCTCTTCCCTTGTATCCAGCTATAAAGTGTTAGTTAGAATACTGGACTTGTGATTCAGTTACTGAATATTCAGACAGCACAAAATTAAAAATTCATTTTGCTGGAAGGTTTTTAAGACACAGCTGGGGGTTAGTGTTTTGTGTCTTCCTCATCCAGTCCCAAAGTCAGCTCCACCCTCAGTAGCAGTAAATGAAATCACACCAGATAACAAGTTGGAAATTGTCTGTCTGTCAGAGGTACCATCAAGGCTGTGCTCTGAGAGTCACTTCACAAGTGGCAGGAGCTGAGAAACAAAATACAGTTTTTAATGAGATAAATAAAAATGTTAATTCCGGCTCTGCCTGAGAGGTTTGGAACAGGGAACAGAGGAGGATTTAACGTATGGAGCGGAGAAATACTTAATTTAGAAATGATTTCTTACAGACTTCGGTTGTAATGAAAAAGAACGAAGGGAGAGTGTCAGCCTCACAATCCCACACTTTTCTAGGGGACTGCTTTATAGGGAGTCTACTTCTACCTTCAGAAGCCTCTCTGCTGCATGGATTACTGTGTGTATTTTTATCCAGATGGGATGCTTATCTGCAGGGAAGGCAAGTGCAGGTATATTCCATTGCTGTACATTTAGCTCTGTCTTGATTTTGTAATTGAGAGGCCAGAAATACCTGTGCTCAGTAATTAGTATCGCTTACTGCATCCATGTGCTATTTTGGCACTGCTCTCTTCTGTTGCAGAAATTTGAAGACATCTGTTTAGTTTCAGCTCTGGAAGACCTTTTCAAGCACACTAAATATGTAGGACACGAGCTTTCTTACATTGAGTTCCTTTCCGTACCTCATCTCTTCTAGAACATTTTTTACCAAATTATTGAAAATTAGTGAAAACATTTGAACAAATTTGGACATGATATAATGAGAAATGATAGCTTCTAATAAAGGAAAGAGTGTTCTGCTAAAATCCCTTCTTGAGGGAGGTGTGCTCTGGGTAAGTCAGGAAGGGTTTCAGAGGTTTCTAGCAGAGATTTATTCCTTTGTAGAAAAGGCCCAGGTTTCTTTTAAAGATCACCAAAGCGGGCTGACAGGGATTATAGTGCTTTTATTAGCAGTGATAATTAGTCCAGCTTAATTATGTCAGCATTTGGGTTTTTGATCCCCTGCTAATTTGTAGGCCTGGAGAAGGAGATAAACTTTTACAGACTAAAGGTCAGTTTTGTAGTTGGTCTGTGTAATGAGCATCTCTTCAAAGTGTCCAGAATGATTGTTTAGAAATTCAAAACAGTTTGCAAAACTGCCTTACGGTGCCAAGTGGCCAGTTCTTGATTTGTGTGTGAGGAATTACACATAAAAAATGCATTATACGGGGTTGGAGTAATTTTAGCAGGAGGGCTCTGACCAGTGCCTGCGCAATAGAGGATGAGAGATTGAGATCAGCGCAAAGAGGTTCTCAGTGAACGAATGTGGGTGACATTTAGGCAATTCTCAGATTGGGGGTGGCCCAGATGAAGGGGAGGAGGTACATGTATCCTTTAGGACTCGTTCAGGAGCGTGTAACAGAAGATCCAGGACAGACTGGAGTGGAGCAAAAATTGGAATGTATTGACTGAAGTAATTGAAAAGTTTGGGGCTGGTTCTGAGTCTCAGCTTGAATGGGTCTATTTGCCTCTGCCTGGGTTGACTTCCTTTCTAGATGGGTCCTTTCCTTGTGGTGGCCCCTGGCATCCAAAGTCTTAAATCATCCTTAAGGCTTGCAGTACCAATGTATCGAGAGCTCCTTTCCCTAATGTCTCCTTCAAAGGTCTTATCCTTGGACCAGTCACTCTGTGCATCCAGAGGGATACATGTGTCTAATTGCTAGTTTTGGATTTCTGCCTGCCTCCTGTTTCAGAGGATGTCAGGCTTTGGTTGCCTTTTTGAGAAAGACTGAGTATGGATTTGGTTTCCCCAAAAGGAAATCTCAGTGTGTCATCAGAAGGAGAGGGATTGATGCAGGCTAGGCAAGAACACCACCTGTTCTGTAGGGAACCAAGAAAGAAACTGTGGTCTGATCATGCATTTACCCATCCTTTCCACAAACAATTATTGTTCACATACTATGGCCAGGCATCATTCTAGGTGCTGGGAGTTCAGCTGCATACAAAACTCCCCTAAATCCTTTTTTCCGTAGCGCTCATTACATTTTCATGCTGTTCTTGGAGGATTCAAGAATGGAGTACTTTCTCCGAATACGGAATGATGGTTGCTATAGAGACAATAAAGGGCAGGGGGGATTGACTGGTTCTCGAGTGGCGAAAATAATCAAGAAAACGGGAGATGGGGTGTATTAGAGAAAAAGAAAGAAAGGGTGGAGAGACATTTGAATACTTCTAAAGGGGAGGCTGACATCAGATACCTGGAGTATTTTATAAAGCCCAGAGGGTTTTAGCATAAGTGTGTAAAGAGCCTCTGTTAATTGGGGGTGAGAGTTAATGTATTTACCTTTGAGGATGCAGTCATGATACTGTGCTGTTTTAGATGCCTTGCCTGCCCTGGAAGAAGCACCAAGTTGATGATCTAATAGCTTGTTGCTATTGTTGTCAATGTCTATGATTATCTTTGTCACAGTGGGAATATAGCTGTCAGGGAAAGAGAAAGGCATTTCTTCTTCACTTTCAGTTACGGGGCTCAACTTGCTAATACTCCAAAGAAGACGCAAAGGTACTTCATGAAATATATAAGCAAAATCATGCCATGGGACCTTAACATGTGGTGGTTTTTAATGGGAATGCCCAAAATCTCACCAATGGCCTGATTCTTTTCCCCCTAAAGAGTCTTTGTTGGTTAGCGTCCGACCTGATGACTTAAAAAACGACAATAAAAAATGGGTGTGAATAGGGCTTTTTGTAACTGAGAAAAGAATGGGTTTTAAATGAGCAGATGGAAGAATAAAAACAATCGTTTTTCTTGTTGATGGTAACGGAATGGGCATTCTGTAGCTGTTTATTTTTCGAGGGGTACAAGTATGAAGAGTCTGATACAGGCTGATAAGGATAGTAGCATCAAAAATCAAGTCTGCGGAGGAGAATCAGGGGTGGGCATCGTTGGGGGAGAAGCCATAATTCAGGTGAGGCTTTGTGTAACATTTAGCATGTGCTGCTTGCTTCCCAAGGGCCTAGTGTATCTCACCTTACCCATAGCTCACCCTGCCTGGGAACCAGTATTGTTCTAATTGTACATGTGAGGAATTTGCAACGGAGAGAGGTTACGGAGCTTAGTTTCCACAGGTGACAAATGGCAGTTCAGACAGAGAAGGTCAGGACATTTCCTCTTCCTAAGCCTTTGGTTTTTAGCCACTGCCTTGAATATCTGAAATCATCTGGTAAATTTTGCACAAGTGATCAGGTCCCTGCCTCTAGGGATTCCCTGAATGGCTTGGCATGGCCAATAAGATAAAGTCTTAAATTACTTTGCATGGGTTACAAAGTTCTTTCTGAACCTGCCCCTTTATGTAGTCCCCACCTTTGCACGAATTGTTCTGTCCTTCCTGACCTCCATTTTGCTCTCACCTTTTACCCATCTCCAAATTGCTGCCATCTTGTTTCCTGTTGTGCCCTGCAGTTTTGCTTACACCTCTCTTATGAAAATGAGACCTCCGATTGTATTTTTCTGTATGCTTGACTGTGGGAGCTTTGGGGAGTTCCAGTCTTGCAGAAGTTGTATCTTGTTATTTTTTTTTTTTCACATAGTAGGTATTCAATGAAGTGAATCCTGAAAGAAAAAATAAAAATGGTAGGTTTGAGAGGGTTAGTAATCTTTGGTATTTCTTTTCATATGGAAGCCCCAAGAAGAACTTTAGGATCAGCAGTCATGCCTTAAATGGTTTTCATTAATATTTTTTAAAAAATCATTAACTACAGGTTCTTTTCGTAGGATCGTGTTAGGAACCGATTGCATTTGCTTTCTTGCACCCCTGGTAATTGGATGAAAAAGTCTTCCTTCACCTGGGAAATCTCGAATCGTACCTGAACTGGCTGATTCAACCCTCGTAATTATTGCACCATATTTATGCTTGTCAGAAGAAATGTGAGACTGGGTATTTTTAGATCCTTAGGTTTAAATTATTAATATTAGAAGTCTAAACTGGAAAGAGAGCTCAGGTGCTACATGGCATGCAATATTCATAAACATTTTCATATTGAAAAATAGAATGTCCTGGGATAAACCATGGAGGCTTTACAGTAATTCTTTGTACTGTGGTGTGGACAAGCACTTCCAGTATAGATGAACCCAGGAGTCTCCAAGCCCTGTCATTTTCCCCTTCTAGAGCACTCCCTTTGCAGGACTTGCAGGAACTTGGAACTGGATAAAAAATCATTTTCTTAGGCAGTGCAAGAGGTTGTGGATTGTCCCAGTAATCGTTGTCAGATGTGTTAATGCACACCCATGCAGAATTTAGGAATGCGTCTGTCTTTTTCAGCTCATTCTCATCTTTTCTATTAGAAAAGATTCTTCTTTCCTCCCAATTGAACTCTTTCTCCTAGTTACTAGAATTAGAAGTGACAGTCACTTCTAATCTAGTCTGTCCAGTGTCTTCTATGAGGCCTTTTCTGTCACTATTTAGGAAGGGTGATGTCCTTTCTTAGTGGACCAGGGGAGCTCCTCAAGCTGAAGCTTTTCATGTTCTTGATTTCATAATAATCCTAGCTTTTCAAGATTGGCTTAGCATTCCTGTTTCTTTAACCTCTATCGACTATATCTTTGTGCTGTTTTGGAAATAGATTCTTTCACTGAGTGTTGTAGATTTCACCTCAAGGCTGCCTATTTTTTTGAGGCAACCTTTTCAGAAACACTCTTCATCTTTGTATGGTGGTAGGAATTCTTCCCATGTTTAGATCTGGATCATTTAGCAGCATGATGTATTCCTATCTACCCTCTTTGGTCTTCCTGAGGGCAGGGGACCTTGAATGTTCTTGTGTATCTCTCCTGTGTTTCAGTGCCTGGCTCTGAGGCCGTCTGCCGGAAGTGTTCACAGGGGAAGGTGCAAGGATTTCTTCTTGGCAACGGTATACTAACTACTGGTTTTTAATGAAGTGCCGAAAGCGAGTGCTCTGTTCCTGATGGAGTTGTTGATCTGTTCCATGAAGTCCTCTTTCTTTGACTGGTATTAACAAATAGCTCAAACCCAAATCAAATGGCAGAATCAGAATCAATCCTCCAAAGTGGTACTGAATCAGAATCCTCCAAAGTGAAGACATGTCATGCTCAGCAGCCTTCAGAAGAATTGTAACCCCAGGACCCGAGGAAGCCACTCCTGACCTCACAGGACCACCTTGGCACTTGGCCTATCAGCCAGGAGTTTAACGTTTTTGTGCGCCATTTTGCTTTGAGCAGTGAAGGAGGGTTCTTTGCGGTTTTGTGTTCTGGGAATGACAAGCCATGATTTTAACCACATCAAGGCTCCGAATGATAAAAGGGTCGAATCATTGTTGTTCATTTAATTCGTTTAACTGTTGGAATTCCTGTAAGGATCCATCTGGAGACCCCTTCTTTTCTCACTCTGTACACTGTCTTCCCAGGCAACCTTATAATGGCTTCAATTACCATCTATTCCAAGAGCATTCTCAAATGGATATTTCTGGCTGAGATCTCCCTTTTGATCTTAAGGCCTGTATAGCCTACTTCCTCCTTCACTTGGTGGGAAGGGGGCTTCCTCAGGGCACCTTAAAACCAAGCTCAGCATTTGCCCCTCCTTCTGCCTCTTCACCTCCGTCCCATTTGCCTTGCAGGCCTTCCTGCCCCGATGCATGGCAGACCCAGGAGTCTGACTGCCTTAACCTTGAACCCGGGCTTGCTCTCTCCCTCCATCTACATTAACCATTAGCTAGCTTAGGTCTCTTTTATTGTACCACTGAATGTCTCTTAAATCCTTTTTTTCCTCTGCAAACTCCCTGCTGCCACTCTATAACCATCTCTTGCCTGGATGACTGTATAACTCTCCAGGTTTACTCTCTTGTGACCCCACTTTTTTTGGCACAGAAATCTGGAGCGTCTTTTAAAAATGGAAATAGGCCTGAGTCGACAGCCTTTCAGTGGTTTTCCGTCGGTCTGAGGATACATTCCAGGATCCAGCAGTGGCTTTTCTTGTGATCTCGCCCTGCCTGCCTGCCTGCCTGCCTGCCTGCCTGCCTGCCTGCCTGCCTGCCTTTGCCCCACATCAGGTACACAGTTTCGCCTGCGAGCCCTTCGTCTCCAGCTGAGTCTACTGGAAGATCTTTAACTCCTCCAGCCTTGCCTGCCTTACCTGCCTTGCCTCTCCACCTTCACCTGGTTAGATTCTAACTCAACATCAGGGCTCTGCTTAAGTCACTTCTCTCATTGCCTGTTAGGTCAGAGCCTTGCTCATTCTCCCAACATCCTGCACCTTAGTTATTCTGCTACTGATGGTTAAGGATTGCTCGAGACGGGCAAAAATAGAAGGGAAAGAGGTACTGGCATAGGCATTCAGACAAAAGGAATGGATAGAAAAGGAACTGAGGGTAAGGCTTGTTCTTGTTGACTTTGTTCTTCGGTATTTAAAAACCTGGGCTTCATCTGAAAAGGCTACATACTCTGTGATTTCAACTGTATAGCATTCTGGAAAAGGCAAAACTATAGAAACAGTAGAAGGATAGATCAGTGGTTGCCAGGGGTTGGAGGGTGGGGAAGGGGTGAATAGGTAGAGCACAGAGGATTTTTAGGGCAGTGAAAATACTCTGTACGCTACTGTAACGATGGATACATGTTATTATACATTTGTCCAAACCCATAGACTGTACAGCACGAAGAGTGAACCCTCATGGAAACTATGGACTTTGGGTGATTGTGATGTGTCAGTGTAGGTTCATCAATTGTAACAAATGCACCACTCTGGTGGGGGAGGTTGATAGTGGGAGAGGCGATGCACGTGTGGGCACAGGGGATAAATGGGAAATCTCTGTACCTTCCTCTCAGTTTTGCTATGAATCTAAAACTTTGCTAAAAAAAAAAAAACCTCCAAACCCCAGGCAGTATCAGTAATATCAGTGCCTCTGTAGGAATGTGAACACCTCTGGATACCAAGCAGCACTACTAAGGGTTTACCTAAGGGCTCCCTAGAAAATTAATGTTGGATAGTGCAATGGCAATTAAGCAGTGTAATAAACTTGATTGTTGTGGCTGTTCTATGGGGAAGGGGAGAGTCTTTCTACAAGCCAGGCGCCTTCCCTGCTGCTCTTCTAATTAACATAATTTCCAGCCCTGAGGCTCACTGCTGTACTTTCTTCCCGAGTAGGGAAGGAATGTGGAGACGCACCTTATACTCATTTAACTCAGATTCACCTGCACTGAGTGAGAGTGAGGGGGAAGGAAGCAAAGACCTTCCGTGTAAAGAGCGACTGTGGTTCCACCAGCTCCTTCACTCTAAAGCACATATACTCCAGAGGAAGTGAGGCACGGATCTGCCCCTCTCTCAGATATTGCAACCTGTTCATATGGCGACTTTGCTTGTGTGATTCTGAATTTTGAAATATGTCTGTTTCCTGTGCGAGGCCAAGTTGTAAGCCAGCTACTGTATTTAGTACTCCCCAGACAAAGAGTGATGGATTGGAACTCTAGAGACAGGGCAGGCTCATTGGCCTTCCAGTTTGTCTCCCTGAAGGATTCTGGAGGGGAATTCTGATGATATTCAGCTTGCTTTCCTATTTTGTGCTTCTTTAGCACCTAAATCCTATCCATGCCTAACTTTCTAACCCCCCACCCAACATCTGTACTTATTCATTGCTGAGGTGTGAATGTATGCGTAAATCCCTTTTAATCTCTTGTTTGAGGCTCATTTTATGTAATCCATAACGATGATACTCTGGGAAACCTATCAGTGGTAAATTTGCACATGTTTATTTACAGGTGAGTATAGTGTTGATAGAGTCCGGGCAGGCAAGTGTGTTGAATCATAGGATCCCTGGCTCTCAAGACTGGGAAAAGCTATAAATACCATCTGTTCCCATCACCTGGATGGTCTGTGTAAGATAAAATGATAGATAAAAGCAGGGTTGGCTTGTAGAGCGTTTCTATTTAATGAAGTAAGCAGTAGGGACCTGCAGAGATTCATGGGGGAGACGTTTCCTACCACCCTAAAAAATGGCACAGTTTGGGCAGGCGAGAGTGGAGAGTAGAGCCCAGACTCAAGAGAGGCAACGGGGAGAATTTCAGATGAAGATTTTTCAGAGACTGACACTTGTAAGATACTTTCCTTTATCCCTTATGAAATCCAGACTACAGCCATTATTCTTTCTTGAGCTAAGATATAGCAGAGGTCCACTGGAAATATTTTGTGGTGAAATTGTGGGAATTCTGCAGCATAAAGTAGAAGGATCACGGGATGTACAGGAGAGGACATCTCAGTGAGATGTGGAGTGGAGGGCTTAACAAATCAGATGGGAAAGGAGATGCTGAAGAGAAATCAACTCTGGTAGAAGGGATGCATATGTCGGAGTTGGATTGAACAACACCAGCATATCCTGGGGAAACTGCCCTAATAATGGTCTGATTGAATCAACTTTTTTTTTTCTAAGATACATTAAATCTTTTATTTCTCCCAGGTCCGACAGTGATTTTATCATAGAAAACCATATTTCCCAAAGTGGCTAGAGATTTTAACAGGTAATTTACTCAAAAGCTATTTTCAAAGGGAATTTTTTGGAGACAAAGTCATAAATCGATTACTTGAAGTCCCCGTCCATTCCTTTCTATTGGGCACACGTGGTGACATCTGAAACAGAAATGCAAGATATTTGTTATTTTGTTCAGTTTCACCTTGGTGATGTACTCCTCAGGAATAAGTGATGAAGATTGTGCAGAATCCTCTGTTAAGGTTCCCATGATCCCCTAAAATCTTTTAAAAACTCATTGTGCTGAACAATTATTTCTTTCCTTCAAATTACCTCAAGGTCATAATTCTGTGCCACATATGTCATGAGCATGTATTATTTGCCAGACATTGTGCTGCATTAATTAAATATAGTCCTGTAGGTAAGGAATTAGGATGGTCACCTTATTTGGGGGTGGGAGTTATCAACTTATCTTCGTACCTCATAGATATTTCTTCTATCCATCTTCTACTCTCTAGGCTAAATTTCCATACGGCTTCCCCCACAACTCAAATTCATGCTTATATGAAGTGATATTTTCAGAACATAAATTCTATATTTTTTTCATTGCTTAGAACTCATCAGTAACTCTTTTTACCATGCAGATGAAAGTCAAAACTCTTGATTTGCTTTCCAGGTTTGTCTTTCACTCTTTTCTTTTTTTCACCTCTTAAAACAGCCAGTTCCTAGATTTTACAGTGCCTGGCACAGTCTGTGCTCTTCCAAATCATAGAGTATTATTTCAATTTAATGACCATACATAATGACATCTTCCAGCAATTAATCTAACATTAACCCCCATCCTAGGTCCTAGATGTAAGCTGTGGTTTAGGCTGCAAACGTGATGGAAAAGAATTACTGACTGCTCTGGATCTGTGTGTGTATTTCATATCCTTGAACTTTATTTATTTATTTTTCTATTTCACTCTTTTTCAGACCTTCATCACTGAGACCAAGTCTTTATTATTTGTTACTCAATAGGATGTTAGATGTTTGAAACTGAAAATGTTAATGACCATTTTTTATGAGAAGTAAATGTTGTATAAATTGAATTTTAATGCTTTTTTTATCCCAGAGGAAGAAGAAAACCATTAGCTAATGATGATGGTAATGTTCAAATTGTTTTTAATTTTAAAATAATATTTATAGCCTGCAATACTATGCTGTATCTCATTTTGGATTTAGGAAAAATTTATGGACATCTACATAAATATGTGTGAATTAGGCACCAGGAAGAGATGGCTTAAAAGTCCAACTGTAGCTTAAATCTATTTATATGTATGTTTGGAACTTGAACAATATAGGTATCTGGCTAGAAAGGTGCCTGCTCAATTATAACTAAATGCGAGATTCCCCTACAGTTACCCATTATTAAAAATATCCTTGTCTTAAATTTCCTTTGACAGGGGAATGTGCTTGATGGTTATCATACTGTGTTACTCTGGAGAATGTTTCAGTTCCACTGAAATAATAGCATTCGCAGGCACACACATATCTGTATGTATATACAAATGTGCTTGAGAAAATCCTTCTTTAACAACAGACGATTTTAATATTGTCTGAAATAATATAAAAATGTTTTGCTTCATGTCACTGTGGAGTGTTCCAGAATCACTCCTAAAATACGTGACACAACATAATATGTTATGCTCGTTAAAGAACAGAATTTCAATTTCAGAGACAGAGTTGCCAAGTTCATTATTTCTTTGGAAAGGAATATATACCAACCTCTTAGATTAACCTGAAAATGAAGGAGTATATGAATTTAATGAACTGTATGTATTGAAAAATGGAATTTTCTGCCTTGAAGTTATCTTGTATGTCTTTATTTCTAACAGACGTGATTGCCATCCTCTGAACAGTGCCGTGAGGAATTGGTTTTAATTTTTGTTCCGTTAATTATTTACATTGCTTATATCACCATGACACCAAGTCCTCATGCAAGTACACATGTACATACGGGCTCGCTGGGCACTCACACATTTGTTCTATAGGAAAGAAAGTAATAGAAGAGACAATATTTGATACTAATAATCCAGCTATATGCAAAATCAACTCAGAACCTTCTTGCTGCAACTTTTGGTTAGACTTAACATCTTTGTCCCTCAAGGTCGCTATTTGCTGAAAATATATTTAATGAGGATCTAGTAGATCGTAGTCTGGTTAATTTCGAGACCTCTAAAAAGACTGATCATTTACCAGTTTCTATTCTAAAAATCAGTTCAATATTCGATTCAGTGAATGCACCAGGCACTAACTCTAGAGATTGAATGTAGGAAATTGAAATAACCTAAGGACGATGCAGTGGGGTAAAAAGGCTTGTTATTGGTCTGTTAAAATGAAAGAATATATTAAGACTTCCATATCCATATGTTGAGATTTGTGTTTGTCAGCAGTGGAAGAGTACGAAGGCCTACCTTTATCTTCAGAGCCGTGTCAGGATGTAGTGACATTTCTGATCAGACTAGTTATGTGACACCCGGGGCGGGGGGCGTTAGTTATTGGCTATTTAGCTCTCTTCCTTTGACCTGGAATAGTACCTCAGTATGTCTCTTACTGCTTCTAAACATTCATTAATGAAATTGCTTTGTGTCATACCCATCCCTATGATTTGCTTCTTTTATTCTGTTGACTTGTTCAAGGTAAATAGGAAATTGGGTTGAAAACTTGTTAGTATTCCACATGAATATTAACTTGAAGTCTCTCTCTCGTATCACTAAATCACTACAAATAAAAACTGGTACCGTGATGCATGTTGTTTGTCTGTAAATATCACCTGAAACAGAGAGCAAATAAAGCCATGTATGTTTAACTGGGAAGAGTCGAAAATTAATGCTAAATTAAAATATTGTCACACAGATTAGTAGAGGCAGCCTCACAGTCAGTCAGTCTCCGATGCCTTTCTCTTTACTGTGAACACTGAATAATGATTATTTTATGAAGGTAGTGCATTGTAAATATTTATAAACAGAAATGTAAAACAGTGAGACCACAGTGAATATATTATTTTGAAATATTTTAAAATCCAGTTTTTATATGCTTTTTAGTAAAACTTATTCACGGTGATCAATATTTCTCTCTCACTTGCCATCTGCTCTGCTTCTTTGGCTGTGCAGTTCTAGGTGAGTGATGCACTGTGCTGTATAATGCACTCCACAAATTTATTGACTTGGATGCAGCATTTTTACAGAGAGCATGCAAACATGTAATCACTGAGCATAAGTCTTCTGGGGTAGGTAATTGCCAATTTTTTCCCATCCCCGGGAACAGTCAGGTAATCTTTAGGCTTACCACACGATGCCCTCCTCTCTCAGTGCAGGTGGCAGTCAGTAGCTTCTCCATCAGAAGGTGGAAGAAATTCACTCCACATTTTCCTGGAGTGCGACCCATCAAAAGAATTGCATCCTGCACGTCGCAGGCAATTTTTTTTTTCTTTTTCTGCTGCATCTATTTGTGAAGAGGCCCCATTTTCATGCAATTCCATTTTAATTGATTTTCGGCAACCTGTTTTGCTCTATTGAATCACCCCCACCTGAAAGCCTCAGATGGGGTCTTTAGGCTGGAACAATGGCACTTAGGTGGTTTGGCCACCTCTTTCTTAATCTGAAAGCAGATGTCTGTAGCCAATTAATAATCTGTGACTCTTGTACTTTCCTTTCGTTATCTGGCTTAGAGGATTTGCCTTAATGAAGTTTATGTGTTTTGCTGGTTTGTGGATACACTTTGCATTCCCCCAAGCAAACCATTGTAGACTTTATTATTACTATTTTATTCCTGCATGCCATTGGACTGGTTACTAACATTCAAGGAATTTTCTTGAATCTGGTAAAATAATAGCAACATGGTGATGTGGCCTGTATTTGAGGACAGATGAGGGTCAAGGGTTCTTTATGCTGCCTCTCGTATGAAGCCATCCTTGATTCTCTTAGTTTAAATTAATAGCCCTCTTTTGGATGCTTCCATAGCTACGGGTTTTTCCTTTGTTGCCTTCTTTTATGAGCCTGCCCTGCATACGTTGCCTTTATGATTGTCTCTCTACTGCATGGCAGAGTCTTCAGAGACAGGAACTGACTCTTATTCATCTTTGCTTCGCTCTGCAGAACACAGAATACGTGCTTGATAATTAGTTGTTAAATTGGAGGTAGTCAAATTTTCTAGACTGAATGCCCTCAGAAGCCTCATTGTACCAGTCAAGGATCATTGGGTGGCAAGAATGAAAATCCGCATCAACTTCCTTTGGGCAAAGGAGGGAATTTATTTGGAGGATACAGGTGTGTCCCTCAGACACAAGGCAGGGAAGTAGATCCAGCCAGGACTCAGGATGGGAAAGGGACCGTTTATGGGGAAGTCCTGGGAACCCCACTCTCTGACTTTCTGTCTGTCTGTCTGTCTGTTGAACTGATGGTGCCGCTGTGCCATGATTTCAGTCTCGTCGGTCTCTGTCTGTAGATCTTTTTTCCTTCCTGGACCACGAGAGCCCAGAATGATCTTGCTCTCCTTTACACTTTCAGAGAAATACACAGTTCATTCATCTCACATCTGCTTGGGCCGATCCCTACCCTGCTCCCCAACTTTCTGTGCTGCTCTTACGTTTATCTTCTGCATCGCAGCTTCTGGTCACACTCTTCCATGTGCCCAGAATACCCCTTCCTCATCTTTATTTGTCCATCGGGGCTCAGCTTAAATGTCACTTCCTCAAGAGGCCCTGTATTGTGTAAAGTCCCCCCTAGGGGTTTTACTTCACATTCAGTTATTTTAGATTCTTTCTTATAAGGTGCAGTTACATATGGATGTGCTCGGTTACTTGTTGAATGCCTTTCTCCCCTGCTGGAAAGCAAGCTCTTGAAGGCTTAGGCCATCTCTGCTTTGTTCACCTTGGATCCCAGTGTTTGGCCTACAGTGGGAGCCCCGTAAATGTTGCTTTAACGTGCAGTTGTCTGGCTGTCATACATCTCCTGGAGGGTATGACACAGCCTCTTCTAGAACAACTGAAACTGAGCCCTGTGTTAGGCCATCCGTATCAGGGTGACAAATTCCCTGTTTGTGTAGTCAGCTGCCCTGCCATGAACATCGCACTCTACAATGTGCATAATATAATCATTTAGCTTCTGGGGTGTTTTCTCTGCATCGTTTGATAAAGTCATAAACGTAAGTTATGAAGTCAACTCTAGAGATGAAGTCTAAGTAAAACAGATCAATGGGATCTGTCTCAGGAACCAGAAATTTAATATATTTCGCTTGACAGCCGACTAGAGTCATTGTTTTTGCTTCCCAAATGCAGGACTAATGGTCCAGATATGACAAGGGTGGTTTTTATTTGTGCTGAGCAACGTGAGCAGTTTTGTCTCCCTTGCTTCTGGATCAGTGGATGGGATGGTTTTGGCCTGTTGCTTTCGTTAGTGAGAAATAATGGCTTTGTAGTGGGACTTGGGAGGTATCACACATCCCTGTGTTCTGACTAGTGTCTCCCATACTCAGGTACCCCAGCTTCTGAACTCTTACCGTTAAGGGCAGCTAGTGGTGTGGCTTGCACACTACAGATTGCGTTCAAATCCCATCCTCTTCACTGATCAGCTTTATTCTCTCGGGGAAATTATTTAATCCACTAGCCTCCATTTATCATTTATAAGGCAGGAGTAATAATAATACTGTCTGTGCGGGGATCTAGTTGTAGATTCATTCAGATGATATGTACTGTCAACACAAAGCCGACAGTTGAGTGTTGTGTGAACTTCGGCATCACCACCACCACCATCATCATCTTCATCTCTCTGGGAGATCCTTAAAAGGAGACACAGATGTTACCTGGAAGGAGGCCAGGAAGTAGATAAATATTTATAAATATGAATTCATTTATTACTTACTGCTTTGAATTTAGCTTTCCTTATTGTTTCTGAATGGTATCTTTAAAGGTTGATTGTGGGGACAGCCCTGTGCGCCGTTTTCCCCCAGCAGTGGGGACCCCTTATGGCTGAGGTACACATGGACATCGTAAAATTCTAAAATTTGCTTGACTGAGCAAAGTAAAAATAAACCATTTTAATCACTTTATTACCCGCATCAGATTGGGTTCTATTTTTTCAGGGGAAATGTGGCTTAACGCTTTGTTTCATCTAAATAATAACTTTTAGGCACATTGTTTCCCAAGGGTTAGACACTCTTGGTTGAAGTTTTGCTCTGCTTGATCTGCACGTTATTTTTAAAATAAACATTTAATGGGAAAGGCCAGTTCTGCTGGAAAGATATTAAGGTTTTTCTGGGTCTCCGTTTCTCAGTTTCAGCAATGGGCTGAAGCTGAGTGAAAGTTGCTCTCTTTAGATCAGTGGTTCTCAAAGTGTGGTCCCTGGTCCAGCAGCCTCAGCATCAACTGGGAACTTGTAAAAAACACGCATTTCCAGATCCCACACCAAGGCTTCTAAATTTGAAATTCTGAGATTTTTATCAAGCTGTCTTGGTGATATCAGCCCACGTAGCTAGAGTTTGAGAAGCGTTTTTTGGGGCAGAGCTTGTGATTTGAAATTCTCCACAGTCCCCACCCTTCCCTGTTATACACCCAGCTCCACTCCCTGCCTTAAATGATCTCTTCTGTACCTAGAGGCATTTTTAGGGACTGCTTTGGATTTTAGAGTTTGGTTGTCTGTGTGTTGATTTATGTTCTGCTTCAAACAGATCTGACACCTTAAGCTTTTAAGTCCCCTGAGCTTCTGTAAGCCTGAGTACAAAATGCGTGGTGAGAGGGATGTGTCTTTAAGCGTATCTTTAATATTGTGGAAGGTTGTTGACAGCTGTGTTGACTCTCAAGACAAGACTGGGATAATAGAGTGTCTAAAAGGGGTGTATTAATTTTGTTCTTTCAGATAGAAGGGAATCAACTCTTCCCAAGTACACTAGAGAACTGGGGTTTAAATCAGGTACACCTGGCTGGGAGACCTCAGCTTTGCTCCTCAAACTGAGTGGCTTAAATGAATGTCTTTAACCTCTCTGAGCACAGCTTTCCCTCACCTGTGGAATGGGTATAATGCAACCTATCTCAAAGAGAAATGGTGAGAGTTGAGTGGTCTGCATATAGAAACCTTCTTAACTTCAAGGTTCATTTTTCATGTTCACAATCAAGCTTTTCTGAAGAACAAACACAGACTTGCTGAAGTAGGATCAACATTGGTGAACTTATTTCTTGATTAATAAATAAGCCACATATTTAATAAATCCTATATGACTCACTTTTAGTTAGTGTTTTTTGAATGCTTACTAGGTATCAGGCACTGTTCTAGAAGCTAGGATAACACAGAGAACTAACTATTCAGACAAGACCCATGGGTTTATGGTGCTCATCGTCCAACTTGGAGATGGAGGGAAGAGACAATAAATAGTATATGAATAAATGAATGTTGTGATTTTACTTTTGTTCTCAAATAGCATTGTTTACAGTGATTTAGCAGCAGTAGCTCATGTAATGCATCCAGGAACATATAACTAGCTGGGAAACAAGCATGTGGCGTCTGTTTCAGAAGGTGTAGATCACAACAGTTAATGTGTGATCTTTTCAGGAACGTAAAACTAAGTTGATGGGACAGAGAGGACAGTTTTATTCTATCATCACTAAAGTGGTTTGGAGACTTTCCCAAAGATACTGGCAGGATGGCTTTATAACATACACTGTGGGGACTTCCTGGTGGTGCAGTGCTTAAGAATCTGCCTGCCAGTGCAGGGGACACGGGTTCGAGCCCTGTTCCGGGAAGGTCCCACATGCCGCGGAGCAACTAAGGCTGTGTGCCACAGCTACTGAGACTGCACTCTAGAGCCTGCGAGCCACACCTACTGAGCACGCCTGCCACAACTACTGAAACCCACAGGCCTAGAGCCCGTGATCCGCAACAAGAGAAGCCACTGCAATGAGAAGCCCGCCCACCGCGACAAAGAGTAGCCACTGCTCACCACAACGAGAGAAGGCCGGGTGCAGCAATAAAGACCCAAAGCGGCCAAAAATAAATAAATAAATAATTTATTTATTTAAAAAAAAACATACACCGTGACTTAGAGAGGATGAAATTAATCAGTGATTGGCACTGAGGTATGAAGTGGTGAATGAGGTGGGAAATATCAAGGGGAAGATCCTTTTTTGTACATTTGGAGATTTTTTTTTTGGAATTTTTGAATTTTATTTACTTTTTTGTACAGCAGGTTCTTATTAGTTATCTATTTTATACACATTAGTGTATACATGTCAATCCCAATCTCCCAATTCATCCCACCACCCCACCCCCACCCCCCCGGCCACTTTCCCCGCTTGGTGTCCATACGTTTGTTCTCTACATCTGTGTCTCTATTTCTACCCTGCAAATCGGCTCATCTGTACCATTTTTCTAGGTTCCACATATATGTGTTAATATACGATATTTGTTTTTCTCTTTCTGACTTACTTCACTCTGTATGACAGTCTCTAGATCCATCCACGTCTCTACAAATGACCCAATTTTGTTCTTTTTTATGGCTGAGTAATATTCCATTGCATATTTGTACCACATCTTCTTTATCCATTCATCTGCCGATGGGCATTTAGGTTGCTTCCATGACCTGGCTATTGTAAATAGTGCTGCAGTGAACACTGGGGTGCATGTGTCCTTTTGAATTATGGTTTTCTCTGGGTATATGCCCAGGAGTGGGATTGCTGAGTCATATGGTAATTCTATTTTCAGTTTTTTAAGGAACCTCCATACTGTTCTCCATAGTGGCTGTATCAATTTACATTCCCTCCAACAGTACAAGAGGGTTCCCTTTTCTCCACACCCTCTCCAGCATTTGTTTTTTGTAGATTTTCTGATGATGCCCATTCTTACTGGTGTGAGGTGATACCTCACTGTGGTTTTGATTTGCATGGAATATCTTTTTCCATCCCCTCACTTTCAGTCTGTATGTGTCCCTAGGTCTGAAGTGGGTCTCTTGTAGACAGCATATATACGGGTCTTGTTTTTGTATCCATTCAGCAAGCCTGTGTCTTTTGGTTGGAGCATTTAATCCATTCATGTTTATGGTAATTATTGATAAGTATGTTCCTATTACCATTTTCTTAATTGTTATGGGTTTGTTTTTGTAGGTCCTTTTCTTCTCTTGTGTTTCCCACGTAGAGAAGTTCCTTTAGCATTTGTTGTAGAGCTGGTTCGGTGGTGCTGAATTCTCTTAGCTTTTGCTTGTATGTAAAGCTTTTGGTTTCTCCATCAAATCTGAATGAGATCCTTGCCGGGTAGAGTAATCTTGGTTGTAGGTTCTTCCCTTTCATCACTTTAACTATATCGTGCCACTCCCTTCTGGCTTGTAGAGTTTCTGCTGAGAAATCAGCTGTTAACATTATGGGAGTTCCCTTGTATGTTATTTGTCATTTTTCCCTTGTTGCTTTGAATAATTTTTCTTTGTCTTTAATTTTTGTCAATTTGATTACTATCTGTCTCACCTTGTTTCTCCTTGGGTTTCCCTGCCTGGGACTCTCTGTGCTTCCTGGACTTGGGTGGCTATTTCTTTTCTCATGTTAAGGAAGTTTTTGACATAATCTCTTCAAATATCTTCTCAGGTCCTTTCTCTTGCTCTTCTCCTTCTTGGGACCCTTATAATGCGAATGTTGTTGTGTTTAATGTCGTCCCAGAGGTCTCTTAGGCTGTCTTCTTTTCTTTTCATTCATTTTTCTTTATTCTGTTCCGCGGCAGTGAATTCCAGCATTCTGTCTTCCAGGTCACTTATCCGTCCTTCTGCCTCAGTTATTCTGCTATTGATTTCTTCTAGTGTATTTTTCATTTCAGTTATTGTATTGTTCATCTCTGTTTGTTTGTTCTTTACTTCTTCTAGGTGTTTGTTCTTTAATTCTTCTCGGTCTTTGTTAAACATTTCTTACATCTTCTCAATCTTTGCCTCCATTCTTTTTCTGAGGTCCTGGATCATCTTCACTGTCATTATTCTGAATTCTTTTTTCTGGAAGGTTGCCTATCTCCATTTCATTTAGTTGTTTTTCTGGTGTTTTATCTTGTTCCTTCATCTCATACAAAGTCCTCTGCCTTTTCATTTTGTCTGTCTTTCTGTGAATGTGGTTTTCCTTCCACAGGCTGCAGAATTGTACTTATTCTTGCTTCTGCTGTCTGCCCTCTGGTCTGGGGAATTTCTTGAATGGTCCCACTGATAGTGTCCACTCCTGGAAAGCGTCGTCACATGTATTTATTTATTGGGGGGTTATGAGTTAATGACCCACCCCCACTGCATCTGCCATAGCAAAATGTTAGTTCAAGTTCAAAACCTCATGTCCACCATTGTTGAATTCCAAATGGCTATGCTGCCCTTCACTACATGGGAAAGTGATATGACCTGCTCTGCGTTTCTCCAGGCACCTATACAAGCCAATGATTCTCCATTTATGTGAGTCTCCTCTTGTCTTTATTGCCTCAGCCTCTTTTTTCCACTCTTTTTTGTGGTTCCTTTTTCTGTCCTTGTCATGTCACGGCTTTACACGTGTGGCTCAGCCTGAGCTTAAGGCTTTGTTCTTCTGCTTTTTAGAAACCTTTTTGATGAGTTGCTGGGTACTTCCAACCCACACTACTGTCATTTGATCGCCTATCGTTTCATTGACCTAGAATTTTAGAAGAAAATGCAGTCTAGGTTAGTGTCTTGCAGAATGATTCAGCCTTTTTTTTATATATAAAAAGAAATCCAACTGAAATGAAATAATTGTGTGGTTAGTAAATAATCTAGACTAAGCATAGTGTTAATTTAACACTTTCAGGAGGGACCCCTGGAATCATGAGTAGAGAATGTGTGAGTTGTTTGTAAGTGGGTTCCTTCTAAATTACCTGCAGAAATAAGAGTTTTAGGTTTGCCTAGTAAATCAGTCATCTTGCTGGCACACTGTGTGTTGAGTATTGGATAATAATAATGCTCAGGGTACTAATAGCTAATACTTCATAGGTAGTATGCTCACTGTTTGCAAGGCATCATATAAGCACTTCACTTCATTATAGTGCTGTGGGTTAGGTACTCTTATCATACCCATTTTACAAACAAGAAAACTGAAGTGCCGAGAATTTAAGTCACCTGCCCGGGGTCATTTACCTACCAAGTGGCAAAGGTGAGATTTGGTGGTCTGGGTCTAGAATTCATGATCTTTATCCTTAGGCTATCCATGGGTTCTTTCTTTATTGAACTTGTCATCTAGTCGAGTCTGATCCACACAGTTTTCTTTTCCGGACTCAAAGCAAACCTTTCTTCCATAGCAAAAACCAAGTCTTTATTCCAGATCTGTCTGCATTGCCACAGGATCCAAATTAATGGAGTTCAAGGGAATGAGATTTAACCATAGGTACCATGCCACTCCACCTGACATGTGACTTGCATGTCAACAAGGTCTTCCATATTGATGGACACTTACACGTGATATTTGGTTATTGAGTTTAACTTGGGAAGCGGCTTGCATGCTCATCTACCTGCTGGTGAATTTTCCAGTGCCATGGGGTGTGTCAGAGCCAGTGGAGCATTGCAAGTTAATTACTTGTGTGCACAGCGGGCAGTGCTGAAAACAGACAGCCCCCAGTGATAGGAGGATGAGACATGACTTGAGATACCCAAGATAGGGCTGTTAATGAGTCATCTTGACGAGTAGGGAGCAGCGCATGTCAAGAAGGCCAGGTGTGGCCCTGTTCTGATGACGTGTTTAGCCTGTGAACCACACCATTGTTTTAAGTAGGTGTGCTGATGTGAGTTTGACTTCTGGTGTCACTGGTGGAGTTATATGACAGGGATTTAGTATTTATAATGCTGCATCAATTCCATATGAAAAAAATGTGTTCCGAGGACGAGAGCCACTGACTTAGTTCCTATTCATTTATTTGTTTGTTTCTCACTTTTTTAACATATATTTATTTATTTGGTTGCGTGGGGTCTTAGTTGTGGCAGGCGGGCTCCTTAGTTGCAGCATGTGGGCTCCTTAGTCACGGCTCGCTGGCTCCTTAGTTGCGGCATGCATGTGGAATCTAGTTCCCTGACCAGGGATCGAACCCGGGCCCCCTGCATTGGGAACACAGAGTCCTATCCACTGTGCCACCAGGGAAGTCCTGTTTCTCACTTTTTTCACTCAAGAAAAAGTTTTCGAGTGCCTGTGATGTACCAGATACTTTCTCTATCCTCTCTGAAAATAATGGGGTGCAAAATGGAGAGGTGGCTCTAGAATTTCTATATAAGATTCAGCCACTACAGCCCAGGTGGGAGTTGATGCTAGCAGGGGTTTGTCTTGCAGCAACTATGGTATAGCAATCCCTTTGCTTTTACTTAGCTTGTATGTTTATTTAGGTGACCTTGGGGAGGTCCATGGGCAAAGGTCTGTCCTAGCTATCTGTGAGGGCTGCCATGACACTTACAGTCGGGCTGGTGGGACGTAGTTGTTACGAACAACATAGGCTTAAGTTCCTTCAAGAGAATGAATGAAACTAAGATAGGTGGTCCCAAAGGAAAGCAGCGTGGTTTTCTGCAGCTTATGCCAAAGTAAACTGACCTTGAATAGGGGGCCAAGGAAGAATTCCTTGAAGAAGTGTCCCTTCTGTTGTAATTTTCACATGTGACCCAGAGCCCAGGCCTGATCTGGGCCATGAGGACACCAGACACAGGCCTGCCACAGGTGTCCTCGGCTGACCTTGTATCCACATTACTGATGGGGAAATGGGGCTGTCACTGGGGACTTCTGATTTGATTTCTCACACTGTCTGTGATTTGATTTCTCACACTGAACTGTAAAGCCTTTTTAACAAACTAGGCAGAATGGAGTGTTAAAAATCTCCGTTAGAAAAATTTTATTATTACTCATTTTATCAGTAAGACCTTTAATTCTTCTCAGCTTTTTCAACTCCCTGACCTTCGCTCTGCTTGTCAGAAGTGGTAAGAAATATTAACCCACCGTAGGAATGGTCTCAAGCCTCACTTCAAATGTTAGTAATGCATCAAAACCCCAAGCTGCATTTTAGATGTCTAAATTCATTCCCTTACTGGGAAGGGAAGGTATGTAATTTAAAAGCAAAAAAGGACTAATGATATTATAATTGATAATCATGACCTTCTGATCAGAAACGAGTGGCATTCTCCCAGATTTAGGGCACGTGACTGCTGCCAAACACTGGTTATAAATTTCATTAATTTAAACAAATGCTTTCCATATAGGTTAAGAGAGCCATGTTTATGTCTGACTAATGTTGTGGGAAAATATTCTTTGAAGTGGATTTCTTGGGTAAAAGTCAATGGATGTTTTGAAAGATGTTTACATAAACAAAAGGTGTGTGTTTTGCAAATACATATGTATTTGTATATATAAAAATGGCTTTTAGATTTTTCTCTAGTGAGCATGTCAAAGAAGTATTTCAAATAATAAAAATGCTATATGACTAACGTTCGATATAATATCATGATCTTCTGTTGCGAATATATATGTTAATGTATCAAGGGTGCCTTGTTAAGTTGAACTTGAATGAGGAGAAATTCTGCTACAATGACACCTTATTCTTCCATGAAATAATTGTTTCTGGCACAAAGCTAAATGGTTGATGCCATTTTGCTCCTAAGCAAGTACTACATTTAGCTAATAAAATGTCCTGAACCGTTAAATGTAAAAAAAATGTTACTTTATCAAACAGTTGTAGTTTTTAGGATAATCATGGTGGGTATTTAACTTCATATTCGTTTTCTTCTGCTTTTCATAATCATTTCCCTTGTTGAATGGTCTTCCCAGCTATGTTTCAGAGCTATGTTATATTCCACCGAGTGAGTACAGCCTCTCATTGTTGGGACAGGAAGTTTGTTCTTCCTTTTTGACCTTAAGAGTCAGAATATGAAGCCTATCTGTGTGCATAACCTCTTCCTTTACTAAATTGGGTTTTCTTAGGTTCTTAGATTCCCACATATAGACCCACTTGGTTTAAATGTGAAAACTGTTAAAGTATTAAATACATATTGTGAGAATTCTCTCCAAAATATTTGTGCTACATTGTGGTACCTCTGGCATTGTCTGAGGGTATGTCTACCCTTATACTCTAATCAGTGGTAGTTTCTTGTGTGAGAATATCTGTTCGATAAAGATCCTGAACATGGTAAAATCAAGGTGCTACCATTTTTGAGTTGCCTTTGGGCTGTTCATTTAAGCCCTCTCAACGTTACTTTCCTTACCTGTTGAATGGGAGGTGAGGGAGGACCGGGTGAAGGATGATGATGTGGTGGTACTTCCTGGGATCGATGGTGCTATTTCAGGGGATTATACAAAGCAAATGTACGGTCACAAAATTAATCCACTTTAAAGAACATTTGTAGGGTAATTAGTCTCATAACCAACCCTCTTTTAAACCCTTAAGTTCTTCTGAGACTTGGTGTCTGTTCTCCACACATTTTATTGAAAAGTAGATGTCATGTATGATTAAAACTAAGGGTACAATACGTTATAGATTCACCAGAATTTGTACTCCCACTCCATGTGACTTAACTTCTTCGTATGTCAGTTTCCACATCTATATAATGGGAGTGTAATACTGTATTTGACACAGGACGAGATGAGGAGTAAAACGAAATATTACAGACCAGTTGCCTGGTTCAGTGAATGGTTCATTTGTGGTCGGCAGCCACATAGTATAACTACTATGGCAGTAGTTATAGGCACAAGAATGTGTTTGCCATTAGGGCAGAGAACCTTGTCCCTCCACAGAGTTCCGTGTACCCTGGATGCAGAGCTCAGTAAAAATGAGCCCTGGGAAAAAAAAAAAAAAAAAAAAAAAACCCACCTTGAATGGATATTTGCATCAATGAATGCGTAATGGGGACAGTAAATAATTATCAATGTGTTGTGAGTGAATTAATTATTCTTCTTGGGGAATTTTAATTAAATACATGAAATAAAAAATAAAAGTTGGGCATACAGGAGTCCAGTACTGAACTGTGTGATTCAAGTTATCTTCCTCAGAAAAAGGATTGAAGAGATGGGGAAGGCTTCATTTAGAGGGGCAGGACGTGGGTAAATTGGCTAGGGGAAGGTGGTCGGGGAATACAGTGAGGTGAGCCTGGGCTTTGCAAACTACAGCGTTTAGAATGATTTTTTCACGAATACACTGCAGACTCAGTGTCCTTCATTTCCTCCATCTTGCATGTGCTTTGTGGACCCTGGTGAGCACATCTGGCCATTCAGGACGAAACGTGTGGCATCTTCTATGTGCACATGGCCAACCTGGGGAGCAAAGCACCTGGCCCAGCATGCCTCATGGCTGTGATGGGGGAGGAGAGATAACATTTTTCTCCTTTGAAAGCTGCAGTTGGGAGATGGAGCTTTCCTATGTGCCTTCTCTGTTATATATGTAGGATAGATTTATTTACATGGGTGTGCAAATTAATATGAAACCAGTGAGGTTGTTTTTGAGATTATATTTCAAAGTAAGCATGGCATACTTTTGAGGCTTATCTATCTCTGGCCATAGATAGATTCCTGACATTTATTTTTAGCGTGGATAATTGTTCATTTGACTTTAGTTGTAAATTTCTTAAGCAAGTTAATGAAATGCTGAATTGCCACCCTTTTTTTTTTAAACTGTGCGAGGTATATCTCCCAGTTGCATGTGTTTAGAATGTCAATTCAAGTTAATTTGATTCACTAGCATAGGGTATCTGGGTGACTTTGGGGGTGGTGTTGAGAAACTCTATCTCCCATAAGGAAAAGGAAAGAATGATTTGAACTCCTTTGTAACCTCTTGACTTCTGTCTGTGCTTTAGAGTTAGGGAGAAGACCATACTGAAGGAGTTTTCCTTGTTTTAAAAAATTACCAACGAAGAAATGCAGCAAACAGAGAGAAACATCTCTGTTTAAAGAGGCCTGAAGAAAACACAGTTGCCTTATTTTCATATTTGGTGTTAATGTTTGCTACTTTTTTGAAGCTAATTTAATAGCTTCGTCTGCTTCGAATAATAAGTAATACTTGAAAAGACAGACACCCAATGTGTTTTGCTTGGAAATTTTAGTTGTTAATGTGTAACAAATTATCCATAAATATGCAAGGGAAAAAACACCTTTGGGATTAGAAGGAGTTGCTTGACATAATTAATAAAGGTAGATTAGTAGTGGTGTCTCAGTTGTGATTTTTTTTTTTTAAGGTAGATGTTCAGAATTTATTCTGAACTCTCCCTGAAAATTCTAGTGTCAGAATCTGCATCTTAAAGTCATATTTAATTCTTGGCTTTGAACTTGGTCAGACCATGATGGCAGGTTAGGAAGAAAACACTCAGTAAAGGAACTTGAGCCAAGTTAGCACAAGTATGGGCAGCTATACCTGCCACTTATGCTAAATCTCCTGAAATATTCTAAAACCCTAAGGTTAACAGTGCCGTAATGATTAACTTTTTATTTATTTTCTGTCCTGTCATTAGTTCACTAAACTGTCAAGGTGGCTTGAATATTAGTGAATGGTAGTTTCAAGGAGCCCTTGGTTTCCAAAAGTGAAGGTTGCTAACTGTAGGCTCCCAATCATAGAAGGACATAGCTGGCCATATCCAAGCAAAAGACAGTTGAGGAACCTGATTCCATCGGGACTCTATCCAGCCATTCAGTGGCGAAAATCTTTTTCCCATTTGGTAGAGGTAATGTTAGGAAATTAATATTGGTAACTTGATTCCCTGTGTATGTTATCCATGTTTCTGGTTAAAGACCAGGATTCAAATTCTACTCATCTTATTTCCATTGATTTCAGTGTGCTGGGTACTGTGTATGAACTAAAAAAAATTTTTTTGCATTTTGAGACGAAAGGAAATTGTAGATTGTTGAGTACCAGTAGTGCATGAACAAGTTACTTCATAAACCATGTTTCTAGAAGTTTGACTGCATTGTATGACAAGGGAGGAGATGTAACGTAGATTTCCAGTTAAAAATTCCTCTCCAGATCATTTGATGTAATGGAAGTGGTCTGAAACTGGACTGTGGTGTTGGTTGTACAGCTCTATAAATTTACTAAAAAAATCATTGAATTCTATACTTGAAATAGTTGAATGTAAGCATATCTGTTATACCTCAATGAAGTTGTTTAAAAACGCTCTCTATTTTAAACTAAGACCATTGTTGTTTATATTTCTTAGAATATTTACTGATCTGTGTATATATAGCAGTGCACCTAACGGGTGTATCCCTGTCCTTACAGGGTTCACATTTCACTGGAAACAGTGAGTAGACAAGAGACAGTAAATCAAACAAAATAAGTATGTTAAAATATTGGAAGGTGAGTGCTATGGAGGAAAAAGTAAAATGAGGAAGAAAGCACATTGGGGTGAAGGGCGCAATTTGAGTGGCAGAGCAGGGCGTTGAAAAACTGACATGTGAGTACCGATCTCAGGGAGGTGAGGCTTTACTTGTTACCCTAGATAGGACAACAGGAAAATGCTTGACATGTTCAAGGGATAGCCAGGTGGCCCATGTGGCTTACATAGAGGGATCAATGCGGAGAGAAGTAGGATCTGTGAACAGGGAGGTAATTGGGGGCCGGGGCGGGGGGGTTGGAGCAGATGTGTTGAGCCTTGTAGACTATTTTCCCGGTCTTTGGCTTTTCCTCTGAATGTCGAAGGGTGCTGTTGAAGGGTTTTAAGCAAGTGAGTGACGTGATCTGACTTATGTTTTAATAAGATCACTGGCTGCTGTGTTGATATTAGACTGAAGGAGGGGAAGGTGGGTCAGTGAGTCAGGGTAGGAGACAGGTACAGCAATCTCTAGGAGAGGTGATGACCAGAGTGGTAGCAGGTGGAAATGGGGAAGAAGTAGTCAGATTCTGGATCTGTTGTGAAGGTACAGGCTAGAATTTGCTGCTGAATCTGGGGAATAAGATAAAGAAGGAATGAGATATGACACCAAGGTTTTCACCCTGAGCGTTGAAGGATGCCTGTAAGATGGTACAGACCATACTGTACCAAGTTCAGGATAGAAGAAAGATCTGGAACTTCAGGTTTGTACCTGGAACATCTGAGATGGCTTCAAGACAAGGGTTTTGTGATCAGATGTCCCCAAGGTCCTGCAGCTTTTGCCTGAGCATCTCATGAGGGGTTGGAATCAATACCCCTTTCAGAACAGCAGCCTTCCAGGCTTGCAGGGAAGTGTCAGGTGGAGGTTACTGGCGATTCCTTTATGCAACCCCAGACTCAGAAGGAGCACGCCTGCCCATTGGGGTTCAGGACCTTTTGGACTAATGAGAACTTCAGGCAAGAGCAATGTGGGTATTAAGTTTTATTCACTAGTGTCTTTGATAGAGTATGAAGAGCCAGTGGAGTAGTTTGTTTGCTTTCACTTGCTATCTTGCAATTTACTTCTCTTTGGGATCTCCACCAAAGAGTGGGAACAGCCCTAGTTAGACCTATTGCAAAGCACATACAGAATGAAATATTAAGTACGATACCTTGAGTGATGCTTCGAACCACAGTGGTTTAGAGGTTTGGTCGTGTGACCCGGTAAACATGGTTAAGAGTCTGCTGCTTAAAGAAACATCTGTCCTTTCTGAAAGTTTTTTCCCCTTATTTTTCTGATTTAGGTGTTTTTGGAGGGAGTTGGGGAGAAAATTTAATGCTAATAAATGAAAACAACCTCTTTTGCCTAGACACTTGAAAGGTCTAAATTCCCCCTAAAAGTGGTCCCACAGTTGAGTACAAAGACTGCAAAAAGAATGAAAGCTGATTACAGCACGTTTCCTCCTCTGTCCAGCATCTTCTGAAAATGATTATTTTGTATTAAGGCTTTGTCTGCATTAGCAGTTTTATCTGCAAGGAAGGGACTTCTAATCTGCTAATTAGAGAGCTTGTTTTTCACAACCAGGATCCTACTGTTTTGGAAATCACTAAACACTGTTTCTGGGATGTAAGCTCCTGAACTGAAAAATTCCTGGTAAGTCCATCAATATGGTGGCCAGGACTTGACTTAAGCTTGCATCATTAAGGGTTGGAGTTCTAGAATCCAGAAGGAAAAAACTCATGTTCTGTCTCCTGCTTCTGTCTCCTGTCACAAGCTGTGGATCCTAACTTCAGTTTCTTATTAATTCTGTTTCTTATGCATCTTGCCAAATACAACTCTTTATTATATTGTCTGAAAAAATAATTAGTTTCTCCTCCATTTTTTCATTAAGCATTCCATCCGTATAGAAGTCCCCAAAGTAACTGTCAAATGGTGCTCTGTCTTCTTAATAATGTAGCTCGAATGTAGTCAGGAATATTTTTTTTTCTCATGGTATTATTTTTTTTCTCATGGTATTTTTTTCTCATGGTATTAGTGTAGTCAGGAATAGTTTTTTTCTCATGGTATTAGTGATACTTAATCGCCTAGTTGAAGAATTATAGGACCAACACTACACAGCCACACCTTAAGCCAAAGTTTTTTCATTTCATGAACATATTTACTGCAGTTACCTGCTCTGATGCCTTTAAAAGTGTTCTTTAAAGTGAGTTGATACTGTTCTTAATGTGAGTTCTTTAAAGTGAGTTGATAATGTTTAAAAAATCTTTTATTACCTTAAATAGGGTAGACCCTCTTTAGTATACAAAGGTGTGTGATTTTTATTTAGATATTCATGTAATTTTTCCATCAGTTTTTCCTCCATCATAATCACGCAGTGTTCTCGGCATTAGTCTTCTCAAGTTCAGTAGGGTAAGTCTGGGACGTTCTGTCTTTCTGTGAATGGCTGTATTTAGACAACAGCAGTTGCTTACTCACTTCATTTTCCTATCAGCCTGCTTAGCTTTGGGCCCCACCTACAAACACATGGTTTTATTGAAAATGTTAGTACTTTGATAATAACATTCTCTTTGCTGATGATGAAGAGCCAAGGTCAAAGCTACCAGAACGCTATTCTCCCCAACCTAGGGCCTTGGTTGAGAGACTCAGTCCTTTGTGGAGGAGATTTTTGGAACTAGACACACAATCTAAGTTGAAATTGACCTCCAGATTTGGCTACCATCAGAACTGCCCAGAAGTTTCCACCCATTCTAATATTACTATAGCAGGATATTTAAAGAGGGGACTCTGGAGCTGTCTAAGTTTGAATCCTGGCTCCACTACTTGCTTAATGGATGGATCTAAATACCAAATAAATTAACCTTTCTAGGTGTAGTATCTTCATCCATAAAATGGGGATAGTATTGTCAGGAGCAAATAAGATAATCCATGGACGTTGATCCCTTGTCAGTGGCCGGTAAATGTTAATATGTAAAGAATCCGTGTGAAGTGGAGGTTAAAAGCTGCTTACTAGGGGAGTGGTCTTGAGCAGATTACCCTCTGACCTGCCTCATAATGTATAATGAGGATAATAGGGATAATAGTGAAGTTTATTCCTTACAGTTGATTTCAGAATTAGGTGAGATGATTCTTGTAAAGCACAATGTCTTTAGCAGCAGTATCAGCTCTTAGTACTGTTAGTGGCTGTTTTCATTGTTCTCAAAACAGTTTCCTTGATCCCACTTTTGAAGGTGCTGATATGGGAGCTCAGGAATATGGGTTTTATCTTTAATGAAGTTTTCTAGTCATCAAGTCCAGCACTGGTCTTTGGTCCAGCATTTAGGAACCACTGTTTCCATCATTCATGGACATCAGTGGGCTGCTACATCCTGCCACTTAAATCCTGAAATGAAAGTGTAAATGAAATCCCTGGTATTTTTCATCATGATTTTGTTTTTCACAGTGACCGCTTTCTTTGCTGTCAGTATAAATAGATCCCATCTGTAACTCTTACAATTGCATTTGTTTCTTTCCCATGTTTAGTCCCTAAAAATATAATAGTGATTCCTAAAGTTTATGAAGATGTCCATCAGACTTCTTATTTTGATCACAAATCTTGGACAGAATGAAAAACAAGAAGGCTGGCCATTTTTTCGTTTCGCCGATTTGCTCTTTCTTATATTCCCCTTGTGTGCCCCATTTATACTATGCACCCCTTAGTTATCCCCAGTGCCTGCTCTTCCCGCTGTGGGTAACAAGGGCGAGGAAATTAGAGTATGTCCTACCCTGAACGCACTATGTTCTGATATTCTGCAGGGAAGTTCCTTGTTGGCTCCTTTTTTAAAGCTCTGCGGTGTATCCAAAACATTGCAGGATTTTCAAGCACAACCAACACAGATATCTGGATTTCAGAGAGAAGCCTTGACAGGCCATCTCTTGATATTCTCAGAGTTAAGATGGAGAAGTGAGTATTTGTGGTAGATTGAAAAACTTCCCAGGGAATTCTGGATAATGTACCACTGTAATGATGGAGAGTTCTATCTTGGGCCCTGGCCTTTTGAGCATTTTTATCATCAACTTGACAAAGGAGATGGACTTATTAAAGTTGCGAATGGCATATTGCCGGGAGGCCTAGGTCTGAAATTAGATGACAAAATCAGGATCTCCCCAGCTCCTGAGAGGCAGGAATGATGGGTGAAAATTAAATAGGATGTAGTAGAGAAGCAATAGGCAGTGCAGCCAAATGGAAGAGTTGTACAGACTTTGCTTCAAATCACAGTGTCAGTGCTTGCATTCCAAGTAAGCGAGTCTCAGTTTTCCCCTTGTAATAATGGGTATATTGGTAGGTTATACGGTTTTCCTATGGGATATGACATAAAATCACAGTGAGGAACATAATGACTTCTCAGTAGTATTGGCTCTTTTTATAGTTGTCTCATTTTTAGGTTAAAACAGAATTTCTGCTTTAATGTGGATCTGACTTAACAGTCACATGAAAAAGACGGGAGGATCTGTTTTGCCTATAGAATTCCATAATGCTTTTCTTCTCAACCTTATTTTCTCTTATCACCCGCTCCCTAAGGAGCCTTTTTAGATATTTTCTCCTGATCACCCCCCAGCCCTTGAAATTTTAATATCATAGATAGACTGTCCTTTCTGATTACGTACTCTGTGTATGTCTGTGCTTTAAAGATGAAAATAGTAATGTATTTTGCCCCAAAGAACAAACTTTCACCCTGCTGGGGCAGTGACCCCTGTTAGAGTGATGCCATAATGTATTAAGAACTCAGGACTTCCAGAGTCCCTCAAGAATGTTCGTAGGTCAAGATCTCAGAGGTATGTGTCCAAAATTAAAAAAAAAAATTTTGTTGTTAATTACAGAAGCACTACATGTATTCGCAAAATAGATAGCTTTCTAGATCATATTAGCATCTTTTTTTTTTTCATGTTTAAGTAATTTATTTGATGTTCGCTGCTTGTGTGTTCATTTCAACCCTCCACAGGTGTTAACGTACTGGCATCTTTTGACTCCCGCCCCAGAGGTAACCACCATTTACAGTTTAGCAAGCTTCTTCGTAATCTTTGTGGTTTTTTTGTAACTGGTTTTAATTTTATTTAATTTTTTTCTTTACAAGATATGACGTAATTCCGTAGTATTTGCTCTGCAGCTAGCTTTTTCCCATTGAATGCTATCAGATACTCCTTCCTCCATTTTAAGTTTCTGTGGATCTTTTAAATTTAACTTTTAAATAGGTAATGTATAAATATAGTTCAAATTTCAAAGGGCATAAGGGAGTAAGTAGTGAAAAATCTCCTGTTGTTATTTCCTTTTCATTTACTAGTCTTATGCTTTCTTAAATATGCTTCCAGAAGTATTTTATGTACATACAGTAAATATATGTATGTCATCATTTATTTTCTCATCTTTGTAAACACAAATGGTAGCATATTATAATGTACGTTAGGTTTTTCACTAAAAAATACAACTTGGAAGTTTTAGCATTTCAGCTTTTAAGAGGTTTCTTTTTCTTTCTTTCTTTCTTATCCCCCAAGTTCCACACTGTTCCAATGCATTGACTTGTCATAGTTTAGTTAACTAGCCCTTTGGTGATGGATATTTATCTCATTTCTAATTTTGGTTACAACTGCTGATGCCACCATGACTAACCTTAACCTTGCGTGAATGCAAGTATATCTGTAGAGTTAACACCAGGCTCAAAGGAGTGCCCATTTGTAATTTTAATATTACTACCAAATTTTCTTCCATAAAGACTGTTTCAGTTTCTCAGTAGTGTAAATGAAGGTGCTTATTTGAATACATTTTTGTTAACAGTGTATAATCAAACATCTTGGTGTTTACAAATTTTGTAGGTGAAAGAATGCATCTATATAATTTTAGTTTGTGTTTCTCCTTATTAGTGTGGCACAGCAACTTTTCCTGTGTCAAGGGGCCATTTGTGTTTCGTTTTCTTTTGAACTGTTTGTTTATATCTGTTGACCATTTTTATGTGGGGTTTTGGGTTTATCGATTTCTAGAATCTCTTGGTATACTAAAGAACTTTCCTTTCTGTGGTATGAATTGCAAATGTTTTTGCAGATCATTTGTCTTTTGATGTTTCTTATGGTGTGTTCTACAATTAGAAAATTCAATATTTAATGTATTTGATTTTATCAGTCTTTCTGATGTTGAGGTTTTACATGATATGAAAAAATGCTTCCCCTACTTCAGATTTCCCCACAAGTGCTTCTTGCGCTTTTACTTATTTATTTTAAATATTTAAATATTGGAACTATTGGGAATATATCCGAGAGAAGGATTATCTACTTTTGAACCGTTAGATGTGGAAGTAGTTAGCAAGTCCTTACTGTTGGATATTTACATTATTACCAGTTCTTTCATACTGTAAACAAAAGGCCAGATGGTAAATATTTTAGGTTTGTTTTTTTTTTTTTGGTTTCTTTTACAACTGTTTAACTCTGGAGTTACAGCACGGAAACAATCATAGGTAATACATACTTGAATGTGTGTGTCTGTGTTCCAGTAAAACCTCATTTACAAAAACACATGGTGGGCTGTGGGCAACCCACATGCTATAGTTGGCAAACTCTTGTTTTATAGCATGGGTTAGTCCCGTAGGTCTGGAATTGACTCAGTGGTCTGTCACTTACTATGCGAAGGCAAGTTTCCTAGCTTCTGAGCCTCAATTTCTTTATCTGAGAAATGGAGAAACTAGTATATACTTGACACGAGTTGTTGAAAGGATCAAAGAAGATAAAATATAAGAAGCTTTCATCACAATGCCTGGCACATTGTTGAATATCCTTCAAATGGATGATGCCTTCCTTATTGATATCACTTTATGGCTGTATACTATTAAATGTCACTTAGTCGTTTATCGTAGGCTGGGACTAGGGTGTCAAAAAACTCAGCAATCAAGAGGAATTATATTTTAGTGCAATATTTGTGATTGCTGGTTTTTCCTTTTGCCTCAGACTCCAGGATGACTTTGCACAGGACTGTTAACTGAATATCGTTTAAGTTTTTATATTTTGCTCATCATAGGTTTTTGTGTTTACATTAAACCTTAAAATACTTCACTGAGATATTATTTATTTTGATGACTGAGTTTTTGGTGAGTGCCTCACCTTAATCCTAGCCCTTTTGAGCAGATAATATTTATCTATTGAGTACCTTCTGTGTACCGCGTGAACCAAATAGGCAAGTATCTGACGTCATGGAGTTTATTTTCTCATGGACCAGATACTAGAAAGAAATGCACGAGGTCAAGGAAATAGAACCTGGATGAGGGGACTATTTTAAATAGCTAGGTTAGCAGAGACTCCTCTGATTTGATGAAATGAAGGGAGCTAGTGTTCTTTTTATCACTGTCGCTTCTGCTAATTTCTCCAATTTTCTTTATAGATCCCCTTTATTGGAAGTTCTGCACGCTGTAAATTTATTGAAATAGAAAAAAGTATAAGTTAAAGCGAACTATTCACAGAATCCATCATGCTGTTTTGGCTTTACCTCATAAATGTGGCGCTTTATGTCTAGACATTTCCCCAGATAGCATTTAATAGTTAATACCTTTTGGGGCATACATTCCTCCTTTTATAGTTGTCGCAGGAAGGGTGTTAATCATCCTGCCTGTACCCTCTGAAGTGCTTCCCAGTCCCACACACCCGTTCCACCCCAGGCCCCTCAGCTGTTGAGTGAGCGCCTCATAAAACGGTTTTAAATTTCTCGTTCTTTTCCTCTCAGCCCTGAGGTCAGGGGGTTGGTCTGTACCCTCTCATTCCTTGCAAACACCAAACTCCTGAATACTGTCTGGGAATTTTTCCCTTTTTTCTCCTTGTGAGTGGGATTTCTCCTGAGTTGACGCAGATTATATTCCACAGCCCTTTGTGGGGCGTGGTACTGACAATAGCAATGGTGTGAGAAAGGCCTTCTACTCAAAGACAGGAAGTCCCAGCATTGTCTGAACCAGACTGAACTAGACCCTGTCTGTTTTGTTTCCCTCCTGGAGATGCAACTCTGACCTTTGGGAATGTTGCATTGTCACCTCGGCAAGTCTTCCGTGTGTAGTAACTTGTGTTGTGGCTTTTGCTTCTGAGGCAGAAGACTTCAGTGAGAGGCCACTGTCCCCACTGAGACTTTCAGGGGTTCCTGTCCTGTGACCTCCGTGTTACCAAGGGTGTAAATTTACAGCCAGGGATTTCAGGGCCCGTTCCCTCTCCTCTTGTCTAAATGAGATCTTTAAACCCTTAGCCAAGCCTATCCTCTCCTCTAGGGAAAGAGGAAAGGAAGGAAGGGGACTCAGTAGATGTTATCCTTATATATGCCATCAGTATGCGTTCCTGATTTTTATCTTTGTAACTTGACATTTTCGTCTTAGTGATGCATGTAGAAAGCATTGAATGATTTAACTGTTGGTATTTTCAAACTAACATTCTGATGATCACCTATATTTTTTGGTCACAAATAGCAGAAAGCCTACTCAAGCTGTTTTGAGTACAAAGACACTTAAAATTCAGAAGTCTAGAGATAAAATTTGAATTTCAGCATTTGTTTGGTCAGGTCCTAACCCCCCTCGACCCCCCCGCACACACCTTTTTCCTTGTCAGCTTTGGTGTCCAGCTGATTCCCTCTTGGTTCCAAGTCAGTCCTTTCCCTGCCTCTTCTTCATTCCCATTCAGGGAAGAGGGTAGTTTCTTCCTTCAGCCTCTGAACAAAAGTCTGGAGCCTGCTTTCGAATAGTATCAACCTAACCATTCCCATTGACCAGAGAAATCCCCTGTGCTCATTGGCTTAGTCCTGGATTAACACCCCTTCCTGAGTCAATCTCCTGTGAAGGAGGATGGGATTAAACAGCCAGATAATGAATCAGGTGCTATTTCTGGAGCCAGGAGCAGAGTCACACCATCCAGAATTTAGGGTTCGGTTGTGGTTCCCAGAAGAAAGTATAGATAATCATGTTTATTGAGCACTGTTAGTACGTGCCAAGTGCTGGTGGATGTGCTCTGTATATAATTTCCTTAATTCTCACCACATCCTTGTGGTTTCTCTCATGGATGTATCCAGTGAGGGTGAATGTTAGCTAGAATATCAACAAAATGTAACATGCCTGTTTGATTCTTCCAGGTGTTACAGGAAGTATTCTTGTAGTATTTAGAACTCTTTGGAATTTTAAAAATGATCTAATATAATCTTATAATTTGTGTGAAAGGAAATTGAATCATTATAAGACTTGACCACTGCCACATTCAGCTCCACTTTTTAGAGTTGAAAGTGGAATGAAAAGAGCAAATTCGTGACATGGCTGTCACCATGGCCCCTCTGGCACTCTTGACAGACATTGGTAATTGGTCTTGTCTTTATTCATAAGTAATCATACAATCATATGGAGCTAAATTGTGAGTTAAAGCTTATTTGCCACCCTTGAACTAGAACTTGAGTGGCTAGTCTCCTTACCCAGTGCTCTTTCCACTATGCCATGTGACCTTTTTAGTCCCTGGATGATTGTTTATATTATTTTATGGGGACAGTCAGAATTCTGAAAGAAAAGATCTTTGTCATATGATGAGTGTTGATTGCTTGAAGACGTAATTGACTTGAAGGTTGAAGACTTCAGGTCCAGAACCAACTTACCTACAGTTTATAAACACTTGAGATGTTTGGCATTGGACGGTAAAAATTGTGACTTTTTTGTTGATTGCTCAGATGCCTTTTTAAAGCAATTTTATGTGGTATTTACAAGAAACAGAAATAAAGTTGGCCCAACTTTAAACAATATTAGTTAGGTTTTGAGTGGATAAACCATCCCAGTCAGTAGTAAAAAGTTTGCTTGCATGTTTGGATGTGGGTGGATTCCGCTTGAAAGATAACAGTTTTTAATCCGAGCTGCGTGCAAACCTGCAGCGTTACAGCCGTTTTCTTGGAAAGACCTTTAGAATCCTCTCGTCTGTGAATTACATTTATGCTCATGGTGCATGCTTTTCTACTGTCATCTCACACACCCGTGCAGACATCACTAGTCAGTCAATCAGTCAGTCAGTCAGTCAGTCAGTCCTTATGAGCCTCTACTCAGCCTGGGGGCCTGTGGCTTAGAACTCCCCGGTAACCATGATTGGCATCTCCATTCTTTGTAATACCCTCACTTTTTAGAACAGTAAAATAGGCTTCAGAGAGACCTTCAGGATAAGGATTAGAATCTGGGACCTGTAATGTAGAG
The DNA here is from genome assembly GCF_028021215.1 of Eschrichtius robustus. Taxonomy (NCBI): domain Eukaryota; kingdom Metazoa; phylum Chordata; class Mammalia; order Artiodactyla; family Eschrichtiidae; genus Eschrichtius; species Eschrichtius robustus. The sequence continues at coordinate 27,864,475 of NC_090835.1, read as the reverse complement.
ATTCACGCTGTTCCACACTTTACTTGAAATTAATTTTAAACGTCTAGTCCTAAAATAGAGGTTCTGGGAAGTTAAATAACACTTGGTATTAAAAAACGAGTAAAGTAGTTCCCATTTCTGGGGTTACTGTCTGATATTATTTCTTGTATTGTGGTTAGATGTTGATAGTTACCTTAAAACACATCATTGATGTGAAATGGAGGAATGAAGTTTTTATACCTAAAATTTAAAAACAAAAAAGTTGCCGAACTACTTTATTATCTGTAAGGTAAATTTATGTTTTCTTAACTGGCTTAAAAATTTGAAAATTCCTGTTAATAACGCTAAACAAATTCATACCTATACATGAATAAAATGAAAACAGTGGAGATCAGCAATATGAGTGCTTTTTAAAAAGCACTTTTCCCGTTTTTCATATATACAACAATAAACGCACAAAAGGTAACTAGCTACCAGGAGTACAAAATGCAAAAGAATTGTAAGTTAAGTTCCATAATGCTTTTTAATTAAAAAATGGAATAGTTTAAGATGTGTTTTAGATTTCGGAGAAAGAGCATTAATTATAATGTTAGGTTAAAAAATGAATACACTTATTTTTGGATTGTTGCTGTTGGTTAAAAGTAGACACCAAGACGCAGGGTAATCGCGTTGGATCCAGGTAATGTTTTTAATATAAATTCCTTGAGGGAGGCATTAATAAGCATATTTGACTAGAAGCAGCACATAACATGTATATCAGTTTTGTGTTTAATTAGATTTAGACAGAATTCATTATTTTTAATGGCTTTTCATAAGTGAATAGAAACCATTATGTGGATATATTATGGTAAAATAAATTCAAGGTGTATGCTTGCTTTCTGCAAAGAACCTCTTATGTATTTAAAGAAACCATTGTTTGGAATACAAATCATAGACATTTGAAATTCCTTGCTTTTAGACAAAAGTATGATTTATATGCTCTAAAGATAGCACTTTTTTTGTGTGTGGCTGTGTTGGGTCTTCGTTGCTGTGCGCGGGCTTTCTCTAGTTGCAGCGAGCGGGGGCTACTCTTCGTTGTGGTGCACAGACTTCTCATTGCGGTGGCTTCTCGTTGCGGAGCACCGGCTCTAGGTGCGTGGGCTTCCGTAGTTGTGGCACGCGGGCTCAGTAGTTGTGGTTTGCGGGCTCTAGAGCGCAGGCTCAGTAGTTGTGCTGCAGGGGCTTATTTGCTCCACGGCATGTGGGATCTTCCCGGGCCAGGGCTCGAACCCGTGTCCCCTGCATTGGCAGGTGGATTCTTAACCACTGCACCACCAGGGAAGCCCCCCTAAAGAGAGCACTTTTATCTCTTTTTCTCAGGTCAGGTATTAATAGTGAACTATACTGAAGTGAGATGATTTACTTAAACTATAGAAAAGTCTTGTTGCTAACCAATTATATTTGCTCATCTTAGATTTTCAAGTAATATTGCTGGAGGTGGGGGGGCGAGAGATTGAGATGTGTCTCTCAGATTTTTATTTGATTTTCCTTTGAACACAATAACTTAGTTTTGGTTCAGAATTGATGCATGGCAACCAAGTGCTTTGGGTTAAATTGGCCTTAAAGAAACACTGAACATCAAGCGGGATCTCAGATGTGGGCCCAGATTTACGGTATTTGCCATTATTTTCACGTGGGAGATTGTCTACCTTAAACAGGCCAGTTGCAATTAATCTCCAGTTGTGTGATTTATTCACCCTACTGTAGGAATATGTCTTCCTGGTGATAGTCTACTGAATTGTGGCATCTCAAAATGAGAAAAATACAGTGACTTGTTAATGGTCCACCAAGGAGGTGGAAGTGGGTTCTTTTAATGCACAAATGAGCCATAATTTAAGCTAATAATGTTGTTCCCTAACGATAATTTTTTAAGGTGAATTTCTCCAACTTTATAAGGTTGTTATGTAACCTTAAATAATGAACTATCATTCACGAGCTTGCTGTGCTTTCTTTAGGCCACCTCTCTTTTCCTTTGGCATTGCTCTGTACAGATTTCTTTCTTGTCAAGAGGATATGAGAACAACCCCAGCATTATCTGTAAATCAGTGTCCATCTCCTTCGTCTGTTAGGCCATACACCTACCCTCAAGTATATAATAGTAAAGCCAGTAAAATCGGGATATTAAAATGTAACCCACTTGGGACTTCCCTGGTGGCGCAGTGGTTAAGACTCCGCACTCCCAATGCAGGGGGCCCGGGTTCAATACCTGGTCCGGGAACTAGATCCCACATGCCGCAACTAAGACCTAGCGCAACCAAATAAATAAATAAATATTAAAAAATTATATAACCCACTTAACAAAACTTAGATTTTATTTGGCATCTGTGAGTTTCATAAATATGTCTTCCTCTTTCTTCCAGCCTTTATTCAGAACCGGGATAGTACAGAACCCAGTGCATCTCTCACGGAAGCCTCCCTGACAAGGGGATATTTTACACTGAGGTCAAGGAATTCCTTGACCTTGAAATTCCTTCAGCCAGGAATTTCAGATGCATTCACTGAATGCATTAAAAAGAAAATAGTTTTCATTCTAGACTGAAAGAGAATCAGTGCTAGTTCCCTTGGTACTAATATGTTGGCAGTATGTCTCCATCAAGATCTCATTCCTGGGGATTTCCCTGGTGGTCCAGTGGTTAAGAATCCGCCTTCCAATGCAGGGGATGCGGGTTCGATCCCTGTTCGGGGAACTAAGATCCCACATGCCTCGGGACAACTAAGCCCATGCGCCACAACTAGTGAGCCCGTGTGCCACAACGAAAGATCCTGCATGCCTCAATGAAGATACCGCGTGCAACAACTAAGACCCGATGCAGCCAAAAATGAAGAAAATAAATAAATAAATAATAAAATAAATCTTAAAAAAAAAAGGTCTCATTCCTTCCAGACTCTCAACAGGTGAACGGGAAGTTACTCTTGGCAGACAGACTGCCCTGTGGTTTCTACCCCTGAGCCCCACGCCTCCCTTTTCGAGAGGGTAGCCTTGCGTAGTAGGTTGCCATGTCAGAGTTACTGAGCTGGTCAAAATGGGTCCAGTTGCCAAAATGCAAGTATTCTAAGAAAGAGTTGCTAAGAGGGCACTAAAATGCACATGACTTTCTCTTCTTAGTTTAGATGGATATTGTCAGACCTGAGAGAGGAAGGCTTCTTGCTGATTGTTTTCCCTCCTTCAAAACTAGGTTTCAGTTAACCACAGTGTTTTTTTAGTGTCATGTTTTTAACTTAAAGGCATTTATTCAAAGTTCTGAAAAACAAAGCTTTCAATGCTATGAGACTTGTGCAACTGGAAATGATTAATGGTATAATTCTCAGTCCTTTATAAAGTGTCTTAACACTGAAGAGATTTATACAGTGTGGAATGGCAGTGGTGCTTCAGTGTGAGAATAGGTAATCAATACCTGCAAGCTTAGAAAAAGTGTTCTATTTCCACCACTAATGACATAGAGGTTTTTGCAAGGCAAGGGTGTCTGGAGCATGAAGCTCTCCAAAGAAGAATTAATTTAAAATCTGAAGTGGAAGATCAGTTTCAATTAAAATTGCACTTGAACGTATATTGGGTAGAGGTGTGAAAGCAAGCATGTAGTCGGCTTAAATCTTCAGATTGTAGTGAATAAATGAATCTCACTGGTATGAACCCTGATTATATTTTTATAGAGGGCTAAATTATATTTCACCCATGTCTGGCAGGTTATGAGAAATAATATGAACGGCAAGTACTTATCAGAGCTTAAAGAGTATTTTTTTTGAATCAGTAGGATAACTACCAGGTGTCTATGTGTTTTTACAAATGATGGCTTGCATTCTTATTTCTTTGGAGTCATATGTGTTTGGATTGATTTTTACCATGCATTTTTTTCCATTGAGTGCAATTTTGTTGTAGTACTGAGTTTCTGAAAGGCATTACACACACACACACACACACACACACACACACACACACACACACACATTAAAACCTTAGTTTCCATAATTCAAACATACAGGCCCAATTGTAGCTAGCCAGAATTTACATTATGGTCAGCTATCAAATATGTCAACAAAGCACTTTATTCCATTTTTCAGTGGATGCTTTTGGCATCTGTAAGAAAATTTAGAGCAGACAGGATAATTGGAGCCTTCTGTCCCCTTTCCCCTCCTTCTTTTCTTCAAATATATTGATGCAAGATGAAAGTAAAGTTTGGCTCAAATATATGCAAATGCACACTCTGTTCCTTTATGACTCATCTCATGCAGTCTTAGGGGATTTGACCAAGAGGTGAAATGACATGAGGGAAAAGCCCTTGACAATTCCAAATTTAGTTGGAGTCCTACAGTAAAGGAAATGGCGATGTTAACTTTTGCTAGAAAGTGTTATGGCACTTATAAGTGATTTTGGTAAGTGCCCAGAGGTTTTGCTAAATCTTTGCCAATCAGCGAACATGTTCTTTCTGATAGTCTCTTTTATCTTACTGCATGGGATAAGGATTAGGGAAAATGACCCAGGCATAGAGTGAGGCTGAGCCGTTTGCCGGATAGCAAAGCATATGAATCATTTTTAGGGGCGCTTCATCAGTTGCTCTTGCAGCCATGAAGTTTCCATTACTGTGACCGAAAAGATTTTCTGTTGTTGCCGCTTTTTTCTTGGTACCACTGTTTATATCAGCTGTGAGCTGTGTCAGACTTAGGGGGATGGGGAAATCTGTGACCAGGGAGTGTGTGGTGGAGGTTTGGGCACAGGTGTGGACTTAGTAGGAGGGAGACCTATGTTAAGGTGTCCTTGTGTCTTCCATCATACAGGGCTAGGTATATAGAGTGAGGCAGAAAAATATGGGTTCATGGATGGGTTGGTCTCCTAAAGTCACTTTGGCCATTCATCCTCTTTTATTTGATATGTGAAGGAATTTAAAGCTAAAAGAACCTAAGAATACAAGTATATGTGTATGTTTGTTTATACACACACTAAACTTTATTGATGGGGAAGCCTAAATTTTATCTTCTAAAAATTATACAGTTTACACACACTACTGTATATAAAGTAGATAATCAACAAAGACCTACTGTATAGCACAGGGAACTCTCCTCAATATTCTATAATAACCCATATGGGAAAACAATCTGAAAAAGATACTTATATGTATATGTATAACTGAATCACCTTGCTGTACACCTGAAACTAACGCAACATGGTAAATCAACTATACTCCAATATAAAATTAAAAAATTTTTAAATTATACCGTTTAGACTTATTCTATATCTGATTCTCAAAAAAGAGGTTTATCTTAATCTTTCTAGCAAAAGATGTTTTTTCCAGCTGACTACTTCCGCTTTGTCATGTCAAGAAGGTTAAACGTAGGGCGCAGAAAAATTTCAGAGCTTGTTATCAACTTAGTAGACATCACCCCCAGATATATAATTTCTGAATAGGGCAGAGACACAGTTGTTGCAATGTGTTTTCTCTATCTATGCCTGATTGGTGTCCATTAGGGTTATGTGTTATAGCTACATTCTCTTCCTCTTTTTCTGTAGCATATGTTCCCCAAAAAGTCTTTATTTATATGAATGCTGATTCTAGTCTGAAGGTAACTTTATACCCCCATTTCCTATGAGAGTGAGGGATTGAGAAAGAGAAGTGAGTGCCTTAATATACATGTGTTCAAACTGGCTAAATTGAAAAATCTCACAATTAGCCATAGGAAAACCCTGCCTCATTGCCCACATTATTTGTAATGACTCTCATCCAGTGTTGTGTTACTTTTAATTTTTAATTCTTTTCCTTTTCCAGTTCAAAAATTCCTAGGAACCTAGAAGAAAGTTGTGTTTAGTGTACTGTTCACAATAGCAGAACATACTAAATTGATTAAGGTGTTTTCTTGTGAATAAATGCTCTGTTTATTTTAGGAAAACTATTTTAAAATTTTTAAAAAATGTGAACAACTCTGACGGCCCTTCTGCTCAACTCCCTTAATCTGATTATGGATAATAAAGTTAGCAAATGTTTGATTACAAATCAAGAAGCAAAACTATCTTAAGTAACTTTTTTCTCAAATTTTCTTGCCCTATCAAGTAAATGGCTTGGATTGATAGTCTTCCAATGCACTGACATCTTTAGGGTGGGGACATGTAGGAAATGTTAACCTTGGGAGATGCAGTGCTTGACTTTCGTGTGTCATACTCATTTTATCCCTGACCCTTGAACCATGAGGATTGAAGTCGTGTTTTCTTTTAACAGGTGCCTACGGTCCTGAGCACTGGGTCACGTCTAGTGTCAGCTGTGAGGGCCGTCACCAGTCGCCTATAGACATTTCAGACCAGCATGCACGTGTCGGTGAAGAGTACCAGGACCTGCAACTTGATGGCTTTGACAATGAGTCTTCCAACAAAACCTGGATGAAAAACACAGGGAAAACAGGTAGACTGTGTCTTCTTTACTTGTCTGTGGAACAATATGAAATGTTTCTGGGTCTCTGGTCTTTACCTTAACCACGAGTTGCTCCTTTAGTAGTGTATGTTGCTACAGAGAATGTATAGCTGAATGAGAGCTTTGGAATTGGCCCTTGGTTTGAGAACTGACCACTTACTTTACTAGCTGTGTGATTTGGGACAAACCACCTAATCACTTTGTGCTTTAAAATTTTTTTTAAATATGATAGGATAAAAATTTTAAAATATACATATGGATAATGAAATTGTATCAGTCTCATAGGGTTATAAGGATTAAATGGGTCAGTCCATGTAAAGGATACAGCATGAACTTTTAGAAATCTGTTTTACTATAGTGGCCACTAGCCATATGTGGCTATATTCAAATTTAAGTTTTAATTGATTAAAAGTAAGTAAGATTAAAATTCGCTCCCTCAGTTTTACTAGCCACGTATCATTTTGTTTGCCGCTTTCTTAGGTTGTGTGTTTGCAGGGTTTGAAAGCAGAGGAGACCCACATTGAGATCTTTGGATTTTTATGGGGTGTGGGTGAGGGTCACCTCTATTTATTTTTCCAGCTTTATTAAGATATAATTGATGTATAACATTTTGCCATTTCATTTTATTGGTTGTTTCTTTTGTGGTGCCCAGCTTTTGAGTTTGGTGAGTCTCATCTGTTTTTACTTTGGTTGCTTGTGCTTTTGGTGTCATATCCAAATTATCATTGCCATGGCCAATGCCAAGGAGCTTTTTCCCTATGTTTTCTTCTAGGAGTTTAATAGTTTCAGGTCTTAGATTTTAAGTCTTTAATCCATTTCAAATTAATTTTTCTGAGGGATGTAAGGTAGTGGTCCAACTTCATTCTTTGAACATGGATGTTGCATTTTTCCAACACCATTTATCGACGAGACTATCCTTTTCCCATTGAGTATTCTTGCCTACTTTGCCAAATATTAGTTGACCGAATATGCATGGGTTTGTTTCTGGGCTCTAGATTCTATTCCACTGGTTGATGTGTTTATCTTTGTGCCAGTTCCATACTGTCTTGATTACCATAGCTTTGTAGTATAATTTGAAATCAGGAAGTGTAACACTTCCAGCTCTGTTCTCCTTTCAAAGGATGGCTTTGGTTTTTCAGGGTCTTTTGTGGTTCCATAGGAATTTTAGGATTGTTTTGACTATTTCTGTGAAAAATGCCATTGGAATTTTGATAAGGATCTCATTGAATCTATAGATCACTTTGAGTAGTATTGGTACTAGCCACATTTCAAGTGTTCAGTACCCACATATGGCTAGTGGCTATCATATCAGGCAGCAAAGATAGAGAACATTCTATCATTATAGAAAGTTCTATTGGACAGCACTGTGCCAAATGCATAAATGAAAATAAAATCCTTATCTTCCTTGAGAATTTGCTTTGTTAATATTAGTTATTATACTGGAATACAGATGAACATTGTCTTATCCCTTTGTGTATCAGACCAGCAATTTGATCCTCCTGCTTCCTTTTACCTACCTCACCTGTCACTTGGGGTCCACAAATATGAAATACCACATTTTCAACATTGCTAGTGCAAAAGCTCCTTCCCTCTTAATCACTATTATGCAAATAGCAGTTATAGATCATTGATGGAAGTAGCAGGAATGCCTTTCTGTGCCCCACTGTTTGATCTGAAAATAAATCCCTAGGTGTTATATTACATTTGTGCCTAGTGCTACCTGGGATTCCGTTGGTGCTAAAGATATTTTTCTTATCTTATTTTTCAACTCTTATAACCCAACCCATTAAAACTAACTCTCCCTCTCTCTCTCTCTCTTTGAAATGATCCCTTTGTAGCCAAGGATGTCACTACAAACCACTGTTAGTAATCCCTTCAGGAGCCTTGGCTGCCTGAAGCCCTCATGCTGAGCTAAAATGACTTCATTATCTGTCCTTTGGTCCCATCCATGTTGTGGGTCATTGAGTTGCCTTTTTTTTTTTTTTTAACCTAAATGGCTGCGCATACAACTTTGGGGATCCATTTTCTTTCTCCAAACCAGCATTTGTCTGAGATTATTCATGGCCGATTGCTTTGGGTTGGCTTGATTTGTTCTTAGAATTGTTTCCCACTCACTCAGCACAGTTATTCCCAGCTTTGGGCTCTTTTTCATAATGTCGCCACAAACAGTTCTTTGGGCCTTATAGCAGCTACCTTCTCCTGTACCTTGATTCACCCATTTGAGCAGCTGCTCAGGACAGACTTGTGTACCAGTGATGTTATCTGTACACACCTTTTCGCCCCCACCTCTCTACTCCCCCGGTATAGATGGTGTGCTTGTTGTTACCATTCAGAATTTCTCTACCGGTGGCCCTGCTTTATATTTCAAATGTGAGTGTCCTTTGGACACCTGTGATGGGAATATTACTCTGCAGACGATCTGAATGTGGTGGATGGAAGATTTGCCACGCTGGGGTAATCGGATCTTGCTGTCGAGTGCTACCTTGGTGCCACGTTCCGGAAGCCTGCCAAAGGCAATTCGCTGGGCTCTCTGATATGGTTTCCTACTTGACTTGCAATGCTTGACAGCCTTCTGCAAAGATAACACGTTTCAGTGACAGCTTTCAACTTGGTATCTCCAATGGCACGTTTTAGATGAGTGTAGGGATCACTCAGTGCAAGTTGATTCATGACCTTGGTCTTCCAGAAGCTGATTATCAATCTCTGTCACTCTGCTGTCTTCCCAGAGTGATCCCCAAGTTGTTGCCTGTCTATGGGTGCATGCGCCTGACTTTGGAGCACAGCCATCCAAATATGAACGCATCTGTCTCTGAAATTTCAGAAGAAGCATGGCTTTCTGAGAAGCAGAAATAAATCCTCGTGACTGCTCAAACTGTACTTATGACTACAAAATTTATGACACCATACTAGGCGGGCCAGTATCTCATAAATAATCTAACATGATTCTATAGGAGTGATTTTTAAAAAGTGCCAACCATTTGTATACAATTTTAAATGTGAACATCGAATTGTTTTTCCGTTCTCTTCAAAGAGTTTCAATTTATGTTTGTCTAGAAACTTGGGTGCGAAAACCAACCTGTGTCGTTGTTGTTTTTTTTAAATAAGCATGAACCTAGAATCTTCTTTATTCTGCAGTTCTTAAAATACCAAGTGAGTTCGTAAATATTCCAGTATTTTAGAGAAATATGAGGATTCACTTGCTTTGTCAGTTATGCACGGAACATATAAATTGAGCTGAACACAGTATAAATGCAGGGCAGGGTGCTGTGTGTCTGAATTAAAGGTGGGAGTTCATAATATCTGCAGTGAGTAGTATTGATAGGCAACCTGGATAATATCAGTTTAGAAAAACAGGGCTTCCCTGGTGGCACAGTGGTTGAGAGTCTGCCTGCCAGTGCAGGGGACACGGGTTTGAGCCCTGGTCTGGGAAGATCCCACATGGCGCGGAGCAACTGGGCCCGTGAGCCACAACTACTGAGCCTGCGTGTCTGGAGCCTGTGCTCCGCCAACAAGAGAGGCCGCGATAGTGAGAGGCCCGCGCACCGCGATGAAGAGTGGCCCCCACTTGCCGCAACTAGAGGAAGCCCTCGCACAGAAACGAAGACCCAACACAGCCATAAATAAATAAATAATTAAAAACAAAAAAACAAAAAAACAAAAAAAACACACACATGTCATTGTACTATAGTTTTGTAAGATGTGACCATTTGGGGAAACTGGATAAAGGAGACTCGGGACCTCTGTATTATTTCTTACAACTGCATGTTGATCTACAGTTATCAGAAAGATTAAAAGTTTAATTTAAAAAAACCCCATATGTTGTGGGCCACATAGTCCGTCTTTGTTACCGTCATTCATTTCATATCTCACTTTCATACCTAGATGCCAAAAAAGTCATTTTTATTAAATCATTAATTTTTAAGCAACACCTATTTTTCTTCGCCAAAGTCTTTTCTTGAACCTCGTACTTCTAGAACATAAATCCAGGAAGGAATATTTATTTTTTTCTGGTAGAAATTTACAGGTCACTTATCTGTAAAATAGACTGTCATTTGGATATCAAAATATGAATTTAGAAAGTTAATATTTAAAGCGGCCTGTTACATACGGACAGTAACTTTCCCGTAAAACAGTTTTAATGTTCATATCTGTCTTAACCCCCGGAGAGAGCTATGTATTTAATCTAGCATAATCAATAGAGCAACGTGTTTGTACCTAGCCCACTTCTCGAAAGTTGTCTAAAATATCTTTACGAGACAGATAGCGTCTCTCTATTTCTTCCCGAAGAGCCATGACTGTCTACTGTGCCAGTTCTCATTTGATTTCATCGAAAGTTATTTCTCCCTCTTTCATTTTTGTAGAATGAAAAGATAATGCATTCATTAAGAACATTTCAAGATAATCTTGCTGTTCCTAGCATTAGCTTCTAGCTAAATGATCAAAGTTTAAGACTTAGATGGTGCTTCTGATATATGTTAATAAGCCATGGTCTCCTATGAGTTTTAACTATTTGGAGGGTGTTTTTGTGTTTTTTCACTACTTTTTCTTTTACCTTCCCCCCCACACCAAGGACGGATAGTAAATACATTTGCCATGATGCTTGTTACTTCCATTTTCACATTTTATATTGGTTTACTATATTTTTTCTTTGCCTACATTCTTTCTTATTTGTCTGCATATACCAGTGCCTGGCGTAGACGGATTCAAGAAGTAGTTGGTAAATTAAAAAAAGTAGATTGATGGTGGGAAAAGTCTGTGTAGGTAAGTAGGTCGGGAACCATGTCCTAATATGGTGCTCAGCCCATAAAATTCAGACAAGGATTAAGAGGCTGTTGCCTCTACTTTATTTTACCAGGTCCTTCAAACTTTTATGGTGAAGTGACACCATAAGAACCCACAGACTTAAACTAAGAAAAGAACAACCTCATTGCAGGCTGATATGAAGAGAAAAATATAATTTTAACAACCTCAGTCATTTCCACATGCTACTTCCCTAACTGAGTACATGACCCCAGCTCAGTACAAGAGGAGCATTTGGCCCTGCTGCTCTGCTCGCCCACAGGGCAAGGCTCCCCTGGGCCAAGCAAGTGTCTGACCGTGAAAGGCACTCTGCGTTCTGTGGGTCACTGCAGTTACAGCTCAAACTAACGGCTGCCCCCATGCTGCCCTGCAGAAGCAGTGTTCTGGTCCAAGGTTGGTGGAGAAACTGCTGCGAGCCTTACTGAGAGTCAGTACCAGGCTGCCATTATGGGCTCCTTACAGAGTTTCCAGTGGTGATTTTCATGATGCTTGATTTCTCCCCAAATTCATGGACTTGCACGTTTAGCCCCCGCTCAAGAGGGCATTCCACAGTGCCAGCATGATTGTCCAAGTGTCACATGCATGAAAAAAGCCTTTAGCAATCCTGAGATTGGTAAGGAAGTTTCTAGGAATTCTGTGTGTGTGCTTGTCTTCTTATCCCTGATTGTTTGGGCTTTCTCTTCTTTCGATTTCTATTCTGCTTCTTTTCTTTCTGTTCTGTTGATGAGTATCTCTCCATGAGCTTTCAAATTTTGCAGTTTCCTTCTCTCCCACCTTTCCTCTCACATCTCCGTGAATTTCCCCACCCCTGTAAACAAGGCTCTGACTCTTGCCTGTTGGTCTGTTTTCACTCCCAGCTCCTAGTTTTGGCCCCCTTCTCTCCCTTCTTCCCGTCTTCCTTAGAGGTGGCCGCAGATGAGAACCAGAGTTTGAAAAGTGTTTTTTCTTGCTCTATTTATGGAGTAGAGAGCCCGGTGCTGATGGTGAAAACCTGAGTATGTCCTCATTTCAATAAAGCCTATACTCCTGATATATTGATGGGAAGGGCTTTTGGATAAGTGAAGTACACAATGATACCCTAAGTATATGTTCTTGGGGTTTCCAGTTTTGCTTGATACCAAACCATTAAATTATTTTTATTCCATTACCCTCCCACCCCCTTGGAGTGATCTTAATGATCCTTGATAGGTGTAAATGTGGGCACTGAAGATGGACCAGCATGGGGTCCTTTTTCCTGGATCACATTTTTTTCTTTAAGCTCTGAGTTTTGTTTATGCCACTAACGAATTGGTCATTTTGCTCGCAAAGAGGCTGCCAAGGTTTCTGATTAAAAGCATAGCATCAGCCAAGTAGACAGATGTTTGGAAACATCTGGGTGTTCAGCACCATTGACACTGGACATGCCCAACCCTGACTTCATAATACCCCGCAGCCCTCTGGTTAGTTCAAGGTTGCCCAAAAAAGAAAATTTAAGTGTAATTAAAAAAACATCTGTTCTGCTTTGGGGGGATGCTAAATGTGCTTTGGCTCTTTTTAAGGTTTTCCTATTTCAAATATCCAGGTTCTTGGGTACTTTTCAGCCTGTTACTGTTCAGTCTTGCCTGAACCCTGGAATTCACGTCAGAGCTATTTCCCTGGGTCTCTCTTTGGCGAGACGCACTGCAAGCTCTGGTTCCTGTCTGCTAAGCTCTGCTTCCTTTCTCTTACCCCCAAAGCCCCGGTCCCTGCGCTTGGGTGGTAGCGGCTATTTTCTGGGTAGACCGAAGCCTAATTTACCAATAACAGAATGGGCAAACCAGCGCTATGTTACATAACTAGACTCCAAACTGAATTCACAATTTTGAATTTTGAGGGCAATTTTTGAAGCGTTCCTTTCTTTTTTAGGGCACAGAACCTTCTGCTAGGTTGTCATCTGTCATATCTTATATGATTAAAGGGTCTACTAATCCACTTTGTTCCTCTTCCTCAGTTTAGCAGTGAGTTAACCGAGACCCCGGATAATCCCATGACTTGGCGTCTCTTGGTTCTCTGCGGCTGCTCCGACTCACCTTGTCTGTCCATTGTCTCTTTGCTAGATGAATGCAGTAACCTCCTGACTTTGTTTCTTTCTTTTTTTAAAAATTAATTTATTAATTTATTAATTAATTTATTTTTGGCTGCGTTGGGTCTTCATTGATGCGTGGAGTTTCTCTAGTTGTGGTGAGCGGGGGCTACTCTTTGTTGTGGTGCACGGGCTTCTCATGGCGGTGGCTTCTTTTGTTGCGGAGCACGCGCTCTAGGTACGCGGGCTCAGTAGTTGTGGCTCGTGGGCTCTAGAGCACAGGCTCAGTAGTTGTGGCGCACCGGCTTAGTTGCTCCACGGCATGTGGGATCTTCCCGGACCAGGGCTCCAACCTGTGTCCCCTCCATTGGCAAGCGGATTCTTAACCACTGCGCCACCAGGGAAGCCCCTTTGTTTCTACCAACCAATGTTGCTTTCCTTCCAGGCCTTTTCCGTTTAGTAGCCACAGTAATCTTCTTATTTCCGTAATCTGATCATGTCTGTGCGTCTCCCCCTCTTTCTTTCTTGTTCTCTCTCAACCATATTGAGGACCTCTCACTTCTCTGCAGAACTCAGGCAGACTCCTCGCTGTCCCTGCTTCGCTGTCTGGCCTCTATGCCACACCCTGCTCTCTGGGCACCAGTCACCCTGGCTTCCTCCACACAGGGCCTTTGCATGAGCTTTTCCGCCTGCTGTGCTCCCCTCTCTTCAGCACTTTTACAACATAGCTCACCTCCCACCTCATCAGTCCTTGTTTTGAAACCTCCTTCCCTTCTCCAGTCTGGGGTTGGATGCTCACCTCTTACCACCTGTCCTACTTGCAGGGTTGCTTCTGTCATCTCTTTAGTTGCTGGGGCCTGTCTTTCCCACCAACTGTACACTCCATGAAGGCAGGAGCTAATGCCTCATTTACTTACCTTTTCTTCCCCAGTAGTTACTTGGTAAATTATTTGAAAAAATAAATGGTAGTGCCTACAGGAACGTTAGTAGAAGCCTAGAACTAGAGCCTGTGTGTCTTGACTTCCAGACCAGAGCATTTCCCTTTTCACCAGGAGCCTGAAAGCACTACCTGATGGACACTGGAATTGTGGGTGGTCTGGAGGTCTCACCATTAACGATCCAATAATGGGAGTCTTTTCCCATCTTGTAGTGTTAAAAATTGGTTGGGAAGTGGTGGAGGTAAGACAGTAACGGGCTTATTTTTCTTCTCATCCATTTTTTTGTTTAACTTTTGGCATCTGCTGCTGTTTACTCAGATTTTAGTGTGAACATTTGCTTTAGGCCAGCATTATTTAGACACATCGAGTTTAATTTATAAACAGTGTGTGGATGTCCTGTGAAGAATGCAGTGAATGCCTGGTACTCAGTCATCCTGTCAAGGTCAGGAGGGCAGTAACTCCTTATCCATGGTGTGACTCCTACCTGCCCCCCTGCCCGTGTAGAGCATTTTTGCATTTTGGGGGGCCCTGGACACAGGGGGAATCTGTGAAAGCTGTGGATCCTCTCCCTAGGATAACTTTTATAAACAGCACTTACATAATGCCATCTATTTTTTAACCATAAGTCTCAGGTATACAGCATTATAATTTGACATCTGTATACACTACAGAGTTAACACCACCGCAAGACTGTTTACTGTCAGTCACCGTACAGTTGATCCCTTTCACCTATTTTACCCACCCCTCAAACCCCTTCCCCTCTGGTAACCACTCATCTGATCTGTGTATCTGTGAGTTTGTTTTTGTTTTATTTTGTTCATTTGTTTTGGTGTTTTAGACTCCACATACAAGTGAAATCGTACTTATTTGTCTTTCTCCTTCTGGCTTATTTCACTTAGCCTAATACCTTCAAGGCCCATTCATGTTGTTGCGGATAGCAGGATTTCATTCTGTTTATCGCTGAATAGTATACCATGGTGTATACATATACCACATCTTCCTTATCCATTCATCTATCTATAAACACTTACGTGGTTTCCATATCTTGTCTATTTTAATAATGCTGCAATAAACATAGGGATGCATATATCTTTTCAAATTAGCTTTCATGTGCTTTGGATAAATACCCAAGTGGAATAGCTGGGTGATACGGTAGTTCTAGTTTTATTTATTCTTACTGTTTTCCGTAGTGGAAAAATTCCCGCCCACAGTGTATAAGGGTTCCCTTTCTTCCACACCCTTGCCAAAGCTTATACCCATTCTGACAGGTGTGAGGTGATATCTCATTGTGGTTTTGATTTGCATTTTCCTATTAATTAGTGATGTTGAACATCTTTTCATGTGCCTGTTGGCCATCTGTATGTCTTCTTTGGAAAAATGTCTATTTAGATCGTCTGCCCAATTTTCAGTGGGAATTTTTGTTTTTTTGTTGTTGCTGAGTTGTATGAATTCTTTTGTATTTTGGATGTTAACCCCTTACTGGATATGTGAATTGCAAATATTTTTTCCCATTCAGTAGGTTGCCTTTTTGTTAAGGCAAAAGGCCTTAAAAGGCCTTGATGTTTTCCTTTACTGTGCAGAAGCTTTTTAGTTTGATATAGTCAGTCCCATTTGTTTATTTTTGCTTTTGTTTTTCTTGCTTTTGGAGTCATACCACAAAAGCATCAATAAGACCCATATCAAAGAGCTTACTGCCTATGTTTTCTTCTAGGAATTTTGTGGTTTCACGTCTTACATTCAAGTCTTCAATTCATTTTGAGTTAATTCTTGTGTATAATATAAGATAGTAGTCTAGTTTCATTCTTTTGCATGTGACTGTCCAGTTTTCCCAACACTATTTATTGAAAAGATTGTCCTCATTCCATTGTACGCTTTTTGCTCCTTTGTTGTAAATTAATTGTCCACATGTGTGTGGGTTTATTTCTGGGCTTTTACAGTGCCATCTTCCTGCTATAATGTGGTGAATGAGTTACTGTTCTGGGCATTCTTCATGTGTCAACCCTTGTGATCTCATAACAAACTTGTGAAGTTGCTGTTGTATTATTCCAGTTTCACAGAATAGGAGCTGAAGCACCCAGAAATGCAGTAACTTTCTCACAACTGTTAGTGGCAGATCTAGGGCTCAAATTCCGACCCAGCTGGCTCCAGAGTCCGACTTCGTTTATGCACCCTTGCTCAGAATTTTACTTCCTGTATCAGGAGGATGTAGACCCCAAAGTCTGTGGGTGGCTACTGCTATGGACTTTGGACTCCAGGTTAAAAACCCTGAATTTGAAGCTCCCAGTTCCTTCCACATCCTCCACCATTCTGCTTTAATTTCATCACAATCCATATTAGCAGTTGAACAACCAGAGGGGCCTCATTCTAGACAGTTCACTCCTAGGTACCTTTCCTGCCTTCTCCTCCTGGCCCATCTTTCTCCAGTCTTTAGCTGTTGTTTGCTACCTTCCTAAATGTCACCTTATCCAGATTCACTCTTAGTGCTACTGTTTTAAAATTTAAATTGAAATGTATTTATTCATTATTATCATAGTGTCGTTCACTTATTGTTTTTCTTTCAGTTGATGCACTTGATTTTAATTAAATGAATTGATTTTAAAACAAAACGTTTTATCAACACCTTAATGCAAAACCCTGTGCATTTGACAAGGATAGACTTCTATAAAAAATTATGTCTGTAATCTGTGAAAATAAATCAAAGGTACCAACGTTATTAAGTTCTAGCTTACATATTTACTTTTCGGTAAAGCGGGAAGTGAATGAGTATCATTGAAAGGTGGAGGGCATATTAACATCAAACTGGGATTTTCTTTTCACTGATGTGACTGAAAGAATAGAAATAATGGAAATCTGTTTTTTACTCAGCGTCTTAGTAAATTCAGAGCAGCCACTCAACACTTAACATCTCAAGTATTTGGGCCACACCTACCTTTGCTGTTTATTGTCCCTGCTCAAGGACACATTTTGTTTTGTGGGAAAGACAATATTGCTTTAAAATGGAACTCTGGGGACTTCCCTGGTGGCGCAGTGGTTAAGAATCTGCCTGCCAATGCAGGGGACACAGGTTCGTGCCCTGGTCCGGGAAGATCCCACTTGCCTCGGAGCAACTAAGCCCGTGCGCCACAACTACTGAGCCTGCGCTCTAGAGCCTGCAAGTCACAACTACTGAGCCCGCGCGCTTAGAGCCCGTGCTCCGCAACAAGAGAAGCCATCGCAGTGAGAAGCCCGCGCACCGCAATGAAGAATAGCCCCCGCGTGCCGCAAGTAGAGAAAGCCCGTGCGCAGCAACGAAGAGCCAATGCGGCCAAATATAAATAAATAAATAAGTAAATTAAAAAAAAATTTTTTTTAATAAATAAATAAAATAGAACTCCGTCTGAAGACGGAGAGTGGCACCTGTGTGGTTACCTTTCTGTGCTGCCGCATGAACTCCGACCGCGTCTCTAGAAATGATTGGTAGTTGGACAATGACCCGCGTTGACGGTGCGCTTGCGGTATTTCTGGCACTGGGTTAAGTGCTTTCCGCGTGCGATTTCCTTCAGGCGTCACAACAGTCTCACCAGGTAGGCACTGTTATCGCCATTTGAATCATGATGGAAACCAAGACACAGAGAAGTCAGGTAACTTGCCCAGGGTCACCTCACTGTTAAGTGGCAGAATGAGATTCTAACCCAGGTCCGTCCATCCCGTGAGCTCATGGCCCTTCCTACATTCTGTGCTCCACAGCGGCTACCTTTGGTACATCTTGTTGTGAAACAGAGCGGTGTTATCCGTGATCATCAGAAAAGTGTTGCATGGTGGCTGGGCAAGTTCTCTCTTTCCAGTGTTATATGTAAACAAAAATTTACGCCGCTTTCGGAAGGTGGGGGCAGTACGTGCATGTAGTGTGCTGTGTGCGCTAGTGAGAAATACTGTAAAATGAAAAATGAGATTAGTGTTTCAGGTTGTACAGTTCCCTAATTATGCTTTTAATTATTCATGTAAAAGAAGTAAAATGACCCCTGACAGAGACATAAATGATTTAGGTAAAATCAAATATTTATAAGATGCCGCGGGAATCCCTGGATGATCGTAACACGTGCGCTCAAAATTCTTTGCCTTCACCCTTTGGATGCACAATGTTATGGATAGAATCTGTAACCAGCTGAGAGTAATCAACAGTGTTAAAGACAATACTGAGCTAATTCATAGGTATTTGGACTTTGGAACATTGGTTTAACACAATAGTTTGTCTTCTAAAATATATTGTATTCTAGGGATCACTAAATGACAACCCCTCCTGCTAGTTCTTATGTTTTTTAATGGTTGGAAAAAAATCAAAAGGAGAATATTCCATGACCTGTGAAAATTATATGCGAATTTTAGTGTGGATAACTGAAGTTTTATCGGAATATAGCCTCACCCATTCATTTACATACTGTATTTGGCTGCTTCTGGGCTACTAAGACTAAGTTAAGTGGTTACAGCAAGGGCCATAGGACCCACAAAGCCTTAAATATTTACTGTCTCACCTTTTACAGAAAAATTTTGCCAAGCCTTCTTCTAAACCATGCCTAGCACACAGTAAAGGAACATGCTGTAGCATGTTCAATCAGCATAAGAAACCCTTGCTTTTATTTCATTTTATCCTTTAATTCTCTGTCCCACTAATTGAATGTTCACTGTATATTTTTCAGAAGTTGAGAGGAAAACTGCCTTTTGAATGCAGTGAAAAGGGATTATTACAAGCAGGGTTCCATCACTGGCTTTTTTTTTTTTTTTTAACATCTTTATTGGAGTATAATTGCTTTACAATGGTGTGTTAGTTTCTGCTTTATAACGAAGTGAATCAGCTATACATATATATATATCCCCATATCTCCTCCCTCTTGCGTCTCCCTCCCTCCCACCCTCCCTATCCCACCCCTCTAGGTGGTCACAAAGCACCAAGAGCTGATCTCCCTGTGCTATGCGGCTGCTTCCCACTAGCTATGCTTCCCTTTTTACAGAGAAGTGCTGAAACTAATTGCACTTGTTTTAGAAATGGGTCATTAGTCTAGTCCCTATCTTTTATGGAGACCTAATTTTCATGCAGGATTTCTCTCTAAGGCTTGAACTGGCATCTCTTTAGGAAGAGGAGACAATGAGGATATGAAAGCTTTTCCCTGCCTTAAATGAGCTTAGCTTCTGATCACAGGCCATTTAGTATGTTGGTTGGAGTGTTATGCGTATTCAGCAGTCAATAAGTGTTTGTTAAATGAATGAATGAATTCACTTTAGACAACAACAAAAAAGGGGGGGGGGAATGTATGACATAAAATAAAATCTCTTTTTCATCCACTTGGATATTACATTCCTTTTGGAAAAATAATTTTTCTGGTAGTATAAGTCCAAGTTATTTGTTCTTGATTTCTCTTTTCCATGTTTCAAGGAAGAGAGATGTGATTTTGAAATTTAGGGTTTGAATTGATTGAGGTTTTCTATGTTAAAGACTTCTTATGTGTTCTTCCAGATGGGCTAAGCAAAATTTTCTAATGCTTAGAATTAAAAGAAATAGTAAAGTAAATGTACTTATCTGCAGTTATTTGAGTGACTTAATAAGTAGAATTTTCACTATACTTTCCTGGACACCATTATCAAATGTGAAGACATTTCCCAATCCCACCTGTCTTCCCACTGTTATTTCCTTTATATTGGTAGAACCTGCAAATTTTATTTCCTGACACCTTGCTTAAGTTTTCTGATCAAGAAAACATGTCTTCTGCTTCTGACGTATATATATTTCCCATCTCATTCCAGACCTTGAATCTTGGGATAGCCCCAGGAATCAGTGTTTAAAAATGAAAAATAATTTTGATCATCAAGCAGAATTAGGAGACCCTGCTTCAGAGCCACTTACTCTATCATTGTCTGTTTTTTTGTTTGTTTCTTTGTTTTTCCAACTGTGAAATGGATAAGAAATTCTGAGACCATTCTCTGGGAATTTTCATGAGTTAGAGTCAGCTGGCTCTTGAGAGCATTCTGCAGCTAGAATGTGCTAATTTATTCAGACTAATGTTTTTGACTTGCTTTCTAACAGGTATATGGGAAACAATTCCCATCATGTAATCATGAACTTTATTTGAAGCAACAGGAGAAATCTTTCAAGTGTGGTTTTGAAACTCATTGTTGTTTCCCTTCTGCTTTACACAGTTGCCATCCTTCTGAAAGACGACTATTTTGTCAGCGGTGCTGGCCTGCCTGGCAGATTCAAAGCTGAGAAGGTGGAATTTCATTGGGGCCACAGCAATGGTTCTGCAGGCTCTGAACACAGCATCAACGGCAGGCGGTTCCCTGTGGAGGTGAGAGAAACTTGAGATGTCAGGGGCAGCTGTGCTTTGGGTCTTGACATTAAAGAGATGCTTTGTCTTTACCCCCAGTCGTCTCTGCAAATCAAACTTGTACTGTCCCTGCCTTTGTCTCTGGAAATCTTTTATATACAGCATGGCAGCTGGATAGCCATCCTCAAGTTCCTCATCTTTGTTTAACTGGTGACGCATGTAGAAGTCGTGGACGTCGTGGTTTGAGTAGACTCACCCCTGGTAGATGATTTCGGACCCTTGGTTTCATTTGACACGGCTTCTTTGCCCTGTCCTTTTCTGAAACCCTGCTTTCCAAAGTGAAATTCTGTACGAAACTCTGGCCACTTCGTTTTCACCCTTTAGAAAAGAGAAAAGGTAACTGATATGTGAAGAGGACTCAGAATCATCTCTCAGTAGGGAAGCTGCTTTAAGGTTTGTGTGCTGTCCACGCTGTTGAGAAGGAGGCTGTGGCCATTGGTCGTATGACTCACTGTTAACTTTGCGGGATCGACATTTTACCTCCTCTGAGTCAGTTTTCTCAAAGATCCGCGAAGAACGGGTGGTGCAGTAGGTCATGTGTATCTTTTTGGCGACTGAGGGGAGGGAGCATGTTTCCAAACTCCTTTTTTAATCTTTGGTGGGGACAACACATCTGTTCCATTGCTAACCTTATTTTTATACCTTTAATCATGATCAGGATGTGAATATTCTTTCTTTGGGACAGACATATTTGTTGATTGTTTGGGTGCCCATGTGGTAAGCTTTACAGATTTGTAGAAGAACTGAGAGGGTTTGTACCCAGGCCTGTGGCTGTACTCAAACATGGAGTGACAACACGTAGTGTTCTGTGACTTCAGTAAGTCATGACCTACTTGGGTCATCTGATGAGTACTTTCGATCCTCCTCCACAGGGGAAAATACATGTACGTACACACAGATTTGTGCATAATCTGTAGGGTTTCATCCCTCACCCTCACTCCTCAAGCCCGTTCATGGACCCTTTAGACAACCTTGAACCTTAGGTGAAAAATCCCTTTAAGAGGAGAAAGTCAATAGTATTTCTTTGTTTATAGATGCTTATATTCCCATATCGATTTGTTTCTTATCCATGATTGCCTGAGAAACCAGAGATCACCATTCTGAGAAAGCGCTGCATATTTTTTTCTTGTTGAGCTGACAAATTCACAGTATCAAGAATTCTTCCCATATTAGGATTCCTCTATCCGTGGGACTTCCTGTCCTAGTCACGTTAAAGTTTCTACTTAATGGGCTCGCTTTCTCCTTTTATGTTGAATGAATCATTTCTTAGAAATCTTAGCTTGATTTGTACTTGGAAAACTTGATTCCTAGAAGCCAAGTTGATCAGATTTTTAAGTTTGGGGTTTCTCTTCTGCTCCTGCTGGCCAGTTCCCATTGGCAGTGTCGCTGAAGGGAAAATTTGTGCCTAGCTAGCTTTGCTCTAAAGCTTCTTTATCCTAGAAATGGGTTGCCATTTGTTTAGTTAATGTTGTTCCGGACAAAAGACCTGTGCTTGAAAGTTTGAAAACTTAATTTGGCAGCTGCCTTGGAAAAGAAAAACTCTGGAGGATGGAACTGGGAACTTCTGCCTCATTCCTAATCACAGCCCCTAAAGCCTGTCTCCTCCGCCTATTTGAGTCTGGAAAAGTGAATAGACTAGATGCATATTCTTTTGAAAACTTATTACTTTAAATGCATTTTTTTTTTTTTTACTCAAAGAGGGCCATGAAATTCAGAAACTAATTAGAAATGGCAGCTACAATGCCCAGACTTTTTTTTTTTTTTTTTTAAACAACGCAGGGTTTTTTTTGCTTTTTAAATTTTATTTATTTATTTATTTATTTTTGGCTGTGTTGGGTCTTCGTTTCTGTGCGAGGGCTTTCTCTAGTTGCAGCGAGCGGGGGCCACTCTTCATCGCGGTGCGCGGGCCTCTCACTGTCACGGCCTCTCTTGTTGCGGAGCACAGGCTCCAGACGCGCAGGCTCAGTAATTGTGGCTCAAGGGCCTAGTTGCTCCGCGGCATGTGGGATCTTCCCAGACCAGGGCTCGAACCCGTGTCCCCTGCATTAGCAGACAGATTCTCAACCACTGCGCCACCAGGGAAGCCCCCAGACTTATTTTTGACCAAGCTATTTGAATTTATTTCTTCTAAGTCATGTCAGATGGTAAGGCTGCCTATATTAATTGGGTGCTTCATTGAAGCTCATCTGATTCATAGCTTGTTGGGTGTTTTTTTCTAATGTGATAAACATGTTAAATTACTTAGTGGTTGTATTTGGAGGAACTTGAATTTCAGAGATCAAAGGTAACGGGATCAAATTTAACTTTAAAATATACACAGAAAAGTTGCTCACTTTTGCGCAAGACATGTCTGTGATATGTTAAATTGTTTTATTTGAGTTCTTTATTAACACCAGCTCTCCCTGAGATTTTCACATTGTTTGAACATCTCAGACTTGGTTTATGTCTTTCCACATAACTACACTGCTTTTCAAGAAATTAAAATGAAAGTGAGAAAATTATAATGTACCATGTAGTAATTTATCAGCATTGGGGACATTATTTATTTTATATAGAGTCAGAGAAGAGTCGTTGTGGAAGATTGGGTTGGGATTGGTAGAATACAGCATTGGTTCTCAACTAAAGACAGTATCCTCCCCCTCAGAGGACATTAGGTGTTTTCTGGGGACGTTTCTGATTGTCACTGTTGCGGGCATTGATATGCTACCAGCATCTAGTGGATAGAGGCCAACATCCCAATTCCTAGGACAGCCCCACCACAAAGAATTATCCAGCCAACATGTCACTATTGGGAGACTCTAGGGTAGAGAACGCAGTATGTTTAGTGAATCCAGCCTTCCTTTACTCATGTGGCATCATTTGAAGTAGATTTAAATAAAGAAGACTCATGGCAAAGTTGTTCCATCCTCTTGCAGCTTTTAGAGAGGAAATGTACCTTGCTTTATGGGTCAGAGCATTGCTGGTCCTGGTTCCTTTAGATTCCATTTGGGATAAAGTCACGACCTTGGGTATTTTACCAGTTTCCTCGGTGCTCCAGTGCTGCAGGTTGAATTTTAAGCATATGCCCCACAAGACTCTGGATCTGCTCCCTGAGGGTAAATTGCAACAAACCCAACTTTGTAGGTTTTGCTGCTTCCCAGGAATTCTTTGAGGTCATCTACAACAACTTTGTACACATTCAGAAATTAAATGTCTCCACACTTTCCTGGCTGAAATCCTGGACTCAGCCTTGTAGTTCCTATACTTAAAAACATCCAGTCTAATAGAAAAATAAATGTCCTTGTGAAAACGAAACAAAAGCCTTTCAATAGCAGCGTTCTTTACAGCTCAGTTAAAATT
Source organism: Eschrichtius robustus (assembly GCF_028021215.1). NCBI lineage: Eukaryota > Metazoa > Chordata > Mammalia > Artiodactyla > Eschrichtiidae > Eschrichtius > Eschrichtius robustus. The sequence continues at coordinate 27,840,585 of NC_090835.1, read as the reverse complement.
AGAAAAGAAAGTTGGAATCAGATGACAAGGCTAGAAGACTAGACCCACTTTGGATTCTCAGAGGCACTCACCTCTTATTATTCAGCTTTACTTGTCTAGCAGCAAATTTTTCTTGAGTGCCTTCTGTCATGTGGGTGCTGGGTTACAAAGCTGAAGAAGAAAGAGAGTCCCACCCTCAAGATATTTATACTCTAGTCATGACACAGAAATTGACCAAAGAGTCACATAAACAGCTGTGTAATATCAGTTGTGATATAGTCTCTGAAGGAGAGGGACATTTTGTCATGAGACAGAAGACCTTGGTGGAGACAGATATTTATTAAGAGGGAAAAGATTAATTGGAGCCTGCCCACAGAACAGGGGTGTGCAAAGGCCCTGAGACAGGTGATACTTGGTACATTTAAGGAGTAAAGAGAGATCAGTGGGGATTTTGATAGGTAGGATAATACCCCTCCCCCCAAAAATGTCCACTCACTAATTCCTGAAAATTGTGAATGTATTTATTAGTTTACATGGCAAAAGGGACTTTGCAGATGTGATTAAGCATCCTTAAAGTCAAAAGGCTCAAAATATTCCTGTGATTTAAATAGTGGTCCTGTTTGAGTTCTTCTGCGGCCACTCCTCTTTGTATTATCTGTCCAACTACAGTTAACTGTGACGGCTTCTACCCTATCCTAAATATTCTCCCTACCCCACACTCATTCCCCATTTTAAATAAGGGTTCATGTAACACTAATAGGAATTGAATCATACGGTATTTCCACTAATAACTGAAGTTGGAGGTAGTGCAAAGAGAAACCTCCAGATAAAACCCTCTGAGAGCTCCATTAAGGTAGAGGTTCATTGCATGCTTGTTGTCTGAGGTAATTAAAATCTTGTTTATTACAATAAGAGATCCAGGAGTTGTTGATTCAGACTTATTGGTGCTTTATGAGTTGAAGTCTTCAGTAAGCTTAAATGATCCAAATTAATTGTGTGTGCCCTTTCCAGTGAAACTCACAGCTGGTTCATTTCAGCTCAGTTTAGAGCATCTTAGCAAGTGAGTAGAAGAAAATACATTTTTCCTAATACATACCATGCACACACTACCATATGGTACAGGTCTGCAGTCCCTTAGCTGAGACCCTTGAGGCCAGATGTTTTAGAATTCGGAATCTTTTTTTAGAAAGGCATGATGGTGCATATGCCATATATATTTACAGAAGACACACAGTGGGGTCTGGGACTGTACCCCTTGAATGCATTCATATTTCTGCAGCGTGCGGATGAATATTCACACTAAGTGGGAAATATCAATATTCAACATAGCTTCACATCTCTCCACGTCAGATTTTACTACTGAATTAGTTTTTGCACCATAAATATCAACAATAACAGAACACCTTTGATCTTGGAGGCTTTTGAGATTTCATAGTCACTGATAAAGGATTTATGGACCTGTGTTTTAAAAACTGGGTCCGTAGTGTGGCACCGCTTCTTTATGTTCCAAAGAGCATAGGTTATTACCACCCATGACACAAGCACACTGAATTATTTGTCTCCCTGCTGGGCTGGATATGTCTGGGTACTACTCTCATCCGGCTCTCTGCTCTGTCCTGGTATTGTACAACATTCTTAGTCAAAGTTAAGGCTTATCCAGGGGACAAGAAGTTGCTAGTGTTCGGCTGAACTTGTTCTGTGATTGGTTCCCATTGCGCATTCTGTTTGAGCCTGCAGTTGCCTTCAGTATCCACGTCTGTGGGTATGTTACCTTCACCTGCTCTGTATTCCCTCCTGTCTGTCCAGCCCCTACCTTCCTACCTAGAGTCAGACTAATGATTTGCTTTGCATTTTGTGAACTGGATCTGGTTTCTTCCAGTGCTTCTGTCACATTCCGGTTAGATGGTTGTCTTGCCCTGGACCCCTAGGTTATGTCCAGGTGACCTGCATCTGCCTTCCTTCTCCCAGGTGAGCTTATGCACTTGTGACACACGCAGAGGCCTCACCCCATGTCACCCTCTCTCCACTCATGCAAGCATGGCAGGTACTGCGCAACTCGGATGTGGACCAATCCAGCCAGGGATCGAGCTGCCACATTGAGTCCTGGCTCCAGTGGAGTGACATTCTAGAACAGGACTAAGGGGGCTGAGTGCAGTTTGCCTGGAGCTCTTTTGTGTATCCCCGCTTTTCTGCTGGAAATAAAGGTTGCCATATGAAATGCCTTCTTGAAGATTTACTTTATGCATTGGCATACCAAAGGCTTTTAGAAGTCCTCCATTGAGGAAATCTGTTTGACTGTATTTAAATCAGTGTTTTTCCAAACTCACGTGACCAGTGTAAGTTAGCAACATCTCTCTTTTGGAAGTGAGGTTCATAACTTTCTCCTTTCCTCCTTTAATCCATATTCCTTGTAAGAAATGGAGTCCTGTTCTAATAAATGTTTTCAGAGGACACCAATCATGATTTGGATTTCCATTATTTTGAAAACTATAAGACCAAGAAGGCTTGTTCACAAAACAACTGTTTGGTGTCTCTGAACTCAATACTATCTTGCTTTGTCATTAGAGAAAACTAATTGAAGGAAGTCATTGTCATTGAAGGAAGATTGAGACATTTTCTATTAAAAATAACTTTTGCGGGCTTCCCTGGTGGCGCAGTGGGTAAGAATCCGCCTGCCAATGCAGGGGACACAGGTTCGAGCCCTGGTCCGGGAAGATCCCACATGCCGTGGAGCAGCTGGGCCCGTGCGCCGCAACTACTGAGCCTGTGCTCTAGAGCCGTGAGGCACAACTACTGAGCCTGCGTGCCGCAACTACTGAAGCCCGTGCGCCTAGAGCCCATGCTCCACAACAAGAGAAGCCACTGCAATGAGAAGCCCACGCACCACAAGGAAGAGTGGCCCCCGCTCGCCACAACTAGAGAAAGCCCGCGTGCAGCAACAAAGACCCAACGCAGCCAAAAATAAAATAAAATAAAGAAAAAAAAAAAAAAACTTTTGCAGTATCACACTTTTTCTTTTGGCCTGCCTTGTACTTTATGTAAATTCCTTCAATTGTTACAGTTTCTCTGAAAAGTTGCTTTGTGCACAGAGAGTCCTAAGGCGATGGAGCTCAAGACAGGGCCTGGTTTCCTTGTCCTGCCCACTCATGGAACATAGGAAATGTTAAAGAGATTGTTACCTGGTCCTCTAGTGTTGGCTATTCTGTGGTGTAGCCAACCGTGTTTTTCTCTAGAGGGTTCCATCAAATGGCAAAGGAATTGGTTGGAATTTAATTAATGACTTTATTGAAATAAAGATTCCATTTAAGAGCAGAAAGTTTCATCCTTAACTAGGGAAATATTTAATTTCCATCTGGCTGATTTTTGATGTGTATGTCCTGTGTTAATTAAGAAGAACATTTGAGGAGGCCCCGGTACTTAGAGTATGCTCAGTGGAGAAGTGCATGCCTGATTGTACAAAGCCAGAGAGCGGGTTTTGTGAGGCGGAAGCAGCCTTGGTCCCTTCGTGATGTCTGACGGTCCTCATCACACACAGTCATCCTGAGAGGTGAACTTGGCTGAAGAAGACTGTTTGATGGTGTGTCACCAACATGTGGGGTGCTGGTAACTGATTGGATCGTACTGAGAATCTCAGATGAGCAGATGACACTCTCTGAAAAGAAACTTGGTTAAATTGGAGATATTCTCAATATAGAAACTTGAAGACCCCATGGGTGGGCGGGGAGGGCCTTGTATAACCAAAAAGCAGGCTTAGGGGGGCCGTGGTGGTGTTGGAGGGTGCTGCTGGTGTTACCGACTCAGGTCCTTGGACTCTTGAATGCATAGAAATTGATAAGAGGCCACGTGAGTATTTCAGGCAAGACTTTACTGGGACTCGTGCTGAGGGAGCCCAAGGAGGTCAGGCTGGTTCCTTAAATGGGGTGAGGGTTGGGGGCTGATCGGGCTGGAGGGGTGGCGTTGGTGGTCTGCCTACCGCCTCGGTGGTGCTGTCTACAGGGATCATGTGCAATACCCTGCTTTTGCACTTGCATCTCAGAAATGGCAGTTGGTTTTTGGCCCTTTGGTATCTTACTGTTCATAATTGCCCCGACTGGGACTGCTGCATGCATGCAGTCATTTTCTAGACCCTTATCGTTTCTTTGTATTTTGTTGCTTGAGGAGGCGTTTGTCCCGGGGCAAGCACTGCAGTAAAGGGTCCCAGGTCCCAGCCTGTCTCACTGGTGGTTGTGATTGTAACATGATACTGTAGACACCATTTAATAAGCATTACCTATGTCTGGAATGTTTCAGATCTCACCTTTAATTTTCTCACCAACCTTATGAAAGAGGTGCTCTTATTATACCCATCTTACAGATGGCACAGCTGAGCTTCAGGGACGCTAAGTGGCTTGGCTCAGGTTTACTATTAGTACTCCAGAATCTGGGTTCCTGTGTCTCCAAAATCTTAACTAGCATTCATTTTATTTGATAAGTTATTTCATTGTTTTTCTTGTCATCACTATAGGTAGTTTTTAGAATGACCAATGCAGTAGAAATAATTTTGTTGTAATCTTAACCACTGTTTATTGTGTAACAGGAGAGGGGAAAAAAAAAAAAAAAATCAAAGGGCTTCAAATGTTCAAAGATGGCTGAACCAGTAGTAAAACATACAAAGAGGAGAAGTAAAGGGAACAGAAAATGCCATCAGCTCTTTGGGTAGAGATAGCTGTAGCAAATACTACACATTTTATCTGGCTTGACCACTTCAGTCTATTTTTTATCGTGTCAAGAGCAACGCTGTCTGATAGGAAATAGAATGTGAGCCATACATTGTAATTTAAAATTTTCGGTTAGCCACCTTACAAGAGGTAAAAAGAAAGACGTGATTTTAATAATTCATTTTGTTCCATACAATTTATATTATACAATAATAATCATTGTTACAATTTTAATCATCTATTATTTTTACCCAAATACATTAAAATTTTCTATTCCAATGTGTAATCAAGATGAACAGTTATTACTGAGATATTTTACATTTTTTTTTGTACTGTCTTTGAAATCGGTGTGCATTTTACACTTAGAGCACATCCCGAGTCAGACTGGCCGCGTTTCAGAGGCTCAAGATCCACATACAGCTTGTGGCTACTGTACACGAAATGTGCCAGACTTAAGGGTTCCAGACCTCAATAACGAAATTTAGATAATAAATGAGCCAAAACACTAAGAGAAATTCTCTGAGAGGAATCTTTATGCTGAATTTGTGGTAATTTTTACGCTTTTTCTCTTCCAACAGAAAAAGTAGAATCAGTAGTTCACTTTTATATTGGAGTCTAACTTGGCTGTTGAAGAGCCTTCCCCTGGATGTGATACAGGTTTTCTTTTTTTCCTTTATAAGCTTTCAGGTTGTTTCCCATTATTTATTTTCACAACATGCGTTCCTGGCGCTTTGAACACTGTTCTTGTCAGAATGCACTTGCAGGCTGAGGAAGCCACATAAAGCTGGCTAGGGAGACCTTTGTGCCCTGAGGGCAGGGATGGACCTCAGGCGGCCAGATCAGATGTATTGTTAAGTTCAGGTCAAGAGGATTTATGGGCATCTTGCTCAGAAACACACCCCACACCTCCACTTTTCTTTTGTCCTGTCAAAATTTGAGCAGGAAGGTTTCAAGCCATCTTAAATCTAAAGCCTTTAGGAAGTTCTCTAGTGCCAGCGTCACTCAGAAAGGACAGTTGGAAAGATTTATAAGGAATAGAAAGAAGTCAAGATTGAAAGGAAGTCTATTTCCTCTCTCTCCTTTAAATCCCCGGCGTAGAATTTCATAGTGCCCCACTTTAATGGGATGGGAATGGATTCCTAAACCTTCCGTCTCCGGATTGCATGGCCTGGCGCTGTTTGCAGCACAGGTATTGCCCTGGGTACATTTCCTGCAATATACGGAGACCAGCTGGGCAAAGTCACCAAAACCCTATTTTAGTTAAAAATATACAATTTTATCTCTTAAAGGTTTGAGGATATCTTAGAAGACAGGGCTGTAAAAAAAAAACAACTCAGGTTAATACATGAAAGATACTTGGGTTAATAGTAAAATAACTTCTAAGTCCCAGCTCTTTCTATACAGATAGAGCTTCGATTTTTGAATTTCCCTATTAAAACCTTTCCTGCATTGGTTTATAAAAAGCTCAGTATTCAGGGAATCTTCTTAATTTATGCCTCATTGTTCACCATTCTCTGATGAAGGAAGGCTCTGAGTGAAAGAAAACCCACCCATCCCATGATCTTCTGACATTTCTCAGCCTGACTCTGCCTTTGAATTTGCCTGTCTCTATCTCTGTCTTCTTTTTTCTTTCTCTTTTTTCATCACTCTATTTATTTATATTTATTTTCTGGCAGGGTAAGTGTGGGCTGAAATATCGTAACTATACGTAGGTAGCGCCCTTAGAAAAATATGCCCTTGGTCTGTTTTCTAGATTCTTGTTAGTGGGTCTCAACGCTCTGTGTAAAAGGTGGTCTGTCGTCAGATGTATTTAGGAAATGCTGCATGATATGTCTTCCTCTTATAGATTGATAATAAGCTAATACAGTAAAACTCTTGAGAAATATTCCAGTAGAGAAACCTGCATAATTTTCATTTAACTGGGAGTCTCCCAGACTCAGGTGACCATGGAACTCGTCTTATTTGTATCTCCTGTGAGACTAATGACGAAGAGAATGAATACACGGGGACATGCCGTGTCAGGTAGTTCCACAGAGAGTTCTTTTCCATGTCTGGATGCTGTCTATACAAATGTTCAAATGACTTCCTTACACGCTTCCTTAGTCTCTAAATTATCGACAGTGTTCGCTTTTTCGGTTGATGAACAGAGCCTTCTCTGCATGGGACACAAAGTGCCCTGGCCTCAAGGGACCTTTATTTCATCAGGTGCTAGGGCCCTGAGGCAAAAGCCTGCCTCTCCTGCTTGAGCAAGCAAGGGCAGAGTGATAGGAACGAAGTCAGCGAAATAGTCAAGGTTCCGATGATATGAGGCCTGTGGACCATGGGAAGCTCTGTAGTTTTTACTCTAGGCCAGATGGGAAGCCCTTGGAACGTTCTCAGTAGAGGAACGGCACTCTCTGGCTTATATTTCAGAAGGATCCTTCTGGCTGCACTTGCATGTGGGGAACAGACGTCAGAAGATGGTTATACTATTTCAAGAGGGATGATGTTGGCATGTGCCAGAGATGGGGGCAGTGGGAAGAGGTTGAATTCTGGTTGTTTTGAGGGAAGAGCGTATTAATCGAGACGAAGTATGATATTGACATTATCTTAGAAAGTTTGTATTTCTTGGTTAGGAAAAAAAACAATTTGAGGAGAGAAAATTGTGGATCACTGAACAGTCTGTAGTATTTTATAGCATTTCATTCAGTTTTTTAAAATTCTTTTAAATTTCTATGTCATATTCAAATTGTATGTGTGTAATAGGTATTATATACCAGTTTTGATTACGTACTATATGTTATACACTAGGGAAGAATGTAGCGTAGGGAAATGATTAAACATGACAATGATAAAAACAAAGCCCATTTTGGAAGGCTTCATTTGAGTTAATAGATGTAAAGTGCTCTCAGCAGGACTGGAACATTCTAAGAGCTTATTCAGTATTCCCATTATTATTATGTGTGAATCCTCTCCTTCCATGAGGCAGCAGATCCTTAATCCATCCGTTTACTTTCTTTTCCACTATTTCCACCCAGGTTTAAGCCATCACCGTCTCTGACTTTGACCAGTGTTATTAATTTCTTAACAGGTCCATCTTGCCGCTGCAACAGTCCACTCCTTATCCAGTAACCAAAGTTTTCTTGTAAACACTTGAATTGCGTTACATTTTTTTCTTGAAAATCCTCCACCGGTTTCTGATTCCATGTTGAACAAATTCCAAAATCCGACCTCGCCTTGCAAAGCCCTACTTGATCTGTCTTCTACTCCCCGACCCCCCATTTTCACTGACTGCTTCCTCAGTCCATAATATTCTCTCCCTGATTATCCCTTCTCGCAGCTCATTCCTTCCCTGATCTTACCCATTATCAGCTGCACGCTCTCTCCCCTCCCAACTCAGCCACTTTCTTTCCTATTACCCACTTTCATTTTCTTCACAGCACCTATCACTTTTTGAAATTGCTTATTGATTTACTTGTTTATTTTTTATAAATTTATTTATTTTATTTATTACTTTTGGCTGTGTTGGGTCTTCGTTCCTGCGCGTGGACTTTCTCTAGTTGCGGCGAGCAGGGGCTACTCTTCGTTGCGGTGCGCGGGCTTCTCACTGCGGTGGCTTCTCTCGTTGCGGAGCACGGGCTCTAGGCACGTGAGCTTCAGCAGTTGTGGCTCACGGGCTCAGTAGTTGTGGCTCGCAGGCTCTAGAGCGCAGGCTTAGTAGTTGTGTCGCACAGGCTTAGTTGCTCGGCAGCACGTGGGATCTTCCCGGACCAGGGCTCAAACCCGTGTCCCCTGCATTGGCAGGCGGATTCTTAACCACTGCGCCACCAGGGAAGCCCTGTTTACTTGTTTATTAACTCACTTCCCCTCCGCCACCCCCGTACGCTGCATGTAAGCTTCTGGAGGAGAGAGGGGTCTGTCTGTCATGTTCACTGCTGCATCTTGGCTGCTGCTGTATACGGTCCCATAAAAGGGTGAGCAGTAATATGTATGAAGAAACCAACATCCTCACATTGAATCTTCATCTTGTCCTCTCAGTGGTTCAAAGGGTAAGGGAGTCTAATCCCCAAGAATAAAAAGTTACAATTCTCTCACAAAAAGGACATTGAAAAAGCAGATCCTCCCCTCAAACTACCTCTTGTGTTAAGGATGTGAAAGACCCAGATAAATTAGTTACTCCCAAATAAACACATTCGTTCTGTTGCCTCATGCTGCGAGGGTGAGGGTGAGTCGTGCAGCTCAGAAGAATGATCTTTTTAAGGTCTGTTCTTCCAGAGTGGAGCTCTTATATTAAGAATCATTACAGCTACAAGACAGATTGTTCCAATTAGTCAATGAGGTCCAGGTTTTTGAGAGCTGTTAATATGTACATGAGCAATTACTGTAGCAGAGTTAAAAGGTGTGCCTTTGGGAATTTTAGATTGAGATTATCAGTTTCATTCATGAACGAAAGCCGGAGCCCTGAGAATTAAGTGCTGCATTTCTCTGCCAGCTCATTCACTAGAGGGTTCTCCAGTGCCCAGACCCAAGGGTTATGCGGTTGCCAGGTTCCTCTCCTCTGCCCCACTCTCACCCTGTCCCAGACCAGTGCCTTCCTCTGTGTTCATTGAGACCTAGGCACTGTGATGAGCGTTTGGGAATTTCGTAGTGAGTAAGATAAACAAGCCCCTTGACTTCAGGCCACCTGAGAGACTGGCAGAGAGAACCTCAACTGGAATTTACATCAAAATCAAGTGGGCATTTTAAAATTTTCCAAAACCAAGTTCAAGTGATTTCCACTCATTCCTAATTAATAGTAAATGAAAAAAACCAAAACTAAACAGAAAAGCTTGATTTAACGTCTGTTTTTCTACGTTCCAGTAAAATGCTGTGTATTCCTCCCGTGAACACCGTGCCTCTCCCCTGTGCTCAGATGCTCACATGCTCTATCTTCTTTGCAGAGTTTACTAAAATCCTGTGACATAAGCAGGCACTGGATTTGGAGTTTAAAAAACAAGTGATTTGTAGAACCTGGGGGTGATGCCCCCCCCCTCTTTCCAGTAGGCCAGTCTCTTTGAATGGTTGCACATCAGCAAGTCAATCTCAAAGGTGCCTGAAATCCTGAAGTTCCTCCATTTGAGTTAAGGTATTGCTGCCTCTTCAAATGCTAATATAAAGAAAAGAACAAAATGTGAGTTTTATCTCTTTTGGACACATTAGTAAAACTCATCAGATCCCACTCCTGTGGTAGCTAGCAAAGAGCAAGGCATCACTTGGAATAAGATGCAAAGGCGGTGGTCCAGTGGGACTCTACTCTTCCAGTGCAGGGGACACGGGTTTGATTCCTGGTCGGGGAACTGAGATCCCACATGCCACACGGCGTGGCCAAAAAAAAAAAAGATGCAAAGGAGGTAAACTCTGAGCGAACACAGGTGGACACTGATGGATGAGACACTTCCTGTGGGAGAAGGAAGGACTAGATATAGTGTGATTGAGGGTGTGGATTGTGGGGAGGCACCCAACCCAGTAGTAATTAGATCTGGCCATCAATGAGCTGGCCTCATCTAGAGAGCAGATGATTAGAATGAACAGTGGGGTGTGGAGAGAGTGTGAGAGTGGGTCTTGATATTTGTGAAGGGAGTCTCATCGAAGAAAAAAATCAACTTAGTCTTCGGGAGCCCAGAATGGAACCAGGACCAGCAGCAGCTGACTCTGCTCGAGAAACTGGTTACAGCTCGGGCACAGCATGCAGGCCAGCAGCAGATGCCATCCAGGGCCTCTTCTGCTTCACATAATTCAGGGGAGGTTTTTCAAAATCAGATTCCCTCAGTCCCTCCAGGGACCTTCTGAGTCAGGTGTCGAGAAGCAAAAGCTATTCCCCCCTAGTTCTGCTATCAAAAAACAGGGCCTGGGATAATAATGACGGTTAACGTCGTAAAAAGTACTTACTGTGTGTACTTAGAGCACTCTTCACACATTATGTCATTCAATCATCACTTGTTAAAAACATCTTTCCAGGCGCTTCCCTGGTGGCACACTGGTTAAGAATCCACCTGCCAATGCAGGGGACACGGGTTCGAGCCCTGGTCCTGGAAGATCCCACATGCCACGGAGCAACTAAGCCCATATGCCACAACTACTGAGCCTGCGCTCTAGAGCCCGCGAGCCACAACTACTGAAGGCTGCGTGCCTAGAGCCCGAGCTCCGCAACAAGAGAAGCCACCGCAGTGAGAAGCCTGCGCACCGCAACAAAGAGTAGCCCCTGCTCGCCTCAACTAGAGAAAGCCCGCACGCAGCAACGAAGACTCAATGCAGCCAAAAATAAATAAATAAATAAATAAATTTGTTTATTTAAAAAAAAAAAATCTTTCCATAATAAACAGCAGTTAATAATCAGTATCTCTATTCTTCTGATGAGAAAAGTGAGGTAAGAGAGACATCCTGAGAGACATCTCAGTAGAGCCTGAAGTTGTCTTGTTAGAAATCATCTAAGAAGCCTAGTAGTCTGAGGTTAGATGCCAGTTTCTGCTGATCACAGAATGATCCCTGTTATCATTTTGATCTGTTTCCTTCCAATATTTGCCAGGGGTTGGGGGGAGTATAAGTATAGTCAGTATCAAGGTGAATACAATCATAGCCTGCTTTATCACTTCACGTATTGTGAATATTTTCCATATTTTGAAATATTTTTCACTCCTTCAAAAATAAAATTTAATCTTCTTACTTGTCCTAGCTGCATTCTACCAGTTTTTCATAATTAATGCATTTTACTTTAAGATCCAGGAAAAAAAATTAACAGAACAATGAGCCTAATTTAATGTCATTTCTGAGACCTTTTATTTCTAAGCAGAAACAAGTACAGGGGCAACGTATTGAAAGCATAAAAAATAACTTTTTCTCAATATGCAAATAGTTTTGTAGTCTTTTGGTTTTCAAGGTAATATATGTTCATTATAAAGTAATTCAAAAAATATATGAGTTAAGAAGAAAGGACATGTTTTTCTTGCAAACACATAGCACTCTAGAAATGCCGGTATGCTGTGCATAGTTTTATAGGCTCATTTCCACTTGCTAGACGAGGGAAGTCTTCATTGTCAGTAAGTAGCTGTCTGCATCATGCTATTTAAATGCTGCATAGCTCAGGTTCTGAGGAGATTACTGGGGTTCAAATCTCATCACTGCCACTTAGTAGCTATGTGAGTTTTGGGCATCCACTTAACCTACTCCTTTATCTGTAAACTGACATTTAGTACTAATATCTATCTGACAAGAGTTTTTGGAAGAATTAAAAGTATCATATTTATAAAATGCTTGGTTTAGTGTCACACAGTAGGTGATAGATAAATGTTTGCTTCTCCATGGTGTGGATGTGACACAGTTTAGTTTAGCAATGCTTTGTTGATGGCCATTTTGGCTCATTCCAGTTTTCCCTGGTATTAACATCACAGCTATGTAGAGCATATATTTGGGATAAATTCAGGTTCTCTAGGGACCAGCCATATGACATGTACATGAAAGGAATTGTCCTAAATGCTATTTGACTTGTTGACATTTGGGAATATCAACCAACATGAGTCAGAACTGGCTTTTTCAAAACAAGCTGGAAATCTGTTAGAAAAAGCTCGAATCTGCATTTATATGGATACTACACTCCTTACGTAAAATGTACTTCACAACTTAGTGGTGGGCTAGAATTGGTGATCAGTTGGGCTTCATATGCAGGATGTTTAATCTCAAAGCTCAAGTCCTTTGTGTTACAGCTCACTTTGCCTTTACCATCATGAATTAAGAATATTCAGGATGCTATAGGAAAAGTTAATTAGTTTGGTATTATATCATGTGACTTTATATATATTTTTTGAAAATGTCTATAATAATAATAATTACTTTCCCATACCAGAATGCAATATAAGAGTTCCTAATACAGAGCTAATAAACCTCCTGAAATTGCATGTGAAATTTTGTACAGTTAGGTGTGGTTTTTTTTTCTTTTTTAATCTACTGCTTCATTCAGACTCTAGTATTGTTTTCTGATCCTCTCTCCCCATCCCCGAAATAGTAAAGAATCAGGAGAGAAAGGAACAGATTTTTTTTCTATAGGACATTTGTCTTTTACTCTCTAATGGATAGAATATATAAAATTTACATAACATTTTATTCATAACCTCATTAATAGTCTCATGTATTTTCTAGAGTTCTGAAAACTCACAGTGAAGGCTGCTATAAGTGATTATTTTACCACCATCCAATGGGCAGGGACCATCACTGTCTCATTAATTTCTATAGCCTCAGTGCCAAGCACAGAACATTGGACATCGTAGGTGACCTATTTAAGTATTTTGTAAAATAAAAGAATGAATCCACTGCTGTTTATCTTTTAGTTTAGACATATAAGGAGTCTTCCAGCTCAGGTTCACAAGAACTAGATCACAAAACGTCTCTTTTAGTCAAAGCTACTTCTTGGTGGTGCACCAGAGTCAGTATCGATGGGGATTTTGTTTTGACATACTGAGTGGCAGGCACGATGCTTGTCGCCTTCCATTGGCTCAGGAGAGGATGGAAAGTTCAGCAGGTCTTACCCAATCGGCTTTGTTCAATATAAGTAGATTACAGTGTGAATGATGGAGGAGAAGATGAGGACTGGCAGAGAGCTGGAATTTGAATAGGAGGTTCAATTTTTTTGACATGTCTAATGTTATTATGAATGGGGATGGAACCCTGGCTTTTGGTGATAGGTAGAAAGATTGGCTCTAGGATTGATAGAGCCTTGGGTGGATTAGTAAATCGATTTGCTAGGAACTAGAATGATACACCTTTTGGGTCTGAAATTCACCTAGCAAAAGCTTAAGATAACAAACCTAGTGGCACTAGTGTTTCAAAGGTATTTTGTACGTAAGCTATAAGTGGCTTTTCTGTAGAACTATTATTTCTACAGAAATAGAAGCTGGTATTTTCATTAGTAAAAATGGGTAATTGATTTCTTGGTGATATATTGCTTATCTGAAGTCTTTTTCTTGGCTGTTCTTTTTAAAAAAATTTGTTCTTCAACCTTCTTATTACATATTTATTAAAAAATATGACAAATAAATTCAAACAAAAACGAACTCATTACTTAGGAAGATACTTCACTAATTAATTAAATTTAACCTCCAAAGGCTGCAGTTTAACTTTACTGCTGTATATGTTGTGGTTAAATTACCTGTTCTAAACAGTTTAATAAAACAGAAAAAACCAACAACAATACCTATTATCTGTTCAGTAAATTATAATTTTATGTTATATTTACATGCAACCCTGAATCAACCTGATATAAATATATATATATATTAATAAGCAGATATTGGTACCTTCATAGTCCTAATGAAAACATCAGGAAATCAGAACTTTCCTTTGGCTAAAGATGTAACTGATCAGAAATAGAGTTACGATGACATTTACCTCAGCTGTCCATTAGCACTAGTAATACAAAGGTATATTTCCCCAGTGTATACCTATTTGGAAATTTCAGCCAAAGACCCCTGACTTGTCCAGTCCTTTTTACATCTTCTTGCTGGGATTTCTCCAACCATTTTTATTCTACTGTTATTAGTAAGTGGTCCATCTGGTTTGGAATATTTCTTATTGCTATGTGTTTCTCCAAGTATTAGTTTTAAATATATATTACTTTTCTCTTTTCATCATCCTTATTTACTTCTATGTATAAGAAAAAAAAAATCATTTCCAGGCTACGTTACCTAAAATAACTAAACTTTCTGAATTTTAGATGTATCCAAAAATCTGCCTTTTTTTTTTACTAATATGGAAACCCAGGAAGACAGATTATTTTGAGAACCCAGGGACAACTTTGGCAATGCCAAGTCTTGCATATGAAAGGGTTCAAATCCTGGTCTATGGTAAATGTCAAAGAAGGTACTAGAATATAGTAAACCCTGAATAAATATGTTTTAAAAAATACTAACAAGATTACAAGATATTGTGCAATAATCCTTCAAGAACAGTGTTATGAACCATATTCCTAATGGGGAATACTTAAATCTTCAATGAAAAGCTTATCTGAGGACCTGTCATAATTGTCTTCACAGATACGAAGAGGTTCAAAGAAGTCTAGCTTTGATCATTATTGGAAAGACGAATGAAATAAGGCTACTTACAGAGTGTCTTTTTAGTGGTACCAACTCTTTCTAGACACTCATTGTCATCCTTTTCCAAGTCCTTTTTGCCTTAATTCAGTACTTTGGTTTAACTCAACCTGGTGGTGGTAATGAATGAATTTCTTTTTCTTTCAAGTCGCTGTTACTGATCCCCATCTCTTCACTTTTCCATGATGTAATTAATTTTCATAATAGTTATAATGAAAGTTCACTTTTTTATCTTTGTGGTATTTTTAGTACTAGGAAAAAAGTATAGAACATATACTTTTTATTGCCAGGCAACTTCCAAAAAACATTTGACTCAGTTGCTATCATTAACTGTTTTTGTTTTTTTTTTTTTTATAAAGAAATTCACGTTCTTTTATTTATTTATTTATTTATTTATGACTGTGTTGAGTCTTCGTTTCTGTGCGAGGGCTTTCTCTAGTTGCGGCAAGTGGGGACCACTCTTCATCGCGGTGCGCGGGCCTCTCTCCATCGCGGCCTCCCTTGTTGCGGAGCACAGGCTCCGGACGCACAGGCTCAGTAATTGTGGCTCACGGGCCCAGCCGCTCCGTGGCATGTGGGATCTTCCCAGACCAGGGCTCGAACCCGTGTCCCCTGCATTGGCAGGCAGATTCTCAACCACTGCGCCACCAGGGAAGCCCCCTATTAACCGGTTTTGATTTTGCATTCCATCAAACTTACGGAAACAATACTAGAGTGTGAGTGAAGAAGCACTAGATTAAAAAAAAAAAAAGACACCTAAATGTACATTTAAGCGGAGATGGAATGGAAAGTAGACTCAAATTAGAGTTGATCTGAGTTTCATCAGCTGCGTGTGGATTTTCTAGCTTATTTACTTCTCTGTGGAATCTTTTTGACCATTTCAGAAAACCACTTGTTACCCTTTATATTAAGTGGGTATTGAAGAAAGAAAGTGAAAAGTTTTGGATGCAAGTCTTTCTTCTCTAATCCCTAACGTGTTATCTGATAGGTAAAGGTTCATCAGTTAATGAATGGATTTAAACTTGGTAGATCTGATAAATGCTTTAGACTTGAATTTATATTACTGGGTTTAGCATCATAAATAGGACTTTGTTTTGTGTCTTTTGACATGAGATTTTTCTCTTTGCCAGTATCAGATAATGGGAAGTTATTTACCATATTTTCAGTAATAATGTGTCTTTAAAAGCAGGTTGCTAGCTTTGTCATTTTGACCTGACCTTAGCAATTTCCTGCTGTTTATTAGTATGAGGGTTATATTTCTGGAGTGTGAAAGTCATGCTTGTGACCCCAGTTAGAAGGGAGACATTTATGTAATAGGCTGGCAGGTAGACCAGAAGGCTTTCATATGTGGGCAGTGAAGTCAGAGTTAAACACTGTAACAGGAAGTGGGATGAAGCACTAGAAATGATTAATATGTGGTGTTTGAGCTGTCACTACCCACCTCTGTGCTTAAGAGAAGAACTTGTAAAAAAAAAAAAATGTAGGTCTGAATGTGTGTGTGTGTGTGTGTGTGTATAATATAGCAACACATATCGTTGATGCAGATGTACTAATGTTACTACAGGGAACTTTGCTTTACTTTTCACTTTGGCATTTGAGAATTCAGTTTTGCAACCTCGGCAAAAGGACTGGGAAGGGCTCGGAGAATGTTTGGTGGTTGTGTTCCTCTACCTATAATTATTTTTTAGGAATTCTTGATTCAGTACAATGGAAAACCATTGTTCTATTTCTTTTCATGACTCTTTTTCCTTTATTTTAGTAACCAAATTTTCATCTGTATTTTTGAGTTGATGTGACCTGGTTTTAGGACTTCAAAAGGGATCCAAGTTTTTGCTTTGACAGACATGAAATGTAACCATTCTCGAGTAATTTTTTTCTCTTTGAATTCTTTTGATTTGGCCTCAATTATTCTTTTTTAATTTTTTTAAAATATTTATTTATTTATTTGGTTGCACCAGGTCTTAGTTGCAGCAGGCAGGCTCCTTAGTTGTGGCTTGCCAGCTACTTAGTTGCAGCACGTGGGCTCCTTAGTTGCAGCAGCAGGGCTCGTTAGTTGTGGCATGGGAACTCTTAGTTGAGGCATGCATGTAGGATCTAGTTCCCTGACCAGAGGTCAAATCTGGGCCCCCTACATTGGGAGCAAAGAGTCTTATCTGCTGTGCCACCAGGGAAGTCCCCTGGCCTCAATTGTTCTAATGGTTTTTCCCTTGAGTATCTACCTATCCTTAAAGATCATCAAGGTTCAAAACAACTCCCTTTTGAACTAATGTGAAAAGTATAAATATTTTAGCATTAAGGCACAATAAAAACTAACTTGATTGGAAAAAAATTGTTGAATAGGCTATGTATAGACTTCAGTAATAACCTGACTAATTTTGATCAGAGTTACAAGAGAAACCCTTAAACAGTGTCTTCCTCAAATATTGGCTTTTAGAAGGCAAAACCATTTTTATATTCTTCCTCATATCTTACTGATCTGTTTCTAATCACAAGATTTTCAAAAGGTTAATAGAAATTGCAGTGCTTTATTGTCATGATGCTTAAATGATTTCTTTTTCAAGAAAGCGTATGTTATTAAAGAGAAAAATGATTTTGCAACCCATGCATTAAAATATGCAATGCCATCTATCTTAAGGCTTGGTAATCAGTGGTGTAAGTGAGGCCAGTTTATTTCTCATAGATTTACTAATGTCACTGCATAAATAGCTGTTACGGAATTGATCTCCTAGGGTGAAGCAGCTTTTATCACATACAAGAGTTTGATGATAACTGTATTAAACATTGGCCTTTGATTATTCTTAGTCTTTCCTGGATACCGAGATTTCAGAACTTCATGGTTAAAGATTGAAAATGCAAAATTTCTGACATTTAAACATTTTTTACATTAACCACTAGTCTTTGATATTACTTCCTAGACATGTCCTTTTGTTGCATGTCTCTTGACTTTTCTGTGACTCAGTAAAGTACTATGGTTACCATACCATGGCCATCTCCATTGTGTTCATCTCAGAGGCACAAATAATAGTGTGGTGAGTGAGCGCATAAGATTTGAACTCAGACGTGTGTGCCTGGGTTTGAATGCCAGCCCCTTCACTCCTACCTGTATGACCTGGGCAAATAACTTGACTTCTGCAAGCCTCAGTTTTCTCATTTTAAAAATGGGTATGGGGAATTCCCTGACAGTCGAGTGGTGAGGATTCTGCGCTTCCACTGCAGGGGGCCTGGGTTCAATCCCTGGTCGGGGAACTAAGATCCCTCAAGCTGCGTGACACAGCCAAAAAAAAAAAAAAAAAAAAAAATGGGTATGAAAATCCTACTTAGAAGATTGTTGTACAAAACAAAACAAATATGTGTTGATGGTACTTGGCAGGGTGCCTAACATGGGGCAAATAAATGGTAACAATTATTATTATTACTACTATTATTATTATCTGCTCTTATTATTGCTACTACTGAGTCAAAACAAGACTTATTCACAGTAATCATTTAGAATCAGCATACGTATTGTATTCTCTTGAGGAAAAGGAAAAAAATTTTAATTCTACGTTGTTTTGTTTTCCTTTTGTTGTAGTGTTTTCCCCCCAGTGGCTATTTAAAAGGGTAAATTGGAGATGACACTCATTCTGTTCACCCAAAATGGTTTCTCTACAAAAGAGTAAAAAAAAAAAAAAAAAATTCACCAATGAATAGGGCAGAGAAAACCTCCCTTCTGGGCAGATCTAGCTGCGAAGGACATTGTGAGGGCAAGGGCATCTGTGTTCCGTCCACTGCCTCTCTGTCCCCACAACAGTTCTGCCTAAACTGGCCTCCACTGTCTATACTTTATTCTGGTCGTAGAAGATGACTGGCAGCTTCACTCCTATTTGCCAGCCCCAGCATGCCTACTGCCTCCCCCGTCCCCTCTGCTGGAAAATGTTGTTTCTACCCAATGGGCTTATGTCAGAGGAAATCAGCTCCTCAGACACCCACTCAGCAGCCAGAGTCTTCGATGTTCAGGATCCTGGCTTGAAAGCAAGTGTCTGCTGAAAAATAATTTGTCCCTTACCTGAAAAAGCCTCTATGCCATGCTAAATCTAATTTCTCCAAATTTTTTTGAGTGCCGACTCCTATTTTAGGCCAAGCAGCTGACATAAATTTACCTGTAGGCTAGCTTAATCAGATTTTAACCTAGTCAGAGGCCTAGCCAAAGAAAGAAACTTACTTCGTGAGCAGAGATTTCCAAATCTGTCAGAACACGTGCCCGAGGGCCAGTGTTTAAAACTGATTTGCTAAATGATCACTGGGGAAATGTGTGTGTGCGTCTATAGGACAAGGCCAGGGGTTAGGAGAGAGGCACATTTTTGTGTTTCAGTAAGTCGTTTTTCTTGTTATAATAAAAAATCACATCCCTTGTTGGAAATCTGGTCGGTGCCCAAATCCTCTGGGCAAGTGTTTGCAACTCATGATTATTTATTCCCCAGATCTTTTTAGATGTGCTATGTGTGAATCAGCCCAGCCTGCATTTAAGGCTTGAAAAATGTTCTTCGGGATTCCTTGGTATCAAAGCGTCCATTAATTACTGAAAGGATAAGGCAGTGGTTTACTGGAAGTCGTAATCTGCATGGCTCTTTGTTCCGAAGGGGAGAAAAGGAGTCCTCCATGGAAAGGAGAAACACTTTTAAAGATACCCTTCTAATATCCTGTTGAAAGATATGCATTTTTTTTAATTGTAAAGAATTCTTTCAAAATGATCTTTCTGTGGTGGCAACCGCATTATAGTGGAAAATATTCCTCTGTTTCTGGCAACAATACACTAATTACTACCTATACATTTTTAATAGTTTAATCTGTCGTATTCTACGAGGGAAGTGATTCTGACTCCGAACAAAACTGAAATGCATGACCAAACACATTACGAAATATGTGGTTTCATTAAATCCTGTTGTTAATTCAGTCAGAAGAAAATTGTTTAGTTCAAACAGAGGGACAGGAGTGCCGAGGTATTAACGATTGCAATTCCAAATATGCACGTACCTTACTATTCATTGTCAAACTTTGTCACCATCATCCGGTATATTGCCTGGGAGCTTCACAAAAGGAAGACCTGTCACAATTTGAAAGCAGCACACTGTCATAGATGGTAGTTTTGTTAGCACTCAGGGGTTGCATAGAAAAGAGACCCACTCAAGTCAGCTTAAATGTAAAAGGATAGTTTATTATAAAGACATAGGAGTGTCTCATGGAACTCAAGAGCACAGATGTGGCTAGAAGGGAGCTGGAATTTCTGTTTGTGTCTTCTTGGTTTCTTCTTTTGTATCTTCTGCTGTGAACAGGTTCTCTCAGTCAGTGTGATGCCTTCTGGTTCTTGATACTTCTTGAGTTTGCGGATCATGGGTTGATACTCACCACCAGTCCTTTGGGCCTAAGGCCAAAGACCCAGGAAGGACAATGTAATTGGTTCAGTTGGGTCAGGAGGTCCATACCTGGTTCAGTTGGCTATGGCCGCGGAGGACAGAACAAATGTGGCAGACCTGGGCCTACTCTTATGATCCTCTGCATGCCTGTTTCTAGAGAAAATAGGGCTGGCAGAGTCCCTAAAATGTCCCTTTCCTCACACACTAAGAACTTATTTTCACCTCTGAAAGACTATGTGTCTCTGAGACAGCATCAAATCTCAAGAGTGGTGGTCTCGCAAGAGCTCTCTGAGTATCATCCAGACACAGTTTAGAAAGCATGACTGACCCAGGTCTGAGTTAGGGTCCATTAGGAGACACTGCTTATTACTTCATCCTCACACATCCATCTCCCACCTTCAGAATCTTCCAATTCACCTCCTAGAACAGAAGAGAAAGCTGTCTACTACTTAAAGATGGGCTCATTGTCAGAAGGTTCTCTGGGATGTCCTAGCTACGATTCACATTCCTAGCACGCCCTTAAAAACTGCTAAAACACTAGCTATTATTTATGAATGAGTCAAAATAGCATGTCCTCTGAAGGGAAGCCTGGGTTATTTATTTATTAATTTATCCATCTCTCTTGGAAAACTTACCATCTGGATGCTGTCCACATTTTTAAAACACATAAATTAAAATCCAAGGCAAATTGACTACAGTGTGGGCGACCTTCAAACCCCCTCTTTTGCCAGGCAGCCATTTCCTGTTCTGATTGCCCTGAAAGGAGGGAGGAAAAAGGGAAAAGGGATACACCCAGGTACATCTGCTCATGTTTATTTGGTGAGATCAGCTCTTCCTTCATAAGACATTGCATTTACTTTAAACTTTCTATTATACGTGATGATAAAACATGAATTATGAATACCATGTGCTAGAGTAACATGCCTACAATAACAGTGCCTTTCCTCTTGCCTGGCCCCCTTCCCCCTGTCCCAAGGCATTGTCCAGTTTGATTTTCCAACCTGCATTTCTGGCTCTGGTTGAATGACATCATAAATTGCTTTTATGATTATCCTTACGTTCTGTTAAAGGATACGTAGTCTGATGAATAAATATATTGTTTACAATTTGCTTCTATCGTTTGTGTGTTCTCAGCTACTCAAGTTTTAAATTGCATGAGGCTTTTAGTGAAATCATGTGTATCCAAACACGGGTTTAACTTTTTGCAGATATGTGTTCTACGTATAGACACAGTTCTAAAATGATGGAAGAATTTCCCCTGTGTTTTTAAACTTAAGTCACTTTTTGCCTTTCTTTTATTGAAGTCCATTTTGACACATTACCTGCCAAAAAAGTTTAGTTTATTAAAAAATGTTTTTGTCGTTACTGATATTTGTGTGGTAACTTAATGTCAGTCTGTCACAATCCTCATCAATTAATTAATTGTAGAAACAGTCTAATTGAAATATTTCTTTAGGGAATTGTTAGAGGTAGGTAAGAGGACAAAATATACATAAAACTAATTAGTATTTTTTTAATAGATGGTACATTTCTTTAAATTAAAACTTTCAGCCTAGGGATTTATTGTAGAATTGTGGTTAAGTGGGGATTAGTCAACTTGAGCATGTTTCCTAATGACAGGTAAAGGGAATCGGGCTTTGACTGGAAATGCCATCATTGATCAATCAGTTGACTTTCAAGCGAGTCTTGAGGAGGCATAGGTCTTGGAGTAGTGGGGGAGTCATAAATCATAAAATCCAGCTGGGGATACAAGACACACTCATGAACAGTTAATGCATAGCAAACAGTATGGAATGAAGAATGTTGCCTTGCAGACAAATCCAAGGAGATGATGTGAGTGTCTGTAGTGGAATTAATTGTGCAAAGATCTGAACAAGATAAAAAACTGTCATTGACTTCACTGGGATGAAGGCTGATTCACCTTCATCAGGAATGGGGCAGGAATTTAGACTGACTCCCAATGCCTTTGTGACAGTCAACAAAGGGGCATTGAGCACTGACTAGATGCCAGTCTCTGCAGGGTGAACAAGGCAGAACTAAATTGCAGTTATAGGACAACAGGTGACCTACAGGCTACACTGGAAGAAAATGAGATGAGTAATTTACCTAGCCTAGAAGCTCAGAGACTCCTTCCTGAGAGGACTTACATATTCCCTGAAACCTAAAACATGTAGAAGAGTTGAAAGGCATGTTCTAGACAAAGGGAAGAACAAGTCAAGGCCGAGAGTTTAGGGAGAGAATGGCATATTTGAGGGAAAAGTCCAGAACAGCTAGTGAGTGGACAGCGTGAAAACATGATAAGAGAGAAGACTAGAAATGTCAACAGGGGATTTGACAGTAATGAGTTTGGATTGTATCCTAAGGGAAATGAAAATCCTTTAAAGTGCTCTGAAGAAGGAGAGTGATGTGATCAGAGTTATCTGTTAGGTAGTGATTAGGACTGTGGTGTGGACAGTGCAGAGGATTGAGGAGGCCTGCAATTCGAGGTCACCTTGGGAGTCTCATAAGTAAAACAGGTACATGATGGTAGTTACTTATCTGGGTCTGACTGGAGGCAGAGGCCTGGAAGGAAGTGGATTGATTTGAGGGATATTTGGGAAATGAGTTTGACAAGTCTTAGTGTTGGGTGTGGAGAGAAGATAGATGATGTCAAGGTTTTAGGTTTGCACAACTGGGTCCAAGGCAGTCCTCCACTGAGACAGCAAGCCCTGTGGAAGGGGCGGGAAGCATTTCGTTTTAGAGGTACAGGGTGTATCCAACTGGAGATGTCTAAGAAATCAGTGGGTTAGATGGATCTGCCACTCAGAAGAGACAAGTCAGAACTGGAAATAAAGATTTGAGAGGTGTCCGCATGTGTGCGGAAATGAGTGCCTTAGTGCTGATGAGAGCGACGAAGGGGCGCTTGGGTTGAGTGGAGAACTGGTCTTCCTGAGCCGTGAGTTACGCCAGCCTTTAGGAGACACCTAGGGGAAGAGGGGCCTGCAGAGAAGACAGAGATAGAGATGGAATAGCTAGAGAAGTCGAAGGAAAACCTGAGCGCACACGGGGCAAGGGACATATTTGTTTTGAGAAATGCAGGAGCAGTCAGTGGTGTCAGGTGTTCCCTCAGAGTCACATGGGCGTAAGGACCACGATGGAATTCAGCTACAGGAAAGCTTACTGGTGACCTTCCTCCCCTGCCCACCCGAGCAACCGCTTTAGATTTAATCAATATGGATTTCAATAGAAATATTCAGCACACCATTTGCTGAACCGACCTGAACACTGAATATACTGTTACAGGAAAGTCTCAAGTTCCCAGTGGCTAAACTGGCAACACCGATAGACCCTTTGTGGCCAGGAAGGAATGAAACAACTGGATTTTATTGGAGAGTGTTCCAATTTCACAGAAGTATTGAAGGAAGGAGAGAAGCAACAAATCTGATTTAGTGAAGACATTTTCCTTGACAGCCAGATTTACTCCTGGGTTATAAATTTGCCATGATCGAGACTAAAATGCAGTGAAAGTTAAATTTCACCTATATCTCATTCAACGCCTAACGTGATTTAAATGACAAGATTTCAGAAGTGACATGTAGCCTTGGATGTAAATATATTTTTTACAGCTGGAAATCTTAATTTCAGATCAGTGAAAAATCATGATGCCTCTTCATGTGTAAGAGACTTAAAGAGGGGAGCATTAGGCCGGTGCCGATGGTTTTGTGAGGGAGAACTATGAATGCCAAGGGGCATCAGATGGCAGAATTTGCACAGGCTTATCTATAAATTCGCTCCTGCAAGATAATATTGAAATGGTTGAATGACCGACCTAGTCCTAAAATAGAGCTACGATGAGTTCATCTTGTTTTAATCCCACATTGGATGTTCAGTTTGCCCATGACATGCCGGCACAGACATCCTGTAAAAGTATTCCATGTGCATGACCCCATTCCTGCCTCCTACCCCAGCTGCATCTGGAAATACTTTTTTCTCTTGTTCTTTCCACTCCAGTTTCATTGGCCTTTTTCCTTCCAAGGGCTTTGCCTCTTTCTACCTCAGGACCTTTGGACCTGCTCTCCTGGCTTGTCTTAGCTCAAAGCAGACTCCTGCCCTGGTAAATGGTCTCCATTTACCTTGTCACTTTCGGCGGAAGCCTCTTCTCTCACTTCCTTCCTGAGTTCTAAGGTCCCTGTTATTTAAGCTTATTGTCCCCTGTGCTTTTTTGAGTGAAGGCACATTAGGGAGGGAGGGAAGAAGGGAGAGAATTTGGTAACAACCACCTGACTTGTCTTGATGTTTCCGTGACCTTTCTTGTTAACCGACAATCCTCATAGAGAAAATGATAATACAAGTTGATAACATATATTGGGTGTTCATCGCACGCTGAGCATAGGGATTATTTTAATTCTCACAGGAACCCTGCGATGTCAGTCTTCTCTTCCTGCACGTTATATGGGGAAACTGAGGTACAAAGAGCATAAGTCTCCCAGCTTGTAAATGCACCAAGTGGTATCAATGCAGTTCAGACCCTGGTGTGGCTTCCTCTTTGAGGTCTGATGGTGGGGTTTTTCTTTTGAAAGGCAGCTGCTCTAAGCCGTGTGCTGAGTCACTTGGTAGGATGTCTTTCAAACCCCTCTCTTTTCTGGTCTTCGGAGCTTGTTACACTTACTTAGCTGTTGATGTCCGTTGAAACTCTCAACAGCCGTTGTAGATTTTCTCTGTTGTGATGGTGACTAATCCAGTCGAGTGATTGAGAGAAAGGAATTTCAGCAGTCAGGGCCCCCTCCCCTAAAAGAAAGTTTAAAAATATCCATTTCAAGAGAAGAAAACTCTGAATGACTTAAAAATAAATTAAACCAATGCTGTGGCTTTGCTGGGTTTTCCAGATGATTGTCTGCGGTGGACTTGGCCAGTCACTGGAGGTGCCTGTGTTCGATGAATGTAATGGGAGCAATCTCACTCTATTACTTTTAAATTAACTTAGTCTGTGTGGCTGTCCTCGTCCATGGCTCACTCTTGGGGAGCAGGACTGCTCCGTATTGATTCAGGTGATGGATGAGAATATTAAGCGTTCAGAGGCAGGACAGGAGCCCGGCATCACAGGCTCCACCTATGCAGACCCCTCTCCTGAGGAAGTCAGTGCCGCCGGATGGGAACAGCAGAACCCGGGGGTAAATTTAAAGTTGAAATCTGAACATCAAGGCTTTGCTTGGAGCTCGAAAATGGCACTATTTTCAGACTCTGCATTTGGGGGCTGTTTTTTCTTCTCCAAATAAAAGTCAAAGCTAGAACAGAGTGACAGGAATTTCTGGTCATTGGGCAAGGCTGATCCTTCACAAACCCTTGCAGCACCTGGAAACAGAGACGTAGCTCCTTCAAACATAAAAAGACAATCTAAAGGGTTCAGCTTTCATGCCCAGAGAAATGGATAGGATGGGGTGGGGTGAGAAGGTGTAAAGATTCTTCCGGGACATTTCAGAGTAATTGTAACAATAATGCATTAAAGTGTCAGGAGGGCAAATGATTCATTGACTTTGCCTTCATTTTTCTCATTTATTTGCTTTTGATCCTGTCTTCACTATCCTCTATTTAAAAAAAAAAAAAAAAAAAAAATACAAGTTGTCCTGCTCTGCCCAGCATTCTCTCTAAAGTCTTTTATTATCGCAAAGTGACATATGTGAAACCTTGCCACTGACATTCATAGACTTATAATCCTACTCCTTCAATTGCTTTATTAATGCCTTGGCTTTCAGCATAAAAGCCAGCACATTGAAAACCACAGAAAATTTCTGATTATGACAGTGACATTTATCATTCTCTAATGGAGGAGCTGTAGCTTCCAGGTGGAAAGTTGGCGAGTGCATCCAATGCAAAATTCCTCATCTTAAATGCAGCCCTGATTGAGAGTAGCTACTCTCTCAAACTCTGGATTATAGTTAAGCCTCACACAGTTGTAGGTGCATGTCCAGCAAACTGGTGGGAGCACTGTTAATAATTTTTAACTGTAGATTTTATGGTGAAGAATTGATGCCATGTTAATTCAGAGATGTATTTAACATATTTGAAGTGCTTTCTATATGCTAGACACCATTATATATATACACTTCGGATGTGTCAGTGAATAGACAGAAATTCTTGTCATCATGGAACTTACATTCTAGCAAGGGATAGGCAGACCAAAAAAACATCAATTATCATATATGAGAAGATGATAAGTACTTGGGGAAAAAGTAGAATATGTAATGCAAGACCGTTGGACCAGGGATTTTTTGGGGGTTGGAGGTTACAGCTTACGAGGCCTCATTAAGAAATTGGCATTTAAGCAGAAGCCTTGAAGGAAGTGAGTCTGATTTCCAGATGAGGTGGGGAAAAAAAAATCCATATTGGAGAGTAATAAATCCTGGGTTATTGAAACCTAAAAATGCTTTCCCTTTTTTCTTTCCAACTTGAGTCGTCTTTCTTTCTGTCCAAGCCCTGGAATTATTTGGGGACCGTCCTGCCACTCCTCACTTTAACAGGAATGAGATGAAATCAGGAGAATTCAGAATGTGATATTTGTGTGTGATATTCACAGATTGTCATGAAATCCATTCAAGAGTTAAACAAATGGGGGGGGGGGGCGGTTATTGGCCTCAGGCATGCTTTTGCCTGGCTTTTATTGGCGTTCACTGTGATTCACTGACCTGATTCAGTTCTAATGGTTCACTTATATATGCAGCTTCTTGGGAAGGAGAAAGATAAAAATGTCCCCAGAGCAATTTTACTGAGATTTTTGTCCAAAAAGAAACAGCGTAAATAAACAGCAAGAAAAGCAGTAGCTGAGGCAGTGTGCTCGGGAACAAGCCAGAAGACAAATGTGGGGTAATTTGTACCATCCTCTGATTAAATGGCCATGAGCAAATCAGCAGAGCCTCCAGGGCCTCTCCAATCTCTCTGTTGTGGCAATGGGATGACACACACGTGTGCACAGTTCTGCACTCAGAGAACTCGGGCTTAATTGCTACTGCTTCCCACCACCCTCGGTACCACACACATAGTGTTCCCTGACGTGCACAAGCCAGTTACGGTCATTATTTAATGTTAATAATCTTTGAGTGCATTATCTAATCTCTCAATAACCTCACTAGAGGAGTGCTTTTTTTAACCCTCAGTTTACAGATGTGGAAACTGAGGTCAAGCGTGGTTAAATTAGTGATGCCTAGCACACACCGCTAGTTAAACAAATGGGGTCAGTGTGGGAACCCAGGCAGCCTAGTCCCAGAGGTCAGGCAAGAATACGTTCAGTTATATCCCGATAAATACTTTTTATTGACGTGATGCCAGATGATAGGGTTGATGGAATTGGTCTCTTGATGTTCTGCTTCCCGCTTGGTTAAGTTAACTTCTCCAATCCTCTTCTCTTACCTTCGTCTACCTCTCCTTGCCAATGTGCCCTCTCTATATAGAGGTCCCTCTTCTTCCCCTAAAGGCTTGATGAGTTTATAGCTCTTTTTATTTACTTTTATTTTTAATTTTTATTTATTTGTTTATTTTGGCCACTCCGTGTGACTTGCAGGATCTTAGTTCCCCGACCCGGGATTGAACCCGGGCCCCCGGCAGTGAAAGCACTGAGTCCTAACCACTGGACCGCCAGGGAATTCCCGTATAGCTCTTTTGAAAGTTGGTCACTTCTGCCTGCCGTAATTTTCTCATAGTGTTTCTGAGAAGTCTTATTTCCTTTTGCTGACTATGAATGTACATGGAGGAGGACCAGGACATGGTTTCTCTTTGTAGCCACTGGCAGTGCCTGGCAGAACTCAGTATGTATTTGTTGAATTTACCCAGATACTCATTCACAAATATTTGTTGAAGGTCTGTTATATGCTAGGTAGTGCTTCAGAGTAGGGGCTCTCAAATTCAACACAACTGACTCTGCTTTGGGGGGACTGTCCTGTGATTTGAAGGATGTTTGGTAACATCCCTGGCCTCTACTCAGTAGATACCAGTAGCACCTCTTCCAAATTTTGACAGTCAACAGTGTCTCCCGACATTGCCAAATGTCCTCTGGGGGGTAAAATCACTCCTAGTTGAGGAACCTCTGGTCTAGATGCTCAGTTTACACAGACCTGCTCTCATATGCCAAAATTAAACTGTTCATCTCTAGTGCAACTTCTCATCCATCTGGAAGCTGTTCCAGATGGAACAGTTATGGCTGAGTGCCTTAGTTAGCTTGGGCTGCCATAACCAAATACCAGAGGCTGGGTGGCTTAAACAACAGAGATTCATTTTTCACAGTTCAGGAGGTTGGGAAGTCCAAGATCAAGGTGCTGGCAAGGTAGGGTTTATTCTGAGGTCTCTTCTCTTGGTTTGTAGGCAGAAGCCCTTTCACTTCGTGCTCATATGACCCCTTCTTTATGCACTTGGGGAGAGAGAGTGCAAGCTGGCTGGTGTCATCTTACAAGGGCACTAATCTCCTTATGAGAGCCCCACCTTCCTGACAGCATTTAACCCTGACTGCCTCCCAAAGGCCCCATCTCCATATGCCATCATGTTGGGGGTTTAGGGCATCAACATATGAATCTGGGGGAGACAGACAATCAGTCCACGACACTGAGCCTTGATATGCTGGAAGGATAAAGAAAGAGCATGAAGTCAAACAAAGAGTTCACTCACATTCCAGCCTATTTCCTGACCTGCTAAATGGGGATAAAACTATTTGCTTCATGGGTTTGTTTTGGAGATTAAATGAAACAATCTATTCTAAGATGTCTAATTTTTAACAGGAAAGAGATATTTGCTCTTCTTTTCTTTCCTAAAGTCTGACTATACACACCATACATAGGTGGGTGATGCAGGCCTACCTTGAAAGTCAGAAAAAAACACTAAAATAAGTTTGTAGCACTTGGTGTAGTCTTTGAAGAGCATTTTATTAAGTGTATTATAATTTATGCAATGAATAATTATGCTTTATTTCTTAGTCACCATAATTGTCACACAACTGATATGGGGCAGATAGATAGAGGGAGAGGGAGAGTAGGAGTGTTTAAATGTACTACTTAAGTAAAAAAAAAATTTTTTTTAAGCTAATAAGAAACTTCTGGAAATTTTCTTACCATATCTGGTAAGAATCAGTGTTTTCATGCAATAGGAAAAAAAATCT
The DNA here is from genome assembly GCF_028021215.1 of Eschrichtius robustus. NCBI lineage: Eukaryota > Metazoa > Chordata > Mammalia > Artiodactyla > Eschrichtiidae > Eschrichtius > Eschrichtius robustus. The sequence goes on along the minus strand of NC_090835.1, from coordinate 27,811,301 downwards.
GTTTTCCTCTAATAAAGCTGTGGAAACAAGATGAGTAATAGCAATGTGAAAGCATAGGATGTTTTCCAAATACTCTGGTGTTTGTCCCAAATTTTACTTCACTTAAGGCAAATCGTGGTCTTGTATACAGATTTGAACTTCAGATCCCTTTTTTGGTAAATCTGAAGAGAGTCTATGTACAGAACTGTTATTTGCCATCCTGAGGAATAAATTTCATAGATGATGGCTAAACCAATGTGGCCGTGTGTTGAATTGATTTCAGAATACATTTGGGGTGATCAGCTATATAGGGACTCCTACAGCTGTTGAGCCTTAAATGTGCTTTATAACGATTTTGGTCTGCTGCCAGCACAGCTATAAACACTTAGCTCCTTTGCTTTGTAATAGTTACAGCACTTGCCTTTTTTGCCCCAGCATTAGAGCAGTGCTAATCATTAAGTATGTTTAATAAAAAATATCTTCTCAGCCTCCAAGTGACTCTATGTGTTAAATATTTTAAAAAGTTATTCCACTCAGTGAGACACTCTTGACGTTAAATAGATTTTATAAGAAATTGTTGGTTTCTGATGGTTTTCAGTGTTAAGTATTTTTTATAGGTAGTTACTTTTCCAGCTGACAACCAGCTCTAAGTCTTCAATATTTAAAAAGTTGCTTTTATAGCTGCTTGGTGCATCTGTGTATAAAATATAACATGAGGATTGCCTCTAAATTTTGAGAGACTCCCCTTAATGAACATAAGAAGAAAGCATTTTCATTTTCTAAGCATGTCTATATTTCATACACCTAGATTGCAGATTTCACAAATTGGAGACAATTTCCCCCCCAAATATCAGTTTCCATGTCTTGTCAGATGCCAGACACAGAGGCACACTTGAAGAAATGTATTTATCTAGCGTTGAGTACCTATGGGGAATGTGCTGTGGGTAATGATTAAGGCATATAATTTTGTTTCCCATGGAAGCGCTCTGAGACATCATAGATAAGTTAATCTGTCTTCACAGAGTTTATTCCAAGTTACACATGCTTCTCATTAGTAGAGATTTAAAGTGGAACATAGGGCAGTGAAGTACAGGAATTCAGAGCTCAGTCAGTGACCTCAGGTAGAGCTGGGTCCACCCCTTGATTTCTGATTTGAGAGAGCTTCAGCCCAGGCCTCTACAGTGTTCAGCTCTTAAAGCTAGGATGTGCTCTCTGCATATATAGTAGTTTTCAATAATTTTGCCAACTTTGATGGGGAGGCTGACTTAGGCTAAGCCCTGGCGTTGATATGCCACAGGAGACAGGTGTAGAGAGTAGGCATAGGTGATGACGTTGGGTAGACCGAGCTTTGAGGCCTGGCTCTGACCGCTTTGCTGAGTGAGTCTGGGTCAAAACACTTAACCCCTCAGTATGTCAGTCTCTGATTCTGTAAAATGTGGGTAGTGATATCTGATTCTTGTGGGGTTTGTGAGAATTAAATGAGCTGATGCATATTGAGGTTTTCTGTTCAGCACCCACAGTAGATTGTGTTCATTAAATATTTACTGTTTTATATTATTTTTTGTGCCATTGAATAGTAGAGTTAATTCTTTGCAGCCATGGTTCAGAGAAGGATTGACTTGCAGACTTAGAAGCCTCTTCGGATGCCAAATTTGATCAATCCAGAACACAGAACTTTGTTCCTTCCCTTATAGGACTTCAAGAACATCAGTATATTTTCCCATGTGTGAGCAGATTGGTGTCAAAAGGTTGGGATGATCCCACGCATGAATTCTAGAAATGTATGGGAGTCTCAGCCTGAAATTAACAAAGGACTGAGGATGTCTTTGGATTTCTTCCCCTTTGTAATCAAGGAAATTCTCCAAAATCTCTTCCTTCAGATAAAACCTATGACCCCTTACCCTGCAGGCTCAGATTTCTCCCACTGTGCTTAGAATTCACCTTTTGGCCATTCTCCCCCACATCTGACAGTCTGGGATATTCTCCTGGATTAAGGTGGTGAGCTAAAGGGATCGTCTCATTTCTGCCTGCAAAATCTTCCACTAGACCTTTGTATTCAGAAGTGACAGTGGTGGCGATAGTTGTGGTGATAGTGGTGATTATGGTGATGCAGATAATGGGGATGATGCTGATGTTGGTGGAGGTGGTGGTGATGATGATGATGATGATGATGGTAGTGATAAGGATTATGATGATGATGATGATGATGGGGATGATGTGGTGAATATGGGGCTGATACCTCCCTTGTGTTGACAATTACTATGTGATTGGCACAGTGCTAAGTACCTGGCCTGCATTATCTCATGTAACCCTCATAGCCTCTTTTTAATTCTGTATCATCGTCATCCCTCTTGAATGGACAGGATTTAGTTAACCCAGGGCTTTAACCCAGGAAGTGGTGAGCTCATGTCCGAACCCAGACCTACCTCAGCTCCTGCTTAGAGGGTCACTGAAAATCCTTCTGGAGCTACTAGGATTAGGGGTAAGCTCAGAGATGGGCAAATTTGGCCTGGAGCTTCCCCTCCAGCTATGGAGGAAGAGATGTGAACAGTGTTTCCAGCACTAACATTGCCTCTTCTAAAGCCATGTCCAGGGACTGGTGTGGAATAAACCTGGGCTTTGAAGGTTGGATCCTAGTGACCATGTGACCTTCAGAACAAGTCCACAGTGGCTCACCATCCATATTTTAAAGACCTGTTGTTTCTACTATGTCTCCTAATGCTGAAACCCTTGCTCTATTTAGCCTTTCTGATCATTTGACAATTATTCAAGGTCTTGAGCTCTCTTTCTATATAATTGATCCTCAAGCATGATGTTTCTTTGCCCAAAACTTCCTTCCTACTGCTCTCCGACCCCGCATGGCCAGCCCTTACTGTTGGCTTTTCCTCTGGGTCTCACATTACTTGCTTCCTCCTAGGAAACTTTACACCTCCAACTTCCTACCCCGGTACCTCTCTTAGGTGTTCTTCTTCTCCTTTCATAGCCACTGTCACATTTTGCTGGAAGCGCGTGTTTCCTCCTTGTCTTTCTCTGAGACCGCGAGCTTCCTGGAGATGCAAACTCTTGTGGCATCTGTCCAGCCCTGTGTGCTCAGCATTTAGCACATGCCTTGGCTTAGTCAGTATGTGCTGCCTGCTTGAATGAATTCATGTCATGTTTGCACCCATCAAAACCACATCAAGGAGCATGAGATAAGGAATTGGCATTGCGACCTTTTATCTTTTGACCCACATCTTAAAAGGGTCAAATTCTCTACTTCCGTACAAGCAATCACAGTGTAGGAAAAATACATTTCCTGTTGCAAGATACTCTTCAAGGGTATGCTTCATTTTTGAGCAACATGTGTCAAGGAGGTTTTTAGGCTAGTTGGGGATAATAAGCTCATCAGCTTGAAATTCTCATTTTTAACAGACAGAAGGCATAAGGAAAGGCAAAACTCATTTTCCTATTCTGTTTAATTTGATCATATAAAAATTATCTCAACAAATACAAGGAAGCCCAGTATGTTTTTCCATTAGGCTTCTCTATTTATTTTGTAGAATCAACTCTATAGATATACCTCCAGTGTTTTGTCATCCAAAATGCAATATTTTTTATTTTCATATCCTATTTTCTCTCCAGCAGCACACATCAAGACTTTTAAATCAACATTCAATTATCACCAAATGACTTTTCTGCCTGTTTCAGAATGATGTTTAATGTAGTGGTGTTTATTTTGTTAAAGAATTTTTATATCTGCCTTGGGATAATGCAATTAAAAATTTTCCTCTTACGCCATCACTACAGAACCCTTTGCATGAGAGAAGAGAGAAGGAAGGTGGTTTTTGTTTATTTTAAAAGGGCAGATAAGATATTGTCCTCTGTTTTAAAAAGTCTTTTTTGGCCCTCTTTAAAATTTGGCAAATCAGTGGATTATATCATGTGCTTAGAATTTAAGCCATCTTGATTTTAGGTATCGAAAAACAAGCTTTAGTCACCGCTCAGGTTTTTTTCTAAAGTTCTGTGAGTTTTATTATTGGGATCATGATAGCCTCTTGTGGGTTTCAAAAAAAGTAAACGACCCAACCCTTGTCCAAGGGCCAGTATACTGTCGTTAGAAAGAGAAAACAAAACTGTCGGTGAAAAGAAGTTTTGAAATCTCCATCAGAGGTCATTAGAAAACGGGACAACTTTTCAAAAATTGTAGTGGGACAGTGCAGATGGGTAATATGTACAAAGAACGAGAAGCAACCTGGAAGATTACAATGGAAGTTTTCCATTTTCTTGGGTAAGGCATTTGGGGGATCATTTGCTCCCAGTAACAATGGAGCCAGCACCCTCTCCTTGGCCTTGAGCCCCTCCCATTTTCTTCACCTGTGTCTCTGGAACCTTTCTTTTTTACTGCCACATTTCAAATGGCATTTTTAGAGGCAGGATCCCCAGAATCTGATTGATTGCACATTCTTGGCTGTGCTCCTTACTAGCTGTGCAGTACTGAGCAAGCCACACAGCCTCTCTGTGCTCAGTTTCCCCGTTTTTAACATTGAGTTAATAGTGATGCTTACCTCTTGAGATTGTTGTGGGATCAAATGAGCTGTCACATTTAAAGCAATTAGTTCAGCGTTGGCCACACAGTAAAAACTCCTGAAATCTCAACTGTGGCTGTTAATAAAAACTAAAAATAATCAATGGCATATATTATGCAGCCATATTGTCATTATTGTTAATATCTTTCTAATCTCAGGTATGTCATTGTTCAGCCCAAATGCCAGCTCTTCCATTAAGCTTTCCCTCTTCACCCACTGGAATTAATTACCCTTCTGTATTTTATTTACTTTTCCTGTATGTTTATTATAGTCCTTAATACTTAGTAGATTTTGTTATGTGTGTCCTGGAAACTTGGGACCATTTCTTACCCATCCTTTTCATCAAGCCTGACTATAGTAATTATTTTAAATTAAACAGCGCTGTGGTAGAGGAAAGGATAAAAGATTGTGACCTGGATGAGTGTTTTAATTTACTTTCATTGCAAGACTAGGGAGGGGATAGTGTTGCGGGGTGAAGGCAGCTATTTCCTGAAACTTGCAAGAGTTGACCCGGATGCTGCCTTGACTCTTAGCTGTGTGTTTGGATGTTTGCTTAGATTTCAGTTGTTGCTTTTCGAATGATGCAAACTCTTCCCTAGGTCCAATTCAGGAAGAAGTTTCCCCCAGATGGAAAGCCTTGAATTATTTATGCAGCGTTTATCTCTGAGTTTACTTCCCATCGCAACCAATTAAGGCTATTTGGTTTCATTAAAAATAGCATTTTCTCATTTGGGAAAACATTTATCTGAAGGAAATTTAAATTTACGCACTTGGAAGCTCCAAAGCTGGTGTCAAGTTAGCTGTACGGCCTTTAGCCAAGAAACAGAAAAGGAAACTGACGCATTTTTCTCCTCACTGGACTGGGTTGTTTTTTTTTTTCTTTCTTTCTTTCTTTCTAATTCTTTAAAAGACTTGAATTATGTAAATCCAGCCTCATTTTGTCCAGTTTTTGGATTTAAATCTCTACAAAACAGAAAGCATATGAATGGCATGTGTAAGTAAATTACATTTGCCCTGAAAGCTGCTGTTTTCTGTACCATGTCAAGTGCTCTTAACATGAGTTATGATAGTTTAATACATGTAGAATGGTAACAGTCACTCAACACTTACCATTCTCTAGTCATTACCTTGAATAAAATGTGTCAGGTCTTGTCTCCATAGGTCATGATCTATATAACTCATAGCTCTCTGAGCTCCTCCTCCCCCCAGGTCTATTGGTATTCCATTTAAAATTGTACTCGAGCTTTACCTTTTATAATGCAAACTTTGCATTAATTCGTAGACACTATGTTTGAAATGAGACTGAGTTACACTTTGGATGGTCCAAGTGGGGCACAGCAATAGGGCAAAGCAATAGTGACCATTCAGCCAGGGCGTCTCCAGCACAGTGTTCCAGCTGGGCCACTAAAGTCTCAGATTCTTCATTAGGAGGCAGTCGATGCTCAAGACATACTCTGCTCCCTTGCCTTCCGCTCTTGAAGGCAGAAGCATCTGCCTCTTTCTGTTGTCATTCAAGGCCATAACTGTCAACTCTGGGATGCTCCAGTGACCTGGCCAGGGCACCCTCTTTGCACTCTAAACCTTCTGCAGGAGGCCAGTTATTTTAGGTAAGAATGGAATTGGAGTAAGGCTTAAATTGGATGATGTTGGCGATTAATGATATCAGGCTGTCTCCCCCAAAGGATATCCTCGTGTGTGCCCATCCACTCTGCCCTGTCCATGCTTTGAAGGTACAATGTAGTGATGAACCCTACAGGATTTCTTCAGTTTATCTCCCTTCCATGTGACTGTCCACCTTCCATTGACCTTTTCTTTCTTTAGGGAGAGTAACAGCAGTATAAAATGGAGGAATAACAAATATCTTCTGTGTATACCTTTTGAGCCCATGCTAGTCCTCACTAATTTCCTAGAATCCTTTTCCCTGAGTTTGATAGGATTTCCTAATCTTTCTCAAAAATCAGAGCCAAGTAGCCACCACCAGCATTCGCATGCTAGACTAAACCCATTTGCTACCTTAATTAAGTTCATGTCTTTCTTCCCTATTTTCAGCTTGGGGGAACTTTCTGTCTCTTACTGTTACGTGCTGATTCATTTTGAAATCAAACTTTCAGAATTCATGTATCACCTTCAATCTGAAATAGTCACATTTTCCCAAGCAAAAATCATTGTATGATTTCACTCAAAGGAAGAATATTCAAAAAACTTTTTGGGAGGATTATCCTTACGTTTACTGGTAGATATTTGTTATTTATCTGCGTTGTTTTGACTCTTCCTTAAAGGATGTCGTACGCACTGGAAAATATGCTAATAATAACCACTAGCCTTTAGTGGTACTTGAGTGCAAGATTGTGTGCTGAGCTAATTATGAACAATTCTCACAAATGAGTGGTAAGTAGGTAATATTACCATCCCATATTATGGATGATATAAATGGGGCTTGGAGAGGGTAATTTACCCATGCATATAAGTACCAGAGCTACAAATAGAATACAGAATTAGAACCCATATCTGCTGGATTTGCAAGTTTCATTTCAAATTTAAATCACAATCTTTCTGTTTAGTATATGCGGTGTGACACAACCCCATTTACTTCTCTATAATTGCCCTGTGCTGGATTTGAAAGTAGCTTCTGGAATTGCAGGGATTACTGGGAGTTCTTGGTCCACAACTTCCTGTTGTTTAAATAGTAACCCTGGATGCCTTGCTCACAGTTCCAGACTTGCATGAAGTTCAAGTTTTATGTAAGACTTTTCTACCCCATTCAGCTGTCACCTTATGTAATATGCATTTCTCCCTCTCTTTAAAGCTGGTGTCAGTGCTGAGTTCCTCAGAGACAGTACATGCCTCAGGATGGTAGGACCCCTTCATCCCTGATATAAATCATTCCAACAGAGGCCTTTGAGTTCATAAGTGCAGTAAGCTTTTCTCCCTTCCTACCCTTACTGTTCCCTCTCCTGCCTTTTTAAAACAGATTTCAGGTTTAGATTTACACGAATACAAAAAAGCCAGCACGGTTGTTTAGCTCCAGTCTGCAGTTAAAACAGTGGGACGCATAGCTAATTTCACTCATATTTTTTTAAATGTGCATTAGTAACCTGACACTCCATTAATTACTATAGTTCATATTGGGAAGCTAAACTAAGCCTGCTGAAAGTAAAGACAATTACCTCGGTAAGCCACCTCCAAGTGTTTCATATTTAATACAGCATGTTAACATAATAATGCTGTTCCATGGAGAAAGGAGGGTGAATTATATACTGCTGATAAAAAAACCTTGCTTTAAAAAATAAATAAATTTAAAAGGAGAGAAAAGAAAGTGGAAATGAATGTTGCTTTTTCCCAGGAGGCAGGGTCTACAAAAGTCGGAAAAAACTAGTCAGGTTCGGGTGGGTTGTTGTAACCTGCTGGTTTGGCAGTTCATAGCTTTTCTGCTACTTGCCTTTGACTCTGAGGGGGTGAGTGTTGGGGGAAGAAAACCGTCTAGAGCAGATCCTTATTTCTCCCAAGACATATCTTGTGACCTCTGCGTGTAGACAAGATAGGTAAAAAGGAAGTCCTCTGTCTGCACAATGGAAAACTATAGAAGCTGTTAACCGCCTCTTGTAAAGTTGAGATGCAGGAAAACACTGTGATGTTATCAACAGGAAGGACAGCCTTTTATATAAACTTTTGTCTTCTTACCCCCTTTTTAATTTACCACCCAGTCTCTTTCGGTGCCTGGAAGTCCCTCAGACACTTGTAGACTGAAAGTGAAGAAAACTGTGTATTAGCACAGCAGCCCCCAACCTTTGTGGTACCAGAGACCCGTTTCATGGAAGACAATTTTTCCATGGACTCGGGGTGGGGAGGCGGGGGGATGGTTTCGGGATGACTCAAGTGCATTACATTTATCGTGCACTTTATTTCTATTGTTATTGCATTGTAATATATAATGAAATAATTATACAACTCACCATAATGCTGACAGGAGGCGGATCTTAGGTGGTAATATGAGCGATGGGGAGCGGCTGTAAATACAGATGAAGCTTCGCTTGCACGCCCGTCACTCACTTCCTGCTGTGCAGCCTGGTTCCTAACAGGCCACGGACTGGTACAGGTCCATGGCCCGGGGGTTGGGGACCCCTGTATTGGCAGACTGTGACTGTGTTCGGAAAATGGTTGTGGTCATTTATTCTCCATCTAGAATCATGCAAGTTACCTGCACCGCATAATTGCTGTGTCATCACATTTTTATTTGATCTGTAAAGGTGAACGTGTTCTTTTTCTCCCTCCTGCAAGGAACAACGTCAGAGAATATGTATAATTCAAAAATTAATCCAGTGAAGGCATAGAACTTTCATTTAATTAAAGGCTCTGAGTAAAGGAAGTTTGAGATAAGCTTGAACAAGTGGCCGGCAGCCTGTGTCTCTCTCTGGCCTTTTCAAAGGGGATACAATGTATAACTGAAGATTTTGTGAACTGCATGAGGAAATGTAAAAAAAGGAAAAATGACTTGGACACAAATGTGAAGTTGATAACCTTGAAACAGTGAGAAGGTGAAGATCCTAAAAAGTTTTTTTTTTTTTCAAACCGGAATCTGGGAAAAGAAAAATCTCTCATTGTTCTCCTTTTGTATCCTTCAACTAATGCAGGACTCAAGCTATTTCCTGTCCATCTGAGATCCATGTAATATGAGCAGCATGTGTGCTCTTTTAAGGTTTTAACCCAGATTATGCAAGCCTCTTTTGCTTTGAAAATGAGTTTTGGTTTATAGGTTTTTCCATTTCCAAATAAATTCATAGGTGTGTGTGTGTGGCCGTATGGTAAACTGGGTAGAGAAGGTTTGTTCAGAAATAATTTTGAAAGTCCCAGTCTGGTAAAAATGTCTTTCTCATTTGATGTTATTTGGATGGCAGTGCAGGTATAAGGAGAGTTTACTTTGAAAGATGCTCATTGTTTCGTGTAATCAAATGCATCTTTACTTGGTAACTTTCCAAGTGATGTGTAGGATTTTCATTGTCTTGTGCCCATTAAAATCATCAGCTGGAATGGAACAGCTAGATAAGTCGCAAAAGATGCTGGGAGGGAATTTGTTTTTGAACTTGCATAGGTTTGGAATACCATAACATGTTGGTGGGAAAGCTTCTAGGGCAGCTTACATGCAGAACATTTTGAGCTCTGCACAACTCAGCCTGCATGGTACGTCGAAGGGAATTCCAGTCAGGGAAGAAAAATATTTCCGAGCTGTAGAGGTAAATTCTGAGGAAAGCTAAAATTTGTTGGTTGAAGTGGTGTTAAGAAGTAATTTTCATGTGGCTTTCTATAGAATTTCTCTCACGTGTTTCTCCCAAACCTTGAAAAACATCAAAAAATGGTGTTAAATTGGGGAAATATTAGAAATAATTGAATGTGTGATTAAATTGATGCCAAGAAGTTTGTTAAAGCTGCCGATGGATTGAAGAAATAAGCTTGTTGAGTGTTTTTTAGTGGACATCAATAATACCAGAAAAATGATAATAACTAAATAGGGAAATTGTCAAAAAAAAAAAAAGATACCTGGAGATGATCACACTAAGTGAAGTAAGTCAGACAGAGAAAGACAAATATCATATGATATCACTTATATGTGGAATCTAAAAAGTGACACAGGGACTTCCCTGGTGGCGCAGTGGTTAAGACTCCATGCTCCCAATGCAGGGGGCCCGGGTTCCATCCCTGGTCAGGGAACTAGATCCCACATGCATGCTGCAACTAAGACCCGGTACAACCAAATAAATAAATAAATAAATATTAAAAAAAGAAAAAAAGACACAAGTGAACTTATTTACAAATCAGAAATTGACTCATAGACATAGAAAGCAAACTTATGGTTACCAAAGGGGAAAGGGGAGAGGGATAAATTAGGAGTTTAGGATTGAAATATACACACTACTATATATAAAATAGAGAACCATCAAGGACCTACTGTATAGCACAGGGGACTATACTCAGTATCTTGTAATTACCTATAATGGAAAAGAATCTTAAAAAGAATATATATATAAAATATAAATATAAAAAATGGAATCACTTTGCTGTACACCGGAAACTAACACAACATTGTAAATCAACTATATCTCAATAAAAGAAATTTTTTAATGAAAAAAATAAAACAGCAAAACAAACAAAAAAGCATGGATTACACTGTTCACTCTTTTTATTCACAGGGCAGCTTCTAGCCACTCTGAGGCTTTGTGTATTAAAATAAATGTACATTCTCAATAGGAAAAAAAAGGTACAACAGGTAAAACACAGTAGAGACTTAGGCAGAAAATAACAGAAATACAGACAAGACAGGGGCTTGAGAGCCCAGTGGCCTTGTTTTTTACGGAAATTGAGGAACATGGCTATTAAGTGGCTTGCACCGTTATGTGAGTATTGTTTTGATTGGGAACTACAGAATCCATTCCCATCTAGCTTAAGAAAAATACGGGAATTTAGTGGCTCACACAACTGAAAAGTTTGGAGGTGCGATTGATTTACTACAGTAAAGACAAATGATCATGAAGGCTCTCCATGACCTGGCTCCTCTTTGCAGGCAGTCTAGCTCCTTGGGGTTGCCCCCTGCAGCTCCAGCTTATATCCTCCTAGGTTCACATCCAATGGAAAGTACTCTGAGTGTTTACTGGAAAATGCCCACTTAATTTTTGCTGTGTCTGAATGGATCACATTTACATCCCTGTAGCCCAGGTCTCCATGGGAAGCTTTTCTTCTAAAAATGGGGAAGCAATTGATATGCAAAGAAAGCCAGAATTTGGTTAACAGAGGCGAGGGTCAAACCTACCAGTGTCCTGAAGGTAGCACATAGAGCTACTTAGGGCAGAACGGAGGCTCACCTCCTGGCCTCCTGACTATATCAGTCTGCCATTCTTTCCATTGGGACCACTAATCCAATACATATTTATTGCGTGTCATCCATGAGCAAGATACAGAAAGTAGCAAGGGTCTAATTATCGAATTGATTCCAGTTTGGATTGGAGAGGCATTAGGCTACTGGTGTCCAAAGTTGTCTGCCTTGGGATTTGTCTGGCACGGCTACTCTGGACCTAGTAGATCAGAATTTCTGGCATGGGAGCCCAAAAAAGTGCTATTTTTGAAATAAGCCTCCTGATGACACCGATACGCAGCCAGTTTGGAGAACTACTATGCTAGGAAAGAGTGCTCTGAATGTGAATAAATATCTTCCTAAGAGTCATTTGTGGATTATTTCTATCATACCTGCAGACCAAGTTAGAGTTTCTCAAAGTTAGGAGCACAGAGTTCCTGATTTGGAATTATCACGTTAAACTCTTCAGATTTCAAGGCCCCCTCCCCAATTTAGACCTATTGGAATTTCTGTTGTTGAGTTTAGGAATCTGTATTTTCTTTAAGCTTCCCTGAGGAATTCTGATACATGATAAAATTATTCTCCAAAATGGGTTATATAACACTGAACCATTGAGGCTGAGAAAGAGTATTTGTTAGAATGTTACTTTTGGGACTTCCCTGGTGGCCCAGTGGTTAAGAATCCGCCTGCCAGTGCAGGGGACACAGGTTCGAGCCCTGGTCCGGGAAGATCCCACATGCCACGGAACAACTAAGCCCATGCACCACAACTACTGAGCCCGTGCTCTAGAGCCCACGGGCCACAACTACTGAGCCCACATGCCACAACTCCTGGAGCCCGTGCTCTGCAACAAGAGAAGCCACCGCAGTGAGAAGCCCGTGCACCGCAGTGAAGAGTAGCCCCCGCTCGCCGCAACTAGAGAAAGCCTGTGCGCAACAAGGAAGACCCAATGCAGCCAAAAATAAATAAATAAATAAAAATTTTTTAAGAAGAATGTTATTTTTATGTTTTGTCAATTAAAAGAAAGCTTTATTAATATTTGATATATCCATGGTAGCTGGCACCCTCACGTGGTCCATGTGCCAGGTGGTCACAAGTTGTACGTGGCAGGTATCCAGTGGAAAGAACAGGAATGCCAAAATACATGAGCATTCAAGTGCTTTCAGCATATTGCAATCAGTTGCATTTTATGTATGCCTATGTAAGTGAATCTATGTGTTAATATTACGTTTGTAACTGAATCACTGCTCCCAAAATAGACAAATGGCTTAATCAGCATGCTGTCAGCCTTCCTATGGGTAAAAATTAATGAAGATCTAATCAGATCTGACATGAAAATGATAAATTATCAAGACAATTTGATAATATGCTTTTATGTCCCTTATCATTAACCATCAGCCTCACCTGAAATATATTTTGTGAAGTATTACCGGATGGTATGATTGCATAATATTTTGAAATAATGTTTGTTTCACCCTTACAGTATCTGTTTTTTATTTCTACTTTTGTGTGTTTTAGAATGGACATATCCTGTTTAGTACAGTAATATGAGTATATAATTTATCAGTAAACAAAAATAGTGGAAAAGCATGCACACAAAAAATTCGTACCAGTGGGCTGGGCATATGATCTAAAATATAGACACCACTGCTTTGTAAAAAAAAAAAAAAGAAAAAGAAATGGCCAGTCTTTAGAACTCTGGCTCCCATATTATGATACATTTGGTTAGCCTTTCATTTCCTAATTGCTTGACTTTAAAAAGACAGAAGAAGAAAACATAAAACTGCCATTTAGTGTTAGATTTAAACCATAAGGAAAATACCTCATCTGTATTTACATGTTCATAAGTTGCCTTCACTCTGTCAGATTCATTTGCATGTTGCTTTGGTGCTAGACTAGAGGGAGGTGCCCAGAGTAGCCAGATCAGCTCCTACAACACATTAGTTTTTAAAGTGTTCTTTAGATCAGTCTCTTAAATTCGTTTGCTTTTCAAGTTTCAGTACCATTTGACAAAAAGATGCGTTCGTTTGCGTTCTGTCTTTGAAATTTTTTTTCTAAGGTACATCAAACTCTTGACAGATATTTGAGTGTCATTTTTCTTGGTTTAATATAGGTAGTATTCATATTTATAAATGTAATTGCTCTGCAAAGGAAATCAGTAATTTGTAAGCGATTATCTGTATTTTGACCTTCAGTGCTTTGCTTTTAATATATTTGAAACTTCTCAAGCTGGTGCTTAATATTTCTGAAGGCATGATTTGTTTGCTGTAAGAAAGATAAGCATGACTTCTGGTTCACATCTGTGGTGCTGGGGCTAAAAAGTATGCGGTGAGTTATATTCAGGGCCCTTCACCGGGTCTCCAGGGAATGGTCTCCATTCTGAGATTTCTTCTCATCTAAATGTAAACTAAAATCTTGACACCCCTGATATTCTCCCTCACCCGCAGGGCTTTTAAAGGGTCGGAAGGCTCGAACTGGCTGTTAGAGAATTTGGCTTTTCAGCTCTGCCAAGCCAGCTGTTCCTACAGTGTTGAATTATTAAACCTTTCTATTGGGGTATAACATACCTATAGTCAAGTTTTCACGCTGAAGTGTGCGGCACGATGGATTTTACGTATGTGTCCACCCAGGTAACTACCGTCCAGATCAAGATATGAAATATTTCCACCACCCTTGATGTCTCCCTAGTGCTTCTTCCTCCTCAGTAACCTCGTCTTCACCCCTACATACTCCCTCTGCTGACTTTGGTCCTTTCTGTCCCCTTTTGCCTGTTCATGACCAAAGTTAATTGCTACTGGTATCCAGTGCTCGCTGAGTTAGAGGAGTATTCTTGGGACACTGAAACTCTATAGCTTCTATAGCTCTGAGCCAGGGAAAAGTCCTGTCTGCCTCCAGAATCTCCTGGTAGGCTTTTGATGGTATTGAAGATGTCCATTATTAGTTACCTATTATTTTGGATTATGGTTTTATCTTCTCTCTCCAGTTGGTCTTCCGTGTACATGTCGCGTGCTCAGAGAAGCTTGTTAAGATACGTTTCTGTCCACAAACTCATCTGTAAGGATCAGTTGATCTCATCAGCCTGCTGTTTCTTGACAGTAGTGGGGACCTCCAGGGAGAGAGACGTGGGCCAGATAATTTGACGAAGAGAAAAGAACCAGGAAAGTCTGGTTCTTCTAGGAGTCTCTCGTTTCCCCTGGCTGCCTGGGAAGACTGTAAGGAGGAAGAGTCAAGGTTAACAGTGGGGGCTAAGGAGGCAGCTGCCTAACGTGCATCTCTTTGGGACATTTGAATTCTTTCCGGTTTATGGAAATGGAACCAAATTGGGAATCCCTATTATGTTTATACCTTTTAAAAAAATCACATTTCACAGTCTTAACAGAACTGCATTATTTTTTAAATTTATTAACCATGTGACAACATGTGACAGGGCATTCAAAAATGAAAAATATGTGGTTTCTCACTATACAGTGCTTACACAGGAAAGGCATGTGTGTTGCCAAATAAGTTTACAGATGACTTTTAAAGGCTGAATTACAGCCTATATTGGGAGCAGAAAGTAGTCCCTGCCTCTGGGCTCCTGTGGGGAGGCCGGCTGGTTGGTCAGGCGTCCTAGTCAGGAAATACTTCACATAGCAGGTAACACTTAATTTGAATCTTGAAAGATGGTGAGTAGGAGTTTTCCAGGTAGAATTACACCTTAAGCTTTCCTGCTTCTGGTTGTTCTGAATTGATACACTCACATCATAAATTGCTATTGTGGTTAATATTGTAATTAAGGCCCAATTATGTTTCAAGTGTTAGTGGAATTGAGTCCACGCATTCACTGCATTGCAAAATTTAAAGCGGTAATTTATATAGGACTATTATTATGGTATTACACTCATTTTAAAGATGACACCGTACTTACTTTTTTACATTTTGGATTAGAATTGCAAAATGTGTTAGAAAAAAAAGGTGATGGTGCAGCAGAAGTGGAGCTACAACGGCGGCAATCACTGAGGGCAGGCGTGCTAATGCGAGAGCAGCTCCTGCTTTTTGAGCATCTAACTCGGGCTAGTCGGTCGGCTTTATCTTGTCACATGTGCTTTTCACAGCAACCTCAAGAACTAGACGCTATTATATTTAATCCCACTTAACAGATACTGAAGACTAAGACACATGCAAAGTTCCCCATATTAGTTTTCTAGGGGTGCCGTAACAAAGTATCATAAGTGGGAGAGCTTAGAACAACAGAAATTTACTGTTGCTCACTTCTGGAGGCTAATAGTTTGAGATCAGGGTGTCAGCAGTGTTGGTTCCTTTTGAGGGCTTTGAAAGAGAATCTGTTCTGTGCTTCTCTCTTAGCTGCTGGGGACTTCCTGGCAATCTGTAGCATTCCTTGACTTACAAATGCATCACCTGCTTTACCTTCACAAGGCGTTCTCTCTCCCTGTGTGTGTCTTTGTGTCCAGATTTCTCCTTTTTATAAGAACAGTCATATTGGATTAGAATCCTTCCTCATGACCTCATCTTCACTTGATCATGGGCAAAGACCCTGTTTCCAAATAAGGTCACATTCACAGGTATCGTGTTTAGGACTGCAACATCTTTTTTGGGGAATACAATTCAACCCATAGCATTGCATAAGTTCACCCAGCTAGAAAGCAGTAGAAACAGGATTCCAACTCAAGTTCATGTGACTCCGTAACCCAAGTCTCTGACAGCTCTGCCATCATGCATTAGCCCCAGTGTTCGTACCCAAGTGTATTGTGCGCTTCTTAACCCAGCAGCCAGTAGACAAACATCATGATGTGGACATCTTGTCCAGACAGGATTGATTTGGGGATATGCCAAAGAGGAAATGTTAGTCCAGTCGTCATGATATTGGAAATTTTTGACCTCCACTGAGATATAAGTGATGTGCTACATTCTGTGTATGAGGAGCTGCTGAGCCATTGTCCAGTGAGTCTAAATAGAACAGGGCAACTCAACCTTAGCACTGACGTTTTGGGCTGGATATTTCTTTATTGTGTCACGTGCATTCTAGAGTGTCTACTAGCATCCTGAGCCTCTACCCACAATATGCCAGTAGCACCCACGCCACAGCGTGTCAATCAAAAATGTCTCCAGATGTTGCCAGGTGTCCCCTGGGGAGCAGTGTTACCCCTGTTTGAGAATCACTGGCTTAGAAAGGGAGGAATGGCTTTGTTGCTAAACGGTGCTGGCCTGGCACTTGCTGTGCTTTGCCTGGACTTCGTCTTTATTTGGGGTGGTTGCTGGTGGAGAATGTGAGGAAGACAAGCTATTTTTGTTGAATTTACTCAAGGCTCTGTGCTATCCATGGACATGAGAAGGAAGACGACAGATAGGATGGAGAGTTAAAGACCCAGAGCACATTAAACATGCTCTCTGAACGATGTGATTTTTTATTTCAAGCAAGCTAGTGGTTTTGGAATAAATTTGAGATAAAAATTTATGGTCTTTCATCTGAACACAAGGGTTTATCCACATTTCCAGAAAAATGCAAATGATTCTGATGACAGACCTGAAATTAATGTTTTCACTCACTATTTTGGGAGATATTTGCAATTAAGATCAGGATTTTATTTATTTATTTTTTAATCTTTTGGCCACGCCACGCGGTGTGTGGAATCTTAGTTCCCCCACCAGGGATTGAACCCGTGCCACCTGCACTGGAAACGCAGAGTCTTAACCACTGGGCCGCCAGGGCAGTCCCAAGATCAGGGTTTTAATGGGCCTTCTATCTTAGAGAAAGGGGGTAGTAAACCCTGGTCATACCTATAGGACAGTTTGTGGGGTCTTTCTGATGATCTTTATGGTGAGAAGCCACAGTCATTCTCAGCTGGACATGGGAGCGTTCTTAAGAAATTCTGATTTAAAGTTCACTCCATCCCTCATCCTCCAATTTTTGCCGTTTTTTTCCTGCGCAAGAAGATGGAGAAGTATCACTCTTCCTTTCAGAGAAATGCTTCTTTGTGGGTTGATTGACCAGGGGCATCCAGAGAGCTCTGTTTCCTGAGATGTGTTGGGATATCTACACCCCAGAGTGTTATCATGTCCCCACATCAGTCAGTGCATTTTCTCTCATCCCCAACCATTAACACGGTTGTGTACACCGGTAACAGTTCACAAAACTGGAAAATGAACTCAGAGCTTTGCTGCCAGGGATGCCAGCTCGCAAAGATGACTGTGCCAAAGCAGTGCCCGAACAGGTTCACAGCTCCAAGAGCCATGGTGTTGACGGCCTGGAAACCCAGCAGAATGGTTTTGCAAAAGGAAATCAGTCTGCTGTGCGGTTAACGTTCCAAAAAGGTAATGCCCAAGAGCTCCAGATGAGTCTTAACGTGCTGTTTAAGACTCAGGAAATTCAGAAAGCTGTATGTTCTGTACCAATCTGTGCTCTTAGACTGAGAACCAAAAAATGGTATTTCCATGCAGCACAAATAGACAATCATGTGGAGGAATCCATGGGTAGGAATTACTGAGCCAGCGTGTTAAAAATAAGTGAGCTGTAGATGTTTGAAGAAATAATAAAGCCCAATACGCCAACCCTTAGACCAGGGCATGGGCTAAATTAGGATGGAATACAGTGGTCTGAATAAAAATATAATCCCTACCAGCGACCCCTTTGAAAACAGCAGTACATGTGCAGGTGTGTTTCCCCTAGCATGCAAATCCCCATGGATCCAGCCTTTCAGAAACAGGATGGAAAATTGTGTTTACCTCGCCATAGTTCTTCGGTGTCTGGTACAACTCCATTCCTGACCTCTACTTAGTAACTGTGGAAGCAAGAGTAAGTTGCCTTATAGTGAAGAGGGAGCTTGACAACGCTAAATAATGACATTTGGGTGTTCAGTTTAAATGGGTCTGTTCTTTGATTCTAAAGCCCTCCCCTCTCCTCCATTTTGTTGGTGTCCGGGTAACACCTCCTATGGACTCCGCTGGTTCTTGTTCTTGGCCTGCGTTTATGGCTCTGGGGAGTTTCTGTGACAAGTAGGTGGGCAGTGGGTCTGTGCTAAGCTTCAGTACATGCCTAGGTGCTGCTGGTTAGCATGACCCTAGTAGGGAGTAGGGACCAGGGCGAATTCAGAGTGCTCACAGCATCTAGCAGATAGGACAGAGCTTGAACTGGAACCGAAGCAGTTGTTGAGACAAACCACATCCAGGTTCCCTGAAGAAAGAAAACAGAGCCCTAGTGATCAGAACCCACTCAAGTTGAGATCCCAGAGCGAGGCTCTTTGCTGCTCTGCACTGCATCATGGTGTCTGCTGGGTGTGCTCTGCCTGGTGCCCATGAGCGATCATCACACCGGAAAGAGCTGAGGGCTCCACAGTAGAACACTGCTTTGATGGGCCGAGTTGAATAATCCTCCAGTACCTGATGGGTCCCATGGGGCACATCCCCAAGCGTCTGGTCTGTTGGGGAGGAGCAAGGCTGGGTCCCTGACTGCTCACCAGCTGTTCCTGAAGCAGTTTCTAGACTTTTCTGTATCTCCCTTTTCCTGTTTTTAAAACGAGGACAACGGCACCTCCCTGTTAGAGTTGTCATGACAAAAAAAAATTCCCTAATTTTTGTAAAGCACATAGCCCCGTGGCTATTTTATAAGTGGAGCTCACAGAAGTATGGATGATGCTTTTGAGACTTGGAGTGTCTCAAATTCTGGTTCCTTGGGACCTCCTCCCATCCACCTCCCAGCAGTCACCTTGAAAATAGCTCAAAAGGTTGTCTCTAAAGACTCTGATACACTCCACCAAACCCCCATCACCCACAGGAGAACCAGAGAATAAGAACTCACTGATCTTACAGCTTTCAACCTTGTAACAATGTGGACTGAGGCCTGGTACGAAAGAGAGAGGATTTGCTTTAAAGCATCATAGCACCTCTTGCTTAGAATGAGCTTAAAAGCCATCTGGTCAGGAGAATGAATCTCCGCTGTTGGACATCAGGAGATGGTTACTCCTGGTTGAGGGTATTGATCAGATGGAAGCATATGGGGTTTCTGGGGTCCAGAAGTGTTACATGAGTGCTCGCTCTGAAACCTTATCAAGGTTACTTACAAGTGCGTTTATGAAGGGCACTGTTCTACATGCATGGCAACACTTCATAAAGTTTGATGGCACATCTTGTCATCCGTGTACTGTTTGGTTCCCGTTTTAGTCTTTCTTTGTGGTTGCTGTCTTTTGCTTATTATTTTAAATATTTACAAAAGACGTTTTCCTCGTTAAAAAAATTTTTAAACAGTACTGAACTTACGAAGTAAAAATTGAAGCCATTGTTTCATCCCCATCCCTCCATTTTCAGTTCTCAAACCATAGTTACGTTTCTTCTAGATTGTTCCATGTGCTTTTTTCCTCCTCCCTGTTTGTGTTTCTATATTTTTTCCTTTACTTGAACAATGAGACAGTTATGTACATAGTGTTCCATAACTTACCTTTTTGACTCATTGGTGTATCATGGGCATCCTTGCATATCAGATATAGGATCAACATCATTCTTTTTAAAGAGCTGTATAATATTCCACAGTATGCACCCAATTTATTTAGTCATTTTCTTATTGATTGACAATGAATTTATCTATAGTATTTTGCTATTATAAATCATGCTTCTTGAGCTCCATGAATCTCGCTAGTAACATACATGACACTACTTCGATCCCAACTAAGACAGCCAATTTTAAGGTCCTTTTGATTTAAAGTACCTTCTTCATTAAGATTTTGGGCTGGAGTTTTGTGGGGGAGACTCTGCATGGTGGCTGAATCTCAGATTTGGAGATTATAAACCAAGCTTCCTGGATAGACTTCTGGTTGTGTTCACGGTTACGTTATGTATTATAAATTCAAGGTAAGTGAAACAAGTGTTGGGACACAGTTATATGTAACGTATAGTCATGAATGGAGCCCATCAATAACATGATTATTGGCTGACACTGTCTCCTGTAGACTCTTGGCTTCTTAAAGCCATAGCTTTGATATTTTGTTGTTTTTGTCCCATCCCTTAAACTCTGTCTTTATTCCAAATTATTAACAGTTCCCTGCGGAGATGTAGCTATCAGAATCTCAAGATGTTCTCATTAATGGAGTTATTAACCCCCTTGCAAACCAGCAAGGCATTCTCTGGCTTGGATCCAAAGCCTGGAAAACATTGCCTGGCTTTCTCTTAATGTTGAGGTTACTAGTTTGACTGGTTGACTGCCGAAGAGTGCTGATGGGTTTTTTTTTCCTTTAAAATGCAGTACCTGATAAAATGGATGGCTAGAGGAATGGATTGTTATTTGATAAAGCAAGTTTCTTAGAATATTAATGGTAGAATCTAAGTGGTGATATATAGGTGTTCACAGTAATATTCTTCAACTTTGCGCTTATGTTTAAAATTTTTTCATAAGAAAATGTTGGGAGAAAAGGAATATGGAACAGAATGGGAAATGGGAAAATCTAATCAACAGAGGACTCACTCGCAGGTCATACAGTCAATGAATTTAATACTACATAGCAAGTTGAAGAGAGAAATCTATTTTTTTGAAAACAATTTTCATGTAATATAATAGCTATAGTAATAATGAGGAAGAAGATGATATTAATATCTTCCCGTAGGTTTTGTGGCATTCTTGTTTTCCCTGTAGTGTTTAATCCTAACACCAGACCTGTACACTTACAGTCAGTCATCAAACCTTTTCTTAAGTCATCATCCTCCAAACTAACCTAATACCATCATCTCAGTTTTCCATGTTTGGAAACAGGGATCTAGAAATAGTAAGTGATTTGCCTCCGATTTTAACACCAGACGAGGCAGAGCTTGAACTGGAACTTATATTTTCTAAACATATCTTTGCTACTCCATCGTGTGTTTGCTCTGATTATAAGATAGTGAAATCCAAAATCATACTCTGGTGAATTCATGGAAAGGAGAGTCATTCAGCCAAGAATATTTTGAACGACGATCAAAGCAATGATGGTGGCAGAACTCTGTCCTCGTTACCACCGAGGCCTTCAACCGCTTCCTAAAAGCTTCTCCCTAAATCATCGCTTCCAAGTTGTACCCAGTACATCAGCAGAGCTAGTGCTCTCCCCAGCTTTGGGCAG
Source organism: Eschrichtius robustus (assembly GCF_028021215.1). Classification (NCBI taxonomy): domain Eukaryota; kingdom Metazoa; phylum Chordata; class Mammalia; order Artiodactyla; family Eschrichtiidae; genus Eschrichtius; species Eschrichtius robustus. The sequence continues at coordinate 27,789,834 of NC_090835.1, read as the reverse complement.
CCTTGTTTTGCTCCCTAATTCGAATGTTGGTGTTTTTCTGACCGAAGATATGGTCTGGGAGAATTAGTACTTTGTGTTTACTAGGTGTGCACACTGTAATTTTATGGCTAGGTAGGTGGGAAACTATTAGTCTAAATAAATATACTTTTCAACAGAACAGCCGTGTTAAATGAATTGAATAGTCTGTGTAGGTCAGAAACAGTAGCTCCATCTTTTTTTTTCTTCTTCAGAGTGTTAGCAAGCTTGAATAGTCGTGTGTTTCATTGCAGGCAGAAGTAAATGAAGAGTGAATCGTGTTAAAGTGAAGTCAGGAATAGAGCAGGATCATAGCCTGTGTGATACTGTGCTCTCTGTCGCTGGGGGCTGATGGATTCATTCCTTTGGAGCGCTTTGCTGATGACGCTGATTTTCTGAGTTTGGTCCCGCAAATGGATCCATTAGCTTCACCTTCTCCTTCTGCAGTCGTTGTTGGGGATTTTGATTTTGTTCTTTTATTTTCCGATTTTTCTCTTTTTTCCCCCTCATTTTCAGTTTCTTTCCCCCCGCCCGATGAACTATTATTTAGAGCCAGCAAGTATTTTCAACAGGTGCAATAAAACAAACCACCTTTCTTGGCTCAAAATCAATCCCCTCCCTAGAGGAAACCACTGTTGTTAGTTTATGTTATTTTCCAGATCGTTTCCTTGACTTTCCTTAGTCCTGTATATCTGTGCATATACATACACAACAAACATTCTGTTGTATGGCATTTAAAAAGTCAAATGCATATTTATTCTGCATCTTGACTTTCTCCATTAGTAATACGTCTTCAAGAAGTTTCAGTGTTAGTGCCTACTTGTCAATTTCTTTTCTTCTCTTCCATCGGTTATCTTACCAATTCTCCTATTTATTATGCATGTGAATTTTTTCCCATGATACCAACAATATGGGGCAAATAAATATATTTGTATATTTGTCTTTGTATTTGCAACACTTGTGGCCAAGCCTCAGTTTTCTGAATAAAGATTCTCCTTAAATTATAAAAAGGAAAATCATTAGAAAAAAATGAATAAAGATCCTCATTCTTATTGGTTATCAGGAAGATTAAAAAATGAAAACAGGAGTGTTCACCCAATGTGTGAAAAAGAAGGATCCATAAATCCAATGTTAGCAGTGGTGTGGGAAGATAGGTTTTCTTATTATTGACTAGAATACAAAAGGTGTGTCCCCTTTTCCGGGGACAATTAGAACCACTTCTAGGGATCTGTCTTGGAGAAAGGATTTTGTGCTCATAGAGGCATGTTCACTTGTTTTTTGTTTGTTTGTTTTTTTGTACCAGTGATTCTTAACCTTTCTGGCTTGCAGAGCCCTTGACGATTTTGATGAAAGCCATAGACCACGTGACATCAGGACTGAAAACTTGTTTTGAAGTGTTATCAGCATGTGGTAATAGAGGGAACCGTAAGAGTTTATCTGATGAAAAGAGACAGACACTGTCCAGTGCACACACGTACCACCCTTGGCAGTATTTTAGGAGATGTGCAGCCCTCCTGGAAGCCAAATCCGTAGCTCCATAAATTGGTTTTCCGTCCCCTACCAGTTATCTACCCAAAGCTGTTGGCTATAAGGGAGACTTCGAAATCAGAGAGGGTTCGAATAGAGCAAGGCAATGCATTTCCTCCCGTGCAAGAAATAACTTCCTTCCATTTATTTATTCCACAGTCATTTAATGAGTGCCTGCTACGGACTTGGTCCTGGGGCCAGTACCACCCAGTGGGAGAGGTCCCAGCACACTGGACCTAGAAGAGTCCACTGTAAGGGCACCTCCACCAGAATTAAACAGAAGACCTGAGGAGCAGAGAGCTGTTTTAAAGAACAGATGTTCTAGTTCAATTGACCAAACTAATCTAAAAGATGCCTCACTGTGGAGATTACCTTTAGAACACTAGAGGGTGTGGTTTTGATTTATAGAACTCAAGAAAGCTTTTGGGAAGCGTCCAGATTGTCTGGCATGTGTGTTCTCAGAAATGTTTTGCATAACCTGTTTCTTAGGGAGACCCTCCTGATTTAGCAACATTTAGCTGCAAAGGGCAAAATGCAGTTTTCTGGATAAAACTGCATAACTTTTCTTTGTGCACAAGCTTTCTTGCAGGTTTCTGGCTGGGAGAAAGGGAGGGATACAACCAACTCTATACCTGTGTTAATTTTATTTAGCTTGATTACAAATTCATGGCATCGTCATTTCCACAGAACCTATTATGAGGTAGAAAATACAATATCAGAAATGAGGGAAGAACCATAATGGGAACTTTGGGTGAGTCAGTAACAAATAAACTGTATTTCAGGTTTCTTGTATTTCAAAACGGGAGACCTATTGCCGATTCCTCGTTGGTTTGGAATGATTTATAGCCTTTTATTTGTGGTTGAGTGTTGCAGTCTATGTTGTCATGGAAATTCTATTGAATTTATAGGTCCATTTATCCAAAATGATTTTCCAGACTTTATTTCACGGTGAATCATGTGGCTGTTACTCCCAAGTACAAGCGATTTCTAAAAAGCTTCACATTACAAAGAGCACAAACGCTGCGGTGGTTATTTTCGTGTTTTTGAAATACAAATGAGTTCCAGATGCACCTAGGGGGTCCCCTCCCCCTCCGCTGTGTCCAAGGTGTTAAGCATTTCAGAACCAGAAGCTTATGTACAAAACAGCTATGCAAGCAAGGAAAGGTTGTTTTAATAGAAAAGAAGGTTATTACAGTAACTGCAATAGGTGAACGAGGTCTTGAAGTTACTGGTTTACGGGTAAGGGCAAGACTCTCCAATCTTTGAGCCCCATTACAGCAGACTTGTTCCTCCTCCCTGCAAGTTCGGTTGTAGGAAAGAGAAAGGAAAACACAGAGCTTTACCACATGCATCGACTAGACATCATGTGGCAGTGGGTGTAGGCGAGGTTTCTACACCTCAGCACTATTGACATTTCCGGCAAAATAATTAGGTGCTTTGGCGAGGAGTGTCCTATGCATTGTACGGTGTTTAGTAACCTCCCTGGCCTCTACCCACTAGATGCCAGTAGGATCTACCCCCTAGTGACACCAACCAAAAATGTCTCCAGACATTGACAAATGTCCTCTGGGGTCCAGAAATCACCCGTCTTTGAGAACCACCTCCCTGGAAGCTTTGTGCTAGGATCCTAGCAATAGCTAATAGGTAGTTCTCACTGCTAATGGGAATTCTGATCAGGATGTTGTGTGGAGAGGATTTTTAAAGTGTAGGCTGTGCAATCAAATGCCTGGGTTTGAATCCTGGCTTTATTACTTCTCAGAGAAGACCCAATATCTCAGCCTTAATTTCCTTTTGTATAAAATGGGGAAAATATTGTAATAGTACCTACCCTCCAAATACCCCAAGGACGGAAGGAATTAAGTCACGTAAAGTATTGTAAGAATCGGATACATTAAAGCAGCCCTCCGCTGCTGCCTCTGGGCTTCATTTTGCAGTGTCTGCCTCAAGGGGAAGGGTGGAAAGAAGCAGTGCTTGGTCCGTGTAATTGTTATTTAGTCCTCGGCTGGTGTGATTCTGCACGCTCTGAGCCAGCCACCCGAACTTGCTCTGTGACACAGATAAGATCTCCCTAGCCTTATCCTCCTGCTTAGAGCAGCCTGTGTTGAACGGAATGGGTACAGAGCAGGGAAGCAACCTCAGCCGTGCTCCATTATCATAGGAGAAGACTATATTTTGTTTATCGCAGTTTCAAAAGCACAGCTTTTTCACTCATTTTATTTCTTTGTTATCGAAATATACACAAAGAGGAAAATTCACAGGTAATCAGCGTACAGCTGAACGAGTTTTCATACACTTGGAACCAGGCCCCAGATCAAGAAAGAGCACTTTCTCGTCCCCTCCTTCCCCAAGATCCCTCTTGCAGTTACCACTCGCCAGGGGTAACCACTGTGTTGGCTTCTGAGTGCAAGAGTTTCTCCTGATTTTGTACATCATTCCAGCAGGATCACACAGTGTATCCTTTTTTTTTTTTTTTTTTTAAAGAAAATTTCTGGTTTGTTTGTCTCAGCATGGTTTGTGAGACTCGTCCATATCATTACCTGCCATTGTAGTGCATTCTACATTGGCACTACAATTGTTATTGATTAGCATCTGGGTAGTTTCCAATTATTGGAAGGTCCATTATTGATTAGCATCTGGGTAGTGTCCAATTTGGGTTTATTGCAAACAACCCTTTCACTAACTTATTTGTGTTTTCCCCCTTTCTTTTTTTCCCCCATTAACTAATTTTTAAAGACACGTGAAACAATAGGAGGCCTATCGTAAGCCAGATGCCATGGGAGGTGCTTTACTTGAGTTATTTTATTTAATCCTCAGTGTAGCCCAGTGACAGATTTCTGATCTTCGGTTTCCTCATGGGGCTGCTAAGACGCGGAGAGGATGACTAACTTCAACCAGCGGCTCGCACAGCTATTGAATGGGAGAGCTGGAACTTACTGCCGTCCTTCCTGAGTCTGTGATGAGGGAATCTAAGCAACATGTAGCCAGATGCGGAACCCACCTCATTTATGTCCAAACTGATGCTGAACTGTAAGAAATAACTCAACAAATCATGCATAGTAAATCCCTTACTGTTGGAAGCAAGAGCCTGAGCTTTTCCCTACCAAGAGACGAGTGCAAAAGTTAAATGTTTGACTAGTCAGATGAATCACCGAACCAGAAATTCCAAAAAGCAACTAATAAATAGACTTATAACGGCATAAACAAGTTACACGCAGAGCCTTTTAAAAGGGATCCCCAAAACACCCTGACACCTGATGGTATAGGAGTCATAGGCCTGCTGTGCAATTTGGGTTCTTTTGCTCCCAAAATTTGGATTCCTGCTGTATATAGTTGAAGATAATTCCATATTACAGAGCAAGGGAAATAATTAAGGATTAGTGCACTCTGCGATTAATGATACTGTATAAAGCAAACGTTTCAGAATGTTTATTTAAATGCTACCTTGCGTGTAAAGATGTTGAATGCCTGCTGTTCTCTGGGGCACGGTTCTTCTAAAAATATTCTTCCACTGAAGGCTGTGTGAAGCCCACACACAGGTTTCTTTGCTACACCTTGTGGCATGACTCATTGGGATTGTTGGCCGGCCCAAACAATTTATTTTCACCTTTATTTACATATCCATTCTGGTCATAAAGAAAGTAATAAAGATACATAATAATAAAAAGTGAGAGCTGTTGAATTTCTTCTTACTTTTCCCAAGCAGGTGAGTAGTGATTCATTATTACAGTGATCCCATGAGGTCAGTATTACCTCTATGTGACAGAAGGGGACACTGAGCCTTAGAGATCTCAGGTGTCTTCCGTATACAAATCAGGTCTGATGCTGTAGCCCATGTCCTTTGGGCTTCATTTAATATCACCCAGTTGTGTTGTCTGTCAAGTTCATGGATATTTTTCTGTAAGTCAGGAGAGTGTGAACTGGGTTGTAGTAGGATATAATAGAATGTAGCCCCATTCTGTAGGGGAGAGGCTTGTTAGAAAGAGATGAATGAAGAGGATAGAGCTCAGAGCTCAAAGAAACTCAAAAAGGAACAGGGTTGCAGAACCGTTTTATAATGTGATGCACAGACACATATAAATATGTCTGGGTGTGTTTTGCTTAAAATCAGTAGTGACATTTAGGGGTGTATTAGTCAGAGCTCACCAGAGAAATAGGACCAATAGGAGTTATATACGAGGGAGAGAGACAGAGAGATAGACAAACAGAGAGGGAGGGAGATTGAGATTTTAAGGAAATGGCTGCCTCAGTTGTGGAGATGGGCAAGTATGCAATGTGCAGAGCAGGCTGGAAATTCCAGCAAGAGATGATGTTGCAGGCTTACGTCTCAAGGCTGGAAACTCAGGCCGAATTTCTGTGTTGCAATCTGGAGACAGAATTCCTTCCTCTTAGGGCACCCTCTGGCTTTCAACTGATTGCACGTGGCCGCCACGTTATGGAGGGTAATCGGCTTTACTCAGAGTCTAGTGATTTAAATAGTAGTCATATATTTAAAAAAAAAATACCTTTACAGCAACATCTGGTTGACCAAACAACCGGGCACCATAGCTAGGACCAAGTCGACACATAAAATTAACCATCACAGGGGGTAACAATATAATCATGACCCTTTAAAAAAGTAACTGGGAGTGAAGACTGTTCATTGATATAAAACAAAATACCCATATCATAGTTCTGAATTCAGAGTGTTTGTTATATAATATACATAGTGTGTATTTATCATTTTTCTCCATAATTTAAGTGAATAGATTTTCTTGTGTTGTAGTGTTAAAATTTCAGACTAGAGTTGCTTGGGTGGAAAACGGTTTGAAATTCCTTGCAGATGAAAGAGAAAGTAATATAATCTGGGTTTAGCAGACCCATACCTGGGTCCACTTAGCCACTTCATAGTGATTTGGGCTTATATTTGGGCCTTCCTGAACATTTTCTCCAGCAGTTTAAGTCCATTCATTCTCTTAGTATCCTGATCTCTCCCTGCTACTCATCTTACGTTATTTATTCTTAGAGATAGCAAGAACCTCTTTATGATGATTGTGGCTTTATCATTCGACTGTCCTTGCAGCTAGCTACCCAGAGCTCCCACTCATTTTATTCATTCCAGAATATGAATTAATAGTATTTGCAAGAACAGCACTGTTCAAGACACAGCCTTTAACTAGGCAGGTTGCCTTCCTGCCCTCATCAGTCTTCCTGTCTGATGGCAATGGCAGAATGAAAGAATTAGAACGTGTTGTGTTGAGTGTGTGTGATCTGGCTATATAGTAGTGAAGGTACAGCATAATCTAAAAATCAAGTTAGAGTAAGAACCTATTATCCAAAACCTTAATACTGACACCATCATTTGCAAATCGTCCAACAGGTGGAACCAGCAGATCATTAACTGTGTTGGGATTTTTACTTTGTCTTTGCTACATGTTTTTATTCTTAGGCAACTGTTTTTTGTCCACTAACCACGTTCTCAACTGGCTGACTACATGGTAGCCCCAAGAATGATCAGGAAAATACATTTTGCCTCTTCAGTTCTGTTATCTACTGCCTCTTATTAATTCTGCTCTTGCCTTTCTAGTCACCATCTTTATTTCATCGTGTTTATGTCTCACCTGTTCTTTTCCTGGAGCTTTTTCTATGTGTTCTTCCATTCTATTAAAGATGAACAACAGTATCCTGGAAATGTCTGATGAATCTATGAGTAGATGGCCTTTCCTCTGGGCTGTCTGCATGCCATTTCCTTAATTCATCATGAATTTTTCTTGGGCCATGTATGTGAGGGAGGGTGCACGTTGGAGAGATATTATGTAAGTTTTTTGAGAGGAAGTTAAAATGTAGAGCTTTCTAAATCACCAAAGAAAGTACTGCTGGATTTTCCACTCTTGCATTGGGATCATTTCTTCTTGCCGCCATCACGACAGGGATGTGAGAGCTGACTTACACAAACGACTACAACATTAGAGAATAGGAAGTCCACCTTCAAGAAAATATCCCCTCTTGCCCATTGCCTGTATTATTCTGTATTCATTTAGTGTATGCCTTACGTGACCATGAGCCATTTACTACCTTAGGCATTTTTGTGGTACATGTATCTACAACTCAACTTTGGCATTCAAAAAAAAATGTTAACCTTATCTTATTATTGATATTTTTGTCTTCCCAAGGGCGAACTGTCTTCATTTGTCATAGTGCCTTATACATAATAGGCATTAAGCAAATTTTTTTGCCTACTGGAAGGAAGCACAGTGATTAAGGCTTTGACTAGGATCGGAACAATTAGGTTTTATCCCAACCCCACCCTCCGTCCTAAAGAGTGTTGTAATTTTAGAAATCCTTCTTTTCTTTGGCTGTAAAATGAGGATCATGGTGGTACCTACTTCAGTGAGTATTAATGAATGAGAGTACAGTGCCTGATATACAGTAGGCACTTTATAAATATTTGAAAAATAACAACATTAATAAAAGTACAGATGGCTGTTGTTTTCAGACTCGTTGATTTTTATTTATTCAGCTTAACACAGATAGTGATACAAATTGGAAACCTGGCATATATATAGTTTTAAATCAAATTGCAACTAGGACAGTTTTAAATGTAAGGGGGGAAATAGAGCAAGGCAGGAGAAAAGGGCAGCCAAGTGGGCATTTTGTTGTGACTCTGTATACATCATGCTAGGACCCTATAACACGACTGCTGTCAACCCTGTTCTCACAGAACCTATCTCATCTTCCTCCCATTACTTGATAGCGTTGTCATTCATCTGGCCATTTTCCATATGTATGATTTAGCACATGCTTCCTGGTCAGTGATGGGGTAGAATACCATTTTCCAAATGTCAGGTTATGCCACATTATACTCGATGTTATCTATCGCCTTGATCTGGCTAGAGGAATTCCTGCAGATTTTTCCATTCCAACCATTACACAAGGTAAAATTAAATGATCCACCAGGCCTGTGAGTCTCGCTCATGAGTTTGAAATACTTTATAGAACTGGTCCTTCAGTTGCACCCTGGTACCCATAGTCTACCAGTGCCTTTTTTAGTTGACCTTCATGCAGTTTGTTTCTGTTGTTTGGGAGACTTACATATCTCATGGCACTCTTTGTGTTGGAGGGACATTCATTTACACCAAGTTGACCCAGTTTTCTGGGTCCTGGTTGGAATAGACGTACAGAGCCTCAAGCTGTACAGTTTTCTTGAAGAACCAAAGTGTTCCAATATCAAACATATTTGGAAAATATTGAGTTAAAACTGTTTGGTCTTTAAATACCATTCCTCACTAAAAGAAACCAGGGCTCAGTCAAGAAATGGCCAATTCCAGGGCTGGAACAGGGGAAATACAAGATGGGGTTAGAACATCTGTGCCAGCTAATAAGGAGGTGCTAAAGAATGAAAAATGATGGGAACATGGCAAAATGACAAAGGAATCTGTTTGAAGGGTCTCCTGCTGGGCAAATCGGTGCTCTGTGAAGCCACAGTACTACAACTGTGGTCCCCTGCCCAAAAGGCACGACCTGAGTCTAATCATGAGAAACCATGAGACCGACCCCAATTTTACATAATAACTGGCCTGCACACTTCAAACTACCAAATAAAGAAAAAGAAAGGCTGAGTAACTGTCCCAGGTGAAAGTTGGGGGTCGGAGGGGTCAGTATAAAGAGACTTGGCAACTGAATGCAAAGTTAGGTCCTAGATTGGATTCCTGGACCAAGAACCAAATAATGATCTATAATAAACTTTGTATCAAAGTGAAACTTGCTCATTTTAATAATGTTACTGTGGATATGTAAAAGAATTTCCTTATTCTTAGAAATGATACACTTAAGTATGTATTGGTAAAGGGGCATATTTTCTCCCACTTAACGATTAAATGATTCAGGGACGATAATTGCTTGGAGGGAGAGAGGAAGAATGCAAATGGGTAAGATATAAATTGGTGATGTGGGTAAAGAATATAAGGAACAGTTAATGGATCTCTTTATTGCCCGATTTCCCAGATCTTTTCTTCAGTTTCAGTTCACCATGTTTCTACAGGAAGAGGATTGCTATACAGTAAGCTTGACTTCGATTCACATTATTAGAAAGAACGCACTTTGGGGGAGGGTGAAGGAAGGCTCTGAACATAGCACTTGAGAGCAGATACAGAAAGTTGATGGGCTTACTCTCAATATTCAGCAGCCACCCCAATCCCTTCCAAAGATGTTTTTGTAAAATAGGTTTCTAGCCTGTGCCTAAATTTGTCTCATCAACAATAACAACAAAATGATTTAAAGTCCAGTGCCCTCTCGGCAAAACTCCATCAACTTATTTACTTTCATATTTAAGATGTCTTTAAAAGTTAACATAATTCAATAGACTACAACTTGAGAGAAATAGCAAGGAAAACTGATACTTCAGACCTATGGCTGCTGTTCTCTTTATGAGACATTTTATTATCCTGATGGGTGGAGCCATGACTCAAAGACATTTTCTAAAAATGAATTTCCTCACCCAGTTGTAAATGAAAATGCTCTTGAAGAGATCTTAAAGTATTTTGTATCACACACTATTCAGGTGATGCATTAAACAATGCCACCCCTGCTCATGGGCTGATAAGAAAACCTTCTGTGAACTTAGTTCATTTGAGGGCCTGGGTTTTAAAAGGAAAGTGAAGTGTAATTTTCTGAATATACTTGTGCAGAGTTTCTTTCTTGGGTTAGTGGCATTGTCCCCAAAGCAATTCACCCAGTATTAAACTATTTTAATCTGCACTTCATTGAATGAGTTTTTTCTCAGAGTAAATTCATGATGTCTGTAGCCATCCAGACATAAAGGCAACACATTTATAAGAGGTTGCCAGCGTCAGTGGGAATGCACAGTCTAAGGAAAATAACTCACCATAAGAAAGAATATTCTCCAAAAGAATCTACCCATCCTTCTCCCATCCACTTGGTTATCTAACTTTTCCTAAAAAGTGTCCTGATTTGGGGTCCCTAAACATACCCTTCAGAGAAGATATGTCACCTTGTTCTTAACATCTTGGTTAATTCAGTCAGCAGGACTCTGTTCACCTTTGACGTGTACTTCACCTTGTCTCTCTGACTTCCCTTTTCCCGTTGGGAATTTATCATTTAGTATCAAGTCTCCATACTCCATCTGGGGTGTGGTTGTTCAGAAAATAGCATCATGTCATTTGGAAAAGTGGGAAAATAGAGGTCATGGAAGAGAGCTAATGATATAGGAGATTTGATTTTCTGTAAAGAGTAGGGGCCATTCTAGAAGATTCAGTGCAATCACATTCATATTAGAAATCTTAAGATGCCTGCCAAAAGTTAATGTGACAAGGATGACGATTTGTGGAGCACAGTTAAGGTCCAGGCATAGTGCTACACACTGTACCCTGCACCTGCATGTTTGATCCCCACGCCCATCCTACCAAGGGTAAGCGCTTGATTCTATATGTAAGGAATGATGCTTAGAAATTCGCTGGCTTCGCCTGAGGGCTCACATGCAAGTAAACGAAGAAGCTGGAATAGGGTCCCAGATCTTTCATTTTTATCACATATGTAGTCTCTCAAGAACACTCTGTAGGTTGTTTTTGTTCTCTGAATTGTTCAGGTATTGAGGAATGTGCAGGCATTAAAATTGTATAATTATTTTAAGTTGATTTATCCGTGTTCTGCTTTTTGAGTGAGAAGCCCTTGCCACATGTAAGAGAAGGTATTTAAGGTTGGTATGAGAGCACCTGGACTTTACACTCTTCAACTGATGTTTCTTTTTAACCAACTCGGCATCAACTTTTGAAGCACTATTTCCTCATCTGTAACTGAGTGTAGTAATTTCTGCCCAGTCTTCACAGGGATTGTTAGATGGATTTAGTGAAATCATGAATGGGATGGCTTTTCGCAAACTGTAAAATATAAAGCATTATTATTATCATTACCATTATATTCTTTTTCGATTGACTAAAATAGTCCATTTGGACTGTTTCTCAAAGCTACTGAGAGCCCCCCTCAGATTCTCGTCATTAGAATGGGCATTATCTTTAAAGGTGTGTCCATGTAAGCATTTATAATTTTAGCATAAGGACTGAATCTCACAGTCTTAGTTTCCTACTTCATGGTATTTAACTCCATTAAAATTTTGTTTCTTAATAGGGACATTTCACCATATGAGTATAAGGTAATAAGAAGGTATTGGTGTTATTTATTTTGTGTGGCCTGAAAGCATTGTAGTTATGTGGAAAGATGTGTTTTAGTGATACCTACTGAACTATGTAAGGGTAAGACGATATGATGTCTGGGGTTTGCTTTCAAATACTTTAGCAAAGAAAAAAGTACGGATAGATGAACACATTTGGCAAAATCTCAGTATGTTGGGGAATCTGGGTCCATTGTACTACTCTCTCTACTTCTGCATAGGTTTTCCTAATGTATTTTCCTAATACATTGTTTAATTGTTCTTTTACAGATGCAGATTTTCTTTTACAATCCAGATGACTTTGACAGCTTTCAAACTGCCATTTCTGAAAACAGAATAATCGGAGCCATGGCCATATTTTTTCAAGTAAGTTAACAGTGGGCTCAAGTATTGATACTTCAACCAACGAGTTCTCTTGAGTTTTTTTTTTTTAATTCACCGAATTGTCCATGTTTAATGAATGCATCTGTTTTCTAGTTCACATCTGTCTAAATGAAAGATATTTCATATTGTCTAATGTGTGATTTAAAATGTAAATAAGTATGTTTAGAAACATAATGAAAATTTTTGCATGAATTATTCTGATTTTATTGCTACTTGACTGGTGCACAGATTGAAGAACACATTTATCATCTAAGTTACTTCACTGCTGAAGCGTTTTGAACAGGTTCCTACAGCATATTAAGAGACTGATGTAAAAAAAAAAAAAAAAAAAGTGGTTTTTCTTTGGAGCAACTTTAAATTTGACATTACTTGCAAGTAGGTTAATAAATCGCATCAGTCATTTATCTAAAGAGACCTCGTTCCCACCCCACCCCACCCCCCACCCCCGCCAGAAATCCCCATGGTAACTAAAATTTTTATTGGGACCATTTCCAAGTTAGTACATTTTCATTAAATGAAGTCCCTAGTGTGGGTTTTGGCACACAGTAGACATTTGGTAAATGCCAAATAAAATATGTATCTGTATCCAGCCATCCCTGTTTCTATGGGATGGAGACCCTGTGGTGTATGTGTCTTCTCTGCACGAACAGAAATCTATTCTGTGAAATCAACACTGTGCTGTTGGCAGTTCACTTGGGTTCTGTCTGGACCCCTTCTGCATCTAAACCGTGATTGTTTTGCCTTAGGCAATACTGAGGTCACTTGTACTTCCATTCTTAGACAGTTTCCACTTACGTAGTTACCTCTTATTTTCTGTTACTGTCCTCTTAGCACACTGTTTTTCATGTTGCTGGACCTCTACTCCGGCAGCCCTGCCATCAAACCTACCCCTGCCTCCCTCCCTGTCATGCCCACGCATGTCCAGTCCAACCAGGTTCTACTTTATAGGTCATCCTTTTTATAGAAAATAAATTTTAAAAATGTTTTTATGAGTACTGGAAGGTCTGTTTCACAGCGTGCTCTACCCAAAAGCTTTCTATTTTTCCAGCTCTAGAAACTCTTGTTAAATGTAAGCCCAATTAAAATATTGGGCAGGGGAGGCACATTGGTGTACAAACCAACAAAAGACCTCAGTGTGAAATCTAGGTTTTGGATTTTTAAAGTATTTCCAGGACATGAGTGTAGTTCACATACAAAGAAATTTAATGTGTATTTCATCTGGTTAGTCCTCTAAATTTTGGCTTGCTGTCCTGTAGACACAAAATAGAGGGCAGATAATATAAAATAGAATAGTTTTTCTTTTTTTTTGTTTTTTTAGATAGCAGCTGTATTGAGCTGCTTTCTTTGTTTTCTTTATAAGTCCGCATACGCATTTATACATCAGAGTTCACACTATGTCATGTAGTGGAAAGAAGATGGTATTGTTATTTTAATTTGGCAGTCTCGTTAGAACCTGTATTTTGAGATCTCTGTGTTTTGAATCTTTCTAATAAGAATGCTAAATTTAGGAGTTTGGTATTTCTCCCCCAAATAGAGAAATCTTGATGTATATTTCCAAATTCAAACCTGGCATCTTACATTTTGGTATTGAAGAGGTATTTATCATTGTTTCAGCAGTGATTCAATGCCAGGTATGGTACCAGTTGCTACATTAAATATATAAGATGAATATAGTCAGCTCCTGCCCACTAGGAGGACCTCACTGTCACAGTGCCATGGGATAATGGCCAGAAAGACATAAGTAGAGAAACTTTTCCACTTGTAAAAGGCTGTGGTCTGACTTGGTGCTCATAAACTCACCTATTCATTTTCCAGAGTGATAGGATGTGAATGACCTACAAGTGCATGTCTAGGCAAGGCTAATTTCTCTGCAGTTGCTGTAGCTTTGATGCCAACTTACTCCACACACTAGAATAAGTTTCTAACACTTTCCATTTTTCATTATCTTTGTTTCTTTTTTCTTCTGGATCATGTGCCTATTATGCTGGGTTGTTTTGGCTCTCTCACTGCCTTTGCTGTGATTAGATATAATGAGGTTCTTATGTTTCCAAAACACCAAAGCAAACACAAACCTAGCAGACACATGGTCGACCAGGGAACCATATATTGGCTGAGAGGATAGGTTGCCTGCAGGTGGTCCTGTTGTGGCTCATGGGCATGATTATGGGTGCTACATAGTGTTTACAATTATTTTCTTCAGTTAAATATGGAAGATTTTACATAAAATTTCCTAATGATGTTGCAGTAATCAAGATCTGAGCAGTGACTCTCTGTCTCCTTTGGAGGGGGTGTGAATTCCCATGACAACACAGCCTCTAGGCGGTTTTCTTCATGACTTCCTGTCAACATGACCTTGAGATCATGACTCCAACCTGGACCCCAGTAACTTTGACTAGTGCCTGACATCTTTTGGTTACAGACAGAGTTGAAGGTCACTCTGAGTGCTGAAATATAGTTAGCCAGGTTTCCCCTGAGTGCTTTGTGTGAACACTGGTAAAGGAAGGATCGCCTCCAGGTATGGAAGAAAACAAATCATGGCAGCCCCACATGGTTTTACGCGTTTGGGCCCACACAGTGCTAGAAGGCGCATTCACTTCATAGCTACTCCTGACTAGAATATTTATTACAGTTTTCCAACATATGTTAGTAATGCATCTCGAGGAAGGAACACCTTTATTCTAGTTCACACACCTTTAGACTAGCAGCCTTCTGGAAGATATAGGGGAAAGGAAGGGGAAAGTCTGAATTTAAAGGATTTTTAAAATAAAGAAGTTCAAACATGAAATTGGCGAGGGATGGAGATATTTGTTGTTAAACCACTAAAGAGAATAAATAAATGCTTGTTTAGCTAATTTATATTAGTACAAAGTTAATTATTTTCTGTTCGTTAAAATAGAATGTCCACTATACTAGTTAGCCTGATTTGAATTCCTGTAGAAATGTAAATGCCAAAGGTTATTAAAACGCTCTCTTAATATATTATTCTGATAACACTCTACTTGGGTTATCTGTTTGAAGAAGTAAGAAATGAAAACCTAGGTTTATAGGACAGTTGAAATGACAGTGGAATGATAAGGCAATTTGTCAAAGGATGCTTTGCTTTGAAAATAACTCAAAAAGATTTAAATAGCTTTGATTTAAGGTTACAAATCTTTGTCGACTTAAGTTGGGATTACATCCTAATAAACCTGTCGTAAGTTTAAAATATCTTAAGTGGAAAATGCATTTAATACACCCAAGTTACCGAACGTCATAGCTTAGCCCAGCCTCCCTTAAACGTGCTCAGAACACTTGTATTAGCCTGCAGTTGGGCACAATTATCTAACACAAAGCCTATTATTTTAACAAAAAGTCTAACACAACATGAAGTTTTGACTGTCCCATGGAATTTACTGAATACTCTACTGAAAGGGAAAAACAGAATGGTTGGGTACAGAATGGTTGTACGAGTATTGGTTGTTTACCCTTGTGATCCAGTAGCTGACTGGGAGCTTCAGCTCACTGCCTTGCCCAGCGTCAGGAGAGAGTATCTCACCATATCGCTAGCCCAGGAAAAGATCAAAATCTGAAGTAATGTGTGTGACTTTCACACCATCATAAAGTCAAAAAAATCATAAGTTAGGGACCATCTGTATAGAGCAGAGAGTACTCAATCCTCAGATTGACCTTTACCTTTAACTTGACCTAAATTCTTTTCTTTTAATATATCTTGGAGTATAGTTGATTTACAATGTTGTGTTAGTTTCAGGTGTACAGCAAAGTGAATCAGTTATACATATGCATATATCCGCTCTTTTTTTATTTTTAGGTTCTTTTACCATATAGGCCATTGCAGAGTATTGAGAAGAGTTCCCTGTGCTATACATAGTGTGTATATGTCAATCCCAATCTCCCAGTTTATCCCTACCCCCCTTACCCCTGGTAACCATAAATTTGTTTTCTACATCTGTGACTCTACTTCTGTTTTGTAAATAAGTCCATTTGTACAAACAATAAATGCTGGAGAGGGTGTGGGGAAAAGGGAACCCTCCTACACTGTTGGTGGGAATGTAAATTGGTACAACCACTATGGAGACCAGTATGGAGGTTCCCTCAAAAACTAAAAATAGAACTACCATTTGACCTATATTTTTTTAGATCAAGAATCTTCTATGATCGCCCTCGGAATTGTGTTCTGATTTGGTTTTTCTTTCTTCCAATCTGTTTCTTCATCATTCCTTTTGGAACACGTCCCTCCATTTTCCCACCAGCATCAAAATGTCTTCGAACTGTGCACCCTTATTAATGGCTTTCAGTCTGATGCTCATAGAAGTTTGGGATCCCCAAACTTTTTATAATTTTGATTACTGTGGTTTTATAGGTTTGACTTTTGTGGGGTTTTTTTTTTTTTTTTTTTTTGAGGAAGCACATGATTATCTTTGAACATGTTATGGGGAGGAAACCTCAGGAGTTCTACTACCCAGTTGCCACTGTTATTTGAATGCCAGAAATTTTATTTTTATTGATTTCCTGATTCCATTGAACTTTAGAATTATAAATGCATGATTCTTTAAGAGCATCTATATTTAGAAACTTTTCTCGAGTGGTTTTCTTTCCAGCTTCCTTGTTAGACCCTTTTGGGTTTAATCACTTCTGAATCTTTGCATCAGACACAAAGATAAAATTTTTATCAGGTCTGCATCCAGAGGCCCAGTCAACAGCATATTTTTTGTACATTTAAGAAATAAATAAATTGATTTTTAGGTTGTCTTAAAGTATTTCTTTTTGACAACTTATCTTCACCAACTCCATTGAGGCTTCTTCATTTAATGTTATCGGTTCTGCTTCTTCTGGGAGGATTGAGCCCCTTTGCACAAGTATTTGCTTCTTTCCTATTTAAATTCCTACCCACTATCTGACTGCTGTCGTTTGGTTTTCTCTAATGTCTGTCACTCAGTCATTTGGGCCTTCTTCACTTCTGCCCTTCCTTCATTGTTGAAAGCAAACTTCAAAACTCAAATGTTTCAAAAGTTGCTAATGTATTCTTTATATCATGTTGGTGGTACCGACTGCTTAATTATTTTTCTCCATCTGGAGAGGCTTAGTAATTAAATGAAATGGCAGCACCTGGGATTATTTATAGATGTTGAGAAGGCAGGAGGAGCTCTTGATGACTCACCCAGGGCTGGCAAGGATGCCTTTTTCTCCACTTCCCTGGATCTCACCTGCCCTCCCCCCACCAAAGGGAGATGTGATTTGTCCTTCCTTTAACCCCCCGTTTCTCTTAGCATTCCATCTTGCATTCAAGCTGTTATTTTACTTGCTTTCTTCAGCCTCTGTACTGTGAGATCATTGAGGACTACGAGTACTCACTTACTCATCACCGGCATCTCTTGCAAGTGACTTCCACTGTGGCTTGATTGTACAATTACTTAGCTGAACTCAGTGGAAACATATTTAGGCCCTACAGTCTTGATTGGAAAGGAACAAGCTGATAACATGGTAGCTAAGGAGTATTAGAAACAGGCACTAGGGAGTGTAGGACCTGAGAATACTAGAATACAAACTTTCGGAGGTGGAGGTCCATGTCTTGTTCCTCTTCTCCCTGTATCCCACCATCCGCCTTTCCCTAGCTCTCACATCAGTGTCTTGACCTCAGTTGTTGTTCAGGATATATGTACTGAGTAGGACTAAGTTACAGGTAACCTTTCAGGATCCCGCCACGAGATTAATGATTTGGGCTTTGGAAAAGGAAGGATATGTCTAGGTGGCTGTGTAAGCTTCAGCTAAGAAAGGTGGTGGTTGTACAGAAGTATAAGGCTTTTGAGATGGTGAAGGACATTGAACATGAAGTTTCTCAGACTCCTGATCCATTGAGGATGGGGCTTTGCCCGGGGCTTCCATTGGGTCTAACATGCTTTTAAAGGGCTGTATCTCTGCTTATGCCTATAGGTGGGAAAAAGCATCAGGGCTTGAAACTTCTTAAAGGTGTAGTGCATTCAGAGGACTTAAAGGAGTGTGTTAGTGCCAAGAATATCTGGCTATATCTATGTCTGAGAATGTTTTAATAAAGTTTCCCACCAAAATGGTTTCATCTCAGTAGACTGTGGGTGGAGAAGCTTTTTTGGATTATTCTGCTATTTTTCATTCTAGCTTGCCTCTGTCTTTTTCTTGAGCATTTCCTTCCTGGGGTTAGTTTCTATATATTTCAGTGCATCTGTATTTATGTTTTTTTGCTTTTTCTTGCTCTTGCTGTGTCCTTGCTTATGCTAACTCATTTGCTCATTCTGCAATATGTTAAGCACCTTCTTTGTGCCATTATTCATGAACATTGCAAATGTATCCTTAGAACTGTAGCCTGCCCTCAAAGTAGTTAGAGAACTATAAGTTTTGAAAAGAGTTGGCCTTTGAATTCTTTCTTTAATAGTAGCATCATTTGGGGACTTCCCTGGTGACACAGTGGTTAAGAATCTGCCTGCCAATGCAGGGGACACGGGTTCGGGCCCTGGTCTGGGAAGATCCCACATGCCATGGAGCAACTAAGCCCGTGTGCCACAACTACCGAGCCTGTGCTCTAGAGCCCGCGAGCCACAACTACTGAGCCTGCATGCCACAACTACTGAAGCCTGTGAGCCTAGAGCCCGTGCTCCTCAACAAGAGAAGCCATCGCAATGAGAAGCCTGCGCACCACAACAAAGAGTAGCCCCCGCTCTCTGCAGCTAGAGAAAGCCCGCGTGCAGCAACAAAGACCCAACACAGCCAAAAATAAATAAGATAAATAAATTTAAAAAAAAATAGTAACATCATTTTGTCATTGGGAGATAGGGGAGGACAGATCAAGTCAGGTAGATAAAATATCAAGAGTATAAGAATTATATCTTTATAGATCTGTATAATTTCAAAATGATAAATATTTCATTTTAAGGGTATGAATTTCCTATTTATGAGTTTTAAAACTGGACTCTCCTCCATTTTTCTTTTTCCTCCCATTTTTCTACAAAGCAAAACACCACTCTTAAAGTATAAATCATCCTTTTTATTTATGGTGACCTAAAGTCATCTTTTCATTTTTAAAACCATCCTAAGGAATCTTTTTCTTTAATGAAGAACACATTTTCTATCATGGCTGGAGATAGTTTGCAATTTTTTTTTAACTCCTGACTGGTCCTGTTGGCAACAAGGGCCTCTACTCCATAGAATAAAGGGGGGAGGGAAGGAAAGGTGCGGAGAGAGAAAGAAGAAGGAGGAGGAGGAGGAAGGGATGAAAGGAAGGAGGGAGAGTGGGAGGAAAGAAAAAAGAAAATAAATAGTAGTTATACCCACTACCAAACACCCACAGGAAAAAAAAAAAAAAAACAAGAACCGGTTTTGAGTCGGAGACTATGTGAGTTTGTGTTGGGGAGTCGTGATTGGTTTTTACAACTTCCTTCTTAGACTGCTTTTTGGGATAATTGAAGTAAACTAATATGATTCTTAATTTATTCCTTTCCGGTTGCTGCTGTTTGAATATCATCCTTCTCACATTTTCCACATCCTGGTTTTATCTAGTTATAAGTTCAATTCTTTCACTACATTACCTAGAAGTGTAATTTCAGAATGTTTTGGGCTGATTAAGAAGACTTTGTTTTTATACACACACAAAAATTAAAATACATATGTTCCAATTAAACTATTTTAACAGCTAATTGATTTCATAGGACTTACCACTAAGTGAAGGCCAGAGTCATCCTTAATGTTCGGGTGCAATTTAAGAACAGATTTGTGGATGTACGACATTGAATTTGTAGCCTATCAGGTGTTTTCAGTACATCTCCTGTCTTCCAATGGCCTGTAATTCAAATTTCCTCTTAGTGGGCATTACAGAGGACTATAATTGGTGAAGCATTACATAATTAAGAGACTTTGAAAAAGACCATGTGAAAATCTTCTTTAATTAAATCACTGTACTTCAAGGACAGTTACCAGGTACTTTGCCTTTGTACATCACTAAATGATAGTTTAGAATCTATCATTTAGTTTAGAATTTAGTTGTTTTGGCCATTAGTTCTAATATAAGTCTTTGAATCTGATTGTCATAGTCTCAGATAAAATACTAGGAACTCTATAGTGATCCCATTAAAATGACACAAGTGAGACTGGCTGTCTGAGAGTTAAGTGGTTGACCATGGTCCCGTAGCTCCTTGAAATCTACTAAGCCAAGAATTCTAGTTTTGTGACTCCCAATCCGGTTGTCTCATTTTTCTTAGCTTTGGTCTTCCAGAAGTATAATCTAGTAGATGCCTCAGCTAATTAGTTATCTTGGGAGAAGGCTACACACAAAGCACTTTGCATCCCAAGGTTAGAAGCTAGTGACAACTCTCCTCTCCTTTTCCTTTAGATAAACTAGTTGAAAAGATGCTTCTAAATAGAATACAAACAGTACTAATAAAAGTTACCATTTTTGCATGTAAAATGCTAAAATGAAGCGCCCACATTAAACATTATCTTATTTAATCTTCACTGGGACCCCCTCAAGGTGTCATTATGTCCGTTTTACAAATGCACAAGGTGAGGCATGCAACTTTTTTCAATATAAATTACCCAGGATCACATCAGCCAATAAATGTTCGAGCGAGTATTTCAACAGCAGTAGGATACCTCCAGGGTCTGTGCTCTTAGTGGAAAACTGAATCAGAAAAGTTGGCTCTTCTGTTGGAGAAGGTAGAGAAAGAAGTATGTATCCTTGGTTCCAGTTATTATCACATGTATATATGTGCTTCAGGACCCCTCTTCATTTTGCTGGTACCCGAACAGTTATTTTCTTGTAACTAAAAATTGTGTTCTTATTCTTTTTGCCCATAATTAAAACCTTTTATCCTATTCTGAATTCCCTTAGACTCTGTGCCTCTGATTATTTTATAGATTTGATGACAGTGTTTTTTCTTTTGCTTCCTCCCTTTTATAAAAAAGCTATAAAGAGTATTGAATGAATGGTGTGGTTAGATGAGGATGCTGTGAGTGAACAGGGTTAAGATTTAAACAGTCATTTATTAACTTTTTTAATGGCAGTGGTTCTTATGGGGAGGAGTGCAGGGGATTTTGCCCCCAGAGGCCATGAGGCCATGTCTGGAGATACTTTGGGTTGTCACACTGGGGTAGTGGTGCTACTGGCATCTAGTGTATAGAGACTAGGGATGCTGCTTAAAATTCTACAATGCTCAAGACAGCCCTCCACAACACAAAATTATCTGGCCCAAAAAGTCAGTGCTGACATTGAGAAACCCTGCTTGGTTTGAGCACCCCAGAAGGTTTTGATCTCAATAGATGTGGGCTGTGAGGGCTATTTGGGTTATCCTGCTAGCTGATGGCCACAGGAATAACTAAATCATCCCATACCTGAGAATTCCCCTAGTCCCCTAGTCTCTGGCCAGCCAAGGTTTAGTCAACTGGATTCTAAGATAAGGCATAAAGACTTACATGCTAAAATATTTAAATCAACCCGTTTCTAGTTATTTCTGCTTCACCTTGGCGGCCCCCTTAAATTAAAGAGCCCATGGGGATATTTGTTCCCAGATGCTGCAATGAGTTTTGAAACAAGCACCATTTTAATAGAATACTCAATTAGACCTAGAAAAGTAAACAAAGGTAAGAGCATGTGCCTATGCCTTTGAACTAGAAATCAGTGGGAACTGGTTTGAAAAACTCAGAGATCAAGGAAACTCCCTGGTGGAGGTTATAGGAGAATCTGCCTCTGCAAATCACAGCACTGTCTCGTTCCCATGGTGTTGTAGAAGTATTTTCCCAGGATAGGATTTTAAAGCTGTTAATGCTGGTTTTGTTTTAGAGGCTTGTTATGGCTTCCCTCTCGAAAGCTTTTTATTCCTTGGCCATCTAGGCATTGTCCCAGAGGAATGCTGAACTATCTTGAGCTGGATGAATCCCGATGTTACTCACCTGTGGTGCTGATACATTGAGTTGCCTGAATGAGAAGCTTGCAATTCTCTTTTGTATTCAGGGTTTACATTAAAACTACCGTTTGTTTGTTTTCTTTGTCTATAGCATCTTAATATATATGGTACGTGTGTACTTGTCTGAAACCCAGAGCTCTTGTTTCTCAACGTGTTCTGGATGATGCCTGCCCATCTTGAGTGTACCTTTGACCTGTACTCCCAAAGCACATATCCTGTACACCACAGGCATTAAATTTAAAGACAGACTGGTCTGCACAGATCCTTCGTATTTGGTGGAGATCCATTCAATTACTCTTACATGATGTGATAACAAACCAGGAAGAAACTTAATTTTATTTACGTGAGGCTTTTCCTGATTCCTTCTGTATCCACCTCTTCCTCTTAACACCTCGACCTTGTTAACACTGTTTAGTCAACTCTGGTATTTTTCAGGAATGCACTCCTGCGGGTTTGTGAAGGAGAGATTATTGGGAGAACTTCCGTAATACTTTAACCCTCCTACCTTTTACTTGCAAAAAGTAAGCGACCAAATGTGGTGCAGTAAAAGGCACAGTATTGGGGGGGCGTATGTTATTTCCTTTTTTTTTTTTTTTCTTTTTATTGGAAGGTAGTTGATTTACAATGTTGTGTTAGTTTCAGGTGTACAGCAAAGTGAATCTGTTATACATGTACATGTATCCACTCTTTTTTAGATTCTTTTCCCATATAGGCCATGGCAGAGTATTGGGTAGAGTTCCCTGTCCTTATTGGTTATCTATTTTATATATAGTAATGTGTATATGTCAATTCCCATCTCCCAATTTATCCCTCCCCCCTACCTCCGGTAACCATGAGTTTGTTTTCTACATCTGTAACTCTACTTCTGTTTTGTAGAGAAGTTCATTTGTACCTTTTTTAGATTCCACATATAAGCGATATCACATGATACTTGTCTTTCTCCGTGTGACTTGCTTCACTCGGTATGACAATCTCTGGGTCCATCCATGTCACTGCAAATGGCATTATTTCATTCTTTTTTTATGGCTGAGTAATAGTCCCATTATTTCTTTATTAGGACTGCCTAGCTGTCTGTCTTTTGAGAAAAATAGTAGCATTGAATCCCCCTGTTTTGGGTTTTGTGCGAGTCATAAAACGTACCTATGGATTGCCTTGTCTGGACAGGTTTATACAGCAGATTCTGTTTTTCTTAGCCCTTTGCATTCTCTGAATATGTATTAAGTTATGTGATGTTTATGTGCATGCAAATTCCTAGGTAGCTGTATATAAAATCATACGTAGAGCTAATTAATTTAGATCTTGCTTATTTGGTATTTGGTTTGTCCAAAGTTGAGGTAAGCTGGGATTACCTAATTACGAAAGCATTAATTAGGCACAACAGTACTATAGATAGCATTGCAGTGAGAGGGACTGCTTAATCTCTCTGTATCAACTGGGTATTATCGACCAGTTTTATGTAGCATTCATTTGATATCAATCTTTTGGTTCTAACAGAGAATTCTTACATATGATATATATGTGTTTGGAGAGGGGTGCTCCTAAAATCACACCAGTGTGAACCACATATAATGAAATGAAAATCTCTATCTCTGAAATGATACCCAGTTTGGACTCTTAGATAATTCCATTTCTGGGACTTCTTGAGCTGTAATCCTGAGGTCTTACTCAACTTTCTGCAGTGTTTTCCCCACAGCTTGGCATCCTTGAGCACCATTCTAATGAGGTTTCAGTAAATTATTTCTATTTTTAGGCACTCTCCAATGGTGGCTGCCAGGGACTAGTTCTGTTTTTTTTTTTTTTTTTTTTTAACTGAACTGATTATAAGGTTTAGCGCCAGATGTCTCAGAAATGCAAGCAGCTAACTAATACAAAGCCAATTCCTAGATCGTTCAGGAAGGGAAATGAATGTTTAGGACCACATCCGAACTTGTTGACCTGGCTACCCTCTTTTTTTTTTTTTTTTTTTTTTCTTTTAATGGCAATCACTCTATAGCTTTGGTTCTTCTCTATTTTGTACTGTACAGGTAAAAGATGTCCTTATCCCACTAAAACAGTTCAGACAGGTAAAATCCCAAGACTTCTAAAAAGAGATTTCCAATTTCCAATTCTCTATGAATATAAACAATAATTTTAAGAAAACAGTAGGTGATAGCTGTGGATCCTGGTCAAGTGGCTGTCTGCCAAGCATTCTACATACATTATCTCATGTAATGCTCCTAACAGTCCTCTGAGAAGGAGATTCTGATTCCAGAACTTTCCTCCAATGCTTAGATTCCCTTTGATTGTGAAATCAACGTCTAGGAAAGACGTTGGTAAGGGTTGGAATTTTGGAGTGAAAAGTTCTGCGCTAAAGTTCAGATTTGCCACTCACTGGCCTATTTGTTTGGACAAATCTATTTCTTCCCTCGCTGACTCAAATTGCTTTGTCCGTAAAATGGAGATATTGATATCTGATTGGTTTGTTGTGAACTTCAAATGAAATCATGTCTAGGGAAGTGCTATGGACCAGAATATGAACCACTCCAAAATTTGTGATATTTTAGCAAATAGAAGTAAATAAGAATTTGGATGACGTTGATAATTAGGAACAACTGGAATTCACATGCTAAAATAATAGGGAATACTTTGAATGATTACTTCCCTGTATCTTAAAACCTGGCCCAGAATAGATACATTAAAATAATCATATTGCTTTGGGTACATCAAGTATATCCATCTTCCCAGTCTCCTTGCATGTTGGTGGAGGGTGCTTCAGCTCTCTGATTGCCTTGGCTGGGAGACAAGGTTCTGAAGTCTAAGTGTTGTTATTGGTGCTGTAACTCAGTAATTCAGGAGGAGATAACCAAATTCAGATTTCCTCAAGGAGCATCTACACGTCTCTCTTACTGCTTTAAAGAGGAGCTAAGGTAATTAGTTGTAACACCTTGGATGGTGAAGTAGGTATTTAATTGGAGCAGCCAGTCCGCTGGGAGAGAAACAAGTAACACATTGACACGGGACCAGATGCCTGTGCATGGTGGGGAGGCCTTCTGCAAGCAAAAGGGCCCCATCAGCTCTTCCCCCAAGTGATTGCTTAATTCCTAGTAATGAATTCCAGTCCAGGGTCAAAGTTGTAAACCAGTCAGCCTTTATGTGGCTTTATTCGTGCTGGAAGTGTATCCTCTTGTATGAGGTCTCTTATTAGTGTCTGCTTGGCTAGAGGCACTGCCAGCAGTAATGATGTGATTGTTAGAGATTTTTAAATACTATGGCATGTGAATGATTGTGCTGGTCATTCATTTCACCCGACCCCGTGTTCGATGTGGGCCGAAGGTTGAGTTGTGAGTGGGAGATGCTTACCTCTTCTGCATTTTGGCAAATGTGACTCTGTGTCCCCCCCTTGTCTAAAGGGATGTGGTCAGCCCATACACATGCCCCTCCCTCCCTCCTTCTCTCTTGTGGTCATTCCATTGCCGTCTTTGTTCATTCCCTTTGCAAAGCTGCAGTCAGCATGGTGTCCCATGTACAGTTGGCAGCATGATGTCCAGAGAATTGAATAGAGCATGGACCCTGTCATCAAAGAGGTGACTACACACACACAAACACACACACACACGCACATGTAGGCTCTTTAAGACAAGAACCTTTGCTTGTTTGGTGTTACAGTCTCAATGCTTACCTCAGAGGTATTGGATGCAAGCAAGAGCCATTACTTAAGAGTCCGCCTGATGAAAGAAAGAGACTCTACATCTCACTTATTTAAGTCCCAGTTCTGCCCATCAGTAGTTGTAAACTTCAGTCAAATTCACTTCACTTTTCTGTTTCCTAGTTTTCTCATCTGGCAAATGGAGAAAATAATGAGAGACCTGCCTTGGAGGGTTGTTGTGATGTCTGTATTAGTGAATACAGGTGAAACGAACATGTGTGTCGCACATAGTAGGTCCTCACTAAATGTGAGCTCTCATTATAATCTAAGCAATAGCAGGTATCGTCATGTATGCAGTGACAAAAATTAGTCACCAAGAGCAACAGTTACGTGGAAGGAAGAGTGAAGAACCTGCATCATGTGAGAGAGGAAAGGCGTTCTCCCCTGAGCTGGGGTCGTGACACGTTACCTGTGATTTGTTTTTCCTCTTCCTCTCTAAACTTGGCGCTTGGCAAGAGCAGAGAACAGCTGTCCTCCACAGTGGCTGCACAGTGGGATCACTGAGCAAGCTTTAAATCGTCCTGGTGCTGAGTACCACTCCCAGGATTTAGATGTCATTGGTCTGGGAGGTGGCCTGAGCAGTGGTCTTTCTCCTTGCCCTTGCTCATGTGATTCTTAGGCGCAGTGCACAGCCAGTGACTGGCTCTCGGGGCTCCCTTGGGTTCCCTGAATTGTCGTCCACCCCCACCCCCATCCCTGCTTAGGCAGCTGATAATTCATTTGGGCCTTACTTGGTGGTGTTCTCGTTTTCTAGAGAGAGCGTGTTCTCTACTGCTGACGCCCCAATGACCCTCCCTCCCTCCGCTTCTTAGGGTGACACCCGTCCCACTTGGATTCTGTTCTCAGTTTGTAGTGAACGGTTTCAGGAAGTGCCATTGTCTGTGGGTGACTCCACCTTGTCTTATTACCCAAGACGATGATTTTCTCATAGGTGTAGGGGAGCCTCGTCATCTCTCCCACCTCCTCGTTTGAGCCAGAAGAAACTCAGGTGTAAGATTTGTTAGTGATGGGCAGATTGAAGAAGGAGGCCGGGCCGGAGGCTCCCATGAGTCTACATGCTTCTCCCCGCGGAGAGGATGAACGGGCAGAGAGCAAGGCCAACCCGACTCATTAACACAGTCGCAAGGGGTGGACGGGGGTCTTGGCTTGGCCGTCAAGGCTGCTTGATGCTGGAGGCCGGAAGCCCGAGCGTCCCCTCTGGCCAGGGTGTGGCTGGGGGAACTGGGAAGACAGCTGGGGGGTGGGGGGAAGGGCTGAGCTGGCTTTTCCTTTGAGTGACCCAGTATTTAGGGGAGCTTCCCTGACTTGGATAGGGGCTAGTGGAGGGGAGCTGGGAGCAGGGCATTAGAGGAAATAGAGGGAGCTTCTCCCCAAGCACTTCTGAATAAATTTGTGTTGGTACAAATCCCTGCTTCTGGTGAGCCCGGGCGGGAACATGGGAGAGGCGAGAGTGGGTGTGTGTCTCCCCTCCTCGTCCTCCTGCTCCTTCTATTACTGACCATATTAGGGAGGAAAGTTTCCCGTGTCTCTGGCCAGTCCGTGCCCATTATCTCCTTTGATGTCTCAAACTTGTGCAGTAGGAACTTCTATCCCTAACCGACAAATGAGGAGACCAAGGAACAGACATACTGGATGATTTGCCCAAAGCCACATGACTCGAAAATGGTAGGATTGGAAGCCATTCTTCTTTACCCTGGAGGCTCTTCCTGTCTTCCAACCTGAGTTTTATGCCGCTCCTCTCATTCTGGAAACGCCATCCGCCTGCTTTTTCTTCCCAGGAGTGTGGACCAGCATCCTCAAAGAGTTTCTGCTCAGCCCTTGGGGTGGGTGCCCCGGTGACAGTACTCGGGACATAAGGCAATGAGAACTTTAAGCAAAAGTCTTTTGGGGGAAGCTTGTGTTTTGGAGCCACTTCTCCTTCCAGCAGCTCTCTTAACATTTGGACGATGCTAAGGTGGTGAGAGCTATGTGTTTCCCACTCCCTGCCTCTAAAGCATGTGATTTTGATGGACCGCCTGTGGAACCTCGCTGCGAGCTCGACATTGGATTTTTATGCTTGCTGCCACGCGGCTCCCTGAGTCTGGTTGCTTCAGTACGAGCTTGTGGATGTTCTCTGCTAGGATGTTCCAGGCACTGGCAGCACCTGCTAGAGATCTCAGGAGCCGAGCCAGGCCCCTCTCCCCCGCACCCGTCACCAGCCCGACGTCCCCACTGAGGCCATCTATAGCGCTGATGCTGAGAACTCACTCATGCACTGGGCCGAGAAGGCTGTTTGTCTTGTGAGACTGGGGTGGCTCAGGGCGTTCTCCGTTGGCTGGTGGACCCCTCGGCTGCTACTGAAACTTTTCGGAAGCCCAGAAGCAGTTCTGCTCACATCTGGCTGTGTTCTCTGCCAAGAGGCTTTTTTTTTTTTCTGACGTTCCTAGCTCAGAAAAGCTGTGACCCGCTGCAAAGGAGCACTTCTATCCACAGGGCTGCCTTTGCCCCACAGAATGAAAATCCACCTTCAGTGCGTTTATCACCAGAAGAGCCCCAACGTAATCATCTTCCCCTCTCCGGCTTTATAAATGATGAAATGTCGCACAGCGTTTTTCTGTCGGGCAAATGTGTAAAAGCGGCCCGGATCCCCGGCAAAGTACCGTGCCTTCAATTACATCCTTGCTATAAAAGCTTCATTTAAAAATTCTTGGGTGATAAAGCAAAGTGAGAGCGGTGTTTACCATCACAAGTTGTTAAGCCAACGGTCTTGGTGTCAGCAGGAACTCTGTTAGGCAGCGATGCTATCAGTTCTCGAGAATGCCAAAGCTGCATCCCCCGTGTGGCCTACAGTGAGGCAAAGGAAGGATGCGTAAAAGGAGATTTTTGCGACTTGGTTTGGGTGTCACCTAACTGGCGACTTCCATGGCTCTTCTGGATACAAAAGGCAACATTGGGACATTACACCAATACAGTGGATTATGTACTATCCTGCGTTCTCAGTGGAAGAAGAGTGTTACTATCTCGAACTTTGCAGCTTATGCATATAGAATAAGCTGACCTCTTTCAGTGCTCATTCACCAAATATCCCTTGTAGCCCAGTGTGTGCCGGGTGCTCTGCTGGGCTCTGGGGCGGCCTTGGTTAGGAGATACCCGTGCGGCCTTGGTTAGGAGATACCCGTGCGGCCTTGGTTAGGAGGTGCCCATGCGGCCTTGGTCCTTGTGGACATCACAGTCTGTTAGGGGAATAGATATTAATCATATAAATGTGCCCTGGATTCAGGGTTAAACCTGTGTTAAGCCCAGTGACGGAAAGAGACATTCAGTGCTTTGAGAGCATATCACGGGGTCCAGGCCCAGTTTGGGGGTCAGGAGAGGCTACGTGAAGAAAACATGATTGCACAGAATCTCACTAGGTCAAGAAGCTCTGAGCTCCAAGGGAGTAGCATGTGCCATGGCCCTGAGGCAGGAGAACAGAATGTCCATGGACCTGAAAGGAAGCCACTAGGGGTGGAGCTGGACCCCAGAGATCCTTGAAGGCCATCAACTCTGGACTTTTATGCAGGGGAGCCGTTGAGAAACTGGCTGGGTGCGGAGGCTAACTTAGTTAGCATTTTGGAACAGATCAGGAAGGCTGTGGTTGAGAGCCAAGCTAGAGAGAAACCAGGGAGGATCACTGTCATCCGTTTGTCATAAAGAGATGGTGGTAGCTGGGACCTGGGGAGAAATGATCTCTTTCTGTTACCAAGATTGTAGGAATTTTATGTTCTTATGTAAGAGGAAGAAAATTAGTTTCAAGCTCTGGGAGGCTCCCTTTGAAGCAACTTGGTGACGAATGAAAATAACACTTCTGGGCAGGAAAGCAGGTCAGAGGGGTTTTATAAATGCTGCTCATGAGCAGGTTTGTAGCAATATCCTCATTGTTGTTTTGATGCCAGCAATTTTTTTCTACGCTCACTTTTCACTGATTTTCAAGTTGGACGTTTTCTCCTGTTGTGTTTGTTTCTTTACTTGTCTTTTGTGCATTGTGCGAATGTATTGAATGGGCCTTCTGTCTTCGTCTGGTTCCATTTTAAATTTGGAGAGCTGGACAGGGGTGTGATTACGATGATCAGCTCATGTGTGCATTTTGCCATGCGTTATCTGTGCAAATGCAAGCTGACTGCTTTCCATTGTGAAAGTTAATTTTGCAGCCATATTGTTAAACCCGTAAACCCATAGATCGAACTTCATGGGGATTTCATTAGTGTGTTTCTGCAAATAGTCTTTGGATGTCTAATATGTAAAAATTACAGTTGTCATAGAGTATCATCTTATCTCTCCACCCTCAGTTTAACGGCAGATTGATGACCAGGCTGAAGCTTGATTATAATTATCAGAATAAAAGAACAAATTAGGTGGATGGTCCCAAGCTACAGTGGCGTTGGGACCATCCACCTAATGTAATACCAATCACATTTTATACTCTGTTACAGTTCCAAAAACCTTCCATTTAGGTTTCATTTATAGCACAGAAGGACTTTTAAACGTACACAGTTTCCCAGTGAATCTTAAAAACACGAAGCGAAGAGCCCTCCATCTTAAAAGTGAAATGATGGGGCCGAGCTGGCTTAAGATGACACCATTAGGAACGCGCTGTCAGAAACACAAAGAAGCCCCCAGCCAGCTGTTACTATTATGGTGCATTTAAGCAGAGGGCGAACTCAGATTCTCTTTGTAACTGGTTGCCTTGTTCCACTTAGTCCTATAAAGGAGATACTGGTTGTAAAACCTAATGGTGTGAAAAAGAGTTGGTAAAAAGGATGGTCTTCCCAGTTCCTTTAGCTCTTGCTCACATAATCTTCCAGCTGAGAAGTGAGAATATGACTCCTATTAAATGCAGTTCTGTTCTGCCAAAGGCAGTATTGCTCCAAACCTGGGACTGGTCCAGCAGATGACACCTAAATAAACCCCACAGCAGCACCTAGTGTTCTTTAAAGGACTTCTGGCCTGAGCATCTCCACAAAAATACATGAACACTCATGAGTAATGGTGCGTTTTTGACATGCTCTTGTCACTGGTCTATGAATACGAATTAGAGGGCCACACGTCTTTAGGGGCAAAAGAGGACCCCCTCCACATCCCTTTTCCAAATTAAAAATACCATAGCAGAGTAGGATCGAACTTTTTTTTAAATTTTAATTTATTTTTTTATTGAAACATAGTTGATTTACAATGTTGTGCAATCCCTGCTGTACAGCAGAGTGACTCAGTTATACACATATAGACATTCTTTTTTTTCTATTCTTTTCCGTTATGGTTTATCATAGGATACTGAATATAGTTCCCTGTAGGACCGTGTTGTTTATCCATCCTATATATAATAGTTTACATCTGCTAATCCCACACTCCTAGTCCTTCCCTTAAAAACAAATTTCTAGATGGTATCCATGCAGGGAATAAATTGCACTCAGTTTTTGGTACCATCTGTATCTAGAATGCTCAGAAAATAGAATTTCCAAGAACACCAACAGTTCAATAATTAACTTCACTGTATTTGGGGTATTAAATAATAATGAACATAATATTACATTATATATTTAATAAATATGGACTATTGTATCTAAAAGCCAGAAATTCGTTTTCCTAAAGGATCTCTTCTATGCAATTTCTATTCTACTATAGTCTTTCTATTTTGAAACTTGGGTTAAATCAAACTTATGCATTTTTAATACAGAGAAATGGTGTTGATTTTCCTGTTCAGTCCTCTTTAAATTTTTCTATTATTTTGTAAGGTACACAAGGTGTATTATTTATGTTTTTAGAAATACTTTAGTGGGATGACAAGCATGGCCAAACATTATTATCTCATGAAGAACTCTCTAGAAGAGGAGGCATTTGGGATTCTCAAAAGCACTTTCAGTAAAAAAAATTTTAAATGCACACTATAATGCTAGGAAATTAACTTCAGTCATGAAAGTAAGCAATGAGTATCTCAGAATAATAATTACTGTCATCATACCTTCCCAGGTGTGAGTGGTCACTATTTGGAGATTTACTAATCCTAATTAGAGATTATCTTCATTATGGATACTAAGCTTTTGAGAGATTACATGACTAATTGGTAAAAGAACTAGAACAAATATTTTAATATCAATTTACCTTTCTACAGGGCATGACAATTTATCATGTGCCTTTACTTATATTGTTTGGTCCTTAAGTTGGTAAATAAGGCATTGTGGATTTCCTCACACCCTTCATCCTGGCCCCAGGTTTTCTTCTGGTCATTTTTCTTACCAGGTTGGGGGAAAGAAAGATAAGAGGTTAAGTGACTTGCCCGAGTTCACAGAGCTAGAACTAGCACCCAGACCTTTACTTTTACGCCTGTGTTCTTTACTGCTTTCTAGGAAAGCTGATGTTTCTATAGTTGTTGGCCTTCTCCCATGGATGGATAGGTTAAGTGACTATTCTGGAAAGCATGCTAAGTATCTTTGTATATACTCTCAGGAAGATAGCAGTCTTTGGTAGTTCCTAACCTTCCATGCTTATAGCTCATTACTAACAGATGGTAGAACTGAATTGGATGCATGAACTTAAAAGGTTGCAGCTACAGAATGTATTCTGACTCTAGGGAATGGAGAATTAAAATATAAGATGTCTTAGAAACAACAGTGCATATCTCAGTGTCAATGGACAAACAAATTCTGAGATGATAAATTTTTATGCAAATGTAGGATTTAGAGTTGCTTGAGACAGGAAGTGCCTCTGATGGCCACCAGCCTACAAATAAGAGCTGTGTCTTCCGATTTACTCATAAAATTCCAACAGTTAGGAATTCTCACCATTGGTGCTAGAATTGGGGCCCTTGTCTGGGATTTGTCTATATAAGGAGGATTTGCTTGTACTTGTGACTCAGAGTACTACGTGCTATAATTCAAAGTTGGATTAGTTTAGGATTTTCTGCTTTTACCGTAAATTCTGATATAAAAAAACCCTCAGTGTGGAATCTGTTTTTTTAATTCCTCACCACCTATCACTACATACACTAGTCTTTCAAAATGTTCTGTTAGGCCTGAAATTTAATCCTAAAAGAATAACTCAAATGTCGGGAAAGTTTTGGACACAAAGGTGTGGATTACACTATTATTTATGTTAGTGAAAATTGGTGGAACAATCCCAACTGCCCAACATTTTGGAAATGATTAAGTAAATTAGGCCCATCCTGAAGTTGGAATATTGTATAGCCATTAAAAGTTATGCTATATGGGGACTTCTAATGACCTAAGTCACATTATTACTTAATACTACTGTTGATAAAATGTTAATACCGTAAGTGAACAAAGCAATTAAGAATAGCATACACGTAATGGTACCTGTTACCAGGAGCGCATCTAAGCAATTTACATATATTGCGTCACTTGGAAGGTAAATATTCATAGTACCTGTGAAGGAAATACTTTTGGTAACTTCATTTTTAGATAAGAAAACTAGAGTCCAGATGTTAGGTCACATACCTAGTAAGTGGAGGAGTTGGGGATTCAACCCCTGAACTCTGCCATTGCTACTGTTCTGCCCAGTGTAATGTTCCTAACAAAGGATCTCATCCGTGCTGCAAAATATGTTCATGTGTACGTGGAAAATTTGGAAGGGCCTGTGACCCAATTTCCAGCACTGATGACCTGTGTGGTGGGAGTTTGGGTGGCTTGATCCTGTTCTAGTCTTTTCTGTATCTTATAAAGAACATGTGGTATTTCCACATGCAGTTTTAAATAAGTGAATAAATAGGAGCCTTCTTTATTTCCCAGAATCTCCTTGCCGCTGAGTGAAAAGCCACCCCTGCACTGTCATATCCGTGGCTTCCAGTTTCTGGGCAGTCAAACCACTGTGGCCAGGCTTCCTCTACCATGATGTGGCATCTCGTCAGTCAGAGAGTGGGTCGGGCCACACATCAAATTTGCCTGGATATTTTTCTGTTTTCTAATCATAAGCAAAAGTCCAAGAGGCACATGGGAATGTCTGGCCTGAATTCTGGATCCCTCGGTTCCCATCTCATAATTTTTTAGTTGATTTAGCTAAAGGTGTGGGCTTTTTAGACTTGGAAAAAATACTAGTAAAGACTTTGTGGAAAAAATAATCGGAGGCATTTTCAAATGGTGCACGTCTCCATTGAGCAACGGACAGGTGGGTTTTTTATGCTGTTTCAAATTCAGCCTGTTTTTTTTTGTTTTCTGTTTTGCCGGTGAAAAGCAGAACCAGGGTTCTTTTGGTTTTTTCTCTACCTCTCTGCTAAACCATATTTAAATGTTTGCCTCTATAAACTAATTTGCGATGATAAAGTAGCACCCCAAATACTAAAGGAATCTGTTAAAAGGCATTTGAAAGAGTCCCTTTCTTTTAAAAATACATATGAAAATATTTACCAAGAAAATGTGATTGAGGCTTTACTTCAACATAATTGGAAGAGGGTAAAGATGTAGATGAAAGAAGATTGATCATAAAGCTGAGTTGATGGGTACACAGGAGCTCATTAGACTACTCTTTCTACTTTTGTTTCTGTTGAAAAATTATCATCATCAAAAAAATGAAGCAGAGACTTCACTGCTATCTCAGCGATTCCATTGCATCATGAAACGCAACAAATTTAGTTTGAAAGGGAAGTTTTCAGGGAAGTCACATAGAACTTTAGTCTGTAAAATGCCAAAACAAGTAATTGAAATGTGACAAATTCTGACAGTCTATCACATTGTTTGCGTACAAGGCTCCACCATGCCAAAGAATAATTTGACTGGTTTTTTTGGGTTTTTTTTGAATTTTATCTTATTTATTTTTTTATACAGCAGGTTCTTACTAGTTATCCATTTTATACATATTAGTGTATATATGTCAATCCCAGTCTCCCAATTGACTGTTTTTTTCAATTCAACTAATCTTATGATAATAGTATTAATGGATTCAGATATGTTTAAGTTGTAAGCCTTTTGAGCTGTAAGCCTTTTATAAACTCTTAACCACTATCTTACCCTTGGACTTTTGTGAAATATCTGAAATGTTCCCTTTTTTTTTTTTAATTTTTATTTTATATTGGAGTATAGTTGATTAACAGTGTTGTGGTAGTTTCAGGTGTACAGCAAAGTGATTCGATTATACATATGCATGTATTTATGTTCACTTTGATTTCAGACTCTCCACCTCCACGCCATCCTTCATGCTCCTTCGATACTAGTAGCACTTTTCCCTTATAATTATCCTCGTCTAGAACTGGGCAGTGGATCTCTAACTACCTGTGAATAAAACCCAGATGTTTTAGTCTGGCCCAGACCTACCCCTGCAGATTGATTTCTTCTACTACCAACCATTTCCTAGAAATGGAACCACATAGGCAAAAGAGAATGGGCTATTTAAAATCTCTCCTGATACAGTAGGCCAAAAAAAGTCTCTCTTTTTCTTAAAGTTATCACTGAAGATGGACATTTTTCAAATTTTCATTGACATTCATTTTTTTTTCCATTTAAAAATGTATTTGTTTATATCTTTCCCTAGTTTATTATTATCCTATTCTCTAGTAATATTTTACAGCAGGATAAAGGTTCATCTTTGGTTCTCAAATGTAGATTTTCTGAGAGGGTCCTGTTATTTGACCGGTTTTGCACTCTCAGTACCTGGTCTTATGCCTAGTGCAGGGTAGGTACTTAAATATCTGTTTTCGCTTGTTAACACCTTTACTTTAGAATTGAAAAGAATAGAATAGGGTCCATTTTGAGTAGGAATTTCTTTAGTATTCCTTGGTAGGAAATCAATGTTTTTTATCTCTACTCCTGAGAGGTGACCCCTGGAGGGGTCTGAGAGGGCAGTGGCTACAACTAAGGAAGAACTGCCCTTCTGATTTGTGAGCTTTGCTCCCCATACCAGGGGCATTATGTAGGAAAAGGAAGTGTATTGTGCTGAAACTTGAAAACTGGTCTTATAACATGACACTTACCAGTAATTTCTCTTGTGCTCATGCTGTCACCTAAACTGAAGATAAGATGATTAACAAGTTTTGAGAACTTTTTTAGCTTGTTGCTCTAGATTATTTTAGTGGCTTTTTTTTTTTTAACCCATTTCTCAATCTTGGTACTAAAAATTAGGAGTGAAATCACAAGCCTTTTTGTTGTATCTCCCTAGCCCATCTTTTGTAGTATCCTGCTTCCCTTCTTTCCTCCATGATTTTTAGTCCTATAAAATTATTTTTTAATAGGCATTTTCTCATAAATCCTGTTCCTCATCAAATTTCCTTTATTTTGTATTTCCAGCTTTTGGACACTCAGCCTAAAGACTCTGATCTTTCTGCA
This sequence comes from Eschrichtius robustus, assembly GCF_028021215.1. Classification (NCBI taxonomy): domain Eukaryota; kingdom Metazoa; phylum Chordata; class Mammalia; order Artiodactyla; family Eschrichtiidae; genus Eschrichtius; species Eschrichtius robustus. The sequence goes on along the minus strand of NC_090835.1, from coordinate 27,753,849 downwards.
GCACCCTTGGACTCTTTTGTAACACAGGGAAGCCAGTCTTCTGCATTCTGCCTGTGCAGAGTAGATGTCTATTAAATCAAACTCATTAAGAGACTTTGTAGCCCTCAGCTCTCGCCAGCTCCCCACCAGTTAACAGTGTTAAGCAGGGTTTTGCCTTCTCTTCCCACAGGTCTGCGTTTAATTCTTCTAAAGGAGTAAAAGAAGAGTGATGCACTTCAAACACCTGAGATTTCAGTCTCATTTAAAAAAAAACATCTTTCCCGTTTCCATAGTCTGAGATGTACCTAGAAAGGCCAGCCCTAGAAAGGACTATTTAGTTATCCCCCAGTTTGTTCCTTTTCCTCGGTTCCCATGAAGAAATTCAAGCCTATGATGTTTTCTCCTTCTTTCCATTTTCATGTCATTTTGTGACAGATGGTGAATAAAAGCAGCGAGCCCAGGCCAGGTGGCAGAGTATCTCTGTCTGCATTTTGATGACACCTGTCACTGGAGAATCCAGGCACATAGACGGTGTTACTGTCCAGGGACAAGGCAGAGGAAGTCGGTAGCCTGGAAAGCCCACTAGATGAGGAGTTGTATTGGGGTCCCAACAGCTTGTGTAATTCTGATGTGATTTTGTAGTTAGATCCAAATTTTCAAGCAACCTGCATAATGCAAGAGTTTTCTCATAATCTGAATCATGTTTCCTCTTACTTGACTTTCTTACCATCAGGTGCAGGATCCTGTTGCAATAAAATCAGCGATGAAAGAGAAGTGCAGTCAGCATTGTGCGGTTCCCGCTAACGAACCAACATTGTTATTAGCTCAGGTTCTAGAATGTTAGGTATATTTTTGCTTCTCCAGCATAGCTGCTCAGAACTATGCTTTGGTAGAGAGTAAGTGGGAATTTTGCCCCAGACATATGTGTTATCAAGTGTGCATGTCATTTTTAAGTCAGTTGGACTATCCAACCTAAAATGATCTGCTAGCAAAGTTCTATGCCTAACTTCTTGCCAAGCTAACATTTTGGAAGGTAGCGCAGAAACAGAAGAGCTGTGAATTTTGACCTCTTGACATTAAACACTTTTCTGACACAAGGCAAAGAAAGGAAGGGGACACGTAAATTTTCTCTGCAATCAGCTATGTCTTTCTGTCAACCTCCAAGTACTCTAGTATTCCCTGTGCCTCTTTCTCTGTCTCTGTATCTCTCATTTATACGTATATATAATTTTAGCTACTTACAGTCTCTTGAATGTCACCAATAGTCCATTGTAAGATTCTCAAATTATAGCAAAGCTCTTCCAACTTGAGCTGGTAAAATGGATTCATCATGGCTCTGTACTCTGATCATATGGGCAGAGAGTAAGCCTTGCCTAACTTTGAAGGGGGTTATGTGTCTTAATTTATCTCACTCAAGTTGTCATTTGTATGCTGTCCTCTGCTTTAGGGCACACACCATGCCACAGCCTGTGGTTTCTGCTACATTGGAGGGAGCCCTACTTGCTTTTCTTCCTACCAAAACACAAAACGCACTTTATGGCAACACTGATGTGGAATCTTAGGGGGATTTTTTTCCGTTATTTTAAATGGCAGAAGGACATAGTTATGGTGATTTGTCACCCAACTCATGCACTCAGGTGCAGTGTCATGGTGAAATGACTGTATGAAAGCACTGTTCTCCTTTCATCCTGCGCAGCTTCCATGATGTGCAGTTATAGTCTTCGTTTGCTTTGTTTTGTGAGCCACATATGAGATTCGGGCATGAAATCCTACAGCACTGGAAATTCCAAAATCACACTCTAATAGCCAAAATTAAGTTGCAACCCTACTGTGATGCTTAGAAGTCTGACCTAAGGGCTTTCAGTCCTTTCCCTTGTTATCTGGAAATTGTCTTTCTCTTGGTAATTATCTTGGTTTTATTCAATTGTTGATTCAGTCATTCACTTAGTAAATTACATGAAATAGCTAGTGTGCACCAGGTACTGTTAAGAGTATTTCATAACAATGTATGCACCAGGTACTGTTAAGAGTATTTCATAACAATGTCAACATTCAGTGGAGAAATGTAGAATGCTGTTTGTGTTTACGTCATCAAGAACCATTTAAAATGGTGGACTTGAGCATAATTCTGTGCTTCTTTATTAGACTTGCTTTTGATGGGGAACAGAATTCACTTAAACACTCCATTGGGAAAGGCCCTCCCACATAGTTGTCTGCAATGCCACTTGTGACCATGAGTCCAGAATTTTAGAGCTTTACATATTTTTTTTTTTAACCCGGAAAATCTACTGCTAGAAGTTTATCCTAAGGAAATTAACATGGGTATGGACATAGCCATAAAGATGTTCATTCAGACTTTAAAAAATAATAATAGTGAAGAGTTTAAAATAACCCATATGTCCAACAGTGGGATGGGTTACATACGTTATGGTCTATCTGTGCAGTCGAATCATAAGCAGCCACTAAAAGTGAGGTTGAAGCATAATGAAACTACACTTGCATATACTTGTGCATATACTTTTCATACATTTGGGAAACAATCACGTAGGGCAGGGGTCCCCAACCGCTCCGGGCCACGGACTGGTACCGGTCCACGACCTGTTAGGAACCGGGCCGCACAGCAGGAGGTGAGCGACAGACAAGTGAGCGAAGCTTCATTTGCCGCTCCCCATCACTCGCATTACCACCTGAACCATCACGGCCCCCCCTCCCCCAGTCCATGGAAAAATTGTCTTCCACGAAACCGGTCCCCTGGTGCCAAAAAGGTTGGGGACCGCTGATGATGTAGGGGGGACCTGAGACTTCAGCTTCACTGTTGCTGGTTCGGTGAACATTGGCAAGCGACTTAATAACTAGTATAAGCCTGAATCTCCTTATGCATAAAATGGTAATACTTAGCAAGTGCATAGGATCATTATGAAAATAATAATTCACCTAAAGTGCTTAGCATAGTACTTGGCACTTAATAAATGTAACCTATGATAATGACTCGCTATTGCATTGAATAAAAACTGGAAGTTTATACACCGAATTATTACTGTTGTTTACATCTGGATGATAGGATAAACTTCAATTTTGATTTTTTTGTAGTTTATAAATTTTGATTATATGTAGTTTCTAAATTTCCTGCAATTAACATGTCTCAATGATGATTATAATAGAGAAATAATTATTTTAACTAGAGTTTTAGGGGAAAACACCTTAATTAAAGAAGTGTGGTCATTTTGGTGTTATGAGCACCTGTATTTTATGCTAAAAGATGTAGGAACTTCATTGTTAATCATGGAACTGGGGGGATGCTGCATCAATTTTCCACAGATATTTATGGCTGGAGTTTTACTAAGACAAAGAACATGATTTAGTTGTCATCAGTGGGAAAATTCATTGTATTTCTAGGGCGTGTGCATTAGCAGCAGCGGCCGAATAGCTATATTAATGTTCTGGTGTGTGATTTGGGTTAATTACTGTCATAGATTTATTAGGCTTTGACATGACTTTTTTTCCCCCAGAAAATAAAACTTGAGAAAATTCAAGATTGGTATTAACTGTCTTGCTGAAAATGAATTTCTAATATGGACAACTGAAATCAACAGCTATAAAACCGCACTGTTGATGGGAAAGTGAAGATTTCCTAATATAAGCCTCTTTGATTTTCACTTCCCTTTGAATATGTGTTACTTTACTTGCCTAGAGATACATGTAAAACCAGAAGGCTCTGGGAATACTTTCTGGAGAGGGGTGTGGTAGAGTTGCCTCTGAGTGGGTAAGAAAAGAACTATACTCAATATCTTGTAATAACCTAGAATGGAAAAGAATCTGAAAAAGAAGATATATACATGTGTACGTATACATGCTGTACACCTGAAACTAATACAACATTGTAAATCAACTATACTTCAATAAAGTTTTTTTCAAAAAGGAAAAGAGCTTAAGGGAGCATAGAGTAGAGCCTCTGTCTGGGTGGATTCAGCGTTTCCAGTTTGGACAGCTGATCCTACTGCTTTTGAAGATGACAGGAACCCTTGACATGTAATTTGGGTCATCAGGAACAAATCACTTGTCTAGTAACAAGTTGTCCATCGTTCATGCATCAGCTTGGACCTTGGGCTCTTCTAAAGTTTCTTAATCCGTTCCTTTAATAAGTGTTCAGTGAACCCTGCACTATGTGCTTAATTAGGAAACAGCAGTGAGCATGGCAGATGCAATTCTGGCTTTAGTGTGAGGATTTCTGGTACAATTATTTGCTGTAGTAATATTCACAAATTTAGGGACTGTTGCTACCTTTCTTATCAATGTCAAGGTTATATCACAATAACTGATCTTTATTGTCATATATTTAAAATAGAATTCCCAAATTTTATTGTCATGGTCACCCTACTGAATCTAAGTATTGTACAATATTTATTTATTTATTTTTAAATTTTTGGCTGCATTGGGTCTTCATTGCTGAACGCAGGCTTTTCTCTCTAGTTGCAGCGAGCGGGGGCTACTCTTCGTTGTGGTGTGCGGGCTTCTCATTGTGGTGGCTTCTCTTGTTTTGGAGCACAGGCTCTAGGCGTTTGGGCTCAGTAGTTGTGGCTCCCAGGCTGTAGAGCACAGGCGGCTCAGTAGTTGTAGCGCACAGGCTTAGTCGCTCCGCTGCATGTGGGATCTTCCCGGACCAGGGCTCGAACCCGTGTCCCGTGCATTGGCAGGCGGATTCTTAACCACTGCGCCACCAGGGAAGTCCCTGTACAATATTTTTAAAATATATTTTTGCCCAGGTAAAATTATATTCTCTATACCAAAACTGAAAAGGAAGTGATGTGGGCAGATTTTCTAACACTTCTGTGGTTTTGCCATCATGGACACACAGTTGGAATCCAGAGAGGAGAAGGGTCAGTATCACTGGTTCATGGTAGGTGATTTTTTTTTTTTTTTTTTTTAAATCTTGGGTGGACTCTAGCATGAGAGTTAGCCTGTTTGTGGTCTGTCTCGGCAGATACCGCAAACCAGGCAGGGAAGTACTGAGAGCCCTAACTTAGGCAGGAGAGTAAGATCAGAGGGTGTAGATCTCCATTAGGGATCCCGTGAGTGAATGTTGTCTTTCCTGGGGTGCCAATATGTGATTCTCTTCCAGTCCTCGTCCTGATTTTATTTGGTCCCCTGTGACCTCTGAGAGACCTTACAAATGTCTTTAGTAAAACTGTGCGTGTTCACTAGAAGCAGGTAACTGATCTGTTCAATGGAGCATAGCTCTTTGCAATGTAACGGGTTCATGTTGAAAAAGATCTTTTTAATTTTATTTATTTTGTAGCACTGAATATCTTTGTGCGTACAGCTTATGCTCACTCTCCTTTCTAAGGGTTCATATGGTTTTATGGGAAGAATATAAAAATTGATATTAATATAAGAAACTTATTGAAAAGAAGAATGGTAGCTGTCTCTTTTCTTGATGATCTTCAGCAGAAATATCAATCAGGCTACTCTCAGCATTAAGAACTTGATTTTCCGTATTGAACCATGATCTCTCTCACCTATAAATTAGAGGTGTTCAGAGTGTTCCCATTAATATTGAGAACAAGAGAAACATGAAACAGTTAGTTGTAGAAATGGAAATTACAGACATACGGTTAGTTACATTGTTAGTTACATCTCGCTGTTCACAGTGGACGTGGCTGTGATGGATTACGTCTCAATAAAAATGTTGTCAATAGAATTAGGTTCTTAGGTGCATCATGGGAGCTTGCTGTTCCAACAATTTGTACAGTAAGTTATTTATGCAACGTAGCATACTCCTATAAAACGATTAATCACCTCCAAATTTCAGTTGCAATTTTTATGTCCCCCATGTTTTCATAAAAAGGAGGTTTCTGGGCCACTAAAGGTATACTGACATGCCTACAGCATAAAAAATGTGTATGAAATACTGTTACAACATATACCATGATAAAGGCAGCTTTTTATAATTCGACCAAAACGTTTCTAAGTCCCAGGCAATAACCTATCAACTTGAAGAAATGTTTATTTCGGCTATAAATAACATTATAGAAAACGGATTAAGACTTCTCTGGAGATTTTTTTTCCATGTGAATTGAGTTTTGAGTAATATGTGATACATATTATAGTAAGTTTTCCTAGCTTATCTTATAACAAAGAAAAGGTACAAAATATATTTTCTGGTGTCTGAATACAGATATTTCCTCCAGAAACTGGCAAACTAACCAGTGTCCTGGTCAAAGGTAAAACACTGAAAACATTTATGTGCTTATTCATCGATGCATTCATTACGTATTTATTGAGCATCTACTTGTATGAGGCATTGTACTAAGTGCTTACTGTTTCCTAATTCTCCTGTTACAGAGAAAAAGCTTTCAATCAGGGCTTTATAAAATTTTGGGCATCTGTTGATGAATCCATGGAAACTTCTACCTTCTTCCTCAAACTCTTTAGCAGAAGGTGAGCCAGTCAGCCACTTTTTGGCTCTCAGTTACAAATCCACCCTCCTTTGCCTATTGTGATACTTGAGCTGAACCCTGTAAACATTTCTCCTTTGGTAGCTGGGACAGTGGTAGTCTTTGTCCATAGAGGGCGCCAGGGGACACCACAAAGGGTGAGGTCTCCCCTCCTGCTTCTGTGAGCTACGTGTGGGAGTGGGGGACAGTGGGTTAGCAGGAGGGTGGCTCAGTGGCCCTCTTGGCAGCTCTCGCAATAGCTCCAGCCCACACCTTCTAGCCAGCTTCTCCACCGCTAGGTGGACTGCTCCTTCTTAGACCACCTCCAGCCCACTTGTGTCAATAGCAGTTCATCTGTACTATGCTATGCTCTCTGGTCCATCCGACAAACCACTCTTCTGGATGTGCTCCAGCCAGCTCTCACTCTCCAGCAAGTTTCTCTGCTACCTAGAAGGCCAGTCCTCTGGACCATCGCCAGCACACACCCTCTGGCAAGCTCCATGCTATGGGTTCTAGGTCATGTTCCTGTGACATTCACACCCTCCCCACAAAGGTCTCAATATCAGCCTTGGGGGGAGGGCCTTCTTCTGAGTTCTTAATTTCTTCCTTGCTCACTCTCTGTCTGTTCTAGACTTAGTGGCCACTTTCTGCATTTGCTTCTCCTGTACTCCTTAGAGCCCTTTCTCCCCCTTTTCCACCCACCCCTTTTTTGGTAGTTAACCACCTTTTACTTGATAACAATTCTTTATATTAAGTTTTGCCTGTTCAAATTACCGATGTGGTCTCTGTCTCCTGATTGGACCTTGACTGAAAGAAAAGGGATAAGAGAAAAGCCACCTGCAAAAAAAATTAGTTGCTATTGAACTGCCAACTCGTGACCAGTACCCTATTCTCTTTGACATTCTTTAATATTTCTGCTTAATAACTGATTTTATTATGGATTACATCAGACATTCCATAATCAGGTGCTGAATAGTCTTACCAGCATTACTGCATTGAGTACAGAATAAGTAAATACCCTTTTATGCCTTTATAGTATAGAGGCATTTATCTACTCAGCAGAGATTTATTCAGCATTGCCAACATGCTTGGCACTGGAGTAGGTGCTTAAAAAAACAAGGGCATGATAACTAAGGCACTGCCTTGCAAGTTTGTCAGGGAGACAGCATCTGGGTGTGTGAAAAGTTAACCAACAGTGCAATAGAGTTTGCATTAGCATTTGTATTGCTTCATATTTCTAAACTAAGTAATGTTGCAGAACAGCAGTATTCTGTTCTGTACAATCCGTTCAGATTTCTAAGCATATGAACATTCATTTGTCTTTTCAATTGTTTCCCATTTTCTCTGCATACACAATACTTGCTGGTAGGAATTTCAAGGGCTGCAAATTGGTAGGTCCTCTGTAATCAATGAAAATAGTTTACGACACTAGATCTTTGAAATGGTGTCTGAATATGCACACTTTGGGACTTGAAGAAACATTTCTTTTACTGTATAAATTACTGGAAGCCAGCTGTGCGGGATGAGGCAGGAGTGCTTTGTGGAATATCATTGGTTTGGAGAGTGTAGAGCTCTGTGTGAAGTGATTCTAGTTTTGGAACCTTTATGCAGACAAGATTCATGGAGCCAGATTGAGAGTCCGGTGTCCCTTCATAGATGTGCACTATGCAGAATGATATTTAAGACATTCCCTTCCCAGAATTGTTCGAGTGAGTCCCTTGAGTGGAATTGTGTACCTTTCTCCGTGCAGTTCTTGCAGAGAAGTTAAAATCACAGGGCCAAGGCAATGCCTGGGCCGTCTGGAGCTCTGAAACATTGCTGAAGGCGGTGCGATGAAATTTCGCTAGACCAGCCCTTCCCGGCGCATACTTGGAGGAGCGCTAGTCCTGGAAGATGCTCGGCCTTGATGGAATCCTGGGAAGTGATTTCTAGTCTAGAATATCCTCCTCCCCTCAGAGACAGACTGTACAGTTTAGCATCACAAGGGCTCTCTGATAAGCCCTGAAATGAAAGGAACCTGTCATTTTCCAATATGGTATTCCTGAAATATTGTTCACCCTGGACCTGGACCCTTTTCCTCTTCAATATCGATTGTCCCACTGAAATGCTGTTTTCCCTACATGAATTAGGGAATTTGGCTGTTGTTTTTGCATATCTTTCTTTAAAGAAGCCTTCGCCTACCTGTGTCTGTGTGTGGGTGTGGGTGTGTGTAAACCCATATGGCTTTTTAAAAAGATTTTTCATGGCTCCTGCCATCCTTAAGAATTTGAAGGATTGGGTAAATTGTCATGGGGCTGGAAAGGAAACCATGCATATGGGGAATAGGAATTATGACAATGTAGGCAACACCTTCGGATATACCAGCAAGACCATGATAGGCCTAAGGTTTGAGCCCTCTCCCACCTGTTTGTAGGTGTGACTTTTGGCCAAAACCACTTGTTCTCTCGAGGCCTTTGTTGCCAGATCTGTTATATGAGATGATCACTTGTTCTTACCTCACAGGGTTGTTGTGGGCAAAGTGAGGTAATGACCATGGACCACTAGTTGTACTGTGAGGGGCACTGTAATCTCAGTAGATACTGACGGTTCTTATTTTGAAAAAGGATAGATTGTGGCCAGTATTTGGGATGGTTCTCTGCTGATCCTACCTGGGCATGATAGAGGCGGTGACTGAAATCATTTTGAACTAGGTTGGTAGAGGTCCTGCTGGTAAAATGAAAGAGATTATAACTGATACCAGGTTAAGCCAGAAGCATGACCATGTCCCCGAGATGCGTGTGTGTGTGTGTGTGTGTCTGTGTTGATGTCTGTAAGGAGGGGTCCTTGAGGAAAGGGCAAGAAGAACAGTTGCTCTCCCTGCAGTTGCTCCTCCAGATTGGCATCACATGTCCACTCTTGTCCCCTCTGCTGTGGCGGCTCTTCCAGCGGCCACTTTGGGGTGCAGTTCGTCAAGTCTTCTCTGCTTTTCACTGTGAACCATGCCACCTCAAACACCTATTCCAGTACAGAGAATCCCATGCATCACAAGTCATAGGAGAAAAATCATGGTTCCTGTCTGAGAGCTGATTTCACTCTGGGCCTGTTTGAGGAAACAGCATCTTAATGTTCTGCAAAACATTGCCTTGTTTTCCTCGTCCAGGTCAGGGGGAGGCTGGGCTCGCTGCAGTCCACTGAGATATTCAGTATCGGCATTTTCTGCCCCCAGCCAGGGCCACATGGGAGGAAAAGGGGATTAGTGGCGTAGGAATGTGGTCTGTTGCCAGCCACCAAGAAGTCATGCTCTGGTTTTACAACCTCTGACCGTGTGTCAGAAAGACAGTGGCCGATTGGAAACCAAGGCAGCACTATTGCTACCACTCGTCCTGGTTTGTCTTTGCCAAAAAACTTGCTTGCTGTTATATAGACATTTATTCATTTATCATTTATATATTTGATAGAAACATACCAAATTTGATATATACACAAATCAGAATCGCAGAATGCACACACATATCATGTTTGATGTATATATGAGTTTATCAAAACTGATATCTACAAACATATCAGCATTTGAATACAGTGTTTTTTCAAAATGCAAACAAATTCTTTTCTGGTTCTAAAAATAATCATGTTGTACAAATTTCAAGCAGCAAGAGGTTCCATTAAGGAGAAGGGGGAAATGGGATGCCCTTGATCCCAGTCTCCAGAGAGAATTGCTGACGTTTGCTCTATGTGTCGTCAGAAGTTTTAAAAGCATTTATGAATAAGCGTCACCCAAATAGGATGAAACTCTACTATAAAGTGCTTTTTACCCTAGTAATATTTCATAGTCATGTCTCGATGTTGGAAGATATAAATTTTCCTTATCCTTTTTAAACTTCATAGTGCTACACTGAATGGTGATACCATAATTTATTTAACTAGGTAGCTATTCATGGATTTTTTTGTAGTTGTTTCCAATTTTTTTATGTAATGAACAACACCAAAGTGTTGTATTCATATCTTTCTGCCCTTATCAACTTATCCAAGTTTTTTTCTTTACATAAGTCTTAGAAGCAGATCCCCTGGGTCAATAAGTGTGCCCAGTATTAATTTTGAAAGGCTATCACAGGTTATACCACTCTAACAAATATACCTGTGCTCCTTTGATAAGTTTCTCATCAACGTGGGGCATTTTTGATTTGGAGGTCGTGACTTTAACTCACAAGGTTCTTGTGCTATTATTCAATCTCATTCTTCCTCATTTCTATCTGTATAACCTAGTTACTTCATGTACTTCAACCGTTTAAGTTATATAAGAAAGTCCATAGGAAAGAAAGAAATGTTGACCTCTAAACATACTAAATTAATTTTAAAATTTACTATTTTTTAACCCAACATAAACATGGCAGTTTATACACTTGGGCTAGTATTAGCGGGCATACCTTTGCTAAAATGGTATTCAACTGAATGCTTCCATTGTACAGAGGCACAAAGCTTATAGATTTTCAGGCCATCAGGAACATAAAGATTTTCAGCCATCATGTTTGTCTCCTCTCATCGTTCTACCTCCTGATTATTCCTTACCCCAGTGCCCTAACTTCCAACCAGACAAAATTTTAATCTCCCTCCGGTTTCCTAGGAGGGTGGGGTACATAGTATCTAAAATTGATAGATAATCCTCCTATTGGTTTATCTTCTCAACACTAATGCAAATGACTGAAAATCACAAACGAAACATTTTCTTCCCCTCAGGAGATTAAAAAGAATGTTCATCTTTGGCACAGACTCTCAACTAAAATTTTGTTCTGTAGTTTTGAATATCAACACATTTTCAAAGGGCTAGGAATATAAGCAGGTGGGTTACCACTTTGTGAAAAGTGATTGATGATGGAGCAAAGACTGTGAAACTCATGTTTGCTCTTCACCGACGGCTAAACCCAAAGAAGAGAATTAGTATGTCACTTACATATGTGCTTGAAGTCAGTATTATTAATTTCTCTTTATCATCTAAGAATTTCAACCAAGATTAGAGAGTGTAATTGTACCAGGCACAGTATTGATGGGTCCAAGGCACATTCTAATAGTGGGAGAGAATGTAAGTGGGAGAGTTGTTCAAAAATAAGCTTACTATGATGTTTTTAATTAGCCAATCACAGTTTTATTGAAAGCAACTTTCCCCAGTATATCGTATTATATATATTGTACTATTATAATACAGAAATAACTAGTGTTTTGAGGTGCTTATCCAATGCCTGGATGATCGTCTCAGTTTTCATGACAGCTATAAGAGGTTACTGATGCTTCATTTCAGAGTTGAGGGAAATGAATCTCAACGTTAAGGGACTTGCCCAAGTCAGCCAGGTAGCCAAAACTCAAACCTAATGTTCTGCCCAACTCTTGTTAAAGTCCTTGCACTTGACAGTAATGCTCTCCTGACTGCCATGGTCAAGGCACTGATTGAGAATCAGTCGTTGTATTGGTCATGACTTTGGTACCATTTGAATAAAGGTCAAATGCAGTGTCATTGCTGTGCTGCCTGCTTTCCTGAAACGTTGCATCCCACCCTGATGTACTGTCTTGGCTGAAAACCTTCTTTCCATAAACTGCCTCAAATTGGTGATGGTTTATATGACAGAGAAATAATTTCCCACTAAAACAGCAAAGTATTGGATAAATAAGGCATGGTACTTTCATATGATTGGATTCTCTACAGCAGTGGAAAAGAGCAAACTACTGCTACATGGAACTTGGATGAGTCTCACAGATACAATGATGAGTGAAAGCAGGTGGAACAAGAGACTGGTGTATAATTCCATTACTGTACATTTGTAATACTGAGATATCTGCTGGGAGTGGGTCATAAGGGAGCCCTCTGGTGTACCGGAAATATATGTCTTCATCTGGACTGTGGTGTATATATTACATGTGTGAAAATTCATACAGCTGTACACTTAAGATTTATGTACTTTACGGTTTTATGTTATATCTCAATTAAAAATCAACATAAAAAGTGAATCACAACACACATTTCATCCAGGGCCTCAGTGTCTATGGAGGGGTCATTTATTCTATGGACCTCTGCCTCTCAGAGTTGATGCCTAATGAGACCTCTTATTGGCATCCAACTTACGTGTGGGTCAGTTATCTGACAACCTTGAGAAGCTAATACACAGGCAGTAATTTTAAAATAATTCTGAAGTTTCAGAGGAGCCAATTTATATATCACTCCACCCATACACTGAAGCACATGTACTACACTCACAAGAGAACTCCCCAGGGCTCTACCTTCTAGTGACACTTAGCAAGGGTGTGTACACCCCGAGACTTTGGCCTTAATAGAACCTGGTCACCCAATAATTATTTAAAAGGACCAGCTTTGGGACTTCCCTGGCGGTCCAGTGGTTAAGACTCTGCGCTTCCACTGCAGGGGGCGCAGGGTCAATCCCTGGTCGGGGAACTAAGTAAGATCCCATATGCCGCCTGGTGCGGCCCAAATAAAATTAAATAAAAATAAAAAATGAAAGGACCAGATTTAATCATTTACTAAGGCTTAGATTGTGTTGAAGAAGGCAATAAAGTAGACAATACCTTTTTCAAAAGTTTTATCTGAAATTATAAGGCAGTTGGAGAGTGTAAAGGGGACTTCTCCAAGTTCACTGACAAACTGCTTTCTGTGGCTCATTCTCTATACTGTTCTGCCAACAATTATCGCACTGCGCCTTGCATCAATCACAGTGTTGAACTCTGCAGATTAACGTTCGAAAATAACTCGCACATTTCTCAGGGCACCCTTAGCCTTTGGAATTACTTTAGCAGTGATACCAAGATCTGAGTAACACACCACCTGTGAAAAACTGTCTCTAGATTTTGGGCGATTTTCATGTGATGTTTACAGATAGACACAGTTCATCTACGTTGCCGTAAAACTGGGGCAGTTTCGCGCCATCATTGAAAGCCTCCCTGCCTGGGATTTGAACCTGTTGTAACAACCATCAGTCAGTCAGTCATTCCCCAAAGGTTTTTTGAAGGCTTAGTATGGGAGAGGCTCTGGACTTGCTGCTGCAGTGCCTCTTCAAAACAAAACTCAAAGTCTCGTTGACATAGTGTTGATACTATAACTGCTGATACTCATATCATATAACTCACAGGCTTTGAGGACATTACAGACAGAAAATTTTCATTCTCTTTTTTTCTTTTTTCTTTTGTTCATCTGATAGATATATCTGCAGTCAAATATATTCTAGTTCAATCATTGGAACTTACTAGATGCTTAGTAAATATTTGTTGAGTGTATGAGTTAGTGAATTAATGAATGGGTGAGTAGATGGTTGAAGGGATGAAGTTTATCACTGATAATTTAACACAAACTATTTACTTTTCACAATTTATTGAATTCTTCGTATGTGCTTGGCACTGTGCTGGGTATTTTATGTGGATTGTCTCATTTGACTGCCTCAACAGCTCTGTTAGGGAAATACTGTTAGTATCTCCATTTCATAGACTGAAGAAACTGAGGCTTAAGGGAAGTTAAGTAATTCATTTGCCTAAAGCTGGGATTGGCAAACTTTTCTACAAAGGGCCATATAGTAAATATTTTTGGCTTTTCAGGCCATGAGGTGTCTGTCCCAACTGCCCCATGCTGTCTCGTAGTGCAAAAGCAGCCACGGGCGGTATGTAAACCAATAGGCAGGGCTGTGTTCCAGTAAAACTTTATTTACAGAAAGAGTCAGCGGGTGGGATTGTCCCAATGGCTGTAGTTTGCTGACCCCTGTCATAGCTCATCAGTGATGGAACTTTGATTTGAACCAAGTCAACGTGACTTTGAAGACCGTGTTTAATTAGGAGCAAATTAGGATCTGTTAAAAAAGAAGGCAGGAAACTTGCCTTAGCAGTCCTTTATTAATTCTCCTCTTCCTCCTATTATTATGTTGTTGTTATTGTTATTATTATTTGCTTTTGGCTTGCAAAACCTCCAGAGTCCCTTCAAAGAAAATAAAACCAAAGCCCATCTCAGTGTAATATCTGGTCTCTAAGCTGTGGGGAGTAGTACCTGTCGTCAGACACATCCTTTCATCTTACCCTTGCAGGTCCACACTGGGAAGTGTGAGTCATCATCCACTGGCCCAGAGTGATTAAGTCACTTACCTCAGGTCACACAGCCAGCATACAACCAGGGCTTGAATCAGATTCTTTGGACATAAATCCCAGAATTCTTTCAGCTCTCTAGATAGCCTGGCTAAAGTTTTCTTTGAACTCTTTCTTCCTTATTTCTTTGCCCTTCTTTACCTCTTTAATAGCTACCTGTTTTGCTTTTCAGAAAACATCTGTTAGCGCCTACTCTCTGCTGGCACTAAGATAGAACTGGTGATACAAAATCAAATTAAATAAAATGTTAACCAAATTTTCAGAAACAGGGACCTGATTGAAATAAAAAGGGATTTATTTGGGGTTTGCTAGGACTGCAGCCTGAGACACAGATTCAAGAAACACTTGACTTGTGTTCCACTGGGCTACAAAATGCAGGAGGCTTCTAAAGGCAAAAACCCGTAAGGTTACAGTTAGTTACATGAGTTGTTTATCAAGAATTATAACTGGAGCTGGCAAGAAGTAAGGGTGCTTGTTAAGCGAGGATTGGTTGGGGGTTCGAAATGGTTGCATAGTCACGAGGGGAGAACTTATGACCATCAGTTTGCAGCTGGCAGGTAGTATTCTGAATATGCCTGGCAGTGTCCATGGCTCTGGTACAGTTCACAGAAAGTTCAGGTTCTCAGTGGTGCAGGGATGTGTCTGAGACCAGATCCTCAATGAGAGCCCGATTCCACTTTTTTTTTTTTTTCGAATTTTTGAATTTTATTTTATTTATTTTTTTATATAGCAGGTTCTTATTTGTTATCCATTTTATACGTATTAATGTATATATGTCAATCCCAGTCTCCCAATTTATCACACCACCGCCCCACCCCGCCAGTTTCCCCCCTTGGTGTCCATACGTTTGTATGCCGATTCCACTTTTATATGCCTGAACTGTGATTACTCCATTATAATTTCAATTCATCATTGAAAGTTTGAGCCCTGTCTTCAGGGAGCTCTCAGCCCAGTCAGGAGGCAGGTGTTTAAATAGGTCATTAAAGTGAAGTGTAGTAACTGCTATGAGAGAGCAGGTGTCACAGGTGGTACCTTGGTGACACTTGGAGGGGATGAGGACCTCTGATCTGCTGGAACTTCAAGGACCCTCCAGCCTGGATTTGCTCTAATGCACCGACCACCTAGGCTGCACCCTGACCTTCAGGTGTTGACAGGCAGAGATTGGTGCTTGCAGGGAGGGAAACAGAGTGATGGTTAGCAAATACATGGGACGGGACAGTTTGGACGGGCGCTCAGGGAAGGCTTTGTGATGGAGTCATATTGAACTGAGGTCTGAAAAGTGAGAACCTGCCCGGCATAGAGCTGAACGAGGAACCTTCTCGGCAGAGGGTCAGCGGGGCAAAGGCCTGGAGGCAGTGAAATGCTCAGGGTGTTTGAAGAAGAGGAGAGAGGCCAATGAGGCTGGACTGTAGTGAACCATGGGAATAAAAAGAATTATTATTATTATATTATTACTGTGCGATAAGAACCTACAGGTGGCCTGGGCCCGATCTTGGAAAACTTTAAGCAGGCCCGTGTTGTGATTGGATTTACTTTTTACGAGATCATTCTCCGTGACTCTCACTCTCAGACTCACCTAGAGAGCTTTGAAGCGCCCAGGCCACACCTCAGGTCAGTGGGAACAGTGTTTTGTCACTGTTGTCTGTGTTTTTTTCTGAAAGCTGATTAGAAGGGATTCCAGTGGGCAGCCAGGAGAGAATCATGGGTGTAACTGCTGCGTAGAGAAGGACTTCCTGGAGGGTGCAGTAAAGAAAGCAGGGAAACCAGTTAGGTGAGGCGGTCAGAGGTTGTTCAGGTTCAAGGTGGTGGCGGCCTGGGCTAGGGTCAGAATGGCGGAGCTGGCAAGAGGTGGTGGACAAATTCAAGTTATGTTGAGGAGGTAGAATCTTCTGGACTTTATTTTTTTGCCTGTGTCGGGTCTCAGTTGCGGCACGCGGGGTCTTCTTTGAGGCGTGCGGGACCTTTCGTTGTGGCGTGTGGGCTCTTCATTGCGGTGCGCGGGTTTCTCTCTAGTTGTGGCTTGCGGGTTTTCTCTTCTCTAGTTGTGGCGCACAGGCTCCAGGGTGCGTGGGCTCTGTAGTTTGCAGCACGTGGGCTCAGTAGTTTTGGCGTGCGGGCTTAGCTGCCCCGTGGCATGTGGGATCCTAGTTCCCCGACCAGGGACCGGACCCGTGTCCCCTGCGTTGGAAGGTGGATTCTTCACCACTGGACCACCAGGGAAGTCCCTCTTGTGGACTTCCTGATGAATCCTATGTAGGTGGGGCAAGAAAGGGAGGAATCAAAATAATTCCAAGTTTTGGCGATTGGTCTACTGGGTTGAAAGATGGTACCATTTTAATGAAACGAAATTTTGGCATGGAGGTCATGATGGACTGAATTTAGGTTGGAACCCCCAAATTGTTGGTCTGTCTGTAACCAGAAGTAGAGTTGTATTTATGTCTTTGTGTGTGTTTGTGTGTGCCTGGTCATGGTGCCTCTTTGGGGAAAGAGTGGCTCTATCTACATTTGTAATGAATCTTGGATATGTTAGTTACTGGGCTAAACATTCATTTAATCCCCTTAACCACCCTGTGAGGTTATGGGGGAGTAATCTCCATTTTACAGATGAGGAAGTTGAGGCACAGTGGGATTGTAATCAACTTTCCCATGATTGCACAGCTGTTAAGTGGAAAACTTTTGAACCTGGGTCTACCGACCTGGTTTCAGAAACTCTGCACTTAACCCCTGCACTAGTCTTAGAAAGCCAAGTTGCTTTTTCAGGTGAGTGCATCACATTCAAGTACAGGAGATCCACCTGCATTGTTTCTAAGGAGTGACTTATTCTCAGGTTATTGTCAATGGCAGTTTTTATAAGATAAGCTTCTTCCTGTTTAAATGTTACCTGCACTTATAACCCACTGGGGCCATTTTTTTCCAACTGAGCTGCTGGAGGAATTGAAAAATCCTGAGTACTGCTGCTTAAATAAGTAGACTACATGCTCTACGAAGAAGTCACATTATTTTCTCAAAGAAGAGGAAGTTGGCCCAGTGAGGCAGTGATTACTGGGAACAAACTTTCTGGTTTTCCATTTTGTTCTGCTGCAAATGGCACGTTCTATCAATCAAGGCCTGCTGGGAAAGATTTTGTCTTTGCTTGTTGCAATTTAATTTTATCCTGTGTTGAACTGAGGTGCATTTTAAATACAAAGCTGAACTGTTAGGTTAACATTGATCTGTATCCTCCTTGAGATGGGGCTGGCCTTTGTTTAGACGTATCACTTACTTAAAGGGAATTTCTTTAATTTGTGGATTTGAAGACATTGGTCCACTTAAATCATCTTTTTGCATCCCCCCAAAACATTGTTTACCGAAGGCTCTTTAACCAGACACTCTGACAGCTTTAACAATGTCTGCTGAAAACAGTTTTCACTGGTTTCTTGGTGGATGAAGTGGGATGTTTGGAAGAGTTCACACGTTGATTTTAGAGGACAGTGACAAGGGAGCATGAGTCCCCCTTATAGTATCAGGCACCAAAGCCCTCCCATGAGTGCGTGATTTAGAATAGGAAATGCCCTGTGAGGTATTGCTCGGGAGAGTGGATTGATACTTAATCAGTCTTCAGAGACTACACTATAGGAGCAATCATTCAGTGCTCCAAACGAAGCAGAGAGTAGAAATACCCACTCCAAAAGAAGAAAAAAAAAAAAAGCATTGGGGTGTGTAATTAGTTTGCACTTGGCTTGCTTGCTGTGACTCAGAAATAACAGCTGCTCACGCCTGTGCATTTTGCTGTGCACCTTGCCCAGGGACAGCTTTCATTAAGAAGGCATTAGGTTTGGTGCTGCAACTTGCTGGTTTTCTATGTTTGCTTAAACAAAAAAGCTACGGAAAACTCTCTGCCCCAGAGTTGATTATCAATGATTATTGGCTCCGCTTGGGGGTTGCTGATTATTTTTGCCACGTTTCCCGGGTTGGAACTTGGATTCTAAACATATTGCTTCCCCTCAAACTCTAGAAGCTGTGATGTAACATAGCAGCTCAGGTCTAAGAGTGGTAAGGGTTTATTCAGAAGGAAGGGGAATACCTTTTAATAAGTGATGCAGAGTGAGGACAGTGGTGAAGTGTGGATTCTTTACGGAAGCCAGGGCCCTCATCCCCTCTGTGGGAGCTAGAACTAGACTCTCAGCTTTGTAAGGAGAAGCACTATGACTTGTCCAGTATCATATCCCAGTGCCCAGTTCTTGACATGTGAATATCTACTGCTGTATAACAAATTACTAGAAGCTGAGAAGCTGAAACACACATTTACCATCTCACAGTTTCTGTGGGCCCTCTGCTTCATGGTTTCTCAGAAGGCTGCAATCAGGGTACCAGCCGGGCTGGTGTCTCATCTGAAAGTTCAGCTGGGGAAGGATCTACCCCACTTCCACTTTAGGTTGTTGGCAGAATTCAGTTCCTCCAGGGCTGTTTTACTGAGGATCTCGGTTTCCCTTCAGTTCCTCACCATACCTGCCCATCTAGCATGGCTATTTACTTCACAGCCAAGTAGGCACCAGGGAGAGTCTGCTAGCAAGATGGAGATGAGAATCTCTTGTTACCTAATCATAGAAGCGACTTCCCTTTGCCTTTGCCGCATTCTACTGGTTTAAAATAGGCCACTTGGGACTTCCCTGATGGCACAGTGGTTGAGAATCCACCTGCCAATACAGGGGACACGGGTTCGAGTCCTGGTCCGGGAAGATCCCACATGCTGCGGAGCAACTAAGCCCGTGCGCCACAACTACTGAGCCTGCGTTCTAGAGCCCGCGAGCCACAACTACTGAGCCCGTGTGCCACAGCTACTGAAGCCTGTGCGCCTAGAACCTGTGCTCCACAACAAGAGAAGCCACCGCAATGAGAAGCCCACGCACCACAACGAAGACCCAATGCAGCCAGAAGTAAATAAATAAATGAATTTATAAATAAATAAATAAAATAGGCCACTAGATCATCCCAGCCTCAAAGAGTGGAGATTTGTAGGGCCTGAATACCTGGAGTGGGAACCATTGGGGGATATCTTAGAGTCAGCCCGCCACAGCATGCAGTAGGCACTCAGCATATATTTGTTGAGTGAATGAGCCTAAGAGCTGGGTTCTTATGATTTGGGCTAAAGACATCCTATCATCTTTTTTTTCCCCTATCACATACTCTCTATATAAGATGAGCAAGGTTTGCTTTAATATTTTATATATTAAATTATATTTATATTTTATACCTACATGATATTTACATAGTCTTCCCCCATCCTTCATAATGCCATCTGGATGCTTGGTTACTGGACTTAAGGTTTATCCAAAATGCTGCCCTTACCTACTCCTAAGGAGGAATTTTTTCAAGGGGAGGATCAATCTGGCGACCCCTTTGATCTGATACGCTTTGTCTCTCATGTTTCTCTTGCTGCATACGTGGTGGGGATTTAAAACAGTCCCCACATCGTGCTTTCTGGATTCCGAGTCTTTTGTACATGGAGTGCCCCGGGCAGCTTTTTGCTTGGAGGGAATGAAAAAGCAAGGGTGAGGGTTCACGTCTAATGTGTTTTAGTTGAAGTCACTGGCTACACGTGGAAACAGTCAGCTCTGCTTTCTCCCCCAAGCCTTTGATATTGTTGGGGCTTTTCAGTGCGTGGCAGGATTATTTAACAAGAGAAAGTCAACATTGTCCAGCATTGCCACACTGAATGGAGAGAAACTTGCAGGCGAGTCACTGAACCTGAAATAAGCTTCTCTTGCCCCAGGCTTCCCAACTTTTTTGTTGTTTGTTTAATTCCAAGGTCATGACAATATCTGTGTGAAATGGTTTGTGCTGTAGCTTAAGACTCTGGGTCACACTTTGCTAGGTTGGAATTTTTTTTGCTTCTTCCCCGTTCAAGAGCAACCTTTACATTGAGAAGACTGGCAGGGGTGGGGCAGGCAGGCTCTGGGACCCTGTCCTGAACTGCTGTAAACGCTTCCCCACTATCTTCTTGGCTCTGAAACACAATGCATGAAGAAGACAAAGAAGGACAAAAATCACCATTTGGGCCCCTATGGAAGTTCCATTTGTCAGATGCCCCGGTCTGCCCATTCCCTCCCTCTCTTCTGCTTTGGCTTTGAAATTGAGTGTTGAGTGAGTCCAGAGGCAGAGGAAATGGCACTGTATACCCAGCCCAAGGCAGTTTGATCCTCATGAAAATGAGAAATCACCTGTATTGACAATAGGCATGCCTGCTGCTGGCAAGATCTGCCCTTGTGCAGATTTGCTGCTGGGCCTTGCTGTCACCCTGCTGGGTTGGTTTTTCCAGTAATAGACTCTTCCAAGCCAAGTCTGACAACTGAGTGGTAAATCCTCCGGTGAGCTGGAGAGGTCTGGGCAGAGGGATAGAGAATGGTCAGTTTAAGAAGACCAACAGCATTCAATTCATTTCTTCTGTGGCCTTCTCTGGCCGTGCATTTCAGTTCTCTGGAGACGTATAACTTGTGAATTGACTGGTTTCCACGAATATTATGAATTAACAGGAAGTAAGCCATGTCCATGCTCAAGTTCCATTGGAAGTGAGGAGGGCAAATCCTATTAGCATTTATAATTGTGTTGCTTTTTCATATTAATCCCTTCCCATGGCTGAGGAATTAGGAATTTTCTCACATGCTGATGGAAACCAGTCCTAGGAGTGTGTCCTGTCAAGTGCTGGAATATAGATGATGATATGAGACTGTGACCTTCCCCTCTGACAGGAGCTCTTCCTTCTGTGGTTAGATGCGTCTGTGATATTTTGCATATCTATTAGATTAGGCTTAACCACGATTGTGGAAATTCATTATTTGAAGTTAAACCAAACCTCCTGGCCAGATATCCATACTTGGTTACTTGCTGTTACTTGATTGGGAAGTGAAAATCCTTCATTTCATAAAAAGTCCTACAGCCTTACAGAGCGCCTTCTTCATTGGCCATTACACCTTCTGGATTGTGTCTCTGTTTTCTCTTTGACTTTATGCCATGGCAGTTTGGGGTGGTAAATGCACCGATGCCTCTGATTCCACTGTTTGCAGTCCCACTGCAGCAGTGATGGTCCGGAGAGAATAGAAAATGTTATTGGGATGTCAAAAGGGAAAAAAGAAATTTCTGCGTTAGAAACTGAGACGATAGGGTGTACAAGAAGAAAAGTCATATTTGTGAGCATTAAAAAGAAGAGCCAACCAAAGAATGATGTTTTCAGTATAGATCAGTGGTTAGTAGTTTGATGCTCTTATTTTCTTTTTCTTTTTTTAAGATTTATTTAATATTTATTTACTTATTTAATTTATTTTTGGCTGTGCTGGGGCTTAGTTGCGGCACACGGGGTCTTTGTTGAGGCACGCAGGATCTTTCCTTGCGGTATGCGGGCTCTTCCTTGTGGTGCTCGGGCTTCTCTCTAGTTGTGGTGTGCGGGTTTCCTCTTCTCTAGTTGTGGCCCACAGGCTCCAGGGCGCGTGGGCTCTGTAGTTTGCGGCGCACAGGCTCTCTAATTGAAGGCGCACAAGCTCAGCAGTTGTGGCGCGTGGGCTTAGTTGCCCTGCGGCATGTGGGATCTTAGTTCCCTGACTAGGGATCGAACCTGCGTCCCCTGCATTGGAAGGTGAATTATTTACCCCTGGACCACCAGGGAAGTCCTGTTCTTATCTTCTTGAACGTAGACACATTTCTGAAATTATTGACAAGCATTTATTAATTAATAAAGGAATCTGTTTGGTGCTCTGTCTCTGGAGAAGCCTTAACTGAAATGCAGTTTTGTAAAACAGCCAAGTTATGAATGGTTTTTGCTTGACAGCAACTTGAACTAAAACCTGCTGAGTGGTACCCAAGGTGTTGAAGTCAGAATGAAAGAAGCTGCAGCATCCTTGCTACATGGCTCTTTAGGTAAGAGCTGTGGAAGAAGAGAAGAATCAGATCTGAAATCCGACCTCCTAAGACGTGCTTGCCCTTGTCCTGATAAACACTTTAGCTTCTGAATACACAGTTACCTGCTACCCATCAGCTTGGATGCATCATTATCTCTGCAATTCAGGAAGGATGTGCAGAATCTCTGGCCCTGCTGTTTGTCACTTTCCCCCGCGGCTATGGTTAATGGTGTAGCCATTCACCCTCAGCAGGCATAAATCCTTTTTCCCACAAGAGGGTATTGGCTGGATACAACATTTATAGGACCAAAGGAGCAGCTGGTGATGTCAATTTCAAGGCAACTAGGTTGTCTTGGACATCCATTTAGCAGATGGCCAGGACTTGATAGATGGAAGGTTATTAGGATCCAAGTCAAGGGCCACATGGCACAGTGGATGGGAAAAGTAAACGGCAGCACATCCAAATGCAGACACACAGCCTGGTGGGGCTTCTCTGCCTCATGTCGTTTTGCTTCAAGCAGGAATAAATGTATGTCTGCCTGTAGAGCCTGGATTATCGACACATCTCTAGAGATTATCAGTAAATTGGTTACTAAATTGATAGTTGGCTGAATCCTTATGTCTATTATTTGGAAAGAAAATTTTATGAAGTTTAGATTTCATCAGCATTTATATAAATTTGGCCTTTTGCCCAAACCTACATGGTTTCCTGTATTGCTAATGTCTCTATGTCTTTTGGTTATATCCAAAGACAACTTAAAAGCTTTAATTTCAGAGCCCTCTGTTGCATCTGTATTGGAAGTGCCCTAAGCTGTGTCTTGCAATGCGAGCACAAACTCCGCAGGGAAAGGGGTGTCCATTTCTTCTCATCCATTTTAAGCTCATTTTTGCAATTGCTGCCTTTTCCGTATTACTGCATAACTCCTTTGATCTTAAAGTGGAAGGAAGCAAATTTCAAGAGCTAGGAAAGCTCCTCATGTGGCTTTAGCACGCGCAGCATATTACAAAATGGAGTGGATGTCAAATAAAACATAAATTTGGATCATTTGAAATTCGAACTCAAGGAGGTATTGCTTTTAGAGCCAAGTGCATTGAGAAGTCTCAGGGATAAAACTGCTGTTGTTTGACATTCATTTCCATTTGAACGTTTGGGTCGGGTTGTTGCCATGTCATATCCAGCCCTTACTGAATGTTGCATTTGTACTCAGCATTATACTCCAAGCTTCATGCATTTCATTCTCATAACATTATGAGATCATATCCCCATTTCACAGGTGAGGACCCAGAAGCTCTAAAAATTGCATTTTTTCCCCACCCCTTGGCCTCCTCTACCCAGGGCAGAGACCGGAGTATAAACAAGGGTTGCTGGTACACCCTTTCCGTAGGCATATTTCAAAGCTGCCCAAATTGCTCAGGGTATGTCCCTGAATTTTTTTACATGGCAAAGTGGTTGAAGCAGCGAGTGGAAGGGAGTATTTCAGTTAGGGTTATGCCTTTCTGGAACAAACCCGCTTATTAACATGCTCTGGATTCTAACCCTGAGTTTTAGATCCAAGACATGAACTGGAGAATAAGTTACTTTGACCAGCCAGTGATCTCCATTTTTCTTTCTCTTTCTGTCCATCTTCTCAACCCCAACCGTAAAAACCAGCAATGGAGGCTGTGGAGATAAATGGGCATTGGAGAAGGCTTTTCATTTTCCGGATTGCTTAGAATCTAGGGTCAGGCTCTTGAGCTCAAATGAGACCAGGACTGAGTAATCAGACACAGAGATAGTGTAGTCAGAAGCAACCAGAAATTGAAGGTGGATTAGGTTATCAGGTTATTTTCCTTTTGCGTGGGCTACAGACGTCATTGGTAGATGTAACTCACAGAGGATTAGGAAAAATTTCCTTGAAGTTTCACATCATCAGATGAGACTAAATGCATTAAAGTGCCCTCCTGACTACAAAACATCGCCCCACAGTTGGGATCAAAAATCAGTATCCGTGAAATATTGCCATGGTAGAGGAGGGGTTAACACAGTTTTGTAGAAGCACATGAGTTGATCAGGTTGATGGTAAATGTTGTGCCTTGTGATGGTGGCATCTCACTGAGAAACTTTCAAGACAAACTTTCAATAAGCAAGGTGTATTGGTTAAGAAAATTATTGACATTATAGCCTGTCCCCATCTTCCACCTCTGTACACAGTCATGAAACTCAGCTAAATTTTGCACTGTAATCGATGATGCCAATTAGTTAAAACAACAATTACTTTGTTACTTTAGGTTGGCTGGTCGGTTCTTCTGGTCAAGGCCAGCTTGGCTGGTCTCTGCCGACTGCAGGTGGTCCATCTGAGGCTGAATGGTCTCAAATGGACTCACTCTCCTGTCTGGTAGTTGGCAGGCTGGTGGGTCTAGAATGGATTCAGCCTGGACTGCATGTGTCTGCTCCTTGTGGTCTCTCATCCTCCAGTAGGCTAGCCTGGAGTTCCTCACCTGGTGGTTTCAGGATTTCAAAGATTAATAAGAGAGGATAAACCCTTGCATTCGCCTCCCTGCATAAGCCTCTCGCTGCCTCATATTTGCTGTCCCTTTGGCCAAAGCATGTGGCCAAGCCCAGTTTGTTTGTCTGTTTGTTTTTAATTAAATAATTTATTTATTGGCTGCATTGGGTCTTCATTGCTGTGTGCGGGCTTTCTCTAGCTGCGGCAAGCAGGGGCTACTCTTTGTTGTGGTGTGCGGGCTTCTCATTACAGTGGCTTCTCTTGTTGCAGAGCATGGGCTCTAGGAGCGCGGGCTTCAGTAGTTGCAGCATGCGGGCTCAGTAGTTGTGGCTCGCAGGCTCTAGAACGCAGGCTCAGTAGTTGTGGCGCACAGGCTTAGTTGATCCGCAGCATGTGGGATCTTCCAGGACCAGGGCTCAAAACCCGTGTCCCCTGCATTGGCAGGCAGATTCTTAACCACTGCACCACCAGGGAAGCCCCCCAGCCCATTTTCAGAGAGTGGAGAGGTTGATGTGAGCTCTTGATGGGAGGAGTGGCCAGTCACGTTGCCAAGATGCATGTGACAGGGATGGCAGGAGTTTGTGGCCATTTTGCTATTTCCCACATACATTAGAGTAACTTCAGGTAGTTGAACTGGCATTAACATGTCTCGCAGACTGAATCTGGACATGGGAGAAGGAAGACTGTGTTTTTGCCTGTAACTTCAATTTGATATGAGATACTTCTCTGCGTTCTTACTTTGTTCTGTCACTTTTGAAGTTTGGCCATTTACTGGTAGACTCTCTTATCTTGCATTCTTGAGTTGTGTTTCCATTTTTGGTCATGTTTTAAAATTTTTGATTAGTCTATGCCATGGTGCAAATATGATTTTTTTTTTCATTTTGTGGTATTCTGTGGATGTTTGCCTTTCAGAAGTGTTTTGTGCTTCAACCAGTGGCTTGAGCTTCCTTTCGGGCAATTTTGGAGCTACACTCATGGCAACTTCCAGAAATCCATCATTGTGATCTGATACACTGATCCTTTTTTTTTTTTCTTTTTTCTAGTACTCGTAGTGTTTACAACGTAGTACCAAATTCCACCTCATTTTATTAGTCTATAAACATAGCCCCATACATAATGACACCTGTGTTTGAATTTAGTCGTAACTCAGGGCTCCAGACATTACTATGTAATCACTGTTAACTCATAGAGCATCCAATCCGGGCTTTTCATTCTCAACTTCTGCATCGTTGGCATTGTGGGCCAGATAATTCATTGCTCTGGGGGGGGGCTCTTCTGAATATTATTGGATGTTTAGCAGCAGCCCTGCCTCTACCCACTTGACGCTAATAGCCTCGCCCTTCCACCCTTACTTGTGACAACCAACAGTGTCAGCAGACATGGTCAAATATCCCCTGGGTGGGCGTGGGGAGTGAGAGATAGGTAAAAATACCTCCAGTTGAGAACCACTGCTTTAACTTGGAGACGCTGAGGCAGAAGAGAGAAAGAAATTGTGAAGTATGACTTATTATTAGAGAGCAAACTAGGATTGGCAGCCAGACAGGGAGAATCTGTAAGGGAGGAAGGGGTGTGGCCATTTTTCAGCTACCTTAAAATTTAACCTAAGCTGGCCCTGGATTCCTCTGGATTAACCAGGAAACATCAAGTTGGGTCTTGCTACCCATTGAAAGTTTCGTCAGTATCTCAACTTCATTGTGTTAGAAGTGGATTAAATGTAAATAACACCCCTGGGAAAAAAATTTTAGGAGATATGCTGACCATAGATAATGGATTTGGGGAAACTCTTTATTTGGAAATAGTTCGACATGCACAAAAGTAGAGAAAATTGTATCATGACCCTTCTGATACTCATCACCTAAGATCCTAAATGATTGATTAATGGCCAGTCCTGGTGCATCTATACCCCGCTCGCTTCCTCTGCTATACACTCCTGAGTTATTTGAAAGCAAAATCATTTCATTTGTAGCTATTTCAATATGTGTCTAAAAGAAAGAACTTAAAAACCAAAATTATAATACACTGGTGGAATTTTAATCTTCTAGAAAGGACAAGAATGAGAATTTATGCCGAGTAGTATCAGAACATAAGGGGAAAGCGTGAGGGTCAAAATCAAAGAGGCTTGACATTTTGGCAGATTAAAAACTCCGGGGGGTGGGGGAAGGGAGGCCCCTGGTGGTCTAGTGGTTAGGACTTGGCGCTTTCGCTCTGGGGCCCAGGTTCAGTCCCTGGTGGAGGAACTGAGATCCCGCAAGCCCTGTGGCACCGCCAAAATTAAAAAAAATAAAAATAATAAAGTAAAAAAATACTCCAGCGGGGAAGGGAGGTTGGAGACACTGTCTCTTCGAGCTCCTTTCTGCTCTACATTTTCCCTGCTTGAGTGACTCTTAGAAATGCCTCTTTGAGCATAACTTAAGGTACAGGGAATCGGGATCCTTAAAAAGGAGAGTAAGCCAGCAGGGAACAGATCCATTTTTTAAAAGAAGAGGAAAAAAACATAATCACAAAAAGGTATTGAAATATTCAATCACTGATGGATTGCTCTCTGATGACTTTCAATGACTTTTTAGCCAATTGGGATCTACTTTTAATAAAACAAAGCAAGGGGAAAGTCTGCTTGCTTTTTAAGATTTTGCTAGGACTACGGTATTTCTCTCCTGTTCTAATGTATTCTGAGAAGTTTCTTTCTTTTGATTTAGACTTCCTCACTTGGTTTTATTGTGTCATAAATCTCCTGTGTTTGGTGAGAGCCATGGTGTATGTGAGACCCAAGCAGCTTGCTAGATAACATCTATTTCCCCCCCTTCTCTTTAGAAGATTAAACTGAGACTGTTGTGTCTGATGCCAGAATAGATTTAACCAACCATGTTTCCTTTACATATAGGCCAGTCCAAGGGACAATTCTGCACTGGATCCTATTATCCATGGGTTGAAGGGCGTCGTACATCATGGTAAGTAAGCTGCATACACTTCCTTTTGCTGGGCTGTGAAGGGCTAAGGTCTCCACCTAAAAGAATGGGTTATCTTGCAGAGGACGGAGTATGACACCCATTCCTCATCCACTGATGTTGAAGGGCATGAGGCCCATTATTTGATGGGTAGAGAGCACATCCATTTATTACCTGCAAATGGATCTGGGTTAACAGTAAGCAATTTGTTTCTCTTCAGGTACCACTCGGAATGCATGTGTTATAAATCAGGACACCCTAAGATGTACTATTCGTACACGTTGAACCTGCCAGGTGCCTCATATCTATCCTAAAATTATTCCCTTTTCAAGTAACTTTTCATTTATGAATTTCTTGATTTGCCCCACAGATGTAGGGGAAAAAACTTAAGTAGCCATGACAAGTCATTAAATTTTGCCGCACGTGAGCAAGTACCATCAGCTACTAGAATGGAAAATGCTAGGCCGTGTTCTGTGCAGCAGACGTCCTATCCTCAGGCATAAAACGGGGAGAGAAAGTAAGATAGATGGGTTCTGTCTTACCCAACTGTTTTTTATTGGAGGAATTTCCCTGCAACTTTATTATCGGCCATGCATCATTACCTATGACATCAGGATCCTCTAATTTCAAAAGTACCCTTGTCACAGGGAGGTGTGGAGATGAGAGGTACTGTAATGATTTGCAAGATTTTAATAATCTAATTAGAATTCCAAAGACATTGACAGAAATAGCATTAGTAACCTTAATACATCTCCCCTTCCTCTCCACGGCTCTGATAAGACATCTTCACACCTTTCTGGGAGGATGTCTTTTGACATTAGCCAATTCTGCAGAGCTTAACAGACATCTTACCCCCTTTCTCTCAGGGAAACAAAACCAGTAATCAGTGTTCCGTGGAAGCAGGTAGGATTTTGGATCGTTTTGCTCTTATAAGTGTTCAATCATACAGCGGGTAACAATAATAAACCTAGTGAAAGTAGAAAAATCGGGTGACTGAAAACGCCTCATTGAGGTTTTCACTTTAGGAAACGTCCATTGCTTCCCGATTTTCATTTGTATCTCTGAAGAAATCTCCTCACGCAGAGCTGGGAAGTAGGTAGTATGGAAGTTTGCCAAGGGAATAAAACACTTTTGCCAAAACTTAGGCCGTCTGCCCCTTTGTGATTTGATGTTGATAGCAGTAGTGGTGGGTGTGAGATGTAGGGAAATTTGCACTGGGCAGCCTCAAAAAATGCACAGAAAGTTGATGTTATGGGCAACACGCTGTGTTCTCTGAGCTCCTTCCCAGAAGGTGCCCGGAAACTCTCAGTTCATCAAACGCTTTCTTGGAATTCCAGTCTATAATATAGATTATGAGGTTGGGGGTTTGAAATATACTAAGTGATGGATAGATCTTCCTTCCCCCTGACTCTCCTTCCTGTTTTAATACAATCACCCCACAAAGAATTCCGGAATCTTCAAAACAGGTACCTCTTCTTCAGCCTGAGAGGAAGCACTCCATCAGCTATGGCATTTGAGTGGGTCTGTGTAATCTCATTTCCATGATGATCATTGCAGGACATTCCACATGTTAAAGATAAGCAGTAGGCTTCCTTTAGCCCCCAAATCCCCAAATCTCAGTAAACTCACTGCATAGTGATCATTTGGTTCATGAGCTGCATGCCGGCATAATTGTGTAATCCTTCCTCATTATCCACAATTAGCCTCTAAGAGGCAGTTATATGCAGGAATAGGATACCTGTTACTGGGAGGATGGCAGAGACGCCCATTATGAGGTTTCAACGCTACCTCCTAATTGGAAAGTCAGAGGAGACCTGCAAAAAATAGTTCCCTGCAAAGGAAGTTCCCTTCTTTTTTTCAGTGTAACAGAAATAATTATCCCCTGGGAGGGGTGGGCATATTTCTTCTTTAACACACTAGTGAATGTGTTTGTCAATCATTGATATTTGACAGGAAGACGTGAAGCATTCCTGTTTGTGGGCATGTTTGGTTGAACTTTAGTCTTCTGGTAAAAGTCTGCTCTTGGTTTGCCCCCATGCGGCTGGCATAGCCCGAGAATTACTCCTCGTGCCCAGTTCTGGAGCTCAGATCAAGGTTTCTAACGTCTGGCTTTTATCCTGATCATGTTAAGTAACTTACACCACAAAGGGTGCCCAGACATGTGCCAAGCTGAGGTGAGGAACTGCAGAGTTGCTCTGTGAACACAGCAACCTAGCCCGGGAGGGAGTGCCAGCAATTCTGGGGGAGAATTCCTTCCATGTGCCATCGCAGGCATTATCAGGGTCTTAGGGTGGAAAGAGCATGGGCTTTGGAGCCGGCCAGGCTTTGGCGGGGATCTCGGCTTTGCCACTCACTAGCTGGAACTATGGCTGCCTCTTTAGCCTCTCTGAGAAAGTTTACTTCTTTATTCAGCAAAAGTGTTGCACGCCCACTGGGTGTGAGCCCTGGGCTGATGTACTGGTGAAGACAGACAGACACAGGCCAGCCGTCAGGTACCTGGAAAGGAGGTGAATGACACCCCCTCTCCCTCCAGCGTGCCTGGAGCGTTACCCCTTCCAGCCTTTGCATCTGCTGTTGCTGGTTCCTCTGTCAGAAACGTTCTGCCCTCAGCTCAGAGCAAGTGTGTCTCCCTCTAATTATTTCAGGTCTCAGTTTGGATCTTACCTCCTCAGACAATTCTTTTTTTTTTTTTTTTTGGCTGCGTTGGGTCTTCGTTGCTGTGCACGGGCTTTCTCTAGTTGTGGCGAGCGGGGGCTACTCTTCATTGCAGTGTGCAGGCCTCTCATTGCGGTGGCTTCTCTTGTTGCGAAGCACGGGCTCCAGTAGTTGCAGTACGCGGGCTGAGTAGTTGCAGCACATGGGCTCAGTAGTTGCAGCACGCGGGCCCTAGAGCACACGGGCTTCAGTAGTTGCAGCGTGCAGGCTCAGTAGTTGCGGCACACGGACTCAGTAGTTGTGGCGCACAAGCTTAGTTGCTCTGCGGCATGTGGGATCTTCCGGGACCAAGGATCGAACCCATGTCCCCTGCACTGGCAGGTGGATTCTTAACCACTGTGCCATCAGGGAAGTCTCCAGACAATTCTTTCTTAATTATCCTATCCAATTCCCCATCATCTCCCCATTCCCATCACTCCTTGTCACATCATCTTAGGCTTCTTTCTTTGAAGCACTTAAAAGTATCTGAAATAACCTTGTTTGTTTATTTACTCCTGTATTACCTACTAAAGTGTAAGCTTCATGAGGGCAGAAGCCACGTGTGTTTAACAACTAATAGATGCTCAGTAAAATAAGCCAAATGAGCAAATCAAGTAAAGATACAAATAGGTGAAAAATATCAAAATATAAAATTGGAAAAAGAGGTGGAGGAACTAAAGGCCTCACAGGCTTTGCTTTGATTGGGAAGAGAAAGAAGTAAGATAATGGCTTGGAAACTTGATTCTGCCCGAATTTCTGGGGCCATTGCTGACTCTCGTTTTGATAACCGTCATCACTTCTGTCGTTATTCCAAAAGAGAATGAACATCTGAAGTTGTTAAAACAAACAAACAAACAAACTTTTGTTGGAACTAGAAACATTTTCAGTTGAAGGTCCTATGAAGGATTTGAATTATCTGTTACTGTGATGGACATAAATAATCGTGCCCTTCACAGAACCTCTGGCTTGGGAACAATGACAGAGACGTATACGAAGAAGAAATCAATATGGATTTCTGTTGCAGTTCACAGTTGGCTTTTATTTCTTCAGCTCTGGGAGTCATATCTTAGAATATTCATTCCTCATTAAGTGGATGTGTTTTTTTTTTTATAGGAAGCATCTTTTTTTTTTAATTAATTAATTAATTTTATTTTGGACTGCATTGGGTCTTCGTTGCTGCGTATGGGCTTTCTCTAGTTGTGGCGAGCGGGGGCTGCTCTTCTGTGTGGTGCGTGGGCTTCTCATTGCAGTGACTTCTCTTGTTGCACAGCATGGGCTCTAGGCATGTGGGCTTCAGTAGTTGTGGCACATGGGCTCAGTAGTTGTGACTCACAGGCTTAGTTGCTCTGTGGCATGTGGGATCTTCCTGGAGCAGAGCTCGAACCTGTGTCCCCTGCGTTGGCAGGCAGACTCTTAACCACTGCACCACCAGGGAGGTCCCTGGGAAGAATCTTACATGTTCCTTTAGCTGAAATGGCAATGAGGAATCTGGTCCCACCAGCCAACCATTGGCATTTGGTCAGTAGGGTCCTCTGTGAAGCAGACACCAAGATGGGATTTTAAGTGCGGGCGAGTTTTTTGGCAGGGAGGGACTGCCCAGGAAGGATAAAGAGGAGAGGGAGCAGGAGTGGGTGGGGAGAACACTGGGACCCCAGTGCAGGTCTGATACCTCTAAAGAGAGGGAACCTAGGAGGACTGGCTGAAGGCAGCTCTAAGAAAGTCTTGGCTGGGACCTTGGAGAACGCCAGAGCCAAGACTGCCCGTGAGAGGAGTCCTCTGTTGGGCAGCAGTGGCCCAGCCCTACCAGGTGTGGTCATTGGCTAGAGCATCCCAGCGAGAGCGGCCTCCCTGTGAGCGCCGAGGTGTGCCCGAAGGCACAGCAGCTCCCAAGCCTCCGCACAGCAGCTTGTCTCTAGAAGGAAGATCTTAGGGGTGTCTCCTGTGGCTGGTCCAGAGGTCACATCTTCCTTCCAAAGACATTTTCCTCATCACCTTGCCAAAAAGTTGATGACTTGGTCCTCTCACTTTTAAAATGCTCAGAACTTCTTACAGTCACTGCTTGTTCCTTTTGTGCATAATCATTAAGTGCCTTATCTAAGTACACCATGAAGCTAGGCAGAGAGAAAGCACAGCACGCATGGACCAGCCCTCCCTGAGTTTGTAGACACTCAGGAGAGACATATGGTTAAGCATGTAATTACATTAAAGAGTGAGGAGGGACTTCCCTGGTGGTGCAGTGGTTAAGGATCCGCCTGCCAGTGCAGGGCAAACAGGTTCAATCCCTGGTCCGGGAAGATCCCACATCCCGTGGAGCAACTGAGCCTGTGTGCCACAGCTACTGAGATTTCGCTCTAGGGCCCACGAGCCACAACTGTTGAAGCCTGTGCATCCTAGAGCCCGTGCACCACAACAACTGAGCCCGCATGCTGCAACTACTGAAGCCCACGTGCCTAGAGCCCATGCTTCGCAACAAGAAAAGCCACCACAATGAGAAGCCCACGCACCGCAACAAAGAGTAGCCCCCGCTCGCCGCAGCTAGAGAAAGCCCGCGCGCAGCAATGAAGACCCAATGCAGCCAAAGATAAATAAATAAAATTTAAAAATTTTTAAAAAGCAATCCATTTAAAAAAATAAAATAAAACAATAAACTTGTACGTGAATTTGTGTAAAAATGTACCAATTCCCTTGTAAGTAGTTTGTACCCAATTGACCAATGCTAAGTAATGTACATTATATCCTCTGTTAATTAAAAAGGATGTATTATTTTTCTTTCAAGTTTTTCGATTACCTACTTTCTATTCTTTTTCATAATATCCACCCAAAGAAAATCCAGCAGACTGTACGTATACCTAGTCTAGAACGCTGTCAGAAAGGCATTGGAACACTAACTACTCCCTCATGTCAATCATCTAAGAAAGATCTGTTTTTTTGTTTTTGGAAGGAAACTTGCAGTAGCGATTGTTTGATTGTTCAGCTTTGACTATCCGCCCCTCTTTTTTTTTTAATATTTTTATTTTATTTTTATTTTTGGCTGCATCGGGTCTTAGTTGTGTCATGTGGGCCCTTCGTTGTGGCACGTGGGCTGCTCTCTAGTTGTGGCTCGTGTGCTCAGTAGTTGCGGCACGCGGGCTTAGTTGCCCTGCGGCGTGTGGGATCTTAGTTCCCTGACCAGGGATCAAACCCGCCTCCCCTGCGTTGGCAGGTGGATTCTTAACCACTGGACCACCAGGGAAGTCCCTGTCCCTCTTTTCTCATCACCCTGCTTGCTGTCCTTTCCTCTTCCACTGAATGTACTACCTTAGTGCATAGGAAAGTATCTTCCTCCTTCACGGGAAACATAAAGGGGACAGTTAGAAATTGCCTCAGACACCAGTCAGGACGAGATGGCTCTTCTCCCTGTCCTCCCTCCCCAGGCTCTTCTGAGAAACTTATCAGTGAAAGTACAAATACATTATCACCCGAGAACGCCCTTCTAGTGATGTCACAAAATGAGGTGCTTGCAAGCTTTCCTTGTTAAAACTCACCAGTAGAAGTTGGGTCTATGAAAATCAAACTTTCTTTGCAGAATACCTCACCCAGTTGTTGACTAGTTTATTCACTGGGCTCACTTTGGGGATATTTTCTACCCATCTTCTCCCCTGCCCTGGGATGCTCATTGTCAACTTACCAGATCTGTGGACAAAGTCCTAGAATAGTTAGACTCAATCCAGGCATCTAGCAGAAGGGGAGGTAATAAAGTAGATCTGCACATACATGTGACTACCTGCCAAGTGTTTTCATTTGGTGGTGAAAGCTGGAGTATCTGCAGCTGTTCTTTTTTCCATATCCCACCCGCTAGGATTGAGGTTTCTATAATCAAGACTAACCTGGAAGAGACTCCAGTCATAGAACAACCTGAATTCCTTCTAAGGCAGTGGCTAGGCTTTGCCTTGTCAACTGCCACTGCATCATTGGCCACAAATACATGATTTTAAAAGAAACTAGCCCTGGGGCACAGCGCGGCTGGCACTCCAGGACAACCACCGTGGGTATGAAGGTGGCGCAGCCTTTCCAAAAGCTGTGTAGCCATTGCTGCCAAAGTTACACATAGGCCGTACCCTCTGAGCCGGCAGTTCCACATGTAGGTATACACCCAAAAGAAATGGCTACAAAAGGACCTGTACACAGGAGCTTTGTTTATAATAGCCCCCAAATGGAAACAGCCCAGATGTCCACCAAGGGGAGCCTAGATATTCAAGTTTTAGTGTATTCATACAAGGGAATAGTGTGCAGCAATTAAAAATGATGAACTTGATTTACACAAAAACAAAAGAACGTGTGCTGCATGGTTCCGTTCATGCAAAGTTCAAGAACAGACAGAACTAATCTCTGGTGATAAGAGTCAGAATAGTGGTGTGAAGGGGTACGTATAGTGAGTGAGAAAGGACTCAAAGGAATCTTCCCAGGCAGTAAAAAAATGCTATATATCTTGATCTGGAGGATGATTAGATTACATAAATATGTTATAAACATTTACTACACTGTCCCCTTAGATTTGTGCATTTGACTGTTTGCAAACTAAAGAACAGCCCATGGATATTATACATTAATTTTTCAAAAATATTACACTCACGAAGCTCAAAAATAATCTACCATCACGCACCAGACAGTCAAATATTAAAAACCCTGACAGTGTCAAGTGTTGGCAAGGATATGAATGCTGGGAACGCTCAGATTTTCTGGAAACGGTTTGGCAGTGTCTAGTCGAATTGATTCAGTAGTCTCACTGCTATGTATGTCCCCTGGAAAAACTCAGATAAAAGTGCACCATGAGGGACTTTCCTGGTGGCACAGTGGTTAAGAGTCCGCCTGCCAATGCAGGGGACAGTGGTTCGATCCCTGGTTTGGGAAGATCCCACATGCCGCTGAGCAGCTAAGCCTGTGCGCCACAGCTACTGAGTCTGCGCACCTAGGGCCTGTGCTCTGCAACAAGAGAAGCCACCGCAATGAGAAGCTCGCGCACTGCAACGAAGAGTAGCCCCCGCTCGCTGCAACTAGAGAAAGCCCACACACAACAACGAAAACCCAATGCAGCCAAAAAATTAATTAATTAATTAATTAAAAGAAAAAAACAAAAGGCACCATGAGCTGTGTATGAGAATGTCTGTGGCATTGTTTTTCCTAACTGCCCAAACCCAGAAATGCCTCTGATACCTATTGTTAGCAAGCTGGATAAATACAGCAAAGTGTAGTCCTACAACAGAACAGTTCACCCCAGTGAAAACACGTGGAGTCTCGTGGCTCACACCAACATGGGCACATCTGAAAACTGTAAAGTGATGCAAGAGTCTGAAGAATGCACAAGGTATTCTTGAACAAGTGTTCAAAAAATGGGAAAACCTAACCTTGGTTCTTTAGGACTGCACATGTAGGTGGTAAAACTACAAGAAAAGCAAAGTAATGATTATTTAAAAACAGAGGATGGTGGTTACTTCTTGGAGTGGGATGGGAAAGTGTTAAGGGCCTGGCCCCGGGGAGGGTGGCAAGTCTCCCCCTGTTCAGAGTGGTGGTTACTCCAGGGTTCACTTTAGGATTATTGGTTAACAGTATGTTTATGTTTGTACACCTTTCTGCATGTGTGTTAAATTTCACAATCAAAGAAGACAATGATGAGTATTAGAAAGTCAGAGATTCAGGCAGTGCTTTCTTCTGGGAGACATCGAGTACCAAGTGGCCTCACAGCAAACAAAGAGGGGAGTAGTGACAGCATTTTATTTTTTCTTTACGAAACTTTTTATCATAAGTACCCCTGACAGGTTGTTTGTTCTCTCTACAAATTGATTGTAGACCAGGGAAAGAACTGTGGCTGCCTTGGGATTGTATCATTAAGCGATGACTTTGGAAGCCAATACTTCCTTGTGGAATTTAGAAAAAAGAAATCAGAAACCAAAGGGATGGGGTGGCAGGTGACAGGTCTGAAAACAAAGGCTCTTCGTTGTTACTGGGCTGGTGCATCCTGGCTCTGTACCAGGTCAGGGTATGATTAGCCTGACAGGCATCATTAAATCCTCCAGAAACCCTCTGATGTGCAGCTCTCATATCCCCCATTACCTAGAAAGGCAAGTAAAGCAGGCAGGGCCTGGGTGACTTAAACCAAGGTCTTCGTGACTTGAGGCTGACTCTTGTTACTCCCAGGCCATCTCCCGCTCTGTTCTTGGCCAGGGTTACCATTTGCATCTTTTGGTTGACTGAGGCTCATCATATAGACTTGTTAAAGGGGCAAGTGAAGAAATACTAAACGGGCCCATACTCTCATCCTTCCAACACCATTTTGATTATCCCTGGAATGAAGATCTCAACATGAACTTTCTAAGACTAAATGGCTGAAGCTTCTGAAAAATATCTTGCATGGACTTTGGAAGAGGAAGACAAATCCTAGCACAAGGAACATTTGGAACAAAGCAAACTATTTGGTGAAAATGGCCATCTGTGTTGTTACAATCCAGCAGCAAGAAGATGGAACAGAGATGAGTTGATTTGATTTGAGGGGTTCTTGCCTGTTCTGTGTAAGTGAAATTTAAGCCCCTTTGATCACAGTGTCCATCCATCGTGCCTAATAAGTGCTAGTTCAGGTGTTGAGGGTAAGATGATCAACTAGATTTCCTCTGCCTTTGGAAAAATTTTAATCTCATGAGGAATCTTTCCTTCTCTTTTCTTTTCTTTCTTTTTGGTCCTTGCCATTCTTGGTGACGGTCAAAGAGACTATAATTTGCCTACAGAATCATGTCATGTGTTCCCATGAATACAGCAATTGGAACTTTGAAATGAATTTATTTACTTATTTATTTATTTTTAATTTTGATTTTTATTTTTGTCTGCGTTGGGTCTTCGTTGCTGCACGTGGGCTTTCTCTAGTTGCGGTGAGCAGGGGCTACTCTTCGTTGCGGTGCGCAGGTTTCTCATTGCGGTGGCTTCTCTTCTTGCGGAGCACGGGCTCTAGGCGCACAGGCTTTAGTAGTTGCAGCACATGGGCTCAGTAGTTGTGGCGTGCAGGCTTCTGTAATTGTAGCACGTGGGCTCAGTAGTTGTGGCACACGGGCTCTAGGGTGCATGGGCTTCAGTAGTTGTGGCCCGCGGGCTCGGTAGTTGTGGCTCACGGGCTCTAGAGCTCAGGCTCAGTAATTGTGGCACGTGGGCTTAGTTGCTCCATGGCATGTGGGATCTTCCCGGACCAAGGATCAAACCCATGTCCCCTGCATTGACAGACGGATTCTTAACCACTGCACCACCAGGGAAGTCCCTGAAGTGAATTTTTATAAAAAATCTGCATCATGGAATACCTTTAGAGAAATGAAATTTTATTACTTTTCACTTGAAATTTGACTCTTAGGAACACTGCTGAACAGAGATTCTAGACCAGCACTTCAGAGTTCAGGCTGTCTTGGATTTGAATGCTGGCTTTGCAGCTTGGGAGCTGTGTGATACTGTACAAATTGTTGGCCCTCTCTGTCCCTTAGCCTTCCACCTGGGAAAATGACAATTGTGAAAGTATCTGCCTCGTGGGTATTAATGCTAAATGCTTTAAGACAGGGAAAGTACTGAGAAGGAATGGTGCCTGGAGTGTGTCCACTGTCCTGGAAATCAGAGATCAGGAAATACAATCTGTGGGCCAAATCTGGCCCACTGCCTGTTTTTGTAAATAAAGTTTTATTGGAACACAGCCATGCCCATTCATTTACTTACTGTCTATGACTGCTTTTACACTATAACGGCAGAGTAGTTGTGACAGAGAGACTCTCTGGCCTGCAAAACCTTAAATATTTACTCTCTGGTTCTTTACAGAAAAAGTTTGTCAACCCTGCCATGTCGAAACGGTAACTATTGTAGCTCTACTAATAGTGTTGCCTTCACAAAGTGGTTTGTTTATTTGGGGACAGTGCAAATACCCACTCAGGTCATTACTTACCATTTGATACACTTTACAGAGATGGGCTTCAGGTTTGATATTGCCCAGATTGCCACATCATCCAGATATATTTCAATGAAATTAAAGAGGGTTCTGTTTTAATGTTAACCTTCAAGGAAGAAATCATTCAAATTTTCTCCCTTTTGAATGGGAAACCCAGTGCTGTATTATCTACAGGCCACTGATAGTTTTGAACATCTTAACACGTGACAAAATTTCCCCCTCTGAAATTTATGTTTCCAGCATCTAATTACATGGAACTTTCCTGAAGTGTGCTATAAATATGCAGCACCCTGGTCTTGACTAATAGGCTCAAGTCTGTTATGGATCCAGGGAGGGCAGATGCTTATCTGAACCCCTTTGATCTCAAAATCTTCTAGAAACAGGCGCTCTTAAGCCATTTCCACAGTTTCCTGGCTTTCGGTTTGTCAGAACCACCACCATAGATGTGGGCTATTTCCATTTCTTTTCTTAGCCAAAGCCAGGAAATGGGATGCCGTGGGGCGGGCTCTATTTTATCACTAATAGCATTGTGAACAATCATGTTGAGTCAGAAAAAGACTTCAAAAGTGATTCCTTTTAGGTTAATTTGAATTTGAGGCTAGTCCTCATTTAGCCAGCCTCCTGTGTCAATATGTCATCATTTGAACAGGATTATGGGAACCCAGGGAAATGCCCTTTTCCTGGTTGTTTCACTGGGGTGTGAAAAGCAGAGAGTTTAAAAATATGTCTCCAATTATATACTGTGAAAGTGCTCGCTAAAGTGCTTGGGGCTGCCTGCTGTGACCTTCTTACCCTGCTCTATGCATGTCATCTTGGTATAGGAGAAGCAGGGTCGCATTGTGGCCAAGAACCCAGGCTCTGGGTTTGAATACCAGTTCTGCTTTTGGCTAGTTGTACAACCTGCACAAATCACTTCACCTCTTTGTGGTTCCATTTTCTTAACCATATAAAGTGGTGATAGTAATACCAACCTTACTGGTTTGTCTTGAGGAGTCAGTGACTTATTGTACAAACTTGTGTCAGGACCCAGTGTCAGCTATTATCACTGCCATCCCCCCACCCTCACCCCCAACAAGTTGTTGTTGTTACTTGTTGATGTGAGTATGGTGGAGGCCATGAGGTGACAGGAGATGATGGTGGAGCTCTGAGTTCTGCCCCATCACTACCCAGCTATTGAACTAGAATGTATGTTGCTTGACTTAGTTGGGTCGTATGAAAATAAAACGAAGTGATGGAGAAAATGGGCACAAAGATGATTTGGGATAGCCAGTCCCTTTGAGACCAGGGGATAGGGTAGTGGACCAGGGACCAGAAAGAGGGTGAAAGGAAGAAACAGAAACATCTGTTAACCCCTGGCTATGTGCCTAGCTCTGCCCAGATGTTCTATACATAGAGTCTCATTTAATCTCAGCAGTAGCCCAGGGAGAGAAGAATGCTTAATCCATGGTACAGATGGGTAAACTGAGGTTCACAGAGATTGGCCCATTTGTCCCAGCTCATGGCAGTGGAACAGTGATTTGAACCCATTTGTATTGGACTCAGATGCATTCTGCTGGGCCAGTTTCCAATTCTAGCATTGACTGTCTTCCTAATTATTGTCAAAATCACTTAACTCTGGTTTCTGCCTGGGTTTCTCCTCTGTGAATTAGGTCATTGACTGAGCATCAAAAGGAAGCTAAAAGAATGTACACGCCATGCCAGTTATGGCCACCAGAACCAAGTGGGGGAGAGAGGCAAGCAACGGAACTGTTCAGTGATAACACTGGGGTTTTGTCACTGTATAACTCTATAATTTAAACGTTATGTTCATTTCCTTAATTGTTGACAAGACTCTGCGCTCTTTGTGTAGTTTCTCTTTGGAAATGTTAATGTCAACATATGCTTTGTTCATACATCAACCCTTAAATCAAAATGCTACATTTGACCACCTGACCACCAATAAACTCAGGGAGGCTAGATGTCTTTGAACCTGGGTAGAGTGGCTATTTCATGACCTTGGAGTGCCACCCTGGTTCCTTGAATACAGGAGTCTGATTAATCAGGTGAGCTCTCTCCTGCTCAGGCCGCCCTTGCTCAGACCCTGAAATAAGATGCCATAGTGGGGGCTTCTCAGATCTTCTCTGGACTGTGCCCATGCAGAAGGCCAAGGGGTGTGTATTAAATCCTCTGCACCCTGGTGAAGAGTGTTTCAGAGGCAGAAATAAGCTCCACACCTCTCTATGTCCTCATGTAGTTTGCTCCATTCATGCTTGAATAGTATTGCTTGTTGCCATCCCTTCTAAATACCCTGCCCTTCACAGAGGAGCAGGTGTCAGCAAACTTTCTTAGTAAAGGGATTAATGGCAAGTATTTTTGCCTTTGCCAGCCATCCATTCTGTGCTACAATGACTCAACTGCACAGTAGTAGCCTGAAAGCGGCCACAGACCATGGTATGGCTTTGTTCCAGTAAAACTTTACTTACAAAAACAGGTACTAGGCTGAATTTGGCCTCGGGGCCCCAGTTTCCCCACTTCTGACTTAGAGCTACTTAGTGACTTAGTTTGATCGATTTTTTTCAGCCACGTATAAAGGAGCTGCTCTCTCAGGCCCTGTCTTGGGTGCTGGGGATACACTAAGGAGCCACAGTCTTGATGTAGTGGAGCTTCCAGTCTGCTAAAAAAAAAAAAGAAAAGAAAACTATTACTAATCAATTACATAACCTGTGAGGGAGACCCAGGTCTGTACAGCTGTGACCGTTGGCAAGGTCACAGCCCTCATCATGACGTTGATACCTACTTCACAGGGTCGTGAGGCCTCCATGAGAGAAAGGCCACAGCAGGGCCTGGCACCAAGTTCATGCACCGTAAATGTGAACTAGTCAAAAGACATGAACTACAGAACATCCACGGTGTGGATGGAGTCTAGGGTTCAGGTCAGTGGAGGGTAAACTGAGGCCAGGGAATCCGGTCAGTATAACAGATGGGAGTTTGCTGCCACCGGCCTTGTGAGCATCTTGCACTGTGACCACAAAACAGGCCCTGGACCCAGCTTCTAGTAGACGCAGAAAGCTGATGGGGACCTTCGATGTGAATCCTATTGAATTATTTCAACCTCCTATTTCATCAGTTCTGTAACTCTCATGTCTTCATATTTTTATTGAGATGTAATTGACATATAACATTATGTTAGTTTCAGGTGTATAACATAATGATTTGATATACGTCTATATTGCAAAATGATCACCACAATAAATCTAGTTCACATCCGTCACTGCACATAGTTACAATTTTTTTTCATTCATATTTTAACAACTCTAAAATTAGGATGCACCTTCCAGGTGATACTGTATCATTGCTTAATTAGCAACTTGTTGCCTTTACTAGTGGCATTTGAAATAATGGTGCATCTTACGACTGATGGTGACATGGATATGAAGAAATCTAGGATTTATTGGTTATTTAAAATACACCAACTGCTGTGTTTGTTTGTTCCTTCATTCTCTTTTCACAAAGATTGGGCATCTACTATGTTCCGGGCAGTGTTTTTGTTGCTGGATATACAGAGTGAACAAAACAGGCAAAGGCTTTGCTCTTGTGGAATTAAATAAGTGAATGCATCTGGGAAGGAAATAAACCAAGTGTGATGTAGATGGTTAACAGCAGCGGGAACAGCCTTAGATGGGGCGCTCAGGGTTGGCTCTCAGGAGATGAACTGAGATCTGAAGAATGAAAATGAATCACCCATATGGAGTGGGGGTGGGAGTAGGGCAGGCACTGTAGGCAAAGGGAACAGAAAGGTGAGAAGGAAGGTGATGGTCAACAAGGGAGAGGGCAGAGAGAAGACGGGTTGCAGAGTTAGATCATGGAGGGCCTAATGGCCTTGGTGAGGAGTCTGGATTTTATTCTAAATGAAGCGAGAAACCACTGGATGATCTTGAGCTGGGCATTGTCAGGATTAGATTTATGTTTAAAAAGCTAAATGAGTTCTTCAGTCTTCAGAGAGCTTTCCTCAGCTGATCATGTTTATGTCAGCTGCAGGTGAGGAAGTGGGGGCCCAGGGATACAGAACTGGGTAGTAGAAAGGGATACCCAGACTCCCTCCCCACCTCACTGTGTGATCTTGGTTCAGTCACTTTCCCTCTGTGGACTTCATTTTCCTTATTTGTAAATGAAATAGAACGAGCGTCCTTTGAAACTCTTTGGAACCCCGCAGAGTTCTCTGTGGTTCTTGGGTGACTTCCCCAGGATCCCCTTTTTGTTAACTTCAGTGTGGTGCTTTTTCCTTAAAATCATTTGTCATGAAGTCTTGCAGGCAGCCACACCTTGAAAACGGTCCAGCCCCACTTCATTGCCCCGTCTTTGCCGTTTCATCCTCCTTATTGATGAGAGAGAGAGATGATGTGAATGACAGTCAACATCCAATCAGATAGAGCAAGTTTCATTTCTTATATTTAGGTCATAAAATTAGTTCCTTGACTCCCTCTGCCACCATCTTAATTAAAATGTAATGCTCTCTTACTCCCTGGTGGCTTCTAGATGCCAAGCTCCTGAAGTCCCTGGATTCTGGCCTTCAGGCTCTTGCTTTCCATTCCGACCTCCCACTTCCTGATGCTGTTGGGCAGGCCCTTCTGTCACCAGCTTGTCAGACCCGTGGCCCCTCCCAGATCACACAGCCCATCGTGCCTACTCCAGGCTTAACCCAGAGCTGCTGACTCTATGTCTAGTGTTTTGGCCTTTTCACAATTTTTAGCCAAATTCCAGATTATCCTTAACCAGCAGCTGATTTTTTCCTCCTAGAGCTGTCAAATTTGGGGCACTTGAACTTTTCTTCCACTTTCCCTTTTGCTCCACTTCACTCCAGCCACACACCGGGCAGAATCCCTTTGCAGGGGCTTTTCTCTGTGCCTGGAATGTTCTCCCCAGGTAGCCACCTGGCTTGCTTCCATCTTCAGGTTTTTCAATCAAATGCTTCCCTCTCAACCAGCCTGCCCTTTGACACCTTTTCAAAACAGTGGTCAGGGGAGACCTCATTGAGAAATGTGTCATTCAAATATGAGTAAGTTGTTAGCAGCTGAAAGGCATTTGGTCCACAACCAGCCACGAATAGAGCCGTGAAAAAAATGTTCCAGGCAGAGTGAAGAGCCAGTGCAAAGGCCCTGGGGTAGTGTGATCATGGACCAGCCAAGAGGTCAATATGGCTCAACCTAAGGGCCAGAAGGTAGCAGTGGATGAGGCTGCAGAACAGGGAGGAGCCCAGTGACACAGTCCTCATAGAAACTGGCTTCTCAAGTGTGATCAGCATTATTAAAAATGCAGAATCTCAGTC
Source organism: Eschrichtius robustus (assembly GCF_028021215.1). NCBI lineage: Eukaryota > Metazoa > Chordata > Mammalia > Artiodactyla > Eschrichtiidae > Eschrichtius > Eschrichtius robustus. The sequence goes on along the minus strand of NC_090835.1, from coordinate 27,710,081 downwards.
CCCATCCCAAACCTACTGGATCAGAATCTACAGTTTAACGGGCTTCCCAGGTGATTTGCATACACATTAAATTTGAGCAGCACAGTCATAAGTCTTCTCCTATTTAGCATGACCTAATCCCCAGTTTTTTTCCACTGTCACTCTCCCTACCTTCCCCAATATGAAGCAGAAGGCCAGTGCTACCCCAGTGAGTTTAAGCTTTTAAGGAAAAATTAATAACTTTTCCTTGTAAAAATTTTGGGAAACCCTGAAAAAACCAATCATTGGGCTAAACACTGAAACTTGGGCTTTCTGTTCTTAGTTTATTTTATATACTTCCCTAAAATTGGTTGATTCCTTGCTTTGGGGATAGGACTGGTCTTCTTCCCCTAGAGACTCTCACATTCTGTCCATATACTTTCCAATGAAATACTTTGTTCATTTGGGTGTGTGTGAATATTTTCAGTATAATTCCATATTTCTCGATTACTGTACAGTTTTCATCTCTGTGTTGATCATCATGTTTTATAAAGGCTTTCTTTTTTCCTATATAACCAAAACATTGAAAACATTAGGTTATTAACACACTGAAAAATGCAATCAATCAGATGATTATCATCTAATGTTTTAATGATCACATTTTTAATCCAATTATGCATGTTTGAATCTTTTAAGTTTTCTTTAATTAAAGATTGCCTCCTAGCACTGCTATCAGAAATAAGAAATTGAACAGAATCGAGCCAGATATAATTTAATGTTGAAAGGAAATTGCAAGGATAACTGGGCCGCTCTGGGTTTAATTGCTGACCATGACTTTAAAGCCCTCATACAGAATTTTCTAATTGATAAGAAAAATTTAATCATCTCCTGATATACTCCGTTTGCATTCAAATAAGGTATTCCTTTTTCTAAATAAACCTCCCCTAACTGATTATTCATATTGTCGTTGAGAATGCTTGAAAATGAAAGAGTTGGGTGAAATGTAGACTACTTAAGATAGTGTGTATTTAATATAAAAGTCATACATTATTCATAATTTTTGCAATTTGAATAACTTTGAATTTCGCATCCCTGTTTCTCATCTTTTTCTTTGATGAACAATTAATTATTAAAATATAATATTGTCTGCATACAGCACTGGGATACTTGAAAGTAGAATATGAGATTCATTCCTTTTCAGTTCTTTTAGCTAGTAATGCACGGTACTTGCTTATTATGGTATAATGGAATGGATGGTAGGATAAGTAGAGTATTTCAAATATTTTTCTCAACTAGTTAAGTGTCTGGGATAGGAATGTTTCTAATTCAAATTACTAATAAGAATAAAAGTTAGAGGCAGAGTGCTCTGATCTGGATGGCTTTGGAGTCAACTGCCCTTTTATAATAGCATTCATTTAACAAGTATCTATCTGTGCTTATTCTATGCTAGACACTCTCCTAAACCCTTAACTACTGTTAATTCATGTAATACTCTCCTGATACATAAACCTCCAGATGAGGTCATTGTTATAATCCCATTTTACAGATGAGGAAACAGTGACAGAGAGGTTAAGTAACTTGTCTTAGGTCAGAGCTTTAAGTAGACCAGTTAGGATTCAACTCCAGGGGCCTGGCTCTAGCAGTCCCTCCACTTTATAACATGTACATTTATTAAGATTTTCTTAGTGGGAGAGTTTACGTTTTTAGCTGAAAAGTCCATTCTTCCTTCCTCCCAGTGGCTGAACTCAGGAACACCCAGTCTTGGGTCCAGCCAGTTGAGTGCCTTGTGGCTTCTGCGAACTTTGTGGGCAGTGCCAGAAATACAGGGGTACCATTTCTAAAGTTACTTCTAATAATTAAGTATTATGAGCACCCCACTTGCCAGTGGAGCACTCCTATGGGACTGAGCAGGAAATGGAATTTTTAGAAAGATCAGCAAAAATCAGTGTTCAAGTTGAACACTGGAGAAAGTCAAGGGAGAAAGGAAACAGCTCAGGAGTTAATTCTGTAACGTATGTTCATAAAAGAAATTACCATTAGTGATGGGGACCCCTGAACATGTGGCATGCCCCACCCCCCCTTGCTGTGGCTCTCAAGATGACTTTCTAACACTTGCCCCCCACCCTCCTATACTTGGCTTGCAATCAGGAGGGCACAATATGGCCCGATGGCCAAATCCATTCCACTGACTGTTTTTGTATGTCTCCTGAGCTAAGAATCGTTTTCACATGTGAACTCTAATTAAGCGAAATGTTCTTCCCGCCTTTCCCCTGCCCAAAAGAATTCCTTTCTTCTCATTAGTAGATGTATATTTTTTAAATTGTCCTCAGTTATTAGCGTTTTGAACATTGTTAATAAGGTTGTGGAAGTGTGTTTATTATATGGGTACCTATGTAACATCTTTGATTTTGCCTCTTGGCCCTGCAAAACCTAAAATATTTACTATCTGGCACTTTACAGAAAACGTTTGCTAGTCCCTGGCTTAAAACACAAAATAAGCTGGCTGGCTCTCAGCCTACTGCTTGCCTTGATAAGTGAGGGCTTATAATGGACCAGAGATCACAGTGGACCAAGTGCTTGCCTTAATAAATCAGGGCTCACAAGGCACTGTGCTAAAGCCCCTCACATTTATTAGCTTGATTAATTAGCTTGATTAATTGTCACAGCATCCCTGAGGGGTAAATAATCTCAGTATTCCTATTTTACAGGTAAGGGAAGTAGCTCAGAGAGGTTAAGATTTTTTTTCCCTAAGGTCACACGGCTGTTAAATATCAGTTGATTCCGAAGGTCATGCTAGAGCTTTGACAAAGAAAACTCTACCCTGCAGTGCTCAGATTGATGGAGACTGTGTCAGACATGCTGTGCCTTTGAGGCATTAGTCGTCCAGTTAAAAAATAAAACACATGCACGAACATTGAAGGAAGTGCATGGCTATGTGAGATATACGTGGCTAGGTCTTGGTAGTTTAGAAGAAGAAGAAGAATAGTGGTAATAATACAAGTAATAAGAATTAGAATGAGAATCATATCTATCATTTATGAGTTGCTTACTCTGTTCCAGGCTCTTTCTGAACCCCTTTCTTATACTGATTTATTTAATCTTTGCAACAGCCTAGGAAGGTGTAGTAACTAAGGTCATACAGCTCACAGGTGGAGGGGTTGGGATTTGAACCCAGCAGGCTGAGAATCTGCTCGTTTCACCAATCCCTGTAAGGGGTGGAGAGATGAGGTATTGATGAGGATTTCAGCGTTATGTGATATTTCCTGCTCCCAGGCTTACTGTTTCAGATCCTAAGTGGTGTCTTTGAAGAAAGAATCCCATCCCAGTCTCTGTTTTCTCCCTAAGTTTTTGACCTTGGGTCCATTACTTCTCTCTGGTCTCCCATTTCCCTAGCTGTAAAGTTAAAGAATTGGACTAAATTGGTGGTTTTCAAAGTGTCCCTGGGTTCCCAGCTCAGCTTCAGCCCCGGTGGCTGTGCTCTGGCTATTTGAGTTGCCTGGCTCCTGTGTAAGATTTGGTTTGAAGAAAGGGTTCTTTGGTTCCCGAAGCCACTGACCTAGGGTGCTCTAAAGCCCTTTCAGGTCTCAGAATCCTGAGATCCAGTGGCAGTGATGGTGGTGGAATCAGCAAGTAGTGAAGCCCCTCCCTTTTCTGTCCCCCTCACCAACTCTACCCACCCCGCCACTGATCTGATTACACCTTCTAAGCAATTAAATCAGAACCTGCGTCTGAAGCCCTTGGGTTGATCCAGGACAGAGAAACCCTTCTGCATTTGTAGCAATGGTCACACCTGCGGTTTCCATCAGTCCTTGCTGAATTCAAGAGCCCATACAAGAACTTATACGAGTCCTGATCCCGCTGAAACCGTGTTCCCTTTTGAAATCCACCCACTTCAGATTGGTGGGGCAGGTGTTTCTCATTTATCTTTTTCTATTCTTTAAAGCCACAGCCTCTTCTGCGAGTGGGTGCTTTAGATGGGGCTTTGCTGCCTCGGGCTTACAGGGATTGTCTTGTCACTACCTGTCTGCATACAGCGTGCTTAACTGCAACCCTAATATTGGGTCAGGCGCCTAGGGGAAGACTCTAAAGGTGTTCCGGTCCTTCAATCTGGAGCCCTTGATCTTAAGGCAGGTTAGTGTGCTGCGGGGTGATGCCGGGTTCACCTGCAACGTGATGGGGAAGTGAAGGTGATTTTGTGGTTCATGATGCCAGGGCCTGTGCACCTTCTATTGCCTGGGGCCTCGTGTTGACTATGTGCACGGCCCAGGACGTGCAGCAAGCAAAGGCCAAAACGGTTCCTCCTCTCAGCCAAGCACGCTTACAGAGATTTCCCCCATCATTAGGCTGCTGGTAACCGGGTTAAATTAAAGCCCAGATTTGCCAGTGGGCGGAGGGGTGATTCTTTTATTTCCAGCCTTTTGTCCCGTAGAAACTGCTTTTGTCATTTTGATTATAGAACCCTATGATGCATGTATTAATTAATACTTAATTTTTCCCTTTAAAAAATGAATTGAAAACCTTTGTGAGAATCAGCCAAGGTTTCTGAGCCTCGTGAATAACTGCTGCCACTTTACTGATCACTAGTGACCTTGGGCTTAGTGATTTAACCTCTCTGTGCCTTAAGTTCCACATCTGGAAAATTGGAGTATTAAAAGTACATACTCCATAGGGTTGTAAAGTGAAAGGGTGTGATGGTGGCTTAAGAATAATGAAAGCCTGGATTCCAAACTCAACTACATGGTTGTACGTTCCAGCCCTGTAAATTGGGGATGGCAATACTTCATGGGACTATTCTAAGTATTAAATAAGTCAATCTTTGTAAAGCTCTTAGAACAGTACCTAGCACATGCAGTAAGTGCTGTTTAAATGTTTGCAACAGATGAGTACTCAGAAGGGTGCCTGACATATAGTAAAAGCTAAGTAAATATTAAGTTTTATTCAACAAATCTCTACCAAAAGGAAATTGCCGTTTTCATTATCCTGATATAGTTGATTTCTGCTAGGTTATTGCCTTAACCCCCAGTTACATAGACCTTTTACGTCTAAGGATACACATTTGCCCAAATACGTATACTGCTTGTTCTGTATGAAGGAAAAGGGGGGAGGAGGCGTGAAGCTGGGAATAATATTCCTGGAAGTCACAGGAGTGTCCATGAAGTAATCTGGAGCCTTGAGGTCCCCGAGAAATGTCCGGGAGCACATGGAGGAGGCCATCGAGGAGCTAAGGCAAGCCATTAGCAGGACTGTAATAGCCTTATTACATCCCCAACAGGATTGAGGTGGGCATTCCAGACTTAAATGCAGGGCTAGACGTTTGAAGACCCAGGTAGAGACTAAAACCCTCTCTGATTTGTGAAAGAAGCTGGATGATCTACTGGGTCTGTTTGAAAGTGTTATAATATAGTGCCTAAACTCTGTTGCACTGCTGATTCCTGCCTCAGGACCTTTGCACATACTGTTCTCACAGCTTGAAATGCTCTTCTTTTCCTCTTTTGCCCCCACAGTTCAATATTCACCTAGTTTACTTTAGCTTCTTCAGCCTGAGTCAGAATTGTGCAAGCTCTGGTGTCAGGGTGCATGGGTTCATATCCCAGCTTTGCTATGTAGGAACTAACCTCTTCTCTACCTTGTTTTCCTTGTAGAGTTATTGTGAGATATCATTGTTGGGTCCCAGCTTAAACGTCATTTCTTCTACTTAAGGAAAGACCACCCCACTTTTGTAAAAAGAAGCCTATTTTCAGGGCCATCATTTTACAAGTTCAGGGCTGTGCCTTGATTTGAATAAGCCTTGGGTGAAACCATAATGAAACGTAACCAGCTTTGGAATTGCACTTTACCATTGGCTTACAGTTTTCTTTTCCTACTGAATCTCTCATGGGAGTCCCAAAGTTTGTCCGCCTGATTATTAGTTCATAAGGATTAGACGGAGAAGGGGTCTATGACGAAACAAGATGCGGTATAACTGAATCACTCTGCTGTACACCTAAAACTAACAGAACATTGTAAATCAACTATATTTCAATAAAAAATTTTTAAAAATTAAAATTAAAATCAACATTAAAAAAGACTTAGTACAGAATATATATTAATATATAAAATATCTCATTAATGATTTTAATTTTGATTACATGTTGAAATAATATTTAAAATATAATGGGGACTTCTCTGGTGGTCCATTGGTTAAGACTGCATGCTTCCAATGCAGGGGGCGTGGGTTCGATCCCTGGTGGGGGAACTAAGATCCCACATGCCATGTGACACAGCCAAAAAGAAAAAAAAAAAAGGATTAAATAAAACGTATTATGAAAACTAAAAATATATATATATTGGAAAGGGGCAAGTTAAACAAAACCAAGTCTATTTCTTTTCTGCAGGATTTAGTGACTTGACTATGCTAGTGTTTTGTCTGTTTCCTGGGGGAAGAGGGAGGGCCTGCAGTGTTGCCCAGTGTTGTTTACCATGGAACCCATTTTTCATGAAATGCAGTGCAGTACGATGTCTCAGAGCACACATCCTGGGAAATGCTGCTTTGTTTTCTGTGGCTTTCCCACCACCAAATGCTAGTGCTTCTCAGGATGTAAATAAACACAAGACTTGTGATGTGGCACCCGCATGCCGAGGGTTTTGACTGTGTGTCTGCAGCATAGAACGACTTACCACTGTGCTTTTCTTTTCCCTCTTCCCCCAAACAGAGAAGGAGACCTTTCTGGATCCTTTCGTCCTCCGGGACCTCCTGCCTGCATCCCTGGGCAGCTATTACCGGTACACAGGTTCTTTGACTACCCCACCGTGTAGCGAAATTGTGGAGTGGATAGTCTTCCGGACGCCTGTCCCCATCTCTTATCATCAGGTAGCTATTTGGCCCCCAAAGGGCTTCTGTTTTTACTTGTTTTGAGTTGACTTAACTATCTAACATTGCTAGACTATATCAGGGTGAGGATTATTTTTTTTTTTTTTTGGCATCCTTTGCTTCTCATTGATTCTTTTCATTTTTTCCAAGAAACATGTTTTTGCACTCAGGAATTGTAAAATATAAAACATGGTTGCTGAGCCACAAATAAACTAGCTGAGGAGAACTGCAGGCATGAAATCAGGTATCTTGTAAGTATTCAATCTTGAGGAGATAGTAGCTACCCTCTGTGATGACTCTGTGCCAGGAACTCTTTTCAGCTCTTTATATGTGTTAACTCACTTAATCTTCATGAACAACAGTCATGTGAGGTAGGTGCTATTTGTAGCCCCGTGTTATAGAGGAGAGACAGCAGGAGTGTAGTGACTTGCCCAAGGTCACACAACCATTACCCAGCCATGGTGTCTGATCCCAAAGGTCACGCTTGGAGCTGCTAAACCTCCCCTACGTTCAGAAAAGAGAAATTTCTATCCCTGAAGAAATGAAAGAAAAAATACCATTGATTGAGCTCTTTCTGTGTGATAAGCATCTTACATCTCATCGACTTAGTTGCAAGACAACATTGAGAATTGGGCATGTTGCGCAGAGACGGGACACATGAGAACATCGTGGCAGGGACAGATTGCGTAACATGCCCAAGGATTCATGGTCAGTGAAGGCTGAAGCCAGAAACCAAGCCCGGGTTTGTGTGATTCCAAACCCATGCTGCCGACCCCTACATGGAGCTACTTCTCTCTGAGTGTGGCCTGGCAGATGTCATAGGGAGGTGGGTTTAGGCTGAGCACGTAACTGTGGGAAAGAATTTGGTGAAATGGGGATGAGGTTGGGGGCAATGTCAGAGGAAGAGGATCCACCGGGCGATGAATGGCTTTGAAATCACCTCATGAGGAATCATAGGTGGAAGGGGAAATAGAGAGGATATGTCAGTCATCAAAAATGCAGCCTGCACGGAGGTAGAAGTAGAGTAGATTTCTCCTCCGTAATTTCAGAAAACAGAGCCAAGAACAACAGGTAGGATTTGTAAGGAAGTGGATTTGAGCCATTGACCCGGACTGTCTAAAAAATGGAACATTCCTATCAGAGCCATCCCTGGAAGTGCCTCCCCAGCATTGGACAGCTAGGGGTAAGGCTGATGTAGAGGGAAAATGGAAGTTTTGAAATTATGTGATAAATGTCAGTAATATAACTGAAGAGGACACAGGCAACAAGATTATGGACCTGGCTGGCTTGGGGAATAGTCCAAACACTTTCCTAACAAGGGCAGAGAATATAGAAAAGGGAGTGGGGGAAATAGGATTGGATGATGTCCTGGCCAGGGCTGTTTGGGGTGTCAGAAACAGAAACCCACTTAAAGTAGCTTCAGTAGGGGGAACATTTGAAAGGAACCATAGTAGGGTCATCCTGAGATGAAGTCATCATGACCAGGACTGTACCTAGTAAGTGAGGCACAAACTTTACCTTCTGCCTTTTAGGGGCCGCTCTCACATCTTGAAGTTTCTACCACGGCTTTGCGATTCTGTACTTTTGCAAACTTCTGGCTCCTTCTCTCTCCTTCTCTCTTTGAGTGTGGTTTTCTTTGGAGGGGATTGGAGCCCAGTATGGTTACTCTAGTACCAGTTAACCTTTCAACTCAAGGGCCAGCTACCAACTGAGAGTAGTCTGGGTCTGGAGTCAAGTGTTCAGGAAGATAGATCCGAATAGACATTAGCCAACAGCACACTGGCTGGCCTTGGGTCATTTGTGCATTTTTTTAATAAATCAGCAGAGGTGCCGGTCACGTCCTGACACATTGGTGTTGCCGCTCTGGGGGCAGGTTATCTAGAAGGAGCTCTGTGCAGGAGAGAGAGCCCACCAACGAAGGCAGGTAGTGTGGGACCAGGGGAAACAGATTCATTTGGCCTCCCTGCAGCTGGCAGACATTTTACCTTGAGCTTTTTTTCCTCTTAATTCCATCATGATGAAAAAAAGACTAGCAATGTGGCTGCGGAACAGGATCTGCTGGCCTGAAGGAGATAAAGAAATATGAAACAAGTTTGCTTCCTAATGGTGAAGCCAGCCTTGTTTTATTAAAATAAGAGAAAATTGCAGCCCAAATATTTATATCCTCAAGGTTCGGGGAGGGGGGCGGGGGCAGGACTTTGAAAAGGGATCCTTTTTGTCGATTAAGATGAATGCTTTTGTCCTCAAAGATATAAAGGCTTGAGATAATGAGGTTAAAAAATTCAAGTTTGGCTTTTTTTTTTTTTTTTAGGAGGCCCTCTGAAGGGGAGGCATAGAGTGGTAATTGTTTAGTCGGGGCTGGGGGAGGGAAGAGAACCATTAACACATACTGGGTTTTATTGCAGTTTAGCGGGCCTAAACAAAAGGCAGATTTTTAGGCTTGGATGTCTTGTCAAGTATTTGTCAGTTAGAGGCGTTTTGACATTTGGGAACTGGATATCTTCGAGAGTGCTTTGTTAACATCTTTTTATGCTTCTTTCTACTCTGCCACCCATACACTCAGAGAGAGAAATAATGGAAGAGTTTTTCTCCGCGACTTCCAACATATGACCTCTCTGTAGGTACTATTGTTTCAAGAAAATAGTGAAGAAATAAAGTAATCATAGTGGCTCCCCAGTTTCTTTACTCTAAACCATCTTAGATAATACTTTACTTGTATCAGGCACAGCTTCATGTACCCTTTTCTGTCTCCCAAAGGGACGAAACAGCTCATTTTCATGTGGCCAAACCGGTTCCTTGCTGGTGAGCTGAGTGGAGGTCACAGGTGTGTCAGTCCTCGGACAGGAAAGCATCAGCCACTCGAGTCTTATGGGTTCAGACCTTCCCACCCCGACCCCGCCAACATGCTTTCTGAAGTTAGCACAGAATGTTCATTTCAGAAGGGCAAACAGCCAATTCAGAGAAGCCAAGTAGACACGATTCCATGTCTGCTTCTGTCAGAAAGAAAACTTTCCTAGTCCTTCATCCTTCTTTTTCTCCAGAGGTTCTTCCCTTCTCTTACACAGTGTGGGTACCTGTCAGCAGTGAAAAGGAGAGCGGGTTCACCCTGAAATAAAATGCTGAGCACAAACTGTTGACCAGTATGATGTGGATTTCTTTAAAGTCTTCCTGAGTAAATATGAGCAACTCTGTATTTTCCGTCTTTTGTGGGCCTCCTTGGGCATTCAAACCAGCCCCGCAGCTAGCGAGCGCTGACTCCGGCTTCTGTGATGATCTAGATCTGAATACGGTGTTGCTAATGGAATCACACCATTCCATTGGCTTGGTTGGTCAGCAGACAGCATTGCTTGTGTGGCTCCAATAAAACATTGACCATAAATGTCAGGCGAGACTCATGCCATGATTTTGTCACCCAAACAAAACGGCGGCACCCACAGTCCGGCTGTAGGAGGTCAAAAGAGCAGGGCTAGCACATTGAGACGGTTGCCTGCCTTGCATTCATGATCAGTCAGGGAACGTGGTCGTTTCTAGTCCGGTGTACTTGGATGTGTTTTATTCTAGAACAGTGGCTCTCAGATGGTAGCGCTTTGGCCATTGGACACTATCCCAGCCTTCCCTTTCCAGGACTGTTGGCTTCCGTAGTTTTAAATATGACACTGCCTATAATTTTCCCTAGCATGAGTTTTATTTAAGTGCCTCTTGGAGGCGCTATCAAAAAGGAAATAAATGTCAGAAAGGCTAGTTTGTTTGCCTTATTTGCATGACTTTTTTTATTGAAGTTTATAGTTGATTTACAATATTGTGTTCGTTTCTGGTGTACAGCAAAGTGATTCAGTTATATTTTTTTTCAGATTATTTTCCATTGTAGGTTATTATAAGATACTGAATATTGTTCTCTGTGCTATACAGTAAATCCTTGTTGCTTATCTATTTTATGTATAGTAGTTTGTATATGTTAATCCCATGCTCCTAATTTATCCTTCCCCCACCTCTCTTTCCTCTTTGGCAACCATAAGTTTGTTTTCTACATCTGTGAGTCTGTTTCTGCTTTGTATATATATTCATCTGTATTATTTTTTAGATTCCACATATAAGTCACATCATATAATAATTGTCTTTTTCTATCTGACTTACTTCACTTAGTATGATAATCTCTAGGTCCTTCCATGTTGTTGCAAATGGCAATATTTCATTCCTTTTTATGGCTGAGTAATATTTCATTGTGTATATGTGTGTGCGTGTGTGTGTGTGTATGTGTGTGGCACATCTTCTTAAACCAGTCGTCTATTGATGGGCATTTGGTTTGCCTCCAAGTCTTGGCTATTGTAAATAGTGCTACTTTGAACATTGGGGTGCATGTATCTTTTCAAATTACAGTTTTTGTCTTTTCTAGATATATGCCCAGGACTGGGATTGCTGGATCATATAGTAGCTCTATTTTTAGTTTTTTAAGGAACCTCCATACTCTTTTTCATAGCTGCTGCACTGATTTACATTCCCACCAACAGTGTAGAAGGGTTCCCTTTTCTCCACACCCTCTCCAGCATTTGTTGTTTGTAGACTTTTTGTTTGTTTGTTTGTTTGTTTGTTTTTAACTGATTTATTTATTTAGTTTTGGCTGTGTTGGGTCTTCGTTTCTGTGTGAGGGCTCTCTCTAGTTGCGGCAAGCGGGGGCCACTCTTCATTGCGGTGCGCAGGCCTCTCACTGTCGCGGCCTCTCTTGTTGCGGAGCACGGGCTCCAGACGCGCAGGCTCAGTAGTTGTGGCTCACGGGCCCAGTTGCTCCGTGGCATGTGGGATCTTCCCAGACCAGGGCTCGAACCCGTGTCCCCTGCATTGGCAGGCAGATTCTCAACCGCTGAGCCACCAGGGAAGCCCGTTTGTAGACTTTTTGATGATAGCCATTCTGACCAGTGTGAGGTGATACCTCATTGTGGTTTTAATTTTCATTTCTCTAATAATTAGCGATGTTGAGCATCTTTTCATGTGCCTGTTGGCTATCTGTATATCTTCATTGGAGAAATGTCTGTTTAGGTCTTCTGCCCATTTTTTGATTGGGTTGTTTGTTTTTTTGATATTGAGTTGTATGAGCTGTTTGTATATTTTGGAAATTAACCCGTTGTCAGGTGCATCAATTGCAAATATTTTCTGCCATTCCGTAGGTTGTCTTTTTGTTTAGTTGATGGCTTCCTTTGCTGTGCAAAAACTTTTTAGTTTGATTTGGTTCCATTTGTTTATTTTTGCTTTTATTGCTTTTGCCTTGGGAAACTGATCTAAGAAAACATTGCTATAATTTATGTCTGAAAATGCTTTGCCTGTTTTCCCTTCCAGGAGTTTTATGGTGTCATGTCTTATATTTAGGTCTTTAAACCATTTTGAGTTTATTTTTGTGTATGGTGTGAGGGTGTGTTTTAACTTCATTGATTTACATGCAGCTGACCAGCTTTCCCAACACCACTTGCAAAAGAGACTGTCTTTTCCCCATTGTATATTTTTGCTGCCTTGGTTGTAGATTAATTGACCATAGGCGTGTGGGTTTATTTCTGGGCTCTCTATTCTGTTCCATTGATCCATACATCTGTTTTTGTGCCAATACCACACTGTTTTGATTACTGTAGCACTGTAATATTGTCTGAGGTCTGGGAGGGTTATGCCTCCAGCTTTGCTCTTTTTCCTCAGGATTGCTTTGGCAATTCATATTCTTGTGTAGTTCCATGTAAATTTTAGGATTATTTGTTCTAGTTCTATGAAAAATGTCATGGATAATTTGATAGGGATCACATTAAATCTGTAGATTGCTTTGGGTAATATGGCCATTTTAACAACATTACTTCTTCCAATCCAAGAGCATGGGATATCTTTTCATTTCTTTGGATCATCTTCACTTTCCTTTCTCAGTGTCTTATAGTTCTCAGCATATAGGTCTTTCACCTCCTTGGTTAGGTTTATTCCTAAGTATTTTATGTTATTTTGATGCAGTTTTAAAAGAGATTCTTTTTTCTTTCTCTTTCTGGTATTTCATTGTTAGTGTAAAGAAATGCCACAGATTTCTGTATATTAATCTTGTATCCTAGTACTTTGCTGAATTCATGTATTAGTTCTAATATATTTTGTGTGGGATCTTTAAGGTGCATGACTTTTTTTTAAACCATTGTTGTCTCTGTCATAAAGAGTAGAGCAACTCTTTTGGATTAAGACTATGTTCCATATGGAGCCAAATTGTTCCATTCTTGGCTACCTTCTTCATCCAGATTAGTCAACTACTCTGCTACTCTATGTCTCAGCTTTCATCTGTAAAATGGAAATGATAACAATACCTACTTTATGGAGTCATTATAGAGAGTAAATGATGGAATGTGTGTAGAACGCTTAGACTGGTGCCTGGCACCACAGGAAGTGTTCAGGAGATACCAGGTGGGTTTCTTTGTTGTTGCTTTTTGTTGTTGTTGCTGAAGCCACTAGGCCAGCACTGTCCAGTAGCAACTAAGCAAGCCACATCCATCGTTTTAAATTTTCTGGTAGCCACATTAAAGCATGTAAAGAGAAACAGGTGAAATTAATTTTAATAATATGTTTTATTTAACCTCGTGTATCCAAAATATTATCATTTCACCACGTAGGGCTGGCCACATTTCTCACATTTATCTCAAGGCCTTAACAACTAACGAATCACTTAATTGAGAAAGTTTCTATTCCAACACTACATAACGTGCAGTGATTTGAATAAAGGCAGTTTTTTAAAATGGTGGGTGAAGATGCCATTTTTAATCCATAACAGGTAGCTTTCATTGTTAATTATGGTTAAATCCTCTTCTTTCTGTAGAAGGCCTTTCTTTAATTGCCTTCATGCAAATCTGTCTGTAGCTGCAGGGGGAGGGCATGGCCTGTAGTTAGCTAGCTAGTCTCAGATTTTATTTTTCCAGCCATGGTTCAATACGTAAAACTTTGGATGCTCCAGGCTACTGGGAATTTAATATTCCCTCATTATTAGCTTGTTTACTAATGAGGCAACCAAACAAGCCCTGACCCATCACGTCTCAAATGTATGACGAAACTCATGTCCATGACCTTAGGTGTGACATTACAGTCCCTAATGTTTACCCTGGAGTTTATTATTATTCTTATAATGGACTCTGGTTTTGTTTAATTGCCATTCTATATCCATCCTATCAAATATTGTGCACATCAGCCTTTTAAGGGTTCATAATTATATTACTTTTGATATTCTCTCATTGCCCCCTTCAGCCATGATGGTCCCCTCCCCACATCTTATGGACCAGAGCTCTTGCTACACACAAACGGCATGAATAGATTTCAACTTTCCTTTGATTCAAACTGACAGATTAAAAACTAATTATTCTCTGTAATATTTTTACAATAAAACCTAAGTTGAAATGATTTATACACACTTCCAGCCAACACATTTGCAATTCAAGGTTAAAACTGTTCTTGAAACAGCACCAGTTAAAATGCAATTACAGCTCCCCAAGCAGGGATAAAAGAAAGAAATGTTTTACATGTTCACTTCAAAAGTTAAAAAGCCAATTAAATATTATAGAAATAAAAACTTTCATTAATTTTCACTAAATGGTAAAGACTTCATTAGTTATATTAAAGTAAAGATAAATCCAAGTGTGTTTATTACCTGACTCTGGAAAAGAATAAGATGAAGAAAAGTGCTGGTTTTGGGAGGTGGATTCCATTTTTTCCTCGCACCTGCCATCTTGTTCATGGTTCCCAGTTCTTCCTGTGTTGGGCCATAGGCTGTTTCTTTCCAGAGTGCGGAAAAATGCAAACAAGTTTATATCGCCAGTAGGGAAATGGCAGTAATGGGTGTCCTGCATGCTAGGGACTTTGGAGGTCAGCTAAAAGGAATTGTTTAGGGACTTCTCCTATCCTTAGATTCAGTTTTTCTGCTGCAGTGTTGCTCTTTCAGTGAATAATGCTGAGGGCCTGTTACGCATGTGGCGTGAAGTGACTGCAAGCATGCAAAACAGAGTCACACAGACCCGGGCTTCTATTCCTCACTTCACCTCTCAGTTCCTGTGTGATCTTGGGCAAGTGACTTAATGTCCCTCAGCCCAAGTTCCTTGTCAGTCAATAAGAATAAGAATAATGCCACCAGCGTTACCGGATTTCTGTGAGGATTAAGTAAGAGAAAGCATATAACGTTCTTGGCACCTTGGCTTGTGCATAATCAATGCTCAGTGAATATTAGTTGGTAGTGTTAGTGCTATAATAATATTATTATTAACAATGTTACTTTAATGTTATTATTTTGAGCTGAGAACAAGTTAGAAACCAAAACAATGTTTATGAAGTGCTTGTACCTGGCCCATAATGGGTTTGATAAATAGACACTGTAAGGTGCAATATGCATTATACAGATACATAGACACACTATATGTGTATACCGTACATTGTAAATATACATGTATATTATAAAGAAGAAAAGGAAGGCGAAGCCTCGGAGCTTCTTATTGTTGTAAGCTTAGCACGCAGTCATAGTTACCACATTCCTCATAAAATAATAATAATAACAGTAATGACAGTAATACTTATTGGGCACCTTTGGTGCGTCAGGAATTATTCCAAACACTTGATCTGTAGTATCTCAGTCAATAGTAGTAACCAAAACCACGTGAGGTAGGTAATGATGTGAGCTCCATTATACATGTAAGAAAACCAAAGCACAGAAACATTAAATACTTTGACTGAGGTCACACATTTAGCAAGTAGAGTTTAAAAACAGAGTTTGTAACCCAGGTAGTGAGCGGAAGCGTTTTGCATTTGGAGAATAAGGCACAGGCCAGAACATTAGGACTCCACGGTAAGAATGGGAGGCTCTTGAAAGGTATTAAAGAGAGGTGTGTGCTGTGATCTCAGGTACATTTCTGAAGGTTCACTGTGTGGATGTTAAGTAGATCTAGAAGAGTCAAAGAGATTACACACCAAAAGTGTGGCCCCGTCAGAGGCCAGAGAGACACAGCTTTGAAGTTTGTTCTATGACTCCAGCGTTACACGGGGCTGCCATGTGGCACCGCTGTCAGAGGCACCTTCCTATTGTCATCTGCTCTGTAAGTGGCATCCCACGGAATCCAGCAAAGTGGAGGTCCGGGTGGTGGCCAGGTTCACCTTTGGTGAGTTTGGGTCTCGAGGCAAGGGTTAAGGACCAAGGGACAGCCTCTGGCCCAGATGATTGCTGATCACCTGTCAAAGTGAAAAGTATAGGTTCCCCTTGCCAATCCGGGGATCATGGAAGTTTCCACTCAATGGCCAAGCATGCCAGTTACGAACAGGAGAGGCCACTGGCAATTTTCATTCAATTCAGAAGAATGACAGAGTTTTAGTAAACGCTGCCAACCTACCGAAGGACGTTTGATGAGTCTACTAAGCTTGTCCTCCTTTTTCCTCTTTTATGAGACTGTCAACGGAAGCTATGATCCAGGGGACAGTATAATATCGCCCAGGTCATCAGTTCTCTCTCAGAACCATCGCATACTTCCTTTGAAATCTTCGGGCGAGTTGAGTTAATGACAAGGATGTGGACGAGCTTTTCAGCCATAGCATGTCATTAAGCTGTAAGAGCAATTTAAGCGAAAGCATTTTTGTGTTAAATTCAGAACCTACCTCTTTTTACATTTATATGACTAATTCTTTCCTGAGGCATCAGAAATAAACTTTTTAGGAGAACTAAATGCTAGCTGTGAAAGAAGCAAGTATTTGAGAGAATAAACAAACCTTCGAGTCACGTTGCTGAGGGTCTCCCAGGCCATCCTTTCCTGGCATCTCAGAGATGAAAGTATTTCAGGACAGATGGCTAGTCTCTTCCAGAAAAATATCTGGTCTTACTTGCTATGTGTGGCAGCCCAGTCCATTTTTCTAAAGAAAAATCACCCTGAAAGTTAAGGAATTCCTCCCTCTATTCAACTCACGTCTCTAAGGCTTTAATTTTAACCAGTTTCCTCTTATTTGGCCTTCTTTGGACATGGAGAAGAGCTGGTCAGCATCTTTCACATACAAGGGCCTTTAATCAAATTACTCCTTACTCGCCTTTTCTTCACACTAATAAACAATTCCGCTTCCTTTAACCTTTCCACACAGGATTTACCCTCCATCCCTTTAATCATTTTGGTTGGTCTTTCCCTAGACTGTCTCCAGAGGGTCTTTGTTAATCCCTTTCATGTAATTTTAAGAAGTTATTTTCTCTGAGGAAGTCTTGAAATCTTCTCTCATTTTTGGAGGCATTCAGTTCTGATTTTGATAGTCCTATCCAGTGAGTACACCTTGCTAGGTTGAGTTGATTTTTCCTTTCAGCACCTCCAATTATTTTCGTCTGAGTGGGTCACTTTTGGACAGAGTAAACAGCCCAGTTTTCTTAGTTTTTCTGCTTTTATTGCCTTTCTCCCTTCATTATAAACAGGGAACATCAGAAGGAAGAATGGGAAGCAAGGCAAATTCTAAATAGCAACGCTGTGAGTTGTTAGAAGAGAAGTTACATGAATTGTAGAAAATTAGAATAATAGGGGAATAACGGGCTACTTTTGCTTTCAGGCTGCTTGAGAGGCCACCCTGCTTCTATTACCTTGATGAAAAAGCAGAAAAGGCTTCATGGTTTATTATCACTTGCCATGTGCAGGAGAATTGGAGGGGAGGTGGAATGATAAGTGAATTCATAGACTGAAATGATTTTTCTTGACTATGTAAATTCATTGCCTTCTCATGCAGAGAGGGCGTGTCAGACTGGAAGCAGGTCATTCTCTGTGTCATTCTCTGAGGCTGTTTGAGAAACACTGAGGTTAGTTCCAGGCTTCAAGACCCCCCATCCAGAAATCCAGGTCCTAATCCTCTTGTTATCTTATCCGTTGGCATTAGCCACCTCCTGATGCCGGAAGTTTAGGGCAGTCACTCCACGCCTGCTTGGGAAGTGTTTTTCTAACACCACCCCATCTTGTAATTCTCTCCTGCAGAAAGCCTTCTGATTTGGCATTCAAGGAGCCAGATGGGCCAGAAGAAGTTCAGTTTCTCTCTTCTTTATTTCATTTTCTTCCCCCAGCTCAAGGAGTTGGTATTTTTGGTGGCTGGGCATTTTACGTTACACTCCATTTCTTTGGTGACAAGAATAACTTTGTGGTCCATTGAGAACAAATTGCTGTCACTCAGCCCCTGCTCTATTCCTCTTATATAATAGAATGACCCTTCCCCCCCCCCCCCCCCCCCCAGTAAGCAGAATGTTGAAGGCTGCAAAGAATCCTTTTTGATAATAAAAATATGATCCTGGAGTGCTGATTTTTTTTTTCTTTTCTTTTCCATAAAAGTTTGGACAGTAGTCTTATGGGAAATGTTTCCTAATAATAATAATGATGATAGCAGCTAATCTTTACTAAGGGCTTACTGGCTGCCACATAGATTTTAATCTTTTCAACAACCTTAAGATAGGCACTACTAGTATTGTATCTGTTTTACAGATGAGGAAACTTGAGTTACAGAAAGCTTGAATACTTTGGCTCTGATTACCCATCTGGTAAATGTTGAACTTGGGCAGTTTAACCTGCACGCCATGGGTTTGGCAACTTTGTGACAGCAACTGCTGAACTGGATCCCTAGTATGTAGGAAGATACTTAGTAAGAATTAAATCGCAAATATTTACTGAGCTCTTATACTTTAGGAACTGTTTTAAACACTGTACATGGATGATCTCATTTAATGCTGACCCAAACCCTATCGGGTCGATGCTGCTCTAATTCTCACCATTTTATTGAGGAAGAATTGAGGCTCAGAGAAGTTAAGCAACTTTCTCAGCGTCACAGAGTGCTTGAGCCATGGAGTCAGAATTCCCACCCAAGAAGTCTGGCTCTGGAACCTGCCAGTTTCACTATAACTCTCTGCTGCTTCCTGTAATACTGAAGATCTTGCTGGGGGCAGGAGGGGCGGTGAGGCTGCTGCAGAAAGACTGCGCCTCTTGTCTGAGACACAAACTGCGAAAGTTCTATACACCCTCAAATGAAGTGTTTTCCTGGTTAGTTGGCAGGACAGAAACCGCAGCCAGATAGGCCCATTGGCAGTGATTCCAGCAGGAAGCCTGGGTCCTGCTGGGTTTGTCCCACACAGCTTTGTCGGGCACTTCCTGCCATCCTGTGTTCTTGTCACCCCTATTGGCTTTGGACCCCATAGCTTTCTAACCGATGTTCTTTTTTCTCCTTTTCTCTGGTTCTCTGTTCAGCTCGAGGCTTTTTATTCCATCTTCACCACGGAGCAGCAAGACCACGTCAAGTCAGTGGAGTATCTGAGAAATAACTTTCGGCCACAGCAGGACCTGAACGACAGGGTGGTGTCCAAGTCTGCCGTCCGTGATGCCTGGAACCACGACATGACAGACTTCTTAGAAAACCCACTGGGGACAGAAGCCTCTAAAGGTACATTTGGATTAAGTGCCCTTGCCCAGGGGAAGATTCCTTATCATAAATTACTTTAAATGAAAAGGTGTTCAGAACCAGCCAAGAATTGGAACATGCCGTTAAAAGCATGTTTCTGTGCTAAAAGCGACTTGTCTGGTTGATAAATAGAAGCATTTGTGGGAATAACTTCAGTTAGATACTTTCAGAATTGCCCTTTTGACTAGTAACATATTAGTCCTTCTCTCTGTAACTTAACTTTGTAGCATCAACCCTAACTAGTTGATGTCTTAAAGCTTTTTGGTGTCTTACTTTTTAACTGTTTCCCTGCCACAATCAGGTGTTTGTCTCTGAGCTCAGACATCAGGACCTCAGACTTGTTCCCAACACCCCAATCTGCAGCTTTCTTACTAACTTCCATACCAGCCAAGAAGCCTCCCTCCAGCTCTCCACTCCCACCAGACATCACATGGCCTTTTTTTTTTTTTTTTTTAATTTATTTTATTTTTGGCTGCATTGGGTCTTTGTTGCTGTGGCGAGCGGGGGCTACTCTTCGTTGCAGCGCACGGGCTTCTCATTGCAGTGGCTTCTCTTGTTGCGGCTCACGGGCTTCGGTAGTTGTCGCACGTGGGCTCAGTAGTTGTGGCTCACAGGCTCCAGGTGCGCGGGCTTCAGTAGTTGTGGTGCACGGGCTTAGTTGCTCTGCGGCATGTGGGATCTTCCCAGACCAGGGATCGAATCCGTGTCCCCCGCATTGGCAGGCGGATTCTTAACCACTGCACCACCAGGGAAGTCCCGGATGAGGAATTTATATCACGAGTGAGTATAATATCTGGTAGCTCAGAATTGCTGACGTTACGACAATTACAAAGTTCTTTCCTAATAAATGGGCTGAACATATGATATATCAGTTGTGCAGAGAGGATGCATAGCCCTTCTTACCTAAGGAAGTTGGAGAGGATACTGGTTTCCATTGCATTAAGTTGTCAGAGTGGCCAGGATCTTCCACTGAATGGGCTTTCTCTGAATTTGAGCAGAGCCCTGGACCCATCCTTAGATAGAGAGAATCAGTTCTTCATTTTTACAAGGTTACAATGATCATGGTGTGTCCATTGCTGACTTTTTTTTTTTTTTTTTTTATGGCTGTGTTGGGTCTTCATTTCTGTGTGAGGGCTTTCTCTAGTTGTGGCAAGCGGGGGCCACTCTTCATCGTGGTGCGCGAGCCTCTCGCTATCGCGGCCTCTCTTGTTGCGGAGCACAGGCTCCAGACGCGCAGGCTCAGTAATTGTGGCTCACGGGTCTAGTTGCTCCGCGGCATGTGGGATCTTCCCAGACCAGGGCTCGAACCCGTGTCCCCTGCATTGGCAGGCAGATTCTCAACCACTGCGCCACCAGGGAAGCCCCATTGCTGACTCTTAAGATGGGTGAATACTAAAATGTTTTGTGATCTTTCTAGACACAGAGAGAGATGTAGATGCACTCCTCTTTCTTTTTTAAACCTACTATTGGAGTGTCACATACAGAAAAGTGCACACATAATATGCACACAACTTGATTAATTTTCACAAACGGAATACACTTGAGTAACAAACACCCAGATCAAGAAACTGATATCATTTGCTTCCCAGAAGCACTTCCTTTTCTCCACTCCTAGACACTATCCTTTCCCAGGGGTAACTGTGACCATGAATTAGCCTTGCCTCCTGGTCAATTTCATATAAATGGAATCAGTCGGTAAGTCCTCTTTTGTGTCTTGCTTCTTTTGCTTTACACTGGCTTGGAGAGTTATCTATGCTATTACACGCAGTTGTAGTTTGTTCTTTCTTATGGTTGAATTTCATTGTATGACTGCACCTGAATTTATTTATCCATTTCAATATACATGAATATGTGGATTATTTCCATGTTTTGGTAATTATGAAAGCTCTTGAACATGGCTTTTTATGAGCATGTGGACATATCTCTGTTGGGTATGCACCCAGCAGTAAAATGACTACAGCCTAGAGGACACACATATTTTCAGATCTGGTTAGATACTGCCGAACAGTTTCCCAACATGACTATATGTACCACTTTACACTTCTGCCAGCAGTGTAAGAAAGTTTTCTTTTTTTTTTAACATTTTTAAAGGCCTAATTTACATATCATAAAGTTCAGCTGTTGTGAATGTACAATTTAACAATTTTTAATAAATTTATAGCTGTGCAGCCATCACCACATCCAATTTTAGAGCACTTTCATCACCCCAGCAAGCTCCTTCATGCCCATCTGCCATCAATTCTTTCTCCTAACCTCAATTCCAGGCCACCTCTGATTTGCTTTTATCTTCCACTTGACATTAGGATTTTAAGATTTATACATGTTGTAGCATGTATCAGTAGCTCATTTCTTTTTGTTGCTAAATAGTATCCCTATTTGTTGTTTTCAATAACAACTTTATTGAGATTTAATTCACATACCATAAAGTCCATTCTTTTAGAGTGTACACTTCAGTGGTTTTTTATGTTCACAGAAGTGTGTACTCATCACTACTATCTACTTCAGAACATTTTTGTCACCCCCCAAAAGAAATTCCATACTCATTAGCAGTCACTTCTTTTTCTCCTGTCGCTCCTTCTTTCCCAGCCCTAGGCAACCACTAACGTACTTTCTGTCTCTATGGACTTGCCTATTCTGGAGATTTCATATAAATGGAATTGTACAATATATGGCTTTTTGTCTCTGGCTTCTTTCGCTTAGCATCATATTTTCGAGGTTCATCCATATTTAAGCATGTATTGAATTTCATTCCATTTTATGGCCAAATAAGATATCATTGTATGGATAGACCGCATTTTGCTTGTCCATTCATCAATTGATAGATTCCAATTTCTGGCTCTTACGAATATTGCTGCTATGAACGTTCGTGTTCACATTTTTGTGTGGACATGTGTTTTCATTTCTTGTGGATATAAACCTAGGAGTAGAATTGCTGAGTCATAGGGCAACTCTTTGTTTACATTTTTTAAGAACTGCCAGACTTTTCCCAAAGCAGCTGTACCAGTGTACATTCCCATCGGCATTTTTGGAGGGTTCTGATTTCTCCACATCCTCACCAACACTTGTTACACATCTTTTTTATTTTAGCCATCCTACTAGGTATGAAATAGTATCTCTTTGTAGTTTTGATTTGCACTTCCCTAATGACTAATGATGTCCCTATTTGTTTTTAAATGATGTTCCTATTTGTTTTAAATTTCATAGAACCATGGTCCATATGACCAAATGCTCTTCCTTGTATTCCCCAAGAAAATTCAGGTAATTCCATGGCACCGAAGGCTGAAAGCCAGCCACAGATGCTGGCAATCATCAGGCAGCCTGGTGTGCTTAGATTATTGACCTTCGAGATCTGAGTAGAAAAGAGCCAGTATAAAGGAGGAGTCCCTTTCTCTTCTCCAGGCTTCTGCAAAAAAAGATATTAGAAAAGGAAGGGTGGTATTCTGTAATCTTCAGGCGATTCAAAAAGAACAAACCCTGTCTGACTGGCATTCTCTATCTGATCATTATTGGAACCTTTTGGTGCCTAAGAGAGCTATGATGTTGAGCATAGAGCTGTGCATTTATTGGGCTATTGTCACAGAAGAAGGAAAAATTAATTAATTACATAGGGCAGGCATCAGTAAGCTTTTTTGGTTAAGGACCAAGTATTGGGCCATGTGATCTCTTGTTGCAACTACTCAGCTCTGCCACTGTAGCATGAAGGCAGCCATAGACAATATATAAATAAGTAGGTGTAGAAAATGTCTTCTAATAAAACTTTATTTGTAAAAATAGGTGGCAGTCCAGATTTAGCCTGGGGACCATAGTGTACTGACCCCTGCTCTAGGGAATGGCTCAAACTAAGATGGTGGAACCCAATCTTAGGCTTGTTTGAAGGTATTTTCACAGCGGCCGTGACTGTGAAAGTGTCCATTGGTTGGTTCTGCTTTTCCATGGCACTACAAGATCCTAGGACCAGGTAGAGGTTTATTAACTTGGTAACCATTCAGTGACCAGTCCACCTTAAGACCTCTTCATCTTCCACTCCAGAAGTGTAAGTGGAGCCTCTGTAGACTAAGCCCCACTTCCCTTGTTCCCTGGCCGTGACCACTGACTAGTGTTCACTGAGCAGCGCTGCAGGGGATGGTTGAGTTGATGTGCCCCCATCCTGCCCTTCTGTCAGGATGATCAGACGTACTAGAAGAGAGATAACTGAATCAAGCCATTCAGGCCCAAGCACGAGATGCATCGCCACGTACGACACCAAAAGAAAGGGGGAAAAGTCATCTTAATATTGTATTGTTGCCAAGAAAGATTTATAATGGATGTCATCCGTAAAAAATGTAAAGCTTTAGTTTCCAGTTAATGGAAACGGTATTTAGGCTTGGTGGATTGTTCGAGGGATGTCCAATTCACCACTCTGCCCTTTGTCGGTAAATAACTTATACAGACTTCTGGATTTAATGGGCTGTCATTTTAGTTATTCTGCAACACATCCCGGGCACATGGAAGAGCATTTCGGTGATTAAGTGCTGAATACTGTCTATTGTGAAGACTTTTGGAACAGTGAACAGAGAAAAATAACTTCCAACAACATGAAACATATGGTTTATTAATTTAACAAAACCTGTGCAAACCACAGTGGAATCAAAACCACTTGGTCTGATAATTTGATTTGATGGCTTAATTAAAGTGACACTGTATAATGTAATAAAAGCAAAGGAAATGAAGAGGACAGTGGGTGGCCTTTGTCCCCTCCAGTCTCCTAAGCCAACGCCGTGGTTTTTGAGAATGGTTTTTGTTTTTGCTGATGGAGGGATCTCTTTGTTAGCTGCATTTTCAGTGCTAAAGATTGCTTCCTGTCTTGGTTAAAAGCAGTTTTTAAGGACATGTACCAGTGTGTGAGAATGCCTAAATAACTAGCCTATTTTAAATCAGAACACATCGAGAAAGAGCACCACGTTTTCCACCAAAATTAGCAAACAAAGAAGTAAATCCACGATGGCTTTTAAAAGGAGTTTGACATTGAAATCATGGTTTTCTGCTATTTTGGGAGAAAATATTAATGTTGTTCTATTTTCAGTTTAATCATTTTCACTCACCACATTAATGAGCTTGAATTACTTTATCTTAATGAAAGAAACTCTGTTATGGAACATTTAATTCCTTTATAGGCAGCTGCCCTCCCAGGAACTCTTCCAAAAAGTTATCTTGGTACTTTTAGTAACTTTCAACACAGAAAAGTGCTAAGGAAAGCACATTTTTAATGCAGCCGCCATGGAGTGTTTTTGACCCCCTTCTTTTAAAAATAACTATTACTAGCTATTAATTTTTAACCTTGGGAGTGATTAAGAAAGAAAGCAAATAGTAGGGCTGTTTTTTTGTAAGACTCTCCAACATCCTGGGTGCTCATACTTTTAAAGGTCATGCCATGTTCTATCAAACACTTTTACAGGCTCAGATATCCCATGATGACTAATTTTATGTAAATAGAGAGTTGGTGTAAGTTGCCTTTGATTGGTTGACATAAAGTTGATATTTCATAGACATTTAACATAGCATTAACTACTTTGGGCTCATGTTTTCTAGCCAGTGAGTTTCTTTTCCCGTGTCAGGCATCATCATCTACATTGAAGAGCTTTCTCTGGGAGCTGTGCCTGGTACACCTATGCTTAAAAAGGCTACATAGGGGTTTTCATGGGCCAGGTGCTATGCTAGCCTTTTCCGTTCATAGATGGTTTATTTAATCCTCAGAACAACCTCTGCCAGGATGCACTTTCCATTTGTCAAATATTTGTTGAGCATCTACTATGAACAAGTTTTAGGCACTAGAAATAAAACTGAACAAGGGAGAAGAGTCTCTTATGGAGCTTAAGTTTTAGGGGGAAGAAAGAAATAAAGAGGTCGGTGATAAAGCTCTTCGGTATTCTGCAGATCAAATCAGGTGGTTTGCTAAGAGTGGCAGAACATAGTGAGGCCAAGGGGAAGAGAGCTTCCCTGGAGAGGGTGGGTTGGTCTGGATAAGGAGCCAGCCCTGCAAACTTCTGAGAGGGAAAGGTCCTTTTGCAAAGCCCTGAGGCATGGGAACCCGCAAGAGTGAAGTCTCAAAAGACCTCTCTTGGTAAGGCGTTAAGACTGTGTTCTTATGCCAGTGGCCTTTGGAGGAGTCTAAGCAGGGCTATGGAACCATCTGAACAGGTTTTTAGACCCATCACTCTGACTGTTACGTGAAGAATGTTTGCAGAGGACCTGGAGTGGAATCTGTAAGACCCGCAGGAGGCTGATGGAAGTATTCCTGGCAGGACGACAGTGGTTGGATGAGGGTGATCCTGGTGGATGTAGAAGTGATCCGTTGGGGATGGATTTTGTAACAGAGCCTCTGAGATTTACTAACAGTTTGGATGGAGGATGGGTGGGGGTGAGCAAGGAGAGAAATGCAGTGTTACCGTTTCTCTTTGACAGATGAGGGGTCTGAGATTCAGAGAGAACAGGTGGTCGGTCATCCAGAGCCTCTCAGCCAGGAAATGGTAGAGCTGAGACGTGAACTGAGGTCCTCTTCTGTCCAAACACAGCATTCTTTCTGTTTTCCAAGGGACTGCCAGCTTCCATATGAATCCACAAGAGGTGGTCTCTGTTTTAAATGGTATCAGGTGGCTTGAGCAACACAGTTTTATTATTATTTATTTATTTATTTATTGGCTGCATTGGGTCTTCGTTGCTGTGCGTGGGCTTTCTCTAGTTGCGTTGAGCGGGGGCTACTCTTCGTTGCGGTGCACTGGCTTCTCGCTGCAGTGGATTCTCTTGTTGTGGAGCACAGGCTCTAGGCATGCAGGCTTCAGTAGTTGTGGCACGTGGGCTCAGTAGTTGTGGCTCGCAGGCTTAGTAGTTGTGGCACACGGGCTTAGTTGCTCCGCGGCATGTGGGATCTTCCCGGACCAGGGCTCGAACCCGTGTCCCCTGCATTGGCAGGCGGGTTCTTAACCACTGTGCCACTAGGGAAGTCCCCACACAGTTTTATTATTATCTTTCTGTGAATGAAGGCACTTTAAAAGTCCTTGAGGCAATCGGGTACTCTTCCTAAAGATCAAGTTTTATCTTCCTGAAGGGAATCACTGGTCTCTGTCTTTATCTGCTTGGCTTGCTTTTGGCAGGTTGTCTTGGGTCCTCGGGGCAGAGGTTACTGAGGTCTTGATCACAGGGTTAGTCCCTGGGAGGGTCAGTGCACCCACTTGATGTAGATGTTGGGGCCTCCTAGGCTAAGGATATTGTGCATCCTTGAATCAACAGGACCTAACACAGTACCTAAAATATAGTAGGTATACAGTCATTGTTCATTAAATGAATGAACAGGGAGACAATATAAGGGCAATGGGTAAGAATCTAGACTTTGGGGTCAAGCAAACCTGGACTCAAATTCCACGCCAATCATTTACTTCTGCACATCTGTGCTCTAGTTAATATCTAAGCCTCAGTTTCCTTTCTGTAAAATGGAGCTAATAATCACATCCCCTTCCTTGGCTTGTGGACTTCTAAGTGAGACAGTATAGAGAACAAATAGCACAGAGCCTGGGACACAGAAAGTACTCTGCAAATAATTGTACTTCCTTGTCTGTAGGTCAGCATTGGCTTTCAGGACAACCTATTACATGTGACATGATCACTGGAGAACACATTTCAAAACAAGGGGACCACATTCTCTTCCTGGTAGAAATGCGAAGCCAGATTGCCTGAAATAGTTAAAACCTTTCCAGTGAATCCCACGGCCCATAGCGTGGTCCACACGTCCTGTCCCCCTCCCCAGCCCCGCCTTGCACTTCACTTTTCTTCGCATCCTGCACCTCGGTCCACCAGCCGCACTGCAGTTCCAGCAGCCTCTTCCCTGGAAGGCCCTGGCCTCACCTCTGTGCATTATCCATCCCTTGTCAGCCTTCAAGGCTCAACTCAGTGGTCCTTCCCCATGAAGTTCCCTGGCTGCCTTGGCCCAGACACTGTCGGGGCACCAGTACCTTTCTTTTGTAGCATTCTCAGCTTTGGAATTTTACATTCATTTATGTATTTTTTTTCCTAATACCTAGCTCTCCCACTACCTTATAAGCTCATAAAGGGTAAAACTGTTTTTTTTTTTTTTTTCTTTTTTTGTTAGAGAGAGGGTACAATGCTCACTGTTGGCGCCTTAGTAAATCCTGGACTGGAGGGAATGATGATGGATGGATGGTTGGATGGATGGATGGATGGATGGATGGATGGATGGATGGATGGATGGATGGATAAAGCTAACCCACACATGCCAGGTGGCCAGGAGTGAAAAAATTCTTGCTCCAAGAGTTGGCACGGTTGAGGCGTTTACGATCTAGCCCAGGCTAGGTGCTCTAATGGGAGGAATGTAAGCAGGCATTTGGAGCAGGATTCCACACCACTCTCAGGACCTGAAGTCAGAGAGCTCCTAGGATTTGGGAAGCCATCTTCCAAATCCATTTGACCATAAGCCACTTGGATGGAAGTGTTGGTATCAAAACACCACGGAGAGAGGGCTTTCCTCTCTGTCCCAAGGAACAGCCACGTTTCCCAACCGCTCCACCACTCCTAAAAGCAGAGAAAGGGAAGCACTGAAGGAGGCAGGCGCTGGTGTCAGGAGGTTCCCAGGCAGAACCACGTTATGGCTTGGGAGCCGTTGAGCTGATATCGCTAACAGATGCCAGGGCCCGCCTATTGTTTTCACCCTTTATAAATATCACCTCATTACTTAATCCTCTGTCTCCAGGCAGGTAGGCCTGGAGAGTTTGATCTTCAGGGCCGACTTAGGCACCCTCCTACGGCTTCAGCTTTTCTCTGCTCTCCAGGAAGATCTTCCCTGACATTGGGTTTGTTTGTGTGAGCACCGTGGTGCTTATGAACTGCAGTCTGGAGATTAATAAAGGCCACCAGCATCCCTCCTCCCAGAGGGACACACTTCCCCTTTCTGTCGCCAACGAATGTTCACAGCCCATGGAGCAGGAGACTCCGAGATGCTTGCGTGCATCTCCTTCTCCTCGGAGTCACGGGAGTCACGGTGGCTGGGAGGCAGACAATTTATCTTCTCCGTTCTTCCCACTGATTCTTCTGTAAACAGACACAGGCTGGTTGAGGTGGTTTTCCTTAAGGTTCAAGGAACATGGGCCGAACGCTTGGCTTTCTCGGGCGTAAGCAATGTTGTCACCTCCCCAGTCCTTGAGACCATGTGTAAAGGCACAGAGGGGGAGACCATGATGAGGCCTCTGGGGTCATCTTTTTCTCTTCTAAGCACAGCCGGGGGTCATCACAGTTGCTGGCTTCTCTCCTGGGCCCTGTCTGGACTGCTTATGTGATTCCAAAGCACTGGCTTGGACCGAAATGAGTGTCTGGGCTGTCCCATGTCACATCTCTGCCTGTGTAGACAAGGTGCCGTCTGTACATCTGACACTAAGTGCTAACAGGTATCATCTGTCAAGTGCACAGAGCCCTCTGGTTTCCATGCAAAGGCTTCCGGGAAGAGAGGAGCCTTCTCCGTGAGGAGTGTACTCAGCATCTCAAACTGTTGGTTTTCACCAGCCAGCTAGAAGCCCAGTTCCTCGGAGCATAAGGATCCGTGTGCCTGGGGTGGCCAGGAGGCCAGGGTTGCTCCGTCCCTCCCAAGTGCTGCACAGCTGATTTCCCACTGGGGCCCACTAGGGGCGCTGCTTGTTCGCAGCCCGGTCTCTCCAATTTAAGGGGCAGGCTCCCTGATCTCTTGGGTCCTCTTGACCAAACCTTGGAGGCGCTGCCTGAGGCCAGTCCCCAGGTGTGGAAGATCCTGGAACCATGCCAGAGAGGGCCATCCTTACCAAATGATCCAGGTGCCACACCTGGGGGTTGGAACAAGGTTGGCAATTAAACAATGGAGCTCATCCAATGGCCTCCCTGAACCAGAACAAGAGAGGCAGGTGCCAAGGAAGAATCAGAAATTCAAAGCTAGTAAGGTGAATGTTGGGAGACATTAAAAGGAGAACGCTCCTTTTAAATATAGTGGGTCCCTAAGTGATAACCTAATTCTAAGACAAAAATTATTTTAAGGACCAAATTGAAACAAATGAGGTGGGCATCTTGGCCTATTGAGTCACAGTCATCTAGAATCAAGAATTTAAATAAAAGCCTGGCTAAACCCATCAGTGTGGATCACTAGTTGATCTCTTTTTTTTTTTTTTTTTTTTTACATTTAATCACTTTTTTTTTATACAGCAGGTTCTTATTAGTCATCAGTTTTATACACATCAGTGTATACATGTCAATCCCAATCGCCCAATTCATCACACCACCACCACCACCCCCTGCCGCTTTCCCCCCTTGGTGTCCATAGGTTTGTTCTCTACATCTGTGTCTCAATTTCTGCCCTGAAAACCGGTTCATCTATACCATTTTTCTAGGTTCCACATATATGTGTTAATATACAATATTTGTTTTTCTCTTTCTTATATACTTCACTCTGTATGACAGTCTCTAGATCCATCCACGTCTCAACAAATGACCCAATTTCGTTCCTTTTTATGGCTGAGTAATATTCCATTTTATATATGTACCACATCTTCTTCATCCATTTGTCTGTCGATGGGCATTTAGGTTGCTTCCATGACCTGCCTATTGTAAATAGTGCTGCAATGAACATTGGGGTGCATGTGTCTTTTTGAATTATGGTTTTCTCTGAGTATATGCCCAGTAGTGCGATTGCTGGGTCATATGGTAATTCTATTTGTAGTTTTTTAAGGAACCTCCATACTGTTCTCCATAGTGGCTGTATCAATTTACATTCCCACCAACAGTGCAAGAGGGTTCCCTTTTCTCCACACCCTCTCCAGCATTTGTTGTTTGTAGATTTTCTGATGATGCCCATTCTAACTGGTGTGAGGTGATATACCTCATTGTAGTTTTGATTTGCACTTCTCTAATAATTAGTGATGCTGAGCAGCTTTTCATGTGCTTCTTGGCCATCTGTATCTCTTCTTTGGACAAATGTCTATTTAGGTCTTCTGCCCATTTTTGGATTGGGTTGTATGAGCTGTTTATATATTTTGGAGATTAATCTTTTGTCTGTTGATTCGTCTGCAAATATTTTCTCCCATTCTGAGGGTTGTCTTTTCATCTTGTTTATGGTTTCCTTTGCTGTGCAAAAGCTTTTAAGTTTCATTAGGTCCCACGTGTTTATTTTTGTTTTTATTTCCATTACTCTAGGAGGTGGATCAAAAAAGATCTTGCTGTGATTTATGTCAAAAGGTGTTCTTCCTATGTTTTCCTCTAAGAGTTTTATAGTGTCCAGTCTTACATTTAGGTCTTTAATCCATTTTGAGTTTATTTTTGTGTATGGTGTTAGGGAGTGTTCTACTTTCATTCTTTTACATGTAGCTGTCCAGTTTTCCCAGCAACACTTATTGAAGAGACTGTCTTTTCTCCATTGTATATCCTTGCCTCCTTTTTCATAGATTAGTTGACCATAGGTGCGTGGGTTAATCTCTGGGCTTTCTATCTTGTTCCATTGATCTATGTTTCTGTTTTTGTGCCAATACCATATTGTCTTGATGACTGTAGCTTTGTAGTATAGTCTGAAGTCAGGGAGTCTGATTCCTCCAGCTCCGTTTTTTTCCCTCAAGACTGCTTTGGCTATTCGGAGTCTTTTGTGTCTCCATACAAATTTTAAGATTTTTTGTTCTAGTTCCGTAAAAAATGCCATTGGTAATTTGATAGGGATTGCATTGAATCTGTAGATTGCTTTGGGTAGTATAGTCATTTTCACAATGCTGATTCTTCCAATCCAAGAACATGGTATATCTCTCCGTCTGTTGGTGTCATCTTTAATTTCTTTCATCAGTGTCTTATAGTTTTCTGCATACAGGTCTTTTGTCTCCCTAGTAGGTTTATACCTAGGTATTTTATTCTTTTTGTTGCAGTGGTAAATGGGAGTGTTTCCTTAATTTCTCTTTCAGATTTTTCATCATTAGTGTATAGGAATGCAAGCAATTTCTGTGCATTAATTTTGTATCCTGCTACTTTACCAGATTCATTGATTAGCTCTAGTAGTTTTCTGGTGGCATTTTTAGGATTCTCTATGTATAGTATCATGTCATCTGCAAACAGTGACAGTTTTACTTCTTCTTTTCCAATTTGTATTCCTTTTATTTTTTTTTCTTCTCTGATTGCCATGGCTAGGACTTCCAGAACTACGTTGAATAATAGTGGTGAGAGTGGACATCCTTGTCTTGTTCCTGATCTTAGAGGAAATGCTTTCAGTTTGTCACCATTGAGAATGATGTTTGCTGTGGGTTTGTCGTATATGGTCTTTATTATGTTGAGGTAGGTTCCCTCTATGCCCACTTTCTGGAGAGTTTTTATCAGAAATGGGTGTTGAATTTTGTCAAAAGCTTTTTCTGCATCTATTGAGATGATCATATGGTTTTTCTTCTTCAATTTGTTAATATGGTGTATCACATTGATTGATTTGCGTATATTGAAGAATCCTTGCATCCCTGGGATAAATCCCACTTGATCGTGGTGTATGATCCTTTTAATGTGCTGTTGGATTCTGTTTGCTTGTATTTTGTTGAGGATTTTTGCATCTATATTCATGAGTGATATTGGTCTCTAATTTTCTTTTTTTGTAGTATCTTTGTTTGGTTTTGGTATCAGGGTGATGGTGGCCTCATAGAATGAGTTTGGGAGTGTTCCTTCCTCTGCCATTTTTTGGAAGAGTTTGAGAAGGATGGGTGTTAGCTCTTCTCTAAATGTTTGATAGAATTCACCTGTGAAGCCTTCTGGTCCTGGACTTTTGTTTGTTGGAAGATTTTTAATCACAGTTTCAATTTCATTCCTTGTGATTGGTCTGTTCATATTTTCTATTTCTTCCTGATTTAGTCTTGGAGGGTTATACCTTTCTAAGAATTTGTCCATTTCTTCCAGGTTGTCCAATTTATTGGCATAGAGTTGCTTGTAGTAGTCTCTTAGGATGCTTTGTATTTCTGCGGTGTCTGTTGTAACTTCTCCTTTTTCATTTCTAATTTTATTGATTTGAGTCCTCTCCCTCCTTTTCTTGATGAGTCTGGTTAATGGTTTATGAATTTTGTTTATCTTCTTAAAGAACCAGCTTTTAGTTTTATTGATCTTTGCTATTGTTTTCTTTGTTTCTATTTCATTTATTTCTGCTCTGATCATTACAATTTCTTTCCTTCTGCTAACTTTGGGTTTTGTTTGTTCTTCTTTCTCTACTTCCTTTAGGTGTAAGGTTAGATTGTTTATTTGAGATTTTTCTTGTTTCTTGAGGTAGGCTTGTATAGCTATACACTTCCCTCGTAGAACTGCTTTTGCTGCATCCCATAGGTTTTGGATCATCGTGTTCTCATTGTCATTTGTCTCTAGGTATTTTTTGATTTCCTCTTTGATTTCTTAAGTGATCTCTTGGTTATTGAGTAACATATTATTTAGCCTCCATGTGTTTGTGTTTTTAACGTTTTTTTCCCTGTAATTCATTTCTAATCTCATAGAGTTGTGGTCAGAAAAGATGCTTGATATGATTTCAGTTTTCTTAAATTTACTGAGGCTTGATTTGTGACCCATGATGTGATCTATCCTGGAGAATGTTCTGTGCGCACTTGAGAAGAAAGTGTAATCTGCTGTTTTTGGATGGAATGTCCTATAAATATCAATTAAATCTATCTGGTCTATTGTGTCATTTAAAGCTTGTGTTT
This sequence comes from Eschrichtius robustus, assembly GCF_028021215.1. NCBI lineage: Eukaryota > Metazoa > Chordata > Mammalia > Artiodactyla > Eschrichtiidae > Eschrichtius > Eschrichtius robustus. Next base: position 27,677,135 of record NC_090835.1, on the reverse strand, counting down.
CCTTATTAATTTTCTGTCTGGATGATCTGTCCATTGGTGTAAGTGAGGTGTTAGAGTCCCCCACTATTACTGTGTTACTGTCGATTTCCTCTTTTATAGCTGTTAGCAGTTGCCGTATGTATTGAGGTGCCCCTGTGTTGGGTGCATATATATTTATAATTGTTATATCTTCTTCTTGGATTGATCCCTTGATCATTATGTAGTGTCCTTCCTTGTCTCTTGTAACATTCTTTATTTTAAAGTCTATTTTATCTGATATGAGTATTGCTACTCCAGCTTTCTTTTGATTTCCATTTGCATGGAATATCTTTTTCCATCCCCTCACTTTCAGTCTGTATGTATCCCTAGGTCTGAAGTGGGTCTCTTGTAGACAGCATATATATGGGTCTTGTTTTTGTATCCATTCAGCAAGCCTGTGACTTTTGGTTGGAGCATTTAATCCATTCATGTTTAAGGTAATTATCGATATGTATGTTCCTATGACCATTTTCTTAATTGTTTTGGGTTTGCTTTTGTAGGTCCTTTTCTTCACTTGTGTTTCCCACTTAGAGAAGTTCCTTTAGCATTTGTTGTAGAGCTGGTTTGGTGGTGCTGAATTCTCTTAGCTTTGGCTTGTGTGTAAAGCTTTTGATTTCTCCATCGAATCTGAATGAGATCCTTTCTGGGTAGAGTAATCTTGGTTGTAGGCTCTTCCCTTTCATCACTTTAAGTATATCATGCCACTCCTTTCTGGCTTGTAGAGTTTCTGCTGAGAGATCAGCGGTTAACCTTATGGGAGTTCCCTTGTAGGTTATTTGTCGTTTTTCCCTTGCTGCTTTCAATAATTTTTCTTTGTCTTTAATTTTTGCCACTTTGATTACTATGTGTCTCGGCATGTTTCTCCTTGGGTTTATCCTGCCTGGGACTCTCTGTGCTCCCTGGACTTGGGTGGCTATTTCCTTTCCCATGTTTGGGAAGTTTTCGACTACAGTCTCTTCAAATATTTTCTGGGGTCCTTTCTCTCTCTCTTCTCCTTCTGGGACCCCTATAATGCGAATGTTGTTGCATTTAATGTTGTCCCAGAGGCCTCTTAGGCTGTCTTCATTTCTTTTCATTCTTTTTTTCTTTATTCTGTTCTGCAGCAGTGAATTCCACCATTCTGTCTTCCAGGTCACTTACCCATTCTTCTGCCTCAATTATTCTGCTATTGATTCCTTCTAGTGTAGTTTTCATTTCAGTTATTGTATTGTTCATCTCTCTTTGTTTGTTCTTTAATTCTAGTTGATCTCTTGATACGGCCATTGGGATCACCTAAAAAGATAGCTCACGGGATCTTAGATCTTGGATGGTGTTTTGAAAAGTCTTGCAGTGCTGAGGACAGCTATAGGACTCTACATGACCCAGGTGTTTCTTCATGATAAACGAGGCCATAACATCATCTCAGCCATGGGAAGTAGGAGACTTGTCCAGCTTCAGTATAAGGGCACTGGGCATTTGCACACCTGCACCCTGGTTTCTGGTATAGACCCTCGGTTGGAGCCTGTGACTAGAGCAAGCCTGCAGGAGAAGTAAAGAGGTACCATGTAGAAAGGATGCTGTGCTCAGTTAAAGGGGGATAGGTCCATTGTGCCCTTTTGGCAGGAAATCACAGCATGTTAAAGTTGGAAAGGCGGGAAGGGGCTTTGGGGCATATGGAATCCAGCCTTCCACCCAGTGTCTGAGAAGCAGCTGTTCTCAAGCAGGGCTTGGATGATGCACACTCTGGACTTTGCCACCTCCCTGAGCGCCAAGCTGAACAACGCTTTCCCCTGCACAGGACAGAGGCACTTCCCCTGGCCTTTAGCTCTCAGCAGAAGAGGGATATCACATAGAAGATGGACTCCAAGGAAGTAGGTCAGGAGTAGCATAATGGGGAAAGTCAAACCTGCGTGCTTGGAGGACTCTGGCTGCTGCTGTTGTACTTTGAGCATATGGCTCCATCATATGCACGGTGTAAGAAAGTTTTCCAGTTTGCTGTCTTCCAGGGTAGTTGCCACAGAGCTTCTAACGCTCAGTTGTTGGCTGATAAACGGAATTGCACACCAAGGCTTGTTCGTGGGAGCGGAGGGGATACTGTGAGGTGGTGTAGAAAAGAACTCCACAGGTGTATTAGGGAAATTTAGTTCTCCCTCCTGAGTAGGTTCTCCACCTCCTGTGTGTTTCTCCTTTACTTTTACGCACAATCCTTCACTTCTGGTCACCAGATATGGGGGTAGGGGTTTCCGCACAACAAGCAATTCTCTGCAGCACCAGCTGGGTGTCCTACGGTGTAACTCCGTTCCAACGGTGGCTTCTGTCCCACAAGACTGCTTCCACCCCGCTTCAGATGCCAATCGCAAGTAGGAGATCCCCAAATTACCCGTAACTTCTGTCCGATTTGGTTACAAATTGGAGGTACCCACGATTTCCTCCTCTGGTTTGATTAATTTGCTAGAGTGGCTCACAGAACTCAGGGAAGCACTTACTTACATTTACCAGTTTATCAAAGGATATGGCACAGGGTGCAGATGAACAGCTGGATGAAGGGAAACATAGGGTGAGGTCTGAGCAGGTCCTGAGCACAGGAGCTTCTGTCGCCATTGAGTTGGGTGTGTTCACCCTCCCAGTGTATGGATGTGTTTTCTTCTTTGTTTGAAGGAAACAAAAACTCTAACTTGAAAAAGATATATCCACCCACATGTTCATTGCATTATGTACAAATACCTAAGATAAGGAAACAACCTAAGTGTCCATTGATAGATGAATGGATAAAGAAAATGTGGTATCTATATAATGGAATATTATTAAGCCATAGAAAAGAATGAAATCTTGCCATTTGCAACAACATGGGTGGACTTTGAGGGCATCATGCTAAAGTGAACTAAGTCAGACAGAGAAAGATAAATACCATATGATCTCACTCATATGTGAAAACAAAAACCGAGCTCATAGATACAGGCAACTGACAGGGGTGGGGGTAGGGGTGGGAGAAAGGAGTGAACTGTTTTTTCAGTTGTTTTTTAGTTTAAATAAACTGAATGATTGTTTTAAAAGAAATTTAAAAAAGAATAAGAGATGCTCCTAGTATCACTTCGGAAGTTACAAGGGTTTTAGGAGCCCTATGCTGGGAACCTGGGGCAGAGACCAATATATATATTTTCTGTTATCTCATAACAGGTTAGAGCTTGCATTATTTAAGACACCTTAGATTTAAAACTTGAAAGCAGTTGCCCTAGTGCTTGGGGGAACTTGGTGTCTCCCACATCATGAGAAAGTGGTCCTCCAGCAATGTCTGGCCAGAGCTGCCCAGGGATGAACCCAGCTCCACACACTTCACTTCCTTTGAGACCTGGTCTCAACCATCCTCCTTCTCATTCTCTGCTTGCCAAGCCATGCTAGTTTTCTTTCCAGTTTTCCCGCCTGAGGGCCTTTGCACGAGCTGTTTTTCTGTCTGCCATATCTAAGGCTCCTTCCTTCCTTCCTGCTCATTTTCTTTTTTAAAAAATTTATTTTATTTATTTTTATTTGTGGCTGCGTTGTGTCTTCGTTGCTGCGCGCAGGCTTTCTCTAGTTGCGGCAAGCGGGGGCTACTCTTTGTTGCGGTGCACGGGTTTCTCATTGTGGTGCCTTCTCTTGTTGCGGAACACAGGCTCTAGGCGCGTGGGCTTCAGTAGTTGTGGTGCGTGGGCTGACTAGTTGCGGTGCATGGGCTCAGTAACTGTGGCTCGCGGGCTCTAGACCGCAGGCTCAGTAGTTGTGGAGCACGGGCCTAGTTGCTCCGCGGCATGTGGGATCTTCCCAGACCAGGGCTCGAACCCGTGTCCCCTGCATTGGCAGGCGGCTTCTTAACCACTGCGCCACCGGGGAAGTCCCTTCCTGCTCATTTTATAAACACCTAATCAGTTCAAACATCACTGTGCTCAGTAAGCCTTTCCTAACCAATCCCTCAAATCTAGGTCAGGGTCTTTATTAAACCTTTTTACAGAATTCCTATAATAGTTTCCTTAAAAGCATGTAATCACATAATCCTTACTGCTGGGAGTATCTAACCTTTTTGGTGCCATGGGCTCTTTCAGCCATCTGGTGAATCCCATGGGGGAGTGCTGCACCCTGCGCCACCACAGCTATTTCCAGCTTCCCCGTGATAGCTTGAGGGACCACGACGAGCTTAGTCTGTATTTCTGATGGGGGAGAATGGTTACTTGGGCTGCGCCCAGTTTTCGAGGGCCTCGAAGGAGTTGGAGGCTGCTCTGGAAATTGTCAAGAGACCCACACTCTCATCTGTCATTGGGAACAAAGAAAACCAGGAAGGCAGAGGGAGTGGGAAGGAAGCTTTTTGTGCCAAGTATTGTTAACCAGGGAAGAAGCATAGACTTGAGCCGTAGCAGTGATGCATTGTGTCTGCGTGGGACAGTTTTCACCTTTTAAGCACTTTTGAGTTACCCTCCTGACCTCTTCATTGCCGTCTTGCAGATAGGAAAACAGATGCGGGAGGTGTTTGTGGCTAGAACATATGCGATGGTATGGACTACTACAGGCTGCATTCCAGTTCCCAGCCCTCCTCCCACTCAGGGTCCTCGGCCCAGCCCAGTGGCTTGGTCTCTCTGGACACAGTGTCTTCCTTCATCTTTAGGGGAGAGGGTGCCCTTGTGGACCGTCTGAGAGGAAGACACGGAGCCTGGCCCGTGGCGTGTGCTTGGCAACTCCAAGTAGAGAGAGTTCGGGTGTTGTAAATCCCCAAAATGCCAGAGCTGGGATGCGGCTTTGATCCGGTTCTGACACCTTCGCCCCTGCGGTTTTCCTTTCATGAGCTCTTGGGCATGGAGGGGGGAAGACGACACCCCAGAGCACCAAGATGCCAGGTTTGAAGTCCTACGTGATCGGCTTTGGGGGATTTTGTGTTTACCTAGACCTTTTGGATACAGCCCTTCAAAAAGAGAAATCCTTCTCTGAGGCCATTTCTTTGGAAATTTCCCCTAAAGGTGGTAAAGAAATGACAGGCATTTGAGCTGTCTGAGGCTAGGCTGGTGGCTTTGTTCAGCTGAGAGGTCCCTTCTGCTGAAGAGGAGACGGTACTCCTCTCCTTCCCTGCCAGGCAGGCGGGTCCCCGGTGGGCGGCATCTGTCTCCCCTGTGGTCCTCCGCTGGGCTGGTGTATGATGTCGCCGCACCCCACCCCGCAGAAGGCAGCAGTTTCTTGTCTGTTGACAAGCTCCATAAGAGGCGGATGGCACCGGATCGCTGTGTTTGAGCAGTGCTGTTCGTCTGACGCTTGATCAATAGTTGGCCCGTTGCCTTACGTGTGAAACTTGGAGGGGTCCAGTGGTGGGAGGAGGCCCCAGGGAGGACTTCAAATCCAAATCGTTTAAGGCACTTGGAAGTTACACTAACTTTCACAGAGAAAGGGTCCCGTGAGTTTATCTCAGACGCCCCAAAGGAAGAGGACTGGGGGTAGGGGAATCTCTCATTTACTTGTGGAACCACTGAGAAAATATCCTTGACGTTGATTGAGAATCAGAGGACCTTGGGTGCTCTGCTAGAAGCCTCTTCATTATTTAACGAAGGCTGGGATCCTAATCACAGGTGGTTCAGAATGAAGGCAGGAATTCTCAGAGCTGGTAGAGCATCATCCGAGATGCCTGTGAAATGCAATCAGACACCAGTGAGAAGGTAATCAGGCCCCCAGAAGGGGAGGCTGAGGTCAGGAGCACCTGACAGGGGACATTTGTTTAGAGAGCCGGGTGTGGTGCCTCCCTCATGGTTAAAAGGCTTTGATTTTGTGCAGAAGGATGTCTCAAGACGATTGGCCAACTCCCTGTGTTAGGTGCATTTGCAATGGCCATTTGTCAGGGGTGTTGGGCACCTGTTCTCCGCCTAAGGCCGGGCTCCTGGTGCTTGTTTTAGATCAGTGGGAAATTCACCTGGCCTTGGGGGCCAGGCAGCTGTGGGTGAAGGCAGTGGGGAGGGGCGGGGACTGTGGCAGATGTGAGCACACACACCTGTCTGAAGGGGGCCTGCACTGCCGCCCAGGAAACCACTGCTGTGTGTGGATGGAGGCCCAGTTGAAAAAGCCAGCTTTGTATGTTTTCAGACACTGTGTGGGACTGGCAGCTTGTCCCCTGCGTGTGCCACTGGGCGTCAGACCCTCAGATTCTGGTTGGCCCACAGCGTTCTCTGTGATCGTCACCCCAACTCTGTGAGGAGGATATTATTACCTGGTACTAGCCACCCATTTTACAGATGAGAACACAAGGGTCCATGTGAGTCTGGCTCCAAAGCCCACCCTTTATTATACGAGCTCTTCTAAACTGTCCCTTCTGTGACGTACCACAGTGCTGCCTTTGTCTGTGATCCTTGGAATTTGGGGGGAGGTTTTGTTGGAAAGAAGGGTGTGCATACCTGAAAAGGCCCGCAAAGCTTGGAAGCACAAGGCACGAGTTCTTTGGAGGGTGTCTGGTCATCTCGTCTCCCCCAGGGGCGTGATGAACACGTTGAGGGAGGGGGCTGAAGGGCCCGGGGAGCACAGAGGAGACCTCGGCGGGGAAGCCGGAGCTTCAGGGAGACTGGGTGTGGGCTGGCCACCGAGGAGTCGGTGAGGAGGGGGTGGAGGGCGGTGAGGTCAGAGACGTGGAAGGGGTCATGTCACATGGGACCTGTGGGCCAGGGCAAGACCAAGGGGTCGATTCCATCCACTCAGCGCGCCGTTCGTTCAGCCCAAATTTACAGGGAGCCCACTGCGTGCTGGGCTCTGATTTAGTACCGAGGATAGTGTAGCAAACAAGACAGAAAGTGTGCGGCCTCGTGGAGCTTACATTCTACTAGGGGAGTGTGATTGCTCATTACAGACAGTCCACGAGGTCAACAGTATCACGCCACGTAGTACTGAGCGCAGGAAGATCTCAGCTCTGCAGGGGAGGGGGCCTCTCAGGCTGTGTGCGGGGCAGAATACGGCACAAACAACACAGATGCAGTCGGTAAACGTGTTTCAAGCAAAGGTTTGGCCTCCCTTTAGCTTCTACGTCTGGAATCACCGAACCACTGATCCACAGGCCAAAACTCTCCCACCAGCACCTTCTGTACAGCCAGGAGCTGAGAGTGGTGTTTCTATGTTAAAAAGTTGAAAAAAATGAAGAGAAGAAAGTTTCATGACACATGAAAATGGTATGAAATGGCAATGCGGGGCCCATAACCAGTTTCATTGCAGCAGAGCCACGCCCATCATGTCCGGATGACCTCGGCTGCTTCTGTGCTTCATAGGCAGAGCTGCGTAGTTGTGACAGAGACCATATGGCCGGCAAAGCCAAGCACACCTACTGTCCTGCCCTTTACGGAACAAGTGTGCCAGCCCCTGTTCTCGGTCCTCCTTGTAATCTGCAAACGCTTCCTCCACATCTGGCCCAGAAGAATCCACCCTCTCAGGGAGGTGAAGAGCAGAAGGGAAATTTGTTCCACCTACTCCTCCCTCAGGCCGAGATGGGCGAACCTCCGCCCACAAGCCTCCGGCCCAGGGCCCCCATGTGTGGCCTCAGACAAGTGTGGATCTGTGGAGGCCCCTCAGTTACGGAATTCCCCACCCCCGCCCCGGCAGGCTGTCCAGTGGTGAAGACTGTACGCTCCCAGTGCAGGGGGCACGGTTCGATCCCGGGTCAGGGAACTAAGATCCCGCATGCTGCACAGCGTGGCCGAAAAAAAAGGTGGTCCTGTTAGAGTGAGGCCAGGCCATCCTCCTTTGTGAGCCTAAACCAATATTTTCTAGTCCACTGAGACAGTGGGATTGTGTACTTTCATTCAGAACAGTATTACCAAGCTCTTCTTGACAAGGCAATATATCCGTGACGTAGTAAAATACAACAAGAACAACTAATTCACTCACAGGGCCATAATGCGTTGTATCCCATTTACATCAGATTGCATGTATGTGTTTTTACACATGCATGAAGACGTTGGATCCCCAGAAAGTTAACAGTGGTTGTCTCTGGATACGGGGATTTTGGGTGATTTTTTAAAACTTTCTTCTTCTTACTTTTTTGGATGACTTGGATTTCTTTTTAAAAACATTAACATGAATCATCTTAATGAGCAAAGAAAAAGCCAGCTATTTTTACTTCAAAGAATAAATAAGAAGAATGGTTGCATCCGCATGTGGGTGATAGGATTATTTGTGTGGTTATGATGTAACTGTTAAGAGATACGTGCATCCCCATACGGCTCACCCCTAATTGGAGCAGGGGAGTGATGGCTTCAGAATGAAGGAGATAAGTAAAAACATAGGGGGAGGTGAGAAAAGATGTAGAAGTCAGAAAATCTGACATGTCATGATTGGAAGGACACGAGCTTCCGAGTATATAAATCTCCTTGGTTCATTATTGGTATTTGGAAAGTTGGGGATGTAGGTCTTTCCCTGATTCCTCCTCCTCCCCAGCCCCGCCCTCTTGAGAAACTGTAAACCACTTAGACGTTAGGGTATTTTAAAATGGTATGTGAGCGCCACCTAGTGTCAGCACTCTGTCATTTCACCCCCTGTCTCTGTGGGAGCCTTAACATCACATTCTTTCTTTGATGTCCCTGCTCTGGTGGCATTTGCGCAGCAGGCAGCGAAATGCCTCCCGGGGTTCTGCAGGGCAGTGGGGATGCCTCATTAATTTATCCCTTCCTTCTTGTCTCAGTTGCACAAAGCGAATCTGTCCGACTGAAGCGGGGTTTGGCAGTCGAAGAGCAAAAGGATACCTCCCTGTCAAAACCAATCTCCGCTTTTCTCCGTCAGCCGGCTCCTTAGAGCTGGGTCCCTGCTTCTCTGGCAGGAACGCCATCCTCCTCAGGGCTGCCTTGGGCTTGGGGCTCTTGAGGAGCAAATAGGGGACTCCGGCTCATGGTGGGCTGCTTGGCTTGCAGATGGGCTCCTGGGAGAAGCCAGAACCAAGCCCCACGTCCCCTGGCCCGTCCCCTCCAGGGCTGCTCCCCTCCTGCCCCCCAAACCCCAGCATCGTCCTCACTGCGTCCCTCGCCCTCATGCCCCTCCTTGTCCAGCACATCGCCAGACTTTGCCTATGTCTGCTCTAGAACCTGCTGTTCTCCTGTTCTCTCCTAGGTGGGCAAGCACCCAGCCGTCTGCAGCACTTCCTCACAGGCCTCTCTGCTCCTCTCTTAGCCCCTCTGGGTTCTTCTTTGCTCAGCTGAAGCTCCAGGGAGCTTTGTAAAGTGCACACCTGCCTGCGTCGTTCTCTGGTTCACATCCTTCCCGTGGCTTCGGAGTGCCGTAGGGTAAAGGCCAGAATTTTCACCTGGGCCTGCGAGGCTTCCCGCTCCACTGGCCTCCCTTGATCCAGCCCCACTGCCTTCCTTTGGGCCCCTCAGGCCTTCTCCCTGCTGAGGTCCCTTGGCCGGCCTCCCCTCTTCCCCTGACTCCCACGTAGTGAATCTCCACGCAGTTCTCAGTCGGATGCACCTGCCTCACAAGAGTCTTCCCTGGACCCTGTAGCATGAATCAAGTCTCCCTAGAAAGTGCTTGGAAAATACAGCGTTCCTCTCCTCCCCTCCGCCCACCCCATCCTGGTGTGTGGTAGTAGCTGCACACGTGTCATTCTTTGATGAATTCCCATCTCCCCCTTTAGACCTGTAGTTCTCAGGGGTGTTTGGCCCCCCAGGGACATTTGGCGACACCTGGGGACATTTTTGGTTGTTTTGACTTGGGGGCAGTGCTACCAGCATCTAGTGGGTAGAGGCCCAGGATGCCACTGAACATCCTACGGTGCACACGACAGCCCCCAAGAGCAAAGAATCTTCTGGCCCGAGAGGCCGGTGGTGCTGAGGTTGAGAAACCCTGCTTCAGAATGGAAGCCCTGTGTGGGCAGGGACCAAGGCCACTGGGAAAGAGCACATTTGGAGGGCCAAAATGTCGCTGTTGATGGCTGACTTGATACTCTCAGCCCTTAAATGGGTTTGTTGGTAGATAGATATAGATCCACCACATTCCTTCAAACCTGCCGGCCACAAGGAATAAACAGGGGAATTAGCCTGACTTTTCCTTTGCCCTGCATCAGGATAGTTATACAGAGTCCTGCTGGTCCAGAGAAAGTCGTCCTGGTTTTTTGTGCCTTTGCTTTAAAATTATTTAAAGTCTCATTTTGCATTGTATTTGTTTACACTCTGATCTATCTACAATAAAATGTCATCTGCAATTTTAGTTAGTTGGGACATTCCACATGTCAGGTGGCCTGGCTTCTAAAAAAATTCATTGTGGAAGAAGAGGCCAGATGAGAATGCTAGATTAAAAGAGGTTAAAGCATTATAACACTGAATGTGACACGTCATGTGGGCGGGGAAAGGGTTATATAAACAATCTTTTGGAGACAGTTGGGGAAATTTGAATAGGGATGAAGTAAATGTCAGATAATATCAAGTTAGTGTTTATTTTCTTAGGTATGACAGTAGTCAGCTTGGGCTGCTGTAACAAATAGCATAGACTGAGTGTCTTACAAACAACAGAAATTTATTTCTCACCGTTCTGGAGGCTGGGAGGTCTAAGATCAAGGTGCTGGTAGACTCAGTGTCTGGTGAGGACTTGCCCCCTGGTTCACAGACAGCCGTCTTCTCACTGTGTCCTCACGTGGCAGAAGGTGTGAGGGAGCTCTCTGGGGCCTCTTATGAGGACATTAATCCCACTCATGAGGGCTCCACCGCCACGATCTAATTGTCTCCCCAAGCTCGACCCCCTAATACCATCCCATTGGGCATTAGGTTTCAACACATGAATTTGGGGGGCACGCAGACACTCAGACATTGCCATTATAGACGAGAATGTCCTTATTCTTAGGAGATACAGACCTGAGTTTAAGGAGTGAAGTTTAGAATGTCTGCAACTTGCTTTCAGTGACACAGCAGGAAAGCGTGTGTGCGTGTGTGTGTGCGTGTGTGTGTAGAAAGAGGAGGGGGGAGGGAGAACAGGTGTGGCAAAATGTTAGCAGCCGGTGGATCCAAGCGATGGGGGCGTCGGTGTTCCCCATCCTGCTGTGTCAACCTTTCGAGGTCGCGGTCTTGAGGGACACGGGGCGTGTACGTATGTAGTGCCAGGAGGCCCTGAGCTTGGCCGTGTGTCTTCAGTCTGCAGCTCTCCGCCCATCCACATGAAGGTGCAGCCCCTGAACCAGACAGCACTGCAGGTGTCCTGGAACCAGCCGGAGACCATCTACCACCCACCCATCATGAACTACATGATCTCCTACAGCTGGACCAAGAACGAGGACGAGAAGGAGAAGACGTTCACAAAGGACAGCGACAAGGACTTGGTAAAGCCTCCCTGTTCTGAGTCGGGGTGTCTGTAGCAATGAGAGGGGCCCTTGCGCATCTCTTCGGTGTGCTTTTCCCTGTGGCATCCCAGCCCTACGCCGCCTGCTGAGGGCGGGTGCCACCGGGGTGAACTGGGGCCGGAGCCTGCCCGGGCTCCATTCCGCCTGTATGCTTGATGGCTACACCACCCGGAAAAGAGTTAATTTCTTTGTAACTGGGCCCTTCAAAACTGACTGCTTTTTCTTTCATTATTTAAAAAAAAAAAAAAAAAAAAAAATCCGAAAGCCTCCACGAAGCCCTTGTCCTCTGATAGCGTTGCTGTAAATGTTAAGTGAGTTCTACAGTTGCAGAGCGGGGCCCAGCACAGGGCGAGCACCGTGCCAGTACTGGCTGTTATTATTATTGCAGCTGTCGCCCCCATCCTCCTCCCCACCCCTATACTGTCACCCACACCAAGCAGCTTTCCGAAGTCCCCACCACTCCCTTCTGTCACATTTCATCTGCCTCATACATTCCGACCTGCTAGACCCCAGTGACCACGGAATTTTTAGCCACTGTTCTCAGACTCTCAGACGCTGTGATACCTGACCTCACTTTGAGCCACACATGCCCAATCCAGCTGCTCATCTTAAATGTGCATAAATATTTAGTGCCCAGTCCCCACCAAGGCCCTTCAGAACAGATGTTTGCAGAAGCCGTCTTCTTCCCCTGGAAAAGCAATCGCTCCAACAAGCGCTGGTCTTTACATCTCTGCAGGGAAACTCAAAGTGACACATTTGGGTTTGAAAGCCTGGCGTTTATTGTTAATCAAAAGAAGTCTTTGGGATAATGAAGCCCATAATTGTATATGCACATGGAAAATGTAATAGCACTGAGTGGGATTCTTAATGACTGTTAGCACTTTTTTTCCTCCCCGTACAGAGTCCCCGGGGCCCATTCAATCAGTTATAGAATAATACTTTTCGTATTCCTTTAGATGAAGATTCTTTTACTTCATTTCCATTTATGTTTTCAATTTCCCCGCTAGACATTGTTAGCTGGGTCACATTAGGGAATGATGAGCTTCATGAAATCGGAGAGGAATCTATTGAAAGGCACCCAAGGTTATGATGTGTTTTAACCTTTCTCTTGTCACGACTGGAACTCCGTGAGGGATGTTTCTCTTTCTGAACTGAGGCGGCTTGCATTAATCAGCAGAAACTATCTAGGCGCTTATTCAGTTTCTTATTCTAAGTGGAAAATAATTAAACATGCAGAGATGAATAGATAACCGGCTTGGAGTGAATTCTAATAAATCCCTGCATAGATGGAGTGAAGATATTGCTCTGAACAGAAGACGGGGTTGGAGGTTTAGAGAATGGGGCATAAATGAGTTTCAGAGAAAGAGAGAGCTGTAGAGAAAAACATGCTTTGACAGCAAGTTCTTTTTTTATAAGAATTTCTAGGGGTGGTTATTTTCTTTGGGGACACACAAAATTAATTAATTCCTCAAGAAGTTGAGAGTGCTGACTTAGTGGCAGCAAAGCTATCCTCCAGCTTGGGGTTCTTGCGGCCCAGAAGCCTAAAAGTCATACTGAACATTTTCCCGGCATTCTCCAGCATCCATCTCTCTCTCTCACGCCCTCGCTGCCAACCTGTGGGACAGGTGTTATTGCCTCCTTTTTCCAAAAGAGAGAAATGAGGCTAAAAGTGAAATAACTTGACCCCAACCTCCTCCTCTCACCAGGAATCCATTTGCTAGGCAACAGATAGCAGGTGTGGCCACAATAACATTTTAATGCCTCTTCAGAGGTTTTCAGTAGCTACACTGGGGAAAACCCACTCAGTGGTTAAGCTCCCAGAGCTGCTTTCTGGACTTGGCCCACAATGCGATGACAAGACATTTCATCCATTAGGGAGTCTTTGAAAATCAGTTGCTTTTGTTGTTTGTTTCTTCAGGAAGCAAGCCCTGCGGCTTTTTAGGTATTTTCCATTTTCTGATTTTTAAAAGACTCTTGGAATAAAGCTTTGAGGAATGGGGGTCTGGATTTGGCTTGTGATGTTGGACCAGGGGTTGGGAAACTTTTTTCTAGAAAGGGTCAGAGAGTTAAGATTTTAGACTTTAAGGGCTATATGGCCTCTGTGGGCAGCTACTCAACTCTGCCGTCAAAGGGTGAAAGCTGCCATAGCAACAGGTAAATGAATGGGCGTGGTTGTGTGCCAATAAAACTTTATTTACAAAAAACAGACAGCGGGCCGGATTTGGGCTGTGGGCCGTCGCTTGCCACCCCTGTGTTAGACTGGGGGTGTACTTTCCATTTTGTGGTGTGGACTACCTACGAACAAGGCTTGCCTAGCCTTTGTTGTACAGCACTCACAAGAGCCCTGTGAGGGCAATATTACTCTCTCCATTTAACAGTTGAAGGGAGCAGAGGCCAAAAGACATTGAGCAACTGACTCAGAATCACACAGCTGGTGAGTGGTGTGACACAGGTAGATCTCCTGTCCTCTGACCTCTAGTCAGGTGTTCTTCTAGCATCGTGCCCCATATTATCCAAGGTCAAGGTACAACAATGCCTTTAAACTGCAAAGAAACAGACACATAGAGAATTTGTTGTGGCTGCGCTAAATAATCTCTGCATGGCCCTGGAAATTCAGTACACCTGATAATTCTAGAGGCTGTCTAGGGTAAATCATTATCGTTTATAAGGTAGAGTAGTTTTGACGGAAGTCCCAGCCTTGTGAGTATAAAGAGGGCTGAAGGCACGTTCCAAGCCCGAGTCAAGTATCTGAGCCAAGACGGCTTTTTGCTCTCTTACCCTACACGTTTCCATGTCGAAAACAGATTCCCAGGTGAGGTTATTTCTGAAAGCTCATTCTTGTCAAGGTGAGCCTTTGGTCAGTGAGGAAACATCGTGTTTGTCCTGCTTTGCCTTGGTACCCAGAAACCTACAGGCAGCACTTAACATTCTTTTAGGTTTGGCTTTCAAATGGAAAGTGTGCTCTGGCCTTCAAAACAAGCTCACTGCCTGTTCTTTCCTCCCCTGCAGAAAGCCACCATTAGCCCTGTCTCACCTGACAGCCTTTACCTGTTCCGGGTCCAGGCCGTGTGTCGCAATGACATGAGGAGTGACTTCAGCCAGACCATGCTCTTCCAAGGTGCGTAGCTGCCCTTCCTGTCTGCCCTGCATCCCCCGGGTCCCTTCTCCCTTGGGCTTTGTCTTTTTTCCCGTTCAGGTGCTTGGACACAAGAATATGAACCTGGCCTAAGCATCAGTGTGGGGTTTGCAGTAACACCTGAAGAGCCTGGGGAATTTAGGCCCGTCTTTTTGGTTGGGGGTTTCACAGGCCAGAAGAGGGGAAGAAGAATGAACTGTTGATTATTTTTTTAATTACTGTTATTTTCCAGCTGTGGGGAACCAAGTATTTGTCTAATACTGTGTCAGATCACAGAATCACCTCCTAGTCGTGTGGAGGAATATCGTCTTTGGATTTCTAACGTGATTCAGTTAGCTGATTTAGGGTCTAGTGGAAAGTGTCAGACCAGCACTAGAGCGAGGCTAGAGGAGCATTCACTTTGGTGCAGAATTCAAAGGAGCTCTTAAAAACTCTGTCATCAAGATACATTGTATTTCAATGGAATTTTTTTAAAAGCAAAATCAGTGCAAAAGGTTCTTGAACAAAATATCGAAATTTTGCATACAGACAGGATCCACTCTGTCTTACTTGCCCCGACCTAATCCCAGTCCTGGTTCCAATAAAACTTTATTGACAAAAATTGCCAGCCAGCCGGTGGGCCGTAGTTTGCAGACCTGGTTTGGTGAGGGGCACTAAGACCAGCATGAAGGGAGCAACCAGGGCATTGGGCTTTGCTCTGCCAGTCTGATGCCCTCCCTGGTAAGGTTCTTTACTTCCTGAATCCTCAGTTTCCGAGACACCTACACACCAGGCCAGTGATTCTTAACTTTTGCGAGTCACGTATCTGATGAAGACTTTGGACGCTTTCTCTAGAAAAATGCCAGAATTTTGCGTACTACAGCTTTAGGGGTCCCATAAAACCTGTAGGCTGTGGATCAGCTTCATTGTCTGGAATCCTGTGAGAAATGCACATTCATGGGCCCCTCTCAGACTAAGTGTCTCAGAATCTCAGAGGGCGGGGCCCAGGAATCTGAATTTTAACCAGATGGCTCAGGTACCAGGCGTGCACATTACAGATTGAGAAGAGCTGGCTTAGAGCCAGGGCCCTGACACGAGGGCCCCAAGGTTGAGTCCTGGCTGCCACTTAGTGTATCTGGGACTCTGAGAATGTTGACTAGCTTCTCTAAGCTGCAATTTCACAGTCCAAAAGTGGTAGTCGTGAGAGTACCGACCTCACGGGGTCCTTGTAGAGTGACAGGGGGTGACGCATGTTAAGTAATTAGTACAGTGCCTGGTACGAACTATAAATACCCCCTAAGTATGAGGTTTAATGTAAAAAATAATAAATGATGAACCCAGGATAAGAAGCCCTTCAGCTGAGAGTCCCTCCAAAGATGCCTTCTAGCTTTGCAATTTTGCATCTAGTATTGAAATATTCTTTGCTAATGTTCACATTATCTCATCCTTCCATTTAAACTAATTGAAATTAGCATGGCTGCATTTTTTTCTCACAAATAAATCACACTCACCATGTCCACCTTTGCCCTGAATGTATTGGCCCATGTGCCTGTGTTGAGGAGGGTCCGAAAGCCAAGGCCAGGTCTATGCCAGCCCAGGGGAGAGAGCACAGGAAGCCAGAGTGGAGCCCCGGATCTTTCGGCACATAAATCATAATTAGGCCTTCCATGCACTCCAGCTAGGAGCCTGGAATCTGCAGAACCCCCTTTCTTGATTAATAGGCCCCTGAGCTCATTGGCTTCTGCACGGACTTTGAAAAATTAAATGTTTGTAATGTAATGCAATTCAAAAAGGCCTTGTCAGCTGTAAATTCCAAGCACGGAATATTTAAAATGTCTGATCACGGTGACTTGTTGAGAATGGCCAGTGTCTCCTTTGTCTGCAGACTTTCTCTGCTCAGGGGTGGACATGCGTGTGCTCGTTTTCTGTAGTGGTGTTTGTCCCTGCATGTTGACAAAGGGGCACACAATGGCCTTAGCACCTTCCCTGCAGCAGTGGGCAGTGGAAAAGCGAAATTTTCAGGTAAGCTAGCATGCCTTTTCTGGTGAGCCAAGTAGGAGTTTATGAGCAGTAGAGGCCGGTGTACAAAGCTGGTCAACTCTTAGGACTGAAGTTTTAAAAGGGAAGGAAATTAACTTAGGCAATTTCATGGACACCTTTGTTCAGAATAATTAGGTTTCCCAGTGATAAAGTTTACCTCTGGTTTGGGAGCATGAGGAAGCCCCGTGGAATATTTACATTATTATAGTAAATAAAGCAATATTTATGTCCTATATAATGTAATAAATAAGTTATGTTTACCTTACTGTAGTAACTATGATAATAATGTTAAGCATTATCTGTAGAGTGGCTCCCAGTTACAGAGCATTTGCCCATAGGTTATTTCATCTGACCTCGTGGCAACTTGTAATGCAGGTGTTACTTTACAGAGGGGGAAATGATGTCCTGGGCAGTTGAGTAACTTGCGAAAAATCACTTGGCTACTAAGCAGAGTCCGATTTCTTATTCCAAAACCCAATCATTTGTACACAACAACAGACCACCCCTAAAGCATAAATATTACCCTGTATCCCCGGTCTTCAACAAATGGCTAAAAAGATTGATTACTAAGTGTTCGAAAGCCTTTTTTGCAATTCTCAACAGTCATGGAAACTCGGGGCTCTTAAGCTTTTTCTTTGAGCCACAGACTCATTAGGCAGCCTGGCCAAGCCAGCAGATCCTCTCTCAGAATGGTTTAAAATAAATAAGTAAAATACATAGGAAAGGAAACCAATTATGCTCAAATATAATTGTCAAAATATTTTAAACAAACAAATTGGGAACGTAGTCATCTGTGCGCTTCTTTTATGAAAGTATTAAATGACAAGTGGTGGGTCTGTTAGCGACGGTGATTTCTGAGTAGTGATGAACATAAAAGTGATACTCCGAAATAGCTCCAACAACTCTAAGGCAGTAGGAAAATATTCCCATTTCAATCACAGAGTCATAGGACGATCCTATTAAAATGCAGCTGAGATTTGGAGCTTGCATTCCTCGTGCAAGGAAAAGCTGCATCTTCGTGACAGCTTAGTGGGGATGCAGGTCTCATTTTTCTCCCCCGTCCCTGAAGTCCACCAGGCCGGTGGACTCCTGATCTGAAAGCTCTTGTAGAAACTTCGTAGTCACCACGGTTAGAACTGACCCCAGTGGAAATTGTTCAAGATCAATGAAAAGCGGGCATGTTGATGGAGTGGCCAGTTTGTTGGCCTTAAATTAAGGCCTTTGTAAAGGGCAGGGAAAGCAGGTCTCTTAGGGGGCTTTCTTCCGGTCTTAACAAAGGGGGGAGGTGTGTGTACCTGCCTGAGGCAGTGCAATATCGATCACGAAGCAACTCACTGATGGTGGGAGGTTATGTTTAGTGCCAGGCAAGAACTGTTTGCTTCCTAGGCTGCCTCATTTGACCTGGTTGTATTGACGTCTAGATCAGTCTGTTCTCCACATTTGTCTCTTCACCCATTTCACTTTCCAGCTGAGCGAAGTGAATATATCGTTAAGTTGGGGGTCGCAAATACAGGTGCCCCGGGGCCCAGCAGGGAACACATACAAATGCGGGGAGGGCCGTCAGTGGGAAATGGCAGAATGTGCCCTTCGAAAAGGGGTGACAGACACTCAGCCCCGACCAAATGTTGCCCTGCAGGAAGGTGAGCTCAGTTTTGCCAAATATTGTGATTTTTCAGGGATGAGCAGGAAATTGGGATTTTTAGGTAAAAGTTGCTGTTTACAAGGTTGGCAGCAAATTCTTTTTTTTTTTTTTTTTTTTTCCAAAAAGCTTGCAGGGCAAATAAAAAAATATGTCGGGTACTTGCCCCACTTCTAGTTTAGATAAAAACTCCAGCAGGTACAAATGTTATTTATTTGGAGATTTAGCAGTTTTTTGCTAATTTTTCAGTGCCTTGTATGTATAGGAAGCAAACGTTTAGTTTATGTTAAGACTATTGTTTTTGAGATCGGCACAAAGAAGCAGTCTGATATATTTTTTAAGTTATACTGTTTAGCATTATTCACAATAGAGAAAAGGTGGACGCAATCTAGATGTCCATCAACAATGAATGGGTAAACAAAATATGGTACATACAGCAGAATATTATTTGGCCTTAAAAAGGAAGGAAATTCTGACACATGGGACAGCGTGGATGAATCTTGAAGACATTATGCTAAGTGAAATAAGCCAGTTACAAAAAGACAAGTAAATATATATGACTCCACTTACATGAGATATATGGAGTACTGAAACTTACAGAAAGTAGAAGGATGGTTGCCAGGAGCTGGGGGGGCGGGGAGGGGCAGGAGGAAGCTGGGACTTGTTTAATGGGTACACAGCTGCAGTTTTGCAAGATGGAAACATTCTGGAGATCTGTGGCACAAGGATTTAGCACAACTGAACTGTACACTTAAAAGTGTTTAAGATGGTAAGTTTTATGTTATGTGTATTTTACCACAGTTAAACATTTTGTGTAGTTATATTGTTTAATAATAACACATGGGTGAACAGAACTGAAAGAAGGAAAGAACACCAGAAGGAGTAATCTGTGTCTAATATAAAAGAATTTGAGGGACTTCCCTCGTGGTTCAGTAGTAGAGAATCCGCCTTACAACGCAGAGGACTCGGGTTTGATCCCTGGTCGGGGAACTAAGATCCCACGTGCTGCGGGGCAACTAAGCCTGCGCTTCACACGCAGACTGCAGAGCCCACGTGCCCTGGAGCCCGCACGCTGCAACGAAAGACCCCACATGCCTCAACGAAGATCCCCCGTGCGGCAACAAAGACCCAACGCAGCCAAAAAGATGAATAAAACAAATAAATAAAATAAATATTAAAAAAAAAGAACTTGACCATTTAAAGCAACAGTGGTGATGTGTTACGAGGTTTTAAAACCTAAGTATTGATAGAAATAAAATATATGACAGTACACAAAAAGTGAGTTGGGCAAATAAATTACTGTACAGTTCTTACATTTTTAAGGAGAAATAAAAGTACTAGTTTAAGGTAAACTGTAATAAGTTTAGGATGCATATTATAGTCACTGAAAGGAAAATATAAGAGATTATAACCAAAAAGCCAATAGAGAAGAACAATGGGATAATACAATTTCATTTATATGAAGTTCAAAAATAGACAAAACGCTGACAAAGATCAGAGTGGTGGCAACCTTAGGGAAAGGTCATGAGGGTGTTCCCTGGATGGATGCACGTGCAAACCTGCTGGGGTGCTGGAGGATGTCCATATCTTAATATGGGAGGAGGGGGAGTTACACAGGTGTTTACAGAGGTAAAAATTAATTGGACTCTACACTTAAGATTTGTGCATTTTAGAGTATGTAAGTTTTACCTTACTAATAAAATAGAAAAATGATTAAAACTTCTGAAAGTTGTAAACTAATAGCTTAAGACAAGAGTCAGCAAACTGTGGCCCACAGGCCAAACCTGACCCTCTACATGTTTTTTAACGACTCACAAACTAAGAAGGGTTTTACATTTTTTGATGGTTGGAAAAAAAAATCTAAAGAGGAATATTCATTTTATGACATAAAAATTATATGTATTTCAGATATGTGTAGGTAAGTGCAGTTTTGTCAAAACAACAAAGTTATATTGTTTACAGTGTAATTTCTTTGTTTCTCAGCTAATACCACTCGAATATTCCAAGGGACCAGAATTGTCAAAACAGGAGTGGTAAGTAGAGAATGTAATCGCTTTGTCGTGTCTGGTTGGTAATTTGCATGCAGTTAAAACTGTCACCACGAGGTGGCAGTATGATGTTGTCTAAATGCTCAATGTGAAGCGGTTAAAATACTGAATAAATTACATTATTCACTCCTATAATTCAATGCATTATAAAAACAAGCTGTGCGACAGAGTTAAACCAGTAGTGTTATACTGTTATAATTTTTGTCAAGATAAAAATTCTCCATATTTTTAATTATTTATTATTTGTGGGAGCATAGGACGTAAGAGTGCAAAGGAGTAGACATGCTAAAATTGAAAGGTTGTCATTTGGGAATTCCCTGTCAGTCCAGTGGTTAGGACTCGGCGCTTTCACTCAGGGGCCCGGGGTTTGATCCCTGGTTGGGGAACTAAGATCCCACAAGCCATGCAGTGCGGCTTTAAAAAAAAAAAAAAAAAGAAAGAAAAAAAAAGAATGGTTGTCATTTGCCCAGTTACATTTGCACATTTCTGGAGCCTCAGTATCCAAGTTTTCCCCTTTCTAGTGCAACTAATAATCCTAATATTATTTGCAGCTTTGGTGATAACAATAAGAACCTAAAATTTATTAAGCTTTTCCCGGGTTTCAGGCACAGATTATTATTTTATTTACTCCTCACAGCATCCCACAAGATTCGTGTTACTATTACTCCCATTTTATGGATGAGGAAGCTGAGGCTCAGTGAGTTAAAGTAATGTGCCCAGCATCTCCCAGAGAACAAGTGAGGGATCATGGACTCAAGCCCAGGCTGTCTGACTGCTCTCTCTCCAGTGCCTTATCTGATGTGGCACCTGGCATTTCATTAACCAACTTCAGAACTCAACATTTGCTAACTTGGTTGTCCTTAAACTACAAACTTTTCAAACTGAAACTTGATGATACAGTGATGAAATCTGAGTTGTTCTGGCTGTATTATTTTGAACTGTATAAATGATGGGATGAAATTCTGGATTCTGCACGCCAGGTTTCAAGAACTAAAATTAAACTAATAACTCAGAGCAACACATCTTATTTTCCTAAGATGCTATGTACAAATAAAATCTCACAGCTGAGCCCCAATTTAGTATGGTGGGAAGAATGAGCTGAGGTTTGGGCACAGGCAGCCACCTCTACCCCTTAACCTCTCTGCACCTCGTTTTCCTCACCTGTAAAATGGGGTGATGATCACGTGTGTCTCCAGGGTAGCTTGGGAAGCCCCAACACACAGTTGGTACTTGTTGAATAGAACTCTTATTGTTGTCATCTACATGAGCATAGATTTTGCCGTAGATAAATCCGGAGACTCTGGAAGGTACGGCGGCTGTACAGCGGCTGGCACGGGGATGCCGGCTGTAAACCAGCTCCCAAAGCCTTTAGTGGAGAGCATGGCCCCTGCTTCTGAACCTGCCACTGCAGACGTGGGCGGGCCACTGTCCCTCTGTCCATCCACTTCCTCACTTTAAGATGCGGAACCAGATCCTGGGGAGCGTTTCTAGACAAGGGCTGTGTATTCTCCACAAGAGCCACCAAGATATAAAAAACCAAGGGCTCCTGCTGCTTCCAGTGTCATCCCAACAACAGGTGGCAATCTGATGTTGCCAGTTTATTGCTTATTTGATGTTTGTCTTTCAAACAACGTGAATGCTACTTATTGTTTTGTCACTTAGCCTCCTCCTGAGCCCTATCAGTGAAAAGTTGGGGTTGATATGCTGGTTACGATTTTTAAGTAATTGTAAAAACTTTTAAGAGCAGAGGTGGTCATCCGTGGATCACCTACTGTCAGCTTTGGCACCATGCTTTAGGAAACCCCATGAGGAAAGTAAAAGATGAGTAAAACCCTTGGAGGGTCATACCCAGGGCCTTGTCCCCAATCCTGATGACTGACACTCTGCTTTCTCTTCCTCTGTCCCTTCCCCCAACCTCCCCGGGTGACCCCTTCAAGCCCACAGCCTCTCCCGCCTCTTCGGCCGACATGGCCCCCATCAGCTCGGGGTCTTCCACCTGGACATCCTCTGGCATCCCCTTCTCATTCGTTTCCATGGCAACTGGGATGGGCCCGTCATCCAGCGGCAGCCAGGCGACGGTGGCCTCGGTGGTCACCAGCACGCTCCTCGCCGGCCTGGGCTTCAGCGGCGGCGGCATCTCCTCCTTCCCCAGCACCGTGTGGCCCACACGCCTGCCCACGGCCGCCGCGGCCAGCAAACAGGCCGGCAGACCCGTCCCGGCCACACCTGAGGCCTTAGCCTCTCCGGGCCCTGACGGTGATTCGGCGCCAACCAAGGACGGCGAGGGTGCCGAGGAGGGGGAGAAAGACGAGAAGAGTGAGAATGAGGATGGGGAGCGGGAGCACGAGGAGGAGGGCGAGAAGGACTCCGAGAAGAAGGAGAGGAACGGGGTGACCCACGCCACGCAGGCGCGGAACCGCACTGAGCCCACCCCCGCCCCCGCGGCTCCCGACGGAGCCGCCCAGGATGCTGGGCATCAGACTACAGCCGGGCGTGAGCGGGACCGCACTGCCATCCCCACCGCCGGGCCCGAGGACGCCCTGGACCCCCGCTCCGTCACCCTCACCCAAGTGCCCCCCACAGTCACAGAGGAGCATTACGAAGAGAAGGATCCCAAGAGGCCTGAGACACCGTCTAAGAAGCCTGTGTCCCCAGGGGACCGATTTTCTGAAGATAGCAAATTTATCACTGTTAATCCAGGTAAGTGGTCCACTCCTCACTTGAGCCTCCAGGCTGCTGGGAACAGCCCTACCCTTTATTTATTTATTTTTTTATAATGATCTTGCTCTTTTTTTTCTTTTAATTTATCTATTTATTTTTGGCTGTGTTGGGTCTTCACTGTTGCACATGGGGTTTCTCTAGTTGCGGCGATAGGGGCTACTCTTCCTTGTGGTGCGCGGGCTTCTCATTGCGGTGGCTTCTCTTGTTGCAGAGCGCGGGCTCTAGGCGCGCGGGCTTCAGTAGTTGCAGCACACAGGCTCAGTAGTTGTGGTTCGCGGGCTCTAGAGCACAGGCTCAGTAGTTGTGGCGCACGGGGCTTCGTTGCTCCGCGGCACGTGGGATCTTCCCAGACCAGGGCTTGAACCCGTGTCCCCTGCATTGGCAGGCGGATTCTCAACCACTGCGTCACCAGGGAAGCCCCAGTCCTACCCGTTAAAAAATAATTGGGGGCAGGGGATAAGGGTCCAGAGAATACTTAATATTCCTGGAATTGTGTGTGTCTCTGGTATAAAAATGTGTGTGTGTGTGTGTGTGTGTGTGTGTGTGTCTTTCTATTTTATTCTAATAAGAATCACCTACTCTCTTATCATTGCTGGACTAAGTCTTGCCTTGATACTTGTTTCCTGGTAAAATCGACTCGCCTCAGAATAACTCCAAGCGCTTCAACCAGGCCCTGAAGTAAATGAATAAAAAAGACATCAATCTTAAGAAGTTTATCCTTCAAGATTTCATTCCTTATTCACTTATTCAGCACCTGTGTTTATGGACTGCCCATTTGGTGCCAGGCCCTGGGCTGGGTGCTAAGCCTGGTGAGCACGGTCCCTGCTGCTTGAAGCTTACAGCGTAAAGGAGAAGACAGTGGTGGCGGCAGCTCGCCAGGGTGCACGCCGGGAAATCGGGAAGCAGGAATGTTAGAAAGCAAGCAAGCAAGTTCGCTGAAAAGCCAGAAAACGAGCTAACTAACGCTGGAGATTGTGTACGGTAAATAATAGAGGAAATAAACAGGGTGCTGTCAAAGAAAATAATCAGGAAGAGGACAGGGAGCTTTTTTAATTAAGAAAGGCCACTCTGGGGAAGTGACATTTACATTAAAACTGAAAGCGTGGGGATGGGGAGAGCTGGTATTAGCCCATGATCCCAGCCCGAGAAACAGGACTTCTGCTCTCAGAGCCCCATTTGCTCTGTGAATTAGCCAGTTCCTGGATGATAAGACCAGGGCATGGCTGGTCTGGCCTCCACGGGGAGGATGTGATCCCCACGCTGACCGAGGGCAACTTTGTGACTCTGTCATATGCTCAAATCTTTTTCTTTTCTTTTTAAATTTTATTTATTTATTTATTTACTTTTGGCTGCTTTGGGTCTTCGTTGCTGCGTGCGGGCTCTCTCTAGTTGCAGTGAGCAGGGGCTACACTTCATTGCGGTGCGCGGGCTTCTCATTGTGGTGGCTTCTGTTGTAGCAGAGCACGGGCTCTAGGCGCACGGGCTTCAGTAGTTGTGGCACACGGGCTCAGTAGTTGTGGTGCGTGGGCTTCAGTAGTTGTGGCTCGCGGGCTCTAGAGCGCAAGCTCAGTAGTTGTGGCGCACGGGCTCAGTTGCTCCACGGCATGTGGGATCTTCCCAGACTGAGGATCGAACTCATGACCCCTGCATTGGCAGGTGGATTCTTAACCACTGCACCACCAGGGAAGTCCACGCTCAAATCTTAATGAACCATCCTGATAGTTTCTACAAGGGAGCCCTGAGCGTGAGGGGTTGTTATTGTTGTGAGGGGTTTTCTTAATAAGAAGTTCTTTCTTTTGCCAGACTACAAGATGTTTAGCAACAATTTTTTTTGCATCTAAGCTGTTGTGGAGTTATAAGAGTGCAAAAAAAAAAAAAAAGCAACTGGTAAATATTTATTTGCTTTTGCACTTGTAAACATTAAAATTCATCTAAAGCTGAGACCTCGTATGTTAAGATACAACTTAGAATAAATTTTCATGTTTTGAATTACGTTCCTCCTTAAAGCTGGTATGGACTCATTTTTTGAAGTGTGGGTTTGCTATGGGCGTTGCTCACTTTGTCCTGGTTTTAGGGAAAGGTGCAGAGTGGCCCTCTGAGGAACTGAGTGGAGGAAATATCGAGCCACTTGTGAAGCTGTTTGAAGCTATTCCTGCATGAGCAGTGACATTCCCTCCAGGAATTTGCTGTGAAAAAGTTGGATTTCTTGCATTTGAAGATATTAAAGAAATATTTATAGAGTACCCACTGTGTCCCAGGCACTGGACTAGGCATTGGAAGTAGACTCTAGATCTAGTCAGGCCTTGCTCTCCTGGGGTTTACGTTCTAATGGACAAGCTTGAGAATATTCCAGTGAACAAATGCATAACGGCAAGTGCTGGCGTCGGGGACAGGGACAGTGTAGCATCAGGTGGTCAAGGGATGGCATGTGAACGGAGACCCAGGTGGTGAGAAGGAGTTAGCTATGCCATGATGCATGAAAGAGCGTTCTAGGCTGCAGGAGGAGCAGCAGGTCCAGAGACCCTAAAGTGAGAACTAATTAGGATCAGTCAAGGAGCCATCAGAGGGCCAGTGTGTCTAGACCACCAAGGTGAAGGATCCAGGATGAGTTCACAGACAAGCAGAGCTCAGATCAGGAAGGGGCTCATCAGCCAGGCTGAGGATTTGACTCTAACTGGTATGGAAAAGCAGTGATGGATTTCGGCAAGAGAGTTACTCATCTGATTAACCTTCTCAGAAGGTCATGTGGGCCTCTGTGTGGACGTCTGGGGAGGCCAGAACGGACACAGGGAGTAGAGTTAGGAGGTGATGGCAGTGGTGACTCGGACCACTGTGGTGTCTCCACAGACAAGCGGTGGACCTGGAATTTCTTGTCAAGCTTGAGTGGTTTGGCCTCTGGACTAGAGGCTCTGGCAAGTTGCATTCCCAGCCTGCTCCTCTTCAACATTTTTTTTTGTCCGCACTCCTGAAAAGCGTGGCTTGCTAAGAGCTTGGGTTGGGAGTGTTGATACCTTGAGAGACTGGTGAGGGTGGGGACCTGGGGCGTGGTCCAAGTAAGCGGAAATGAGTCATTGCAATGGGAGTCAAGTTCCAGCGTCCAAGGAAAGGGGAGAAGAAACAGGTGGTAAACCTGGGGTATTTCCACCTCCAGGCACAGGGCGTGCGGGTCTCAAGTTGCAACGCTGCAGGCATCTGAGTGTCTGCCATCTTGGCAGGGTAGCTCTGGAGTCACATCCCTACAGTAGGCTCTGCCCTTTATTCACGCAGGGTCCTCAGGCCAGTCTTTGCCCAGAGTCTGTCTGTAAAGTGGGGATAGGCATAGCCCTTAGTGCCAAAGGAGGTGCAGAGTCAGCCTTGTCGTCGGTGACAAGGAAGGAGGAGCTTTCTGCAGCCCGAGGGCCACATGATGGCAGTGGTGACTGGGAGGAGGCCCCTCATAGATCTTTCTTCTGCAGTCATCCTTGGAGATTAAAAAACATGTGGAGACTGTGGTCCCCAATGAGCTGGCTTTAAAAATGACCCCCAGGAACTCCGGTCTGTCCCCAGCACTGGTGAATCAGAGCATCTCCCTTGTCACCTTCATCTCAATGGGAACATCCACTCCTTCCCAAAGCCAAAAGGGATCTTCCTTTAGAATTCCAGGCAATTCCAGGTTGAGAGTAGTGGTGGGGATCGGTTAAGCCAGAGATTGGCAAACTTCTTCTGCAAACAGCCAGAGAGAGCAGACATTTTCAGCTTTGGGAACCATAGGTCTTTGCTGAAACTGTGCATCTCTGCCAGGTAGCACGCAAGCAGCCAGGGACACTACACAAATGGGCGGATGTGATTGGGTTCTGGTAAAACTCTGTTTACAAAAACAGGCAGTGGACCTCATTTGATCGGTGAGCTGTCATTTGCCGACCCCTGGTTTAAGCAGAAACATGTGTGTACCCACTGGCTAATAAAAGATGTGAGTAACTTGAGGGTAAAAGCCGAAAACCCTGCATTGTCCACGACCCCCAAGGTCTCACTTTGCTTCCATCCATCTCAGCCTTTTCTCCATCTGCCTCCTCCAGCTTGGTGTTTATTTTTTAAACGAAATCACCATCATTTTAATGTTAGTGGTGACTTCTCTGAAAGACTGTGGATGTACATTTGTTTAAATCTGTTCCACATTTATTTTTTCTTCGCGTTAAAAACAATTCTTTAAATCAATATTTAGTCTCTTTGAAAAAAGCGTTAACGTTTAAAGTTACAAACTGTGTTATATTTTTACCAGCATCTCAAAAAGGCTTGATGTTTGATAACATCTTTTCAAGTGCTATGAGTAGTAGCTTTAGTATTAACTTGCAGGGAAGGAGAAGAGGGGAATGCTTCTCTAGAAGAAGGGGCCGACTCAGACACATACAGAGATCAGGCAGGCAGTAGCCATGGTCCGTCCCTCAGGATGCACAGCCCAGATGTGGTGGAGGTACCCTCAGATGCCTATTGATGCAGTAAAATGTTCTCGGGATGGTATGTGGCATGCCCCAGCAAAAGCATTTCAGGGTGGGCATTGTCTACAAACTCATCGCTCAGTGCTGGGGTTTTTCATTTTTCTTTCCTTAAATCAGGGCTCCTTTTTCAGATTCAATCTTGCTCAGACGCCATTATGTAAACACTCATTCACCAAAAGCTTGTTGACTGCCTTCTCGGGGTCAGCTAAAGAGACAGTCCAGTTTAGGGGTCAGGAAAGTACAGTCTCCAGGCCAGAACTGGCCCCTGGCTGGCCTTTGTCCTGCCCCTGAGCTAGGAATGGACTGTGTTGGTCGGAGACTTAGGGCTGCTGCTCTGCTCTGAGCCAGAGTCAAGGGTGCTAAACTCCAGCCACCCCACTCCTTTTGGGCAAACGCCACTCCTCTGGGCACCTCTTTGGAACTTTCAAGCTCTAAAGAAAAACCTTTGATTATAAAAATAATTACATCACTGGTTAACATTTGTTCCATGCTGGTGTTGTCTGTGCTAAAAGCCAAAATGTGATGTCACTTATCCCCCGGGAGGCCTGTGCTGTCCTTGTTGCCATTAGACCAGTGAGGAAACCGAGGCTCAGACGGTTAAGGAACGTGCCCCGGGCAAGGCGTGGCGAGACCGGGGCTCAGACATGGGCCCTGACCTGACTCCGCCGTGCTGCTGCCTGCATCCCGGCTTAGGGGCTTGCTCCCTGAGTGGGCAACACAACATGGTTTCAGGTGAATTATTAATTATTAAACGAGTATTTGAATGTGTACTTTTAAAAAGATACCATTTTTTAATTGATGGCACAGGTTCTCAACCAGAGTGATGATTTTGTTCCCCTTCCCTGCAGGGATATTTGGCAATATCTGGAAACATTTTCGGTGATCATGACTGAGGCGGGGGCTGCTACTGGCATTTAATGGGAAGAGACCAAGGAAGCTGTTAAACACCCCACAGGGCACAGACCAGCCCCGCAACCAAGAACGACCTGGTCCAAAGTGTTGATAGCGCCGTGGTGGAGAAGCTATGATTTATAGTATTAACATAAAGTTCCTTTTCAAAGAAGTTTACTTGAGGGAAAAAATAGTAGTTAATTTAAGGTCAGAAAGAAGTAGCAATACAGGCTCCTGAAGATAGGGCAGACATCATGAATGTGAAGCTCAGCTGGGGTATATGGAGGTAGGAAAAAGTTGCATACTTTATTTAAAATAAAATAGAACAGGCACTCGTATGGACTACCGTGGCAGTTTGCGGCCTGGGCTAGTTTTGTTGGTCAGGCTTTTTGTGGGGAGAAGTTTTCTACGTAATTCTGCTTGCCCCGGGTCTCGGCTGTGATCTTCCTGGGCGTGTTGGAAAGAACTAGCTCGGGTGCCCTGAAGGCACCAGTGCAATTTAGTTTCCTCCCAGGAAGTGTCTGGGTCCTTGGAAGTTTCTGCCCCCCACTGAGGGATCTTTGAACTAGGACAGCCTGTATATCTCTTAGTGCAGGCAGCCAGACACAAGGAGGTTTCCAAAGAGGCTGGGGTCAGGAATTCAGGTTGTAAGGAGCGATGTGTCTGACATGAGTCCTGACTGATGGCAGAGTCACGTGACGTTGCAATGACGTGTCTGTGGTGGCGATTTCTGGTAGATGAGGACCTGCCGTATATATGGGACTTGGAATTAAATTGGGATTTATCAAACGCCCTCAATTTTCCAGCACCTAATGGAAATACACATGACAGTTCCACTGTTGAGTCTGATTAAGTGAGCTCTGTGTGAAATGGTAAGGAGGGCTTGTTGATGAGAACTCCTAGTGGTGATATAAATTGAAACACATGACGGATGCTCTAAATGCAGCTCAGACATGGTAATCGGAACATGGAACCCGTGTCCCGTTGCAGGAGAATATATGTATTTGTAACCCACAATCATGTCTCTGCAACAGTGGTTTAGCTAATGCCAGGGCTCCAGAAAAATAAGACAAATTTTGTGGCCCTATAAAAAAGCGGCCGCCTGTTTACTGGGCTACCACGAAACCCCCAAACCAAAGCAAAATAGAAAATAAGGTGTTGGTGAGGATGTGAAGAAATGGGGACCCTTGTGCCCTGTTGGTGGGAACGTAAAGTGGTACAGCCACTTGGGAAACAGTAAGGAGTTTCCCCCCGAAATTAAAAATAGCATTACCATATGATTCAGCAATCCCACTTATGGGTACTTACCCAAGAGAATTGAAAGCAGGGTCTTGAAGAGATATTTGTACACTCATGTTCATAGCAGCATTATTTATAGTAGCCAAGGGGTGGAAGCAACCCAAATGACCGATGAATAGATGAACAAAATGTGGCATATACCTATAGTGGAATATTATTCAGCCTTAAAAAAGAAGGAAATCGTGTCACATGCTACAACATGGATGAACCTTGAGGACTTATTTCATTAGTGAAATAAGCCAGTCCCAAAAAGACAAATATATATATATATGTATATGATTCCACATATATATATATGTATGATTCCGCTTATGTGAGGTACCTAGAGTGTAGTCAAGTCGTAAGGCAGAAAGTAGGATGATGGTTGCCAGGAGCTGGGGTCGGGGTGCTGGGGAATTGCTGTTTAAAAGGTGCAGAGTTTCAGTTTTGCAGATGAAGAACAGATTCTGGAAATTGGTTGCACAACAGTGTGATGTGCTTACCCCTACTGAACTGTACTGTTAGACATGGTTAAGACGGTGACTTTTATGTGTGTTTTACCACAGTTTTCTAAAAAACCAGTGCCTTAATTCACAGTTGCGGGTGGTTTTGAAGGAGTGGCCTTATCAGAACAAATGCGGTCCAGTTGTGCACGACTGAACCCAGCTGTAGATGTCTGAGCGTGCAGGTTGTCCTGCTCCTAATCTTTCTTGAAAAGTGAAAGAATCCTCCTTTCCCCAACTCCTGAGAGTGGCCTCTCAGATCCAAGCTCATTTTAGTCTTGACCACGTACGGGTTCTTGTCCTGAAGCAGAAGTTGAGCCCTCACTGTGGGGTAGGAAGCGTTTCAGAAAGGTCCATCTGATGTCTCACTGCCTGTAGCATTTATAGTACATTGTACTCCGTTTTTATTTGCTTCTACTGGGATGAGAGCCAAGCCAGTAAAAGGCAAACAGCATTAATTCAGTGATGACATATGCCACTGAAAACTGTTTTTCTTTTTTTTTTTTTTTTTTTAATTTTTTGGAAAAAGCAGAATGGAGGCACTTTACTCAGATTCTGGTGGATGCTGAAATAAAAGCTGGGAGGAGTAAGGGCTGTGGGGAGGTCATTAAACCATTACCTCCCTCCCGCAGATGCTCAGAGAGGGTTAGGTATTAGACAGCATTTTGCCATAAGTTTCCACTGGAAGACATTTCTGAAACCGGCTCATTCTCTGAGTCCCGGCCCTGCCTGCCCTCACATCTTCTGACCCTCCTAGCAGCCCCTCATCACATCACATCCATGGGGGGAGAGGGGGGTGTAAGTTGATACCTCCTTTCCATTTTTATCCTCTTACACACAGACCAGCAAGATGCAGCCCTGGAAAGAGTATGAAGAAGGTCCAAGTTCACAGAGAGGAATGGCCCACGTTTATAGATGGAGCAACTGTCTGATTCATTTCTAATTGGTTGAAAAATAAAATCTCTTTGAAAATAAATATGGAATTGGGAAAGCTGCCTGGTCAGAAGCAGCCTCTTCTCTCGAGCCGAATTAGTAATTTCAGAATCCTGGTCAGGAGTTTTATTAAACCATGATTTTTGCTTTTGATGATAAGGCCTTTGTAAAAGTCCCAGGTGTGTGCGTTGTTCTGCTGATTCTTTGGGTCAGAGTGCCATCCTGCAGACAGAAATTCGACTGGCCAGAGGGAGCTGGCAACAGGAGTCAGGAGTGAAGAAAGCAGGTCTGATGTGAGACATTAGGGAGCAGTGAGGACTGTGGCAAACTGATGAGCCATGCCCTGTCTTAGAGAGTGTGCTGCTTGGTTCTAGGTGATGTTTGCCATGTGGGAATTCAGACCTGTGTTGCTAGCCAGTTTTGAACATTTCCAGGAGAAGATTCCCTTTTTTTTTTATTTTGATTTTTTGTGAACTCTATTGTTTATTAAACCTTGGCAACTAACTCACAATTTACTTAATAATTCCCGGGGGAGGGGTGCCAAACCAGACACATCTGTGGGCTGCCAGTTCACACAACCCATGGCAGGCAGGAATCGAAGGGCTAGGCCTGCTGGCAAAACCAAACCAGCTGGACAAATCAGAGATGGAGGCGAGAAGGAGGTTCATTAACCCAGAGGTCCTGCACTTGTCCTGGTGTCAGGATTTGGGCATCAGGGAGAGAGGCAAACCTTCCAGGAACAGGGCAGCCACGCTCTCTGCTGGACCTTTCAGGAGGCGGCTGGGATACGAGTGAAGCTCTGAATGAAAGTGCGCTGCTCCTAACAGTTGGGAGCACCTAATTTTATCACACCGTCAGCGCCGTTGCTTGGTTCCATTGAAAGGAAGAACGGACGTTCTCTGGACGCGGGCACTGTGCTCAATGCTTGACTGGTCAAGGCTGGCTTTCTGAGGATGCAGCCCGTGCAGTCACACAGCCCTGTGCTCAGAAGGCCCTGTGTTTGCCTTCACGTTCTGCTGTCGTTTCTTGAAACTCTTTAATAATTTCTGAACAAGAGGCCCGGTGATTTCGTTTTGCAGCTGGCACAATCTGCTTTGCACGGATTATCTCATTTAATCCTTCTAAGTCCCCTGAGAGGTGAGCGTTATCATCTGTTTCCCTTTGACAGAGGAGCGACCAGAGAGGCTCAGAGACAGGAAGTCACTTATCCAAAGTCACACAGCTAGAAAGGCCTAAGCCAGAATTTGTAATGAGGTCTGCCTGCCTCTGAAGGGCAGGATCTTGGTTTCTCTGAAAAGTTGATAGTATGTTCTAGTCTCTGGGGGCCTTGACGTGGGGAAGATTGTCAGGAGACTGAAGCAAAGGAGGAAGAGAATGTATACCCAGCTCAGGCGGCATGTTATGTGTCCCTAGTAGCTTCTGGTAGTTCACTGTTCGATTATACTTTCTCCTTTGAGGGCCTGCTGGGCCACAGATTGAGTCGGGCAGTGGGACAAGCGTCTCTCCTGAAGGATGGCACGAAGCGTAGTGCAGTCTTGTCTCAGGGCAGACTTTGAGCTTCTGGCTCTTCACTGGCGGTCTCCTCACAGGCAGCCCCCTGCTGCTGATGCCCATAGAACCCATCTGAGGTTCTGTGTGGTCGCCACACATGCCCTCATTTATTACAGCGGGATTCAGATTCAGCAAACACCCGATGAGCGCTCAGCATCTGCCCGGCGCTGTGCTAGGGTGTTGAAGAGGGAGAGGAGGGTGGTGGTGGTGCTGATAATTAGTGATGCTGTGGGTGGTGGGTGGGGATGGTGATGATCATCATCACAGTTGATAATGTTAACCAGGTGCTTGTGGTTGCCAGGCAACGTGCTAAGTGTTTTATTGCATTAGCTCATGTAATCCTCACGCCACCCACGATGTAGTGAGCAATATTATTATTTCCATTTACAGATGAGAAAACTGAGGCCCAGAGAGGTTAAGTAACTTGCCCAGAGTTGCATAGCTAGTAGGAGACAGAGCTTTATTACTGTTCTATATACAGAGAAAATCAGCCCCGCTTTGGGGGAGCTTACAGTAAGTAGTAAAAGAGCACTTGTAATTGAGTGTGATGTGTGCCGTAAAAGAAGTGCACAGCGACAACCACCATGGCGAGAATGAGAGTATTTACTTAGCATTTGCTCAATGCCGGGCACACTTCTAAGCATTCTACGTGCATCTTAAGTTTTCCCACCACCTCTATGAAGTAGGTTCTTTTATCCCATTTTATAGATGAAGAACTCCAGGCCTAAACTGATTTAAGTTATTGGTTAGAGGTCACGTAGAAGGTGGCAGAGCCAGGATTTGAACCTGTGATCTTTACTCTGCCCTCCAGAGCACAGACCGAGGGTTTGGGGAGGCTTCACGGAGAAGGTAGCCCCTGAACCAGGATTGAGGGACCAAGAGGAGCTTCTGAGGGCGGGATGGGAAAGGTGTACCTGGCAGTGAGATCAGCAGGGACAAAGGCGGAGAGGTGGGACCGTGGCCCAGCATGGTCACTGGGTGGGTGTGTGTGGCCGGGACCCATTGCAGGGGGCGCAGCAGGAGAGGATGGGGTGGGAGGAAGGCCCACTCATGAAGAGTTTTGCTGTCCCTGAGGGCAGTGTGGGATTCCTCAGGAGAGTGACAGGAAGATTCCACATGACTGTGTGGCCATGGAATGAAATTCCAGGCTCCTGGTACTGTGAAGGCAAAGCAGTACTGTGAATTTTAACATGAACTCAGCTTTATCATGCCCACGTGGAAATCCAGTAGCACTCCTACATTTGCCTGACCTTTATGTAAAAGGCCCGGGCAAATCCGGCTGCCAGTCATTAGTCCAGGCCAAGGTTAAACTGCCGTCAGAATAATTTCCTTAGGTCTCTCTCTCACACTGCAAGTTGTTGCCGGCCTGAGTTCTCCTCCATAGAAACCGCCATTCGGGGGCTGTCCAGAGAAGGATTTCTGATGTGTTCACTCCTCCATCCCCTCACAAAAACAACATCAACAAAAAACCTTACACAGCGCCATGAAATATTAGAAAGAGAAGTAGCTCAGTGGTGAAACCTGAGGGACAATTTTGGCGAAGGGTCCTTTTCAGTGATTGAGGATGAAAAGGACCTGGAGTTTGCACTCGGTCTCCTGCCCACACCTGCCTACTGTGTAGTAGCCCAGGCAAGAATCCTTTTCTGTAAGAAGGCAAGGAAAGAAATAAGACCCTGGGTATGCAGGGGCTTCCCACAGTGGATAGTGAGTTCCTTGGACGTGTGGCCTGTAATGTCAGCCCTCCTGCCATATTTTCCATTAACAGGACCATCCGGGCTTGGCGATTCCCCACTGCCAGCCAGATTATTACCTGGCTGGGCTGCCCCCTGCTCGAGCCCTGCGAAATTATCCTCATTTGCAACTGTGGTTCTTGCCGCACGTGTATTTACACATTCTAACCCAGTTAACTCATACCATGTAAGAGCTACATAATCAAAATCCCGTAAATTCCTAATTAAAATCCCTGCTTTATCTAAAAATACAAGAACAATGGGGGAAAGTGTGGCTGGCGACCAGAGCTTTGCAATTAAAGCATTATATTGAAGGATAGACTGCACATCTGATGCTTGTCTGCCTCAGCTTACAATACTGCAGTGAGTTCCACTGCAAGCCCTGGGGCCTAAAAGCGGTTCCCGTAATTCAGCCTACAGACCCTGGCTGAGGTGGCCTCTCACCCCACCGCTTCAGTGCACTCTCTCCAGAAGACATCTGCCCTTGCCCTTGGCCTGGCTAACTCCCCTTCATCCTTCAGCTCCCACCTGAACGTCAGGAAGCCCCTCCAGAATTCCTGGGCTAGGACAGCTGTTCCCCTGTACCCGTTGTGCTTCCCCTGGCGTCACATTCATTTTATTCTAATTGCTTGGTCATGTGTCTGCTTCTCCCCCTGTAAATTCCTGCCCCACGGGCACAAGGTTGTTCCTGTCTGATGTTCTGCTGCATCCGCCTCCCCTAGCACCGTGCCTGGCACACAGTCGGGGCTTGACAAATAGCTTGCCTGATGAAAAGCTGTGGAGCAAGGGATATCGAGAAACGGGCTGGCACAGTTAGGAAGGCAGTTTATAAACCGCCGGCTGCCCTGCTGTGATTTTTAATCAAAGTGTGCCTCTGTGTCTTTTTACCTGTGAGCTGGGCATAAATCTGGCCCTGCCTGTGCATGAAACAAAGGAGGGCATCAAGGTCCAGTACATTCGAGGAAACCCAGTAAAAATGCTGTAACCCATTTCTTCTTCACTCCAGGTCTTGCCTCTTTAACAGTCTCCTGCCAGGGACAGTTATCTCTTTCCTGCTCAGCCCACCTCCTCTCTCTTGGAAACCCAGCCTGATTAGCCGTGCATTTAGTCCATCCAGCAGACGGACGCCCGGGGCTGGCTGCAGGCTGGCCTCGTTTTTGCAGAGCAGGAGGAATCCTTGCTGAGCACGGGTCAGCCTGCAGCCAGCTGTGGATGACTCCGTGGGCTTCTCCTTGCGGTCACAGTGAACCTTCGCTTTCTCGCCGCGTGCCTCCCGTGACCGTCTCCGTGTACCCGGCTCTTCCCAGCCCCGCACCGCGTCTGAGCTCCATTCGGGCTACCTGGAGATTTCCAGGCATTGACCCCGCAGTTCAAGAGACTAGGTTCTCACGTGAGGCTGCTGGGGACTTGTGAAGATCCTCGGGGCCTGAGAGAGACAGGAGGAGCTGCTGGGGTAAGAGGCGCTGGTTGACCAGAGAGAATCCTGGACCATTGCACAAGCTTCCCCGGTTAACCCCGGCACTGGCTGCTGTTGGGCGGCCGATGTGCGCTAGGAGCAGAGCGAGGCGTGGCCGCCAGTCTGTGAGCTTTTAGAAGGATGGGGGGAGGGGGCAGGTGGGAGGTGAGATCAGAGGGAAAGCTCATGAACCGTATTTGAGGAAAAACAGGATCTCTGGGGATCTGGGTGGTGGGAAGCGGTAGGCAGAGGAGTCCGGGTGCTCCTGCTGGGAGGCGCTGTTGCTCAGACTTTGAGTGGCTCGTCGAGATTCTGGGGTGAGAGCACCATTGCCTTAGCTTGCGTCCTTGCGTCCAAGCCTGGGGGCCCCACACTTGGACAGTTGTCCCAGCAGGACTGTCTGTTGGGGAGAGGTGGTTTCCCAAAGCAGAAATGGGTGCGGTTACTAGAGGAAGGGGTAACAGATGCTAAGCAGACAAAGAAATACATACCCATTGTAGTCACAGCCGGTTATCTTAGTAAAACCCATCGTTGCCTCCATCCCTCCTGCCCTGGCAAACCTGCAAGGCTCCCCCGCCTCTTTCCACAGGCAAGTTTTGTGCTACATTCAGCCTTGAGCACATTTCTTCAGTGTATCCAAAGGCCGCTCAGGGACAGTAATGTTCTTGGAGTGAGGCTGGGTCTCTGTCTTCTGTGCAACTCTTCCTAACAACATCTTGAACGCTACCTGCAAATCCATCCCACTGGCGATTACAGGGTGCAGCCTGCAGAAAAGGTCCCATTTGGCTTGGGACTCAGTGGGAAGCAGTGTGGGCTGCAGATTGCCCCTCGTCACCAGGTAGCCTTGTTCTCCAGAAACCACCCAAAACTGGAGCAGAAATCTCCATCACACTCTGGCTCCCAGCTCCCCGGCTCGGCTAGCCTCTGTCCTCTAACTGGCATGGTTTCTCTTTGCAGCAGAAAAGAACACCTCTGGAATGATAAGCCGCCCTTCTCCGGGGAGGATGGAGTGGATCGTCCCTCTGATTGTGGTATCAGCCTTGACCTTCGTGTGCCTCATCCTTCTCATTGCTGTGCTAGTTTACTGGAGGTGAGTCGGCCAGGCAGCACTGACAGAGGGGGTGTGGGCGTCGGGTTGTGCTGTCAGCACGCTGCCCTGGCGGGGTGGGGGTGGGGGGCTGGCCCGAGGGGAGGGGAAGCCCATGGCCTCTTCATTCAGAAAGGTAAGGTAGCTGGAGTGTGTCTAGTGTCACCACCTGGGAGATCCGCTTTATCTGCAGGAAGCCGGTGGGCTAGAGCCACTACTGAGATGAAGGCGCTCGTGATGAGCTTCTAGGATTTAGTGCCAAAGAGGCTTTTGCTTGGGAATCAGCGAGATCCGGGTTCAAATCCCAGGCCTGCTACTTGCTGGCAACAAATCCCATTTCCACTTTGAGCTTTAGTTCCTAAACCTGCAAAATGAGTTAATAAGTTTCATAGCATTTCCAGTTTCCCTGAGACCGTGCTTCACTTTGTCGTATCCATATAGTAGCTCCTCTTGACCTGAAAATTTTTTTCATAGCCCTTTGCTGAAAATTCGGTGATAGGAAAACGTTTATCACGTTATGTGACATTTAATACACGTAGGATAAAGATGGCTGATGGTAAGTCATCCTTATATTAGCATCATCCTTGAACTGGTTCTCACTGCTTCCCACGGGAAGCCTGCTTGCAGCTTCTATTTAAAAGTTGTGTGTTTTTTCAGCTACACTCTCTCAGCCAGTTTAACTGAGTGAAGCAGGCTGGCCCACGTGGTTGGCCTGGCTGCCTTCACCTCTCAGACTGATGTAGGAAGCTTCTGCCCTTTAACAAGCTTCATCAGTGATGAATAGGTGTCATATTTCCCTCCCTCCCTCCCTTCTTTCCATTCATTTGATGAACTTTGAGCCCCTGTTGTGTGCCAGACACTCTTCTCTCATGGAGCTTACATCTTAGTGGGGGAGACAGGCAATAAATAAAGCAAACAAGGTGGTGGTAAGTGTATAATGGAGAAAACTAAATCTGGAAAGCAGAGGGGAGATGCTGAGGCTTAGCGGTGAGTGGTCAGAGTGGTTAAGGAAGGCCTGCCTGGCGAGTGGTATTTGTCCAAAGACGTAAAGGAGGAAGGAGTCAAATGGGCTCCATCTGGGGCATGTTCCAAGCAGAGGAAACAGCATGTGCAAAGGCCCTGAGGCAGGAGTGCGCCTCGTATGTTCCAGGAATGGCCAAGAGGTGTGGCTGGAGCAGGTGAGAATGGGGGAGAGTGGTAGGAGAGGGTATCAGGAAGAAACAGGATGGAAGGGAGTTGGGTCAGGTACCGCTTTGTGGGCCATTGTAAACACATTGCCTTTGACTCTAAGAGAAGTACTGTTTGGTAGAGAAGTGTTGTGATCTAACTTCAGGATTACTTGGCTATGCTGCAAAGACCACTGAAGAGGAACAGGGGCAGAAGCAGAGAGACCAGGTAGAAGACTACTGAACTGGTCCCAGAAGGAGTGATGGTGTCTCCCATGAGGGCAGCAGTGCAGGTTGTGGAACTGATTGGATATAGATACATTCTGAAGGTGGGATCAACAGAATCTGCTGACAGATTGGCCTGTGTCCCTAGGTCTGTTTTCAGTTGGAAAGAACAAGAGAAGAAGGAAGGGTTCATCCGAGGCTTCCCCAGGCGTCTAACTATGGCCCTGTTAGTGCTACAGACCAGCTAGATGATGGATTATATTGTGTTTCAGGGTGAGCCTAGAAACGCTAGAGCCACCTCCATGCCATCCTTTCTCCAGGACAGTGGTTTGCAAACAAATAGTTGTCTGGAGCCCGTTAGTAAGTGGGAGGCTGCCTAACGTGGGTTGAACTGAGCACACAGAGGTAACGAAAGGTCTGCCTGCCCTTCTCTTGGCTCTTTTTGGTGCTGTGTGGCTTTAGTTGCAGACTCTCCCCACGAAGGAGCACAGAGAACCCGCAGCTGCCCCAGGCTGGGTAACCCCAGCAACCCCAGTGTGAAAAAGTTCCTGTTCCAAATAGTTCTAGCAAAAACCTCAGGGTTGTTTCTGGTTGGCCCACCTTGGCTCTCTGCCTGCCTGAGAATGGATCACTCTGACAAAAGAAGACCATGGACATTTGGCCAAGCAGACATGTTGATGGCAAGCTGCTTACAGGAAGGGGCTGTGTAATGTCATAAAGAGAGCTTTCAAGACCCTTACATCCAAGGTGTTTTTTCCCATTAGAAATTCACACTGTTTATATTTTTGACAAACTCAGTGAGTCTGAATCAAAAATATGTATTGAGTAATACATTATTATTTCATATATGTAAATATATGAAATAATATACATATATTTAAAATATATGTATAATGTCTTATATATATTACTTATATATATACATATATATGTTTATGTTCAAAGGTTGGTTTAAAGTAACCAGAGCTTTAAACCTCCTCCAGTAGACGCTGCCTGTGAGTTTTTACCAAACTCCTAACGCCAGTACACAAAAATGAGCGGGAAGGAGAAAATTCTTACAGAGCAAGCAAAGTAAAATTGAACTAGCATCAGGACGGATGAGTTTGCTAAGCATGAGAACAGCCTAGAGGGATAAAGACCTTTTTAATGTCCATCTTTTTTTTTTTCTTTATTACTAATGTGAAAGAGAGAAGCGTTGGGGAGCTCACACAGAAAATGGGTAAATGCAGAGAAGATGGGTATTTCCCTTCGACGATGCAGTTTTGAAGCTAGACCAGCAGTGCTCCTCTCCTGCCTTTTGAGGCACGGTGAGAGCGGATGATTGGCAAACAGACTTGACCTAAGTAGAGCATCGAGGCAGATCAAAACCTTCTGGAGTGTTTCCTCAGGTGGCAGGCCTTGACGCTGGGGGTTCCAACCAGCTCGCCACGGTGGCAGTTTCTACAACCAAGGACTGAGCCTTTACAGCTATTGCTCTGGTTTCTGTGTGTTCACTTAGGGCTCTTTTCACTGTAATTGCATGGGTTCATGAAACCGTTGGAAGTGAAAGCCGAGGACTCTGAATTGTTTCTCCACTAGTGTCCCTTGCACGATGTTGGTGTTTGCTGATGTTCACAGAGTCCTTTTTGAGCACCAGCCGCTGTGCCAAGCCCTCGCCAGGACCCATCTCCTGGGATCCTTGCGACAAATGTGTATGTTACCATCCCCATATTAAAAGTAAGGGGCAGAAGCTCAGGGCGGGCACGTGACTCGTGAAGGGTTCTGCAGGAAGTGGTGGACCCTGGTTTTGAACACAAGATGTCTTCAGTGTAGAATCCATAAACTTATTGAACCACTGAGATACATACCTGGTACTACGCTGAATCCTGTGGAGGCTGAGCGTGATGGATGGTCAGCTGTAAGTCACGTGGACTTGGGATCCGTGGGGCTGTCCTGCCAGTGCCTGACCGTTAGACTCAGCTGCTTTGTTTGACCAGGGAAGGGAAAGGGAGCCAGCATTTGTGGAAATGCCTACCGTGGGCTCAGGAGTGTGCATCGTTCTCATCCAATACTGGTCAGGACCATTTCTGTTACAGCTGACAGAGATCTCTTCCCAACTGCCTTAAGCACAGGAAAGAAAGAGTTGGTTGATTCGTGACGTTGGATGTTCAGGAGCATCAGGCCCAGCTCTTTTCGGAAGACAGAACAAGGAAAACGGGGCTCGGCATGTTTTGTGAGCCTCTTTCTCTCTCACTCTGTCTCTGGGATCTGCACTCTCTCTGTCTGTATGGTCTTTTCTCTTGGAAAGGCCCTCTGACTGTTTCCACATGGTGGCCTCTGGCCCATGTTGGACTTACATCCCCCCATCCCAGTGGAAAGGGAATTTCTCTCCTCCAGTGGTGCCAGTGAAACCCCAAGATGGCA
Source organism: Eschrichtius robustus (assembly GCF_028021215.1). NCBI lineage: Eukaryota > Metazoa > Chordata > Mammalia > Artiodactyla > Eschrichtiidae > Eschrichtius > Eschrichtius robustus. The sequence continues at coordinate 27,636,572 of NC_090835.1, read as the reverse complement.
TGTCTTAGGACTGACTCAGGTTATTTACCCATCCCCAGAGCCCTCTGGCAGCCAGGGGGGATATAGACTTGTCAGGCCTAGGTCTTATATTTAACTCTGGAGCCCAGAAATGAGGACATTGCCCTCGAAACCACATGCATTGAAGGTGGACAAGGGGTAGTTCCCCAAAGGACCATCAAGACCCAGAGAGGCGACTGGATGCAGGTGCCAGGCAGACAGAAGAGGGCGGTGTCCCCTCCAAAAGCTGGGAAATTGGAATCAAGGAGGAGAGGGATTTGCACTAAGAAAAGGGAATTCAGACTTGGATAGCAGGGGAAATACATGTGTAAATAGCTGGAAAGAAACAAGGCAGGCGTGTGAGCTCAGCGCGGCCAGCCGCGGGTTCTCACTAGGACTCTGGTGTCACACGTGTGTGTGTGTCATGCCCTGGAAAAATGGGGGGTGCTTTCAATCCTGTCTCAAGTGCAGGATTATTAAAGAGTGCATGCAGGAGTCTAGAAGGTTCAGCTAAGGGTTCTGCTATGAAATAATAAAGCTATTTTACTATTCTGTGGGCATCGGAGCCCCTTGCAGCTCCTATTCAGCAAGCGCTTATGGAGTGCCTGCCACACACTGTGCTGGGCCTGGTGATTTAGGGTTGATGTCCCTTCCCTCGAGGCCCTCACCATCCACTGGGCGACGCAGTCAGGTGAACAAAGACTATGGCGAGTGTATGGAGAGGAGCGAGCCCAAGCTGCTGTGACAGCACGTAGGCAGGACTTGGAGCAGGCCGCGGGAGCGGGGTGGCGTCAGAGAAGGCTCCCTGGAGGATCTGATGCCCGAGCCGGGCCTTGAAGCACAGCGGTCCAAAGCCAGTGAAAGGGGCGTGGAGGCATGGGGCTGGAGAGAGAGAACCTGGCCTCTCGTAAGCAGGCACCTGTGGTTCAGTGTTGCTGGAACAAAGCATGAGGACAGGAGGGGCCCGATCGCGAAGGCCCCGGATGCCACTGCCTTATCCTGAGAGTGATGGAAACGCATGAAGGGCCAAAGCTGCAAGAGGGCAAGACAAAAAGTGGCAAACGCTGGCAGGTGAAGTACGAACACGGGCCAGGGTCAGACAGCCTGGATTTGGGGCCAGGCTTTACCAGTCCCTCACCATGTGTGTCGCCTTAGAGCATGTATTCCTAACGGGAATGTGATCATCCCCAAAGCGGTGAAAATGGGTTTGGAGAAGGTGAAAAAACTGACTTTTTATATATCAAGCACAGATATATATATATATATATATATATATACACACACACGCATATCTAGTACATACACAGATATGCAGTTTGTCATTGATATTAAAATTTCATTGGAAGGGAGTGATTAGGAAAAAAATGTCTCTAAAGGCCCCTTAGGGGAGGTGCCTATGAAAAAAAGGGGGAGAAACACTACCTTAGACACAAGACTCCTCCACCACCTTCAGCGTCCTCCTCTGCAAAATAGAGTTAAGAAATGTGCCAGTGAGTTCATGTGAGGATTAGGTCTGAGCACCAGGAAATGCTCATTCCAGTGCCTGGCAGCCGGTGAATATCAGATCCCTGACTGTAGAGAAAAATACAAATTTAATTCTGGGTCCTGCTGTGCCTAAAGAGAAGTCATTGTTCTCGAATAAAGAAAATCAGGTTTACAGATCTAAACAGATGCTGTCCCGGACATGTAATCATATTGTAGGACTGCACACACTTCCCAATTATATGTTCACTGCTTAACACATGGCTTGAAAATAACTTTCGGAATTTCCTTCTAGAATTCCTTCTTTTGCATGATCTCAGTTGTGCAAAGTACTTATCCTAGAAACAGCTGAAAGTTGCCTGTTGGGAGCTAAGGATAGTAGAAATGTAGGTGAACCTACCGAGCAGAACCACTTTGGGCCAGAAGAGGGAAGGGCGACCATAAAGCTAATGATTGGTTTGGGTGATGCTCTTAATGGGCTTGGAGACAATTCCAGAGGAGCTCACCCTAAGTAACTAAGGATGTGACCCCACCCACGGCCCCGTCCCTTCCGAAACAACACTGAGGCCGGGTGGCCAGCCTGGGCAGTGCTGGAATCAGCTGCTGGAGCTGCTGCAGGAGATACCCCCCGACACCCAGTGGCCTAACCACACGAAGCTGAGTCCTCACCGTGTGAAGTCTGAGGGGGGTTGGGCAGCCCTTTCCCACCTATGGTGGAGAAAAAATTGATAGAAAAATCGACGAGGCACCTAGCTCTCAACTGCACGGCCCGGGAGTGTAATCCTCCACTCCTGTTTGCTCCCCATTGGCCACAGATGGCCCCTCAGCCCCAAGGACACAGGATAAGTTGGGGAGCGCACTGATATTCGTGGAGCACAGCCAGAAGTATCCTTAGACATTTAGGCCCTTTGGCATCATTGGGTTAAGAGTATGTTTCCTGAAAGGGACCCCTTTGGAGGCCAATTGTTAGTCTCGTTACATCACATTTGGCCAAAACTAAAAAATATAGGTAGAGACCTCGTATATTTTTGGTCAACTGGAAGATATACAGAGGTCCATTGGGAGCTATTTGAGCAGCATTTTTACAGGCAGCAACATGGGTTTGTGGGAGAAGTTTTATTTTGAAATACGGTTGGCTGAGATGTTACAGGTAGTTCTCTCTCCGAGTCTCCTTGCAAAGGTGTGCCTTGAAGAGATGTAGTAAAATCTGTAACAATGCAGAAGGTGCTGTAAAGCTAGGAAGAAACATGCAGAGCGTTTTGGCACCAGGGTCAGGGCGGTGGGACAGCTGATAAAGATAAAATCAAGGAAAAATCAATGAGCACTTACCACTTGCCTCCTTTTATAAATGGTGCCCTGTGTGTGCCTTGTAAATAGTGTAACCCATATCAACATGCGATGGTGCAGGGCTGTAATCGTTTCAGTTGAAACGAGGGAGAAGAAATCAATTCAGTACTTTTTAAAGTGTGCCATTTTGGCCCTGTTCCTCAAGATGGTAACAAAACGCACCTTTTGAATGACTACAGTCAGAAAGTACGTTCCAAGAGCTCCAGCCCCCCGTCTTACCAAGACAAGCTGTTATATGGCATTAATGTGCTGACGTTCCTGAAAAAGACTTGGAGCAGCACAGCTGCTGCCACTCAGAAAGAAGAGGAAATTCTGGAGAAGGTTTCTTTGCGATTTGCATAATTTGAGGTTGATGCTGGGAAAAGAGCTATATATACAGGGTGTCCAGTCCGTATGCTGGGGCATGCAGCTTGTTTATTTATTAACTTGTTCCATAGAATACCTTAGCAACTGTGAGCAAGACATGAGTGTCCACTTCGAATTGTCAGTATTGTGAAGATATTTTTAATTCTTTTTTTTTCTGTTATCTTGAGGAAAATTGCTTTGAAGGTAGCTCTTCTCTCTCTGATGAGGAAAGAAAGTCTTACCCTGACATGGCTTCATATATCTTAAGGCCTAGACAGCCAAGAATCTTTTATTGAGTATTCACCATAATACACATGTGCTAAGCGGATTAACATTCGAATCCTTGGAATTATTACATCCATTTTGCAGATCAGAAAACTGAGGCTTGGTAAAATCATAAGTCACAGTGTTAATCTTTGGTGGATCCTGGATTTGAACCCAGCCACTCTGACTTCATTGCCCACTGTGTTAATCATTACATTGTTTTGCCTAGACGAGGAATAGCTTGTCTGGAGGCATTTACTTCCTTCCACAGCCTGTTTTTATAGCACATGTTTGTGTGTTGAAAAGATCCTATGTTTTGGATTTGCCAAAAACACAAAGGAGAAAACCTGAGGACCAACTATATGTATTTTCAAGTGTTTTAGAAGCCGAATAGATTTTGATGTTGAATAATATCACCTATCTGTTCTGTTCTTAGTTCCAGCTAATCAGTGCTGTCGTACCTTGATGACAAATTGAGCATCTTATTGACCGTAATTCTAGCTTGGGAAAGAACTTTCCAGAAGTATAAAACAGCTTTTCTTCTCAGACTCAGATAGGGCTGAGCTAACTACACAGACTCTGGAACAGAAAACTGGAAACTCAAAGTGGGAATTTTAACATCTAACCCAGGTTTGTTGCAGTTTGGTATTAGAAGGATTTCACTTTCTGATCTGAGAAATTCACATCCCTCTTCAGCCCATGACTGAGCTGTCTGTAAATTCCGTGGTAAATCAGTCAACACCAATTTAGCTTCATAGGCAGATAGAAGAAGGTCTCTCTTTTACTCTCATCTTTAGACGTTCAGAAATTTTGCCCTCTGTTGGTGCCTCCTCATTAAGAATGCTGTTCATGAAAGCAAGTGCATTGTGTTGACGTTGCAATTTTTCTCTTCCCTGGATGTTCGGGGGAGACAGTGTAGTAAATAGGAAGGGACACAAACCACAAATGTGTGTGGATTTTGAGTTGGCATAACAGAGCCTCTGGTAGACAAACAGATGCGTGTCAGGTCAAGTGTGGGCATGCGCTAACACCCTTCTTGCTGGAGGAATGGCGGACCACGTGTGCCCAGCGGAGCTCGCATCCCTCCTGGATTCCACAGTAGCAGCCGTGACACTCAGAGCTGCTGTGAGCCGGGCACACGCTCTGCGCCCATCTGCTCTAGCAGCGGGCGCTTCCATGCGTGCTCTCTGATGACTGGATTTGGTTTAGATGTTTGCACTCCCCCCCTCCACCCCAGGAAAGTCACAAAGGAGATGGTGTAATAGCAGTGATCCCTCCCATGCACGTGACTGTGGACAGATAGCAAGGGGGAAGCATTGTCAATCACAACAGTCAATAATGGTGAATTAACATGAAGCAAACATGGCATGACTTAATCCTCATAGCAGCCATGGGTGGTGGCCAAGGTGGCGGGGACTGCATCACCTTCTTCCAAGGGAGAAGACAGCGTCCAGAAGGGGAATGGACTTGCCCAGGATCACAAGCTAGTATGTTTGGGAAGTACAGTTGACCTTTGAACAACGCATCTTTGAACTTCAGGGGTTGACTTATACTCGGATTTTTTTCAGTAGTCAGCACTACAGTACTATACGATCTGTGTTTGGTGGAATCCATGGAATCACAGGTGTGGAGGAACTGTGGACATGGAGGGCCAACTACATTATATGCAGATTTTCGACTGTGCAAAGGTCGACACCCTAACCCCCGTGTTGTTCAAGAGTCAGCTATATTCACACCTAGGGCTTTGTTTTGTTTTGTTGACCTAAGACCCTTTACAGCTGGCTTGTGTATTCCTTCCTTCATTTGTTCATTCAAAGACATTTCTCAAGGATCTAGTCTGTGTCGGGCACTGGAGATGCTGCAAGGAGACGGAATTCCTGTCTCAAGGAGCGTGTAGGTTAACGGAGGAGATGAGCAGGTAGACAAAGTTTATCCCAAATAGAGGTCAAAAACTGGCCTCCAGGGCTTCCCTGGTGGCGCAGTGGTTGAGAATCTGCCTGCTAATGCAGGGGACACGGGTTCGAGCCCTGGTCTGGGAAGATCCCACATGCCGCAGAGCAGCTGGGCCCGTGAGCCACAGTTACTGAGCCTGCGCGTCTGGAGCCTGTGCTCCGCAACAAGAGAGGCCGCGACAGTGAGAGGCCCGCGCACCGCGATGAAGAGTGGCCCCCGCTTGCCACAACTAGAGAAAGCCCTCGCACAGAAACGAAGACCCAACACAGCCGTAAATAAATTAATTAATTAAAAAAAAGAAAAGAAAAAAAGTGGGACTCCTGATATTCATCCCACTTAAAAAAAAAAAAAAAACTGGCCTCCAGATCTGTTTTATGTAGCTGACTTCTTGTTCTTTTGGGTTTTTTTAAACATGTCCTTCCTTCCTTCCTCCCTCCCTCCCTTCCTTCCTTCCTTCCTGTTTTGGCTGTGCCATGCAGCACACAGGATCTTAGTTCCCCTACCAGGGATCGAACCCGTGCCCCCTGTAGTGGAAGCGTGGAATCTTAACCACTGGACCGCTAGGGAAGTCCTGACATCTCGTTTTTAAGAATCTGAATTATTTTGAAAATAGGAAGATTTTGCTTAAAACCCCAGCTGTCTGGGTTCTCGTGATAAACAGGGAGGTCGACATCACTGTTCTCACATCCCCTCATGGCACTAGCAGGCTGCACAGAGCCAACTGTGGTCCCCTGCTCGCCAGTCTGCCCATCTCTGCCCTCCACTTAAATGTGCATTCTTCATTGCAAAATAAAGTCCACTTTTGTGGGCAGGCTCAGATTCTTTCTGAGGGAATTTGGGGCACATACACAGGCATTGGGTCAGACCAAGCTGCTTTACTGTATCTCTTGTGAGGGAGGGCATAAGAATCAAAAGATGGGTTTACATGCAATTCAAGTCTAGAAAAAGCCAAGCTTCCAGGTCGTACTTTTTGGTGGCTTTGTGTGATCCCCTTTATCTTTTCTGTAAACAAACCACTCACGGGGCCACCTGTATTCTGGGCATCATTCTTCTTTTATAAACTGGTAAACTGCCCATGTCACTCATCTCTCTGGGGAACCTGTACCTGTAGGTATAGTTCAAGAAGTTTTTTTTTTTTTTTTTTAATCATTAGGAATAACTGTTAGAATCCAGCTCGTCAAAGCCTGACAACGTGTGGAGCCAGTGGGGAGAAGAATGCACATTTCATGCCAAAACGTGCTTGCCTCGGAGGGTTGAGTTTCTGATGACATGGTGGTGTCTTGCTCTGAGATGCTAAAAGCATGGGGGTAGGGAGCCTCTAGAGACCCCAGCTGTTCCTGAAGATGGGCAGCTATTTTTTTCTTTCTCTGGGCAGCTCTGTGCAGGGAGATCTGGGTCACGTGGGCGATCCTAGGCAACTTTTGCTCAATAACTGTTTCCCAAATGGCTACTCAGGGCCCTTTCAGAATTCACGAGAACCGTCCGTTGTTATAGTAACCGGCCCCCTGCTGTCGAGTTGGCCCTGAGATGCCAGTTGAAGCTCTTAGAACCAGGGAACACGTAGTCATTTAGACAAAAGCAGGGAGAGATTCACCACTAAAGGTTGCTGTTTAAACACTATGATACTCAAAAGACAGGACCCACTCTGTTAAGAAGTGAATGGATACATTTTTCAACCAAGCTAGCTTTTCAGGAAAAGGGAAACTCCTTATAATGTCCAGTCTCTGCTACATAACCAACACCTTTCTTTGGATTTCTCTGAATTAAGTGTCCTCTCTCCCAGGGCAGATCAGGTCTGTCCTGTCGGGTTGCTCAGGTAGCCCCCTCGATTATTCAGGATGTTAGTTTTATGGCATTTGCTTCTCAGCGGAGTGTTGTCAGTTTACAGGGTGGTAGTTTGAAGCGCCTGTGATTGTGTGTGAGGAGAAACTGCGGAGATAGCCGGCTCTGCTCCAAAATTCCCGAAAGAGTGAGTCTGGCAGAATTCAGAGTAGGGCTAAGGGTTGAGAGGAAGTCTAAATATTTTAGGAAGCTGCAAATTTCAAGTTCTTATGAAAATCTGCAAAAACACTCCACACACTCGTGATTTCCTCGGATTAATGTTGGTAGCCGCACTGAGTATGTGCGTGAGGTTTTGAGGACAGTTGTTGTAGTTGCAGAATGTACTCAATAGAGGGAGACAAGAAGTTCTGAATTACAGCACCCTCCCCTTCCCTTCCTCACCCCGACACTTTTTAATCATTTTCCCAAGTTTTGACTCCTCCCTAATTTGGTTTCTGCGCCAAGCACTTTTACCCAACTTGGAGTCTAATAATTAACAAAATAAATGAAAGCTTGTATTAAGGGAGAAGAAAAACCGAATAGTTGAGAATTAGAGGATGTCTATTCCTAGAAGTAGAAAACCACCAAGTAAATCAGAAGTTAACAAATGTTCTTTGAAATCACATAACCTGAATTCAGAGTTCTGCATGGGATTCATTAGAACTTCTAAAAAAGAGAACCTTCCTATATCGGAGTTAAGTCTTCACTGTTCTATCAATGGAGTTTGGAAAGAATAGGAATCCTTTCAGTGTGAAATGCTATAGCCCAGGTGGTTTGGGGATTAAATATAATTAAATGAACATTTTCCAGTGTGAAAAAAGTGCATCTTTCAAATGCTAGAGCCCAGTCTCCGATTCTCTGGTCATTTAAGTTTTAAGGGGAAACGAAATATCGGACTTTATATTTGGTAATAACTTGCCAACTGCTACCTCTGCCTTATCTGAGGAGCCCTCGTACTATTCCACCATCTGTATCGTGAATCAGGAAAGTGTTTGTCCAGAGATGAGAGGAATGCATGGGGAAAAGGCAAAACCCCGGATTGGTCTAACAGCACTGAATTCAGAGAAATTTGTGGCAGAAGGGAGGTTCAAACGGTACCAAATAGATTCCTCCCAAGTTCTATTTATTCCAATGGTATTTTAAGCCATCCTGTTTGCCAGGGGAGCTCGTCAAAAGTGGAAGGACCAGAGGTCATTATTGGGTTGGTGATATCTTTTTTACATTTTTTTAACATCTTTATTGGAGTATAATTGCTTTACAATGGTGTGTTAGTTTCTGCTGGATAACAAAGTGAATCAGCTATACATATACATATATCCCCATATCTTCTCCCTCTTGTGTCTCCCTCCCATCCTCCCTATCCCACCCCTCTAGGTGGTCACAAAGCACCGAGCTGATCTCCCTGTGCTATGTGGCTGCTTCCCACTAGCTATCTGTTTTACATTTGGTAGTGTACATATGTCCATGCCACTCTCTCACTTCATCCCAGCTTACCCTTCTCCCTCCCCGTGTCCTCAAGTCCATTCTCTAAGTCTGTGTCTTTATTCCTGTCCTGCCCCTAGGTTCTTCAGACCTTTTTTTTTTTTTTTTTAGATTCCATATATATGTGTTAGCATACGGTATTTGTTTTTCTATTTCTTTTTTTTTTTTTTTTTTAATACTCGGGAGTTTCCCTTTTTTTTTTTTTTTAAATAACAGCATTTTATTTATTTATTTATTTTTATTTTTGGCTGTGTTGGGTCTTCGTTTCTGTGCGAGGGCTTTCTCTACTTGTGGCAAGTGGGAACCACTCTTCATCGCGGTGCGCGGACCTCTCACTATCGCGGCCTCTCTTGTTGCGGAGCACAGGCTCCAGACGCACAGGCTCAGTAGTTGTGGCTCACGGGCCCAGCCACTCCGTGGCATGTGGGATCTTCCCAGACCAGGGCTCGAACCCGTGTCCCCTGCATTGGCAGGCAGATTCTCAACCACTGCGCCACCAGGGAAGCCCGTTTTTCTATTTCTGACTTACTTCACTCTGTATGGCAGACTCTAGGTCCATCACCTCACTACAAATAACTCAATTTCGTTTCTTTTTATGGCTGAGTAATATTCCATTGTATATATGTGCCACATCTTCTTTATCCATTCATCTGTTGATGGACACTTAGGTTGCTTCCATGTCCTGGCTATTGTAAATAGAGCTGCAGTGAACATTGTGGTACATGACTCTTTTTGAATTATGTTTTCTCAGGGTATATGCCCAGTAGTGGGATTGCTGGGTCGTATGGTAGTTCTATTTTTAGTTTTTTAAGGAACCTCCATACTGTTCTCCATAGTGGCTGTATCAATTTACATTCCCACCAACAGTGCAAGAGGGTTCCCTTTTCTCCACACCCTCTCCAGCATTTACTGTTTGTGGATTTTTGATGATGGCCATTCTGACCAGTGTGAGGTGACACCTCATTGTAGTTCTGATTTGCATTTCTCTGATGATTAGTGATGTTGAGCATCCTTTCATGTGTTTGTTGGCAATCTGTATATCTTCTTTGGAGAAATGTCTACGTAGGTCTTCTGCCCATTTTTGGGCTGCGTTGTTTGTTTTTGTGATATGGAGCTGCGTGAGCTGCTTGTAAATTTTAGAGATTAATCCCATTGTCAGTTGCTTAATTTGCAAATATTTTCTCCCATTCTGAGGGTTGTCTTTTCATCTTGTTAACCATTTCCTTTGCTGTGCAAAAGCTTTTAAGTTTCATTAGGTCCCATTTGTTTATGTTTGTTTTTATTTCCATTTCTCTAGGAGGTGGGTCAAAAAGGATATTGCTGTGATTTATGTCATAGAGTGTTCTGCCTATGTTTTCCTCTAAGAGTTTTATAGTGTCTGGCCTTACATTTAGGTCTTTAATCCATTTTGAGGTTATTTTTGTGTATGGTGTTAGGGAGTGTTCTAATTTCTTCTTTTACATGTAGCTGTCCGGTTTTCCCAGCACCACTTATTGCAGAGACTGTCTTTTCTCCATTGTATACTCTTGTCTCCCTATCAAAAATAAGGTGACCATATGTGCGTGGGTTTATCTCTGGGCTTTCTATCCTGTTCCATTGATCTATATTACTGTTTTTGTGCCAGTACCATACTGTCTTGATTACTGTAGCTTTGTAGTATAGTCTGAAGCCCAGGAGCCTGATTCCTCCAGGTCCGTTGTTCTTTCTCAAGATTGCTTTGGCTATTCGGGGTCTTTTGTGTTTCCATACAAATTGTGCAATTTTTTGTTCTAGTTCTGTGAAAAATGCCATTGGTTGTTTGATAGGGATTGCATTGAATATGTAGATTGCTTTGGGTAGTATACTCATTTTCACAATGTTGATTCTTCCAATCCAAGAACATGGTATATCTCTCCATCTGTTGGTATCATCTTTAATGTCTTTCATCAGTGTCTTATAGTTTTCTGCATACAGGTCTTTTGTCTCCTTAGGTAGGTTTATTCCTAGGTATTTTATTCTTTTTGTTGCAGTGGTAAATGGGAGTGTTTCCCTAATTTCTCTTTCAGATTTTTCATCATTAGTGTATAGGAATGCAAGAGATTTCTGTGCATTAATTTTGTATCCTGCTACTTTACCAGATTCATTGATTAGCTCTAGTAGTTTTCTGATAGCATCTTTAGGATTCCGTATGTATAGTATCATGTCATCTGCAAACAGTGACTGATTTACTTCTTCTTTTCTGATTTGGAAAGCTTTTATTTCTTTTTCTTCTCTGATTGCTGTGGCTAAAACTTCCAAAACTATGTTGAATAATAGTGGGGAGAGTGGGCAACCTTGTCTTGTTCCTGATCTTAGAGGAAATGGTTTAGTTTTTCACCATTGAGAACGATGTTGGCTGTGGGTTTGTCATATATGGCCTTCATTATGTTGAGGTAAGTTCCCTCTATGCCTACTTTCTGGAGGGTTTTTATCATAAATCGGTGTTGAATTTTGTCAAAAGCTTTTTCTGCATCTATTGAGATGATCATATGGTTTTTCTCCTTCAATTTGTTAATATGGTTTATCACATTGATTGATTTGCGTATATTGAAGAATCCTTGCATTCCTGGGATAAACCCCACTTGATCATGGTGTATGATCCTTTTAATGTGCTGTTGGATTCTGTTTGCTAGTATTTTGTTGAGGATTTTTGCATCTTTGTTCATCAGTGATATTGGCCTGTAGTTTTCTTTCCTTGTGACATCTTTGTCTGGTTTTGGTATCAGGGTGATGGTGGCCTCGTAGAATGAGTTTGGGAGTGTTCCTCCCTCTGCTATACTTTGGAAGAGTTTGAGAAGGATAGGTGTTAGGTCTTCTCTAAATGTTTGATAGAATTCGCCTGTGAAGCCATCTGGTCCTGGGCTTTTGTTTGTTGGAAGATTTTTAATCACAGTCTCAATTTCAGTGCTTGTGATTGGTCTGTTTATACTTTCTATTTCTTCCTGGTTCAGTCTTGGAAGGTTGTGATTTTCTAAGAATGTGTCCATTTCTTCCAGGTTGTCCATTTTATTGGCATAGAGTTGCTTGTAGTAATCTCTCATGATCCTTTGTATTTCTGCAGTGTCAGTTGTTACTTCTCCTTTTTCATTTCTAATTCTGTTGATTTGAGTCTTCTCCCTTTTTTTCTTGATGAGTCTGGCTAATGGTTTATCAATTTTGTTTATCTTCTCAAAGAACCAGCTTGTAGTTTTATTGATCTTTGCTATCATTTCCTTCATTTCTTTTTCATTTATTTCTGATCTGATCTTTATGATTTCTTTCCTTTTGCTAACTTTGGGTTTTTTTTTTTTCTTCTTTCTCGAATTGCTTTAGGTGTAAGGTTAGCTTGTTTATTTGAGATGTTTCTTGTTTCTTGAGGTAGGATTATATTGCTATAAACTTCCCTCTTAGAACTGCTTTTGCTGCATCCCATAAGTTTTGGGTCGTCGTGCTTTCATTTTCATTTGTTTCTAGGTATTTTTTGATTTCCTCTTTGATTTCTTCAGTGATCTCTTGGTTATTTAGTAGTGTATTGTTTAGCCTCTATGTGTCTGTATTTTTTACAGACTTTTTTCCTGTAATTGATATCTAGTCTCATAGCGTGTGGTCAGAAAAGATACTTGATATGATTTCAATTTTCTTAAATTTACCAAGGCTTGATTTGTGACCCAAGATATGATCTATCCTGGAGACTGTTCTGTGCACACTTGAGAAGAAAGTGTATTCTGTTGTTTTTGGATGGAATGTCCTATAAATATCAGTTAAGTCCATCTTGTTTAATGTATCATTTAAAGCTTGTGTTTCCTTATTTATTTTCATTTTGGATCTGTCCATTGGTGAAAGTGGGGTGTTAAAGTCCCCTAGTATGATTGTGTTACTGTTGATTTCCCCTTTCATTGCTGTTAGCATTTGCCTTATGTATTGAGGTGCTCCAGTGTTGGGTGCATAAATATTTACAATTGTTATATCTTCTTCTTGGATTGATCTCTTGATCATTATGTAGTGTCCTCTTTGTCTCTTGTAATAGTCTTTATTTTAAAGTCTTATTTTGTCTGATATGAGAATTGTTACTCCAGCTTTCCCTTGATTTCCATTTGCATGGAATATCTTTTTCCATCCCCTCACTTTCAGTCTGTATGTGTCCCTAGGTCTGAAGTGGGTCTCTTGTAGACAGCATATATACGGGTCTTGTGTTTGTATCCATTCAGCCAGTCTTTGTCTTTTGGTTGGAGCATTTAATCCATTTACATTTAAGGTAGTTATCGATATGTATGTTCCTATTACCATTTTCTTAATTGTTTGGGGTTTGTTATTGTAGGTCTTCTCCTTCTCTTGTGTTTCCTGCCTAGAGAGGTTCCTTTAGCATTTGTTATAAAGCTGGTTTGGTGGTGGTGAATTCTCTTAGCTTTTGCTTGTCTGTACAGGTTTTAATTACTCCATCGAATCTGAATGAGATCCTTGCTGGGTAGAGTAGTCTTGGTTGTAGGTTCTTCCCTTTCATCACTTTAAATATGTCCTGCCACTCCCTTCTGGCTTGCAGAGTGTCTGCTGAAAGATCAGCTGTTAACCTTATGGGGATTCCCTTGTATGTTATTTGTTGTTTTTCCCTTGCTGCTTTTAATATTTTTTCTTTGTGTTTAATTTTTGATAGTTTGATTAATATGTGTCTTGGCACATTTCTCCTTGGATTTATCCTGTATGGGACTCTCTGTGCTTCCTGGACTTGGGTGGCTATTTCCTTTCCCGTGTTAGGGAAGTTTTCAACAATAATCTCTTCAAATATTTTCTCAGTCCCTTTCTTTTTCTCTTCTTCTTCTGGGACCCCTATAATTTGAATGTTGATGAGTTTAATGTTGTACCAGAGGTCTCTGAGACTGTCCTCAATCCTTTTCATTCTTTTTTCTTTATTCTGCTCTGTGGTAGTTATTTGCACTATTTTATCTTCCAGGTCACTTGTCTGTTCTTCTGCCTCAGTTATTCTGCTATTGATCCCTTCCAGAGAATTTTTAATTTCATTTATTGTGGTGTTCATCATTGTTTGTTTGCTCTCTAGTTCTTCTACGTCCCTGTTAAACGTTTCTTGTATTTTCTCCATTCTATTTCCACGATTTTGGATCACCTTTACTATCATTACTCTGAATTCTTTTTCAGGTAGACTGCCTATTTCCTCTTCATTTGTTTGGTCTGGTGGGTTTTTACCTTGCTCCTTCATCTGCCGTTTCTATGTCTTCTCATTTTGCTTATCTTAGTGTGTTTGGGGTCTCCTTTTCACAGGATGCAGGTTTGTCGCTCCCGTTGTTTTTGGTGTCTGCCCCCAGTGGCTAAGGTTGGTTCAGTGGGTTGTGTAGGCTTCCTGGTGGAGGGAACTGGTGCCTGTGTTCTGGTGGATGAGGCCGGATCTTGTCTTTGTGGCGGGCAGGACCACGTCTGGTGGTGTGTTTTGGGGTGTCTGTGACCTTATTACGATTTTAGGCAGCCCCTCTGCTAATGGCTGGGGTTGTGTTCCCGTCTTGCTAGTTGTTTTGCGTAGGGTGTCCAGCACTGTAGCTTGCTGGTCGTTGAGTGGAGCTGGGTCTTGGCGTTGAGATGGAGATCTCTGGAAGAGCTTTTGCTGTTTAATATTACATGGATCCAGGATGTCTCTGGTGGAACAATGTCCTGAACTCAGCTCTCCCACCTCAGAGGCACAGGCCTGACACCCGGCCGGAGCACCAAGACCCTGTCAGCCACGTGGCTCAGAAGAAAAGGGAGAAAAAAAGAAAGAAAGAAAGAGAAAAATAAAATAAAGTTATTAAAATAAAAATTTATTAAAAATAAAGAAAAAAGTTTAAAGTAATAAAAAAGAAAGAAGAGAGCAACCAAACCAAAAAACAAATCCACCAGTGATAACAAGTGCTAAAAAACTATACTAAAAAAAAAAAAAAAAAGAGAGAACCTTAGGACAAATGGTAAAAGCAAAACTATACAGAGAAAATCACACAAAGTCCACCTCCTCAATTTGGGATGATTCGTTGTCTATTCAGGTATTCCACAGATGCAGGGTACATCAGGTTGATTGTGGAGATTTAATCTGCTGCTTCTGAGGCTGCTGGGAGAAATTTCCATTTCTCTTCTTTGTTCACAGAGCTCCTGGGGTTCAGCTTTGGATTTGGGCCCGCCTCTGCGTGTAGGTCGCCTGAGGGCGTCTGTTCTTCGCTCAGACAGGACGGGGTTAAAGGAGCAGCTGATTTGGGGGCTCTGGCTCACTCAGGCCGGGGGGAGGGAGGGGTACGGATGCGGGGCGAGCCTGCGGCGGCAGAGGCCAGCGTGACGTTGCACCAGCCTGAGGCGCCGTGCGTTCTCCCGGGGAAATTGTCCCTGGATCACGGGACCCTGGCAGTGGCGGGCTGCACAGGCTCCCGGGAGGGGCGGTGTGGAGAGTGACCTGTGCTCGCACACAGGCTTCTTGGTGGTGGCAGCAGCAGCCTTAGCGTCTCATGCCCGTCTCTGGTGTCCGCGCTGGTAGCCGCGGCTCGCGCCCATCTCTGGAGCTCGTTTAGGTGGTGCTCTGAATCCCTTCTCCTCACGCACCCCAAAACAATGGTCTCTTGCCTCTTTGGCAGCTCCAGACTTTTTCCCAGACTCCCTCCCAGCTAGCTGTGGCGCACTAGCCCCCTTCATGCTTTGTTCACGCAGCCAAGGTTGGTGATATCTTTACCTTCCATTAACACCAGGGGTGATAGAGGTTTCTAATACCTAAAGACAGTTTTTTAAGAGCAAAGTTCCCATTTCCCATTTCTTACCTCAGCATACAAGACCTTAACAAGCCCAGATATCATTGTGTGTAACCTTTCCCTATGGAACGTGCCCCCGGTGAGGCCTGATGGTGGGGTTTGTCTGTGATAGGTGGGAGGGGGGAATCGGTGGAACTCTTGGTGGCCATTTGAAAGTATTGTCTGCTACACCTGTTCTCTTTTGTTTTTTGTCCATTTAGAGGGTGTAACAAAATAAAGTCCAAGGGCTTTCCCAGACGTTTCCGTGAAGTGCCTTCTTCTGGGGAGAGAGGAGAGAAGGGGAGCAGGTGAGGGGCAGTCAAGCTTAAGGTGGGGGGGGGGGGTGTCTCTTTGGCCGGGGCTGGCTTGCTGGATTTTTGTTCTGTTGCCATGGGGATTAAAGCCCTCTAGATAGCACGGTGCTGAAACTCACCTGTTCTACCCCAGCTCCCAAAAGTATGACTTGCAAATACCAATGCAGCTTGCAGGTAGCTGGTAGCAACTAAATTTATGTCCTGTGTGTGCTTGCTTTGCTTGATTTTGCCATTTGGGGGGATGTTTTTTGTTTCTAGGATGGGGGTGTGTTCTGTGTTTATGTGTCTGTATGTCTGTTGCATCCATTTTCTTTCTGAAATTTCAGGTGTTTGCATGTTTGAGAGCTTTAAAAAAACAGTTTATGCATGCATTTAGCCTTATAAGTGAAAAATATCTTGTAGAAACCTAAATTTATAGAAGAGTTAAAGAAGACAACTAGGAAGGGAAGAAAAAAGTAAATGGGGTTACATCATGTGATTTTCCATAAGAAGGCTAAAATTTAAAAAAATAAAGTTCTAGATAGCTTGAATACTTGAAAAAATTATTATCCTGGAAAGATTTATAATAAACCTTTAGAAGTTGGGATTATGTAATTTTAATCACCACACATGAGCCCTTGATAATACTTCTGTAAGGCTTATCTAGGCAAACTCTGCTTAATATGGTAATTAATACTTTAATATTAAATGGCCAATTCGGATAATTCACTAATTAATATTTTGTTGTGAGTAGTCCTTTATTACTTTCAATGAACCAATTTATTGAATTTACATTAGAATTTTTACATGGAATTATTTGTCTCCATTGGTTGTGGGTAAATCCGATTATTAGATGAAATTGTAGATATCTACCCACTATAATCAGGGATACCTATGAGACGTATACCTATCCCAAGACGGTATAGTATAAGAATTATGGAAGATGAATGAGAAATTGTATGATCCATCTTCTTTTAAGGTCAACGGTGCAATTTTGGCCTTTTAGAGAAAGGCAGTAACTGCTGACTCTGGTAATGTAATTATTCTTTCTATGATCTCTTTTTACTTATTGAAGTGTTCAATTTTGAATCACATTTTCAACACTCCAAGGGTAAAAACTGAAAGAGAAACCCCTCTGTACAAGCTCTCGATTCAAAGATCTAATCTTAAGAGGGAGACCTTGAACATCAATTAAATGCCTAACTTTTATGCCCAGTCCATTATAAATATAATGTGGTTTTGACTGTAACACTTTTAAAAGCCAGCATTACCTCGTGGATGGCACAAAGATAAATGCTCTTCCAATTTCGAAGTCCTTTCCAGAAAGGATGCCATAGCCAAGTGGACTGTTAGACTGTTACTAAGTCTAATTTTTGTACTTGGCCCCAAATGTGGGAGTGTGCTCGTTAGAGATATATTTCAGATCCTGAGAGGCTATGTTTTGTTATAAAGCACTTCAGTCCCTCTGGTATCTTCTGTACTTCTGAGTGCCAGAAGCTTGGGGGAAGCACAGTTTTATGTAGGTCTAGAAGTTGAGAACTATCTTGGGAAACTACAAGTATTTATAGAATTCACCTACTTGTGAATCATGTCTTTGACTGTACTTTTTTTTATAGAATAGCGACTAAGACAGACCTTGGCTCAGGGAGTTGTGAGCTCTCACTGCAGCTCTACCTCTTCCTGGCTCTGTGACCTTGAGTTACTTCCCGAAGCCCTCTGAGCCTCAGCTGACTCATCTAGAAAATGGGTCTAGTGATCGTTCCTTGTCGCGGGGCTGTGAAGAGTAAATGAGGTAATAGGTGTAAAATGCTTAGTGCGTGAGATGTGTTACCCCATTAGAAGATGAGGGAACCGGGGCTCTGAGAAGTTACTTGTCGGGGCCACCCTGCTCAGGTGGCCGAGTGGCGACTGCCTCCCCTGCGGTCTGAGTCCTTAGCGGCGCCGCTTCTCCTCACTGCCGCACGTGCTGTGCTGACTACTCCATGGTGAAGATACGGGCCTGGTAAAGACCTGTTCTCAAGTCTCCGCTCTTCCTTCTTCTGGCTGCCCTGCCATACTCTCCCCCTCCAGAGCCTGCCACTCCTCACTCCTCCTGAGGGTTCTGCGTCCTGAAGACCTCCAGCCAGCCCACTTTCCCCTCCCATCCCCCTGCTCTATCCCCAGGAGCTTTGGTGGAGCCCCCTGACCCAGTTGCATCCTCTGCTGCTCCATAAGAAGCCTTCCAGGGGACAGGGGGCCCTGCTTCTCTCGGCCCCTTTGTCTAACCTCACTCTTCTTTGGTTTCTGAGTTTTGAGTCATCATTAGAAAATCCTTCCCCATTCTGAGGTTACTTTTTTTTAGCTACTTTTATAGCTTCAAATTTTAATGTGAAATTCTTAAATCATTTGGAATTTAACCTGGTTGATAGTGTGATGTCTGAATCAACTTTTTTTTTTTTTCCCAGATGGTCCCAGGTATTTAAAAAGTACTGCAACCTGGGGCTGTTTAGTGAAGAAGCACGTAATACCTCACTAGATCCTTAAAATAAGACTCTTACAGCAAAAGCCTGACTGACTTAGTTCAGTCAGTATGTTAACGAAATAAGTAGTTGCCAAAGGTTTTTACCAGACCATTTTATGACACAGATACTGAATCATGTGTGCAATAAGTAAAATGTGAATCTCCTTGTCCTGGCTCCTGCCCAAAATAAGTTGGACCATTCTGTCCCCGTTAACCCTCCCAGGCAGTGGGGAATTGTGTCAGGGCTCTAAAACCGCGGCAAGATAAGGTGAAGCGTTCCCGAAGCCTCAGTCCAGAAATGGAGAACATTCCAGGCCAGGGTCCTAACTAAACGGGAGATGACTTCAAAGCCTTCTTTCTGGGTAACAGCTGGGAGTGTTGGCAAGGACTGTTCGGAGCTCACTTCCTTAAAACCAGCTGGAACATACAAACTGCCCTGTTCAGGTTCTCAGTCTTGTCAAAATGTGGTTTGTGAAGTGACCTTTTGCTCTCTTATCTCCTGGAAAGCGTTACCAGTGCTTCAGGGTGTCTGCAAGGGCTTCTTGGCAAACTTAATATCTAGCCAGGAGGTATGTTGCCTTGAGACCACTGATTGTAGATATAATTTGTTAATTTTCTCCCACCTTCCTAAGATGTTAATTGCAGGCAGTTTGTATCCTCCAATAAAATTCTCACTGCAGAAATCAGATTTTTGTCACTTCCAGCTGTAACGAGACTTGAACGGCACATCCCTCCTACCCATGTGAGATCCAAAATATTTCAAACCACTTTCTCCTCATTTAATATCTCTTTGCTCTGTCACGCCCCCCGCCACTCAGCTTCAACATAATTTTGTTCGCTTTTCTCTTCCCTTCCTCCCATCATCTCCTCCTCACACCTGACAAGCCCCATTGATCCAGGTTATGACAACCATCTGTCCCAGGATTTCCAAGATAGCCCTGATGTGAATTATGCCATTAGGTTATCCCCACAAGAACACTGGTATTTGTCAGATCCCGTGTCTCTCTGACGGTTTGGAGAATATGCAAATGAGAAACACAGCCCTCAGTTCTTTTTTCTAGAAGATCCCCTCCTGAAAAGATACTCCAAGTATAAACTGAGTTTTACAAACAGAGCCATTTAACATGAAGTGAAGGAAACTTAACCGCAAGTGAGTGGTTGCAATGTGAAACCCCTCAGCTCAGAACTTACACTGGGCTCTTTTCCAAGCGGGACCCCCGCATTATTTCTAGCAGACCCTCCTCTTTGAGGAAAAGCCCATCAACGCCCACAGACTTTTCCTTCTCTTGTTGTCTTTGTCACTTCCATTTCTTGAAACATTTTGCCCTAATATATCAATCCATGTCTTTTTAACACAGCCCTCAGTCATCTTCCTGGAAGGCATGCGAACGTGTTCCCACTTTCTATTTATAAGCGGCTCTTATTCATACACGGTTTACTACAACAGCTCCATTTACAAAAGTAAATACTAACGTGATTTCTGTACTCGACAGCGTGAGAATGAACGGGATTATTAGCGGGCGTGCCGCCATAAATTTAGATGAGGGCAGTATACAAATCAGTTACGATTACTTAATTAATATTCAACAGCAGCTCAGCCAATGGCCCGTTCTAGCCTGCAATTAGCATTTTGAGCTGCACGCCACTGACGAACTCCTTGTCACTCCGATGTGATTATAAAACCATTGAGCTCAATTTGAAGACAGTGACTTGGCTCCTAATCCCTGTATATCAATGTTTGGTTATTTTGTAATCCCGGGTTTTTCACAGGAGTCTAGAAATCGCGTTGTGATCCTGCTCTCGCCCCGGCCCCGTCAGTCATACTGATGCTAAGGGCAGTGTTAGTACAAGCCGAGGACCCTGGATGACAACAGGGTGACATCTCAAGCTTGCCAAAGGGATGCCCATTTTGACCCAGACTTCTAGAGACCTCAGAAACCCCCTCTCCTGTAAACGGGTCTGGATTTCTGCCTTCGGAGGAGCCGTGCGGAGTGAAATTCCACACATTTCCAATATTCAGTCTTCCTAGACTGGAGGTCGGCACTTAGCTTTTGAAAAGCATCGGTCACCTAAATTATTCCCAGCTTCCTGTTCGAGGGGCAGAAAGAGGTCTAAGTAAGAAAATTGTTAGGACACGTCAGAGGTTATCTAAGCAGGTACCTGGGAAAACAGGAGCAGCAGAAAGGAAAGCCTTTCTGCAGAAGTTTGCTCTCACTGGGTGTTCTGCCTTAAGATGTGTCAGATTCCTGGAAAGAAATGAGAGGCAAGGAAGGGAGAGTCTGGAGGGTTCCTGCTTATCTTTGTAGTTTGCTGCATTTTGTTTGAATAGGAAGCCTCTGTAACTTGAGTCTGTTTATTAAGTTATAAAGCACTGCCAGAGTAGCTGGGTGTGTGTGTGTGTGTGTGTGTGTGTGTGTGTGTGTGTGTGTATGTGTGTGTGTGTGTATTTCATTCGTCAAAAGAGCCAATTAAACACACCAGCCTGTCCTGTGCTGGCAGCATGTGTGTTTCGGTGGGGAGCTCTGGGAATTGGCATTGATGGCTTACTGATCTCAGTTGGTATCTACTGCATCCTGACTAGAAGATGTACTTTGACATGGGCTGTGCTTTCTCAAGAGTAGAATTTTTGATTTTTGAAAAAGTCTCTCTTCAAAATATATGCCTTATTTGAAAGAATGAAGTTATTTTTAGAAATTTCAGTCCGAGACCCCTTGTTCATGACTGTAGGCTTTAAGTGTCTGTGGGTTTTCAGAAGCCAGGCTGATGCGTACATGCCCATTCCTGCCACGAGGCCTTCAGACACTGGGTGGGTCTGGAGCACAGGTAGTGGGGTGTGGTCTTGAGACCAGGGAGCTGCTAGCCAGGATCCACTTCTGATCAACTACTGGAGAGGATATAGTACATTATCCTCTTCACTTCTAGTCAAGCCTTTCTTAGAAATCTTTAAACTATGAGCCCATGTTGGTTTTCTAAAAAGGGATGAAGGAATGGAGAGTAATATAGAAAGCTTGTTTCCATTTTGCTACTTAGAACTTCCTGTGAGATACACATAGTTGACCATCTTTGGTCAAGAACCAGAAGCATTTGGCTTGTGTGCCGGGGCTGTGTCATATGAAACATGCATACCGTTAAACGGTAGACTCTCATTCAAGGTGAGAGATGCTTAGTCTGCGAGAGGCATAGGAGAAGTGGGACCCAGAGACTCACATCTCCCATTTCATTTTCTTCTGGCCCAGATTCCCTTCAAGTTGAACGGAGGAAAAGTATCTCCTGCAAACTGGGATGTCTTTTTCTTGCATCCATCTGGGAGCGTTCAGTGAACGTGTGATGGCACTCTATCGTGGTACTTGCTTCATGGGCCGGGGAGGGGGAGTTTAGAAAGCCATCTAACTCGGTGGTTTTCAAATTTGTTCAAGTGGCAGGACGCCTGGAATTCAGGACATCAGAACATCATGAACTGCTTGATAGTAAAGTTAGTATCGACAACTTCAATTCCTTTATAGAAACTAAAATTTATTTTGCTGGCAGACAAGTAGAGCCATAAAGCCACAAAGGTGGCTTAAAAGGTGGCTTTAGGAGGAAAAACTTTCGTTTGAGAAATCTGAGTTTCTTCTGTGCTCTGAGACTTTCGTTCCATACAGTGGGAGAACACTTGGCTCCAACTTGGAGAATTCCATCCTATTTCTGAGAAACTTATGTCATAACAGAAACAAAGCAGAAGACCTTTCATGTTTTTATTCAAGTATATGCAATACAGTTTTTCTTTCTGTGTTTGAGTATGTTAACGTCCTTGAATTCTACTTTTTTTTTTTTTTTTTTTTTTTTTTTGGCTGCGCCGTGCGGCATGAGGGACCTTAGTTCCCTGACCAGGGATCAAACCCATCCCCCTGCATTGGGAGCGCAGAGTCTTAACCACTGGACCACCAGGGACGTCCCCATCCTTGAATTCTTAATACTGTTTCCTATCTCATAGGGGACACTTTAAAATCTAGAGTCTTCTCCGGGCATTTTTAAGGTGCCTGCCATTCAAGATTGTTTTATTTTGTTAGGGCTTTCCTAGAGTGCTGGAGACTCTCGGGAACCGTTTTTCTCTATTTTAAAAGCTGCCCAAACCAAAGAGATACGTGCCACTGGGTGATAACCAGTGCGTGATTGAAACTTCAGTGGGGTGCGCGTGCGTGTGTGCATGGGTTGGTGGGGGGCGCTGACTGACTTCAGGACCCTCCAAAAGTAAGGTGGACTTAAATTCCTAAATTGGGAAACTCAGAGTGTCAGGAAAATACATGCTCAAAGGTAGATGAGGCAAAGTAAAAGATAACTAATTTGGATCATTACTAAGCCAGTCAGGGTCAATGAAAAAAAAAAAAAGATCTGTTCTCAGTTCCTTAAAGCATATGTATAGGGGTAGGGGTGGGCAGAGAAAAAGGAAAGAAAGAAAGGAGGCGGCAAGCAGTGAAAACAGAATTTATGGTGGGAACCCATCAGACTGTAATTTGTAGTGAAACTTGAAAATGTATTTCTTTATTCCAAACATGATCTACTTTATTGTTTTCCCTTTTTAAGGTACTGGCATAAACAAATGCTCACTGTGAAGAAATAATTTTAGAAAATGGCTCTTGATGATCCTAGAATCTTTTTCATTCAGTGAGGGGTTTTAGAGTCAGTTATTTGAAAGTGAATTGGACCTAGATAGAACTTTGAAATTGCATGCTCGGTGACACACTCGGGCATTTTCAGAAATTTTATCTCCATTTTCCTGAGCTCAGAATTAGAGACAAGACTACCTCTTCGAACACATCACAGTTGAGACATTAAGAGGCATTAAAACTTCCATTTTCTTTTCCTCTTCTCCAAAATCACTGCCTTTACATTTTTATTCCTGGATACTGCTGAAGGTAAAAAAAAAAAAAAAAAAAAAAACGCTCTCATGAGATTTCTCTGAGATGAGCAAGTTAAATAAAATGTCATGTGATAACGACTCTGAACCAGCCCCTTTTCTTAGATTTTAAACTCACAGTGTAGAATTTGTACCCACAGAGTGTTCATCCCCGTGTGGTCACTGGTAGTGAAAAGGTGACCACAGCTGAGCACCGTAGTCAGTCCCTCGCCCAAAGTAGACCCCCAGTCAATAGTTATTCAAGAAATAATAAGTTAAATATCTAACAATGTAGTGCATCCATGAAGTGGAACGAGACATTAATGTGAGATGTCAGTTCATATTTGTTATCAAGGAGATACATATAATATGACCTCATCTTGATCTGCCTGTCTGTATTTGGGTGAGATTACATCAGTAGCCCCTGATGGATCTCCTTGCTCCGTTCTTGCTGCTCTGTACTCTGTTCATCACATAGCAGCCAAAGTGAGCGCTTCAAAGGAGATGAGTCAGACCGTTCCAGTCTGTGGATTAAAGCCCTCCGTTGGCTTTCCATCGCTCACAGATGCCAGTGAAGCTTGTGGCCTTCGAACTGGCATGACCTGGCTCTTGCCCACCTCTCTGGTCCACTTCTTTCCCTGCTCTTAAGTCTGGCTTCCTTTCAGTTCCTGCAGTGGATGAACTTACTCTGTTCCAAGGCTCTTTTAACCAGCTCCTGGATCTGCCCAGAATGGTCTTCCCCTATACCCTCCCACGACTGGTCCTCCTCAGTCAGCTCTCAGCTCTGATGCCGCCTCCTGGTGAGGTCCCTTCCTTCACCTCCCCGCATCAGTTATCACCACCTCATCCTGTTTTATTTTCTTCATAGCTCTTGACTATTTGAAATTATTTGTTTACTTGTTTGTTGTTGATTTCCCCAAGAGAATATAAACTGCCATGAGGGCAGGGACCTCGGCTGTCTTGTTTATGTTCTGCTCCCAGCCCCTCACTGTCAATGATCAAGGAACAGTCAATAAGTGGGGAAAAGTGTGGAAGGATATACCCCAAAATATTAATAGTGAAGATTACTAAGAGAAGGATGAGGGTAACTTTAATTGATTGTTTTTTCTTTTTGTTCATTTGTATTTATTTCCTAATTTTTCTGCAGAGATTGTGAATTATGTACGCACACAGTCCTTTCTAAATTACTCAAATGTTTAGCCAGGCTTAAGGAGGTGTTTTTAAGGCTTCCAGCCATAAGAATGCGTTATATGCATGCTCCTTGCTGTGTAGTGGGTGCTGAATAAATGTTCAGTGGGTCCACTGAAACCTTTATTCTAAGGGAAGACATTTGCCCCCAAGTTCTGTAGTTGGGTGCCCACCCGAGTCCGTGGGTGGGAGGAAAGCCCGCGTGACCTGCATCGAGGTGCAGATGTAGGGAGCTGTGTCTCCGGGTTTCTGACTTTCATCCCAGTGCTGTGCTCCTCTCTGGGAATCACAGAGTCCTTTTGCTCCAGGGAGAATCCATTATAAACAGCTGCACATGGGGCACTAGCGTGTGATGTGCTTCGGTACACACTGCTTTTTTCAAAGAGAATGTGGAGCCTCTCGCCTTACATGGAACTGAGAGTCTGGGTGAACTGTCTGCCTGTCTTCTGCCAGAAAAAGAACCTACCATGTCGTTTATCCTTTCCAAGTCACTTGACGTTAACAGTCACTTGGCCGGTACTGATTCTTTTTACTAATGCTTTATATCTTAGAAATTTAACAGGTAGAGTAATTGTGGTCTTCAAATAGTTATTTCTTTGTTGTTGTTGTTGTGGGGTGTCTTTTTTTGCGCTTTTTTCCTTCTTCACTTAGTTAAAGTCTGGGCCGGCAAACTGCGTGCCATTTGTTTCAGCGTCATATAGCACTAAATACTTCAGTGGTCCAGTATCTTAACAAAAGTAGATTTTCCTTAGCTATGACGCTCGGTGGTTAGGGTTCTAGCTAGTTTGTGAAGTCCATATCCTATGTGTTTTAACTCTACTGTTATATTCTGGAAATCTGTGCAAATTGGGGGCAGGGGCGTAGGGGGAAGAATCCAAGAAGAGAAAACTTGCTGACGAGCTTAGAAACAGAAAGAAGCTATTACCTCAAACACCAAAATCATGGGGTTTTTTCACATGGATTTGCATCATTTCACATTCAGTAGAAGATTCCATTACTACCACAGCCCTAAAATACCTTGTACGTTGCATGTCCATGTAGCGTTTAAGTCAGGCTGACTGTTCCTTCCAAATTTAGGTAGAGGCAGCTAGACAGTGAGTGATGAAAACATGTTCTGTTATTTATACTACAAATGCCAGGCAATTCATAGAAAAAAATCATTGTTCAGAGCACTGCGAGAGCAGTCCCGTGGGATGTGCCCAGAGTGGGAGTGATTTATGTTCAGGATCCCCTGATGGTAGGGGGCGGCTATCCAGACCGCTTCTAGAGCCATGCCCGGGTGTACAGTTGGGTAGAGCCGCTTTCCATCCGAAAATAGGCACTGCTTAAAGGAAAACACTTCACACTGTGACACGCGATCGTTTCTGATTGTGCGTGGTTCTGATCGCTCCGTGTAAAGCTGAGGAGGAATAATCCGTAGGACCTGGAGGCCTCCTCACTTCCACCAAGATCTCCTGTGCTCTCTAGAGTTCCATGATTTTTCTGATCCACCCCCCCCCCAACCCCCTTTTCTTTGGCTTCATAGCAACAAGGTACACCCAACAGAATCATCCCCGGGTACTTCTGATTCGATGAGCAATGACAGTTCCGAAGAAAAGCTGACTTAATTCCAGTGGTGGGAATACACCCCCCGAAAAAGCAAAGCTGCAGTGGGTGTAAATGGGGCCTGGTGAGAGATGCCGGAGGAGTGGAATGGGTCCCAGGGACACGGAGCACCAGAAGGTTGCCGCCTGCTTGGCTCAAAGGCCCAGCAGTGGGGCCAGCTATTGTGAAGCCCCTCTGCCAGACGAACAGGGACCCTTCTCTGGTCACAATAGCCATTCACGCTGAGCAGCCTCATTAAATATTCAGCCTGTGCTTCCGGCAGCTCATTAGGGCCGCAATGAGCAGTGACGTGGCTGCAGGAAAGCCGAGGGCCTGCCGGCCGGCAGCAATAGGCAGAGGCTGAGTGAGCTGCCGATGGCTTTTCTTTTCACTGCCCGTCCTGTGATGACCAGTGTTTGCTCCCTGCTTTGTCTCAAGTCCAGGTAAAAACAAAACAGAAGCCCCAACAAGCAGCTGACACTTGAAGCCTTCGGCTCCTTGTTTCCCATGCTGTCTGGCCAGGGCCTGGGATTTTGAGTGCCTGCCCCCTGGAAGCCCTCTGACCCCCTTCAAGAGCTGTCTGGGGCTCTGAGGGCCTTCGCTGAGCGCTAACAATGTGCTGCTATTGTGTGCTTGGGCTGTTTGATGACTGCGTTTGGGAGGGTTTGAGGTGTGCTTTGAACTTGGCGCTAGGGGTTTAGAATAGCAAATTCTTCCTCTGGAACAGGTTGAATTTGGGAATATTGTGGGCTAAGACTAGCAGTTTGTACAGCAGGTTTACACAGTCCGTGCCAACTTTTCATGTTTCTGAGTGGTTCATTACTAAGTTTTTTCCCTTTTAACTCTGAGGATGGGTATGGTATAATAAAAAATGGATATTCTTCAGCTATTTGGGGTTCTTCCAGTTGGCTGGATATTGTCCTTCTTGTATCTTGTTACTTTCCCATGGGTCTGCACTCAGTGCTGGGTGAAATTTAAAGCTGGGAGAATCTGAAAGAAGAATTGAAAGATGGTGAACTCAGACAAAGTGTATTTCTCTTCTCTCACTGTTTGCATGTTTTTCTGTTTCCTGTACAGAAAATGTTTTCAGACAGCTCATTTCTATGTGGAAGATAGCAGTTCACCTCGGGTGGTCCCCAATGAAAGTATTCCTATCATTCCTATTCCGGGTAAGTAAGACACGACTCCTATTTCCAGTGGGCTATGTTTTTCTCTTTTGTTCTCAGTGTTATGTGACAGCCATGACAAAATATTATTTTTATAACCTTTTCAAGCTTGCCCAGTCTACGAGAGCCTTAACTAAGGGTAATTTAATGAAATCTATACTCCTTTACATATCTGCCATGTAATGAAATCATCTTTCAGGGGAACAAATAACTATGAGTTCATATAGTGTAGATTCACAAGAGGGAAGGGAAGAAACAGTAGAAAAAAGGGGAAAACGTACTTAACGTATTTGCAACCTACTTGGACTAAATTTCGTTCTGATAGGTAATTTGTGCTTGCTCTTTTTAAAAAAAATCACAATTTGAAATACTGGGGTTTTTTGTGCCTTTTTTTTTTTTTAAGATTTCTACTAAGATTCCTTACTCTGAAAATATTGATTACCTTAGTGCTGGAAGTTTTGGTTCTTAGGCTGTTTGTGTGGAGATCTAGGGAGATGTTCTTGATCTGGTGTCTGTTTCATGTGTCCTTGGTACAAACAGGAAACACTCAGTTACTGCTAGGGATAGGGATTGGTGGAGGACACTAGTAATTCCTAACAAACGCCGTAGACGTTAGAAGTTCAGCAGCGGGTTTGCTGGGATAGATGGCATGAGGGATTTGAAGATGTCTCCCACTATTTTTATTTCGTGTCCCCTTCCATTTTGCCAGGATTGAACTCTCTTCCTCTGGCTTGCATTTTGTACTTGTAAATACCTATCTTCAGATATCTTATACATTCATCCTCTTGACATTATTCTTTTGTAAGCAGAGGCACTACTTTTATTAAGTGCCACCTCCCATATACCCGCACAGCCCACTTGTCTGCCTCATTCTCCAGGATGGTTTTCTTCATCATCTAATATACCATATATTTTACTTGTTTGATTATGGTCCCCCCAACTACAATGAGAGCTTCCTAAAGGCAGGTGGATGTCTCCTTAGTGCTAGAATAATACCTGGCATGTAGTAGGCATTCTCAAACTCTCTGAATGAATGAGTGAATGAATGAATGATAAATATCAGCAAATCTTCCTTAGGGTTCTTAAAAGATCATAGCTGTGAAGCTCAGAGGTGCAGTCCTTCTCTGAGTACCCAGAAGGAATGCTGCTGTTGTTTGCTTATCTTCTCTAGGTGCAGTTATGGTTGGGGACTTACTTGGCCCATTATGTCTCTATGTGATAAGTCATTAGATATTGCTGGAATTGGCCATGTTCTCTCCACTCTGGTCAGCTTCTCTCACTAAAGCTTGCCCCACAGAAAACAGAACGATAGCAGAAAAGTGAGTGTCTGGGTAAGTACCCTACTGGATCATTTTGTGGCCGCTGAATGATTCCCATACAGATGGGATAGGTTTTGTGTTACGTTCATTCTTCTCTGCTGACCCTTGACCTTTATTGTTGGTGGAGGAGATTGCACTCTTGCCTTTGAGAGGTGGCAGACAGGAATCAGCCCACCATCCCCAGGGAATAAGTTTTGTTGAATCTACCAGATTTGCGCAGCAGCTGTGCATAATCATTTTCCTCTTGCATCACCTAGAGTATCTGTTGCCCTCTGGAAAATGCCTGGGAGACTCTCTCCTCTGAATTGATTCAGCTGACAAACACAGCTGTTGGGTAGCTGGGCAATTGAAATCCGTTTTAAAAGGTTAAATGGTGAGATACTTCTTGGGCTGTCTTTCAGTTTTTAGTTTCTTTTCCCCCTGATTGGGGAGTCAGAACACCAAGGATCTTGCCCTGCCTCTGCCATGAAACCTTTGGTCAATGCCTTGACCTCTCTGAGCCTTAGTTTCCAGAATCTGCAAAGTGAGCAGGATGTCTGCCCTACTTGTAAACGACGCAGTGTTAAAGATCAAATAAGGGGCTACCCTGGTGGCGCAGTGGTTAAAAATCCGCCTGCCAATGCAGGGGACACGGGTTCGAGCCCTGGTCCGGGAAGATCCCACAGGCGGCAGAGCAACTAAGCCCATGCACCACAACTACTGAGCCTGTGCTCTAGAGCCTGCGAGCCACAACTACTGAGCCTGCGTGCCACAACTGCTGAAGCCCACCCGCCTAGAGCCCGTGCTCCGCAACAAGAGAAACCACCGCAGTGAGAAGCCCTCACGCAGCAACGAAGACCCAGCGCAGCCAAAAATTAATTAATTAATTAATTTTTAAAAAAAGATCAGATAAGATGGTTTGTGTCAAAACACTTCAGAAAGCTTAAAGGAAGCCAGAAGTGTCAGCTGTGGAAGCTTTCCTTCCCAAATCATGATATCGCTCAACCCGGCAGCTATGGAGAGCAAGCATTTGCATGGTCCCCAGGTTAAGACTGTCCCAAACACTGATCCACATCTACTGGGTGCAGCCGACCTCGCCATGCTCTTGGGCTTGGACTTTAGGACTTCAGTTCCCCGGAATCCTCAGAAAATGCCATCAATCGTACCTGCCTTGCCACACCTCTGAGTAGCTGTCTTGGACCAGAAATGCTTTTGAATGTTCTCTGCTTCATTTCCCAGCAGGCTGTTTAATCACCAAGTTATTAAATACTCACAACCCAAAGACATTTCTTTCAATGTGAGTTTCTCCTGATTCTTACTCACTGGTGGTAGAAGTACATGGAAGGAAAAATGTCTTCAGATTCTCCATTGACTGAGAAATCCATTGTATCCAGTTGGGCCTCCCTTGGCATAAGTAGGTGCATCCTTGATGAGTTGTAACACGTTTGTGAAAATGAATTACTTTAAATGCTGTAATGCAGTGTGGCGTGAAAGGACTTACCTGCTGAAACCAAAAGTGAGACTGCTCTTTCACTGTTTTCTCAGGTTTTTATAGACAGCAATAGCCTTCACTAGGGGCATGCCTAGACAGAAAACTTATTTCACCCTTAACTGGGAAGAAGTTACCCTACATGACCCTTCTTTAAAAATATTTCAACTTGATCACAATCTTATTTTTCTTAAACGAAAGTACATAGTCCTATTTAATAGTTAAATTTGTAAAGTAGTTTGTAATTTTACTTTAACAATCCATGACTGTATTTATTCTTAAGGTTTCTTCCAGTTATTACACTGCAACTATGTCTTGCATAGGAAAAATCAATATAAGGAAAACACGATTTTTTTTTTTTGAAATCACACGTTTTTTTCACTCTATTAAAGGTTTCAGCACAATTTTTCTTTCTTGGAGACCTCCTTGGGATCATTTTAAATGATTTAACTTAAGAATTATCTAATTGTTTTTGTGTCTTAAAAATAGTAGGACATTTATAGAGCTTATATGGAATACTTATTCTGCCCACCGGATCTCACTTATATTTTATCTTTGTTCAAAACCTAATAAGAAAGACTACTGGGCCCTAAATGTATCAACTTATCATTTGAACCCCTCATTTGCTGTGACTGATTTTTTTAAAAAGATATTTCCGGACAACGACCAGTAAACTGAACCATTATATAGATTTAAAATGTGGGCAACAGGATGAGACTGAAAATTCAGGTACTGAACTGTTGCAAAATAAGAGTTTCTAGGTCATCATTGTAAAATGTGTAATATACTCTGATCCTAGAACTTATTTTACACTTAACCTTTTTCAGAAAACATCATCATCGTCATCTAATACTGATTGAGCATTTATTGATCAAAACTACGTGCTTTATTTTTCACTACAACCTTAGGGAAAGAGGTGCAGTCAGTATCCCCATTTCACAGATGAAGAAACTGAGGCTCAGAGACATCATTTAATTTCCCTGAGGTTACGTGGACAAATGGTGGAGCTAGCATCGGAATCTTTGTGTGACTTCTAAGTCCAGATGCTTAGAAATGTCTCTGCCACCTCTTGGCATGCTTCTCTGACAGTCCTGATCTCTCAAGACTTCAGGCTCCTCATTTGGATTTTGCTTCATTAAATCAAGACATTTTCAAATACATGTGACTGTTCTCTTAAATTTTTCTGAGTTGTTGTTCTTTATCATTTTCTTCTTCTTTCACTAGCACTGACCACTTGCTTTTCCATTAAATTCTCTTTCATCCTCCATGAGAGAGTTTCATCATTCTTCTGCTGAAGTTTCCTCCATAGCAAAAAAAAACTCTCTCCTCTTACCTTGTTTCCTAGTCATTTATTCTCTTCTTTCCTAAGAAAAAGACTCCTCCCCCACCCCACCACCAATATCTCCATTCTCCATTCCCTATGCAAAAGTAGGTCTGTGTGATTTAAATGCTTTGAGGAGCAACTCACAAACATGTTGAATGTTGAATAAATTTAGACACTAAATCACCAACTTTTGGACGATTCTGCTGAGGTTTAAATTCACAAATAAACAGCTCTGCTCTTGAAATCCCAAAGCATAAGTGAAGTCAATGAGTTACACTGACTTTTAAAAAGTATTATAAAATAAATGAAACGTTAAGGAAAGCTTTGCTAACCTTTGCTAACCTTTTGCTAACCTTTCAATACTCATCTCTTGGAGGCAGCAGTCTATAGGAATTTTTGAGGAATTCTGAGTTATCAGTTTTACTACATCTAACTGTAATTTAGGAATTTAGAATCTTCAGGGTGTTCTGGTTTAACTGGCAAAGACAGTGGTGTGAGAATGAAGACATTTTTTTTTCCTGGTCTCACCTACATCTCTGTAAAATGTGGAAATTGTAAAGCCAGTATGGTGGCTAAGGTTAGTTATCCCGCCACATGAGAAGGAACTCCACACGCAAGAGTATTATTATCCAACAGGAAAGAGGTGCTTTTGAGGTTAGGTTCCTATCACTAGAGAAGTGACATCAATTCTTTTATTAGGAAATGTTTAAATTGTGGTACCTGCTCCATGTATGATGCGTGAGAAAAGTGGGGGATTTTCTTCCAGTTCAGTTAAATTGTGACTTCTTCAGGAGAATGAAAGGAGAGACTGCAGGCTTTGACTCAATATTTTTCACTAATGGGTTTTCAAAATCAAATGTTCCATGCTTACTGGTCTCCCATGGTTACTGTGGGAGGATAAAGCGTAATTGAACGTAATAACCTAGCTATCAGCCCCCTTCTAGCGTTCTGTCTTCTAAGATATTGAAGTAGCCACAAATTTCTGTCCTTTAAGGTCCATATTATTCTTAGCATCTACAAGTATTTTACAAAATCTACTGTTTCCCACTTTGGGATATTCTTTTGAAACAATAAGCTTGAATAAGATTTTTGCTGTAGTTATTAACGAAGCATTACATACAATATGTCATCTACAAATTATATTCACTGTATTATGCCACTTATACTTTTAGATTTTCGTTGTATGTAGCTTTTTAAAGCCAGAACTCAGGTCATGAAATTAGCCCATTCATGGAGCATGTTGAAAGGGCTTTTCCAAACGTGCATGTTGTCAAACACAAATGTCCTTATAAATGCTTTTTTTCTGGATATTAGAAAATCTAACTTTCTAATAAGAGCATTACAAAACAAAATGTTGCTGCTAACCAGTAGCTTAGAAATCCAGAAATGATTCATGCCTTTCCCGCAGTTAAAATACATCTTAATAATTTGAAGGTCACTGGCTTCAGCAGGGCGCCAGCACATAAAGGGGTTTTAAACATGCAGTTTAAAACCCTTGGGATTAAACCAACCTTGTTGGCATATTTTATTTATACAGAGATTATCTCCAAAGGAGATTCATTGGTCTTTTGACTATAATGAAGCCCTTTCTTTATTGACTTCATTGTGCCATAAATGAAAAGAGATTTCTTTTTATGGCAGGAAATAAAATGTTCCCATCTCCACAACACTCCTTGCATCCTAAGAGTCTGATTTAGACAAAAATCTATTTGTTGTGTCCTACGTCAGGAACTAAAAATCTTGATAATCTTCTTTTATTTCCTGTTTGCTTTATCTTCCTAAGGTGACACAGGTATTGCCAAGCACAGAGAGAGGCCTGAACTTGGCCTCTGAGAGGCTGAGGGGGCAGATAAGAAGGGGACCGAGTTCCGAATATTGAGGTCTGTCCACTACAGGGGTGGTTAGCAGTCCCTGGTAACAGCCCAGTTGCGGGGCGTGGGGTTGGAGAGAGGTCTGAGCACGACTGACTTGACCCAAGTACTGTGCTTTATAGGCTCTCCCTTCCCTCAGATAGATTTGGTTGGGATTTGGAATAGGGTTGAAGGAACTGCTAAGGGTTAAATGAACTTTATAGAGATTGGCCTCAGTAAGTGACTTAAGGCCCTCCAGAATCTTAATGGTAATTTCATATGTACCCACAGCCTGCCAGAGTGACAAGCAAGCAGCGATATTTTCTTAAACAGTCCTTAAGCCAGTCAACCCCACAGCTAAGCATCTTGGCAGGAAGGTAAATCCTATGACACTTTATTTACCTGGCATCATCAAGGTGACCAGAAGATCAGTGTGAATTTTCCAGGTAACCGAAGTTTACCCTTAAAGCCAAAGCGATTCGTTTCAGCCCTTTTTTGTTGTGGTTGGAGAGCTTCTTTAAAATGTATTATATGGTTCTCTGCCCTCTCTAACCCTGTATGTTCAATTTAAGATCTAGAGAGGTCATGTAAGGTGGAAGAAGCCAGCTTTGGAGTCAGCCTGGCCCCGCCACTTCATGATGACAGTAGACCTTGGCCAAGTTCTTTGGTTGTCTTAGCCACATTTTCTACATCCATAAAATAGGGGTCATGACAGCCCCTAGATCATAGGATCATGCATGTAAAGCGATTAGCACCTAACAGTAAATCATAGCTTTGTGCATTTACTAAATGCCAAGCACTCTTGTAAGTACTTATGTTATCTAGTTTACTGTGCATAACGCTCTATGAGTTAGGTGCTTATGATTTCCGTTTAGAGATGATGAGGAAAGGGAATCACAGAGAGGTGAAGTCACACCACCAGGCAGACTGGCTCTGGCTTCTGGCACTTACTCCACTGCCTCTGGATGGCTGATACACAGGAAGCATTCCGTCAATGGTGGCAGATAAGAGTAACAACTACACAATTTGACTGAGTTGCAGGCTAAAGACCCTACCACCAAGCAGCGTACTGGGCGGGGCCCTCTGCAGCGCCTCCCTGTGGTGGATGTTCAGGGATGCTTGGGTGCTGATTTTTTCTTTCGAATTTCAAACCAAAAATTGCTAAGTTTTCCCCTTTTTGTTTATGTAATCTCTTGTTCCTTAAGATTAAGAGATAGCAACTTCTTTGGCATGGGTGATTTCCCTCTAATGGCTCTGAGGATGTAAATACAACAGAGACATAACCACAGATTTGGGAAGCAACTTTTCTTTTTTTTTTTAATTGAAGCATAGTTGATTTACAGTGTCGTGTTAGTTTCTGGTGTACAGCAAAGTGATTCAGATATATATATGTATATTCTTTTATACATATATATATATATATATATTCATTCTTTTTCTCATTCTTTTCCATTATGGTTTATTACAGGATATTGAATATAGTTCCCTGTGCTATACAGTAGGACCTTGTTGTTTATCTGTTTTATATATAGTAGTTTGTATCTGCTAATCCCAAAGTCCTAATTTATCTCTCCCCCACCCCTTTCCCCCTTTGGTAACCATACCTTTGTCTTCTATGTCTGTGAGTCTGTTTCTGTTTTGTAAATATGTTCATTTGTATCATATTTTAGATTCCACATATAAGTGATATCGTATGGTATTTGTCTTTCTCTGTCTGACTTACTTAGTATGATAATCTCTAGGTCCATCCCTGTTGCTGCAAATGGCAAAATTTCATTCTTTTTATGGCTGAGTAGTATTCCATTGTGTGTGGATAAACAGATAGATAGATAGAACATATCTTCTTTGTCCATTCTTCTGTCGATGGACATTTAGGCTGTAGAAGCAACTTTTCTTCATGTTCACATGCATTTTTCTTTATTTCCTGCAGTTTTGCATTTGAGGTCAACATTAACCAGCTCTTTTTTTCCTCCTTGGAATCTCTCACCTTCTTACTTTCTTCTCAGTAGACGTTCACCCTCTTCTAAAGCTCTGCTTTTGATGAGAACAAACCAGAGACTAATTTCAGGCTTCATCAGAAGTAGTACATGAGGATGTTCTGTTGTGGACTGACCGAAATAAAAAGCCTCTTAAATGCCAAATTTAGTTCCAGCCACAAAAGGCTAACATCTTGGAACAAAGTATAAATGATGTTATTTAATAACAACAGCCCACTTTTCTTGATCCTCAACTGACTATATCAAATATTTTATAATGGCATGATTTAGTGGGAATAGTACTTATCCCATTTTTGCCTAATTTAAACCTTTGGTATCTGGAAGCTCTATATGTAAAAATATTGGCACAAAAATTACACAGTAACATTTTACCAGATTAACCGAGATACTCTAATTCCTTGCTTTTCCTTGAAACTGTGCTCTGAGAATGAAGGCAGTGTGTCCCAGTGCATGCGAGCACAGGCTTTGGGCTTAATACACCAGGATTCAAATCTCAGCTCTGCCACTTAGTAATTGTGTCACTTCAGACAAGTTGCCTCAGTCTCCTTATATGTAACATGAAGATGACGACATCCTCTTTACCTAGTTCTTGTGAAGATAAGTGTATGGAAAGCATTGAGCACAGTCCCTGGCAATCAGTAAGGTCTCTCTTCACATTTATATCGACTCTATCTATCATTAGACCATTTCACTATAGCATAATAATCCAACCTCTAACCTGTAGTCAGTGAAAACGTCTCTACTTTGATTCCAGCTCATCTTTTCCTTTTCTTTTTGTTTCTCCCCCATCACCCCTGTGTCAGCAACATTTATATTCACCTGAGTCATCAAATCCATCCCTTTTATGGCACTCGTCGTCCTCACCGTGTCGTTACACACTGTTCGTGCTCTTACTTTCTTATGTTCATTGTAACAAATGTTGCCCTTGGGCAGACACCATCTCCCTAATATCTGGCTAAGTCCTAGGTGCTCAGTAAATGCCTCTTCCAGTGGCTTCCCGTTCACTGTGACCCAGACAACAGCTGTTCTCTCCCAGTCGGAGCACTCTTTGCCTTGTCTCCGTGGCCAGCTTCCACTGCCATACTCCAGGCTTCAGTTAATCTTTCTGAGCTTGTGTTCCCAACTATAAGATGAGTATGAAAATAGTACCTATCTCTTAGGGCTTTGGGGAGGAATGAGTACATGTTAATACATGTAAAGGGCACAGAAGGTGCCTGGTCCATAGTTAGTGCCACTAATAGTTGCTACATTCGTTAGTGAAACTCAGATGTATAGGTGGAGATAACATTTTACAGATGGATATCTTCTTATAGCACAGGATCTCTCCAGATAAAAATTGAACAGATCAGGTCTATGATGCTGTCCTGATTGCTTGGCCTTCTGCTAGTTAATTTTATAATTATCTGGCTCATGTTGAGAGAAATTTAATCGAAAAACGATGTAAGAGGAAAACTATTAGGACTTCTAATTAGCTGTAGCCTTATATTCATCTTAATATTGAGGAGAAAAAGATTTACCGACCCCTCAGTTTCATTTATCTTGATTGAAAGACAAATAATGTATTATCTGGACTGCTGATGGTGGTCACTACGGCGTGTGTGTGTGTGTGTGTGTGTGTGTGTGTGTGTGTGTGTGTGTGTGTGTGTGTGTGTGTGTGTGTGTGTGTGTGTGTGTGTGTGTGTGTGTGTCTGCCTGCCTGCCTGTCTGGTAGTTTTATGACGTTACTGGTGGTGCCTGGAAACCCAGAGGAGTATGATTAGACTTCTTTGGATAAAGAATCAAATTGGAGGCTAGTGAGTCGTTTATTTCCATATACGATTATCATACTGAGCTCTGCTGGGTTTTGCTGCATCTAGCCGTGGAGGGAGCAGAGCAACTTGATTTCTGGGCATGTGTGGCGTTAGCTTGGACAGTACAGTTGAGCACTTTGCAGGAAAAAATAATAAATTGTTAACCTAAAAGCATTTTTTTTAGCGACTTGAGCTGGGCTATGCCCTTTAAAACACCGTGGTATGTACCTTGCAGAGTAAAATACCTCTAAAGCTGATGTGTTTTTTCTTATTTTGAACTAGAGTCCATGTGCTTAATCATGGCACCATAAGTTTATTGGGAATCTCCAGTTCTAAACTATCACTGTGGAATAAATATTGCCCTCAGCCTATTATACTGTTAACCCCACGTCACTCTACTCTTGGAAACAGCATTGTGTCTTCCATTTCAAAATAAATAGGAGAAAAGTGTTGCCTGCAGTCTGTAGGCTGGAGTGTTTGTGGGGCTAGGTTGTGACCCATCTTATTTATGTTGCCTCTTGTCTAAAGATGAGTTTATTCTTGGGTTAATCTTTTAGAGATGCTCCAATTTTGTACACATTAGTCCTTCTCTCAACTTAAGGTCTTTTCTTTGCCACTTGATCATTATTGTAGAATTTGCTTACTTCTAAACATTTTAAGTGAAGTGATCAGATAATTTGGGAAATTTTTCTTGAACTGTGCATTCTGCTAAATATTCTGGGGAAACATTTTGGCTCGGCTTACTTTGTTAATGCTGGTTACATCATTATGGGAGCTATAGATTTCTTGGGCGTGCAAAATGATTGCATATTCATGAACATCTTCAATCCTGAAATATTTGTAAATAACTTGGCAATTTTTTTCATAAGGTGGCCTATTAAAATGATTAGGTCTTTAATTGTTCACACAGAAAGACTCTGTACGTACAGAGCACCCCCTATTTGATAAGTAACGTTCCTCTGCTAAGCAGTTTGGATTATGAACGTTTATAAGTCACCTTAAACAAAGTATATGAGAGATGCTTTTTTCCGCTTTAGAATGATGCAAGTTTGAAAATGTCAATAGATGCAAAAAGCCACCCTAGAGCTTTGCTCTCTCGAAAGAAAGTAGAGAAGGAATGACATAGTCAATGTTAACTGTCACCAGATGAAGAGAAATCAGATTGTCAGGCCTGGATCTATAACATTCTTGCCAAAGTAGGACCTCATTTACACATACAGATCTTCATACCCTTTGCTAAGAAAAGCATCTGTGGCAGTTTAGATGTTTGTGCGTTTGCCAAAGATCTTTCACTCTGAATAAAGTAAATGTCATGTCTGTTGTTTATCTCAAATTCAGCAGAGTATTTTTAAAAGGAAATATTTGCGGGGGAGGGGCGAGGGAAGGAGGGAAAGAGGAGGTTGGGGAGCTCCAGTTAGCGGGGTGTGGCTGTGTTCCGGCAGTACTCAAGTAGCAGAGTGGATCTGGGTGAATCGGCTTAAAACACGCTTGGGGCTCAGGAACTGAAAATGTCCTTTTGAAGTGACAACACTACAAATAAATTGCAATGTGGAGTCTTCCTGAATCTACACCTAGTCTGTCAACACCAAAAAAAAATCCAGTTAATTCCATCAAACTGGTTATTTGGCATTGTGTAGACACAGCTGTCTTGAACGAAAATTGTGAACACTTAAACATAGATGGCGTTGTACCCGAAGCCCGCTGGTACAGTGGCACCTGTCTGTAATTGTGTATAAAGATTGCTTAGACTTCAGAGATCAGAAATAGGACTTAGTTGTTCCAACTTCAAGCTGGACCCCACTGAATAGCAAGGTTTTGAAAAACGTAGGGTGTGATAACGTTTCTTAACAAATAAGTACCCTTGGTAAGCTCAGAATTTTAGTTAAGAGTATGATGTGGTGATTTAACTACATAAGTTGCCTTGAATATAAAGAATAAAGGTAATAGTTTAAGACTGTTTTTAAAAAAACCCTGTGTAACCTAGCATTTAGGCATTCAGAATCATAATGAGACCCTAATGTCAAGTAAATCCAGAGACTTTTCTTGAAGACATCTATTTCAGGTGATACAATTACATCAGTCTTTGCAAAAATCAACTATCTGTCTTCAGTAATCCCTTATCAGTGTTATTTGTTTATGGAAGTATTCTTTGTGACTCTGAATATTGTTTTATTCCCACAGATGACATGGAAGCCATTCCTGTCAAACAGTTTGTCAAACACATCGGTGAGCTCTATTCTAATAACCAGCATGGGTTCTCTGAGGATTTTGAGGTATGTTTCAAAACCGGAAATTTGTTTCCTGAAAGCTAACTCTTACTTTCCAGGGAGTTTTGTAAGCTTGAAGTGAATGTGTTTCAAGCATAACAGAAGCAGTCACTGAGGAAAGTGGGGACTCGATTCTCTTTTTTCTTTTCCTTACACTTAAGAGTTTTAACAGGCCCTCTTTTCCCAGTAAAAATGAGGTGAATGGGGGTTGCTTGTGCACTTCTGTGAAAGAACAGACTTAGTGGCAGGAGAGAGGCAACCTCAGATTCTCTCTTCATCTGCATTCTAACTGGGGCAGCAGTCATCATGCAAAGGACAGCGCTCCTCATTCCGTGTCACTTCTGGGATGTACAAGGTGTAGCGGAGACAGCAGATGTGAAGTCTGAGGGATCTGAAGCTGGCTCCACCACGAGTGATCTTTAATATCCTTGAGCCAGTCATTTCATTTCTGATCCCCAGTTCCCTCATTTTTAAAAATGGCACTGATGTCACCTCCAACCCTAACGATGTTGGAAAAAAACGAATGATTAACATCCTGGAAAGTGCTGGGTTAACTGTTAAGCCCATGCAAAGGTCGACTGTTGTTTTCGTGACTATTAGTCCTTGGAGAGGAGACGTGGGTGAACGCAGCCTTCTGATTTTAAGAACTGGGATGTAGGAAACAAGGTAGAGAGCAGCGCGCACTACCCTGCCAGCTCTGGGTTCCGTGCCAGCTCAGCAATGACAGGGTGTCAATGAGGAGCTATTAAACAGACTGCCCTTTTCTTCACTGAGGCGCTTCACTAAGGCACATCTCTGGCAGCAAGAGTTGTGCCGAGGAGGCCAAGTTTTCATGGCAGCTCAGCTGTCTTCTAGCTTTGTGGGTAAGTCGATTCCTTTCTGTCTCGTTTCTGCTTTAAAATGGAAATGATGATGATGGCACTAACCTGCCCACCTCTTTTCACGAAATTGGTTCTGGGGATCACATGGAATAATGGAAGGTAAGCCCTTTGAGATCGCCCAGGAGCTATACAGCTGGGAGGTGGCAGTTATTTCGCATGGAGAAGGAGAGAGAAAAAGAGGACCAGAAGCCCCTGTCTCTATGCAAATTTGGAGTCCCCAAAGGCCATCCTAAAGGCAATTATATTGACAACTTGTTTTAAATTAAGTCCTTCTCCTAGCTTTTTTGTTTTCCTTTTATTTCTTGAGCAGAAGCAAAGCAAAGGTGGTAGAGAGAAGGACCCCTCTGATTTATTCTGCAGTCGTATGTTTCATGGAACAAACAAAAACACGTCAAGTGTTTAACGCGGCTCTTAGGTGCTGCCCTAGAAAAGGTGCCTGTCCAAGTACAAAGCACATGGTTTAAAGTCAAACGTTTTGTATTCATGAGGACAGCACATGTGTGTGGTGTTCAAGTGATTTAGTTCAATTGACTGTTGGCTGGATGACTGAGCAAGACTATTGAGGCATTTAACAATGTTGATGGTATTCGGGACAAACATTTATCCTCTAGAGACGAGAATTTGATCAGGATGATCAAATGCAACTCCAGTTTCTCAATTATTTATGATTTGAGGCCCCAGTGCCATTCATCACAGCTGGTTTTGACACCATTTAATTATTCAAAATAATCAGCTACACCTCTGTAAACTTGATCTGACTCAAAATGGGCTTCGCTGCATCAAAATCACGCCTGTCAACAAATCCTGGGCATCTGCACCCTGTCTCTATCCTAAAAAGAAAACTGTGGCTAGACGCTTTTGTCGCCTATATTGAACTCTCCAGCTTAAGTATTATTCTGGTAGTTTCAGGATTGGAACGGGGAGGGCGGGGAGGAGGGAGGCTTTGTTCTACTGTTGTTATTTCACAGTCTGTCCTGGTTTGAAAGGTTTCAAATCGGGGCTCTTCAGACTAGGAAGAACATCCTTTCTCCCTCAAAGAATAGTAAGACAGCCATGTAAAGGGGGAAATGAGACATAGAAAAGCTCACTAACATACTGTCATCATCTAATTTAGGGGGAATTTGAAGTATTTTGAAACAGTAGTAGTGTACTCCTTTTGGGTAGCTCTGCTAGAAAGGAAAATGGTAACAGGCTCTATAAGAAGCGATCAAGGCTGTTTTTATAAACAAGAGATAGTAATAGGCTGTAAAAAGGAGGTCAGGATGAGAGATTTTGTGTAATTTAACAACAATAAAACAAAACCCTCATATTAAGAGAGTGGTAACCTCAACCTCAGGTTTCTTTTATGTGGAATAACGACGGCCGGCATCTACTTGGCACGGTTGCCTGGATTATTTTGCTCGTTCCTCAGAAATACCCCATGAGGTGTGTGCTATTTTACTGTCCCTATTTTGCAGATGAGGAAAGTTACCCATGAGAAAACTGAGGCATTGGGTGATTCAGTTACGAAGTGGCAGCAATAGGGTTTAAGACCAAGGCTTTCTGACTCAAGCCCACATGTTTAACCTTGATGCCCTCCAGACTCTCATCGAAGTAGTGTCCTATAATGAGCTGAAGTCAAAGGAGAGAGAACCAAGATTATCAGTGATTGTCTAAAACTGATCATGCAGCTGATGGGCCAGTGAGTTCCTTGGCAAGAAAAGGGGCGGGGGGAGCAGTCAAAATAAGGAGCCTCCCGCCCCCGCCAAGACTACTGGGAGCCCAGTACATGATCTTTATGGGCTAGAGCCTTGCCAGAGGGCTGAGAATCTGACTTATAAAAAAATCTTGTATAACCTCTGAATAGAGGCCTAAAATTAGTCAAAGAACTAATCTTAAGATTATAGAGGAAACCACTGAACAGTGAATATTTGCCCATTAAGAGGAGTTAAAGCAACTCATTCTGCAGTTACTGAGTACCTAGCATTCTCTGAGTACCTGCTATTCTCCACAGGTACTGAGTACCTACATGGTATAAGGCACACAGATGAACTGGACAGAGGGCTTGCCCTCAGGGAGTTCAGCCTGATGGGGGAAGACTAGAGTATACACAGCTAAAGTAGAAAGAGGGCAAAGCAAAATAAGTGCTAATACAGAAATGAAGTTCTGGAGGAGAGCAAAGGAGAAGGGCTCCTATGTATTTTGATTGGGTATTTCTGCAGAAGTTCTATTTGCCCCATCTTGATTTCAAATCTTGGAGGGAAATGGAAAAAAACAAAGGTGGTGAATAGCTGTCATACGTTCAGAACTTTGCTGCTTGGAGGAGAATGAGAAATGATTCACTGGTAATTTTGAGTCTTTGTTTGGAGGTGATACTGAAAGCAAGCTTTTGGTCCTTGTCAGATAAATTTTGGAGGCTGTTAAAAGCTGGGGACGTTATACCTCTAGCAGATTTTGCAGTCACTGGAAATAACGTCAATCCTTACGCCAGGATAGTGTTCAGTGACTGTTCCCTTGGCTACCTTAGCTGACTACAACCTCACTCTTCCCCGGCCTCCCCAGTCATAATCCAGGAGGCTTCCAGAGGCGCGATGCTAGCATATAATCTTTCAAGATCAGGGGAGCTCCAAGGCCCTGTGGGTCAACAGAATTAATAGGCAGGGGTCAGGGGCATCACAGGTTTAAAGGCTGAGCGCAGAGATGAGGCCAGAGGTCCAATACCCCTTGACAAGATCCTTTGGGGGATCAGGTCTGTTACAATTAACTCCAGCTGAGCTAAATTTGGGCCAGTTGCTCATCTTAAATCAAGAGAACAAAGCTTTGTCCACCTGAGCTCATGTGCCAAGGGACCAGTGGCCACAATCGCTTTATGTAAGATGCAGAGTTCTCGTGTTGCCGATGACAGATACCAAGAGTTCCTGACAGAGGCGGAAAGCTGCAGAAAGAATGCTGCCTGCAGGATGGCAGAAAATGGCCCTGTCAAGTTTCCGGAGCCTCGGTGACGAAATGCCAGTGTGGGTCTTAAATGTCCCACAGGAAAACATTTTAAACCCTTGTCATGAAAAACATCATAGTTGGTTAAGTTGAGGTTTTTATAAAGAGTGAGAAAAAACGTACGTTAGCCAAATTTCACAGATCGTACAGGAAAAATAATTCTATTTTATAGACCAGCTGCAGTATGATAGACACTGTGATGTACTCTCCAAAGATGGGTTGGTTTTCTGGAGGGGAAGGCAGTCATTTTAGATAAAGACATATGGATTCGGATGGGGGAGAAAAGGACAGGCATTCTTAGCAAGGAAAATGGCAGTGAAGCACAGAGCAGGAGGTCATACGGTCTGTTCAAGGGGCATAGAGTTAAAACTGTGTGGCATTGGGAAGGGAGTGGGTGGAAAACAGGATGGGACCTTGAAAGCCTGGCTAAGGAATCTGGCGTCTCTCTCTAGAGGTGTCTGAGTGAGAGAACAGCAAAGTCAAAGCAGCATTTGAAGAAAATCAGGGCGGCAGCAGTTTGTAGCCTGAGCGGAGGAGAGTAGAGGTAGGAAGATGAGTGTGGCCAGTACCTGGCGAGGGCCAGCTGTGAGTCCGACACTAAACAAAGCACTGAGCTGTGGTCATGACTTAACCTTGTGTACAGCAGTCCCCTGAACACAGTTTGTGGGCTGCCTGAACTCAGACACTAAGAAAGTTATACACGCTCGGTCCAACACTTGGTCACCCGGTCCAAAATATTTCCTTCTCAGCTTGCTTCACTGTGAAGCTGAGTAATCTGAAAGATTTCTAGATCTGTTCTGGTTGGCTTCTTTTTTTCAATTTGAGCTACCGAATGGGAGGACAGTAGGTCACCATGTGCCCTTTGGACAGCCTTTCACATCCACAACTCCAGGCAGGAGGTGATGTAGTCTGTATCATCTCCCAAGAATTCTGTGTCTGTCAGCTTTTAGTGGTTTTGTTTGTTCCTTTTTTTAACTTATACTTTATTTTAAATCTCTTGTTCTCAGTTGGCTCTTTTCTGTGATCGTGTGCCTGTTCCTTCGCAGAATATTCATTTTGAGAATACCAGCTCTGTTATAGAGACAGTAAAGTACAAACAAGCTTAAATCTTAAACTTTTTATCAGGGTGCTGAACAGGTAACTTTACTATACACACTCTATCGGCCAGTGTCACTTCAAAAGGTTTTAACACCTATTAAAGCCACATTAACTTTGAAATGCCAGTTCTGATGGAGAAAAGCCACTCCAGGATCAGATGATATTATCAGCATCTAAATGAGTCAGGCAGTACTGCAAGGAATTACAGATGACATTATTATCCACAAGACAAAATCAGAAGGCCATAGGCAAACCCCTTGGGTTCTCATAAAATCAGATTTAACGTTATTTATGACTATCCTTTGTTTTCTGTCATTCATATAATTGGAAAAGTGAAATAGAGGCAACGGATCAGACCAAGAGTTTTAGATAACACAGAGTTTGATTGGCCATATTGAATGGCTGCTTTAAACAGTACAGACAGCTGCTCCCACGCAGGCTTGGTCAATTGCATTAGACTGTAATAGAGGCCCCACCTCAGTCCATAGTGTGTGGTCAGAGCCACACAATGGGAAAAAAATATCAATAAACAAAGCGAGTCTCAAACTAAAGTACTAAAAGCTGAAAGCTCAGCACAAGATATCTGAGCAGCTCAGCCCTGAAGAGGTACATGCCAAAGGTATGACCTTCAAAACCCAGAAACCAAAGCATGTCAGCTTATTTCACGGATTTGTGTACAGATTGAACTAATGTCTTCCAGAATACAAATCCATTTTCCAAGGTTTTCTGGCCCTGAAACTATTCAGAAGAGCACACGTCAGGCTTTCAAGGCAGTTCTAAAAGGCAAATA
Source organism: Eschrichtius robustus (assembly GCF_028021215.1). NCBI lineage: Eukaryota > Metazoa > Chordata > Mammalia > Artiodactyla > Eschrichtiidae > Eschrichtius > Eschrichtius robustus. The sequence continues at coordinate 27,591,768 of NC_090835.1, read as the reverse complement.
TTCTGAGTACGGCTAGCGGCTAGCGTCGCTTCTGTTCTTGGAGATGTTAAGATATCAGACTCATTCCATTGTGCTCACATTTTATTATCTATTTTAGAGAAAAGAGCCAAAGGCAGCCTTAAGGCCCTTTAAACCAGCATTTGCCAAACTGAAGGTTATAAACCATTTTAGATAGAATAGCAAGTATCAGAGTTTATCACATTTAGTAAAAGTAAGAAAAGATAAAGAATTGTCATGAAACGCACACTTTCCCCAGAGAGGTGTGTTGGATTAATGCCTGTGGGTCTTCTTCTTTTTCTTTGCTTCCTTCCTTCCTTTCCTTCCTTCTTTTCCTTCCTTCCTTCTTCCTTCCTTCCTTCCCTCCCTCCCTCCCTCCCTTCCACTGGGAATGCCTACAATTATGAAAAATTGAATATATATATCCTCTAGGAATCGGGTGTCCATGAATATGGTTTCTTTGAATAGTTAGTGACCCATTGTTTTTATACCTTAGTTAAGTTCTTTGATCACAGTGAGTTCCTCCTAAGTACTTTGCAAATATGAAAGACAGCCAGTTCCTTGTTTCATTATGCGTGATGTAAATACTGTGGAAATCATCCATAATTGCTATGCAACTCCTTTGTGAAGAAAAGTCTGCACGCTCGTAAACTCTGTTACATCTGTTACGTGTAAAACATTTCTCCTGATCATCTTGTGTCACTTTGTCCCTGCTCTTTGCCGCAGCTGTGCGCTGCTAATGACTTCCCTTATTAGTTCGCGCCAGTGCAGTCTTGGGTTTGAAGCACACAGTGTAGAAAAATGTGGCTTTTTAGCAATCTTGTATCAGGCTAATGGATGATGTTTCTATCCATGGCAAAGGTGACCGGAGAGGAGAGTTGCTTCTCCCACTGCTGTTTTTCTAAAGAAGGATAACGTAAATAAATTCAGAGTTAACAAATAACGCATCAGAGCCATATATATTTGAGCCAGATATGACAACTGTTTAAGTTCTATTAGTGTCATTTCAGGGCTGAGTACAGTCAATTTGTAGTCTGTTAGTTATAAAACGAGGCTGTAAGGACTATAATATAAGCATATTGCAAATCATGGTGGAGATTATTCTTCTGCCTGGAATATTCCTGTTCATCCTTTAAGGCCCGGGTGAATCATCTCCTGTCTAAAGCCTTCCTCTGTGTTCCCATCAGTTTCTTCAGGCCTCTTTTCTACTAATCACATTTGACTGTCATCATCCTTTTACATGTTGTTCTCAGCCATCCGACTGCGACACATTCAAAAGGAGATACTATTTTGTAATCCCCATGCCTAGGTCAAAATCTGGAATAAAGTAGATAGTTGATGAATTAGTAAAGAATGAAATCCTTTTATCTTGTTCACATCCTTCATACGTTTGTTATTAATATGTCAGTAATGATTTCTGAAGTTGAGTTTGGGGAGGTAACGGTGGCCTGTGGCTGGGAAGTGTGTAAATACTCTGTGCTTTTGGATGTAAATAGTTCCTTTCTTTCTACGACCTTGTTGTTAAAAGTCTAACGCGTGTCTAAAAATCTTTGAAATCTCAATGTTTGTTTTCTTCTCTAGGAGGTCCAGCGCTGTACAGCTGATATGAACATCACTGCAGAACATTCTAATCATCCAGATAACAAGCACAAAAACAGATACATCAACATTTTAGCATGTGAGTAGTAAACTTTAAACTATCTTAACTGCGGGGAAATGAAATCTTTCTGCTGGGTAGAAGCTGAAAGGCAAGCAATCAGAATCAGGATGCCAAGAGAAAATTACACTTGCAAGTTAACCTCTCATTAGCCCATCTTCAACAGTGTGGAAGAAGAAGTGGGGACATTCTCTGCCCGCTGAGTCTTTCACGAAGCTGTCAGATCTCTGCTTAATAATCAGGTGATCGAAGGAAATGTTCTGAGCTTTACTGTTTTTACATGAAGTGATTTCATATCTGATGCTGGGAACCAAAATGTAATGTCATGTCGCTATCTTGACATTGTTCTTAACCAATGAGAGCCAAGTCTTTTAACACACATGGAAATACTGGGAACTGAATCAAGGAAGTTGAATTTCAAAGCAGTCTCTCTAAGATTAGGTAATTAGTTTATACCAGTCCTTGTGGCCCATGCGCTTAGTCCTGTCCAAAACATTTCCAGGGTCAAGAATACCCTGGAAGTTCAGGACGCAAACAAATAAAGTGTTCTTCTTACAGAGCCTCAAGGAATACCCTAAGAGGACAGGCTACTTCTGTGGCTAGAAGGCCTCTTTTTGTAGACATTGTGGCTTGGGTCACTGGCTGAAAATATACACTTCTGTATTAAGGGCAGGGGCACAGATGTTTATGGTTAACATACACTATGGTAAAGAACACAGTACTTGCAATTTTATGTAACAGCGCATTTAAATCGGACCACTTAAATCTGCACGCTACTATAGATAGTTCTTCTTTTAAATAATACTTTACTGAGATGTAATTGACATACCATATAAAATTCACCCATTTTAACATTAATTGGAATTTAAAGTGAATTTCAGTGGTTTTTATTATCGACACAGAGTTGTACAACCATCACCACCATCTAATTTTAGAACATTTTCAGGACCCCAACAAGAAACTGCCTTACCCATGAGCAGTCACTCCCAATTCCTCCCTCTCCCAAAGTCCCTAGGAACCACGTACCTACTTTCTTTCTCTATGTGTTTGCCTATTCTGGATATTTCATATAAATGGAATCAAACAATATATGGCCTTTTGTGTCACTTCTACTTGGCATGATGTTTTTAAGGTATACCCATGGTGTGGTGTGGCTTATATCACTACTTCATTCCTTTTTATGGCTGAATAATACTCTGTGCTATGGATATACCACATATTCATTTCTCATTTGATGGACATTTGAGTTGTTTCTACTTTTTGACTATTACGAAGAAGGCTGCTATGAACATTTGTGTACAAGGTTTTGTACAGACATATATTTTCAACTCTCTTGGGTATATACTTAGGAATTGAATAGCTAGGTCATACGGTAACTTTACGTGTAACATTTTGAAGAACTTCCCAACTGTTTACCGAAGTGGCTACACCATTTTACATTCCCAGTAGCAATATACGCAGGTTCCAACGTTTCCACATCCTTGCCAACACTTGTTACTATGTTTTTTTGATAATAGCCATCCTAATGAGCGTGAAGTCGTATCTCAGGGTAGTTTTGATTTGCATTTCCCTAATGATCAGTGATGTTGAACATCTATTCATGTATTTATTGGCCACCTGTATATGTTCTTTGGAGAAATGTCTGTTCAGATCCTTTGCCCATTTTTTAATTGGATTGTCTTTCTATTGTTGAGTTCTTTATAGATTCTAGATACAAATCCCTTATCAGATATATAGTTTGCAAATATTTTCTTCTATTCTGTGCATTGTCTTTTCACTTTCTTGATATCCTTTGAAGTACAGATTTTTAAAATTTTGGTGAAATTCAGTGTATTTTTCTTTGGTTGCCTGTGGTCTTGTTCTCACATCCAACGAACCAGTGCCTAATCCAAGATCATGGATATTTACACCTGTCACAGTTTTTTGGTCTTAGCTCTGACATTTACGTCTTTGATCCACTTGAGTTAATTTGTGTATATGGTGTGAGGTAGGGGGTCCAGGTTCATTCTTCTGCATGTTGATATCCAGTTGTCCCAGCACCATTTGTTGAAAAGACTCTTCTTTCCCCCATTGAATTGCCTTAGCACCCCACCAAAAATCAACTGACCATAAGTGTGAGGGTTTATTTCCAGACTTTCCTTTCTTTTCCATTAATCTGTATGTCTATCCTTATGTCATTGCCACACTGTCTTGATTACTGACTTTGTAATAAGTTTTGAAATTGGAAACTGTGAGTTGCTCTTCTTTTTCAAGGTTGTTTAGGCTATTCTGGATCCCTTGTACTTTCATATAAATTTCAGGATCAACCTGTCTATTACTGCAAAAAATGTAGCTGGGATTTTAATACGGATTATTTTGAATCTATAGATGAATATGGGGAGCATTGCCATCTTAACAAAATTAGGTCTGCCAATTTATGAAGATGGGATGTCTTTCCATTTATATAGGTCATCTTTTATTCCTTTCAGCAATCTGCATTTTACAAGTGTTGTGCTTTTATTAAATTTATTTCTAAGTATTTTATTCTTTTGGATGGAATTGTTCACTTGATACTTTCAGATTGTTAATTGCTAGTGTATAGAAATATAATTGATTTCTGTATGTTATGTTGATCTTGTATCTTACCACATTGACTGAACTCATTAGTTCTAACAGTTGTGTGACCCTTGTTACTTTCTATATTTTTGTTAATAGCCACTCTAACAGGTGTGAGGTGATATGTCATCATGGTTTTGATATGCATCTCCCTGAAGATTAGTGATGTTGAGCACCTTTTCATGTACCCATTGGCCATCTATATGTTTTCTTTGGAAAAACGGATATTTAGGTCCTCTGCCCATATTTTAACTGATTGCTCGTTTTGCTAGCTATTGATTTGTGTGAGTTATTTATATATTTTGGATGTCAACCCCTCATCAGATGCATGATTTGCAAATATTTTCTCCCCCTCGGTAAGCTGCCTTTTCATTTTGTTGATGGTTTCCTTTGCTGTGCAGAAACTTTTTAGTTTGATGTAGTTCCACTTGTTTATTTTTGCTTTTGTTGCTTTTGGTTTTGGTGTCAGATTGAAAAAAATCACTGCCAAGACTTATGCCAAGGAGCTTTTTTTCCTCTGTTGTTTTTTTCCTAGGAGTTTTATGATTTCAGGTCTTAAATTCAAGGTTTTAATCCATTTTGAGTTAATTTTTATGTATGGTGGACTGTAGTGGTCCAGTTTCATTCTTTTGCATGTGGCTGTCCACTTTTCCCAACACTGTTTATTGAAGAGACTGTCCTTTCCCCATTGTATATTCCTGGCCCTTTTGTCATAAACCAATGGACCATATATGTGTGGGTTTATTTATGGGCTGTCTACTCTGTTCCATTGATCTGTGTGTCTGTTTTTATGCCAGTACCATACTGTTTTAATTATTATAGCTTTGTAATATAATTTGAAGTCGGGGGCGTGATGCCTCCAGCTTTGTCCTTCTTTCTCAAGATGGCTTTGGCTATTTGAGGTCTTTTATGGTTCCACGCACATTTTAGGATAGTTTGTTCTATTTATGTGAAAAATGCCATTGGAATTTTGATAGGCATTGCATTGAATCTGTAGATTGCTTTGGGTAGTAGTATAGACATGTTAACAATATTAATTCTTCCAGTCCATGAGCATGGACTATCTTTCCATTTATTTGTGTCTTCTTCAGTTTCTTTTATTAATGTCTTAGAGTTTTCAATACACAGGTCTTTCACCTCCTTGGTTAAGTTTATTCCTAGGTGTTTTGTTCTTTTTGATGCAATTGTAAATGGGATTGTTTTCTCAATTTCTCTTTCTGATAGTTCATTATTACTGTATAGAAATTCAATCGATTTTTGTGTATTGATTTTGTATCCTGCATCTTTACTGAATTCATTTATTAGTTCTAAGAAACAGTTTTTTGATGGAGTCTTTAGGATTTTCTATATATAATGTCAGGTCATCTGCAGATAGTACCAGTTTTACTTCTTCCTTTCTAATTTGGATGCTTTTTATTTCTCTTTCTTGCCTAACTAACTGCACTGGCTAGGACTTCCAATACCACGATCAATAAAAATGGCAAGAGTGGGCATCCTTATCTTGTTCCCATTCTTAGAGGAAAAGCTTTCAGCTTTTCACCATTGAGTATGATGTTAGCTGTGTGTGTTGTCATATATGACCTTAGGGTTTCTATATACAGGATCATGTCATCTGTGAATGTAGTTTTACATCTTCTAGAAAACATTTTAAAAGAACCAAAAGTCATTTTTGATTGAGAGTATTTGTTTCAGTTATCTGAGAGAATGAGGAGAAGGAAAAGAAGAGAACAAGAAAGAAGAGTAAAACTTTTCTTTTCTCGCCAGTCTTTGGATAGATTGACTCTGGCAGTTATTTGTTGGCCAAGCCAGTCAAGGCTCACCTTCCTGAGACTGTGAGGACTTGTCCATATTTATAGACCTCATTTCTAACCATGTAAGTCAGGCAGAGATATACACGTGTATATGCCTTGCATATGTCCACACACATCACTCTCCACCATAGCAACCTCTACTTCTAGTGAGCTCACTGCCTTAGCTAAAAGTATGTGGCAGAGAAGAGGGAGGAAATCAAGGTAACTTCTGTGTGATGTGCCCAAGGGTCATCGTGTTTTGTCACAAAACCACCAGTTCTTGTTTGTTAGACATGTTTTACTTTCACAAGTTCATTTGAGGTTTTACTTTCACAAATTCAAATTAGATGTGGTTTTATTTTCATAAGTTCAGAGAGCTGGGTTTTGGTGCTCTCTTGGCCATTTGGTTAGACTCTGGGCACATAACCCGGCACCTTGGTCTACCCCTATATTAATGCCTTTATATAGCAAGGAGTAGCATAGAAATGTTATGGAACAAGTAAAATTAGTCCACGAATGTGCCTGGAACACAATATAGGAAGAGCCTTCTCTCATGGAGCCATCACAGCTTTCAAGGCACACGTGGATGCCACCTCCAGTATTGATCTTTTTAGCTAGTCTGTTACCTTTTTGATGAAATATGAATTGTGCAACTTGAGGAGCATGTGTTCCTCTTTGTCAGTCTGACAAGTAACAATATAATGCTCCTAAGGCATAGGATCCAGATGCCCTAGGAGAGTATTTTCAGTTGGGGCCCATTTATATCAGGCAGCCCCTGTTCAGATTCACTGCAGTCTGAGAGTTTGTCAGCACAACAAAAGCAATTCACAGTTTCAAGAATGTGGAGGGCTTTCCAGAAGTGCTTGATATATAGTCTGGGGTCAGTAATGTCTAGGCTAAGCCACTCATTGGACTTCTTTTTGAACTAGCCTTTTACGATCATGATTATAAATAGAAATGGAAATCGGGCTTTTGCCCATTCTCTTTCTAGCTAGGGAAAAATAAAAGTATGACCTCAGCTTTCTTTTGTTTGTTAATCCTATAAATACAAGCTCATTCTGTTGGGCAACCAGAGGCACATATCACCACTCACCTTTTGTTCGTAGGGGAAGGTTAAGTGGATCTTAAATCTGATCATGGACTTCAGATTCCTGTGAAGAGATTACTCTTAGAAGCAAGCTCTGGCTCCCTCAATTACTCAGGGTCTGCTGGGGTGATGGGGAGTCCAACTGAATTTAGCAATGGCACCTCCGGAAAATAGACGTTCTGGACTTGATCTAATAAAATCACCTTTTTATAGTTGTATCAATGGGGAGGGGGTGGGGCATGAGTAATCAAAGGCCTTGGAAACTGGTTTTAAAATATAGGACGAGGAAATCTGGGAGGGTTGCAACTTGAATTGTTTTACGTGAACTAATAAGGACCACAATTTGCATTTCTTGCGTATTAGCACTCACAGGTCAGAGCATGAGGTAGGAGTGTCCCTATGGTTTGGAGATGGGTTTGAATGCTGTAGCTTTGAATTTTTAGTTGTTCTTCTGCCAGAAGGTTTCTCGGGCCACTCTGGGAGATGCCATGTTGCCTCTTTGCCTTGTTTTGTGCTTTAGAATGCTGCTAGTTTTTGAATTATACATTTTGTTTTTGCTTTTTTTTTTTTCTTATCCTCTGTAGATGATCACAGTAGGGTGAAGTTAAGACCTTTACCAGGAAAAGACTCTAAGCACAGCGACTACATTAATGCAAACTATGTCGATGTAAGTCAGAAATGTTTTTATAAACCTGTTTCTGATAAATGAAGAGTGCTGCAGAGACTGTTGAATGTGTTTTCATACCGCACAGAGCTCACACGAGAAGCACAGCCTACTCAATACGGAAGGCACTTGAATTATTAACTGGTCTGTGATACTGCTTTCATCTTACTTTGTGCTGTGTCATCTTTGAAGGGTTACAACAAAGCGAAAGCCTACATCGCCACCCAGGGACCGTTAAAGTCTACGTTTGAAGATTTCTGGAGGATGATTTGGGAACAAAACACTGGAATCATTGTCATGATTACGAACCTTGTGGAAAAAGGAAGAGTAAGAACTTGTTGGCTTAATCGTGTACCTTCATTCAAAAAAATATTTGTGGAGTACCGCTGTAGGGTAGAAACTTGGCAAGGCCGAAAGAGTTAGAGAAATGAGAAGTGTCCTCCCTGCCAGGAAAGTGAGCTAGGCACTTACCAGAGTGGATTAAACATGATGATCGAGGTGAATAGGGTATCAATGAGGGGGGGGTGCTGCAAAGCACAGGAATGCATCCTCTAGTACAGAGATTTTTTTTTTAAAGAGTTAGTTAGTTAATATTTGAGGTGAGATTTGAACAGTGAAGGAGGAGGAGGAAGAGTTACACAGGCTAGAAAAGAGAAGGAGGGACGTTCTAAGTATCTGGGAGAGAAAGAACAAAAGCAGGGACGTTGGAAGAAACAGTTTAGTCAAGGAACTACTAATAGTTCACACTGGGGGGAGTAAAGACTGCTTAAACACCTTGACCGTGACTAAGAGAACCTTTTTTTAAGATGATGATTCATATGTTAACTTTATTGGGTTATGAGCTTACATTAGACGTGAATTTAAGCTGGAATAAGGATCCAGGCTCTGGTTGGTAACTCAGAATCACTACTGCTTCACTTGGATGGTGGAATCCCTGTTTTGCCTTTGGTGACCCAGTTTTTAACACAAAGGCTCTCACAGTTACAAGAGACTTTGTGTTAACTGTGAATGCAGGCCAGCCTCCCAAAATGATACTTAAACTCCCTTGATAACATATCCTACCCACATTTCGTAGAGGTCAAATATACAGGATTTTTCTTAGACCCTCTTTTAAAGTACATCATGTGTTGAAGGATGATCACGAATACTAGGCCCATTTCTCAAATGATCTTGCCCAAATGTGTCCCAAGATTAGCCTCTTCAGAGGTCACATCTGCCTGCAGGGACTTCAGCCCATGCATTCCTTTTTTAGTCAACCACGTGGTAATATGGCCTGTGTCTCAACACCGTCATTTGAAACCACATTATCAACATTGGAATTGTGCATCAGTTGCAGTTATAATTTACAGCTTTTTTCTTTTTTGCAGCGAAAATGTGATCAGTATTGGCCCACAGAGAACAGTGAGGAGTATGGAAACATTATTGTCACACTGAAGAGCACAAAAGTACACGCCTGCTATACTGTTCGTCGTTTTTCAGTCCGAAATACAAAAGTGAAAAAGGTATTGAAGGAGTTGGGTGGGCTGCCAGGGCATCTCTTTTTAAACTAGTATGAAAATTACTGTGCGACTAAGGCCAACTCTCATAACCAACTTGGTTTTTAAAAAAGTATTTTTGAAACATTTTTTTCACAACTCTTTTGATTGACATCAGTGTATGGTGTGAAAGATACTGGCAAAGCACATAATAGAATTTAACGGCCTGATTGAGTTCTTTAATCTCTTCATGAAGGAGGCTTCATTTGGGGGGAGAAAAAAGGTCCTCTGAGGTTTTGGTAACCAGCAAATATGGCAGCATCTGTTTGTTTGGTGATTCAGCTTTTTAATTCCAATTTTCTGACAGCTTTAAAGCATTGTTTCCCAAAGTGTGTCCCAAGGGATACTAGCCCTGCAAGATGCTTGCAAAAATCAAATTCTGTGCTTCAGTAAGTATGGAAAATGAATGCCACGGAGTATGTATTCCCCCTTAGAAATTTACAAGGAACACAAGTACCCAGAGCGCTAGAGTTAAGAAACCGATATAACTTTGTCGTGTTTCCTAATGTGACTTAACAATAAAACCCTTCTCTGTAGTAGAACTGTTACCATCCTGAGAATTACACCTTGTGGAAATGGTGCTTTCAAGCTATCTCAATTTCTCTTGTTGAAAATCCACTGTCCCATCGAGACTCATAGATCACTGTAGCAGTACTATGAACTCAAGACAGATGCTCATTAGGAAAATGTGAAGTAGTACTCTACAGAGGTTTAGGTATGGGAGTTGTTTGTAGCAGTGGTTCCTAATTTATTTTTTTAGTCTTGGGCATCTTTGAGAATGGGATAAAACTGTCTCCCTCTTGCCCCAGAAGAATTCACACTTACCGAGATTTTTATACGCACTGTCAGTGGCTCTGAAGCCCATTTGTGACCCAAGGTTAACAGTCCTTTCTGTGTATAGTTTTTTTCCAAGAATAGCAGAAGTATATAAAAATCAGCTGCACTGTTTTTATCTGTGTTCTCTGTAATAGAGCTGTTAACTGGCTCAAGCTAACCAATAACCAGTTTGTACTCATGAAGTACAGTGTCCGTTACTCACGGAAGCACCTCAGGTTATTTAAACACGGCCCACTTACTCTTATTTTAGAAACAGCTTAAGCCAGAGGAGGAAGTCAGATAGGAATGTTAGGTGTTTTGCACGCTGACCGTAGTAACTGCAAATGCGGAAGAAATAGGAAAATGAGAGGTAACAGAAGAATTAAGAAATCAGAGACATCCAAAGGCCTTATAGCACAGGGCCAGACACCCTACAAGGTTCAGTGTCAATGGATTAATGACCCTGAGTCATCAAAAAATTTTTTTTTATTTTAGAGGTATTGGTAATTAAAAAAAAAACAAAAAATCACAGCAAGTGATCTGTTTGGGGAAATTTTTCATCCAAAATGGTTCAAGTGTAAAAAGTGCAGCCACGTAAATGAACTTTTCAGAGTAGTTTTCCTTTATGAAAGTGACAGATAAATTGATTGTTGCCTTTGACTCTAGAGAGTTAGAACCACTTGTCACTTAGGATCCTCCCCACACTTCCTGGAGAGTGTACAGCACGAGCCCTTCGGCTCCTAAAGGTCCAACCCGGACAGTGGAGAAAGAATGTGAGTCCCGGCCCACAGTCAGATGAGTTGGGGCAGGAAGTCAGGAAATGGAGGCCTTGTAGGCAAATTACAAAGTGCTATTAAACATTCATTCTTGGTACAGTCTTAACCCATTTTCTCTTCCAAGAGATGTCTGATCCGTCTCGTGCACCCAGGTCATGTCTCCATTTTGGGCACGAGAGGGCCACAGAGAGGAAAAAAACCAACCCCAGGGACGGCAGTTAAGGCAAATGGGAACAGAGGTCAGGTTTGCTGACATCCTTATGTGATTTTTATCAGAATGCCCACTCTCAGCTTAAAGACATCTTTTCTCACCCTTCTCTTAGGGGCAGAAGGGAAATCCCAAGGGGCGTCAGAATGAACGGGTAGTGATCCAGTACCACTACACGCAGTGGCCCGACATGGGAGTTCCCGAGTATGCCCTCCCAGTCCTGACCTTCGTGAGGAGGTCCTCAGCAGCCCGGACTCCAGAAATGGGCCCTGTGTTGGTGCACTGCAGGTGAGGCCGACGACGTCCCCTTTCTTCTGCCTGGGATTCAGCATTTGAACTGGGCAGAGCAGCGGGTGTGGGCTGTGTGAACTTGGACCACTGTGGCCCTGCTGCTGCTTTGTTTGATTTAGAAACGGAGTCTTACGCTGAAAACTGGGACCAATGAGACCTGTTAGGGTTATGGAAAGTCACTGTAGTCCCCTCACATTAAGAAACCATCTGCTGCTTCTGAGGTTAAAACAAAATCTGCTCTTAGAGGATGAGTTTCCAGTTTTTATAACACCTTCTTATTACTGATAAAATCCCCAGTGTTTATAGGGAAATTGTTGGCAGCTCCTAATATGTAGAAACCTTAACACACAAGTTTAGAACTTTCCACTCTAGAGATTTTGAGTTTTTGAACATGGCTTTTCTGTAGGGTTCCTCCAAATGATAATATTTAGTTTATGTGTGAAAGGCTTTCAGCTTATGCATGCTATATAAAATACCTTTTTTAAAGCACAGATAAAGCCTGTTTTCCCATCTTAACTAACTACCTTAAACAACCTTAGCTGATTGATTGTTATAAAAACGCTTTTATTGTGTTTCATTTGGATTGCTGGGCTTTTTTCACTTTGGTATTCAAATAGATGTTGCTTATTCTGTGATGTATGTTACATAGCTGCCCGGCCTTTTCTCAGCATTTCTCTGGGGCTGTTCTCATAACATGCTTCCACAGAGCAGATCCTTTGCAGACGTCGGAACCCATCTTCTGTTTAAAGTCCCATGAGCACTCTACATTTTTGCTCACCCACTTAGAATCACTAAAATAGAGGTGAAGGTCTATCAATCAAAGCACTTGGGTATCATCAACAAAACTCTGTGAGATGGGGCACCTGAGGCGGCAGGTTTCTGCCAAAAGAAGCCTGTGGTTCAGTACGGCAGAACTCGGGTCTCCCTGGGTTGGGTTGTGTTGTTTTGCTTAAATAACAATCAGGAAATGGGAATTGAAGAGGCCAGCTTTTCTAGAGGGGCTCTTATTCTCCTACCCCTGGATTACTAAAGGAAAGTAGCCCTTTAAATAGAAACTTGCCAGTACTGAGCACCCTGGGGGGGGGGGAGTGGTGCAGAAGGGGGGTTTATTGAAAGGATAGTGCATTCTCCCAGAATCCCTGGGGGAGCGGGAGAACCGGGCAATGCCTCAGCAGGGGTGGTTCTGGTGCGGAGACGGCTACTGCCAGGAGAGACACCTTGCGGTCCCTGGCATCACAGAGTTAAACCCTTTGCTTGAGCTGCAAGCAAGGCTGAGAAAGCAAATATGTAACTCTATATATATATTTTTATTTATTTATATTTTTATGTATGGTAGAAGGGCAGTCTTCCCTCCCCATCAAGACTCATGAGGGAGGAAGGATCCTATTGAGGTTTCTGGATGCTACCCGTATATCATAACCCTCTTGTTGAGAGAACCTAGTGTAGTTGACGTAGGTTATTTCTCAGCGCGTTGGAGACTCAGATGATAATTTTTGTAATCCATGGTTCATGACATGGTAGAGCAGCAGGTGTACTAGTTGAGTGTCTGCCTTTCTCCCAGTGCTGGCGTGGGCAGGACGGGCACCTACATTGTGATCGACAGCATGCTGCAACAGATCAAAGACAAAAGCACAGTCAATGTCCTGGGATTCCTGAAGCATATCAGGACACAGCGCAACTACCTCGTCCAGACTGAGGTGAGGAGGGGCTGCTGGGGTTCTCATGTGATTCCAGCACACGCTTGAACGGAAAGTTGAATGACTGAGAGTGAGGAGACGTATGCATTCTCTTGAGGCTGGAAGGAATATGCAGGTTTGTGTTGGAAGATGTCCTAACCGGGATACCGTTCTTTGGCTCACAGTCGTCCATTTCTGTGTGGATCTTAAAATGAAGCAGATACAGTTTTCTCTTGTGCTGTGTACTCCATGCTGGGGGCGGTTAAACCTTGTTTTTCAGCCTGAGAGATATATACGCGAGAATGGTTCTGAAGCCCTTCACCGAACACACGTTTTCCCACTGCTTTGTTTGGGGCGTGGTGTGGAATACAGAACTAAACGCAACACAGTCCCTACCCTAAAATAACTTCTGGTAGATAAGGAAGGAAGGAAGGATTGACTGGAGCCGACGCCCTGGTTGTAAATGCATGAGGGAATTCCCGGGGGGGGGGGGGGGGTTGGTGGTCACTGCTAGGGCAAGAGTTCACCTAAGGTAGATTTCACGCAGGGGACAGAGGTGGCTGCCCCGGGGTCCCAGGTCTCCTCAGCGACCACCACGTCGTGTGCCTTTTAGGAGCAGTACATTTTCATCCATGATGCCTTGTTGGAAGCCATTCTTGGAAAGGAGACTGAAGTATCTTCCAGTCAGCTGCATAGCTACGTTAACAGTATCCTCATACCAGGAGCAGGAGGAAGGACACGACTGGAAAAACAGTTCAAGGTAGTGCTTTGAATACGTTTCTTTGGCAAAGCAGCAAGGAGGTAAAGAAATGCCTTGAGTCTGGAAGGTCATGTCTTTTTTGCGTGAATATCTAGACTGAAATGGATTGCCGTTTGTACTCCTCCGATGTAATCCATGGGAAGATCAAGTTTCGACTTACGTATGAATTGTTGGTATCCAAGTAGATAGTGCCGTGCTGTATTTTCTTCTGCGCAGTTTACGACTTTAACATTTGCCCCTGGCCACGATGACATAGTACTCTGTCAGTCGTTCCAGTCCAAAAAATATCCTCTGTATTTTTTTCCGAACGAATCTCTCTTACCCTGATGAAGAACGGCTATTTGTTGGCGTTATCTTAAAAGCAAAGCTCTTTGAATGAATGACTATCCTAGCAGATAATTTAGAAACTAGAAAAGATCTAGTTACTATGGAATACTAAAGAAACTTTAGTTAACTTTTCCTAAATGGTTATTCTTTTTATTTGATAGGGGCATGGGGTGTAAAGACAGTGAAGGTTTATATGGAATTGAGTGAAACAAAAGTGAAAAAAGAGACTATAAGAACTATTTAAGTAAGATCAGAAAGCTCAGTCATCTCAAAGTACTAAGTGCTTTCCTATTTCGTAGTCTCTCATTAGACTTTAAAAAACCAGGCTTTTTTGCACATTGTTCTATATGTAATTTCTCATTTTGTGTCAAGATGGAAAGAATGAGATGAATCTCTGCAGTTTTAGTTTTCATGGTAAAACTTTCCATAGACTCTGAAACCTTCGAGTCTCAGCTCAAGAAATGAGACTGTCAAGCAAATGATAACAAGTGCTACGAAATGAAAAATACATCAATTTCACCAAGTTCAGTTAGTTATAACAATTTTAAATTTCTAGGTCTCCTTTTGTAACATCCTTACTACTCTGCAAACCATTTGAGGTAATCAATAGTGAGGACATAGTGTCTCATTTTGAATGTTTAAAATGAATTCTTAAAAAAATTAAGTACCAATAATTCTTAATTAAATTCTGCCTTTTCTGTTTCTGCAACATTTGTTTATACACTGTTTTAAAAATTCATCAAAGGAAACCAGGTCATTTGTTCCTTTACAGGCATTAACCATGTTAGAACTTAAATAGAAATAAAAAACAAATAGAAACTTAAACTACATCCATCTCCATGTAGAGAAGGAGACCGTTCCCATATACTCTGTTAGGATGGACCCCTCCCCACCCCCCCCCAAAAAAAGATTGACAGAATGATTCAACCAAGCTATATACACGGGAAGAATAACCAAACTACTGGGCTAATTATTTATAACAGCCTTAGAACAATGTCAGTTCAGTTTAACAGACAGACATTTACTGAGAACTTAGTAAATTCTTTACCTTCAAGAAACAGGATTAGCTCTTATTACCACGAAGCCGTCTTTGCTAGTATAGCGCCACCTCCGTCTCATGTGGCTGTGAGGAATCAGTGACATCATCAACAGAGAAACCCACGTTAATTCAACAAATGCTGCTTACATAGTGCCTGTCGTCAAGAAACCTAAGGCCTAATAGTAAATAAAACAAGCATGCAAACAACTAAGACAACTGAAAAAACTACCACTCTTGAAACACAAAAAAGTGTCCTTTGGGATACAAACATGTTTAAAATTCATGAGGAATCTGATTATAGTTATTTGTGCCAGATCATCAAACAGATGCTATCAATTATACCTTTGTTTTTGTTTTGTTGTCTTTCCCCGCTTGACTGAGCTAGACAACGCTGCATGTAGGTCAAAGAATTCTAAGTTTAGGGTCTACGACGTAATGATTTGATAGTTATGTATATACTGAGAAATGATTACCACAGTAAGTTAGTTAACACAGGCACAATTATAATCCTTTGAATGAAGGCTAAAATGTTGCTTTTCTTTCAGCTGGTCACACAATGTAATGCAAAATATGTGGAATGCTTCAGTGCTCAGAAAGAGTGTAACAAAGAAAAGAACAGAAACTCTTCAGTCGTGCCCTGTAAGATCTTAAAATCAGTTCGACTTGCCTGTGTTCGTTTTTTCTTTGGATTTTGCGTGTTTGTTAGGTAAAGAGGCAGCCACTACCAAGGGGAAAAGTTATGCTGAGGACAACTGAAGCAGTTTGATCAAAACGGGAGGGGTGGGTGTCGGCACCAGCAAGTTGCTGCGTCTATGTGACATGAAAGCTAGCTTCAGTTCTCCTCGAAATTCAAGAGTTAGATTATTTCTGCCATGTCTTACCTTTAAAAAAAAAAAAGTCAAGTCATTATCACTGTGGCATTAATGCTCTCTTAAAACAGAGAGTCCTGGATTAATCTGCACAGCTGGAACTACATTACTGAATTATTCTGGCTATTGAGACTAAGGCACTGTTGGTAGGTGGTGACCACCGCATAAATAACTTGGGACACAGCAGTGGATACTGTGTGTAGTACACTGTAGACACAGGCATGGGTGATCAGTGGAGAGATTCTCTCTACTGAAAGAGGCCAATATTTTCTAAGCCCTTCCCGAAGAAAAAGATAGGGAGTAAGGGGATGGCAAAAGAGCAAAATACAATACGTTGGTATAATTGTAGGAATATCAAACCAGGGTCAAGAGTGACCTGAAACCCTGTGTCGTCTCCATACAGAGTATCCTCTTAGTGATCTGCTGGGAAAGCCTCTCCCACAGTCAAGTGTTGTTATTCCTATAACGTCTGGGTCCTGCTGGGCACATGCAGCAGAATTTCATTTTACATTCTTCCTTAGCTGATAATGCTCTAGCTTGTTTAAAAATATAGGTAAGTCTTAAAAAGAAAGGGGAGCCAAAGAGCTCTGTTACTCACCAAGTAGCTCGCAGAAAGTGCTGTTGGTGGTGAGAGGTAATGAGGCAAATGTGGTGTTTTCGTTTTTTTCCATGTCATAGCTGAGCGTGCTCGAGTGGGCCTTGCACCGTTGCCTGGAATGAAAGGAACAGACTACATTAATGCTTCTTATATCATGGTAAGAGTCAACAGTTAATTATAAATAAAGTCAATTAAACTGAAAGGTGCTAAACAGCAGATACCACCTATGTGACTTTCATTTTTCAAGTAATTTCTTGATGTGTAATATCAAAATTATAGAGATTTCTGTATCTGGAAACCTCTAACCAAGGATACCTAATCGGTGAGGACACAAAAATTGCTTAAGTTAACAAAAAAATGCTTGTTAAGGAATTAATCTTTTCGTGAATTTCACCCATCTAGTCTTGGAATAAATGTTGAAGTTGCTGTCAAGTAAAAACAGCAGGGGGAACTAGAAGTGCATCGGATGTGGAGAGAAAACTGTCTATACGTGTTAGGAGAAGTACATCTAAAAATTAGCCAAATGCACTGAATGCCTCTTTTGATTATTTTCGTGAGGTCAAAACAGTGCTGGTCTTATTTCATGAATATATTTTACTGCTGCAGAGTTAAACACTCATAATCACTGGTTTTTCGTCCTCCTAACTGAAGGGCTATTACAGGAGCAATGAATTTATCATAACCCAGCATCCTCTGCCACATACTACGAAAGATTTCTGGCGAATGATTTGGGATCATAACGCACAGATCATTGTCATGCTGCCAGACAACCAGAGCTTGGTAAGTAAAGCACATCTGCTATATATTAATGAGCCCGGGAGGCCACAGCATAAATTACCTTGTCACAGGGCTACAGTGTCTGTACATGCTAGGGAGGGAATTCAGACTTCTCATCGTGTATGTCTGCACAGGTGCCTTTCCTAGTCTCACCATTCCTGACCCTATCAGTTCCAATAGGATCAGCACTGATCCCTAATGCTGGTGATATATCAATCACCCCTCAGTTGTACTGTACATGGCAGTGTGGGAGAAGGTTTTTATTTATTTATTTTGGCTGCGTTGGGTCTTTGTTGCTGCGCGCGGGCTTCTCACTGCAGTGGCTTCTCGTCGCGAAGCACAGGCTCTAGGCGCGCGGGCTTAGTTGCTCCGCGGCATGTGGGATCTTCCCAGAGCAGGGCTCGAACCCATGTCCCCTGCATTGGCAGGCGGATTCTTAACCACTGAGCTACAAGGGAAGGCCAGAAGGTTTTGAAGAAGGTCCCTTTTTCTAACCTCACTAATGCGTGACTTTAAGCCGACCTCTTAGTTGCTGTATGTCACTGTTGAAAAATAAATGAACAATAACAGTAGTTAACATTTATTGATTATATTTTTACGTGTATTAACTCCTTTAATCCTTTCTACAACTCGATGACACAGGTACTCTCAGCATCTCCTTTAGTAGCTGAGAAAACTGAGGGAAGTAACTTGCCCAAGGGCGTATACGAATCATGGGAGCCAGGATTGGAACTTGAGTCACCTGTCTCATTTTGCTATTGTATGTGTCCAACGCCGCCACATCATAGAAATGTTTCCTAGCCCAAAAAACGGTATCAAAAGTACTAATAATGTATCGTTAATTTTCCCCCAGTCCATAGGCAAGCCCGATCTATTACAGGGAGGGAGATTAGGAAAGGCTTCTTTGTTCGGACTTGATGGTGCTTTTTAAGACCTTGACTAAGCTACTACCTCTTTCTTCTCCCTTTACTTCTTCCCTATTGAGGTCTCTAGACCCTAGAGGAGAAGGGTGAGCACGCTTATGAAAATAAGTGTAACTATTTCTGCTGAGCTCTCGTTGCATTCTTAAGTTTCGAAATAGTTGCATCTTCAGAAGTTACTATGAGGACTTGTAAGCGCACAAAGTAAAAACAAAAACAAAAACGATCTGCCTCCGTGAGTGTCAGAGTAGTGAGTTTTTTAATCAAGAAAGAACAGCATGTGAGTGAACCCCTAGTCTTGATGACATGCATTTGACTGTGTGCCCAGTCAGTAGGAACTTCACTTTGTCGCTTTCTGCTCCAGCCTCGGAATACCAAGACTGCTTCTGTGTGATAGAATGGCAACAAAGTTGAGAATCTTAAGCTAAAAACTGGAGTGTAAATTTTCAAATTAGCTGGCAATAGGGGTCTACTCTGTTCGGCATATGGAAATTGGAGGCACTTAGGGTTGTTAAAACGTGCATTTGTTGGATGAGTCAGTGTTTTGTTACCCTCACTTAACAGAGGACAGTCACTATACCCAAGAGCTCATTTGTATGGGGAGGAGAGGGGGAGACTGACTGAGTGAGTCAATACGTGTTCTGTGGACAGCGACGAAACAGGGCCACCAGCCCTGTCGTCTCGGTGTCTCTCTGAGGCCCAAGGAGGCTATGCTGCAATCATGCACGTCTGCACTCATAGCTCTGGGGTCGGAAGTCAGATTCAGTAGTGTGTAGTTTTTTTCGAAAGATACTGTCTCTGCATTTTTTTGTTTGCTTTGTTATTTATCACTACTGTAACGTTACAAAGACCATCATTCTGTGAATAGCCCAAAAGTCACTGCTGCTCAGGCGTCTCTGCCCTATCTGTAAGCAAAGTAACCATGCGATCAGAGCTCCCACTGAATTAAGAAGTAGCATTTCTTTGTCATAGTCTGTCAAGAGGATCAGTTATTCCCTAGTTTACTGTCTGTGTTCAGAAGGTTTTTCTGCCGTTCCTCCACCATTACTAAAATCCCTTTGGCAGTCTTTAGGCAAATTAGATAATTTCCAGGTCATGTTATCATCATAATAGCTCTTTGAGGTATATAGTTTTATTATTCCCACTTTTCAGATATGGAAATTAAGCCTTAGATAGATTACTTTATTCAGCATCACATCCAATCCTATACTTAATCTATGTATTTGGTTAAATTTAGAGGCCTTGTTCATCATTATGTCTTTAATTAATCTGTTCAAAGGGCCCTAATTCCACTTCCTTGGGCAAAATGTATTAAAACCCAAGACAGTTACAGGCTTCTTTTGTATAGACTAAACCCCGTTGCTAATCTGTTTCCCCTTATGCTGAGCTTTAAAAATAAAAATGTACTTGGCAATAAGCTATATTGAAACTTGAAAGGGTGATAAGTCTTATTGGACTGTTGGCTCATTTCTAATGCAACAATGTAAGATTAAACAAAACCTTTGTTTTCAACATTATTCAGAATTATTTCTGACTTCACTAGTACTGTCTAAGCATTTTCAGGAACATGCCCGTAGAAATGTATATATTACAGGCAAACTGTAATTTGCCATTTGAACTGATTAGAAAAAGGAGGGGGCGGGGCTCATCATAATCATTGTATTTCTCACAGAGTCTCCAGCCTAGGCAACGGTTCTCTTTTTCTTAGGCCTCCATAGTTTTCAGGGATAGAATTCAAGTATCAAGCCTGAATACTGTATTAGTTTCAGGTGTACAGCTAAGTGATCCAGTTATATTTTCTGATTATTTTCCATTATAGGTTATTGCAAGACATTGAATGTAAGTTCCCTGTGCTATTCAGTAAATTGTTATTGCTTATCTATTTTATGTATAGTAGTTTCTGTTACTGAATATTTATTTTTAATCTTAAAAATAATAGATGAACGTTTAAAGCTTACCTGATTCGAGGCTGAAAGACTCGAAATCGAACACTGACAGACTAACTTTCCTTTTACAAAGCACCTTATACTTAGAGCCAATATGCTTATTTATGGGCCTGTCTGAGCCTTGGTGTTTTCATCTACAAAGCCAGAAGATAAAAATAGCTCACTAGCATATTATGAAAATTAAATAAGATGATGTTTACGAAAGTCCTTTGCAAAATGCTTATCAATTGTAGAACTGTTAACATAATCCACAGAACAACAATTAGCACATCTTAGTTGCATAAGCCATTGTGAAATAATAAGTTAAAATTACTTGACCTAGATCCTGTCTCCTTTTTTACTCTGACAATTATATTACAGAGCATTTCTCAGCGAGGGGTAATACATCCCCTACAGAGGGAGGTTTTTTGGTTGTCGGAATGACATAGGTGAGAGGTGCTAGGAAATAGTTATTAAGCGTATTTTACAATAGAATACAACCACCACTGAACTCAGCATGATTAGATAGGGCTAATCTAATCGGGCTAATAATTCTATGAACCCAATTTAAAAAATGATTTGAGAGGTATGGCAAATGGCAAAGAAAGAAATCGTTTGGTAAGAAAATTCAAAAACAAATGGTTGACAGCACTGCAGAGGAATTTTTGTCCTTCTTTTTTTTTTTGGTCCCCATAGGCTGAAGATGAGTTTGTATACTGGCCAAGTCGAGAAGAATCCATGAACTGTGAGGCCTTTACCGTCACCCTTATCAGCAAAGACAGACTGTGCCTCTCTAATGAAGAACAAATTATCATCCATGACTTTATCCTTGAAGCTACACAGGTAACCTCAACCTCAATTCCTCAGTAACAGCCACACCTAGGCGCCACACCTGGGCCCTGGATCACCCTTCCAAGTAATAATGAAGTAATTTACCACCCTTAAGACGGGCCCAAGCAGGCATTTGAGTATGACTTAAGTATATGTTCACTTCCTTTTTTGCTTCCTTCAAATATTTGCTTTTTCAAGCTGGAAAGATGACATGTAGCAGTTCCTCTGATTGAGCATGCATACAAATAGGCCTGTTGACCTAATTATAAAAACAATATACTAGAGCTCAGTATTTTCTTTGCCATCAGAAATGTAAGCCTTGCAATATGTTGCAGAGATGATAATATTAAGACTTTTTTTTTTTTTTTTTTTTTTTTAGTAAACAACATTTTGATGCATAATTAACTACCTTCCTATGGGGTTGGTAAGAGGGGAGCTGTCTTATTTAAATAATGATGTCCTCACCCCTTCCTGGGTTTTTTTTCTTTATTTTTATAGATAAGATAGATAGAGTAGGATATAAAGCCTCTTATAATTTGTTGTCCCTTAAAATATTTCCCTGAACAGGATTCTATTTCACTGTCATAACCTCATTTGTTCATGTCAAGCAGACCTCCCTAGTATTTTTCTCCTTACAGCAGTTTGGTTAACCTGGCATGCTTCAATCATCTATAGTATACACTTCCTCAGGGGCAAGTACGAGTCATTAGATTATAGACAGGATGAAATGAAGGATGGGCCGTGACTCGTGTTGTATTGGTTGTAGGATGACTATGTTCTAGAAGTTCGGCACTTCCAGTGTCCCAAGTGGCCTAACCCGGATGCCCCCATAAGCAGTACTTTTGAACTTATCAACGTCATCAAGGAAGAGGCCTTAACGAGGGACGGCCCCACCATCGTTCATGATGAGTATGCACCTGTTTTTAATTATCTCGTTGCATTGCGATAGTAGGGGAGGAAAGACAGATTTTAAACACGTACCCCCTCTCTCAGCGTGTGACAAGTCCAGCTTATTTCTAATGTGTCCATGTGCAAGGTGTTGGGGTTCTCTTTGGGTTTTAATTTGTCAAAGGCTTCAGGCTCTCCGAGTGTAGGTTCTAGAAAGGTGAAAGTACTGTATCTTAGCCTACCAAAATACATCTGCATGCTTTCTGAGGTTTTCTGTTTCAATAATGCAAATTAAACAATAACTTACAACATGTCTACATTTCTATTAATTTAAATGTAATACTTTATATTAATTAGTTGTTTTTAAATCCTTACACTGATTTCCAGCAAACACTTATTAGGGAAGAAACCTTTTAAAATATACTTTAGCTGATTAGTAATGAAAAAGGTACTATTATTAATGATAATGTTTATAGTTTACAGTGTGTTTTGAAGTTTACAGTACTGTCTCTGGGAGTTTAAAGGTAAAGCATATGAATTGCAAAGAGCACAAATAACTTGCTCCTGCCTCTGTGCTTCTAAGTGTCCGAATAGAGTTCAAACCCAGCCCACTTTCCCTTTAATGAGAAGGAAGGGGGTCACAGACATACCTCATGGTATACGAATACCTGGAGTCAAACTTCATAGATGGACTCGACCTGTAAATCAGTTGCAGACTGTTGTGAATCTCACAAACCTTTAGCCAATGGCACCAATTAGACGTCCTCGTCTCTAGTTCTAAGGTAGTTAGTTATCTCCCTTGGTCAGCAACGTGTCAGGGCATCCATTATGTTCATTAAATTACCATCTACTCTGCTAGAATAGATATTAGTAAATTTTGAAGTAAAAGCTCATTAAGTCTTATCCTTGAACTAATGCTGTCACAGGAAGTGAACAAAGACTTTCGGCTGAGGTCAGCACCTTCACCTCAAATCCATGGTACTCTCCTATTTGAAGCAAGCCATATGTTTGGCTCCTTCCAAAGAGTTTGATGGTCTTTTTTAAATAGTGACTATTTCAAAATGTTGACCTCTTAATTAGAAGAATTAGGATTAGTTAAGTAGCCTAAGTAAGATCCCTGGAAATGTGACAACCAGCAGTAGTGTTTAAATAACACAGTCAACCTCAGAATAACTGGGTAGTTACTACGAGTCTACGAAACTTTAGGATATGCAGTTATAGCACAAAGTTAGGGCTGCTTCTAGAGTTTTTTCCCCCACTAATCTGGGTCAGCTTTCCATATACCTTCTGGATTTTACTAGCTTTTATCAATTCAGACTAAATTCTAATGTTGCTGCCCAGCTCCGTGACGGATTTTGCTGTTCTGATAGTACTCCAAGGATCTGTCCTAAGTCAGTAATGCAGCTAATGTTATATTTCATGGTAAGAGAAGACGGAAAGAAGGAAAAAAAAAAAAAAACCAACAACAACTAGTTAAACAATTTAAACAGAACTGTTTGATTCATTTATCTATATTCAGCTTTGGGGTATATTGTCTTATTGAGTGATTTTTATTTTATGCTACATGCTGACTGTGTCACCTCTGGAATTAATCAAATGTAGCTTGTTCTTAGGCCTAAGCAAGAAAAGAGCAAATTCATCCTACACTAGTGTCTCTTCACATATCACATAGGTGAGCTGGATTAAAAGCCACCTAAAGATATGCATTTGTTCATTTATCCACCATCTTTAAGAGATAAGTGATTCCATTAAAATTATTTTTGTACATTACTCAAGCACATTTGAAGTTTTTTAATAGTTGTTAGCTCTAGTACAACACTGAATGCCAGTTACCTTTCAGTTTCCATCTTACCTACTTTTTGAACTTCTAAATACTCCTTCCTGACGGCCTACAAACACACACCTCAAATCTAGCATGTATAAACCCAAACTTACCTTCCCAGCCTGCTCCCATCCACTTAGTTGTACAAACCAGAAACATATCAGAGTCCTTTTCTGTGCCCCCTCACCTCCAGTTATCATTGGCCACCAAGTCTTGTTGATGCCTACCAGTACACTTCCCAAATTCAAGCTAGTTGAAGCTTTACTTCTTCAGCTATCATCCCAGTCCTCCACTGATTTACTTCCTGCAGCCCACCTTAGCCCTGCAAATACTATTCTAAGTGCCCTTTTATTCAACACACACTTCAAAAGTCACTCTCTTTGAACTGTTTCTAACTCAAACCAGAGGGGATCATCCACAAACATCGCATCTTTACCAAGGCCATTCCTGTTTATCATATCATATTGTAACTACTTGTTCACATGACTGTCAACCCACATTGCTGTGACCAGCAGTGCTAACTTATTCATCCCATTCTCCACAGAGTGACACACAGTGGGTGGTGGATAAATATTGGTATGAATTGGTACCGTGCTTTCAAGTTAGGATGACTTACCCGTTATTCAGGATATGTGCCTGTATATGAACTTGCCCCAGACAGCCTTGCTTTTTGTTTTGGTTATTGGTATTTTTCCTGCTTACATTCATCTGTGAACTATAAAACCAATTCATCGACACAAAGTTTAAGTTCTGTCAAAGATTGCAGCGGGCAGGCTCGGAAAGAAGGCCTGAGTGCTTCCACTGAAAGTCAAAGAGTTGAACTTTTAGTGCACAAACTCTGTGATGTCGATCTGGTCTTCACAGCTGTGTGCCAGGTGGATGAAGTTTCTAGGTAAAATGATCTAAAGGTAAACTTCCTCAACAAAAAGTAAACTGATTCTGTTTGAGCACAGGCACAGCTTAAAGGCAAACTGCTTTATTCACGGCATCCTATATTTGTCTGCTCAGGACAATTCTATCCAGAGGCTGATCTGTATCACTACTGTCAAATTTTAAACACAGAGCCTACAAGATAAATTCAAAACACAGCATGGTTCTTACACAGTTTTATGAGACACTAGTAGATTAGACCTTCACTTGCAGAATGAAGGCTAGTTTTCTGTGCAAATACTTATGTGGAGTCACTGTGGAGCTATATCTATCACCCTGTTGGAGGCCATCGTGGGCTAATTTCATTTAACGGTTTTCAGAGTGGGATCCGAGGGTCCCTGGTTGGGAAGGAGGTCTCCAAGCCCCTTCCAAGAGATCCAAGAGGACACAACTGTTTTCATAATACAAAGATACCAGTTGCCTTGTTCACTCGTATTGTCTTGAGTGTACAGTGGAGTTTTCCAGAGCTACGTGACCCAGGAGGACATCCCCACTCTGACAGCTAATGGAATGCGTGCTTGCATGGTTTTGTGTTTTAACACTTTCTCAGTTCTAACATCTGATACAGTAATTATTGACAGATAAAGCCCAAATAAGCAAAAGCTCTTTGGGGGTCTTCAATAAATGTTAATTTTAATTTTGTCCTGAGACAGTCCAGAGGAAATGCTGAAATATATGGACTGCGTTCTGTACCAACTGCTGCAAAGACACCTTCAAGTCACAACTAATCGAGTCCTTCATTTAATCCTCAAAATCACCCCACTGGGGGGGGGGGGTAACTTTAGGATCCCCGCTTCATGCATGAGGAAATGGGGGCTGCGTGTGTAGGTATTAGGCCCTGTGTACACACATATCCAGTTACTAAGTGTCAGAGCCAGTCCCAGCTACATAATGTGTGTGGGGTCCAAGGCAAAATGAAAATGTAGGAACCCTTGCTCAAAAATTATTAACAATAAAGATTTTCCAATTAAAGAAACAATCCTATTTACCAGCACATCAAAAAGAATAAAATACCTAGGAATAAACCTACCTAAGGAGGTAAAAGACCTGTACAGAAAACTACAAGACACTGATGAAAGAAATCAAAGATGACACCAACAGATGGAGAGATATACCGTGTTCTTGGATTGGAAGAATCAATATTGTGAAAATGACTATACTACCCAAAGCAATCTACAAATTCAGTGCAATCCCTATCAAACTACCAATGGCATTTTTCACAGAACTAGAACAAATAATCTTAAAACTTGTATGGAGACACAGAAGACCCCCAATAGCCAAAGCAATCTTAAGAAAGAAAAACGGAGCTGGAGGAATCAGGGTCCCTGACTTCAGACTGTACTACAAAGCTACAGTAATCAAGACAATATGGTACTGGCACAGAAACAGAAATACAGATCAATGGAACAGGATAGAAAGCCCAGAGATAAACCCACGCACCTATGGTCATCTAATCTATGACAAAGGAGGCAAAGATATACAATGGAGAAAAGACAGTCTCTTCAATAAGTGGTGCTGGGAAAACTGGACAGCTACATGTAAAAGAATGAAATTAGAACACTCCCTAACACAATACACAAAAATAAACTCAAAATGGATTAAAGACCTAAATGTAAGGCTGGATACTATAAATCTCTTAAAGGAAAACATAGGCAAAACACTCTGACATAAATCACAGCAGGATCTTTTTTGATCCACCTCCTAGAGTAATGGAAATAAAAACAAAAATAAACAAATGGGACCTAATGAAACTTAAAAGCTTTTGCACAGCAAAGGAAACCATAAGCAAAATGAAAAGACTACCCTCAGAATGGGAGAAAATATGTGCAAATGAAGCAACCGACAAGGCGTTAATCTCCAAAATGTACAAGCAGCTCATGCAGCTCCATATCAAAAAAACAAACAACCCAATCCAAAAATGGGCAGAAGACCCAAACAGACATTTCTCCAAAGAAGATATACAGATTGCCAACAAACACATGAAAGGATGCTCAACATCACTAATCATTAGAGAAATGCAAATCAAAACTACAATGAGGTATCACCTCACGTGGGTCAGAATGGCCACCATCAAAAAGTCTACAGACAATAAGTGCTGGAGAGGGTGTGGAGAAAAGGGAACCCTCTACACTGTTGGTGGGAATGTAAATTGGTACAACCATTATGGAGAACAGTATGGCGGTTCCTTAAGAAACTAAAAATAGAGCTACCATATGATCCAGCAATCCCACTCCTGGGCATCCAGAGAAAACCATGGTTCGAACGGAAACATGCACCCCAGTGTTCACTGCAGCACTGTTTACAATAGCCACGACATGGAAGCAACCTAAACGTCCATCAACAGATGAATGGATCAAGAAGATCTGGTACATATATACAATGGAATATACTCAGCCACTGAAAAGAAGGAAATAATGCCAATTGCAGCAACGTGGATGGACCTGGAGATTACCATACTAAGCGAACTAAGTCAGAGAGAGAAAGACAAATATCAGATGATATCGCTTCTATGCAGAATCTAAAAAAAAGATACAAATGAACTTATTTACAAAACAGAAACAGACTCAGACTTTGAAAACAAACTTATAGTTACCAAAGGGTAAAGGTGGGGGGGAGGGATAAATTGGAATTAAAATATACACATTACTATATATAAAATAGATAACCAACAAGGACCTACTGTATAGCACAGGGAACTATACTCAGTATTCTGTAAGAACCTAAATGGGAAAAGAATTTGGAAAAGAACAGATACATATATATGTATAACTGAATCACTTTACGGTACCCCTGAAACTAACACAACACTGTAAATTAACTATACTCCAACATAAAATAAAAATTAAAAAAATTTTTTTCCAGATGGCAACACCGGAGCATTAAACTAAGAAGTTTAGTTTACGCAGGACCCTCCTAAGTAGGGGACCCATCTAAGCACAAGGCCCAACACAGCAGCACAGGGGGCAAGCCAGGAAGCTGGCACTGGCTATAGTTAAATCCAGATCTGTCTAATCCCACTGGTTAACACTGCCTCCCACTGGTTTTCACAGTAAGCACTCCTGTCCTTTCTGTCTTCGGACTGTGTTTTGCTTTCTGTACTTTCTCATTCACTTCCAAAGTTTTAATTTCTTAAAGTCCTGTGGTTTTGTGCTTCCATTATTCCCCAGGATTAATGGATACTGAAGCTTTAGCTCTGTTTTCCTTCCTGCCGTAATGATTTTGAAGGGAAGCTTCACTTCCTTCATAGTGACAGGGTTATACCTCTGCATTGCATTGTTAGTTATGATTTTTAAAACAACATCGTAAAAGCAAAACAACAATAATTGTAATTATATGAAGTAGTAAAAAGTGTAATTAAATGGCCATAAGTATTATACACACTGATGATACAAGGAACCCCAACGTGTCTTAAAATGAATATAGACAGAGCCACCTGAAAACATTACTGAATGTCGGGAACTTAAAGTACTTTCATTTCTTCGAGGCACAGACAGGGGAAGATGAAAATAAACAGCACAGCGCTAGTTAAGGAAGTATTGCTCTCAGTGGGGCCCTTTGAGAAAGTGGCAAACAAACCACCAAAACCAGTGAATTTATACAGTATTCTAAGTTGTAAATTACCTGTATCACTTTTTCACCAAGTCCCTGTAATTTGAAGTGCAAATGCATGAAACTTGACAAACATCCTTTAATCCTACTTAATTCCTAAACTTCTGAAAGAGAATGGCCTTTATTTTTTCAGTCTTTAAAGACTGATACTTTAAAGTATGTATGCATTTGATTGATTTGACCTAGTTTCTAGTCCTGTTTAAAGTCTTATTTTGTAGGTACTTCCTTTTATTTAGGTACTTATTTAAGAATGGCTAAACACAGGAAAGGCAACCCAAGCAAAGGCCAGAGTAATCCCACATGGAGTGCACAGTGCATAGTAAAATACATAATACCTGACTTTCCTATCTGTATGGCTATGGTTAGCTTGAAGCGGGAAAAAAAAAAAATCCTAACAGTTTCACTAGAGCAGATTTAGCAAAGATTAAAGGGTTCAGTTCTTCCCCTATTGAAAAAAAATCCATACAAATGATTGGGGGCGGGGTGGGGAATTCCTAGCTCTGCTAAAATGAGAAGGTAAACCCGGTTCAGTTTAGAATCTGAAGAAAGACAACATGATGAACAAGAACAAAAAAATACAGTGAATCGGAGGTAATAGAGCAATCATAATTGGATTTCGAAATAATATGCTCAGAGATCTAAAGGAAGACCATATGAGATGAATTAAAAACGTATTAAGAAACAGGAACAAATTAGAGGCTAAGAAATGGAAAATATGAGAGATGGGCTAGTAGTACAATGGACAAAACCGCAGTCAGACTCGGATATGGAAGCCAGATACAGAAGTTCTAACATCGGTCTAAGGGTGTGATCCACGGAGAGAGAAAAAAGATGAAAGAGGAAGAAATTAATAGCTGAAAAAAAAATAATGGCTGAGATTCTCTAAGAACTGAATAAAGGGATGAGTTCTTAAAATGAATTATCAGGATACAATGAACAATAACATTCAGAGAGAAGATCTGAATACCATAATTTACAAGGCTGATCTAATAGTGACATATAAAAGTATGTACCCCATCGACAGATGAATGGGATAAAGAAGATGTGGTACATATATACAATGGAATATTACTCAGCTATAAGAAAGAATGAAATAATGACATTTGCAGTAACATGGATAGACCTAGAGATTATCATACTAAGTCAGTCAGACAGAGAAAGACAAATACCATATGATAATCACTTATGTGGAATCTAAGATATGGCACAAATGCACCTATCTACAAAACAGAAACAGACTCACAGACACAGAGATCGGACTTGTGGTTGCCAAGGGGAAGAGGGGGAAGGAGAGGGATGGACTGGGAGTTTGGGGTTGGTACATGCAAACAATTGTATACAGAATGGATACACAACAAGTTCCTACTGTATAGCACAGGGAACTATATCCAGTCTCCCGGGATAAGTCATAATGGAAAAGAATATTTTTTTAAAAATGTATTTATATATGTGTATAACTGAGTCACTTTGCTGTACAGCAGAGACTGGCACAACACTGTAAATCAACTAAACTTCAATAAAATAAATAGAATTTAGAAATAAACATTTCTAAAATTAAATACATAAATAAATACATATTAAGAGTATGTACCCAAGAGAGACTTATGGAGAGACCATATAGTCTCTTCAAACACAAATAGTTTATTCATAATTACTGACCATAAATGGAATTTTAATATATTCCAAAAAACTGATATCATACAAGGCCACGTTCATTGATTATATGCATTAAATTAGAAACGAACAATGAAATGAGACCCCAAATTCTTATACCCAGACACTGAAGTCCTTATGGCTAGAATTAGAGATAATTGATGGTTTAAAGAGGTAATGAAAATAGAAATTACGGACTCCTAAAACTAAATGATAATGAAGGCACTGCATTTCAAAACCTGATAGGATATATACTCAGAGAAAAAATGTATAGCCTAAGCCTCATATATTGGAGAAAAATCTTAAAATAAACTAAGCTTTCAACTCGAGAAGCCAGAAAAAGAACCAAATAATTCCACAAAAAGTACAAGGAATTAAAAGAAAAGCAAACAGTAATGAAATGGGGGCAAGGAGGAGACAGACTTCATTGCTTAAATTTTACTAACAAAAGACACAACTTTGGAAATTGGTGAAAAAAAGGCGGCGTAATTTATCATTGGGAAGAAAAAAAATTTACCATTTATCTGTAGTTCTCAAATGTTTTAAAAATTGTTAATTTACATAGGTGTGATCATACCTTATCTTTTAGAGTTTTATGCTAAATTATTAATGAATAAAATACCTGGGGTTTGCTTCAAAATACATGGGGGAGGAAATTGACATGAAACAACACCAGCTATGAGCTGATGATTGTTTCAGTTTAGTGATGGTGCAGTGAGGGTTACTATGCCTTGTATACATTTGATATTTTCTTTAATAAAAGGTTAAAAACAATAGAAGTATTTTAAAGGAAATGAAATAAACATTTAAAACTATTTATAACTCTATACCAATAAATTTTTAAGCCTACCTAATCAAAGTAAATGATATTTAGTGAACACAATGTACCAGTCAGTCTCTGTTCTGAGCCATTGACATGTATCAGCTCAAATGTAAGCTCTAGTCTCCCAAACTATGAGACCTTGGCCAGTTACTTCCCCTGGATGTGCCTCGTTTCTTCAACCTCAAAATGGGGATACTAATAGTACCTGTAGTACTGGGTTATTCTGAGAATTAAGTTGACACATGTACAGTACTTATAAGAGAGCCTGGCACATAGAGTTTTCAACCCATTAAGGCCCACTAAGTTTTGACCAGTCTACGTTTGAACAACAGCACACAGAGAGAACATTTAATGTAACCTTGATTAAGAAGACAAACAAGGCTAGCACCAGAATGGAACAGTATAAGCCAATGTTACTTACTTGAATATGGGTACAAAGGTCTAAA
This sequence comes from Eschrichtius robustus, assembly GCF_028021215.1. Lineage (NCBI taxonomy): Eukaryota > Metazoa > Chordata > Mammalia > Artiodactyla > Eschrichtiidae > Eschrichtius > Eschrichtius robustus. Next base: position 27,560,459 of record NC_090835.1, on the reverse strand, counting down.
AAAAATACTGTCAAAAACCCAGTGTGTTATAGTAAGAGAATTATATACATCATGAAAAAGATTTATCCTAGGCATATAGAGCTGCTTAAATGGTACCAAAAATTGCTCTCAGTGAATTCAGAACATTATTAAAGGAATTTTTTTTTAAATCAATAGATGTTCAAAAACATACAATAAAATAACACCCATTCATAATCCCCTTCCCCAAAAGAAAACACTCTTAGCAAACGAAAAGTCAAAAGCACTCTCTTTAACTTGATGTTACTTCTCAGAAGCCTATAGCAAATATTTTTATTTAATATTAAAAAATTAGAAGCTTTACCATTAAAGAACACAATATGACACCTCTTCACAGTGTTAGAATGCAAAACTATTGTATCCTAGCCAATACAGTAAAAGCAAAAGATGTAAGAAGTATAAAAGAAAGAGACAAGTGGCATTGCTAGCAGATAAAGACGTAGCCAACTTCCCAGAGAATCCACAAATTATTAGAACTTAAGAAGAGTCCTGCGTGGCTGGATACAAGTTCACCACGTGAAAATCAATAACTTTCCTATATATCAACTGAAACCAAACGGTAATGTCGCAAAAAGAGGCCATTCTTTGGAGTAACAGAAACTACCTAGGATTTACCCTAAAATGAAATTGGCAAAAGACTACGTAGAAAACTGTAAAATCTAATTGAAAACTATAAAAGCCCTGAATAAATGGAGAAAAGACATCGTGTTCATGAACAGAAAAACTCAAAAAGATGTTAATTTCCTCAGATCTATCTATATATTCAGTGCAGCCTAACCAAAGTCCCAACAAAACTTTTTGTGTTCCTTGACAGCCCAGTATCAATCAACATGAAACAGGATGGGATGCGGTAGAAGCGTAGAGGTATATGGAAACGAGTGTACAAGTGAAAAAGGAAAATGTGTATGTTTGAAGCACTAAAAGTGAAACAATAAATATAGAGGCAGCCAAGACTATTGTGCAAACTTGCTTTATCAGGTATCAAGACTTACTAAAAACCTATGGGAATTTAAACGAATGTGGGGAAATACAGTATAAAAAAAACAGACAAGCAGATTAAAGGGCCAAAATAGAGAGTTCAGAAATAGGGCTGCATATATGAGAATTTAGACTATTCAAAAGGCAGCTCAGATCAGTGAGGAAACATGAGACAATTCAATAAAAAATGCTGGCACAGAGGGAGCAAAGACTGCTGCCATGTCCTGCATGTCCTGCCTGCTGCAGTCTGCGCATACAGTGGGATGTCGCTCTAGGACCTTGCTTCAGACATGTAAGCTCCCCCATCCATTAAACCTTCGGTGTCTCTGTTGCTGACTCGGGCTCTTTCTTTGGTCTTGAGGCTGGGCAAGTAGAGGGCCTGCAGGCCTGTGGCGTGCAGCCCAACAACCGTGAACTCAGGTAACCTGTCAATGTAGCAGGCGTCAATCCCATGTGTGGAAAGTGAAAGAAAGAGTATGTGTGAGATGGAAAAGATTCAGAAAGGCTGAACATGTTTATGGAGCATAGAAGACTAGTTATCAAGGTATAGTTGGATTGCCAGATGTATTAGGAAGTTACTGGGTTTTGTGATTCTGTATTTAGAAGAGGATCAATATTCTAATCATGTGCTTCATCTGAAGCACCCACTGAATAGGGAACAATTTTGAGTCACTGGGATTGGTGTCTTGATCATGAGATACAGTAAAAGGTCAGATAGACTTAGGAATCATTTGTCTTAATAAATATAGGTTTAAATAAGTAAATGGGGATGAAATTAGGCTAGGCAGTAGGAATGAGGAACGTTAGGGGCTGATGGATGGAAAGTGGGGAATGGAATATTGGATTCCCATGTGGTAGGAGAGCTTGTACATGGGGAGTGATCCTGTGAATGAGCTGGAAGTAGACAATGTTGTGGTCTGATGAAAAGTATATTAAGTATATTAATAGGCAGTTTCAGAAGAGGAAATACAGATGGGTCAATAAACATAGAAAGATATTCAACTCCCCTGGTAACCAAGGAAATGCAAACTAAACCAACAGTAAGATTCAAGTTTTCACACATCAGACTGGCAAAAGCCAAACTTTAAAATGATGAGGAGAAACTAGTATTCTCTGGCTGGGAGGAGTATGGACAGGTAACAACACGTGGGAGAGAAATACCGCAGTGTCTTTAAAACTAAATGGGCATACCCGTGACCTAGCTCTTCTCCTCATGGTAAGGTGCTACTCTGTACTACCCTGCTATGTGCACAAGGCACAAACAACCTAAATGTCCATCCATGGGGAAGTGAGGACATCCGATATGCATGCAGCAGATGAAATAATGAGCCAGATCGACATGTACTGATATCCTTAAATCTAGGAAGGCTGTACCTAAATGCATAACAGTTTTTTCCCTTAGACAGATTACCTCTGAAGTTGGGGTGGTGGTTAGGGAGACGTTGGCTTTATTTGCATTACAGAAGGAAAAACATCTGTACTGTTTTAAATTTCATGTAAGAATAAATTTAGAAACAATATTTAATAGTTATTAACAGAACAGTGGACACAGGGCATCTAAATTCTAGTCTTATTTCTGCCACCAACCAGCAACACCTCCTTGAACAATTCATTTAATCCATCTGTTTTCTCATCATTAATAGGGAAACTATGTGCCACACAGGTTCCTGTAAAAACTGAAGATGCCAACCTGGCCTGATGAAAAAGTCTGCTACCCTACTAAGCCTTTTTTGTGCCTGTGTGTGAAGCAAAGAGAACCATAGTTTTCCAAGAATTTTATAGAAGGTGCTCATACTTGGAAACTTCCACTTCAGTGCCAAAAATAATTACTAAATATGAAACTCATTTTGGAAATTCTCTGACTGCATTTTAAGCCACATATTTCCATTTTTATTCATATTCTGGAAGTTCAATTTAGCCCTTCGGGATTGTTAAAAAAATTTTTTCCAGAGCCTTTCACCACTTTCTACTTGTCTCATAGCCTCTAGTTAAAATTCTCGTATTATTTTTCCTACTATATCACCCAGCTTGTCCCCGACATCAAATCTTCTTACAGCCCTCCCAAGTCTAATTTTGAACTTCTAACTTCATATTAGACATCAAGCTAAACATCTGGTAAGCCCGTCTGAGAGATGTCACATTCAGAAACAAATGTCACCTTTATGCTAACCTCTAAATCCCTGCCCTTGTCCAGCATTTCATTCATTTTTGTGTTCTAGAGTAGATATCAATACAGTCTACCTAGCTTCTACGGAAATAGGTGATGGTAATTTTGTTCCAATATATTCTTTCCTTTAGTGAATCTGAAATAGCTTTTTTTTGCCTTCCCAAGGTACGGCGCAGTTTCCGCAGGAATGCTGTGTGCCCTTACCACCTTGTCTCAGCAACTGGAGAATGAAAATGCTGTGGATGTGTTCCAGGTTGCAAAAATGATCAATCTGATGAGGCCTGGAGTATTCACAGACATTGTAAGTACTTTGCTTATTTGTGACACTTGTACATCATTTGAAACTCAGCCTCAGCCTTTAGAACAGTGGTTCTGATTGGGGGTGACTTTGCCCCCCGGGGAATGTTGGGCAATGTCTGGAGACCTTTTTTGGTTGTCACAGCCGGAGATGGAGTTAAGTGAGTAGAGCCCAGGGATGCTGGTAAACGTCCTGCAACGCCTAAGACAGCCCCCCACAATAAAGAATTAGCTGGCCCACGTGTCCAAAGGGCTGAGGTTGAGAAACTCTGCTTTCTAAAATGTAGTATCCTCTGATTATAAAATATGGATATCCTATTATCTTAGTGGACTGTCAACACTGAGAATTCATTCCAAGGTAACAGAGATCAAAAGGACATGAAGAAGGTGTAGGTCTTGATTATAAAGGATTCAAGAGATTATTTTTTAAGTGTCCGAACTAGCAGAGACATAATTCCTGTTTCTCTAGTATATTTTTCACATTTACATTTTTAGTCAGTATTTCCGCCTGAGATGAAATAAATGCTTAAGCTGCTCTTTGGCTCAAAAACTGTCTCCCTCTTGTTTTCCAGGAACAATACCAGTTTGTCTACAAAGCAATGCTCAGCTTGGTCAGCACTAAAGAAAATGGAAATGGTCCCATGACAGTGGACAAAAATGGTGCTGTTCTCATGGCAGATGAATCGGACCCTGCCGAGAGCATGGAATCTCTAGTGTGATCAGAATCCTGAAAGGGCGCTTCATTTGTAAAACTTCTGAAGACTGAGAACTTTTTTGAGGCCTTTTTTTGCCAGACTCTACGTTATACAATAACCCGGTTACTTTTTTACACTGATAAAAGTTTTGATATTTATTTTTTGCCATTTTATGTCTTAATGGTATCCTACTGAGCATTTGCACCTCTGTTCATTTCACACAGTGAAACGCGGTTTTACCTAGTTTGCACTATCTGATCAGTGTTACTGCCTATGATCTAATACTAAAGCAAACCCTGATGTGACATTCCATGACAGCACACATGCTACTTCTTAATTCAGTACAGTGAAGGTCTTTGTTATGACAGTGAATCTTGGTTCTTTTAATTATTATTATTATTGTTGCTAAAGCAGTTGCATTCTACTAGCAGGCAAGGCTGTACTTTTCCTCAGTTCTCCTCTTCTGTTTTTTTCAAGGCACTGTTCAATACTGTATGCCTTCTGTATTTTAATGGAGTGGATGAGCATTGTTTTCTTTTAAAGAATTGCAGGTGTGGGGAAGCTACTCTGAAGGTCTGTCAAACCTCATGGCCTTGAAACAGTTCCATTTATGATGGTGAAGATAGCCATTAAGAAATTAGAAGGTTTGAGTTGTTTCATGTGAACATCACTTATTAGTTACAAAAGTTATATTCATAGCTTAAAAAAATGCCCAATTGTGTCAAAATAAAAGATATCTCTGTATTACAGTTTTCACAGTAGCTATGTGGACAGTGTGTGTTGTTTCCATTTTGACTCTCTGAAATAGCTACACCCCAAAATCAGGGCCATCTTTTACCAAAGAGAGATGGCAATATTTTATATAACTCCAGATATGAAACCCTTTAGTGAATCTCCATTAATGCTTCATGGTTTATAATACCATACCTCATGGCAGGTGGAATAATGAAAATCTTTGCAGGTGTGTAATTTTGAAACTAGTCCTCTAAAATATTCCTATTACTCCTATAGCAATCTAATAAAAACTACCTATATAGCTAACATTCTTACATTCTTTTCTTTCCTTTTTTTGCCAAATGTTTCACGATAAATCTCATAATTACATGCATTCTTCTACTTAGGATTAAACTGAGAATACTGTATCAGCAAAAGTCTTTGGGACTATCTAGATTCCCACACATGGGTAAACCTGATTTGGAGAGAGAAAATTAGAATCTTGAGTGAAAGGTGATAGTGACATTTTCAAACAATTTTTAAAAATAGGAGACAGCTTTGTGATGCTTTTGTGTAGTTTAGCCTCAAAAACAGATAAAAAGACACTGCTCATCATGACACAGAGCCCAAGGAAGTAATTTCTTGGAGCCATATTCACCCTGCTGTACATCATGGGAAAATTAGGAGCATTAATAAGAAATTTCAGTTCAGTTATTTAGAAAAATAAGCTACTTACCTGAGATCTGTTTCTTCGACTACACATTTGCTCTAGAGGGATGACTTCTGTCAGAAGTGAAACCATCAGCAGAACTGGGCCTGTTAAGAAGAAAAGGGTTTTGGTTATTTTTTATGTCAATAAACTTCAACCAAAAGTCCATACTGGCTATTATCATACCATCTGGATAGGCATTAAAACATTCATGATAATCAGCCTTGAGATTCTGTTTATCTTGAGTTGGGTTTCTATGAAGTTTGTCAGAGTGGACCTGAAGGAGCAAAGCTGCTAAGGAGAGAGAGGCTACAGGACTAGCCCAGGATTTCTAACACATAGGCCAGGTCAACGGAGTTTTCGTGAACTACGTAACTTGCCAGGGTTCATCCCGTCTTTTCATCACATAGATTCAGCCACACAGAACAGTCCACTGTTCACGAACTGTGTAGGCTAGGTTGAGAAAAGCTGTACAAGTGAGCCAAGTTTGCTAAGCTGTATGTGCTAGAGGACACAGACACCTTTACCGCCCCTCTGCTCCCATCCGAGGTGACACAAGGAAGCTCTGCCTAACACTTAAGAAAAAAAGCTTTAACGTAGGAACACTACAGTTGCCGGCTGGCTGAGGGAAATCAGTAAGGGAAAGGTTTCACATCATGGCAAGAGCTGGATCATTTTACTCAATTAAGTAGGTTCCTCTAGTTGTATAGAGTATTGATATGAGCTAATTCTCAGTAGATGGTACAGTGGACTTGAGTTTCAGAAGTAATATTCAAGTTGGGGTTCATGGTCCCTCTTGTCATTTTTTCTTAACAAAAGTAAACACTGGTTATAAGACACATGGCAAGTATTCCCTTCTGTGCTATTACAGAGGGCTCAATTCATGGAAATGCATACCCTCCAATTCTGTGACCATCTCTTCCAGAGGTGTCAGAATCATGATAAAAGAGAGATAGCTAGTAAATACAATAGAAACGTTACAAGGATGGCTTATAAGTTTTCTGTGAGCAATTGTGTGTCTGTAGCGGTCTTGAACCAAAGTCTACAAATCCCGACACACTGAACTATGAGCAATTGCTATTTGCCCATCTTGCCAAAGTGGTCCAAACACACTTCACTGAGGATAGTTATATTCAGCCGTTCCTCACTTTGACCATGGAGTGTATCCTCACTATTATTCTTCATCTGTTATTGGCAAATATATGCTTGCATCTTTCCAGAGGCAAAGATGGTGTTCTCTTTGAGACATAAGCACATTGCTTAACCGCATAACAAGGTTATTACCACTTGCACTCAGGAGGAAAGGAAATAGCTATTGCAAATTAATCTGTGCTATGTTATAAAAATAAGCTTTTGGGAGTGTATGAATTTAGCTCTAGGTAAGCAGAATGCACACATCATTCAAAACTGAACTGCAAAGATCAGAACAAGTGGACATGCTGGACATCAGAAAAAACACACCTTATTGCCATCAAGAGAACTCTCCATCTAAAAGCCACAATATCATCTTTTGTATTTTAAAAAAAAGTTTCCTTCTGAAATTCAACATGATTAAAATTAGGTGAATTGGTTTTCCTAATTTTTATCTCTTGGCACTTTTAGAGTCTATTTCGAGTTGAAAAGTCCAGCAAGGTCAGAGAAGGTTATGGCATTTAAGGTCTGGCTGTTGGAGTTTTTAGCCCAGAGTGACATACTGAAATCAACAAATAACCTTAATTACTTTATAATGACACAGCACAACTGCCTTGTTATGAATTTTTTCTTAAATGCATATACACTGTATTTAAAAATTAAAATATAGATACCAATTTACCAAAGATACATGCTACTAATTCTAAGCAAAAAATTAAAAAAAGAAACCCAAACTCATCATAATTTAAGAAATAATAATCAAAATGTAGTTTGTCTTAAGAATTTAGCAGTTATACTGGAAAATGCATTTTCAACTCCTATGTCCTAAAGTTTATGTTCAAATGGTGCCAGTGAATTTTTATATGAAGGGAAAATGCCTGCTTTTTTTTTTTTTTTTTTTTAAACAGCTGTAATTTCACTTACCCCTTTGCGCTTGCCCTTAGTTGCCACTTAACATGCAATATTGGCTTTACTTATCTCTAGAAAGAAGGCATGCTACAAATAGGAAGGAATTGTAATAATGATATTTGGCCTCTACTTTGTCTTAGCTGTTAAACTGTTTTTAGTATTTTTGTTAAATATTTGCAAAGGGAAGCATTTTCTACAGAGGATAATTAATTTCAAGAAAAATATCTTGAGTTTTAAGAAATAAACATCTCCAGAAAAGGAGACGGCCGATTTTATAAAATGTCGCAACTCTCCAACATTTGGGGTAGTGACTCCTTTTTTGTTAGGACATTTGAAACTAGCAAGCAGCCATTGTTTCTAAAAAAAAAAATTCAGCCTTCATGTTGATTCATGTTTCTTTCACTTCATTTTGAAATAGCTAAAATCATTAAAACTGTAAATATTTTGTTGCTTGGATAAGCATCTTCTGGGAACTTTGTATCTATGGTATATAATCATAGAATTTTATATTTTCATATAAAGCTAATTTTTTTCTAGTTTCAACTCTGTCATAGTTTTTTGTTTTTTTTTTTTCCTTTGTGGTGGATATGTGAATTCAACTTTCTGTGTATTGAAGTAGCAAGAACCATCTTTGCATTCCAAAAGAATCCAACATGTGTTATTTCTTTGAGGAAGTGATTGTGAAAGTTGGGTTTTCCTTTTTAATTTCATTGACCATTTGTGCAATAGGAATTAGACATAATTAGTCACTGAATACAGTCGTTGCATTGACCCATTTGGAAAAAGTGGTTTTTTTCGTTTTTTGGTTTTTTAATTTGTTCGGGGGGTTTTGTAACCTGAAAATTTTCCCTTTTTTCTTCTGTTTAAAACTATATCAAATCATTCTATTATAGTGTTATTTAATATGTAAATTGTATTGCTATACATAAAATAAAGTATGGTTTTTGATGTATTCATTAGTGCTGAGCATTTCTATGAAAATATCTACATCCAATAAAATCAGATTACTCGTTTCTCTTAATAGATCACATTTATACCCACAGACCCTTGGTCTTCGTTTTCATGGTAGTAAAATGATTATTAGGAGCCATTTTACATAGGCAGAAAACCAGAAGTGTCTTTTCTGAGTTCCTCCTGCTTTAAAGAGTAAACAAGTGACCACATTGTAACTGCATGTTGAGTCAAACTTTATTCGCTTTATGAGTCTGCTGCTAAGTTATAAGTAGAATCATTATTTTCTCCAGTGTATCAACTAGATTTGTAGCAAGTTCTCCCTCTTAATTTTTACTGTGTAGGATGAAGGATATCTCTTGGCAAGACTTTGGGAGAATCTATGAAATACATATATAGGATCGCTATGATTGCTTCTACTTATGAGGAATTTTGCCATTTCCAAACAGGAGTCCCAAACTTGGCAGCTTGGGTCCACCATTATCTCTGAACTTTTAGAGGCCCCACATCAGGAATTCAACTCTCATTATCAGGGCTCCAATTTTTCTTTCCACAAAGATAAAGAACTGATAGTTCATTCTCCATAACTAACTGGGAACTTAAGAAACAGTGTATTAACCTTTTCCAGTAGTATCTAGAAGAAAGACCAACTCACCACAAAAGAATGAACCTCTCTAATTATATAACCCTAGTCTTCCTCAAATTACACCCATGGGGACTCAATACTCTGTATCACAGAGTACACAAGAGGTCACAAATTGTTGACCTGTAGATCATATTCACTCTACAGATATATTTAGGCCATAATTTTAAAAAGTCTTCTTAGTTTCCAACATGTAAAAACACAAAAAACTTTTTCGATAAGATTCAGATTTCAAGCTTTTTTCAAAAATTTTGGTGGTGTTACAACACCAGGCTCCTGTTCTCACGTGGGCACAACAAGCTGGAGAGGAGTAGCTGTTGCCCCTTTTAGGTGATGCATGTACTCTCCAGTTCACCAGAGTCTACATCTGTCACATTACATTATGTCTGCCCATCGTCAGTCTAACTTGCCTGGATCCTATGAGCAGTTGCATACAAATTTTAAGACTGTCTACCATCTCAGGCTGCTAAACCATCAACCAAAAGCAGCAGTAAAAGTATTTATACTCGTCTTCCATCATTAAAATACTAGGAAGCCAGCATAGGGTAAAGGGGGGTTCTAAGAAACAGGACTTATGACTGTTCAGAATAATTAACAAATCAGTTCTCTACTCCATGGCTTTTACTGTCCAGGATATAACTCTAGACAAGGGAACTTCATTTCTGCTACCAAGAATGGGGCAAAGAAACAAGGGTGCAAAAAGCTGCTGGTCCAAAACCCCATTTTCTAACAGTTAATTTAGACTGTTGAGAACATTAGGATTTAGAAACAAGTCACTACTAACCATGCCTGGATTCAGAGACAGGATTAAAAACACTGGTTTTATATTTCTGCCTGCATTGGTGAAATAGCATAAAGGAACTAGAAAACGATAGGAACCAGAAGTTGGGAACCAACAAGGTAAAATTGGCTTTTGTGATCATGAAGTTTGGCAGCGAAGATAGACCCGCAGTTTATGTGAATCTAACAATTATATTATGTTGCTCAAAAATTGAAAAATAGGAAGTTAACTTTATCTGATTTGTGGTCATTTGAAATCATATGACTTTTATAGATACTGGCCTATTATCACCAACTTAGAAAAACTTGATTCAAGGCACCACTGACTATCATCTCATTTTGGTGCTTCACTCTGACTATAAAACTTCTTGAAAGAGTTGTCTATACTCACAAGATCCATTTCTGTCTTCCATTCTCTCCACCTGTTTAACTTGGGGTTCCATCATCATCATCCCACAGCTCTTACCAAGTTCTCCAAATACCTTGTTCTTTAACCTCAGCTCCACTAATTTGTCAGCAATTGACCACACCACTTTCTTCTTTCAGGAGTCAACAGATATTTACATAGCAACCACTAGGTACCAGGAGGTGTTCTAGGTGCTAGGGATAAGTAAAGTAGTTCACAAAATAAAGTCCTTGACCTCATGGAACTTACAGTTGATAGACAACAAATACATAAGCAATATTTAATACAATGTCAGGTAAAAGGGCAAAGAAGAAAACTAAATCGGAGAGGGGGCAAGAGAGTAATGGGAGGATGATAGATAAAGTGGTCAAGCCTATCTACTGAGCAAAAATACAAAGTTTAAACGTTGAAACATCTCTTTTTCCCTATGATTTTTCTTTTAATGTTTCTCTTACCTCATCGGTAAAGAAGGTTCTGAGAACTACCTGGGGTCTGAGAAATGTGGCTCCTTTAGGTACTTTTGGAGAGTGAAAATTACTCAGGGTTTAAAGGTAGGATTTTTTTCTCCTTCCTCATTATCTGTTATTTTTCAAGTCTCCATTGTTGGATTCACTTCATATTTTCAGCCTCTAAACGTTGGCCTGTCCCAGGCTTCTGTTAAAGTAGCCCTCTTTTTTGCCATTTATAGCCCTGTTCCCAAATAATTCCATCCAATCCACGGAATTAAATGTTTCCTATATGCCAATAACTACCAAGGTATATCTCTAATCCCAACCAATGCCCAGGACTCCAGATTAATATCCAACTGATTATTTAACATCTTCCTTTGTACATCTAATAATGATCCTAAATTTAACATGACAAAAGCACAAATCTGATTTCCCCCTAAACTGCTCCTTCCCCACTGTTCTACCACCTAAGTATCAATAAATAGCAGTAGCATCTACTCAGGTAATCATGCTAAAAACTAGTTATCGGGATCTCTATATTTCCTGCCATTTAATAAGAAACAATCCAATTTTAAACAGAGAAAAAATAGCTGAACAGACACTTCATTAAAGAAGGTACATAGATGGCAAGTGAACACATAAAAAGATGCTTCATATTATTAGTCATCAAGTAAATACAAAATAAAACCACAATGTAATACACTTATTAGATTCACTGAACTTGAAGAAAGGTTAATAGATGTGACCTAAAATGAAATGCAAACAGAAAAAGAGCAAACAAAAACAACACAGAGAATCCAGGTACTGTGGGCAATATCAAACAATATAAATACATATAATTGAAATTCCAAAAGGAGAAGGGAGGAAGAGGCCGGAAAAAATATTTTAGGAAATAATGGACTAGATTTTCCAATATTCATGACACCAAATAACAGATTCAAATGACTTAGAGAACACCAAGCAGGATGAATTAAATTTAAAAAATCACACCTAGGCATATCATATTCAAATTGCTGAAAACCAAAGTTAAAGAACAACAACAACACACACACATTACTTAAAAGGAAGGAAGGGGGACTTCTCTGGTGGCGCAGTGGTTAAGAATCCGCCTGCCAATGCAGGGGTCACGGGTTCAAGCCCTGGTCCGGGTAGATCCCACATGCCACAGAGCAACTAAGCCCGTGCGCCACAACTACTGAGCCTGTGCTCTAGAGCCCACGAGCCACAACTACTGAGCCCACGTGCCACAACTACTGAAGCCCGTGTGCCTAGAGCCCATGCTCCGCAACAAGAGAAGCCACCACAAGAGACGCCCGCTCACCACAACGAAGAGTAGGCCCCGCTCACCACAAGTAGAAAAAGCCCACGCGCAGCAACAAAGACCCAACGCAGCCAAAAATAAATAAATAAATAAAATTATTAAAAAAAAAAAAAAGGAAGGAAGGAAAGAATTACAGCAGAATTCATGTTAGAAACCATGCAAATCATAAGACAACAGAGTGACAAATGTGAAGTGTTGAGAAAAAAAAAAAACCTGTCAACCCAGAATTCTATATCCAGTAAATAGGTTATTCTTCCAAAATGATTTAAGTAAAGGGGTAAAACATATTTTCTATTTAGAGCCATACTCTTACAAGCTATTTTTATTTTCTAAATATAAGTCAATACTTGGTAGAGGCATTTTTTTCCTGGTGATGTTCCATAAATCTGATTTAATGAAAGCCTAATTTGGAGTTGTTAATGTATTTTGTTTAGGGAAAAGCTTAGAAGATTAGTACAATCCCTATGTAAAATTACTGAGTGAAAACTGAGCTAAAATTAGCAGAGGGAATGCTATTACATTATCATACTTTTCTTTTGCCATTAAGATAAGATTAAGTTGCTTTGTTGAAGAGTCCAGTAGACCACAGAAAACTACATTCAGATTCACATCCACATTATGCAGCAAGAGAAATAAAAATCAAAAAGGCAAGATTAAATTTATTATTAGAGAATAACCAGTGTGTCTTCAAAAAACCACTTTGGCTGAGCGTCCAAAGAAATCAAAGTACATTGTTGACTTTGCATCATTCAGGCTACGTGCAAGCCACATGAGCAAAAAGGACAAAAGAGCATATGTTTATTCGAAGAATATTTTTAGAGATGCAAGTACATAGCTCTGTTAATAAATCTCCCTTAAAACACAACCAAATTAACCTTGTCTATCCTCAGAACATTCAATAGTTCTTTCTAAATCACATCAAATGTCAACTCTGGACTTTAAAGATGTCATCATTCCTCCCTTTAGTACTACCTTTATCCGACCTTATATTTCTTCTTCTCTTCAACTCACACCTTTGTTCTATCCATGTCCAATCTATTCACTCACTGACCCACAGACTATTTCATTCTTACACTTAGACATTTATCCCTGTCACTCCTCTTACTTCACTCCTACCCAATGCTCAGATGATGACTTTCTCCTGGAAACTGTTTCTGACTAGTTAACCTATAACTTTTAATAGAAAGCTGAACCACTTTGTTCATGTACTCTTGCTATGACAACTTATCCTAAATCTGTTCTTTATCTTGTTAAGCAGGAGTTGTTCCTGAAAAGTTAAAGGTGGGGAGGGGAGGGTATGTGAAGAATGAGGCCATAAGATATGTGTTACCCTATAAGGAGAAACCAGCATTAAAAGATAAAAGAGCCAAGTGGTGTCCTTTAACATTATAAGCTGACAGGTAAAATATACAAAAATATATACAGACCTAAAAAGTTAAATAATAATACATGACAGTTTATCATTAGGTCCCAAATAAATTAGTATGATTAGCATAAGTAAGTGCCACAGGAGTTCACAGCAAAAGTTCAAGAAGGAAAGATACTTCAGTTGAACCTTGAAAGACAGGTAGATTTTAAGTGGCAAAATAGGTAATGAGGACATTCTCTTCATGTAAATGTTGGGGAAAATCCCACATAAACAAAATTTTCATCTTAAAAAATGAGAAGAACTTGGAAAAGGAGGATGAGGTCTGTACCATGGAAGACCTTAAATATGAAGCTAAGGAGTTTGGACTTCATCTGAAGGTCAGAGACCTTTACAATGTAGGTACATCAATAATGTTACTGCCATCTCGGAAAATGAATGGAGGCACAGACTGACAGAAGAAATGTTTAACAGAGCCAGAAGGTTTAAAGAACAAACAAACATAAATTAACAATACAATAACTAAAATGAAAAATACACTAGAAGGAAACAATAGCAGAATAAAAGAGGCAGAAAAATGAATAAGAGAGCTGGAAACAGAGTGGTGGAAATCACTGATGCAGAACAGAATAAAGAAAAAAGAATGAAAAGGAAATGAGGACAGTCTCAGAGACATCTGGGGCAACATTAAATGCACCAACATTCACATTATAGGGGTCCCAGAAGAAGAAGAGAGACAGAAAGGGCCTGAGAAAATATTTGAAGAGTATATAGCTGAAAACTTCCCTAACACGAGAAAGGAAACACTCACTCAAGTCCAGGAAACGCAGAGAGTCCCGTACAAGATAAACCAAGGAGGAACATGCTGAGACACAGATTAATCAAACTGACAAAAATTACAGACAAAGAAAAAATATTAAAAGCAACAAGGGAAAAGCAGCAAATAACATACAAGGGAATCCCCATAAGGTTATCAGCAGATTTTTCAGCAGAAACTCTGCAAGCCAGAAGGGAGTGGCATGATATATTTAAAGTGATGAAAAGGAAAAACCTACAACCAAGAATACTCTACCCAGCAAGGCTATTGTTGAGATTTGATGGAGAAATCAAAAGCTTTACAGACAATCAAAAGCTAAGAAAATTCAGCACCACCAAACCAGCTTTACAACAAATCCTAAAGGAACTTCTCTAAGGGAAAAGAAAAGGCCACAACTAGAAACAAGAAAATTACAAATGGGAAAGCTCACTGTTAAAGGCAAACATAAAGTAAAGGTAGGAAATCATCCACACACAAATATGATATCAAAACTAGAAATTGTGAGAAAAGGAGAGTACAAATGTAGGATATTGGAAACACATTGGAAATCAAGAGACCAGCAATTTAAAACAACCTTGCATATATATATAGACTGCTATAACAAAACCTCATGGGAACTGCAAACCAAAAATCTACAATAGATATACACACAAAAAAAGAAAAAACAATCCAAACACAATACTAAAGATAGTCATCAAATCACAAGGGAAGAGAACAAAAGAGGAAGAGGAGAAAAAAGACCTACAAAAACAAATCCAAAACAGTTAACAAAATGGCAATAAGAAGATACATATTGATAATTACCTTAAATGTAAATGGATTAAATGCTCCAACCAAAAGACACAAACTGGATGAATGGATACAAAAACAAGACCCATGTATATGCTGTCTACAAGAGACCCACTTCAGATCTAGGGACACACACAGACTGAAAGTGAGGGGATTGAAAAGGATATTCCATGCAACTGAAAATCAAAAGAAAGCTGGAGTAGCAATACTCATATCAGACAAAATAGACTTTAAAATAAAGACTGTTACAAGAGACAAGACAGATACTACATAATGTTTAACAGAAACAATCCAAGAAGAAGATATAACAATTATAAATGTATATGCACTCAACATAGGAGCACCTCAATATAAAAGGCAAATGCTAACAGCCATAATAGGAGAAATCAACAATAACACAATAATAGTGGGGGACTTTAACACCCCACATTCATCAATAGACAGATCATCCAGTCAGAAAATCAATAAGGAAACACAAGCCTCAAATGATACATTAGACCAGATGGACTTAATTGATATTTATAGAACATTACATCTGAAAACAGCAGAATACACTTTCTTCTCAAGTGCACATGGAACATTCTCCAGAATAGATCACATCCTGGGCCACATATCGAGCCTCAGTAAATTTAAGAATACTGAAATCATATGAAGTATCTTTTGCGACCACAATGCTATGAGATTAGAAATCAATTACAGGGGAAAAAAACAGTAAAAAACACAAACATGTGGAGGCTCAATAATATGTTACTAAACAACCAACAAATCACTGAAGAAATCAAAGAGGAAATCAAAAAAAAAAAAACAAACCTAGGGAAAAATGACAACAATAACAAGATGATCCAAAACCTATGGGATGCAGCAAAAGCAGTTCTGAGAGGGAAGTTTATAGCAATACAATCTTACCTCAGGAAACAAGAAGAATCTCAAGTAAACAACTTAAACTTATACCTAAAGCAACTAGAGAAAGAACAAAGCCCAAAGTTAGTAGAAGGAAAGAAATCATAAAGATCATAGTAGAAATAAATGAAATAGAGATGATGAAAACAATAGAAAAGATCAATGAAACTAAAAGCTGGTTCTTTGAAAAGATAAACAAAATTGATAAACCTTTAGCCAGACTTATCAGGAAAAAAAGGGATAAATCAATAAAATTAGAAATGAAAAAGAAGAACAATGGACACCACAGAAATACAAAGGATCATAAGAGACTACTACAAACAACTATATGGCAATAAAATGGACTACCTAGAAGAAATGGACAAATTCTTAGAAAGGTACAAACTTCCAAGACTGAACCAGAAGAAATAGAAAATATGAACAGACCAACCACAAGCACTGAAATTCAAACTGTGATTTTAAAAATTCCAACAAACAAAAGTCCAGGACCAGATGGCTTCATAGGCACATTCTTTAAAACATTTAGAGAAGAGTTAACACCGATCCTTCAGAAACTCTTCCAAAAAATTGCAGAGGAAGGAACACTCCCAAGCTCATTCTATGAGACCACCATCACCCTGATACCAAAGCCAGACAAAAATATCATAAAAAAAGAAAATTAGGGCTTCCCTGGTGGCACAGTGGTTGAGAGTCTGCCTGCCAATGCAGGGGACACGGGTTCGGGCCCTGGTCTGGGAGGATCCCACATGCCACGGAGCAACTAGGCCCGTGAGCCACAATTACTGAGCCTGCGCATCTGGAGCCCGTGCTCCCCAACAAGAGAGGCCACGATAGTGAGAGGCCCACGCACCGCGATGAAGAGTGGCCCCCGCTTGCCACAACTAGAGAAAGCCCTCGCACAGAAACGAAGACCCAACACAGCCATAAATAAATAAATAAATAAATAAAAATTAAAAAAAACAAAAAACAAAAAACTACTCAACAAAATACTAGCAAACTGAATCCAAAAACACATTAAAAGGATAATACAACATGATCAAGTGGGCTTTACCCCAGGGATGTTAGGATTTTCAAAATATGCAAACCAATCAATGTGACACACCACATTAACAAACTGAAGAATAAAAACCATATGATCATCTCAACAGATGCAGCAAAAGCTTTTGACAAAATTCAACACCTATTTATGATTAAAAAAACTCTCCAGAGAGTGGGCATAGAGGGAACTTACCTCAACATAATAAGGGGCATATATGACAAACCCCCAGCGAACATCATCCTCAAGGGTGAAAAGCTGAAAGCATTCCCTTTAAGATCAGGAAAAAGGCAAGGATGTCCACTCTTGCCACTTTTATTCAACATAGTTTTGGAAGTCCTAGCCACGGCATTCAGAGAAGAAAAATAAATAAAAGGAATCCAAATTGGAAAAGAAGTGGAACTGTCACTGTGTGCAGATGACATGATACCATACATAGAAAATCCTAAAGATGCTACCAGAAAACTATGAGAGCTCATCAATGAATTTGGTAAAGTTGCAGGATACAAAATTAATACACAGAAATCTCTTGCATTCCTCTATCCTAACAACGGAAGATCAGAAAGAAACATTAAGGAAACAATCCCATTTACCATCATGTCAAAAAGAATAAAATACCTAGGAATAAACCTGCCTAAGGAGACAAAAGACCTGTACTCAGAAAACTGTAAGATACTGATGAAAGACATCAAAGATGACACAAATAGATGGAGAGATATACCATGTTCTTGGATTGGAGGAATCAGTAATGTCAAAATATATTACCAAAAACAATCTACGAATTCAACACAACCCCTATCAAACTACCAATGGCATTTTTCCACAGAATTACAACAACAAAAATCTTAAAATTTGTATGGAAACACAAAAGACCCCAAATAACCAAAGTAATCTTGAGAAAGAAAAACGGAGCTGGAGGAATCAGGCTTCCTGACTTCTGACTATACTACAAAGCTACAGTCATCAAAACAGTATGATACTGGCACAAAAACAGAAATATAGATCAATGGAACAGGATAGAAAGTCCAGAGATAAACCCATGCACCTAAGGTCACCTAATCTATGACAAAGGAGGCAAGAATATACAATGGAGAAAAGACAGTCTTTTCAATAAGTGGTGCTGGGAAAGTTGGAAAACTACATGTAAAAGAACGAAATTAGAACACTCCCTAACACCATACACAAAAACTCAAAATGGATTAAAGACCTAAATGTAAGGCCGGATACTATAAATCTCTTAAAGGAAAAGAGAGGCAAAACACTCTCAGACATAAATCACAGCAAGATCTTTTTTGATCCACCTCCTAGCGTAATGGAAATAAAAACAAAAATAAACAAATGGGACCTAATGAAACTTAAAAGCTTTTGCACAGCAAAGGAAACCATAAGCAAAACGAAAAGACTACCCTCAGAATGGGAGAAAATATTTGCAAATGAAGCGACCGACAAGGCATTAATCTCCAAAATATACAAGCAGCTCATGCAGCTCCATATCAAAAAAACAAACAACCCAATCCAAAAATGGGCAGAAGACCTAAATAGACATTTCTCCAAAGAAGATATACAGATTGCCAACAAACACATGAAAGGATGCTCAACATCACTAATCATTAGAGAAATGCAAATCAAAACTACAATGAGGTATCACCTCACACCGGTCAGAATGGCCATCATCAAAAAGTCTACAAACAATAAATGCTGGAGAGGATGTGGAGAAAAGGGAACCCTCCTACACTGTTGGTGAGAATGTAAATTGGTACAGCCACTACGGAAAAGAGTATGGAGGTTCCTCAGAAAACTAAAAATAGAACTACCATATGATCCAGCAATCCCACTCCTGGGCATATATTCAGAGAAAACCATAATTCGAAAAGATACATGCAACCTAGTGTTCATTGCAGCACTATTTACAATAGTCAAGACATGGAAGCAACCTAAATGTCCATCAACAGAGGAATGGATAAAGAAGTTGTGATACATATATACAATGGAATATTACTCACCCATAAAAAGAATGAAATAATGCCATTTGCAGCAACATGGATGGACCTAGAGATTATCATACTAAGTAAGTCAGACAGAGCAAGATAAATATCATATGGTATCGCTCATATGTGGAATCTAATTTTTAAAATGATACAAATGAACTTATTTACAAAACATAAACAGACTCAGATTTCGAAAACAAACTTATGGTTACCAAAGGGGTAATGTTGCGGGAGAGGGATAAGTTAGGAGCTTGGGATTAACATCCACACACTACTATATATGGGATAGATAATCAACAAGGACCTACTATATAGCACAGGGAACTCTACTCAATATTCTGTAATAACCTATATGGGTAAAGAATCTGAGAAAGAATGGATATATGTATATGTATAACTGAATCACTTTGCTGTACACCTGAAACTAACACAACATTTTAAATCAAGTATACTCCAATAAAATTTTTTTAATTAAAAATAATAAAAGAAAAAAACCCAGAAAAACAAAAAAATATTACTGCCAAAGAAAGATTACGAAACAGACTATTTTTCTGAGTCAAGTCAGTTTTCTCTATTTTTTTCATGAAAACATATTCTGAAAGACAGAACAGAATATTCTTGTACAGCTTTGGATAAGGCTCACTCTACTTAAAAGTGTCCCTAGGAATGATTGCAAAATTTAAATACAAATAGTACTATCCTCTTTTTAACAGTGAGTCAGAAATAACTGAATTTTTTTTTCATTCATCTAGGGATTGAAGAGTATTATAATTTTGTGCTTTCAAGAAACACCTCAAAGTCCAATATATTTGTTAATTCCACTCTCCTGGGAAACTTTACTCTGTAGGTTTAAAAACATCTTAAAAGTAAGTTTAGATTACTTACTTATCACTGACTTTTGAGAATTAATTTTTAGAAGTTTCAGAATGAAAAGTGGATACTCGGTTCTTTTGAGTCTAAAAAGCATGGGGAAAGTTTTTTTTAATAAATAAATAATAAAAATAAAAATCATGGGAAAATTAGTTCACAAAGCCTAATAAAAAATAAAAAGCTCAGGATACTATTTTAAGATTTACTGTAAAACAATTTTCCTTTATTTGCACGTTAAATAAGTGTATATCTTTATTCACATACTAAATGAGTTTATCAGTCTTTTCAGGTCATTATTTCAGCAATGAGAGAAAATATTATCTTTGAAAAGATGTGAACTGGAAATTCAAAGAAGAAATCAGAGCTAAAATACACCAGAGCCTTGCTATCAAGGAAACCTTAGTCCATGAGACAGAACCATGTTCTAAATTACACAATTTATAATAAGGTTTTTAACCACATGTAACAAGATTATGTGTGATACAGCCTAATAAAATAGATCTGCTTTACCATGAATGACACTCAGAAATGAAAATCTTACATGTCACAGTGTCTATCAATTCTGAAAGCACTTTCATATGCGTTATTTCATTTGGCCCTCACAAGTATCCTGTGAAGTTGAGAAAGAAGGTAATATTTCCCTTTCTGGCCAGTGATGAAACTGAGCTCTTAAGTAGGAAATCTGGAGCTAGAATCCACGTGTTCTAATTCGGCAACATGGCCATTTCAACACACTGCCTCTCTATCAAATATCAGTGCAAGGTTCCGGGGCATTTCAGTTGTAAAGGTCTAACTTTTTAGGTTTATTCACAACATAAACTGGGTTAAAATTTCTATAACATCTGGGATAAGAAGATGAGTTGACTACTTTTATATTTCTTTTTCTATACCTGTTATGTTTAAGGTTGACCTACTCTTACTCAAGGTAGAAATTTTTTTAAATTTTCTTTTTATTTGTTTATTTATTTGGTTGCACCAGGTCTTAGTTGCAGCAGGCAGGCTCCTTAGTTGCTGCTCCAGGGCTCCTTAGTTGCAGCAGGCAGGCTCCTTAGTTGCAACTTGCCAGCTCCTTAGTTGCGGCACGCAGGCTGCCTAGTTGTGGCATGAGAATACTCAGTTGCAGCATGCACGTAGGATCTAGTTCCCCAACTAGGGATCAAACCCGGGCCCCCTGCATTGGGAGCACAGAGTCTTATCCACTGCGCCACCAGGGAAGTCCCGAGGTAGAAATTTTATATGGATATATTTATGTACAGCAAAGTTGGCAGACAAATAAGTTTATATAAAGTTTTTTTCCTCACAGAACTTTCTGTAAAGTTCCATAAGTACTCTCAACAGACTATGTTTAAACTATCAATGAAAACAAAATGGTGAGCTTAAAAAAAATTAAAAGCATTCCCAGCTGTCAGAAAATGTGTCTTACACAAACAGATAAAAGTTCACGTGCAAAACTAGATTACAACAAAAACTACAAGAAAATCTTGATTTCAACAATGCTGAAATACTTCAACAATTTAACATATTTTCTATGTTGTGTCTACTGTGAATTACTTCTCTACCAAGAACTCATATATACTGATATACAAAACAAAGAAAATACTATACAAATAATTATTTAATCTTATTTCTCTGAATCCTTAGTTATCTGACAGCAATTCAAAGTATTACTATGAAACACATCCCAGGATTTTATTGTGAACATCAAATGTTAACATGAGAGTGTAGATTCAGAAAGCATAACTTTCTAATAGATTTTATCTTACTACAGTACTCCACATGCAAAATCACACCATGAATTTAGTAAGTCACTTAGGAGAATGTAGTTGTACAAAGCATGTTTAACATTTTTAATTCTATCATATAATACAGAAAATCAAATTTCTAAAACTGGAAAAAAAAAAAACCCTATTGGGGTAAGTGGCTACAATGATGGGTAGCTATATCAAATGTACAGCACTGAGGTACCTGAGTCATAACTTGCCATGTCTTCCTAACTTTGCTTCTGCAGCCCTTTCCAAACTTGGGATCTCTCTTCTATCACTCAGTACCAAAGTGGCTACCTAGTTCTTAGTTATTCATTTATTTGACAATCCTGTTATGCAGAATAGGGCTAGGTGCTATTCTAAGTATTAAGGATACAGCAGTTAGCAAGTCAGACAAGGTTCCTGCTGTCATGAAATTTATATTCTAGTGGGCGAGACAGACAATAAACAAGTAAGCAAATATATCTGATATATATGTATATGTGTATGTCTATGTGTCTGTGTACATATGTATGCAAATGTATATCAGGGAGAGGTAAGCACCACAAAAATAATAAGTTAAGAGGACAGAAAGGGACTTCCCTGGTGGCGCAGTGGTTTAGAATCTGCCTGCCAATACTGGGGACATGGGTTCGAGTCCTGGTCCGGGAAGATCCCACATGCCGCAGAGCAACTAAGCCCATGTGCCACAACTACTGAGCTTGCGCTCGAGAGCCCACAAGCCACAACTACTGAGCCCATGTGCCTAGAGCCCGTGCTCCGCAACAAAGAGAAGCCACTGCAATGAGCAGCCCATGCACCATAACAAAGAGTAGCCCCCGCTCACCGCAACGAGAGAAAGCCCGCAAGCAGCAACGAAGACCCAACGCAGCCAAAAGTAAGTAAGTAAGTGAGTAAATAAATAAATAAATATTTTTTAAAGAGAGGACAGAAAATGATGGTGAAAGGGATTATTTTCGTCAAAGTGGGCAAGAAAGGACTCTCAGAGAGTGACATGTGAAGAACATGAAAAGCTTTGTGGAAGATGTTCCAGGCAGGGAGAACTCTGAGTGCAAAAGTTCTTAAGATAGGCCTGAGCTCGGTGAGCATTAGCAAGATCAGAGTAAACGAGGGGGAATCTGGTGAGAGGTGAGAACACTGGTAACCAGAGCCTGATAAAGCAGGGCCATGGGAAGGAGCATGGATTTTCCTCAAAGGACAATGAAAAACCACCTCAGGGTTTGAGGAAGAGAGTTACAAGTTCTGATTTATGTTTTGAAAAAAAAATCACTGTGACTGTGGAGAAGATTGCAGAAAGAAAAAAAGTAGAAGAAAAAAAACTAATGAGGAGGCTATCACGCACTAGTCTTTAGTACTTGCATTTTTGTGCCCAAAGTAGGTGGCCTGTGCTACCCATAGCAAGTTACTTCCAAAACCTAATTTAAGGTTATTCTCCGAAAGTGAAATTAGGACGGATCGAAATGCAAAGGATGGCAGCAGATATCTGTAGATATTACTCAAGAGAATGATGGTGAAAATGAAACTGAAGACTTTTAGAAAGATCCCAAAACCTAATTTTAAGAGAACTAAAGTGTAACCTCAAAAAAGTATAATTAGATGACAACCATAACTAAAAGATCTAAATTAATAAATTTTAGAACATGTTATTAAAAAATGAGCTTACAAAATGAGAGTAGTGCACATTGAAGGTTGCAAGCCATCAGTCCACTGGTATGTGTGTGCACATGTGCTTGCTTTGTTCTTTTTTATTCGAATTAGTTGCTAACACTGAAAAATCAGAAAATTTCACATTAAAATCCAAATTTCTGTCTTCACTTGAAAAAATCAGAAGCTCTGGTAACTTTATATTCATGCAAGGAAACATGCGCAGCAATTACATCAATCATTATAATATTCTAGCAGAAACTTCTCTAAAATAAATGGGTAAATTCCTTTACTTCAGTTTTTGAGTAACATCGGACTGTTCTTACGTTGCTCAAAAAAAGGAAAAGAAACAAAGCACTTACCATGTTGCCAAGTTATATTCAGCAAGCATTCATCAAGAAACTATTAGAAACCAACATCTGCTATTAGGAGTTTGGAGTCTAGGGAAATCAATACAAGGGCACCAAACTCTCTAAAGTAGGATCACACCTCTATTATTAGAAAGCCTACTTAACATTTATTCTACCAACTCAAAGGCAAGTGCTAATTCCAGGATCTGAGATGTTCAGGGTTTAAGCTTCCGGTAGGCTACTTTGAACCTCCATACCTTTGTGGCTAAGAGGCAGAACAACTTCACCTGTGCCCTGAGTGCAAGGCCTACAAAGTTTTGGAACTATATGGCCTGGGGGCCCACATGCAGGCCCTTTGCCCTGGGTGTCAGCTACTGCCTATGCATTGATCCACTGTTTGGAAATAAACTCAGGACATAAATTGCTACACACAAAAAAATGAAAGTCAATCAAATAAGTCCTCTCAAAAGGATTTAGTTATTTCATATAAAACCTGCAATCAATAAACTTTTTTAAAGATATCACATCCTTTCTTTTTCTAAGCCACCTGACAAATCAGGTTAGACTAATCAGGTCTACTTTAAGTCCTTTTCGTTCTATTTGCTAGACATCATATCAATGTATAGTAATTATAAACTGGAGATAGTTGCACTCTACATCTATAGAAAGTCTACTCAAAGAGCTAGGACCATGAGAGGAGAACAAAGTATGATCTGACAAGCTTTTCCTTTCCTTTATAAATACTATCAAAAACATAATTTTAGTACCTTAAAAGCAATACGCTAACATTGTGAATTAAATATTTACATGTAAAAAAGCATATTTTTAAATGCACAGCCAAGAAAAGTAAAAGTGATCTCAAATGAACATGCTTGGATATCTGTGCCAGATTTTGGAGTGGACTTTTATGGACCAAATTTTTTATGAAAATAAACTTTGCATATATTAAAATTTTTCAAGATATTAAATATGTAATAGTTTTCCCAATGGCATGTGGTTTGAATTGATATTGGTAAATAATTGTACATAAAATAAAACTACACTGAACTAAATGTTAGTAAAAATGGCAAAATTAGATACAGGCACTATACCATTGCACAGGTATATGCCATATTACCGGCTGAAAAAAAAAATCTTGCAATTACAGGCCTACACTATTTATTTCATTTGTGTGTAATTACATTTTATACATCTTTGTTTAGTAATATCAATCCAAGATATCATTTGGAGAATATAATAAACTGGATGGTAGAAGAGAATGCGTGTGTGTTCTACTATTTTTGTATTTCTGTATTTCAAACAAGTTGGTGTTTGTTAGCTGTGTTTAACTGCCATCTAGAGTTAAAATGAATCCATTTCTTTTCCCCTCTACTACTCTTCTTCAAAATTTTAGGCATATGAGCCAACACGTTTAACCCCTATTTCATAACAAATATTCTTCAAACAAAATTGTAAAAGGATAACTATCCAAATTTTCAAAGTACTATTAACATTTCTACCAGCTGCAAATAGTTTAGTTAACTAAAAGGTGAGGCTCACATGTAATCTAATTAAAACATTGTTTTTGAATATATAACCAAATCAATGAGCAACTAATACACATTTGGACTTAGGGAAATACATTAAAAACTTAAAGAAAAGAAATTTTCAGTCTACTTCTATGGCCTCCTGTTTGTATTTTTTTCAGAGTCCAAGAAAAGCAGACTCGTATATAAGGGTATTAAGGAATTATTTCATTTTTTCTACCTGAAAAGTTTGATTATAAAAATTAGCCAACTTCCCTGGTGGCGCAGTGGTTGAGAATCTGCCTGCCAATGCAGAGGACACGGGTTCGAGCCCTGGTCTGGGAAGATCCCACATGCCGCAGAGCAACTAGGCCCGTGAGCCACAACTACTGAGCCTGTGCGTCTGGAGCCTGTGCTCCGCAACAAGAGAGGCCGCGATAGTGAGAGGCCCGCACATCGCGATGAAGAGTGGTCCCCGCTTGCCGCAACTGGAGAAAGCCCTCACACAGAAACGAAGACCCAACACAGCCAAAAATAAAAAATAAATAAATAACAAATAAATTTTAAAAAAATTAGCCGAATCCCAAGTGTATATTTAACTACCTAATGTTTTTAATATTCTTATGTTAAAAGTGGCATTCGTATCCAAATCTGAGGAGAAGGTCTGTAAGAATAAACCATCAGTAAATTGCTCAGCTTTCAATTTAAGAAAGTCATTACTGAAAAGCAGTAGCACCTAAACTTACACCTAAAGCAGCTAGAGAAAGAACAAACAAAATCCAAAGTTAGTAGAAAGAAAGAAATCATAAAGATCAGAGCAGAAATAAATGAAATAGAAACAAAGAAAACAAAAGATCAATGAAACTAAAAGCTGGTTCTTTGAAAAGATAAACAAAACTGATAACCCTATAGCCAGACTCAGGATAAAAGGGAGAGGGCTCAAATCAATAAAATTAGAAATGAAAAAGAAGAAGTTACAAAGGATGCAACAGAAATACAAAGGATCATAAGAGACTACTACGAGCAACTATACACCAATAAAATGGACAACCTAGAAGAAATGGACAAATTCTTAGAAAGGTACAACCTTCCAAGACTGAACCAGGAAGAAATAGAAAATATGAACAGACCAATCACAACTACTGAAATTGAAACTGTGATTTTAAAACTTCCAACAAACAAAAGTGCAGGACCAGATGGCTTCACAGGCGCATTCTATCAAACATTTGGAGAAGGGTTAACACCGATCCTTCAGAAACTCTTCCAAAAACCTGCAGAGGAAGGAACACTCCCAAACTCATTCTATGAGGCCACCATCACCCTGATACCAAAACCAGGCAAAGATACTACAAAAAAAGAAAATACAGACCAATAACACTGATGAACACAGACGCAAAAATACTCAACAAAATACTAGCAAACTGAATCCAACAACACATTAAAAGGATCATACACCATGATCACGTGGGATTTATCCCAGGGATGCAAGGATTCTTCAATATATGTAAATCAATCAATGTGGTACACCACATTAACAAACTGAAGAATAAAAACCCTATGATCATCTCAATAGATGCAGAAAAGCAATACTAAAGGGATAATTAAGAGAAAAATAAACTCAGATTTGAAAATACGACCTGATACTCCAGCAAAAGAAGAAATGTATGAACATGAAATTTTTTTTTAAAGAATAGGTAAAACATTTTCTCATGCTATTCTCATATAAATGAAGGATATGAGTGTGTGTTTTTTTAAAATTATCCGTACCAAACACAGTGAACCACAACAGCATTTTCTGACAATATTTTTACACATCATTAGATCCTAAAACTAAGAAGTTGCAATGGGGTAAAACTGCAATTTTTGTTCTTTCAAAGGTAAGTAAGTATTCAAGTGGATGCACATAGCAAACAATAATTCCAAAAAACTAGCTGGTGGAAAGAGCCTTGAATGTTTTGGGGACTTCACTGGCGGTCCAGTGGTTAAGACTCCACGCTTCCAATGTAGGGGGGCCGGGTTTAATCCCTGGTTTGGGAACTAAGATTGCACATGCTGTGTGGCGCGGTCAAAAAAAAAAAGAAAAAGGAACCTTGAATGTGCTGGATAAACACAGTGGCATAGCATTAAATACAATGCTTACCAAGTAGACAAGTATGCATTTAAGAAAGTTTTTAGGGGCTTCCCTGGTGGTGCAGTGGTTGAGAATCTGCCTGCCAATGCGGGGGACACGGGTTCGAGCCCTGGTCTGGGAAGATCCCACATGCCACGGAGCAACTGGGCCCGTGAGCCACAATTGCTGAGCCTGCGCGTCTGGAGCCCGTGCTCCGCAGAAAGAGAGGCCGCGATGGTGAGAGGCCCGCGCACCGCGATGAAGAGTGGTCCCCACTTGCCGCAACTAGAGAAAGCCCTCGCACAGAAACGAAGACTCAACACAGTCATAAATAAATAAATAAATAAATAAATAAATAAAAGAACGTGAATTTCTTTAAAAAAAAAAAAAAGAAAGTTTTTAATTGCTTATTCAATAGAGGACTAATGATAAAGCCGTTACAGGATTTATAAGAGCAAAATGGCGGGGGGCAGAGGGGAGTAGAGAAAATAAACAGGAAGGAAGGCTATGAAAGAGAGAATCCCTGCTTCAAGAAAAACCCAAGTTAGAACTCTACTCAATACTGTGTAATGGCCTATATGGGAAAGGAATCTAAAGAAGAATGGATATATGTATATGTATAACTGATACACCTGAAACTAACACAACATTGTAAAGCCACTACACTCCAATAAAAATTTTAACAAAAAGAATAAAATATTTCACCAAGAAAAAAAAAAAAAAAAAGAGGGGGTCAAGATAGACAAGAATGGCAGTCACAAAACATTGCTTTCGGGGAGTTTCAAATAGAACTGCCTGCAAAGAATATCAGACAGTGTTTTGCCTTATTGTTCCCAGAGTGGGGGAACCTCTGGTTCACTAACATGACCCAGAACTTGTCTAAATGTCATCTGGTTCACTAGCCCCCTTGATACTAAATGCCAAAGCCATGAAAATTTAGCACAACTCTAAACATTTTCAGCCATGCTACCCTAAAGAACACAAGAGATATGACATCATGGAAATAGATAAAAGGAAATATGATCCTTCCACTGCACCCCCAAATTTCATAGAAAGAAATAAGGGAGGGACTTCCCTGGTGGCGCAGCTGTTAAGACTCTGCACTCCCAATGCAGGGGGCCCAGGTTCGATCCCTGGTCCAGGAACTAGATCCCACATGCGTGCCGCAACTAACAGTTCACATCCCACAACCAAGGAGCCGGTGAGCCACAACTAAGGAGCCCTCAAGCCGCAACTAAGGCACCCACATGCTGTCACTAAGAAGCCAGCGAGTCGCAACTAAGGAGCCCACCTGCTGCAACTAAGACCTGATGCAACCAAATAAATTAATTAATTTTAAAAAAAGAAATAAGGGTTTTGTGTTTTTTTTCCATCAAGAGTGAGGAATAGAAAGGACTTCGATGATGCATGTGGTTCCAGGCTTCAGGCTGGAACTACAACATTGCTTTTTAAAAACCTAGAAATGTTTACTCTTCTTTAAAAATTCAAAAAGTTTCCCTTCTTTAAAACTCCAGAGTCACCTCTTACTTTTTATTCTTCTGCTTCAAAAAAAACAGATAAGGAAAATGAGACCTCTTTATAGATGTTGCATTTTCACTACCATGATATCTTTATTGAATAGAATTTTATGTTCCTGGTCCCTAGCTTGAAAAGTGAAAGGATTGTATACTTTAGATTTTTATTTTGCTTTAAAAATAAAAAACTAAGTTGCTTTTCACTAAGAACAGAAAAGAAAAACCGAAGTTAAAGAGTTATAGTGAAACTAATGAATGAATTAAAAGTCACTGGGAAATCAAGGAGACAGGACTGAAACAAAAGTCCTTTATAAATTATACACAGCTGCAAGCATGTCAGTTTAAGACAGAAGGCTTGCATGAGCTTTGAATTACTAAAACTTGGGAAGTAACGAGTATATATATTTCTACGTATACAACATACAAGTGATCTGCTAAGAATTATCATGTGTGCTGTCAACTTTAAAATTCGAATGCTTCCTCAAGTGAATTTTAGAACTGTTGAGGTTTTTAACTTGCCCCCCTAGAAGGAAAAGTCATATGCAAATGTTCACTGGAAATCTCTAGGATGGCCTTGTTCTCCCAGCGAAGAACGTCTACAACGTAGGTACCAGCTGTGATCGTGATCTCTAGACTGCAGAGTTTTATCTGATTGGACCTAGATTGATAGCTGAGTCATAGACCAAAGATCCCAAAGAGGTATCTCGTTGTAAGTTCTCTCTGGCCAAAACCCATCTGGGGACAATTTAAAGCATTACAGATCTATTTGGAGAATAGACTATTTTTCCATAGTAAAATGGACAGTCTACAACTATGGAAAAAGGTAAGATTCTAATTATTTTATTTCAAAGTGAAGAAAAGCAGAAATACAGGCAAGTAGCCCCACTTTCCAAACTTCATCTGGGATTTCCCAAAACAGAAGAAAAACTAACTCCATTTCAGGTATGAGGTCTTTATTTTCTTAACATTTGACTACACAGAGTAAACCCAAAAGAAATCTAAAACGATGGCCTCTAATACAAACCACAACAGAATTTACTGTTAGTAATTTGGAGTCTTTCAAATTGTCAAGGCTTCTGCAATTCTTTGAATTATTTCTTACTCTGAAGCTTGTCCTTCCTTTTTCATCCCCAAGCCTTCCTCTTCTGTCCTCATTTCTATTCTCTACTTACCGGTCTCATCTCCAATAACACCTTCTCTTTATTACTGTCAATCCTCTATTTTCATATCCTCTGGTACCAGAAATGAAATCTTCAAAATTGGGGGAAATGAGGAGAAAACACTCTTCTCAGTGCTTCCTTTCCACTGGCCCTCACCCCAGATGTGTTCTCAAGCACACACTCCTGTGTCCACTGACTCCTTCGCACTGAAGACTTCACACCCCACTCACCTGCCACCTGATACACCCAATCACAAAAACAGACTTCCAAATCCCACCCATTTTTCAAACTCTACCTCAGTCTTCCAAAATGCCATCTAGACTATCCCAACTCATAGCGGTCTCTCCTGTCTTTTCTAGCACTCTCATAATCTGTATGATACGTTTTAATTTCACATTCTCAATATAATATACAGAGTTACTTAGAATACTAACATCAAACAAGCTGCAGTTCATTTACTAGCAGTGTGATCTGAAGTCAGTCATTTCTCTAAGCCTCAGTTTTCTCAGCTATGAACAGGAAGATAGTAAGAGTTCGGCATCCTTGCTCATAGGGTTATTATGAGGATTATTCATGCAAAGTGCGTAGTACAGAGCAAGCACTCAATAGGTATTAGCCATTTTTATATTGTCAACCATCATCCTCTAGTTTTTTGCATATATCTTAAGAGCTGAGCCAGATTCTCAGCTGTTGAGAGCAGAGACTACATCTTACAGATGTTTAATAAATACATCTTTATGACTAAATGAGCCAATAATTTCTAAATAATAATGCTAAGGGAACAATTATAGCATGCTAGTGCACAGAACTAGTCTAAGGTTAGGAAATAATAACTTCACTATATATTTACAGAAGGCC
Organism: Eschrichtius robustus; assembly: GCF_028021215.1. Lineage (NCBI taxonomy): Eukaryota > Metazoa > Chordata > Mammalia > Artiodactyla > Eschrichtiidae > Eschrichtius > Eschrichtius robustus. The sequence goes on along the minus strand of NC_090835.1, from coordinate 27,529,621 downwards.
TCATTATGGGCCAGATGTTACTTAGTAGGTTACAACCATCTTCATGGTAGACCATGAATACCTCACTCCAGAAAATACCTAAACTTACCTAATAAATACAGAAGCTGTACGTTAATAGCTAGTCTGTGTAATTGCCAGAGATTCTTCCTCCCCAGCCAGGTATCTCAGAAAGGATCAACCATGGGTTATGTCAGGAGGAAGCGTGCTATCACAGTAGATCCTTAGATAGGGAGGAGATACTTTTATGGGATACTATAAAATAAATTATCACAGTCTATCTAGATAATCTCTAAGTATCTGTGAGATATCTCTGTTTACTGTTCTCCTAAAAACTGCAAGAAAATTTCCAAGGTATTCATTCCTTAGTTCACTGCTAAGGCAGGCAATGACCTAAAGAAGCTGGGCTCAAAGTTGAAAGAGCTGGGATTGTCCCAATTGTGTCACTATGCGAATTCACAAAAAGAAGGGAGATGAGTAAAGTTGTCTTCAGCAACATCCAAATGCTTTAATGGGCCATCTTCCAGTTCTCAACTTCAACCCATTACCAATTTAAGCAAAATCCTTATTTGTTAACTTCCATAAAAGATAAACAAGAATGCCCTGTAACCGTGCCAAAGCTCCATTTCATTCCTAGAACACAGGACCATGCAGAGGTCTATTTTTTATCTTTACTAAGTAACACTGTGAAACAGCTAAATCAAAAGTCCTAGCAACTAAAGACAGAGCTCTCTTAAATTATGACAGAATTTCCACAGGGGGAATTATTTCATCCATTCATTCAAAAATATCTACTGAGCACCTACAGTGAGGCAGTTCTAGTTGCTCAGCAAATAGAAGAGACAAAAATATTAAAAGGAAGTTCAGATTCTAGTCGGGGGTGCACTGGTAAACAAATGAACAAGTGATTATAAAATACATGGAATGATGCTGTGTTCTGGAGAAAAGTAAAACAGGAGAAGGAGCAGGAAGGGTGAAGAGACAGACTTGCGATCTTATACTGGAGGTTCAGGGAATGCTTCACTGAGGAAGTAGGACTGAAAAATGAGAAACTGAGTCTATGTCAGTATCTGGGGAAGGGGCTTTCCAAGCAAAGAAAACATGGAAGTGCAGTAGTCCCGAAGCAGGAGCTAAGTTTTATGTAGATATTCTGGAAGGAAAAAAATTTAACACCTGGATTGGAGTCCTAGCTCTTTGCCCTTTACCAACTCAGTAAACTTCAGGAAGAAAACATTACCCCTCTTGAACCTCAACTTCTTCCTCTATAACTAAGGATACTACCATGTAACTCACAAAGTTACTTCAAGGGGAGAAAAGGATGTTTAAGAATGCACTTTACAACACTAAGGGATTGTTCCCAAATGTTTGTCCTGAGGGCTGCGGGAATTCTAATTGAGGCTCTGCTGGCTTCAAGCTACAATTTATGTAAATGACCAAGCTTGTTTCCTCGTCTGTCGAATTAGGAGAATGGCATCCATCTCACCAGGCGTTGTGGGGATTCAGTGAATGAGATCATCCACGCAAATACAACGACTGATACACAAATTCCTCAAGAAGTGAAAGATCAGCATCCTTGTCCCTATGGGGGCTGCCCTACAAGCAGGCAGAGCTCTGCTGCCGGGCTCAGCATCAGATGCCCAGGGCGAAGCTCTTCCTTAGGCTCTTGTGAAATTGACTGTAAAGTCTCTGGACAACTTTGAAGTGTTTTTCCCCTTCCCCATTCTACTGTGATGTTCTCGCTTCTAAGACACCATTTTCACTCTCTGAAGTCTTTTCAACACATGCAAGTACCATTTAAAAAGCGCTTGAAACGGAGCTACCACCAAACGGATTTTCCATGGGGTTCCTGAAGTCCTCCACCAACCTTCACTTCCTCAGAGCAGCGTCACTTCACTAGTTTCTGGTGAGGGACGCCTTCCTTTTATAAGGACGTGATGACATCACCTCGCGTCGCGTCACGCTTGCGCGAAGATGGTGGCGTGACCGCGCCCAGGTCTGCACCGAGACCTAACGTCCACACAGTCGGCAGCGCCCTCCCGGAAGAGGTCAGTGTGGGGTTCGGTGAGTGAGTGAGGTCCGACAGCAGGACGGCCTGCGGGTGAGTGCCCCGAGTGTCCGAAGGACGGCTGCGCTCTGGTGGGGAGGATACTGTTAAGGGGGAAGAGGTAGGGTGAGGAGGAAAGTTCCCGAGTCCTCCCAGTGTACGCGGAATTTGAGTGGTCCGTGAGCTGATGACTCCGAGAAGCAGCGGATCTTCGGTTCAAAAGGCAGACGTTGTCTTGGGGTTAGTGTGAAGTGCTGATGGTGGTCGCAACAGAAAAGAAGTTACTTTGGACTCACTTCCAGGAATTTCCTTGACGCTGCATTCGAAACTGGGAAGAAGGCGGCGAGGATTGGCCTGCAGTGATTTCATCGGAAAGTATCTGTAACTCGACCCCTTCCGGGCCAGCCTGCGAGTGACTGCTCTCCGCGGTGCTGAAAACAGAGCGGCGCCTTGAGGAGGAAACCCGTTGAGGGCAGGACGGTGTTTCTGTTTCCCTTGGCCGTGCTCAGTGTCCTACGCTCCATGTGTGTGTGAAGGAAGGGCTCAATTTTTAAAAAAATCAGTGCTGGACACTCAGGCGGTGAGCAGACAATCAGTGTGTACTAAATAAGATTTAGGAAGGCCAGTGCTTCATTCCAAGAAGGAATTTTCATTCCTGTTTTTTTATTACATCATTACAGCTCAAATTGCATTCTCCCTTTGGGCAGGCACCTTCAGCTCTTGCACCCAACCATATTTGCCTTCAGACTCAGACTTCCAAGTGGTTCGCTAGACCTCTGTCTGTATTGGCCCAGGCGCTTTCCTCTGTTGAATTTTACACAGTGGGTTTTTTTTTTTTTCTTTCTTTCTGTTGATTCAATAAAATGTTTACGAGTCTTAGTACCAACTGCTTGTTTGTTTTGAATTCTGATGAAGGTTAAAAATGTGGGGAAAAAAAGAAGAGGGGAAATATGCTGCATTTACCTGTGTCACAGTGTTCTGGGGTGCATCTGGCATATGGAAAACTATGTATCATGAGTAAAAGTGTTTTTAAATGCATTCCTTTCATTTTATACATTATTATAGCTCAAGTTGTATCTTTCCCTTCTGAGAGAACCAGTGGATTGAGGTGCTGAATGATCAAATGTTGCAAAGCTGAGGACATGTGGTAGAAGTAACTTTAAATGTTATTATTTAGCAGAAAGCTTATAAAGGCAGCTTTGATTAAGGATGACGTCCCTGTTTGCTCAAGAAATTCGCCTTTCTAAAAGACATGAAGAGATGTAAGTTTTTTAAAAAGGCTAATCTCAATGTATAAACTGTCCTGGCTTTTATTAGTGAAACTGTGTGCATAGGAAGACTTAAAAATCTGTAAGTGGGTCATTTTAATTTTCTGACACTTGAGAGATTTTGGTGTTAAGGCATGCCATTATCCCTCGAGAATAACAAAGATTAAAAGGTCTAATTGTGTTTTATTTCTTCTTAATTCTTGTTACTAATATCTAGATAAATTCCTTCTCCCTCTAACCTTTCTATACTCCACATTGGTATTTAATGAACTTCTCTAAACCTCTTACCAAGGGCTGGCTCTCATGAGTATGTGACTGTGTAGTCACAGGCCCTGCACTTGATGCTCTAACTTCACTATCTTGAAATCCCCAGTAATTTTTTTTCTTTTTAACAAGGGACCCCAAATAATTTTTTGCCAAGGAGAAAAATTTTCATTTTGCACTGGGCCCTGCAAATTATATGGCCAGTCCTGCACTTACATTTAGTATTAACCCTTCTCTAACCTCTGTATTGTGGGCTCTCATGTTTTCCTTTTCTTTAATTACCAGGCTCTCTACCGTGGCCTGCTAAGGTGTTTTTCTTACAAAACTTACCGTTCAGAGACCTGGGGTTTTAGTTCTATCCTCAAGAACAGCCCTATGAAACACAGTGTTTCTTGAAAATCTCAACTATTTGGGAAATGGTTACACCGTTAGGTGTACCATTTGTGTATTTTTTTCTCATCTTGACCATTTAATAAGACCAAAATCTTGTAAAAATGAGCATATAACCAGGGAGAAACTTTTAAAGTCCATTATATATATAACAAAGTAGTTTGATAATTTACTTACACCTTTCTACATCTTTCTTCAGTTACTGTTTTACCTTGTTGTGAGTATGCATGTGTAAACACAGCCTCTCACTCATATATGGAACCATCATCTTTCTCTTGGAAAAAGAGGAAAAAAATATTTTTATTGCTTCTTCAAACATATGGAAGTTTAGCACAATTCTAAATGTGTAACATAAGATTCAGGGGTACTGAAGTGTTAAGCAGAAGGTTTCGTATAGCAAGTTATATCAACGTATGTGTGGGGAGGTATATATAAGTATGTGTACAAAGGGATATGTATTACAGTTTGCATTTTCACTAAATATTTTTCAACACTCTACAATAATTTAAAAAGACCAGAGAGGTTACAAAAACAGAAACATGTACTTATAGCATACATATGAAAATAAAAATAATTTTACCAAGACTTAAGACGTACTGAACTACCTAAGTTTTTCACTGTCTTATTAATTGACATAGTAATTGGCTTTCAAAACAGGTTGAACTTGAAGGGAGGTGCAATTAAAAATGAGTTATTTATCAGTCAAGCAATTTATTTATTGGTCAAGCAATAAAATGTTTCTTTAAACTTTATATAATCTTCATTTTCTCTAGAGTATCACAAAGATTAATGTTACTTCAACAAATGGAGAATAAACTTGGAGATCAAAACAAGGAAAAGGCCCCTCAGATGCAAACAACTGAGACTGCTTTACAAAGGAACCTTAGTCTTTTAAAGGTAAGATTCTCTGAATTAAATATATTTTCCCCACTTTGCAAAAAGGTTTTAAGTCAACTTCATAACTTTGATTTATGTAATTTCTTTGTTTTGAGTTACAGAAAGAATTAATGAGGTACTGTCTATTTTTAAAACCCATGTTAATTGGACCAGAAGCACGGATTCTCATTTTTTTAAATGAAAAAACTTGAAGTTTGCTTAGGCTAAGGAAAAATCAGTCACCACAGGAAGAATTTTAAGGTCACCTTTGTGCAAGAATAAATACAAGACATAGCTTCTATCTTCCATCTTCTTTTATTCGTAGGGAGATCCTGAAACACGATAAAGCACCTATCGTGTATTTAAAACAATTTGATTTTGCCCTACTGGGGCCGCAGTCAACACACAGAATTCACATCTAAGATAACAGATTTCCCCGATCTTTTTTGATGGTGATGGAGGAGGTGGTCAAAGTATGTGATTGCGCAAGGCCTCACCATTTGGCCAGTGTGCCCATTTGGAGTAAAATCATATGTGTAACATTTTTGGCTGCTTGCTATACTTTGCTTCCAGAATTGTATGGCTTCATCCATAATTAAAACCCTAAAGTTTGCTTCCATTCAAGCTTCCAAGAGATCCTATGACTAAAACATTTGGTAGTAAGGCTATATTATTTAAGTTATAAAGCAGTGTTTTCAGTTTTTTATTGTTAAATATTTTCATCGATAGGCATGATGTAGTTCTCTTCTGTCCTCACTAGAGGATAAAGGAAGAGGAAAATTCAGTTATCTTCTCAGCTTCTGGCAGTTTGATCCACAGTAATTTAAGTCACAGCCATAGTGCTACCAAAGCATTCTATATTGCCATATGTCTTACTTGCCCAATGGTGTTTGCAATATTTATTTTTAAGTGGAAATATATAGGATAATCTAGAATTTGCACTGGAAAGTCAGAAAATCTAAATTGGAAGTCTTGAAGGCTTGTTTGCTACTTATTACAGCAAGTGCAGGTAATATTAAGTGTCTTCCTTTTAATGAGAAAGTATTTGATGAATGCCCAGAGGGTCCTTACTATTGAGCTAGTTCTGGGCAGAAAGTGAGGATAATAAATAAGTATAAGTTAGAGTTCTTTAGATCAAGTAGCTTACAGGTTCAGTTGATGACATAAGGTTGTCACACACAAAATAGAGACCTTGTATGATCAAACATTAATTAAATTATGTGGAATACTCAGCACTTTAGGAGTAAGTGTAAAAACTCTTCGAGAGCTAGAATATTCTATGAGGTCTCAGAGAGGAAGCTAAGCTGGAGCTGCATTTCAGTAGGCAGATGGGAAGGCATGCCATTGAATTTTTAAGGAAGATTCAAGACCAGAAGAAGAATGAATGGCCTTACTAATGTTCATGGGATCCTAAGCTAACTAGCTTGGAAAGTCACAGGAAACAAGGCTGAATATGTATTCTGAGACCAGATGAAGAAGTTGAGACTTGGTATGTAGAGATAATATAGTATTGAAAGTGAGCCAAAAAAAAAAAAAAAAAAAGAGAGAGAGACTTATATAAGAAACATATGAATGGGTCTTTAAGAAAGAGTCATTTGCTATTTAGATGCAAAGTGATATCAATAATGGAGAGATTGAATTTAAGGAAGGTAGCTCCTTGTCATATCTAGAAGGAAGATAATGAACCTAGTTTCACAGTCATTAGAAACCAGTTTGGTATGGTGCTTTTTCCTTTAATTATCAAAGTAATATATTCTCACTATAAAAAAACTTGAAAGAGCAAAGATGAAAAAGCATACCTTCTATATCATCTGCCCATTTAGAAATTAGTATATTTTTGTATATTTCCTTTCCATCTTTTTATAAGCATTTTTCAACTGTCTCTTACATCCCAGCCAGATACAGTGCTTGCTGTTAGAGACGCAGTTTTTCCCGGTTTTTCTTTTAAACATACTTTGAATAATTGGATATGCAACTTTTTGTCCTTCTTTCCCTCGTATTATTTTCTTTAACTTTGGGTATAATTTTAGTGGCTCTCTCATAGAAGTTATTGTGAAAGTAAAATAAATAGGACTTGATTACACAATTTGAGTTGGGAGAGACTTTAAAAAGATATAGCTTAGATTCTTATCTAAAGGTCTTTTTTTTTAAGCATAAAAACTTTTCCCAAAGATATAAAATAGATAAAAGTGGACCTGCTTTGGCCCAAAGCCCTATCCATTCAGCCCTTCCTTGCCTGCACTGCTGTGGCTCTAAGGAACTGTGAAAACCAGTGATCTGGGCTAATCCCTTAATTTAGAGATGAGGAAACCATAAGGTAACTACTCCTAATACCCCTTTGTCAAGAACAGGCTAAGTTATAGCAGGATAGGTACTTAAGTACAGAGTACCACTTGAAAATGGTACCATTAAAACCTGGCAGCATTCCTATGAGATAGTAACAAGATAGGGATGACTGTATCACTGTCCATTATTTGACCTTACTCACATGTTCTGAACAATATCATAAACACTACAGGGGCATGAGCTTTAACTTGCAGGAAGAAAGATATAACACTAGCATCTTTCAATGATATAGTTTTATACTTAGAGAAGCCAAAGTTGTTTCAAAACTGGTATGAGTTGAGTAAAATTAATGGATAAAATGTAAACATATAAAAAACAACAGCAATCCTATATATACAGCTGGAAAATAGACAGCACATTCATATTAGCAATAAAATTATAAAATATATAATTGGGAATGCTTTTAACAAGGGATCTGCACGAATGGTATTAAGATAATTATTACACTTCAGTGGGAGCTTTAAGAGAAAATTTAAATGGAGACATACGCCTTAATCCTGCCTGGGGAGACTATTATTTTTCTAAGTCAGTTGTCACAAAGTTATTTTTAGATTTAATAAAATCCCAACAAAAAATTTCTCTAATTGCACTTGAAAAAATAAATTAGCAGAAATATCAAAGCATGATTTTAAAAGGGGAGCAATAAGAAAGAGACTAATTCCATCAAACATATTAGTAAAAGAATGAATATGAATCTAAGCAGTGAAGAAAACTCACAGTGAAGGTTTAGTCAGTAAAGATAGAAGATAGTGGCTTTTGCAAACAGGCTCAGTGATTTTTTCCATTAGTATTAATGCAATGAAATTTAACAAAAACGTAATGGATTTAAAAGAGAGAGAGGATTTTATTTCTACAAATACTTCCATGATATAAACTGCCGTCTCTCCCACCTTTCCCTCCACAAAATTTAGTTTAACCCAAAAAGGCGATTTTGTGGTAACAAACATCCTCTTGTGAGGAGGATGGACGAACACTCTGGAGTGAGGAAGAATGGGAGCATCCTACAGCAGATTAAAGATTCGTGCCATAGAGTAACACTTTATACCATCACCCACACTGGAAGCTTGTTTTTTAATTGCTATAAAAATTTCACACCTGTGTAAAAGAAGGAATAGAAGAATGTATTTCCATGCACTTATCACCCAGATTCAATCATTATCGGAACACAGCTAGCCTTGTTTGTCTATACTCCTCACCCCCACCCCTTAAGATCATTTGGAAGCTAATCCTCAGACATTGCATTGTTTCATCTGTAAATATTTCAGTATATCTCTTTTTTTTTTTTTTTTTTTTTTTTGGCTGCGTTGGGTCTTCGTGGCTGTGTGCAGGCTTTCTCTAGTTGTGGCGAGCGGGGGCTGCTCTTCATTGCGGTGGCTTCTCTTGTTGAGGAGCACGGGCTCTAGGCTCGTGGGCTTCAGTAGTTGCAGCATGCGGGCTCAGCAGTTGTGGCTCACAGGCTCTAGAACGCAGGCTCAGTAGTTGTGGCGCACGGGCTTAGCTGCTCCACGGCATGTGGGATCTTCCCGGACCAGGGCTCGAACCCGTGTCCCCTGCACTGGCAGGCGGATTCTTAACCACTGCACCACCAGGGAAGTCCCTCAGTATATCTCTTTCTATATTTCAGTATTTATCACTAAAAGATAAGCACTATTTTAAGCAAAATCAAAATACCAGTATCAACCTAAGAAATTAACAATAAATCCTCAAATATCCAATCAGGTTCCAAATAAAATCCAATTTGTAATCGATACATCTCCTAAATTTCTAAAAGTACTCCCTGCCCTTTTTTCCCCCCCTTTTCATATATTTGTTAAAGGAACTGGGTCATTTGTCCTGTTGAGTTTCTGGATATTGCTAATTCCATCACTGAGGTACCCATTTAACACGTTCCTCTCTTCCCCCTCATTCCTATAATTGACAGATCTAAGTTGTGCTGTGCAACAGAAATATAATTCAAGCCACATATGTAATTTTAAATTTCCTAGGAATCATTTTTAAGAACGTCAACATAAACAGATTAAATATTATTAAAATTTCAAACATAAAATATTTCAAATGTAACTGCTATTAAACGTTAGTAAATATTTTATATTTTCTTCTTACTAGACCCTCAAAATTCAGTGTGTCTTGTGTGCCTACAGCACATCTTAAGTCAGACTTGTACATTTCGAGGGCTCAGCAGCCACTTAAGGCTAAGGAATACTCCACAAACAGTGCAGATTACAGAGGCCTGATCAGATTGAAGTTCGATGTTTTGGGGAAGAACACTTCCGTAATGCCAGGCTCTCTCTCTTCTTTTGGAATGTTAGTCATTGATGATCATTGCCTAAGTATATTCAGTAGGGGTTGCAAAAAGCAATATTCAATTATTTTATTCCTTCTCATTCAACTGCTGATTATTTACATTGAGAAACTTCCCCTCATCAATTATTTGGTTACACTGAGGTATATTTCACAGAGGAAAAAGCATGATGAATGCTTGATTCTATTTAGTTTTCAAATTAATAGGTTGGTTCTCTAGTATCTTCCAAAAGTGACCAATTAGGTGTTGTTGGTTTTGGTTGCTTTTTTGTTTGTTTTTCTTTTTGAGCTGTCTGGGATTTGAAATTTTTCAATCCATTCCCATTTTTATTCCTCCTTATTCTCAACTTGTCCCATTTTTACCAAGTGAGAGCCTCTTCAGATTAGCTCCTGAATGCTTCTGATGGCATCTTAACAGTCTGACAGTTTCCTTTCTTTCTGGTCTGATGCAATCTTCCAGGCTTATCATGTGCATTTGCTGCTTAGACCTGGAGTTGGCCATTGTTCCAAGGAGCCCTGGATCCTTTTGGTAGGAAATATGTTCAGAGCCCTCTATCTGTGCACTAGTGGGGTTTATTGCAACTTTTTTTTTTTTTAAGATAAAATACATCAGGAGCTCATATCAGAAATTCCAGAATTCCAGTTTGCAAGACTTTTAACTTAAAAAATCATGGATCTTTTACCTCTAACTTCTTTTCCTCAAACCAAAAATCTGTTCCCAAAGAATTTTCCAATACCAGTGTAACTACTGATGTGCTTTATCCTGTGATACAGACAGCACTGTCACCACCCACGTGATTACTGAGAATGGTTTTCAGTAACATACTTTTTACAATCCTCTTTGTCATTAGGGTGTATCTCACTAGGGATGCTCAGTCAAAATACTGTTCTCTAAGACCACTTGATGTAATTCTTCTCCATGTGGTTATGCCACCAACTAGATAGCAGTTAGATTTGTTTCATTTTATTTTCAAATTTGTAGGGATTGCTTTTTCATTTGTTCTCTAACTATATAAAATTTTAAATGGTCTAGTGACAAATCTATACAACAAGGCAACAAGGTACAGGTAAAGCTGGCCAGCTAGCCTTTCTTCCTCTCCTCTTTTTTCCTTTTCTCCTCCTACCCCCTTGGGTGCTTTGTAAAAAAATTTGTTTTTAAGTTTTTGGTTTATACTCAGGAAACTTTGATACCTCAGTCTGTATTTATTTAATGAATATTTAAGTATCTAGTACATACCCTGCACTTTGTTAGATTCTCAGATGCTTAAAGGTTGTATGAGACACAGCCCTTACCTTCGGGCAGCATATAGTGTAAAGGAAGGTTCTTATATGGAAGTATTAAGATTTAACTTGCTATAGAAGGCTGGGGTCAAACTGCCAAGATTTTGGGTCAGGCTAAGGAAGGCATGTTTGATCCTCTGTGTTGTGAGTACCAATTTTTTTTTTTTTTTAATCTAGGGGAGGACATATTTAAGGTACTTTTTAGCAAAACTAATCAGTTCCATGTTAGGTATGGATTGAACTAAAGTGAGATATGGCCTAGGCATGAGCACAAGTAAGTATTAAGTATTTGTTGAATGAATAAGTGTAATTACAAGGCCACAGCATTGAGAATGACATGGAAAGGCTCGAGGAGACATCCTGATGGAACAATACAGGGAACTTTGAATTTTTCAATGGCAGGAATAAGAACAGTTGGAGTTTGAGGATACAGCATAGGTATCTGAGTGGGTAGAATTCCCACTATTATACATTCAGTACATTCAGTGGAAAAAGATGAGTTTAGTTTTATCAGGTTGAGAAATAAGGATGAGGAAGAAAAGTTAGCCATCCCTCCTCAGTAATAATTAAAGCTAGATCAGCGACAATCTTGGAGAAAAATTAAAAAGATGGGGACAGATGTCACAAATCGTAAGAAAGCCCACCCTGAGGATTAAACCAGAGAAAACGGAGCCAGCTGAGGAGAAGGAGTCCGAGAGGTAAGCAAAACATCTAAGAAAGTGAAATATGACTTAAGCTAAGGAAGAAGTTCTCTGGAGGGGTGATAATCCCTTGCTGAAATGCTGCAGAGGTGACAGTTAGGTGAGGCTGACTTGGGCCTGCTTTTCCAGGCCACATGTCCCTCCTCCTAAACTCATCTCCTGCTCTTTGTGTTGCAGATCTGCTCTTCTCTACGAGATATTCAGTATCCTTATTTTCTGATCTTTAAGAAAAATGTTTAATCTTGCCTATAGGTGCTAGTGGCACCCAGATCTCCCAGTAAAGATAACTTTGTAACTGTTCTTAGAATAATGGTAAAATTGGGGTTCTGATTTTTATTGTTTCATTTCTAGAAGTAAAAAGTGGTTCTTCCAGGACCTTCTTAAATTTCAATGTAATCAGAAGACTTGGTCTCCCATGTCTGTTGTATCATTGGCATCAAGAGCTCTTTAAGCCTGAGTCTTGGCCGTGAACTTCTGGTATGGGAGAGACATGCTTATACATGGGCTTTTTATCCCTAAATTGTTGTCTTTCCCCTTCAAATCACCTTCTTCTAGACAGCAGGTGCATTACTGGTTGTGCAACTTTGGGGAGTCCCTTTAGGGAGTTTCCTGTTTTTCCCTTTTCCATTTCACACCCATTCCTTGCTCCCGCCGCTGCCATCTGCTATCTCTTTTCTCCTGTTCAGCGTTGGCTTCTTCACACCCCACTCCCACGCCCTTTTCCATCGCTCTCCTTCTGTCCAACAGCCCTGTACTTAGATCACTCCAGTGCTTGTACATGGAGCAGAGAACTTTCTCTCTTCTCTCAACTCACTAAGCTCAAAGGAGAGACAAAATTCACATGGCCTTCAGCCAACACCCTGGAAACTTGACAAACCTAAAGAAGCACAAGACAACACAGGTGCTGATTTGGGGAGTATTTATTTAACAGGGCTCGAATATTTCTGTAACAACTTGCAAAGTCTTACATTTCTGGGCATGAACTTTCTGTACAGATCTAGATAAAATGTTTACTGACGTATGAATCAACCTTAAGTACTCTTGTGTTTCTACAACCATAAGAGAAAACACAAACACCTACAAGTTCAACTACAACGTACCGCATGATACTTGAATGCCATCAGCTGAAGGATGTATCAATACTACCTAGCAATAAAACTTGCCTTTGAGATTAGCTTAGCAATCTGATACTAAAAATCTAGATAGCATAGTGAAAGGTTCTTGTTGCAAAGTACTCAGGTACCTCATGGACCTTTTCAATATGGGAAGTATTTGCCTAAGTATAAAATTAAAAAATGGAATATTGAACAAATGTAATGTGTGTCATTCATATACCATTTGCATGATCTGGACAGACTAGAACTCTTCACTTTGAAGGTCAGCCTAGCATGGGTCTGAGTATCTGATTGTTTTTCGTTTCGGAATATTTGACTATTTTATCCATCTGGCTGTTTTTAAAGGATTTTAAAGCTAAGTTAGTACTCTGAGCAGTTTAGAGGAAGTTCTTTTTCCAAGAATTATTGGCATTTCCTAGCTACTTAAAATGAAAAAGGCAGAACTTAGAAGTACCACCCCCATCCCTGCCTTTTATCTTAAAATAAGAAACCCTGCATCCTCTCTTTGAAACCAGTTAATTAAGCAGTGATCTGTCAGTGCCTGTCCATCAGTTCGAACTGTATATCCAGAGGAAAGTTGAAGCGAGAGATCTGGGATACAGATATTGCTATTACAGGTGCCATTTGTGTGTGTGGTTTAAATACATTTTGTTTTGAAAATGCTTCTATCTGTTACAGGATATAGAAGCGGCAGAGAAGTCTCTACAGACCCAGAATCATCCAGTTCCACCACCTGAGGTGGCTTCTCTTGAGGTGAGAATCTTAAGGAACAAATGTAAAAGAAGAGACCCTCAAAAAAAAAGAAGGAAAAGAGGCTCTTCAGTTAGTAGTGCATTGTAAGTGGCCGTGTATGTATACATCCCAGATTCCTTCATTCAGTAAAATAAATGAGATGTGTCTCGCTGATCTCTCTATGTCCACAGTGTCATGCTTTGTATGTAGTGGGTAATCTGTAAGTATCTGGGTTTTAAAAAAATTTTACATCAAGTGAAAATTTTATCAAGACCTTGTGCCTTTTCACCGAGTCACTTAGAAACGACTCTCTTGTTAAATCCTAACAGACAATATGCACTAAATCTTAAGATGACAGCCTAACCAAAATGCTTTTCCTGTTGGCTGATGTTAGAAGTAGCAGCTCAGTCTCTTCACCAAAAATGCAACCAACGCTATTTAAATGCATATTATCATGCAGTATAGCGTGGCTTTTGTCTGTTTGATTTTGCTCAGTTCAAGAACAGATTGGGAAGATGGTTGGCAAAAATAAACCGTATTTGGTATACGAATGTATGTGTGCTGAAAGGGAATTTGCTACATATAGAATAGTTTGATTTTATATTTTTAATGACCTTTTTCCAATACAGTTTTTGTTTGCTGCCTAACCAGGGATGTGAATAGACTCAAAAATTAAAGGCTGAGAATTTGCCCTGCAATTTTCTGTGTCATCTAGAGTAATAAGGAAAGGCAGTGATCAAGGATAGAGAGACCTCCCGTTCAAAGTTGTGCCTTGGGCATGTCTTTTTCTTTGTTGAATTTTCCAATACCTTACTCTGGCCCGTACAGGGCCGACACAATAGGGGTTAATCCAGCCGTGAATGGCGGAGAAACACCCAACCACAGGCCTTGGTCGGTATTTTTCTTAGCTAGTCTCGCACAGCAGGATGACCTTTATTTTAAGTATGTCAGGCTGCTTCTCAGACCACATGCATAGATGCATAGATACATGGAACCCCTCATCATTTTCAGCTTTCAGAGCCCTCATACCTTTTTTTAAATAATAGCATCTTATTTTTTTTATTTTTTAGTTGTTACTTTTTGGCTGCACCAGGCAGCTTGCGGGGTCTTAGTTCCCCGACCAGGGATTGAACCCGAGCCCGCCGCAGTGGCAGTGCCGAGTCCTAATCACTTGACTGGCAGGGAATTTCCCCCACCCCCTACCTTTTTAATGCTCAGCGCGAATAATTATGTCTCCCCAATGCTATCTAACTCTTTGACTGAATTCTGAAAATGAGCTGGATAGTGATGATCTCATATCAAATGCCCTCCTATGACACAGAGCTTTTGGCATCTGACTTTTCTTTGGCCTCCTTAGGGCACTCAGCCAAGAAACCATGCAAGCGTGTAGATGCCATATAGCAATGCAGTAAGAGCTTCTACAGCTTACAGACTGCTACAGTCAGTCTAGGAACACAGCGTCTCAACTTCCAAGTTACTTGAATTAAAAATAGCTAGATGATGTTGATATTATTGTTTTATCCCAAAAAATGTGGGAAGAAGTTACAGTTTGCCATATCAGGTGCTCTTCTAAAAGATATAGCGGGTGCATAATTTTGCGGATGCATAACTTTAAATGTTTTTCCCCCCTGCAATTAAGGGGTCAGTTCACCTGAGTCCTCTAGCATGCCCCTTATATTTCAGGTGCTGATCTCATCCAGGTCACATCTTTTTCTGTTAGTTCTACAGCAGTTGTTCATTTTGAATCATTTCATTGTGATAATTTTAGTATGGGCAATCATTTGGTATGCGATTGGGAACAGTAAACAAAAACTTTTAATGATTGTGTAGCCGTAAATGATACTACTGGTAATAATCACAAGATTGGCCACAAGAGGGCGTGTAAAATCACAATAAAATTGTAAAACCTGTAATTCTGCCAGGCTCTAGTTTTACTGAGAAATTTGAAAATTAACACTAGTAAGTAGCCAGATTTTTTTCTAAAATTAACATAAAATATTCTGTAGAGGAAGTGCATTCTACGTATATGTGTGAGTGTGTGTGTGTGTGTGTGTGTGTGTATACGCACACACACATTTAAGTGAATAAACATTTAGACTATTATGAAAAGCCAAGTTCAATTGCTTGATATGCTTTTTTACTTTTGGATGTTGGTTTTTTTTCCAGACTCTTTACTGGGCATCAGTAGAAGAATATATTCCCAAATGGGAACAGTTTCTTTTAGGAAGAGCACCATATCCTATTGGTGTTGAAAATCCAAATGAAGCAGAAGATACCATTCAAAAGGAGGTGCAGCAATAGCTTCTTCACATACTATTTCAAAAACCTATTTAGGAAAGCTGAGTGTTAAAGAATATGCAGGTCACTGCAGGAACTTTAGGAATCAGACATGTTCACATCGTCTCATTACTTCCTCAGTGACAATGAAGATTTGAGAATCTACTTGGAACTTTCAGGCCATCACTGGGAGACCTACTACTCTTTCAGTGTAATGAATTTGCTTTCTACCAAACCCATGGAAGTGTTAAAAGCTGATAATTGAAAGGTGGACTGTTGATTAAATAAGCTGCTGAATGAGTGTTGTGTGCTGTTAAAAAAAAAAAAAAAAGTCATTTACTGTCACTCTCACCTAAACAGTGAATACCAGTAGTTCTGATTTTACATCTTCTATAATCTTTACTTTTCAGTTATTTTGTTATGGGGATAAGGCTCAGGATCCAAGTGGTTGTTTGCTCACTCTTTTAGCTTTTTAACAAATGAAAAGACAGTGACAATTGCTTAGTATAATAATATTGATCAGGAAATAGATTCATAGGATTTTGTCCCTCATAGATCACTGGACCTGTAAAAATTCTCGAAGCAAGAACTAAACTACCAAGCATTCAATAAGTAGCCAGTTTCAGGAGGGCTCAGATTGGGTTCTGAAAAAGGACACCTATTAGAGCTGGGAATGGTCGCTGGATTTTGACCTGGTTATTTAAAGATTGCCAACCCTGTGAACACAAGTAACTCTTCTCTCATCTTTTCATCTTTAAATCTACCCTTCCCTGTTCCTTCTATTTTCTTTATTTCTCAAACAACTGTCAGTCAGAAACTTTTGGGTCACAACCCTCAATAGCTTTGGGATTCCTCAATCCACCACTGCTGGAGTGCTCAAGAAAAAAAATTCTGATTTTTCTAATTATAAAAGCAGCTCCTGCTTAGGAGTCCACATCACAATGAAAGATTTTCAATTTTAAACTGGTTTGTGGTTTTATAAGACGACAATAGGACAAACTAAAAAAAAAAAAAAAAAGTCCATTGTGCTGATAAGTTCCTTTAAACTACCATCTTGGAAATATCCTGTTGAGTGGGTGTTGGTGTGGGTAACAATAATGTTGTTTTCATAGCATGTGCTGGCAGATGAGCACACTTCTCTACAGTGTTAACAGTTGTAATTAAGGAATAAACAGCACAGAGTGTCAGTCCGATGACAATTTCATCTATAGTGTCACAATACAAAATGTCACAAAATATTAGAACTGTTATATAACTATAAAAAGGGTTGGCTTAAAAGCCAAAAGCCCTTTAAAAAGGAAGACAGAAAGAAAGAAAAAAGAAAACTGGCATAGGGACCAGAACCGTTTTATACCTTCTCAAGAATGTTCTGTCACGAAAATAAATTGATATATATTTTTTTTCCTGTTACATTACAGTTTGGTATCTAGCCATCCAGTTGATTTAGCAGGAGAATGCAGGGCTTTTTAGCAGCTTTGAATTGGTAAACAGATTTAGATGTAGTAGAGAGAACATGAGGAAGTTTTTTTTTTTTTTTTTAACATCCAATCTTTCCCAGCATATGCACATAAGAAGGTGAATGAAGCGATGTGAAACTTATTTCTCTTTAGTCAAGTGAAAAAAAGGCTAAACATTTGTTGAGATGGTAAAATATTGTGTCAAGCAAGTAGGCATATTCCAAAATTAAACAGTGGTTGATACATGAGCCGTCCTCAAATATTTGAGCATTACGCTTCCTTTGAGTTCTGTAAATTAAAGCACCAGTAGGTTAGATTAAAATACAAAATGAATAGCAATTTAACCATCTCAGGAAAGGTTCAGGTTTTTTTCTCCCCTAAATTGACTAACTTGCTAAATCTTTTTTTTTTTTTTTAAACCCTTAAGTTTAATGTAAACTGGCTTATGATTTAGGGCAGAAGGGAAGCTATTTCTAGGCTTCACTTGTACCATTTCCCCCATTTCTAGTTAGTACCTCAAAAACTCCCAGAGGGGACTTTATTCCTGGCCCCCCCCCAGAGTTTCCCCCCAGCCCCCTTCTTGTAGAATGGAACAGATTGCACCACATGGTGTATGTTTAAAGAAAAAAACAATCCCGAAGAGACCTAGATACCCCATTAAAGGGCATTATATTCCTCATGGCAAATTAGCTTTACGTAGGAATTTCCAAATATTGTTTTCTGTAAGGAGGAGAGAAATACAGTATCTAATATACATTTTGTACATAATTAGTAGGAATCAGACAAGGAGAAAGAAATGTCATCTACTGAGACTTTTTCCTCCCTATTCAGGCCCTTACCATACACTACATTGTACCCACTAATCTTTATGAAAACTATGAATTTGTATTTTTTTTTTTTTTAGAATAACGGGGTTTTCAAAATAAACCCTGTTCCAAGAATTTTTCATAGCCTTTCTTGGATTGTTGCAAATGCATAAATATTCAAAGATCATTTTCTGCCGAACACTTCTTGTGTATGATATTGAGTATTATTAAACCATAAAATGCTAAAGTTCAGAAGGAGCTGCAGTTTTTCTCTGAACTTCAAAAAATTAATTTTACTAAGTACTCAGGAAAAAGCCTAATACTCTGGAAACCAGACATCTGGTCTTTCCCATGCGCGGGGAGCAGTGTGAATGAAAGGGATGTCAAACGGACAGTTTTTCTCTGCCTTATGTATAAGGTGTTTTAACTTGCTAGCTTAAGACTTAGATGAGAATTAAAATGATCTTTAACTGTATTTACCATTTTGTCTTCTCTGCCTCATCCTCCCTTTTCTATTAAAAAAAAGAGAGAGAAAGATGTATTGGGTATATTTATTTTTGATTCAAAATTAAACTTACTTGGAGGCTATTTTGTCACTTAGGAGACAACTGGCAACATTGGGCGTGGAGTGGGGAAGGGGTATGTGAAAAACCAGGGTATGCAGTCACCAATTTCAGGCAGGAGGAAGATATTAAGCTTTAAACCCAGTGTAAGGTTTTACTGTGTAAAATTTAATGCACAAGGCCATGAATTTGGCTTTATCTACAAAATACATTCTTTTCCTTCCTTAGTCTATTGTCTTTTTATTCTAAGCCAATTCACATCATTTCATTTTTTTTTTTTAAGAAAGTCTCTTGTTTAAAACAAAGTTTTAAATCTCCCTGAAGAGTTTTTTCCCCTTTTCAAGAATTGCCCACACATAATACCTACATGGCTTAAAACACCCTTCATTGCAGTAGTCTATTTTGACCTCTTCCACTTTAATTAGGATAGTAAGTTATTTTTTTAAAGAGTTGCTGACCAAAATCTATTCTTCAGAGAAGGTAGTAACTAGATGGTGAATTCAAACAGTAAAATAAAGTCTATGAAAAATATGGAGAAAGGGAAGGGGAGAGAAATTAGTTTGAGAAAGCTTTAAGTTGGAATGAGAAAGTCTCTCTCTCTCTCTGGTGGTGTTTTTGTTTGTTTCTCATATAATTCAGAAGTCAATTTGTCTACATAGGAAATTTAATTCTCTACTGCTAATAGGAGAATGCTTAGAGTTTTCTGGGACAAACATGGGGACATGTCAAACTTCAGCAATTAAGGACAGGATTGATTTGTGGATTTGACACCTGGCATTGTGATCCCGCTTTCTAACTGGAACTGAGATTATATCCTTACTAAAATCCAAGACAAGGAAAACGAGTCCAACAAAGACAGAGGCTAAAAAACCGCTTCCGGACATCACCTTACTTCTCAGAGTCAGGTTTCCTTGCTTACAAGAGAAAGGACTGGGTCCCCTACATTGTAATAATGTTTTCAAGTCCTTGCTATTTTAAAAACCCTAATTTGTGTCTCAGACAAAGACAGAGACTGAGACTCTGCTAAAGTAGTAGCCTGACCACAGTACAAATCAATAAATAGTTGCACAGAAGGGACAATGAAGTGTTTTTATTTTAGAAAGTAGGGATGATTTAGTTTGTTTCTCTCATTTTGATGATAACTGGTCTATTTAAGCTCCACTGTTATAGTCAAAGGATTTTTTATTACTCCTTAATAAGTCTAGGTTATCAATGCAGAAATTTTTCTGATGTTTTACACAATACCACTTTAGAGACAATACAATCAAATTAGAAGGAGACAAATTTCCGTTTATAATTTTGTCTATAGTCTATCTCTGCCTTCTTTCATCTCCCAATACAATATCATTATTTTTTATACCTTGTCTCCAACCATTTATAAGGTCTGTAACACTTATAAACATATCATTGTACTAGAACACTCTACCCCAGGAAAACAAATACTGAGTTATTCAAAAGAAGCCTAATCTAGAGCCTTTTAAAAGGATATCCAGTAAACACAAAGGTGGATAACATTTGAGCATCATTCATTCATTCGTTAGATCTTATTGACTTCCTACCAACAAGGAAATTGAATCAGTAATCAAAAACCTCCCAACACAGAAAAGCCCAGGGCCAGATGGCTTCGCTGGAGAGTGAATTCCACCACATATTTAAATAAGAATTAAGGTCACTCCCTCTCAAACTCTTCCAAAAAATATAAGAGGAAGAAACATTCCCAAACTCATTTTTACAAGGCCAGCATTACCCTGATATCAAAGCCAGCTAAGGACACTACAAACAAACAAACAAACAACAATAAAACTATAGACCAATATCCCTGATGAATATAAATGCAAAAATTCTCAATAAAGTATTAGCAAACTGAATTCAACAACACATTAAAAGGATCATACACCCTGACCAAGTGGGATTTATCCCTGGGATACAGGGATGGTTCAACAAACATATCAATAAATGTGATATATCAATACCGCATTAATGGAATGAAAGATAAAAACCATATGATCATCTCACTAGATGCAGAAAAAGCATTTTACAAAATACAACATCCTTTCATGATTAAAAATCCTCAACAAATTGGGTATAGAAGGAAAACCCCTCAACATAATAAAGGCCATATATGACAAACCCACAGCTAACATCATACTCAATGGTGAAAGATCAAAAGCTTTTTGTCTAAGATCAGGAACAAGAAAAGGATGCCCACTCTTACCATTCTAATTCAACATAGTACTGGAAGTCCTAGCTAGAGCAATGAGGCAAGACAAAAAATAACAGGCATCCAAGTCAGAAAGGAATAAGTAAAACTGTCCTTATTTGTAGATGATATGATTAAAAATATCATATATATACAAAAAATATATATATATAAATATCATATATATATATATTATATATATATATATATATATATATATATATATATATTATATATATATATATATATATATAATATATATATATATATATTCCTAAAGACTCAACCAAAAAGCCATTAGAACTAATCTATGAATTCAGTAATCAATAAATGCAGGATATAAAAATCAACACACAGAAATTAGTTGCATTGCTATACACTAACAATGAATTATCTGAAAAAGAAATAAAGATTATCCCATTTACAACAGCATCAAAAACAATACTGAGGAATAAATTTAACCAAGGAAGTAAAAAATTGAACAGTGAAAACTACAAGATTTTGGTGAAAGAAACTGAAGAAGACACAAATAAATGGAAAGATATCCCATGTTCATGCATCAGAAAAAGTAATATTGTTAAAATGTCCATACTACCCAAAACCATCTATAGATTCAATGCAATCCCTATCAAAATTCCAGTGGCATTTTTCACAGAAATAGAGCAAACAACCCTAAAGTTTTTATGGAACCACAAAAGACCCCAAATAGCCAAAGCAATCCTGAGAAAGAAGAACACAGCCAGAAGCATCACACTTCCTGATTTCAAACTATACTACAAAGCTATAGTAAGTCAAACAGTATAACACTGGCATAAAAATAGACACATAGACCAAAGAAACAGAATCCAGTGCCCAGAAATAAATCCCCACATATACAGTCAACTAACATTTCATAGGGGAGCCACAAACACTCATGGGGACAGGATAGTCTTTTCAGCAAATGGTGTTGAGAAAACTGGATAACCACATGCAGAAAAATGAAATTGGACCTCAACCTTACACCAGTCACAAAAATTAACTCAAAATGGATTAAAGACCTAAATGTAAGACCTGATAAGGTAAAACTCCTAGAAGAAAACATAAGGAAAAATCTCCTTGACACTGGTCTTGGCAATGATTTTTTTGGATACAACACCAAAAGCACAACCAACAAAAGCAAAAAAACAAGTGTGACTACATCAAACTAAAAAGCTTCTGCACAGCAAAAGAAACAATAAATAAAATGAAAAGGCAACCTATGGAATGGGAGAAAATATTTGCAGACCATATAATGGATAAGGGGTTAGTATCCAAAATAAAGAACTCGTACCACTCAATAACAACACCAACAACAAAAACAAGTAATGCAATTTAAAAAAAATGGACAGAGGAATTGAATAGACATTTTTCCAAAGAAAATATCCAAATGGTCAACAAGTACATGAAAAGGTGCTCAACATCACTAGTCATGAGAGAATCAAAACCAAAAATGAGATATTGCTGCACACCTGTTAGAAGGGCTATTATCAAGAAAACAAGAAAAAACAAATGTTGGGGAGAACACAGAGAAAAGGGAACCCTTGTAGACTGTTGGTGAGAATGTAAGTTGGTTCAGCCACTATGAAAAACAGTTTGGAGGTTCCCCCAAATTAAAAGTACAACCACCATAGGATCCAGCAATCCCACTTCTGGATACATGACCAAAGGAAAGTAAAACAGAATATCAAAAAGATATCTACACTCTCACGTTCACTACAGCATTATTCACAATAACCAAGATAGGAAACAACCTAAGTGCCTACCAACAGATGAAAGGATAAAGAAAATGTGGCATGTATACACTAGAATATTATTCAGCCATAAGAAGGAAGGAAATCCTGCCATTTGTGACAACGTGAATAGACCATGAGGGCATTATGCTTAGTGAGATAAGTCAGACAGAGAAAGACAAATACTGTATGATATCACTTCTATGTGAGATCTTTAAAAAGCCAAACTCATAGAAACAGAGTAAAATATGGTGGTTATCAGAGGCAGGGGAGTGGGGGAATTGGGCAGATGTGAAAGAGGACAAACTTGCAACTGAAGGATGAATGAGTTCTGGAGATCTAATGCAGAGCATATTAATTGTAGTCCACAATACAGTACTAAATACTTCAAAGTTGCTAGAGCCTAGATCTCAAATGTTCTCACCACACAAAAAATGAAGTGATAGTTATGTGACATGATAAAGTTGTTAACTAAAGCTACAGTGGTGCTCATAAGGCAATATATAAATGTATCAACTTGACATGCACACCCTAAATTTACACAATGTTCTAAGTCAGTTATCTCTTAATTTTGAAATGTGGTTTATCCATAAAATAGAGTATTACTTGGGAAGGAAATTCTGACACAGGCTACAACATGGATGAACCTTGAAGACATTATGTTAAGTGAAATAAACCAGACAGAAAAGGACAATTATTGTATGATACCACTTATATAAGGTACCTAGAGTAGCCAAATTCACGGAGACATAAAGTAGAATGGTGGGTGCCAGGGAGATGGGGAGTTAGTGTTTAAAGGGACAGAGTTTCAGTTTGGGAAGATGAAAAAGTTCCAGAGAGACATGGTGATGATGGTTTCACAACAATGTGAACGTGCTGAATGCCACTGAAATGCCCACTTTTTAAAGAAAGGTTAAAAGGGTAAATTTTATGTTATGTATATGTTGCTGCAATAAAAAATAATCCTCTCTATACATAACCTGAATACTTCCAATGTGTGAGCGCTTTGATTTAAGTCTTGTTATTTGTGAGAATCAAGCATAGAAAGGCAGGTTAACTCCTCCTAGAAACCTTCTCTATCAATAGTTAAACAATGCCTTATTCTCCATGTGTTCAAATTCATTTGACCGTCTGTCTTTTGAAAGGTTGGTGCTCCCAGTGGTGGTTTTCTGTCTATGAAACTCCTTACAAACAACATTCTAGTCCCAGGGCTGCCACTAAGTTTCCTCAGCAGGTTGAATTCGACCTGCGTGGTACAACAGAGCTTTCTGCAATGGTGGAAATGTTCTATGCCTGCACTGTCCAGTATGGCAACCACTAACCACATGTGGCCATTGAGCATTTAAAATGGAGCTAGTGCCCCTGAGAAGCTAAATTTTTATTTCATTTCATTATCGGAAAAAATTTTAAGTATGTTTGTAACAACTTTCAACTGTAAGTTTTATGAAATCTAAATAGAAATCAAGTATTTCCAAGGAAAATTAGCATCCAAATGGAGATGTGCTATAAGTGTAAAATACACATTGGATCTCAAAGACTGTATGAACAAAAGAATGTAGCTTGTTAATAATTTTCATACTGATGACATATTGAAATGGTATTTTCAACATATTGGGTTAAATACATTATTAAAATTAATTTCACTTGTTTCTTTTTACTTTTTCTAAAGTAACTGCTAGAAAATTCAAAGTTCCATATGGGTCTTGCATTATATTTTACTGAAGAGTATTGAAGTAGACAATTCCTCAGAGCCACTGCAATTCCCTGAAACAAGTAGCCTTATAAGCATTTTTAAAAATCCAGTCTAATATTTAACAATGAAGAGAATAATTACTGAATTTGGGGGGAAACTTAAATAGTTAATGGACATTTCATACTTTACTTCTAACACAATACTTCAGAAGGTAAGTGAAAGTTTTTAAGAGCAGAGGAGAATACTGTTTTATCCTCAGAGTTGTATTTAGACGCATGTTCATTTCTAGAATCTCAAGTCCAAGGACAATGCCCAGGAGATATTAGATGTTCAGTAAATATGTTCCATCGATATTAAAACTAGTACTTTGCTTCACAAAGCATGTATTTCAACTTCATAAACTTAATAGGCTGAGTCCAAAATGGAATTAACACCATCGTCACTCACCAGTTAAAGGCTCTGAGCAAGGCCTTTGTACTAACCTTCATTCAAAATTAACTTAAAAAAAACCCAAACAAACAGATACACCAGGTCCTTGAAGTGTCCTACTCTGCTGTTATGGCAATACCGATGTCATGAGGAATGGTGCTATTTTTTGTATCAACTATGTAGTTGCCTGCTCATCTAATAGAACTTATTTTCTTCATCCACTCCCCTACAATGCTCATCAAATTCAGACTCTCCTCTAATGAGAACAAAGCCTACTTTACCCCATCCTCCCTTTTAAAATGGAATTGGAAGTGAAGTTCAGTTCAACAAATGTTTATTACTGAGACCCAGAATGACCTAGGAATTATGGATGGAGATTAACAATGCAGCTGCCCCAGAGCCTCTTGTCTGCGGGAGAGTCAGCTGTAGAGACAAAGTGGAGAGTTATAAGAAGACCAAGGTAGGACTTTGAACACAGTCTGGGAAATGGCGGTGATGGCCATGGGGAGCTAAGGGAGCTGGAAGAGAGAAAGAAACCAGTGCTGCATTCTAAGCAGCTCTGAGTAGAAGAGCCGAATTAGCCAAGACACTTCCAACTTTAAGATAGCAGAGAAGCAATGGTGACAGCTCTCTCGCTATACCCAACCTTTAAAAATGAGGGGGATCTCCACTTCCTCACCTCTGATTTTCTCCCCAGCTCTCTCCACTGAGACTTCTCAAGTAGAAGTCACCAAAGTCTTCGGTCTTACTAAGTCCAATGTGTTGCCCTAAGTACGCATCTTTCTTAATCCTTTAACAGCATATGACACGGTCACTCCCTCATTCTTGGTCTCCAGAGCCCCGACGGCCCCGTCTACTGGCTTCTCCTTCCGAGTTCCTGCCTCCTAGATACTGGAGTGGCCCTCAGCTCTGTCTTTGACCCTATTTTCCTCTCTAGCTATTCCTTCAGGGATAACACCCAGTCTGTGGCATTAAATATGCTCCCCTAAGGGGACAACTCCCAAATACATATTCTCGATTCTGATTTTTTTTAGTTAATGCCACTCAACACTTGGATATCTAATAAGCATGTCAAATTTTTTTTTTTTAAACAACAGCTCCTGTTTATTTTTTAATTTTTATTTATTTATTTAATTTATGGCTGTGTTGGGTCTTCGTTTCTGTGTGAGGGCTTTCTCTAGTTGCGGCAAGCGGGGGCCACTCTTTATCGCGGTGTGCGGGCCTCTCACTATCGCGGCCTCTCTTGTTGCGGCGCACAGGCTCCAGACGCGCAGGCTCAGTAGTTGTGGCTCACGGGCCCAGTCGCTCCGCGGCATGTGGGATCTTCCCGGACCAGGGCTCGAACCCGTGTCCCCTGCATTGGCAGGCAGACTCTCAACCACTGTGCCACCAGGGAAGCCCAAGCATGTCAAATTTAACACGTCCAAACAGAGCCCTAGATTTCTCCCCCTCAAACCTGCTCTCCCACAGTCTTCTCTACCACCTCTGGAAGTGCCATCACTAGCCCTCCAGTAGCTTAGGCCAAACTCTTGGAGTCACCCCCAACTCTTCTTTTTCCCCTCCTACCAAACGTACAGATAATCCATTAGCAAGTCGTGCTAGCCCCACCTTCAAAATATGTCCCATATCTGACTTCTCACCGCCTCCATCACCATGATCCCGGACACCCTCGCCTTGACTACTGCAATACCCTCTAGACTGTTCTCCATACTCCCACGCTTGTCCCCCTTTCCACTACCAGAGTCATCTAAGTGACACTGTCCCAGCCGCAAACCTCCAAGGCTTAACCCTGGAGATAAAATTTTAAAACCTTTATCATGGACCTCAAAGTCCTTCACGATCTGGATCCTGGCTACCTTTTCAACTTCATTTCCTACCTTCTGCTTATGGACCTCTGAGCTCCAGCCACACCAACTTCCTTCCCAATCCTCGTTCCCACCTCAGTGCTTTTGCACTTGCTGATGATGCATCTCCTGGGAAGCCTCTTCTCTCCCTCACTTCATTCAGGTCTTTGCTCAAATCTCACCTCCTATTAGAGGCCTTCCCGACCACCTTCTCCAAAATAAGACTCTCCCTCCCTTATGCCCATAATCTTCATCACCTTGTCTGCCTTATCTTCACTGGACATGACATGGTACTACATACCCTTTATACGTTGTCTCTTTCTCCCACTGAAACGCAAGCTCCATGATGGCAGAGACTCTGTCTTGTCACCACCCTATCATCGGCCCCCATTGCAGTGCCTGATACCTAGCAGGCACTTGAGGAATATTATTTGAATAAATTGAAAGAGAAAGAAGTTAATATCTCTATAACCCCGCTCAAAAACAAGAGGAAAAACCAGCAAAGAGCCAGAAACAGAGAGCAGAGAAGCTGAGAAGCCACAGCAGTGAACCAGGGCCCAAACACGCAGCCAGACAGGGCAGCCAGAAGTAAAAGAGGCACCGAAGAGGAAATGACAACCACCACCCAAGGTAGGAAATAAGGCCAAGTCTCAACAATAATTCTGGAAATGTGGATTACAACAAGATACCATTTCTCACCCATCTGATTGGAAAAATTAACAGTTTGATATCATTGAGTGTTGGTAAAAATACAGGGAAAATGTTCTCTCATATGCTGCTGGTATGAGTGTAAAGAGGTGCAGCCACTTTGCAGGGCAATTCTGCAGTATCTATAAAACCCCCAAACTCACACACCCTATGATCCAACTTTTCCATTTATATTCTAGAGAAACATTCACACAGTTGGGCAATGAGGCATATACAAGAATGCTGCCTGAAGCTTGGTTTGTAGTATTAAAAAGATTAGGAACAACTTGGATATCCTCAGCAGAGAAATGGAAAAAAGTTCACTATCTCTTATATAATGGGATAATATACAACCATTAAAACGCACGAGATAGAGCTACATATAACAACATGAATACCTCTCCAAGACACACTTTTAAGTGAAAAAGGCTATATGCAGCATTATTCACTATATCATTTCTATTAAAAAAGTGTACACACAGGGATTACTACATGTCTCACAAGGAAATAATGTTTTTGTATGTTGGAGGGCACAAAAGCAAGTAAATTGTCCAAGGGGATCTCATCTTTTTATGTAACACTTTACTATTTCATAGGCAATTTACAAAAAGAATATATACTTTTTAAAGTATATATAAGGAAATTAGCTGAGTGAATTGGGATAGGGTTGGTGTTCAGACTGGAACTACCAGTAGAAAACCTGAAATGGTTTGGCATATTTTAAGAACAATTAAGTTTATTTTGTTGGAGCAGTAAGATTGAGGCAAGTAGTGGCAGTAATTGAGACTAGAGAGGCTGCCTGGGGCAAGCTGTGAACAGGCTTGTGTACCAGGCTAAATCTCATGGACTTTATCCAATGATTCCACACCATTCATCCATTTCTCTAGTATAATTTGTAGCTTTGAGAACTATGGGAAATTCTCCAATAACTAGGATTGACCTTACACATTTTTAAAATGTATCTGAAATCATTACATTCCCTTGCAGCCTTGCAAAACAGTCATTGTCTATAAATCCCTTTCGCAATACACAAAAGTTGCCCTGCTAAAATCATTATATTCTTTTATTTTTTTTTAAATCATTATATTCTTTCAGACATCATAAAAAACAACAGAGGCTGAGTATGGCACCTATTAAATCACCCCTGCCCTATTTCTTTGAAATTCCAAGAAAAAAACCAAAAGTTGAAAGAAAGACAAGGATGCTTAATTATAAAGATGTTTTCAGCCTGCATAATTAACTGCTTTATGCTGACAGCATTCAGTCCATTAGTCAGCATGTCATTCACCCATCAAACTTGTGTTGAGCTCAACTGTGTTAGGTACTCGGACTACCGTGATGAGCAAGGACAATCCCCACTCCCACGGAACTGACAGACGAAGAAGGGAAAGAAATATTAGATGGATTACTGCAACAGAGAAATGTAAAACTGCAACACTAATAAGTTCTACAAAAGAATGGCCCACAAAAGAATGGTTTAAGCACATAATGGGGGAATATGACTTAAGAAGGTCATGGAAGGTTTTTCTGGGAAAGGGGAGACTGAGATTTAAAGGAAGAAAAGAAAAAAACTAGGAGAAGCAGCAGTGGGTAAGGAAGTTAATTCCTCTTGATAAATGGAACAGCATATGTGAAGGTCCTATGGCTGGAAAGGTAGAATGCTAATATTTCAATGGACCTTTGAGAACACAATAGCAGGAAAAAAACCTGTTTCTTGCTGTTTCCTAATTTCTTGACCTGGAGAAAGATGAACAGAATATAAATATATCACATAACTAAACACTTGACCTTGCCATCTTGCCCCAAATAATGCTTTTTTTTTTTTTTTTTTTTTTTTTTTTTAGTGGCAAACAAGGCTCTAAATCCATTGCTTAAGAATAAGACTGCAAACCTTAGGCTGCATCTCCTCTAGCCTGAGTTACTTAATGAAGTCCTACAAACAATCAAATCAACAGCCTCTTTGAATGAATAGCTTGTGTATTCATAAAATAAGAAAATTCTGATACCTCATTTGGGAGAAGAAAAAAAAAAAAAGAGCCAAAGCATTTTCATAGCTCCACATAGAAGAAACAAGCAATTGATGGCAGAAATTTTAACTTTATGCTATCTTTTGGCATCTATAGAAACGGCCCGTCTAGAAGAAGAAAAAGTTTGCTCGAGTTCCCAACAAAAATCTGTCAACGACCTCAACAATAACTTTCCAGAATGTTTTTAACTGCAACCCACATTAAGAAATTTATTTTACATGGTGACTTACCACAGATATATAGACACATAAATAAAAGTTTTATGTTACAAATAAACCAACTGCAAAAAGATTTTTTAAAAAAAGAGTTCATTGGGACCTATTGTCAACTAATCTATGACAAAGGAGGCAAGAATATACAATGAAGAAAAGATAGTCTCTTCAACAAGTGGTGCTGGAAAAACTGGACAGCTACATGTAAAAGAATGAAATTAGAATACTCTCTAACACCACACACAAAAATAAACTCAAAATGGATTAAAGACCTAAGTGTTAGGCCGGTTACTATAAAACTCTTAGAGGAAAACACAGGCAGAGGAAAACGTAGGCAGAACACTCTCTAACATAAATCGCAGCAATATCTTTTCTGACCCACCTCCTAGAGTAATGAAAATAAAAACAAAAATAAACAAATGGGACCTAATTAAACTTAAAAGCTTTTGCACAGCAAAGGAAACCAAAACCAAAACAAAAAGACAACCCACAGAATGGGAGAAAATATTTGCAAACGAAGCGACCAACAAGGGATTAGTCCACAAAATATACAAACAGCTCATGCAGCTCAATATCAAAAAATCAAACAACCCAATCAAAAAAATAGGCGGAAGATCTAAATAACATTTCTCCAAAGAAGACATACAGATGGCCAAAAAGCACATGAAAAGATGCTCTACATCACTATCAGAGAAATGCAAATCAAAACTACAATGAAGTATCACCTCACATCGGTCAGAATGGCCATCACCAAAAAAATCTACAAACAATAAACGCTGGAGAGGATGTGAAGAAAAGGGAACCCTCCTGAAATATATGAGAGTAAAATGAAGTAATGTCTGGGATTCATTTTAAAATATCATCGGCCAAAAAAGAGATGAAACTGGTATGGCACAAATCTTGACAACTGTTGGATCTGGGTGATGAACATATGTGGGTTCATTATACTATTCTCTCTACTTTTGTATATGCTTGAACTTTTTCATAATACAAGATTAAGTTCAAATGAAATGAATCTACTCTTACCCTAGCTATGTATAATGCTCGTTCATATTTTCTGGTGGTTTTTTTTTTTTTTTAACTCAATAATAGAAGTAAAAAGAATGGTGGTGATGAGCCCCTAAGTTGATTTCATGGTGCTCCGAAGGTTTGGGCTGCATGGTGTGAAGGTTTCTAACTACCTGCTCTTTGTTCTGCCCATACGGAATCATTCTAACACAAAAGACACTTTCTGGTCACTTGATGCAAATCAAAAACGAAAAGCCTAATTCTCTTCAATGTTTCCAACTTCCAAAAATGTACTGCTTCCTGACATTTCCATAGTTGTCTATTTAAGTTCAATGTAAATAGCTGCTGCTACTTTGGGAGTGCCTGATAATGTCTATCACAGTACAAGGATATATGCCTCTCTGGTGACATCTAAATGTTGATCTTGTAAATTCTACAGCAACACGTAATGTAGTACAAAGATATGCCAAGTAGCATCAAAAACATTTTTTTTTTCAAAATCTGGGTTTAATATAAATGTCAAATCAAATTAGAGGAAAACAAATGACAAAATGTATTCAGATGACTTCAGCTAATTAATTTTTCCATTGATAATATTTTGAACTTGGGACACAGGTTATTAAATGCTTTATTTCTGTTGTTAGTTACAATTGCTAACTTACAAAGCACATTGATTGTATACACTGCTAAGTTTTTTTCAAGACAAGTTCTATCTTTGTATGAAGTGGGAGTTTCCAACATTAAATAATCTATAGCCACTGTTTTTATTGTGCTGAGACATGGATTTAAAAACCCTATGATCCAACAGATACATATATCACACCTCAGCCTTCCTTTTGCTCACCTGGGGGAAATTATCCATCAGGTCTAAAATGCCACTCTGACTTTGTGAATTTGGCTGGCTAGCTAACATTTATAACACTGCTTCCTCCACCGGCTTCTGAACTGCAACTTGATTTTATTCAGATGTCAACTTTTACCAAGCCTCAAGCACTTCAGGGAAACTGCCCCACCCCTACTTGGTAGTTCCAGGTGATGTACTCCATTTTACCTAAACCAGTCATGCTAGTCCCCTTCTCCCTGCCATTGATTAGTTTAGGAGTGAACGTGTGATAAAATTCTGGGCAACGAAGTAGGAGAGTAAGCCAGTCAGGAGGGTTTCTGGGAAAGGTTCTCCTGCTCCTAAGAGACAGAAGATTGTTCATCTGGACACTGTTCGAGCTGCAAAGGAGGCTGGGACCCGGCAGCATCTTTCTACCAGCCTCAAGGAAAACTTCACATAGAGGAGGACCAATCTAAGACAATCACACAGAAACAGACCTGAGGCTCCTACTTCCCAGTTTCTGACAACGTGAAATGATCCATTTCCTTATCATTTAAGCCACTTGCATGTTACTTACAGCTAAGTGCTCTTAAATGGTACATTACCTTTTCAGAATTTTAGACACAACTTCCTATCTATTATTGATTAAGTAATCTGTGAGCTTAAACTAAGAGTGGATCTGTGTGACTCCAAAACAGCTGGTCATTTCAGCTCAAAAAACCTAAAGTAAGTGTATGAGTTGATATGGGATCAGAGAAAAACACTAATGGTGTAAGTCTCTGAGAAGTTTAGGGGTACTCTAGCCAACAGGGTGAGGCTGAATAAAGAGCAGAAACGGTCGACAAAAAAAATGATGCCTAAGTTAACTCTATTAGAAAAAAGAGGTAAAAACTCTCGCACATCTGAATTTCACATGTCATCAACCCCAAAATGTTTGGAGGCATGGCTATAAGGTGTCAGCTGCTACTGAGAAAGATCTCAGCATTCTGGCTAATTACAAGACAAGCTGTACACTTAAAAAGATGTCCAAATAGCTAAAGTTCTGAACACAAACACAAGATGGGCTAACCTATTTCATTACACGGTACTGCGCAGTGTATAAAAGCAGGTGATTTCTGAGGTTAAGTGTCAGCAGAGGGAGAGATGCAGATCTAATCTAAGGCTGGGAGAGAAAGAGGGAAAAAGAGAAGACTAAATTTTGACAGATCTTTTGTGGGAAAGGGGACGCTAGGTCACCCTCATTCTGCAATTGATGATAGATTACTTGGGTAAGGAACGGGCAGAATTGCTGTATCACTCTGTCTTCACCAAGGAGTGTATAATCACTCCTTCGGTTTGTAGTTTTTAGAAAGGCATAGCCTGGTACAGGAAAAGGGAGGTAGGACTTGATTTTCATTAAGTTCAGGAGGGTCATGTGAAGATAGTTGTTTTGACTCTAAAAACATCTTGAGCTCCTTGAAAGAAAGGAATGATGTAATTTTTAAATGAGAAGAATTATGTATTTTATGTAAAGGAGTTATATGCTTGGCGAATGCTATTTAAAGCAAAATGATCACAGCATATGTTTGTTTTCTGTTATTTGAGAAGTGACATTCTATGTTAGAACATCGCCTAGCACATAGTAGGCATGCAGATACTGGTTGAAGGAATATTTGTTGACTAATTACTAGAAAAAGTTGAAAAGGATGAACATTTACTCAGCTGAACAAAGGGAAAAAAAACCTTTTTTAGCTTCTATAACTTTTAAGTAACTTAAAAAAAATTTTTTTTTACATGATATACCTTCAGAGTAAATTATTTCTATTATTACCTTTGGGATATTTTTTTAAAGCTGATATTTTTTTAAACTAGCAAATATATATATACTTTTGTGTGTGTGTGGAGAGCTTTTATTTTTTTAATTTTTTAAAATAAATTTATTTATTTTATTTATTTATTTGTGGCTGTGTTGGGTCTTCGTTGCTGCACGCGGGCTTTCTCTAGTTGCAGTGAGCGGGGGCTACTCTTCGTTGCAGTGCGTGGGCTTCTCACTGTGGTGGCTTCCCTTGTTGCGGAGCACAGGCTCTAGGCGCACGGGCTCAGTAGTTGTGGCTCACAGGCTCTAAAGCATGGGCTCAGTAGTTGTGGCGCATGGGCTTAGTTGCTCCATGGCATGTGGGATCTTCCCGGACCAGGGATCGAACCCATGTCCCCTGCATTGGCAGGCAGATTCTCAACCACTGCGCCACCAGGGAAGCCCCAGCAAACACATTTTTAAACAGATTCTGAAACTAAATAAAGCTTGATGATTAGGTGTAAATTGAGATGTGAGTGGCAATTCTATTTAAACTCTTTAAAATCCATTCTACACTTCTTAGTATTCTTAATACAAGATTTGAATTTTAGTAGGATTTGAATGGAGATAATGTGTAGGCATATCTGCCTGAGACGGAAGCTTCCATGAATTTCAAATATGTTTCTTTATTATTTTTTAAAATTCCATAAACTAAGTCTAATAATTCAATAGGGATTTTCATTAATAGGGATAGGACATTATAAACCACATTTGAAAAGTATACAAAGTACATTTAATTCTAATCTGACCCACACATGTACAATTTCTTAGAAGCTTATCAAATCCAAGCCTTTGAAAATGCATACACTGTAACAGATTTTTCAAAAACATGATGGAAAATATATACCACCCAGCTAAACACTCTCTTGATTTAGAATCGAGGCCTATATGTTTCTATTTCCATAGTGACTATTGCTGTGGAATCGACATGTTTTAATTTAGATTTGAGATTATAAACATCGTTTGGAGACAGAATTTATTTTCTCTCCTACAACTTCTGAAAATTGATCAGTCTAAGTGCTACAGAACAGAAGCAAATTCCGAAGCAGGATTTAGAAATTATTTGGCTTAAGGGGCATTTCTGATTAACGAAAGATGAGTTTTTATGAAAATTCATGGCTTTTTAACCCTTAACATTTTTTCATGAATTTTCATACGCTAACGAATAAAATACACTAAAGAAATACACTCTGTAAAGTAAAGCTAAAGAAGGGATTTCCAGCCAGGCCTCCGTGAGAAGCATTTAAACTGTGCTAAGATGTAATTAAAAAAAAAAAAAAAAAATCAAGGTCATAAGTAAGGATTCTGCAAATATTTTTGCCTAAATTTCTTAAGAAGTTAAAATGAGACTCTATTCTTCACTGGTCATCTGAGAAGAGTAGTTAGAATGTGACTCACATTTAGGTCAAATAGAAGTTAGCAATCCAAATCACTAATGAAAAGAGGAGAACGAATTATATTCTTTTATTATTTTTTCACTGAGCTTTTTTTGGAACCCCTACTCTTCCTGTGCTCAAGAAGCTTGTAAATGAGGGTGGGCAGAGGTGAGGAAAGCAGTGCATGAAGCAGAGGTTGCCAAGTGCTATGTTGATGAGCAGCTCAAGATGCTGGCGGAGAAGAACGAACCCAAGGACAAAAGTGAACCCAGGGACAGAAGAACACTGGCAGCAAAGCATCCTAAGTGCTCTGCAAAAGAAAACATTTTATACCCTAAAAGGAAGGTCTACTTCTTAAAACAAACAAAAACAAAACACTCAGACAGCGTCACTTCATATGGCCCATATGGTCCATACAGCCCAGCTGGTACAGAAGGAGGCACCAACCCACGCCTTGTGACCTGCAGTGACTAGAAAGCCATACTAATTAAGGTCACCCTTGAGCTGCAGCTTTTAGCTTTGGATAAATAAGGTTGGGACACGCTTAATGAATCCACCGTCTTCAACTCTTTCTGATGGTTTTTTTGTTCCCTCTGATGAGTAGAGCTAAACCAAAAGCTTATACACCTCAATTCATTGCTAGAACTGCCCCACCCTTAGAGCCAGTTCCTCAGCCCAGAGATAGTCTATAAAGAAAAGAAACTGTGAGTCTGCAGAAAGGAAGCCAGGAGAGATGTCGGGGGGAGGAGAAAAAAGATGGCAAGTAAAGACATCATTTTGTTTCATTAATGATTAGCCGGACTCACCAGTGATAACAGAAAGCTAAGGCTTTGCAGTATTATTTCTCTGAAAGTCTTTGACGTGTTTGCTGAAGATCTGTAGTTTATCCAAATGTGTCTGGTACACTCTTTGAAGGGACCATATTTAGTATCTAGGAACAGATTAATTCATTCTTTGAAGTGATATTCAATGAAGGTTTGCTGGAACTCTGAGGGCCATGAAGAACAATGGCGCAGATCAGAAAGGCCAAGATAGCCATTCACTCCATATTTACTAAACACCTATTATGTGTTAGGTGCTATTTTGGGATCCAAGGAATGCAGCAATGAAGAAAATATTTAAAAATCCCTGCCCTAATGGAGGCTACACTCTAGTAGGGGCAGATAGACAATGAATAAAGCAGGGAAGCGGGGGAAGGAATGAGTGGGAGTGAGTGCAAGTGTGTGGGTGTGTAAAGGCAATTTTCACATTTCAAACAGATTGGTAGGGGAAGACCTTCCTCAGAGAGCAAGATGTTAGCAAAGACCTGAAGGGAGAGAGACATAATGCATGGAAAAAGGGGTTCCAGAGGAAGGCACAGCAAGTGCAAAGGTCCTGAGGCAGGAGCTTGCTTAGCATCTGTGAGAAACATCAAGGAGGCCAGTGTAGCTGGAGTGGAGTGAGGGGAAGAAGGCAGATGAGCTCAGAGGTGCCAATGCAAGGGTATGGGGGCTATGGCCTTGAAAGTCAGAGTAAGACTTTTACTCTGAGTGGTAAATGGTAAAGCATTCGAGGGTTTCAAGCAGAGGAGTGACATGATCTGATATTTTTGCAACAAATAGTTACTGAGCAACTACTGTGGGCCAGGCACTGTGCTAGTCCAGACACGTGGGTGCTGGAGATGTGCAATCAACATGGCAGACGAGGTCCCTGCCCTCATGGAGCTTAGATCAGAGCAGGAAAGAAAGACAAGCAAGTAAACCAACTCACCAAAATTATTGCTAGTTGTGATCATGCTGAAAACAAAATCCAGGTCCTTGCATAATGCCAAATGGGGTGAGGGGAATGGGTCTGGGTGTCGAGGAAGACTTCTCCAAGGAGGTGATATTGGAGGTGAGTCTTCAGTGGGACAGAGGAGCTAAGTATAATGTTGGGGAAAAGAGTGCATCAGACAGAAGAAACTGCACATCCCAGGGCCCGAGACATGAAAGGATATTGCTTGCTGCAAGGATAGAAAGACACCAATAGAGCGAATCCCTAAAGCATGAAGGAGAGTGCAACACAGGATGAGATTGTAGCCGTAGACCGGAGGTAGACTGGGAGCCCTGGGAAAGCAATCTGAAGAAGAAATTGGTGACCCAAGGTAGAAAAATGTCAGACATCATACAAGAGCTACAGACAAAAAGCTATGAGAGTTTCGAATGGGGCATTTGGAGGAAGGAAGCCGTGTTGAACTAATCTGTGAGGGGGCATAGAACTGAGCCACATCCAGGAGGCGAGAAGACTTCCTGCGAAGGTGGGAAAGGCACAAAGCAGGCTGGCTCTACCATCAGTGCCTACTTAGCCCATAAGAGCTGGGCCACACTGGAGTCTTTGGGAGCTTCCTTTTCCCCCAAACGAAAGGGCATGTGCCTTGAAGGTTTGAGAGAATGAAAAATAGTGTTCATAAAATTCCCCGTGCTTAGTAAATGCCAAATAAGTGCTCATTCTCATGATAGAAAATAAATCCTGCTGATTTGAGTTTTTGTCTCCCCCAGTTTGAGAGAGAGCGTGGGACCAGCAACAGTTACCTTCCGAACTTTGCATATCCTTTTCAACACTTGATTTTTTTTCCTTTTTGTTTTTTTAAAGGAGGCAGTACCTAACTTCATTCAGACCTAGATTTGACGAGCATGGAGCTGGGCATGGAACACCCACAGGTGACGACATGGCCCCGCACTGTGGTCCTCCCAGTATACTCAGGGAGCAAACGAGCGGAACAATATATGACTTGTACTAAGTACTATGAAGGAAAAGAAGGGAAAAGGGACTTCCCTGGTGGTCCAGTGGTAAAGAATCCACCTTGCAACGCGGGTTCGATCCCTGGTCGGGGAACTAAGATCCCACATGCTGCGGGGCAACTAAGCCCCCGTGCTGCAACTACTGAGCCTGCGTGCCTCAACGAGAGAGCCCGCATGCCGCAAATACAGAGCCCAGGCACTCTGGAGCCTGTGCGCCACAATTAGAGGAAAAAACCCGGCACGCCGCAACTAGAGAGGAGCCCGTGTGCCTCAATGAAAGATCGTGCATGCCTCAATGAAGATCCCATGTGCCGCAACTAAGACCCAACACAGCCAAAGATAAAATAAATAAATTTAAAAACAAAAAAGAAGGGAAGAAATGTGGAGTGAATGAGAGGGAGAAGACCAGAGGAAGCCCATCTAGGATAATGAGGGGGAGTGAGGGAAGCTAGGGCTTTTTCCAGGGATAAGCCTCTTTGGAGACCAAACCCACCCCAAGTGCTACTAGAGATTCAGTATTTCGTAACTCGTTCCTTTCCAACAAAGACCTTTCCAAAGCAAGCTGTGCTCCAAGGATGAGCAGAAGCCAGCCACTAGATAAGTGAGGGAGGAGAGGAGGCCACTCTGTAGGCTGAGAACGGGAACAGCAGGTGCAAAGTACCAGATGTGGGAAAACAAACCAAACAGGAAATCACCCCCATTAACAAAAACAAAAAAACACAACTCATGGGGAAATGAAAATCTCTTCTCTCTAGTAGACACTCTGACATCTGTTTTCCCAGAGGATGGGATATATAACACTGACTTCCAAAGCTATTGATTTCCTATCATCTAAGCAGAAGTGACGTGAGGAGTACTTTAAGCACAGAGCTTTCACTTGTGAGTTCTGCAAAGCATCCCTCGAGGGATGCAACTGCAAACATCAGTGCATTCTGTTTCCAACACAATATTCTTTTGCAGTAGATCGTCAATGGTCTTATGTCAATTTTATAAATTTGAGAGAAAACCGTCGAGACCCCGCATGCTCTTCAAATTAATCCTAGGCCTACAGTTTAAATCCTGCGTTTACTCTGGCTCACTCAAGACATCCAACTCCACTCTGCTCTCCTCCCCAGAGAAAACCTGCACATTTTATCAGAGACGTATAACCTGTGAGAAATTTACATGAGAGAAAATTCCGGCCAAGAGGACCATATATCTAAAAGTGATGCATTTTCATGAATCAGCCACAAGGCAGAGGGCTTTGACTTTCCGCATTTGTACTCTGTGTACGCTGTGCCATGACAGAAGTTGGCTGGCACCTTCTAGTTATTACTACACAATCCAGCTGGTGCTAACCTATATGCGGGCTTATGAGCACAGACTTCACAATATTCAAGACTGAAGAGGTAACTTGAAATCTACAAGAAAAATCTGATCAAGGAAGCGGTTCTATTTGTTTTCTGGCATCTCTTGAAGAATGTCAGAATATAACCCACTGTCCTTCCCTTTAGCTACCAAGAAATTCAGTGTCTGTCACAGCAAATCCTTTCTCTCAGTAACCTTAGTAGCTAGTGTACTTTCCTCCTATTTGTTAACTTGATTTTCTATTTTTATTGATCACCTTATTGAGTAGAGGTTTGGGTAAAATTTTACTGATTTATTTTTGGAAAGGGACACAAGATAGATATTGATAAATTTCTTGGCTCTTATGTCCACCAGGTTTATAGGATCTGTGTCCAGCAATAAACAAAGCTCACACTTCTAGGCTCAGACTCCCACAAAGGAAAGCCAACCTTCTCGCAATGCACTGCTTGACCTCAGCCAGTATCTTCCTAAAGTCTGTCTTGAGAAGTCCTCTTTTTCAGTAGACTACACTTAAGTTGTCCCTAAATCATGGGAGTACTGGAAAGAAATAACCAGATTATATCCTGAGAGCTCATTCTTCTTTACTTTTTTGGTGGGGAAGTATTTTATGTTTGTTTTTTTCTCCCAAGATTTATTGATATATAATTGATATATAACATTGTATCAGTTTAAGATGTACAACTTTTTTTAAAAATAAATCTATTTATTTATTTATTTATTTATTTATGGCTGCGTTGGGTCTTTGTTTCTCCGCGCGGGCTTTCTCTAGGTGCAGCGAGCAGGGGCTACTCTTCGTTGCAGTGCGTGGGCTTCTCATTGTGGTGGCTTCTCTTGCTGCAGAGCACGGGCTCTAGGCGCACAGGCTTCAGTAGTTGTGGCTCGCGGGCTCTAGAGGGCAGGCTCAGTAGTTGTGGCGCACGGGCTTAGTTGCTCCATGGCATGTGGGATCTTCCCGGACCAGGGCTCGAACCTGTGTCCCCTGCATTGGCAGGCGGATTCTTAACCACTGTGCCACCAGGGAAGCCCTGTATGACACGTTGATTTGATACATGTATATTGTGAAAGGATTGCCACGATAGTGTTAGCTAACACCTCCATCACGTCACATAATTACCATTTCTTTTTTGTGGTGAGAACATTTAAGATTTACTCTCTCAGCAACTTTCAAGTATAAAATACAGTACTGTTAAGTACACACACAGTGCTATTAGATCCCCAAAGCTTATTAAACTTCTAACTGGAAGTTCGTACCCTTGGATCAACATCTGTCCATTTCCCTCCCTGAGAGCTCTTTCTAAGCAGAACCACCCTAAATCTCATCACGGTAG
Organism: Eschrichtius robustus; assembly: GCF_028021215.1. NCBI lineage: Eukaryota > Metazoa > Chordata > Mammalia > Artiodactyla > Eschrichtiidae > Eschrichtius > Eschrichtius robustus. Next base: position 27,489,888 of record NC_090835.1, on the reverse strand, counting down.
TGCTGTAGCTGTAACTTTACTCGTCCCTGAGTTGCTTGCTCAGCCGCAGCCCCACCTCTGGAGACATTTTTATTCTGTATATAAATGCGAGGTGTGGGACTTCCCTGGTGGCGTAGTGGTTAAGAATCCGCCTGCCAATGAAGGGGACACGGGTTCGAGCCCTGGTCTTGGAAGATCCCACATGCCATGGAGCAACTAAGCCCGTGCGCCACGACTACTGAGCCTGCGCTCTAGAGCCCACGAGCCACAACTACTGGGCCCACGCGTCGAGCCCGTGCTACGCAACAAGAGAAGCCACCGCAATGAGAAGCCCGTGCACCGCAACAAAGAGTAGCCCCCGCTCGCTGCAACTAGACAAAGCCCGCGAGCAGCAACGAAGACCCAATGCAGCCAAAAATTAAAATAAATAAATAAATAAATAATGTGAGGTGTGGATAGGGTTATAGAGTTTTCTTCCTCCAAATGCTTTTCATGTCGCAAAGTAGGCCATGTCTACTTGAAAGATTCTCACAACCAGAAGAAGGGATTTAGGCAGACTATAAAAATGATGGGCAGGAAAAACCAGTCTTGAACTTCAGATGTTCTGCTTCTAAGGATTACAAGGACAAGGTGGGCCATGGGTGAGAAGACTACTGTACTAGTCAGTATCTTTGGCTGTAAACTACAGAAAAGAACTCTGGTCAATTTATGTGGAAAATTCATTCATTGGCATGCTATGGGGGAGCTAACAGTACAAAGGGAAGGTTATAATCACAGGTTCAGAAGGGCAGGAATTAGGGCAACTCAGGATATGTAATGGGCCAATCCACAGTCCCCGGGGAATGAATGCGTTCCAGTTATTTATAGTCTCATCCCTCTGCTCAAGGGTTGCATTCCAAAGGAAGCATCTGTGTGATTTAGTTTATGCTCCCCGCCTGTCCCTTGGCTGGTGGACATGTCATGGGGGGGGGCCTTCTTCACAACTCCAATGATCTGTGTTCCGTGGGGAAGGGCAGCTCCCTCAAAGCAAAATCAGAAGGCTGATAACCAGGAGGGAAGGTAGACAACCGTCAGGCGAACATGAACAACAGAACCATGCTTATGCTTATGAATTGTTCATTAGTGGCAGTCATTGTCATGAAGACATCCTACAGACCTCATCATTCCATGAGCTATGTAACAGCTCACTACCGTTACTCTCTTCTCCTGACACTACAGCTAGGTCTCTGACTTCTGTGCCTTCAGGAAGTGAGAGAAAAAGAGTGGTATCCTGGAAAGCTCTCACCCAAAAGTCTGTTAAGAGTCTCAAGTTCCTAAGACAAGCAACCACCTCCTTTGGAAAAATATGGCCTACCCAATATAACTGTTAAACAGTCACATTTAAGTCAAGGATGTGTCGCTTCGGTGATTCCATCTGGAGACTTGGCTGGGAAACGCATGCTTTAAAAACATGGCAGCAGTATCTCTTTCTATAAATTTTTTTACTTTGATCAATTACTGTGCCATTCAGTAGGAAAATGGTATGTGGGTCAATGTCCTACAGCACCCACTGCCCAGGGGTGCTTTTTCTTTTCTGTAGCGTACCTTGAAAAACTCTTTTTCTGAGTCCCAAGCAGATTTGAGCTGGACCAACCAGTGGGTAATTAGGAGCTGTGGGGGAGGAGAAGCTTTGTGATTAAGTCCAAGTGGACTGATTCCAGGGGCCGACTTGAGTTGTGTTGATGCTTCTCTTAGTTCTTGGGTGCATCAGGGACTTGAATTTTACCTAGACTGGTACCGACCACGAATTTCAAGTAGCCTTCTCCCACATATGTCCTATCAGGTACTCTCTTTGATATCCTTCCTGGCGTTTACCATAATCTGAACTTGTTTCCTGTTTCTTGGCTTGCTCATCACCTGTGTCCCACCGTTAGGATGTGCAGCTCCACAAGGCCAAAGTCTGTCTTGTTCACAGCTGTAGCTCCACCACAATGCCTGGAGCATAACAGGCCTTCAATAAATATTCGTTTTGGGCTTCCCTGGTGGCGCAGTGGTTCAGAGTCTGCCTGCCAATGCAGGGGACACGGGTTCGAGCCCTGGTCTGGGAAGATCCCACATGCCACGGAGCAACTAGGCCCGTGGGCCACAACTACTGAGCCTGCGCGACTGGAGCCCGTGCTCCGCAACAAGAGAGGCCGCGATGGTGAGAGGCCCGCGCACCGCGATGAAGAGTGGCCCCCGCTTGCCCCAACTAGAGAAAGCCCTCGCACAGAAACGAAGACCCAACACAGCCAAAAAATAAATAAATAAATAAATAATAAAAGTGTTAAAAATAAATAAATAAATAAATATTCGTTTTATGGCTGAATTGCTACAAGATGAGAGTGGCAGTGGCTGCCCAGAAGACTGAGCGGGGTAACCTCCCTGCCCATGGGGAGGAGTAGAAGCTGATATCCAGCTCTTAATTTTAGTGTACCTACTATGTGCCAAGCATTTGGGCACATGGCATCGAACAAAGCAGACAATCCATGCCCTTGTCCTGCTTACAGCACTTTATTTGCTAAAGAACCCTGCACCAAGGATCTCGAAATTTGAAGGGTAATAACTGCAGTAGTAGTTATTAGTAGTCAGAGTAAACAGCTATAATTTATTGCTCATTAACTATGTGCCAGGCACTTACACATATTATCTCATTTAAGTCCTTCTAACAACCCTTCAATGTTAACGAATTTAAAGATGCGTCAGCTGGGTCTCAACGTAAGCAGGCGCACCCACGGTCACACAGCTGGTGAGTGTTATGAGAAGCAGCTGGTCTATGGGACGCCAAAGTCTATGATATTTCATCTATATTCCCTGCTTTACTCAGAAACAGGCAGCCTTCAACAGCCAGGCAGATGCTGACAGGGTGCTAAGGTACCAACCTCTGCCCTAAGCCAGCTCTAGCTCCAGCAGACCACTCCACTGGACAACGTGGGACATTTAGGATGCCGACCAGTCCCTCCCTCTTAAGGTGCCTCGCCTTCCGGTGAGAATAATCACAATCATTTTAACCTGAACACCTGCAACGGATCAGGTGTCTGACTAGCCGCACAGCACTGAATCATAACGACCCAGAGCGGCCCATGTTATTATGGTGCCCATTTTGCAGAGGAGAAATCTGAGGTTTAGAGAAGGCAAGACTGCACCCCAGACTCTCACAGCTGCTCAGAAGCAGAGCTACGTTTCAAAGTCACACTTCGTGATATTAATCCCAGCCGTACTCAACCGCATCTGGTTGCATCAACTCACCGTCTTTCTTTCACCTCTGGACTTTCACGTAGGCTGCTTGAGATAGCTCTGCCTCCGTTTCTTCGGTGGCTAACACCTCCTGCTCTTTGAAGACTCAATGCAGGCATGACTTCCTCTAGAGAGGCATCTCAGACTTCCCTTTCTTCTGCCCAGCGTCCGTCAGGAATGACAGGGCGAGAGCAGGGAGACTCCATATTAGAGCAAAGAGCTATGAAGTCCACCTGTGCCTCAGGCTTCAATCACACCAGAGTCCGATGGGGTCTTTCGGGCCGCCTTTCAATTCCTCTCCCTCTCCACCTCTGATACTTGCAGTACGGGAAGGTCTTCCCTAACACTGTAACATGCGTACACCAGACCCCAGAGGAACACTCAACCCACCCGTGAACCCCACGGAACAGACTGCTGCATCGGCCTAAGGCCGGGGCAGAACCTTTATTGCCCCGTTTGGGTCACGTGGCCAGTCCTCAGCCAGTCACTGTGGCCCAGAAGATGCTGTGCTCTGATTGGCCAGGCCTGGGTCACATGCCCCCCCATGGAGGGATGGACTAGCCCCACCTTAACCTTATGGACGGAGAGTGGGGAAGGGGTGGCGGTCTCCAAAGGAAATGTTGGATGTTGTTACCAGAAGGGAGAATGATGATCAGCAGGCAAAAATAACAGATGTCCACTACACACCCCACCCCAGACTGGATTGAATGCCCAATTTCATGTTCATAACCAAGTATCATATGGGGATTTTTGTTGTATGTGATTTTCTCCCCTACTCTATTATATAAACTCCAGGGCAGAGGCTATGCTCAGAATTCTCTTCCTTGTAACTCCTGCACCCAGCCTAGTGTCTGACACATTAGAGGTGTTCACATCGTATTTCTTGAATGAATGATCAAGTGTATTAGTTAGTTTATGAAGAGCTGGTGATACTGTTTCATCTTTCACAGGCAGCATCGTCGTGAGGCAGAAAGAACACAGACGCTAAATCAGTGTTTCTTAAAGTGTAGTTGGGAACCAACTGCTTCCGGTTAACATGCAGATTCCTGGGCTACAGAGCACATCCGTTGACCCAGCCTTTCAGTAAATGGGGTTCAGGTGCATTTTTAGCAAAAATGTTACGTAATTCTTGTGCACTCTCCTGTTAGAACCATGACCCATAGTCAGAATCATCAGAGTATGAGTCCCCACTCCATCGCCTTCCAGCTGTGTGAACTAAAGGAAGTCATACCCTCTCAGCAACTTGGTTTGCCCCTCTTTAAAATGGGGCTAAGAAAACCTACCTAATGAATATGTAATGAGGAGTCAATAAGACAACACAGGTAAAGTTTCTTTATAAAGTGCCGTATTCAAGTTTTACTACTTGAGTTTTTCTAATGATCATTGCTAACTTCTGTTATACAGCCTATGTACGTGCCAGGTGCTATTCTAAGTTCTAATTATACGTGTTAACTCATTTAAGCTTCACGACAGCCTTGTGAGATAGATATTGGTTTTTTTTTCTTTTTGAGGTATAATTGACACACAACATTATATTAGTCTCAGGTGTGATTGGAACTAGTCCTAGTTTGCAGATGCAGAAACAGAGACAAGGTAGCTTTCCCTGATAAGTACCTGAGCTAGGATTTGAACTCAGCTGTTCTGATGTCAGACTCCTAACGACTCATTTGACTTTCTCCTTATAAATAATATGTTATCCTTCCCAAGGCAATTCAGCACCACCCGCTCTGGGGGGCAAAATGAGGACACTGAAACTCTTGGAGAAAAAAGAGCTCCAAAAATGACCCAGGACTGAAAAGCATTAAAGAAAGGAGAGAAACTGCAAAGATTGTGCGTCAGGTCACGTGGCCTTGGCAGGATACCCTGATAAAAACCGAATTATATCAGTCTCTGATTGATCCACAATAGAAAAGTCTTGTTTTCTCCCCTATTTCCTGAAATCCACCTTTCTAGATTGTATAACACCTCTGTGCTTTGGAAACCAGAACGAGTCTTTAGATGACTGTTTTTATTTTGATTTGGTATACTTTTTCTTCCCCATTCTTTACTTCTAGGCACCAAGACATTTTTTCCATGAAGCATGAGCAAAGCCTTGAAGTGCAAGCCAAGCCCTCAGAAATGTGATAGCTGTTACCAAGGATTTGAGAGTAAGAGTACAAAACCTAGAATCAAGATTTCAATGCTGCACTCTAGTATCTGAGATGGCACCAGTCCCACGTCAAAGATGGAATAAATAAGGCGTTAAGAAACCACAGAATTTGTTCTGGGTTCCTTAGCTGGTGGAGTACGTTGAAACCCCATCACACCTTTAGATTCTCTTTACCTGGCTTTACTGGACACTGAGTGTAAGAGAACCCCAAATACTTCTGCTGCTAGGATGCCTGGATGTTTATGTTTGATTAAGATGTAATGTGTCTCAAAGAGACAAATACATTGACCTACTTTGTTCAAAAAAAGAAAGTGTTAAAATGAGCTGGTCTCTTAAAGCCAGATGAACTATAAGAAATAATTCAAGTAACTTAATAATTTAAATAATTCATCACCTGGTCCACAAAGCTGTGTATGATGATCCTGCCACCTCTGTGCTCTGTGCAGAATTAGGAAGGCAGTCACCTGGGGGTGAGGGTTTTGAATGGTCACTAGGAGGGAGAGTAGAAGAACTGGATGTGAATTAGTGACATATGGTAACCCTGGCTATGATTCTAGAAGAGAAAGGAAGAGTTTGAAGAATGCCAGGAGTTAATGACCAGATTACCAGAACCTTTACGGAATCCTCAAAGGCTAGCCTGATACATTTTTCACTCAGGAAAGTAACATCCAGAGGGTAGGCGGTGGGCACCGAGAGCTTCAGATCAGCACCTCCAAAGGCGTGGGGCCGGTGGCTGGAGTTTGCCATCTTTCTGCCTATTTCCTAGCTCTTGGCCGGTTGAGTTCTGTCTCTTTCTGTCCAGTGTCCACCAAGGGGCCTGGCTGTGGCTCCCTTTTCTTGGGCTATGTACTTTCAACCAGTTTTGAGCAGCCCCATTTCAGATTGGCCTTTTTATGTTTGATATAAAGAATAGTTGTTGGCCAATTTCATCTTTTCATCGCTGTTCTCTAGGCCTGAATCCAAGCAGTTTGTCAGATGCTCATTAACTCCCCCTTTGGCTCTTTCTAGTGTGTCTCCTAAGCTCATTGCGCCAAGAACTAACGCTTTCTTTTACACGATTCTCTTTCTCTGCTCCATCAGGGAGACAAATTACTTTCCAAAAGGGATCGCCAGGGATGGTTTAATGAGAATTTCTTTGGGGCTAGGCATGGAACGCAATGTAGTTAACATTCGGTGGACTTAATTGGACTTTTCTTTTCTGCCTCTTTTTAAAAAAATCTGAAGCTATCCTGTTAATCTCTCATTTGTAATCAATTGTGTTGACTAAACAAAAGTCTAGGTCGTCTTTTCTTCCTGTCTCAGACAATCCTTTGTTGCCTCTAAATGCCTCATTCTTGAGTGATCCTGGTCGCGTAGATGGGCCCGATTGTTGACAGTTCATTATTGCGCTTTTGTCCATTTAATCTTTCTTGCTGTGTTTTGCATGTGCATGCCTTAATGAGCTCCGTTGGCAATTAACATGTTTCTAGGAGCAAACTGGTTGCTCAGACGTTTGAGAGGGAAGTGCAGGGAAAAGGGCAACGCAGCTGCCTTGAGGTTGTTTATTTCCCAGCATTTTCTCAAGACTCCTGTCCTCTCTTTGGCAGCACCCCCCCAACTAACCCTCACTGTTATTCGGGCCCTCCCCCCAGCTCATTCACCACCTGCACACCTGGATGCCTTGTTGCTGTGATTCTTGGGCCTGGCTCAGGCGGCTCCCTATCCTCTTAGGAGCCAAACAGCAAAATGGGGACCTTACAGGCACACTTCTGCAGCCGAGGCAAGAGTGATCACAGTGCCCCCAAAAATGCGTCTGGATGCTGGCAACTTCTCTGTGTCGCTCTTAGCAGAGAGGAACCTCTTACCCGCCTAAGGCAATAGGACTGTACAATCTGTTATGTACAAGGCTGTGGCTTTGGAAGAAGGAGGGTTTTTTTTTTTTTTTTTTTTTTCTGAGTCTTGCTGGCAAGATTGCTGAAGTGTGAGCAGTCATGGACAGAACAAACATCTTGTAGGGGAAAAGATAATTGGAGTCTTTTTTGTGTCTGTGACAGGATTCCCCTCCCCCGCAATTTGATTTTTTAAAAATATTTTTAAAGGGCGGCCTCTTCAATTTAATCAAGGTTAGAATATTAATATGCGGCTGATGACTACCTTGTTTAAGTCATTTGTTAATAATGGAAACTACAAGTCATGCAAACAGTTTAATATTAAGAGGGGGAAAAAAAAATCAGAAAACAGAGCCTTTCACCCATCAATTCCGATGCACGGGGAATAACTAAGAAGGATCCCAGTTAGGATGATTACTTACAACGGCTTAGCGTTGGTGTCAGAACCTGCACTGGCTGTGAAAGGTGTTTAGTCATTCAGACAGAAGGTTCCTTTTCTCTTCGCACTACTTTTCAGGTGAAGGAATCCTTTCTTGAATCCCACAACTGAAGGAAGCAGACATCTTAACCCGAGGAGGAAGGACTTCAAACCCGGGGAAAGTAGAGCTAAGCCCTATAGATAGGGAAGAGCTCTGTTTATCTACAATTACCACCAGATGTGAAATAACACCTTCTCAGGTGAGAGCGATTGACAGGCGCTGGTGTGAAGGTTACGGAACAATCGGTTAGGAGGAAACAACCTCAAGGAGGTTGGAGTATTCCAGTAACTCTGCCCAGGTTCAACTCCGAGCCCCGATTCCTTACCTCTCCCCGACGGCAGAGAGAAATGAGCAGTCCAAGAGAGAAATGCCTCCTGCTCCACGCTTTAGTTTTATTTCATTTGCTGTCGTTTGCAAGCATGGGATCTTCAACCCTCTTCAGAACTGTCACCTGGAAATAAATTTCTCCAGTTTATGAGATGGGCAACCCTTTTAGTCTTTCTCCTGTGAAAACATTACAGAAGAAGTTTCTCAGAGAAGGCTCTCTTACTTGATGGTTAGAAAGTTATTTCCCTGCATGGGAGTGGTCCCATCTATTTTTTATTTATCTTTTCTTCTTAAAGAGAAAGAGGAGTAGTGAATCACGACTCCCATATGCAGGCCAACTTTTCAACGCAGTTGTCTAAGAATTCCCCAAGAAGATGCTTTTGCACTAAATTTTGTTGTGTCTGCCCCTTGCCCAAAGTTCTGGAACTGTTTAGGAAGAAGGTGGGCTTGCCCTGGCCATTGTCTGCCCTCCAAGAAGCGCATCTGCCAAGGATCCTTTCAGAGATGCAAGAAGTAAAGGATTTTTGGTTGAGACAACTGGCGGAGGGCACCCAACAGCTCCCAGAAATGGGGGAGGGGTGTGTGTCTCTGAGGCGGGGCTAATAAAACCTAGTAAGATAACTAGGAAAGGAGCGGACTCTTCGAGCCAGCCCGCAAGCCCCCTGGGGATAGATGTCTGGGAAGAGCAAGGAGCTATTTCCATATCTTTAGCCGCCAAGTCCTCCTCGCCCATTGTGGGGTTTCCTGGGGTTTGTGGCATCCACCGAGATTTCGGAGTTAAATCTGCATATCCCTCTGGGTCCCAATCTCCCCTCAGCGAAATGCAGCCAGAACGAGCTAACATTTAAATTCCTCCTCGCTTCCTCGCCCCCCCTCCCCTGGCTGCGTCTTCCCAGACTTGGGAGGGGGAGAGGAATACAAAAAAAACGAGGACGCTCTCCTTTCAGGAAATGGAATTCTAATGTACACGTTCCTATTTCTGAATCGGAGGTACTAAAAATACCCCCGCGACAGCCTGAGGAAGCTGTCGCTGTCCTCTGTGCAAACAAAATCGACAATTCTCCTTCCCCGCGCAATGGGTGTGCGAACTGGGCTGGGGGTGGGGACCAACCTTTGGCTGTGACCTGGACAGAGCGTCCACCCAGCAGCCGCATGTCTTTTCCCGAGTCCCAATAGGGATATTCCTCCTCCACCGACGAGGACTGAAGGCAGTTTGGGTTTTCTAAAAGCCTAGACTTCGAACCTTGACCCTACCTAGTCCTGTGACCCGAGGCATGTCATTTAGCTTTTATCTTGGCCTGAATTTCTCCGTCCTTCCACAAGGTGGGAATAATCATCCCCAGCTTGCGGGTTGTGAATATTCGAAAGAATGGGCTTTGAGTGTCTGGCGTGGAGCAAGCGCTCCGGCAATGCGAGCTTCTTTGATTATGGGAGCCCCTTGCGCAAGCAGCACTGAGCGCCTACTGTATACCGGGCGTTGGGATAAACCTCACTCGAGTCACTTTCAGAGTTACTTGGGGGTTTCCCTTTGCATTAACCATCTCTCCCTCCCAATAGCCTCCACCTTCAGTGGAAATCCGCGTGGGATCAGCGCCCAGACGCCGCCGCCCTAGCCCTTGCAATGGCGAGGCTGCGTGGAAGCGCGCTCCCCGGCCCTGCGCCACATTTCCTCCCGGCGCTGGGGAACATTGTTCCAGAAAACGTGGGCTGAATCGCGGCGCGAATATTAGGGGTGGGGGAGCGGGAGGAGAAGGCCCGGCGCGCCGAGCCAGTAATCCGAGCTCTTGATTATCCAGATTCGGATCAAACGGGGCGGCGGCGGCCGGCCCCCTCCTGGGAATGATTAGATGATTAATGTAATGCTGTTTGAAGGGTCTCTGTTTTCTCTCTTAATTTGGGTCATTACTTAGAAAGCAAGCGTGAGACCATTTCATCAGCGTGCACGGCGGCGGAGATGGCTATTCAGGAAATGGGCTAACTGCGCCGTAATCAAGACGCCGGGGGCTGCGGCGGCGGCGAGCTGCGGGAGCCCGGGTGCGCCCTCCCGCGGCAGGGCGCACGCACCCGGAGGCCGGCCCCAGACCACAGCGCGGGCTGGGGAGCCCCAGAGGTCCGGAGAGGCTGGGACACTTGGCCTCCAGCTCTCGCCGCCAGGAACGATTGGGTGGAAGAGTGGCTCCCCTTAGGTCACCCAGAGAAGGGGATGTGCCCAGAAGCGCCCCGGCGGAGCAGCGCCCTGGCCGTTTACCCCGGTGCGGTGCGGCGCGGCTCTTTGCTCCAGGACACGCACCCGAAACCTGCTCTCCGACACCCAGCCACTTTTAACCCCTTCTTTTTGCAATTGTCTCACCCAAATAAGGCAACACCCAGAATCCCTCGGTCAGAACAGTTACCAAATAAAAACTTGGTACAACGTAGGGGCCGGTGAAGGCCTTTGAGCCTTGGTTCCTGGGGGATATGAACACGCTAGCGCCGCACGAGCAACGGTTTGGCCTTGCCCTGGTCCCAGTGCCCCAGAGGAAGTCGCATTTGGGCCGGGAAACGCTATAAACGCCTATTTCCTTTTCCTTCTTTGGGGTGGCTGAGCTGACTCGCGGCGAGGGGGGGGGGGTAAGAAAAGACGCACTAATGATTCTGTTTATTGAGTTATATATGTATATATTCCGTGTTCGTGTGTACAGGAGGATTTACATGGCTGTATAAAGATGGCTGGGGGCGCCGCGCTCTTCCGGGACGTTCACGTGACAGCCTGGTGTTAAAACCCGCCGCCCGAGGAGAAGCCGAGGCCTGGAATTAAATACGTTTCGGCGCACTGGGTTTAAATGTTTCCCGAATATACAAAGGTGGGAGCCAGGCGTTTGCTGCCAGTCATCGAGGAAACGTTTAGCTTTCCAAAAATATGCTGGTTTCGATAAATAGATTTTAGCCTTTCTGCTATAGCTTTTTTTTTTTTCTCTCCTTTCTTTTAATTTTAGAAATAAGTTTATACGTGTGATCTGTTTGGGGGTTGGATAGGGCCGGAAGGGAGGGCGAGGCAGCAGCTCTCAGCTCTGCACTGTCCGAGTCAGGTCCTTTGTGCAGGGGGCGGTGGGACCCCCGCTGTCGTGGAGTTTGCGCACGTGTTTCTTTAAGTCAAAGTTTCTGCAAAACCCTTTGCCGCAAGTGGCGCACGTGAAAGGCTTCTTGTCGTTGTGCGTGTGCATGTGGAAGGTCAGGTTGTAGACCTGGTGGAAGGCCTTGTTGCAGATGGTGCATTTGTACTGCTTCTCGCCGCTGTGGGTCAGCTTGTGATTCTTGTAGTTGCCTACAGGAGACCAAAAACAAAAAGGGGGGGTGGGAATGAAGTGGGACGGGGAGGGGCCGGGTGTCCCGGGGTTGGCTCAGGTGCCCGCGCAAAGAAGGCGACGCTTGGCTAGGCGGGCGCGACCTCTCCGAGTGAAGAAGTTGTCAAACTTCGTACGCGTCAAGCCCGGGGCTCTCACTACCGGATGGAGGGCCGAGTCCCGCGTAGCCGCCCCGCGTCCCAGCCCCGCCGGGGCCTGAGGCCCACGCAGCGTCCCTCCCGCTGTGCTCCGCCGGCCCGGAAACTTTTGCGCTGCCCAGAGACGCATGGGGTCCTTCTCCCGGCCGCTGCCTCGCTCGAAGAAATTCGCATGAACCCGGGCTTCGTCCCTTGTTATTATTTTTCTTCTCATTTTTAAAGTTACTCCCTCTGGTCCGCTAACTACCACTTGGATATCCGAAAGTGCCTTGGAAAATCCAAGCAGTGTGTCCTGGAGACAGCAGCGGTTTCCCCCAGCCTAAACCTTTCCCAGGAGGTGGATTACGCCTCGATTTTTTTTTTTTTTTTTTCCCATTTCAGAAGAGAGTCCCGGCTACAAAGGGACGCTTTCTCTATAGCGCAATACCTTGTCTTTCTCCTACTTCCTTTCCCTCTACCCCTTCCTTCCTTCCTTCCCACCTCCCAAATTCGGAGTCTCCCCGTGCAACCAGACTGAGTCCAGCGAGGTCTACTAACCCGGCCCGGAGAGCTTGCACCCAAACCCTGCACAACCCGATTCCAAAGAAATGCTGCGCCGGAGCCTGCGGCTCTCGCGCTCCCTCTCTCCGGATCCTTCTTTGCCTTCCCGCCAGCGGTGACCCGCCGAGTCCCGAGGGGAGGTGAGGAGAGGGCCTTGCCCCGCACGTTACCTTTTTGGTGAAAGCCTTTGCCGCAAAATTCACAGACGAAGGGCTTGTAGCCCGCGTGGATGCGAATGTGTGTGTTGAGCGTGGAGCTGCGGTTGAAGGCTTTGCCGCACTGGTTGCATTTATGCGGCTTTTCCTGCGGAGAGGGGCGTGCGCACCGTAAGGCTGAGGCCCCGGCCGGGAGAAGCCACCTCGGGTGCTCCTGGAAGGGGCACCTTGAAGGGACAGGGGCCCCTGGTGGGGGTTATTAGGGGATCCCTTGGTCATCCTCTCCCCAACGCCGTCGCTCAGTCTCCGGGTGTTGGGTACGGGTCGGGTCGGACCCGGGGGCCACGTACCTGGGTGTGGATAATTTTGTGTCTGCAGAGCGTGCTGGCCTGGCGGAAGCCTTTGCCGCAGACTTTGCACACGAACGGTCTGGCTCCGGTGTGGACCGGCATGTGGCGGGTGAGGTTATAGTGAGCGTTAAATACCTATGGAAGCACACAAGGGGGCCTTGTGGCGTGTCTGTCCTGAGAGTCCACAGTCAGCCTGCGGAGGGCACAACCTACCTCCCCCAACCAAAAACCCCCTTCGGAAACCAGAGCCCTTTTCATTTTGCAAAGAGCTTCCCAACCCACTGCTCGTGCCAGTCACATGTGGCCGCTGACAAAGGCATCCCCATTTTACAGAATAGGAAACTGAGGCCCAACTGTGCCCCCAATTCGAGTAGACAGCTACTGGGAAGCTCCCAGATGTGAGAAAGGGGCCGTCCAGGCTGCCCCCCAGGGAAGCAGCCGCCACTGCTCACCCCTCCCGGCCCCTGCGGACCCCGGGCCTCACCTTGCCGCACACCTCGCAGGTGAAGTTCTTGGGCTTGCCGTCCGCGGAGCCCCCAGGCAGCTTGCTGTGGCCCTTGACGCCGCCGCGCTCAGCGGTCAGGGCTGAGTTCTCCTTCAGCACCTGCTCCAGCGGCGCGGGCAAGCGCTCCTTATGGGCATAGGGGGCCGGGTGGGGGAACTTGTCTGCGGCCAGGCCGGCCAACTTGGCGTTCTCCAGCAAAAAGAGCTTGGGGTGCGCAGCCAGGGCAGCGGGGGCCTGTGCGTTGAGGAGGCCGGACGGGAAGAGGTGGCCGCCGAGGAGCTCAGACGGCGGGTACGCGGCAGAGTCCAGGTAGTTGAAGTAGTAGAGCGAGCCGCTGCCTGGAAGCCCCACTGCCTGGTTGATGACCTGCGGCTTGATGACCCTGCCCGCGGGTAGCGCAGACGGCGCCAGGCCCAGCTCGGCCTTGCAGCACACGCCACAGTTGGTTTTGCACAAGCCGCTGGCGCCGCACACCGGGGCCCCCCCGCCGCTGCCGCCGCCGCCTCCTCCTCCTCCTCCTCCTCCTCCTCCTCCTCCTCCTCCTCCTCCACCACCACCGCCGCCCGCCCGGAGGCTGCTTTTCCAGAGCTCAGAGTAACTGAGCAGCGTCTTGGACGGCACCTCGTAGCCTAGGGGCTGGAGGGGGATCATACAGGGCAGCGGTGAGCAGAGGTTGAGCAATTTCTTGCCCTGGCCGCCGTCCGCCTCCAGTGCCCCGGGTCGGGGCTCAAAGGGCGCACGGGGCTCCGACGTCTTAGCCATGATGCGCTCGATAGAGAAGGCCAGCGTCTTGGAAGTGGCCGGCGACGCTCCAGCGCGCGGGCAGGCCGGGGGCACCATGGTCTCCAGGGAAGCCGAGCTTGCCATGGCTCGCCGAGCTGAGCCGTACCGGACTGGGCCAGGGCGCAGCCTCTCTCCACTAGGTCTGCATTCCAGAAAAGGCAGGGAGGGAAACCGCAATTTAATAAGCACCTTGTAGGGTCCAGGTCACCCATTTGCATTCAAATGAACAGGGGCAGAACAAAGTGCACCCAAGGGTACCAAATTACCGCCCATTAACCCGGCGCGCAAAGGAACCCACCAGCCCCTGCCCTGGGACTTTGAAAGGGGGAGAAAGGGGGAGGGTTTACAGAGGAAAAAGAGAGAGGGAGAAAAAGAAAGAAAGAAAAGAGCCTCAAATTAACCCCCCTGAGCCGCTCCCTGGACCCCGGCCTCCGCCACGCGTGCTGGGAGCTGGATAACGAAGGGGCAAAGTTAAGGAGCACGAGGAGAGCCGCCTCGCATTTACCTCTTTCCCCCACCGCCAAGGAGATGCGTTCCGAGCCATGCAGCCTGTCTCCTCTGTCACATTTTGATGGCAAACATCTTCCCCTCCGCGTGAGATCACTGTCTTTTACATTCAGCTGACATCACATGAAGTCACTTGAAGTGGAATGACATGGGCGGCGGCGCGGCTCCTGTAGCGGCCCCTGTGTTCCACCGCGCCTGCCGGCCGCCGCCGCCACCGCCCCTCAAACTTTAAAAGGAGGCAACTGGCGCCCGCGCTCCCCTCGGGAAAGTGCGAGCGGTTCGCGAATCGGCAAGGAGGGAAGAGACGGGAGGGGGAGGGGGAGGAATCGTGATGGTTTTGCCGGTGGAAAAAAAAAAAGGGGGGGAGCCCAAACCCAGGCAGAGTTCCGTGCGTGATTCACAACTTTGGGGGCCTACAGGTTTGGGGGACGCGGAAAGGGCAGGGGGTCCCGGACGCGCCGCCCCAAAGGGCCCCCGGGTGTCCGTCTAGTCGCCGAAGTATCCCTTAGCCCTCTGCAGCCGAGCTGGGCATCGTGCTAATAAACTGCCATTTACCCACGGAGCCGGCGCCAGCCGCGAACACGCGCAAATGATAATTACCTCATTAGGATGTGGCGCATGGACGCGGGCGCCGCGTTTGGAGGGGGGAACTTGTTAATGGGAAAATATTAATTTATGCAAAAACAACGAGCTCGCCTTGGCTGGCGTCGGAGGTCGGGAGAGAGCTCCTGCAGCCTAAGGACAACCCCGTAGCATCCGGAAGAGCAAGGCCGCGCGCTCAGATCCCGGGGGCTTCGGCGCCTGGCGGGTGCGCCTTCCCCTCTCTGGCCAGCTCTCCGCCTGCGGCTGGGGGAGACGGCACCGCGAGCTGGAGGGTCGTTTGAGATCTTAATCGATCAGAATCGCTGATCTGTGATCGGATTTCTGAGGCCAAGCCCGGCTCCGCTGCTGGTTTAGGGCTGCGGGCGAGGATTCGGAGGGCAGCTCTCCCCGCTGATAGGTACTTACTGTTTGTATAGTTGAGAAGGTCCAATCTCCACCTGTTTAAGGAGCAGATTGAAACAGCAGAACCTCCCCTGGATCCTATTAAAACGTTTTTCCTCCTAAGGCCATTCAGTCGAACCAATTTTCCGAAGTGATTCATAGAGCTGAATTCTGCCAAGGCAGCTCTTTCACTTTTAGCCACTAAAGCACCGCGTGGAACCGGGTTTTGTGTTTTTCTAAAATAAAGAGAAGGATTATCAGAGGGGAGAGGGAGGAGGGCTGAAGGGGGGCGGGCAGAGACTTAGTGTGGCCAGAGGTACACGCAGAGGGAAGAAAAGGCCCTTTTCTAGACAGGCCCCAAGTAAGTTCGGAGGAATTCAGCGTTTTGTGCCTCGCGCACAAAAGCAGCGCGCTCCACGCTCGGTTTGGAGGGGCTGAATTCATCTGTTTGCAGACCATTCCACCTGCGTATCACAACAAACTGCTCAAAGACGCTCCAGCACTTTCAACAGGCCGGGTGCTCTTGGCGACAACAAAAGTGATGGAGGCTGAGGGTTCTTATGGGGAGGGGCGTAGCAGCTAGCAAGAGAGCCAGGGAGAGAATTAGGTTTAGGAAAGGGGGGGGGGAATGCAGGGGTTAAAAAAAAAAACAACAACTTTTGGAGGGTTTTGTTTGCGGGACAATTATATCTTGCCAGCCGGCTTTTGCAAGACCACGAGCTTTGTAGCCGTAACTACAGTTTCAGAGGATTACGGTGGGTATAATATGAGCAAACAGGGTTGAGAGTTTGATAGTGAATTCCATCTCCGAAGACATACGATCTTGTGGAGCCCAAGAAAGTGCTGGGGGGCGGGGGGAAGAAAACCCTCTCCTTTTTCACCCAAGAACAGGTCTGGAGGGGCTGAGTACCCCTTCCCAGGCCTCTCTGCTGCAAAACATCCCAGGAAGCGCATCAGGGAAAAAGACAGGAAAGGTCTAATTTTAAATTCAGGCAAACCGTTCCTTTTTCCCCTTCAGAACTCTCTCCTACCCACTCCCCCTCTGACGTGTAATTGCAGACAGGATATTGACGTGGCAGGTAAAGGAAAGGAAAAGTGTACTTGTGAAGCTAGGATGGGGAACAAAGAGAGAGGTCTCCGAGGCAAAGTGGCCTGGATGGCAACTGCCGTGGGTTAATTTGTCCACGCTGCCAAGCTTGGAAACTACCCCTGAATTCAGCAGTCTTGAATCTGTTCCCCAACAACACCACCCCTCCACCCCACCCAACCCAACTTCCAGATTTCAAAGCTAGAAAGAGGCTAGCTCCTCGGGAGGAGAACATTTCCATACAGCCTATTTAATTTAGATGTTCAGAGAGGCAGAATTCCAGACTCAGTATACCCCTATCCCTGTGTTAACGTGAAAACAACACAGATGAACTCCTCCCACCCCACCCCATCACCAGACACGAAACAAACCAGCAACTCACCGGGACATTGAAACAGTATCAATACACCTGCAGGGTCTCAAAACCCGAATTTCTATACCGACTTTCCTGTGGATCCCGTTCAGCCATCAGCACTGCACCCCAACCCCCTTTCCAAACTGGGTAATTGTTGATCTCGGCAGCAGCTCCAAAGATCTGCTGGTTTGAAAGCTCCATCAGGCTGAAAGCCTTCCAAAGGCTTCCCGTGAACCTGCGTTGCCATCCCTAGCGCTCTTTGTAGCTGCATAAGCCATCTCTCTCTCCCCCGGCATCACAAAGGAGTGCTACCTCCACAGAAAGAAAACATTTGGGTAAAAACAAGTTGCCCCTAATGTGCCTCTCTTTCCAAATGCTGGGTGAATACACTGGCTTTTATGAAAGTATTTAATTAGCTTCCACAAACTTCTCCTTCCCTCGCCTGCAGATTATATTGAAGTGGAGGGTTGGAAACTATTTTACACCTTGCCACTCACATGTTAATTAATCTCTATCTAACCCTAATTGCAGTTTATTCAAGCACCGCTCAACAGCTCACCCACACAATAAACACTGATCCTACTTTTATACATATTACTTCACGTTAACACATTGAGTAATTAACTCCAGTACCAACTAATAGTGCAAACAAATATTTTCTGTAAACGAGATGATTTCAGGCAGAATAATAGAGGACTGGGGAAACGTGGCACTCGGTGGAGGGAGTGCTGAGATTTCGATTTGCTGCCCCCAATCCTCCAAATTCATTCTCAACCGCAGCATCTTTTTTTCCCCTGAGGCTGAAATGCTTTAAAACAGGGGGGAGGGGACAGTATTAAAATTTGACAATTTTAGGGAGTTGTTGGAGGGGTTCTGTGAGAATAAGGATAACTTTTTTCTACCTACACATTTTCAGTGAGGGGAAAAAAAATCCAAAGTAACTCGACCTGAAGGGCAATAGGAGGCTGCAGAAATACACCTGTATTTCAGGGATGTGGATCCTTTTATGACAAAGTTTTCCAAAGCCTCCCACTATAAAGAAGTCCTGTCCTTTTAAGCAATGGTTTTCCGATAGAAGTGAGCAGAGACTGTCTAGATAGATTAGAAATCCCAGGCTCTCTCCCAATCCCGACTAGTACGCAAGCTCCACTTTGGAGGTGCCGGTGCCTTGGAGTCTCAGACCCAAGCGAAGCGCCCGACCTGGAGGCACGCGGCCGCGGCCCAAGCGAGGCCCACTAGGCCTCGCTCGGCGTGCGCTCAGCCCCAGGGGCCGGATCATGAGCTTGGGCGCCCGCAATCCCGGGGCACCCAGGCCTTTGGCTGCCGGCCTTGCTGGACGGCGCGGGCTGCAGCCCACCGCGCTCGGCCTACCAGCTCTGGACCCACCATGGGGTCCTTCTCCGCCCTGCAGCCTCAGCTTCCGGCCCATCTCCTTCTGGGTGTCTCAGCCGATAGCCAGACGCTTTCGCTCGGCCCGTCTGGCCCACGCTGGGGCCTCCACAGCTCGGCCGCGGTGGGGAAACACTGCCAAAGTTAAGCCTGACGCCCCTCGGCGGCCTGTGCTCTTCCCACGCTGCAGAGCGGGGTGCCAAAGCCCGGTGATCTGCAGCTCCGCTGGGTCTGACCCGGACCGCGACCTCGGGGATCTGCGGCTGTGGGACGCCGCACCCAGGCCAAGCCACTCGCACACCACTGATTGCGGATCCAGGCTCAAGCAAGGACTGGAGCGCAACGCTTTAATTGAAATCTCAGGTTTAAGCACAGCTGGCGGCTGTCTATTGATTTTGCAGAGGATTCTCTTGTGGAAGCATATTAAATATGACTGGCACGGCTAGAGTCCTCCTCCTCTGCCCCCTCCCTCAGGCCTTTCTATGGTCATTAACCCGAATACTGTAAGGATGACTTCTGTTTAAAAAAAAAAAAAATTTTTTTTTAAATGCCAGAAATCGCCCTCACTTTAGAATAAATTACTTAGCAGACGCCTTCCTGGGGTGTAGACAACCTCAGAGGAAAATCCCTTTCTGGAGCAAAAGCTCACACGTTTGCACTACTTCTGGGATCACAGAGGGAAAAGGCAAGCATTTCTACTCCCAAAAAGTGTTGCAATTCCAGCCCTGGTGGCTTGTATCTCTTGGTTCTAGATGACAAGAGGCACTGTTATTTTAAATACCATTATTATTATTATTTCCTCACCCGATTATTAGGTTGCAATACATAATATAGCGTCCTGGGCCATCTCCCCAGGGAGCTGAGTAGCTTGGAGGCAGACGGCTCGCTCGAGGCTGCTGAGTTTGGGGAAACACCCACTGGGCAGATTTGATATTCTTTCTCCCCGCTGCTCCGTAACTCGTTTGGAAACAAACAAACAAACAAAAAACCGAAACCAAACCAACAAACCCAAACCAAACAAAGTTTACGGTTTAAGGAGTCTCCCTCCCTCCCTTCCTTTCTTACTTCTTTCTAAGGGGACATTTAGGATCTGATTTACACGATGCTGCGCTTAACCGCTGAAAATAGATTAACTTCTGAAGAGAAATTCTTCTGCGATCCTTTTTTTTTTTTCTCCCCCAGGAAGCATTTTATTGAAAACATTCGAACCGGCTTGCCAGTGGCTGGCTTGTCCGAGGCGCACGGGCCTCCTCCGCCTTCGGTGCGCGCGGTTAGCAGGATTAGTGCGGCCGGGAGACAAAGAGCCCCAGATACCCCGCCGGCCAAGCGAGGCCGGGCACGCCCGGAGAGATCCCGGGTTCCGGGTACCCGCGCGCAGCGCGCGAGCACCGTCTTGGGCCCGGGCCTCCAGGGACAGATGGGCCAGAGCCGTCTGCATCTGCCCGCGTCCTCGGGGATGCTGCGGCGCCCACAGCCAGGGTGGCGGCGCGCCCGTCCCACTGCACCCGGCTGTTTCGCAGCGCCCCTCGCATTCGGGGACTGGTTTTCATCCTCGAACAGGAGAGGCGCCTATAAATCAAGGGCAGCCGGTTTTGCAGCCAAGGAGGAAGGGGTAAGGTGGTGCAAACCTATCACGATTTCCAGAACCCTCCCAGCCCCCTCCGCGATCACATAAGAGGACTTTCACCGCGTCTTCGGAAATCTGGGCAGTGTGCGCGCTCCTAGGCCAGAGGGAATCTTCCAAAAGAGCAGATCTGCAGTCCCTACGCGCGCAAGTTTGGTACGCTGTCCTCTCTGCTTTAGAGGCATATATCACCACACACGCGCCTATGTATGCATATTGTGTGTATATGTATATATACATTCACTGCTATCGACAACCCTTCACTTAAAAATGCCGTTTGATTAGGACTCTGATCCAATACCTGCTCGCAGCAATTTGCCAGCGGACGTGTCATTTCCCGAGGCGTAGTCGGGGGATGGGGTGGGGGGAGGCAGTCTTCTCTCAAACGCCTTTTCCTCTTGCCACGCGGTTTTGATGTGCAACCCAAAGGAAACAATAGTTTACAAAGGACAATTGTGATATACTTTACACACCATGTACGTATATACATATATATGAAATATATATATGCAGTAAAAAGGCATTTTTGGTGATGGACAGACCCTGCGTAGTTCGGGTGCTGTCGATTTCTAACTCCCTGGGAAGACGGCTTAGGATCGTCCGCGTTATTTAACTTGGCAGCCAGTTAAACTCCGCGGTGGAGCCTGCCCAAAGGTATTAGCGTTAAGTGCTAAGAGCTGGAGTTAAGTCGGCAGTGAAAACGACGGGCTGGAGGGGCCAAAGGGGTGAGAGGAACTGATTCCAGGTTCGCCCAAACTTCTGGAAGTTTGTCGGCCTAAGTAGGTCTGAGTTGGATGGCCCACTGGATAAGAACCCAAAACGCTGTGATCGCTGTACAAGCGAATCACTCGGTTCTGTTGGGTTGGTTTGGTTTGGTTTGGCTTTGCTAGAAACTTCCCAGGTATGCATGAGAACGGAAAAGTTCTTTCCTGCCCAGGTTTCTTGAGTTCTCACCAGTTCAGCCGAATCCCATCTTCTCCTCTCCTAGGTAGATTTCTGTCTGCGTTCTCTACCCCGGAGTTTGCATTTTGGCTTAGGTAAAGACAAAAATGGGAACTGCAAAAATGCTGAGTAGAGCTCCACCAACCATGAATCAGTCTCTTTCTTCCTCCACCCCTGTCTCCTCCCACACACAGACCCTCCCTCTTTGGGGGTTTAGCTAGGGTGGCAATCAGTAGACGATTACTTATTACTGAGGGCTTCTTACATGCCAGGCACAGTACTAGCTAAATACCTGCTCTAGTCTTTCTCATTTCTGTCCTATGAAGTTAGCATATACAATCAATGGGCCCACTATACAGATAACATGTCCAAGGTCACATAACTGGCAAGAGATTGTTTTCAGAACCCATATTCCTAAGACCATGCAAAAAAAAAAAAAAAACCCAGCTAAACAATTAGCCTGAATTGGCTGGTGGAGTGTAAATTGGGACACTTCGGAAAACTGGTTGGCTGTATCAATTAAAGTTGAATGTTTGCATTCCTTACAACCCAGCAATTCCACTCCTAAGTATATACCCAACAGAAATGTGTACTTAAGCTCACCAAAAGAGAGGCACTAGAATGTTCACAGCAGCATGATTTGTAATAGTCCTACATTGGAAATTGTCTGAATAACCATCAAGTGTGGAACCCATAAATAAATCGAGTGGTCTGTTCACAAAATGAAATACTGTATACATCAATAAGAATCAAGAAACCACTGCTACACTAAACAGCATCAATGAGTTTCGCAAACGTAATACCGACCACAGGAGCCAGATCCAAAAGACTACACACTGCCTGATTTCATTTAAAGTTCAAAGTAGGCAAAATTTGGGCACACAAGGCGTCTGGGGTGCTGCTAAGGGTTTGTTTTCTGATCTGGGTTCTGGTTTGTGAATATTTTTTGGGCTGTTCACACTTATCTGAATATTTTCTATACGTTTGTTATGCTTCTGTATATCTGTTAAATGCACTTATTTGTTCACATTTTACTATATCTATTATACTACCTCTATATCTGTTAAATAAGTGAGTAATCAGCCTGAATTTGTCTGACTTGCCCCCGTCCCCCAGTTTCCCAAAGAGATACTACTCCTTCCCTGCCTCTTGAGTAATGCACCTTGAATTTCTTCCTCTGGACCAGACACCCACATCAGTTCACTGGCCTCTCATACAGACTTAAAAACAAGCTGCATCCAGACTTTTAACACAACTGTCTTTGGAACCTGGGCAGTGGATACAACTTCAGGGAACCTGCAGTGGGCTCAAGAATGCTTAATCAGGGCTTCCCTGGTGGCGCAGTGGTTAAGAATCCGCCTGCCAAGGTAGGGGACACGGGTTCGAGCCCTGGTCCGGGAAGATCCCACATGCCGCGGAGCAACGAAGCCCGTGCGCCACAACTACTGAAGCCCGCGCGCCTAGAGCCCACGCTCCACAACAAGAGAAGCCACCGCCTGAGAAGCCCGCCCACGGCAACGAAGAGTAGCCCCCGCTCACCGCAACCAGAGGAAAGCCCGCGTGCGGCAACAAAGACCCAACACAGCCAAAAATAAAATTAAAATGAAAACAACAAAAAAAACTTAAAAAAAAAAAAAAAAAGAAAAAAAGAATGCTTAATCAGGGGAGCACATCTGAAGCATTCTTCTCACCCAAGACCTCAGTACCGGGGTGGCAGCTTTGAACTCGGACCTGTACCCTTTGCTGCAGGTGAAGCAGCTAAAGAACCTCTGGCCAGGAACTGCCTCACACTTTCCGGAGGCCCAATCTGGCAGGTTGTGCTGGGAGATGGAGATCTGGTTGAAGGTAGGAGGGTGGGGTACGTACGGGATGTTTGTACGAACTGGCATTAATAGAAAGCCTTGGCAAGTCCTTAGAGCTTAACTCACTGGGTCTTGGCCCTAGACGAGACCAGGGGAAAAAAGAATCTTGGCTCCCTGGCAAGTGACCCAGTTAGCAGAACTAGCAGTTCTGCTTTGGGAGAGGATGGGGAAGTTTATTTTAGCAGGAAAAAGCCTTGGGACCGGGCTTCCCTGGTGGCGCAGTGGTTGAGAATCTGCCTGCTAATGCAGGGGACACGGGTTCGAGCCCTGGTCTGGGAAGATTCCACATGCCGCGGAGCAACTGGGCCCGTGAGCCACAACTACTGAGCCTGCGCGTCTGGAGCCTGTGCCCCACAACGGGAGGGGCCGCGATAGTGAAAGGCCCGCGCACCGCGATAAAGAGCAGCCCCCGCTTGCTGCAACTAGAGAAAGACCTCGCACGAAACGAAGACCCAACACAGCCAAAAATAAATAAATAAATAAAGTAGCTATTAATTAAAAAAGAAAAAGTCTTGGGACCCAGAAAACAAATACTTGACAATCCCTTTGTGCAAAGCAAATGTGAATTCTGCCAGTGGCAACGGTTGCAAATCTGATCTCAGCACTTTAAGAAAGATGTCAAGTAGAGTTCCCTGTGCTATACAGTAGGTCCTTATTAGTTATCTATTTTATATATAGTAGTGTATGTATGTCAATCCCAATCTCCCAGTTCATCCCTCCTCCCCTCCCCCCCCCCCCCGCCATTACCCACTGGTAACCATAAGTTTGTTTTCTACATCTGTCACTCTACTTCTGTTTTGTAAATAAGTTCATTTGTACCCTTTTTTTTTTTAGATTCCACATATAAGTGATATCATATGATACTTGTCTTTCTCTGTCTGACTTACTTCACTCAGTATGACAATCTCTAGGGAACTCTACTCAATACTCTGTAATGGCCTATATGGGAAAAGAATCTAGACAAAAGAGTGGATTTATGGATATGTATAACTGATTCACTTTATTGTACACCTGAAACTAACACAGCATTGTAAATCAACTCTACTCCAATAAAAATTTTTAAAAAATAAAAAATTTTTAAAAATTAAAAAAAGAAAGATATAAAGAACCTACAACTAAAGCAATTAAGGTGGGGTGAGGACTAAGAGCTGGTGCTCTAATTTAGATAAACTAAAAAGAGAAAAATTCTCTGATTCTGAAAGAGTGAGACAAGATAAGACCCAAGGTGATGTAATTCATTCATTAGTTAGCTAGTACACCTATCTTGAGATTTTCTGTACTGGGCCTACAATTTGGATGCCAGGAATATAGTGCCTACCAAGATAGACACAATCCCTGCCCTCATGCCACTTACATTCCTTCATTCAGCCAATAGGCATGCATCAGTACCTTCTGTAAACCAGGCTATGGGCCCAGAAATGGATAAAGAACAATGGGCGTGGCTAGGATGGTCCAAGACTCTGAAAGAGGGCAGAGTTAGACGGAAAAAGTAAAAAAGAAAACAAAAACATACCCAAAGAACTCCCTGACGGTGAAGTTAAAAAATTTAAAAACTTCTCACTCCAACAGAGGCCACAGGATGAATTCATAAATACCAGGTTTCTAGAGGCATTTCCATGATGGGTGGGTAGACTGCTCCTTTGGCAATTTATTGTCTGGTGCTTTTTTCCAGAGACAGAATTCTGGTCTGGATGGAGCATGGCATTTCTTAGGATATTAAGACACAGCATGAAACTCCCTTCTGGGCTTTGTAGGGCTGAGTATCTTTGAATCAGAGAAGGTTCTGGAATCATATCAAGTTAGAAGCCTGGCTCACCTGTGAGCTATGGGTCCACAGGCAGGTTATTAAACATCTCTGCAAGCCCCAATTGCCTACCTTGGGCAGGAGATGAACACTTACTTGGTCCCAGGGTGCTGAGGACCAAATGAGAAAAGGCACAGAGAGAGCTCAGTACCCGTGACTGTCCACAGGAAAGCCCTCAACGAACATTTGCTATAGTTATTACAATAACTGTTGTTATTCATAACTACGGTCCTTCAGTCTGATTGGTGGAAAGATGAGAGAAGAGAGCAACAAGCTTTCTTATTCTGCTCTGTACTTGTTTTACTTCTTTTTGTAAATAAAGTGAGGTGGGTTTTTTTTTGTTTTTTTTTTTTCTGATTTAAAAAGCAGTAGAAAAATGTTGGGAAAATCAGAGAATTACAAAGGAGCATATTAAAATTGTACATAATCCTATTACTCAGAAATCAGACAGTGCTTTGGCGTATGTTCTTTCTCTGCATTTACACGGTTGACATCATACAATATATACTGTTTTATAATCTGCTTTTCCATTTAATATAGTATGACTATTACCCTGTGTTTTGAATATGCAACTAAGACACAATTTTAATGTCTCTGTAGTACTCCACTCTCTGGCTTTAACACGAGTTAAACAGTCCTTTGTCGTTGGATATTTAGGTTGTTCACAATTTTTTTTTTTTTTGCAATAGTTCCATCAGGAACATTCTCACACATTAATTTTGTGCATAGCTAATTCCTGTAGGACAAATTCCCAGAAGTAGAATTACTGTGACAAAAGACATGCACAGTTTTAAAGCTTTAGATACCAAGTGACAAATTGCCCTTCCAAGAGGGGGTACAATGCCTCTTTCCCAGTGCCTTCCCTAACACTGGGCATTGTCATTTTAAAAATCCCTACCAATTTAATAGATCCCAAACGGTATCTCATTGCTATTTCTGCCTATATGTTCTTGCCTAGGGCAGACTCAGGTGCCAAATTATAGAGAACTTGGAATGCAGAAATGCTGGTACAGGCTGGGGTGACAGAAGAGAGGAAGAAATATGCGAAAGGATGTCCCAGAGAAAGAACCATCCAGAGAAAGGGGGGCCAGTATCACATATTTTGGGGCATCCAAATGGTTCCAGTTTGCTTTAGGTTTTGAGCATTTCCTGAGACGCCTCCTCACGACCTTGCTCTTCAGAAGCCACCAGTCAGAAAGTGAGCTGCTGCCCCTCTACGTCTTCTAGACCTTCTGTCCCTTCCCAGGCCAGCTCCCCCTAGGTCCTGCATGTGGGTGCTGACCTGTAGCTGTAGGTCCAGCCCCAAGAGTGGGAGCCTTGAGGTAATGAGGCTAATGTGGTCTCCCTCCCTCCCAAAGGCAGCTGAACTAGTTCACACCTCTCAGCATGCATAGAAAAAGAACCAGAATCTCCAAGCAAAGGAAGTACTAGAAATGAGAAGAGCCGTCTTGCCCATGCCACACAAACAGGAGAGAGGGTGCAAGGAAGATTATTTACTCCCAAGAGCTAGATTTTCATGTTGATCTTCAGCATCTTCTCTGGAACCAGAGAACAGCATGTTTTTCATTACCTCTCTGATTTCTACTGAATCTTTCCTAATGATTAAAAAATAACCAAATCTTAATATGAGAAGTTTTCAACATACACAAAAAAAGTACAGAAGAAGATAAGGAACCCATATACTTAGCCTCAATAAGACCAATCCATGGCCAATTCTGATTCAGGTACATCCCCTCGTACTCACCCCCTCATATTATTCTAAAGCAAGTCCTAGACATACTATTTTGTCATCCGTAAATAACTTCACTACCATCACCTAAAATATTAACAATAATTTCTTTATATCATCAAATACCCAGCATTCCAATTTCCAATTTTTGAACAAATGTCAGAATTTTAAGTAATCTTTGGTTTAAATTATGATTCAAATAAGGTCCTTACATTCTGGTTGGTTGTTATGCCTTTTAAGTCTCCTTTAATTTATAGATTTCTCTCCATTTCTTTTTTTCCCCTTGCAATTTCTTTCTTGAAAAAAATCAAAAATTTTTTTTGTTCTATAGAGCTTTCTTTTCATACTCTGCATTTTGCTGACAGCATCCCTACGGTTTTGGCAATTTTGAAAACTCACGTCTTTAGATGCTGTCCTTCTTACTGCCACTCCTTCCTGAACATTCCTTTGACAGCAAATCTTTGCTGTCTAAGTCCCGTGGTCTGTGCACTCCTGGAGGGCAGGGGCATCTCTCGTTCAGTTTTGGTCACTGCTGTCACTCACACTCACCACCTGGACGGCAAGCACACCCGGTTTGTTGGATGAATTGAACGCCTGAAAGAACTATGTTCTTTTCATTATGTTTCTGCCATGTACACCCTTGAACTCAGCTTGCAGCCCTGCATTTTGCACTACATGTATTTTTTTTTTTTCCCCACGTGTGGTTAGTGTCTAAGGACAGGACAGACCTCATGCTGGTTTTAAAAACACAGACATTTTCTCCACTGTTCTGTAAGGATGCTCCTCACAGATCAAGATTCTGAGTTACCGACCGTAGTTCAAAGGCTGACTGACTTTTCATCCTCTATCGTTCTGGAATGTACATTGGTGCTTCTATTCTCCTGACTAATATTTTAGAAGGTACCTAGTTGTTAACTGAAGAGAAGGCAGGCTTCCCAGACTTTTCCTTGGATATTGAGAAGATATTTATTTTAATTCCAGAATAAGGATTTCCTTTAGAGCTCCTGCTCTCTCCCACCCACACCTCCATAGGTCCCCTGGGGGTGGAAGTGGAGGTGGTACAGGAGAAACTTAACATTCTATAAATAAGAGCTTGCTTGCGGAACGAAAGAAGAGCCGTAGCATGGAAATCTCTATCCCTCTCGTTAAATTAAATTGGAGCACTTGCTTATTTAATATAGTCAAGTATAGGAAAAATTCTCCTTCAATTTTTTTGCAGACTAGATTAAGTTTTCACCTACGGCACATAAAAGGGTAAATAAATTAATATTGATCACCTAGGAGGTTATTAGTAGATCAGAGTTTTGTGTCTCCAGACTCAATGAATTTTTGGATGCAATTCAAATAATTGCTAATGCTTACTCAGTTCAAGCAACGTAATGGAGTATGCAATGAAAATCAAGTCTCCCTTCCACCTAAATCTCTGGTCTCTTTCCCTAGAGGCAACTGCTTACTCTGGTTTCTTACTGTGTGCCAGGTCCTGTGAGCTTACCAATTATTACCAGTTTCTGTTACCATTGCCTAAATAGTGTGACCCTATAAAGCAAGTGGACTTGTTATCCTCATCTTCAGATGAAGTAAATGAGACTCAGTGTGTATCGGTGATTAGCCTAAGGCCACATGTTTAGGTGAGTGGCAGAGCCAACGCTCAGAGCAAGCCAGCATGGGATCCCACACCCATTGTTCGTAACCATTAACTCATCCTATCTAGAAATACAAAAATACGACCTACTGATACCCTCAAACAGTAAACTGTAGACTTTCATTTGTCAAATTGTTTTGGCCAGTTTGATGGTTTGACTTTCTTTCAAGGAATTAAAACTCTACAGCTTACAAGGTTTGTATCAAAAAGAAAAAGACATGGTCCCCATTTTATAGGTAAGGAAATTAGGAAGAGAGACAATGGATAAAGCAAGGAGTGGGATGGGGAAGTGAAAGAGGAAGAGCTTTGGCAGAAATTTTCAACTTTTCTGTGTGTGAGTGTGTGTGTTTATGTGTGTGTGTATGTGTACAGTATGTAAACCATAGACCCCTTTGACAGTCTGGTAAGACTAGGGAAGCCTTCTCAGCATAATGCTTTAAAATGCATAAAATAGGTACAATTCCAAAGGAGACCAACTGCATTGATATATGGTTATCAAAAACTTTAGAAAATAAATGTGTGGCACAGTGATATATAAGCTTCCTTTTCAATGCATTAAATAAGATCTGGTGGCAGGTGTAATCCTAAGGAAATTTAGAAGTCCTGACGAGTGTAAATGATATTTTGAGATACTGCAACAACTGTAAAGTGATATGAAAATATCTGTGATTTCTCTTGGTGACAAAGTCACAGACAATGCAAGTGCTGCTGTGGTTTGCTACCTCCTTTTTTTTTTTTTTTTTTTGTCATATTCAAGTTCATGGACCTCTTGAATTCTAGCCAAACACTCCAGGTTCAGACTCTCTCCCCTGTAAGAGGACATGAGCAAAGGTTAGAGGGTAATACTTAACCTTCCATCCTGCACCTGCTACTAGTACTATGCTTCAATTCCACATTTTTCTTGTCCAGATGATGCTCTGTTGAGACACTGTAAACAGTAGATTTATTTAAACTACACTCCTTTAAAATATTTTTAATTTGAAAAAGTAATAAATGCACATGGTTAAAAGAATCAAACATAAAACAGTATGCACTGAAAAATATATCCCCTTTCCCAGAATCCCTCCTATATCACTCAGAGCTCTTGGTCGCCAGCAACAGAAACTGACAGCAGAAAAGGAGTTTATGGAGTAGCTCACAGAATCCACTGAAGGCTGGGGAGACAGGTTCGGTCAGGAACCAAGGGACAAGCGAGGTGAGGCACAGCCAGAAGAGCCCCAGGGACAGCTCTGCTGGGACTGCTGCTGCTGCTGGGCAACTGCCCTGTCCCTGGATGCCCCTGGTCTAACCCGCAGCTGCAGTGAAGGTTCTCTAATGCTGCTGTGCCTTTGGGTCCTTCTTTTAATGAGCTTGTAACAATAGGTCATGCTTAGGGTATTATTCTGGTTATTTCTATTTTACAGATGAGAAAACTGAGGCCTAGGGAAATTAAGTAATTTGCCTGAGGTCACATGGTGGGTATTACCACCGACTGAAATCAGAACCAAGGTCAGCCTGACTCCAGAACCTGAACCTGTGCTCTTGATCTCCACCTGCTACTCCTTCGCGCTATTCCTGTCACCCACGGTCTACAGATCCTGCAGCCCCTGCTTTCACCTTTACTTCAACATTAAACTGAGTGGTTTGAGCCCCCATCCTTTGTAATAACAGGGTCTGAGTCCCTCCCCATCTCAAGAACCATCTTTTTCTTACCTCCTGGGGGCACATGGACACTTGTTTCTCATCCACTCCTGAGGCAGTTCCTAGCTCTGCCCCTGCCCTCAGTTCACCGTGTGGGAGGCTCTTCCCTGGGACAGATACCTCCTTTTCCCTGCATTCTCCAAAGAAATATTAATACTGTGTGTACAGCAGTGTTGTTGCAGAGGTGGGGTGGTGGCAGATGCAACCTGAGTTTTTTTTTTTTTTTTTTTTTTTTACAGTGAAGGATGAATTCCAATTTCAGCGACGTTAAAAATGTAAACAAAAAGTTTTATCTTAGAATCAATGAAACATAAGAATTGATTTGACTAAAAGTTGGAGAAGAAACGGATCAGAGATGGTTTTACTTCTTTTCAGTGTAGAAAGAAACCCATTTCCTTGATTGGGAGATCACTAGTCTAGGTTAATCTCTCCAGAATTATTTGATCAGAACTATTCCAAGTTCTGGAGAGAAAGACATCTCTTCATCCTGCCAAAAATTATTTCGTAGGAGTTCAACTTGTAGTATCACAAAACTAGAGACTGTCATTTAATTAAAGCGTCCTCTGAAGAGTTCAAACTTTCCAAATACGTTGCGATGTCGATATTCTCCATATGCTCTGGAATTTTCAGTCTATAATCTTAATGTTTGATTTTTTTTTTTTGAAGGGTGGTTTTTATTTAAAATGAAAGTAATTGCACTAAAGAACACTGTGGAGGAATTTATTGTGCTCAAAGCCCTGTTTCAGGGGTTGATTGGGGAGACCGAGTGAGGTGCCTAGTTCAGGACAATAACAGAGTGACATTCATACAGTGACATTAGAGTTTGAAACCTGGTCATAGCTTCCACCTAAACTGTACTTTTCTTTGCACCAAATACTGGCAGTATTTGTCTTCTTATGCTGCCTTTGGTTTTCTTTTAAGTGAGTTCCAAAATTTCCAACGCTTTCTCTAAAATCCGTACTATCTTCAATCACATGTTTCTTGCTTGGAGATTTAAGCAAAGCCTTGTTTGTTCTTTGCAATTGTATTCACTACCCAGGAAACAAGCCAACTTGTTTCTGATGGACAGAGGAAAATATGCCAACTTAACCATGTTTACAATTGCTTTTTGCCATCACATCATAGATTCTTAGGAAATAAGAAAGAATTTTATCTGGGTACTCAGCTTTTTGTTACAGCCTTTGCATTCCTCTTATTTGTAGTAATTGTGATCTTGTTATTCCTCTGTTTGCTGGTGGCTGTGATCACTTGTTGTGTAGTGTTTTTCCTTGACCTTCAATGTACGGTCGTCAGGGGAGAGGACTCTGCTGGCTGATGGCACCCTCTCCTCCTTTGCTTAGTTACAACAAAGGCAGATTTACGACTTTGGTTGAAATGCATAGTTTCATAAGAAGGAAAACAGATGATAATTTTAGTATTTAGATGAAGAAGAAAAACAACCTTGAATAAAAGGTGAATATTGATTTTAAAAAATTTGTTTACCCAGAATTGCAAAATTGTGCATAATGTGATTTCATTTCAGATTTGTTAACCATGTGCTGATGGAAATTGGCCACAAAGAACACACTTATTTTGGATTTTAAAGTTTAAATAAAATGAACTTCTTAAAATTTATGTTGAAACAATAATGATACAACCCTTACTGGTTGGTTGATTTCCTAAAATTCTTACAGAATCCCAAATTTATGACAGCATGACTATTCACGCCGGCACCGGAAATTCAGGTCACGTTAATGATGAGGTGGGTGGTTTTCCTAAAGCTATTGAGATTCATCATCTTTTTTAGTAATTCTTTCTTTATAGAGAGAGGATTCTGTAATAAATTCACTTTATACTTTCTTTTTTAACAAATATTTTACTTATTTACTTGGCTGCGCCGGGTCTTAGTTGCGGCACACGGGATCCTCGTTGCGGCACGCGGGATCTTTTAGTTGTGGCACGCATGTGGGATCTAGTTCCCTGACCAGGGATCGAACCCGGGCCCCCTGCATTGGGAGTGCAGAGTTTTAGCCACTGGACCACCAGGGAAGTCCCTACTTTATACTTTCTTAGTCATGATCATACTCAGGTGTGCCTCTCTGATGTTCACCCATTCAATTCAACCAACATTTATTGAGTGCCTATATTCCAGGCACCAGCCTGGCACACACAAATAGATGCATAGTTCCTGACCTCAAGAAGCTGGCAGTCTAGCGGGGAGATAGACACATAAAAAAATCATTATACTACAGTGCAGTTAGACTGGGGTTGAATTTGGGGTGTTGCAGAAATTCTTGAGTCACACATTTCAAACAGACTCCTGGGTCACTTCCACAGATGGCTCATTCCCACCATTATGTTTTGATCCACCCTCCGTTTCATCCTGGATTTTTAGTTTGCCTTATTTTGCTCTTGTTTCTTCTTTGATTAGACAATCTCCTTAAATACAGCACAAGCATTAAAAGTAATACCGAAAATCTGTATGTGCAGACATGGAAATGGCCCTACACTGATAAGTGAAAAATATGATGTGCCTTAGTAGGCTCAGGCTCAATCCCATTTGTGAAAATATATTTTTAAATATATATATATATAAAAATATGTAAAAATATAAATATATCCAACTGGATATTGGATATATGTATTATATATATAAATATATATCCAATATACTTATATATAATTTGAACATATTTGGAAGAATATATGCCCATCTGTTAGCAATGGCTACTTTGGGGAAATGGGTTGGGGAAGGGAGAGACTTCAACTTCTTGTTTCATAGAATTCTGCTCCGATTTTTTTTTAACTTAAAAAATTTCTTTAAATATTTTGAAAAAATAAAAATCCTAGTTAGCTCTTTGTTATGCGGAACAATAAGCCCAAACTAAATGAAACTAGATGTCCTCCTTGGAAACCTTAATCCACCCTTCCCATCTTAATCTCTCCCAACCCCCTGCATAAATCTTTCCATGAAGCCAGGCTCCCCTAACACACCGAGCATATTCATTAATGTCTTAAGTCAACATGTATTTGTTGACTGCTTACTACAGGCACTGGGAATCCATCAGAGAAAAAAACAGCGTCAACCAAGTGGCACATCCCCTCACCTCCCTCTGCTTTGGTCCATGTCTTTTCCTGTCTTCTCTATGGGCTCTTCAAGACCCCCTCCTCCAGGAAGCCTTCCTTTCCTTCTCCTCTGAACCCTCCTCTGAATCTTACAGTATTTAGTCTATATAAGTCTTTCGAAGAGTCATACCGGCTAGACTGAAGGTTCTAAGAGAATAGTAATCCGATGACTTAACATTTTTGTACTTTCAGCCTTCATTTATTAATTATACATTGAGTGACTACAATAAGGATAGAGTAGGGAAGCTGGCACAGATCACATCCACCTGAAGTGGAGAGGAGCTACGTGAAACATGTAATGATGCAGATAACTCCTCCATGAATAGTGTGATGAATAGTATGAAAGAGAAGTAGAGAGCGTCATG
The DNA here is from genome assembly GCF_028021215.1 of Eschrichtius robustus. Lineage (NCBI taxonomy): Eukaryota > Metazoa > Chordata > Mammalia > Artiodactyla > Eschrichtiidae > Eschrichtius > Eschrichtius robustus. The sequence continues at coordinate 27,456,942 of NC_090835.1, read as the reverse complement.
AGGATATATACCAGGGAAATGGATGCTGGACTGAGGGCAGGGTTTGGAAGGGCTTCCCTGGGGAAGTCAAATTTAATTAGCTGGGATGTGAAGGAAGAGATGAAGTGCTCAGAGGGAGGGGCCCAGGTGGGAAGCATCACGGTGCACAGGAAGTGAAAGATGGCAGGGGTAGCTGTAACCTAGAGAGAGAGAGGTGTAGGGTTAGCAGAGGAGGCTGGAGGGGTGGGTGAGGATCAGATCATACACGACCTTGTACGTCACCTTAACCAATTTGGGCTTCATTCTATGAGCAAGGGGAGCCACTGAATTCTTTTAATTAGAGGATGGACAAGAGCACAGTTACCTTTTAGAAAGGTCCCACTGGCTAATGAGAGGGAATGGATTAGAGAGAGAGCCTGGGGGTTTCCAGCACTCCCCAGCCAGTATGGACTCCACTCTTTGTGGACTGATTGTTAATATAGTGAATGCTTTTCCATCAGGTTGGCATTTCCCTCTACATCTCGATCTCTCACCATCCATCTGGCACTTTTTCCTAAGGCCTCTTCCCTACCAGCCTTCAAATAACTCTAGAATTTTCCTCTTTCAAGAAAAGGGAAAGAAACGTAAACATGCACTTCACAAGAGAAGCTACCCAAACTGCCAATACATGTGTTGAAAGGCAATCAGCTCCGTTTGTGTAATCAGTGAACTACAATTATAAAGCACTGCACCACTTACCAGAATGACCAAAATTAGTGACAATACTTAGTACTGTCAAGGCCAATACCTACTGTTGTCAGGGGCTTTGATCCTCTGCTGGTAACAGTGTAACTTTGTTCTTGCTCTGTGGAAAACTGGCAGTATTTCCTAAAAATGAGCAACATATCTTTACCCTCTGACCCAGCAATTGCACCACAAGATACATACGAACAAATTCATGGCAGTATGATTCCTATGAGCCCCAAACTAAAAACGAAACGTTAACATGGATAAGTAAATTGTGGTATAGTCATACATTGGAATACTATAGCGCATTGGGAAGAAATGAACCACAGCTACACCAAGAGTATGACATACAGCAAAAAGAAGCCAGGCATAAAAGAATATGTACTGTGAGTCTAATTGCACGAAGGTTTCAACTTAACTGATGCAATTAGAAACCAGGATAGGGGTTGCCTTTGGATAACCGTTACCCCTAAGGAGGGGGAGAGACTGGGAAGGGGCACCAGCATGGGTCTATCTGGGGTGTTCACTGTGTTCTAGTTCTTGACCTGGTGACAATTCAAAGAGTGTGGCCACTTTCACAGATCATCGAGCTGTATGCTTAGGATGTGTGCACTCTTTTGCAGGTGTATTGTATTTTAATTTAAAAAAAAAAAAAAAGGAAAAGAAAACTTCAGATTACATCCCAAAGGAATGAAAAAGAAAGCTCTAGGTCCCCAGAGCTAGAGCTCTGTTTTGAGTCTGTGGCAATGATAACCTGAGACTTGAACTTAGTCAGTTTTGTTGCTGTTGTTGTCTCTGAGCTCTTCTGATGTCATTTTCTTCTCCACAGCCCTCCCTCCAGGGCAGTCCTGCTGGGGGATGGTATCCAACAGGACCCTCAGTGCTAGGCTGTGGCGAATTCTTCTTTTGAAGGAAACTTAAAAAAACAAAAAAACTTGGTTTAAGGTCTTGTCTAACTTGTTTCTCTTTATGCCTCTTGGTTAGTTATCTCACTCACTCCTCCAGGCTCCTGAGCACTTTCTTCCTTTTTCCAATCCTATACACGCTCTTGTGCATCTTTGAGTTGTTTTTAATTGTTGAGAGAAATATGCTTTAGTTTTGCAACTCAAAATATCATTAATACAAATATATTTCACAAAATTCTACCTTTGCCACACTGACTTAACTTCGTGCTGTTAGGTGATCAAAGATTTTTCGCACCTGATGCTATATCCCCGTCATTCGTCTGAACAGTTCTATGCTAGTATCTCTAACGCTTCTGAGTGGAGTTGTGTAACCACAGGGCAAGTTACCTTAAGCTTTCTGATCTCAATTTTCTCGTCTATAATGAGGATAATAACAGCCCTCTCCTCTTACAGTTGTTGTGAGATCTGAATGCGGTTAAGACATGCAGAATGTATAAAATAAATACATTTGATAATAAAATAGTTGCCCAATAATGGCAACTATTGGCATAAAATAGTTGCTCAATAAATGGGAGTTGTTTGAAGTACTAAGGGCAGGAAGTACTGGTGATTTGTCCCTGCAGACCTCAAGGATTAAACAGAGACATGTTATTTAGAGGGGTTGATCTGTCGAGACCAACTGGTGAGAATTCTGCCTGGTCCAATTGAAAAAGGAGTCGTTTCTCTAAAACCGCAGTCAGCCCCAAGGAAAGGTCAGCTTGATTTAGTGGCAGGCACAAATAAAACAGGTAAGGCTACCAAAATGTTTGGTTTCTTTTAAACTTAGGTGATTATATGGCTGACAAGGACTGGGGAGCGAGAAGAGTACTCCATATCTTAGAGAATCTTGTAAAATGCTTTAACAAATATATAAGAATCATATATAATTGGCACACGCTTTGTTTGAATGCAAACACTGCTGTTAAAGTGGTGCTTAAAAACAGTTTGTTGGCCTTCTCTTCATACAGGAGAAACATTTCTCTCGTTTACACTACTCTCTTGCTTAGCAAACCCTTATTTATCCTATAATGCAAGTGTAATCAGCCCAACATGTCCAAATGCCCACAGATTCTGAATTAGTGGAGTCTGAATTAATGGAATTTTAGACTGTTTCTCGTGGAGACAAGCGTTTGAAAACTACCCACTCCAACAGTTTCGAGAACACTCTATGAAAATGACCCCTTCCCTCCTCTTTCCGCACGTCTTCCAGCTTTGCCTGTTTCAGTTCTGGCTTCAAAGGAGACAGAGGACAAAAAAGACTCAAAAGTATTCTTGGGACATTTGAACAGTTATTTATTGAGAAGCCACAGTTTTCCACACTTTCCTAACTGTAGGCTTTATATAAGGCAAAAGCAAGATGGATCTACTACTTTACACAGAAAGAAAGAGCTCTGCAGAGGACCCCAGGGTCACGCAGTTACAGATCAAAATGCAATGTACATGACAGATATAAAAAACAGTGTGGAACAAAATAATTTAAATTATGGTTACAATCTACTGAAGGAAATATCCGTGTCTTATTATAAACACAGTTATAGTCTAGGGTCATAATTTAAATATTCAGGTCTTTTTTTTTTTTTTTAACATACACGGTTATTGAAACATAAAAGCAAAACGTAACATTTAATAGGATGAACTTTGATAGAAGACAGTCGCTCTGAACTGTGCTGGATGTTATGATAGGATCGCCCTTGCCGTGGCAATTAGGAGGATCAATCCATTGGTATGTAGCCATCCTTTTTTGGGTAACTATCTGGATAAATGAAAGGGTGGGTTAACAAGGACACCAAGGGTTCATTTTTCAGTTTTAGGGGAACAGAAAGAACTGAAAGTTGGTTATTGGAGACTTGCCTTCTGTTTTTCAAAAGACAAAGCAGATCTACGTGTCGTAGTTAAATTCATTTATTGTACTCATTTAAGTAACTGGCATCCACATACGGGAAACAAAGAAAGTACCTGGCGTACTCGCCCTCACATCCGTTTACCGTCGACGCTCACACAGCACATTGACGAAGCATCATTGAACTCTGCTGATAACAGGGATACACCTAGCAACTGAGCTACGTATTCTCCATAAACGGTATTTAAAGAACGGTGCTCCATATTGCTTGTCAACATATAGACATGGATTCAGGAAATCGTAGAGTCGAAGGTCGTTCGCTAATCTCGGTACCACGTAGCTAAAATGGCAGTTGTATCAGTACACATCTCATGGCATGGTAGTTGACAGAAAATTCCATAATGGGGTTAACTAACAGACTAAGGACATGCATTGATTACAAGACTCTTGTCCTAGTGGACTCCAGGCCCAAGCGTTCTAATCGTCCTCTTCGTCTTCCTCATCGCTGTCCTTCATGCTGATTCCCTGCAGGCCCCCGCCCTCGCTCACGGACGCTGTGGCCTCCTCCACGGTGAGACGGTTCCGGATGGTTTCGTAGGTCTTGCTGTTTAAGGTTGAGTCCAGGACTCCTTGCAGTCGGAAGTCTCTATAGGTTTTCTAAGGAGGGAAAAGATGCGGTGAGGAGGGAGATCTCATCTCCATGAAGGGAGGGACAGGGCACAAGGCAAGCATGGGGTTGAGAATACTGACCTCAGCTAAGTGTCACACTTCATGCACTGTCACATGAAAAGCCACCATGCTCAGATTTCACTTGTACTGAAAACTGAGATTTGTTGAATGACAGAAAATGAGAAATGGTGACAGGATAAACTGTATTAGATGAGACAAAGCAAAGAACATAAGCTTGTGTTTATTCAGTTCTGTAAAGGGAAATGTTCCACAACTGTTTTGGTTCTTTTTTTTTTTTTTTTGGTCTGGTTCTTTCTCTTAGGTTTGTATCGTATCATATGATAGACAGTGTGAGGGGCTATAACACAGAAATAATGGATCAAATGATTATGGTATTTTACGATTTCTGCTGCGGTCTGGTCCTTAGTATCTGTGAGGCTTGTAACTGCGTATCCCTCTGTCTCATTCACAAGACAGACATATGCATGTCGGTATACGAAACCGATCACGGGCAGCAACAATTACGGGGAAGATGGAGCGTTAATGCCTCATCAATATGTTGCGGGCATGTGACATTTCTCGTCTCCTTAGGAAAGAAGTGTATCTATTCTGTTCACAACTTCATGGTCTCAGGGAAGAAATTTGGCTCTTTTTCAAGAACAATGGTCTGCTATTGCTGTACCACAAGTTCTTTCTTTGTTCCTTCAGGCGATTTCTCTTGCATTTCCTTAGGTATCCCAGGGACTGTTTTTCTAGGAATCCCTTCGCGTTAATTGAACATGACCAGAAGCATCTGGCTGTTGTCTACTTCACAAAACATTTTTTTGCAAAAGGTCCCTCTCTAACTACAACTCTCCTCATCACGCTGCATATCATTTCAGCTACTGATTCTGCTGTTTGTTTCTCCTCTTGATATGGGAAACTTGCTAAGGGGTCAAAAGGAGGAACAGTAACATACTTCAACGCCACTTGCATTATGATTTCTGGGTTTTGGAGTCCATCTGATGCAGTCCTAGTGTCAATCACCATGTCAACCACTCCTGAAGGTCTCATGTGGTAATTAATGACTGCAGAGTTAACTAGTGAATGCTGTTCAGCTCAGTGAAGTCCAGTAATAAAAGATTATGGGTAGGATGACCACGTGTACCCTTTGCCAGTTTATATCTATGGTCCCAGTAGGATCATGTGTAGCAGCTTCTTTCTTTCTTCAAAGTAATCTGGTTTCGACACTAAATTCAAAGGTCATCCTAACTATGGATCAAGCTGCAAGGCTAGGTAGCTAGCGGAACTGTGTCTGTACCTGGAGGGGGAAGGGTAGGAGGCTGAGTAAAATGCTAGGTCTGGTGGAGACCAGATATCCAGATGATTTACTTGATTTTTCTGTACTTTTCAATCACTTAGAATTGATTGGAGAATATGATGGGAAAAAGGTAGAAATCACTTGAATATTCTCCTCTCTAGTCAAATTCCAGAGCAGTGTGTTTCCCAGCCAGACTCTGAATGTCTAAGGGCAGGGACACCACATAGAGTCATTTTTTAAAAATACTCCATCTTGTAGTATACAAGTAGGGGCTCAGCTAATATTTGTCCAAGGCTGGAAGAATAAATGCTTGCTGGATAATGAATGAATGGATGAATAAACCGAGTGATGCAGAGGCAGGAAAGAAAGCCAATTATCATTGGAAGTTTGCCTCGGAGAAGGAGGCCACTGGGTAACGTACTTAGCGAAGAGGTGGTGAATTCTGCTTCATCCCTCTGTGCTGTGGCTCTAGTTAAGCTGGGCCCACTTTTGGCAAAAGTGAAGGAGTTCCTTTGGCAGGGACGTTTCTGTGTCCCTTGCCTGTGGTTCATGTTTGTGTTGTTTTTGGCAGAGGCTAAGAAGAAACCTCCTCTCTGACTTGTATTTTTTTCTTAATAAAATACTGCTAATTCTAACAGTCTCAACAAAAATCTGAAAATCAGTAATGGGAAGATATTCTAACACACTAAAATTCATGTCTTCTTTTCATGTCTACCCAGGAAGGGTCAAACAGAAAAAATTCCCCTTAAGAGTATTTATAGCCAGAAAATGGAACGCAAGGGGTCAGGCAATGGTTAGTGAGGTTGCCTTAAGGAACTGAAATTTAAATATATGAAAATTAGGCTGGGTGCATAGTCCAAGTGCATAGATTTCTTTTTTAAGAGCTGCAGTACACTGCTGTCTGCAACCTTCCCTGGGAGGACTCTTTGTGAGATCAAATGCATATGATAATAATTCTCCTTAATTACACTCAACGGAACAGTAATTGGTTTTAAGTCAGCACTGGGGTAGAGGAGCACCTTCAATGAAATGGCGCTAATCCGAAAGAGACTAAGAAATGGGGCGGGGGGGGGGGGGGGTGGAATAGCGGGGACGGGGGAGGGAGGACTTTCGGCAAACTGTTAAGAAATGGAAATTCACCTCCGTTTTATCATTAAAATATTTTGAAAGAGACTTTGTGCTCTGAATGAGATTTTTGCATACGAATGTTTTAAAACCCTCTATGGTGAAGCATCAAATGGAAACTGAAATGATCAAAAATGTATTTACCCCCTTCTGTGATCTTATTATTTCATGTAAACCACTGAGATTTCACGCTGAAATAATTATCATTAGCCCAAGGCACACACACAAGAACAGGGGGAGAAAAAAGCTACGTTCAGGGTATGTTACCTCACCTTCGTGATCCTTTACATTTGACTGTATACACGCATTGTAAGAGAAACTACTTCAATTAACTACAAGAACAATATTGATTTGCATCCTGATAATGATCCCAGGACATATTTAGAAAGAGCCGGAGGGAAATATTTCTATTAAATTAATTGTGGCAAAATTTTATTTAATTAAACCATAAATGAAATTGGTAATGGATGCGATTAGCATAGTGCTACCCAAAAGCCAGCTTTTGAACGTTTAATGCAAAGGGCATGATGGCCCTTGCAGTATATTTGCATGGCAAATACATAAAGTATTTTTCCAGTCTGGATAAAATATCAAATTCCTTTTTATTAAATTTCCCTTTGATGTCTGAGTAATAAATTAACCAGGCATCCCAAAGTGATTTCACCGGTTTTTCTTGCCTGAGATACTATTTTAGGAATCACCTTGTTTTATATGTAAACTAATATTTTTTGTGTTAAGGAAGTTCTGCAGCTTGCCAATGAAATGTATTTCAGTGAGCTGTTTGCAAAGGAGAATCATTATGTTTTCTTTTACCTTTACCATCCTAATTAGTGTTTTCAACTGATAAATGTGAAGCTGTAAGTCCATCCGGTCCGTCAGCCAGGTACAGATCACGTTCATGGAGCTGCTGTACCATTGCTGAAAAAAAAGACAAAAGTTCTCCAGCCAACACATCATGGAGCATTTAAGAGCAGAGACGAAACAGGCCACGTGTGAGCACCTGCTCTGTTCCAAGAGGAAAACAAAATGGTTAAAGAGAATTTCAGAGCACACAGATCATGAACAGTGATTGACGCAAAAATCCCGAGGTACCAGATCAGCCGAAAAGAGATCGGTTTGGACTTTGAATCGAAAACAGAACTCTTCCACTATACACACCTCATATACAATCAATTCATAAAGGCCACCGTTTGCTCTTCTGATTCTCCTTTTTGTTGGTTCATTTTACTCAGTTGAGATTTAAGTCACTGTTTGTGTCCTAACGCCATTGTCTCGGGTGTCCAAGACGATGGGGGCTTCTCCACCGAACCAATCGATGCCACTTGCTACTTACCTTTTGAAAAAAATCCAGACCCTGTCTGCTTAGGACAGGTCTGGGAATCAGGCTGAGAGCCTTAGGAATTTAGGGCAAAGTTTACCTTCCTTTACCCTAAAGGGGCATTCGGATAAAGACAATGAAGGAGGGTTTCTCTTTAAGGGCCAAATTATACTCTGGGCAGCTTATGTGGCCTTACGTTGGCTGTGCAATCTGTTTTAATCTTAACACCAAAAAATTATGGAAGATGAGAGAAAAAAAAACATCTACAAATGAGCTCATTTCAAGCTGTTGAAATCATACTTCCCCTTAAGGGGGTTAAATTTTGCTTCTTGTCTGTGAAAAATGCTTGAAGCTGTGTCACTTTAGACTGCCACCCCTGTGGTGCACGGAGTCTCTGGTGCGGTATAATTTTGCAGTACTGCTCATATATTCATAAATCTCACTCGGAGACATATGAACAGTGTTATGAAGTGTCAGTACAAAAAAAAAAATCTAATCTTTTAAACTTCACCAGGTTTCATTACGCATTCCCGCTTATACCAAACAATTTACAAATAAAATGAAAAGGTGTGGATGGACCTATGTATTGATTTATAGGGCATGTATATGAACTGTGTGCAGAAAAGATGTAAAAAAAAAAAAAAGTGGTTAGAGAATTGAAACACTGCATACCCTCCTGTTAACGCACACGCACACACGCACACGCACACACGCACACGCACACCAGTGGAGATTTGAAAAGCATAAATAAAAACATGTTTCTGATGGTAACTCCACCCTTTCTCACCTAAAGATCATCCAAAATCAGTTTATGCCTAACACTCACAGTTTTTCCGAAGCCTTGTTTCTGACTTAATTTCTTTAAAAAAAAATTAATTTGGGTTTTTACTTGCAAGGTAGAACTGCCAAGTTTCACCTTGCAAGAAACGACACAGTCTCAGCCATGGCGTTCCGAAGCCCTCTTTGCAATCGTTCGTTTCTAGGCTCTTTCCTCATCAGAGCCAATTGTGGCTCTCCTTGGAGCCCAGCCGCAAACAGAGACCACACTACCCCAATCAAGGCAGCACTGCAGCCTCACAGCCAGCTTCTGCTCTTTTAAAGATCACGGAGGCGAAACTGTCAGTTTCAGGAACCTTCTGTCCCTCCCCAAGGGAGCAGGCGGGGTTGGGGGGGTAGGGATTTTTTTCTTGAGATCTGCAGTTCACTCCACATAGGAGTGGCAGTTTGCCCTGGTCAAGCTGCTTCAGGCATGGACAGGTTTTCTCCTCTAGGAGCGAGAACATTTCACTGAAACTTTTTTTGGGGGGGTTGTGATTATTTGGAGGTGTTTTTGGCACCTCCTGCCTTGGGATTCTGGAGCTCTTGCTGTCACTGCATCTGGGTTTGTTAAGGGGCTAGGGATAGGAATATGACTAGGTCATGGGTGTTTCTACAGCCCTACTTTACCCTCAGCTGGGGGACCTCTTGTGTTTACCCCAGGCCTCAAATTCCACATTTACTGACTTATTCTGACATGAAATCTGGGGGGCTCAAATAATCTATTTTGAGAGTCATGAGCAACGCCCCCCACCCCCGACTCCCACCTCCTGGGGTTGGAAAATGACCTTCAAAGGAACCTGGGTGACCTCCTGGCCAAACCTACAAGACCAGGACCCCATGATGAGTGCATCTCAGGGACACAAAAGAGGAATGTGGCACTCTGGCTTCTAGGCAGAGGTGGCATTTTGCTTTGGCTGTGACAACGGGCAAACCAGCGCTGGCTTCTATCACTGCCAGCAAGCCTTGTGCAACATGCCTTTTTCTCTTTGCTGAGAGATATGCCACCTTTCGGGGAAAAAAATAACGAACTCCCCCCAGCCCCCATTTTATGTAAGTAATTCCCATTCTTGTAAATGGCTTTTGGCTATTAAAAAATAAAAAGGGAAAGGTAGACTGCTATCAATACTCTTTCTCTGCTGCTGAAAGGGTAGGGCGGTAGGAACTGCACGTAGCGATGGATGGATCAGCGCGTCGCGCTCACAGATTCCCACCCCAGGAGAACAAGAAAGCCCTGGAACATCCATGCTTTTTCTCCTGGATCTCACATCTAGCAAAAGAAGTGTAAAAAATGTATGATGCCCCATTGGCTACACATTTCAAGAGGCAAAAGGGAGTAAGTCACGCCTTTCCAAACCTTATGCTCAGTAGATGAAATTGGAGGCACTCTTGGATGAAGCACAGCGCTAACTTGGTTTTCCAGAAAGGCGCTTAAAGGCACTTGGATGTTGGAGAAAGCAGGAGTCACTGCCTTCTAGAACTTTAAAACATTAGAGGTGAAGGGGATGTTCCACAGAGCTCCTCCTTTGTAGAGGAGGAAACAAAGGCCCAGAGAGGTGAAGTGACTTGCCCAAGGTCACACAGCTAGTGAGTCCGGAAGTGGCAGTTTTCCAGGATTAGGCACTGGAGTGAAAAAGCTGATCATCTAATGACTCCTCCCTAGGAGGGTGTAATAGTGCGCTGGACATGAGAGCTGATCTTGTGTATCTCTTCCCAACTCTACACGCAGGGGTATCACATTGATATCTAGAAATAGGCCTTAGTGGGGGTTTTTACCCTGTGGAAATTGGCAAATGCCACAAACCAGGGCATTCTCCCTTCCAGAAAGCCAGTTGTTATAACATTCAGTTCACAGTGCTTATTAATCAGGTTTGCTTTATTTGAGATCGATGCTAATACAGCAGATTTGTTATGATTCTTCCAAAGAGGAAATTCATAAAACATTTTAAGTTCTCCCCACTTTGTTTTGTCTCTGGTTCAGACATGCGTTTTCCAGAGATAGCCTGATACCTGGGCACTAAGATTTTGGTAAAATGCACTCTAAATCCTTAGAAATAAAAATTGTGAGCTGATGACATATACTAAGTATTTAAGTATACTCCTGACTCCTTTGCTGCCTGCCCTTAATTCAGGTATATTAAATGGAAACTTTCTACATAAGGTTACTTTAATCCTAAAAAAGTCCTAGAGAAATAAAATCCCCAGTACCCTGGGTACCTCTAAAGTATGTTCTCTGGGGATAATTCTGTGAAGGTGTTAGAGTTGGAAGCCAAAAGGACGTCCATCACAGCTACGGCCGCAGGAACTTCTTGGGTAGTTAAAATCACCTGAAACTAACATGACATTGTAAATCAACTATACTTCAATAAAAAAAATTTTTTTTAATCGAATGCAAAACAAAGAGAACCTGGAAGGTTGACCTAAAACTGTGCCATTTAATTCTTTTCCTTCCCTCCCTTCCCTCCCTTCCTCCCTCCCTTCCTTCCTCCCTCGCTCCCTCTCTCCCTCTCTTCCATCATAGTTGTTAACAGCACAGGCCTTACCTGTCTTTTGCCTAGGTTTGTGATCTTGGGCAAGTTACTTATATTCTCAGAGACTCATTTTCTCTATCAGAAAACGGGAATTAATCAGCCTTTCATAGGCTTTTTGATGCTAAATGAATTAATGCTAATAAAGCTCACATCACAGTACTTGGCACATAATAAGGCCTCAATAAATGTTAGCTACTACCATGATGACCACCACCACCAGCATCATCACAATTGTCACATCACCGTCACCACTAACATCTTCATCATCACCACCATTAACATCATCTCTCTCTTCTTTTTCTCTCTCTTTCTCAACCCAAGAAATACCACGAAACAAGGAAGAAAGCAGAGCAAGTGACCAGAGAAAGCCATGCGACGGTGGAAGAAATTATTCCTATTGGAATATCTCTGGAATCATATGCATAAATCTTACAGGACACATGACTAGCTCAAAGTAATTCCACTGTAAAGTTGTTCTGTGTTAGATCATCACCCAAACCTATAAAACCATCCTGGGTGCATTATACACATTTAAAACTATATTGACCTAGATTTATATACTGGATTCAAAGGATTCAGACAAATAATGAGTGATTTTTCAAACCCTGTGTGGATAAATTACAGCTTCAGCTTGGGCTGGCTACTTATTAGCTGGATAAACTCAAGCAAGCTACTTAACTTTCTGACCCCTAGTCTCCTCTTGGGGTTAATACTTACTTCATAGGATTACTGTGAGTGTTAAAAGAGATAATTATGTAAAGGGCCTAGCACAGTGACTGCCACATAGTAAGCACTCAATAAAATTTAGCCACTGTTGTTATTATTACTCTCAAAAACATAACAGGTATCCTTTTAATATACAGTACAGAAGAATTTTCTTGATCCATTTCTAGTAGAAATAAACTTGCCAATAATCGGGCCACACATTCTGCCCTGCAGTTACACTGACTTCATGCAGAAGAATCGTTATACACAACATGTCTCTTCTGTCATGCAGGGGCTCACTACAGCTAGGATTGGGGTGAGGCAAGTGAGGCAGGATCTTGCAAGTGCAGGATTGGATGCTGCCTTTAATGAATATTTTAGTATTTTGTTCATCATAGATATTTTGCATTCATTTTGATTTTTTTAGCATATTAAAATAAGTATTTGATCACTATATTTTTTGGCTCCTCCTTAAATTTTGCAACTGAGAAGTGAATCATTCACCTCTCCCTAGTCCCCAGCCTTGGGTTCATTGTTTCCCCCTGGGAATTTTATCCTTGGGAAGTGCTGCAGGATTGTGAGACAGGATGAATAATTCACACCTCACGGGACAATATAGGGTTCCCAGAAAATGGACTTTCACTTGGATTTGGATAATCCCTCATCAGCAGGATAGAGTGTTATTCCAGTGACTGCTGCTGTCTTTATGCCCCTGTCATCACAGCCACCTAGATGAGTCTAAATTCCCTACTCCCACCCCTATCTTGATGTTAATTCAACGTCCTAAAGGGACCTTACTGTTAATGATTCGTTTTTGGAGCCAGCCATATCGCATACCTGAGTGGCAATGAAAACAAGGGACAGAGGCTGAAAAGGAGACAGAACTACCCAATGTGTTTCGATACTCATTAATTACAAGGGTAACATACCCGCGTAACTTACACAACCCCCCCATCAGACAACACCATTCCATAGGACTTTATAGAGTCTCAGTTTTTAACAAAGTACTATTTTGTACAGGATTCCTAATACACACATACACATACATACACAGTCACAAAATTAATAAAAATAGTTACCTACTCATTGAACACCGAGTCCTTACAATGTACAAGCACTGTGAAGAGCATTCTACAAGCATTGTATAATTTCATCATCGAGTTGAACTCTTAAGAGTATCTATAAGGGGAGGGAGGGACTGGGAGTTTGGGGTTGGTAGATGCAAACTATTACATATAGAATGGATGGACAACAAGGTCCTACTGTATAGTACAGGGAACTATATTCAATGTCCTGGGATAAACCATAATGGGAAAGAATATAAAAAAGAATGTGTGTGTGTGTGTGTGTGTGTGTGTGTGTGTGTGTGTATGTATGTATGTATATATATATATATATATATATATATATATATATATATATATATATATATATATATATATAAAAAACTGAGTCACTTTGCTGTACAGCAGAAATTAACACAACATTGTAAATCAACTATACTTCAATAAAAAATAAAAATAAAATTAAAAAACAAAACAAACAATAGAGTATCAATATTATTAACAGCCCTGTTTTGCAGATGAGAAAAAGGGGCATAGGTAAGTTAAATAAGTAGCCTGTGGTCACACAACTAGTAAGCAGTGGGACAGGCTTCAAGTTGGTTATTTACCACTACATCTGTAGGAGTTGTCACATTCACCTCAGTAATTTTAAAAAGCAATGGCTTGTTTATATAGAAACAGCTCTAGTTTCCAGGTGCCTTTTCAGCAAAGTCATTCAGCTCTGAACTTCTCAAAGGAGAAGTGTGTGGGTAGGATAATGCTCTTGGATCTGTCTCCCTCAGAGCCCAAGCTTGGCCTGGTGTTGAAAAGATCTACTTTTTTATGAGCTTAGAAAGTCACTAGGCAGAGGGAGGCGAGTCAGGGGTTTTCCCACGGAAAACCACTCAACAGCCTTAAACAACTAATGGATGAGAGATAATCATGGCTGACTCTTAAGGGAAATGATTAGACAGTTGGATGGGGATGAGAGGTGCCATTTCTTAGGTAGCATCAACGTATTTGTTTTATTAAACAGAAAATATATTTACTATATAATATGCATATTCTGTTTTACTTAGAAATGCTTTAAAACTTAGAAAAGTTGTAAAAATAAAATAGTATAAATGACACCCATATACCTTTTACCCAGATTCACCTATTGTTAATATTTTACCCCATTTGTTTATTGTTTGAAAAAATATATATATATTCCAACTATATATATATATATATTCCAACTATATATATACATATATATATATATATATATATATATAGGGTTCTTTAAATTAAAACAATTTTTTTATTGGAGTATAGTTGATTTACAATGTTGTGTTAGCATCAACGTATTTTTAGTTTCCCCCCGTAGCCCTATCTAATCCCTTCTTACTTTCTCTTAGGTTGGTAACTCAGCAATTGCTACTAAAAGAAAATTCTCACTGTGGGTAGTTTGAGCTTTCAATGAGAAATACAACTAGAAATATTGCCTTTGTCATAATGAATTGAACTTTCCTAACAGAGTTTTGGAAATACAAAAGTTATGACACTGATAAAAATTTCAGTTCTGAAAAATTATCCATTATAAGTTTTAACATTTTCTGTGAACAGGGAGAGTAAAATAGAACCTTGGGGAAATTCAGTTTCATGTGTAAGTAAAGATGTCACCAGAAGTGCTAGAAGAGAAATTTTAGGCAGAGTCACAAATCCAATGAAAATAGTTTAGTGCAAAACTCAGTTCTTCCTGTGTTGCTTTTTTCTTTAAAGAAACATTTTATTGAAGTCTAACATGCGTACTGCAGTGTGTCACTTTTAGCAAAACACACGCACATACACACACCTTCTGAACAAGACATGCTGCCCCATGCCTACGATGGAAGGTAATATTTAGTCCAATATAGTGAAAATGAGCTTTTAGAAAATTTGGTATTTGACCTACGGACCAATAACTGCACCATGCACAAACACACATCTTCACACACTTTCTTTGATTAAAAACTGTGACTCAGGGACTTCCCTGGTGGCGCAATGGTTGGGAGTCCACCTGCAAATGCAGGGGACACGGGCTCGAGCCCTGGTCCGGGAGGATCCCACATGCCATGGAGCAACTAAGCCCATGCGCCACAACTACTGAGCCTGCGCTCTAGAGCCCGTGAGCCACAACTACTGAAGCCTGCGCGCCTAGAGCCCATGCTCCGCAACAAGAGAAGCCACTGCAGTGAGAAGCCCGTGCACCGCAACGAAGAGTAGCCCCCGCTCGCCGCAACCAGAGAAAGCCTGTGGGCAGCAACGAAGACCCAAAGCAGCCAAAATAAATAAATAAATTTATAAAAAACAAAAAACAAAACACTGTGTCTCAGTCCAATACATCCTAAGCAAGAATGATAGTTGAAATTTACAAGGACCTGAGTCTTATGGTTGGCTTATTTGCAAAGATACATTTCCTTTGAAACTGGCACGTTCATGCTATATATGCCAGGGAGGCAAAGCTCTCAATGCCTGGGCAGTTCATGGCTAAAGTCTAAATAGTTAAGTCTTTATTATCATCTGTAGTCTTGCTTTACAGATGAGGAAACTGAGGCTCAGAGAAGTAAAGTGCTCTAGCAGCTAGCAAGAGATGGAACCTGGACTCAAGAGGCTGAGAGGCAGTAGAGCCTAGTGGCTAGGAGAATAGACTTGAATCAGGCCTGTCCCGTGTTTGAATCCTGATAAATCCCTTAACCTCCCTGTGCCTCAGTTTTCTCATCTGCTAAATGGGGATGATAATAAAAACCATTTAGGGTTGTTGTGGGGATTAAATGAGTTAATATGTGTGGTGTGCTTACAATAGCGCCGGGCACATACTAAGTGTTACCTGCTACTATCTTAGCCCCGCTATCCTACCCTGCTTCACGAATAAGAAAGAGTATCTCCCTAAGTGCGAGCTCTTCAGGGTTGTGCAAAGCTTTCTAAGCAGCTTCCATTCTTCAAAAAAGATCTGAGCAAAAAGGTAATTTGTAACCTCTTGGTAACCAACCTGCATTTCTGGACTGAAGAAACACAGTGAAACCTGGAAGATTTTTATCTCCTCTTTGGAAAGTACCCTTTCTCCAACTCAACACAACCACACATCAGAGAAATTGTCTCAGCACCTTGCCTCGACTGTCTAATGAAGAAAGGACATTTTATTTGTTGGCAAGGAGGCAAAGAGGAAGATAATACTTTGACCACACCCATGTGACTAAGTTCTTCATTTTGCTTTTTGTGACAAAAGCGGGTTATAGTTAGTTAGGGGGAAAAAACCCCACAACCTACGTAAATGGCTGTATTGAAATACGGTAATGAAATCTTTTACATTTGAAACTTTCAATGCATATTCCTTCCTTACAATTTGGGTAATTTAAGAGCATGTGGAAAACTTCATCAAGGGTTTCTCCACACTTCTACCAAAGTCCCCAGAGCTTCGTTAGCCTGAGCTGCAATTCCACAGCCTCACAGATCTCTTTAGGGCTAAGGATCACCAGGGATCTGGTTGTATTTGGTGTTCTAATCCAGATTCAGAGAGGGTTTGACAAAGAAACCTTGGCATGTTCAAGACATTTGTGCCAAGTGGGCACGAACGAAAGACTGCACGCAAGTTTCAGGGTTTGTCAGAGCTCCCCAAGGGAGCTGATGTGCCTTTCTAAGGGGGCATATCATCTGAGTACTTTAAAAAATGGATACGTAGTTGAAAGGTGCAATCTTTTGCCTTACGTGAGTGTTACTGTAATTCAGGATTTGATTCACCAAAACAATTGCTGCTAGAAATGGGTATTTCCAGTCACAGCTTCAGGACGCCCAGCTAAAAGCACAAAGACACCGAAGATAACCGACACCAAAATCAGAGGGTACAGATAATCAGAATGACCTTCCAGGCTATCTCAAGTGTCCTTTTTACTGGAGGCTGGGGTTTTTTTTTTGTGTGTTTTAAACATTAATTCTCTGGTTGCCTAAAAACCATTTCATTGAAATCTTTATGAAGCTGTCTTAGTGCCGTGGCTTTTCAAGGTTCTAAACTCTGGAGAGCATCCCCCTGAAAGTCTGATGCAATCAACAGTGAGGGGAAGTCAGAGGCTCCTTGCTGAAACCGTGGTTCCAGAGACTGTGGTAATCTACAACCTGGTGTGAAGAGCACCCACTACTCTTTGCCTTTAGCTTCTTCTCGTAAGGAAGAGATAGTGCAAACGAAATAATTTTTTAAAAAGCTTTGATTTAAATTGCTACTGCTTAAAATGTTTGCTTCTTCTATAGGAATGTGTAGAATTTCACATTTGGGAGCAATTTTACTTTTAACCTCCTTAGAAAGAGGCTAAATGATACCTTAATATTCTTTTACTAAAATAAGCAGTTATCTCTTCAAGACCAAATTTCAACTCCCTAAACCTGGAGAAATATGAAATATGGAGAAATATCCAGCAACAATTGTCTTTAGCAATGATATTTCAAATGGATGACCAAAATGATGACTCCGTACTTGGACTCCTGATTTAATGCATTGCAGCCTTCTAACCAAGTCATTACTATTCACTTTTAGTTGCCTGGGAGAAAATACAGGGGAAGTAAGAGTCCTGAAGGATCCTTTCTGCAAGTAAATCAAGCAGGAGAGTTTAATTCAAAGCTTAGCTTATACAGGCTATACAGGGGTCTCTCTCTCTGGAAGGCACGTTCTCTGTTTTTGTTTGTTTGTTTGTTTGTTTGTTTTTAATGGTTTGATGAAGTTGTTGACAATCTCGGTAAGCTCTCCAAGCTACCCAAAGCCAGACCAGAAACAAGTTCGTCGCTTCTGAATCAATCAGACTGTATGAAATCCAAGAAGTAACAAATCCCTTTGTATCCTGCCCAATATGTCTCAATATGGTGGGTGGTCACCTGCAAGGAGATGTGATAATATCCAAAAGGCTTGCTTTCCTAACACTTCTAAGATATTGCTGGAAAGTTTACCATCTCTGAATGAGAAAACTAAGTCAAAGATCAACGGATAGATATCTTCCTAAAGACAGGAAGGAAAGGATGGGAAAGCA
Source organism: Eschrichtius robustus (assembly GCF_028021215.1). Classification (NCBI taxonomy): domain Eukaryota; kingdom Metazoa; phylum Chordata; class Mammalia; order Artiodactyla; family Eschrichtiidae; genus Eschrichtius; species Eschrichtius robustus. Next base: position 27,438,910 of record NC_090835.1, on the reverse strand, counting down.
GAGGCACGAAAATGAATTTTCAACTGCGAATGTGATCTCAACTTACACTCAGATACCGTTCTTCCACCATTTCCACAACCTGAGTACGTGCTATTATAAAAAGACGTAGATCCAGCAATTCCACTTGTGAGCACAGATGCAAAGAAATTGAAAGCAGGATCTTGAAGAGATATTTGCACACCCATGTTCAGAGCAGCGATATTTGGAATAGCTAAAAGGCAGAAGCAACCCAAGTGTCTATTGACAGATGAATGGATAAACAAAAGGTGGTATCTATACACGATGGAACATTATTCAGCCTTAAAAAGGAAGGAAATCCTGTCACATGCTATCACATGGAGGAACCTTGAGGATACTATGCTAAGTAAAATAAGCCACTGAAAAAGACAAATATTATATGATTCCACTTACATAAGGTGTCTAGAATAGTCAAATTCATAGAACAAAGAATGGTGGTTGCCAGGGAGTGGGGTGGAGGAAATGGGGAGTTATTGTTTAATGGCTATAGAGTTTCAGTTTTGCAAGACTTAAAGAGTTCTAGAAAGTGGTTGCCCAACAGTGTGAACGCACTTAACACCAACGAACTGCACCCTTTGAAACGATTAACCTGATCAATTTTACGTTATGCTTGTTTTACCACAATCAAAACAAAAAGAAGGGAAATGCAAAATTGCTCCCCTTACTGAAAAGGAAACTTTGCTAAAGAAACCACGGCTAGGTAGCAAGGTACATATTCTAATCTGGAACATCCAACCGCGTTTCACAAAAAGCCAAAAAATGACATGCATGAGGAACAGGGGCATTTCATTTAATCCCAGGGCTGAGACAATTTCTCAAGGCCGAGTTCTGCAACTGCAGAACAAAGAACATATCTGGTAGCATTTGCTCAGTCACTTATTGGGTTTATTTAAAACATGCCACGGGGCCAACATTTCTAAATCTGTGAAAGAGAATTAAATGAAGCCCAGAGATGAGAACTGAGAATCCTCATGGAGGATTGGGTCCAAACAACAAGAAAGGATGCATTTTTCACACTGCGTGATGCATCACCTCATATGTTTTCACGGAGACTCCCCCATCCCCTTCCCGCCCCCTGATGTTCCACGCACAGATTTGATCAAGCAGCACTCAGCCCCGAGACCCTGGTTCCCTCTGCCCAAAAGGGCAGCGGCTCCCCCATCCAGAATCACTCCCCCACCCTACCTCACAACAGACTTATTAAGGTTTGGAATGTGTGTTCAGGAAGCCCTTATTTTAGGAAACAATTAAGTAGAATTAGGCTAATAAAGCGAGGCAGGCAAAGCTTTTGCCCTTTGCTGAGAAATAACTCCTACATGGAACAGTTATACTAATAAAAATCATGTATTTCTTAAATGCCTCAAAATGATCTTTGCACCCAGCTCGGCAATTAACACTGCCCCACTGAGGAGCATTTATTCCCCAGGCTAAGGAGGATTAATCTCCGTGTTTGCTCGACCAACGTCTTCCTTTGGTGAAAATACAGTATGAGGCTTTGGGCTGGAAACAGAAATTTCTGCAAGCGGGAATTTCACAGGAGGCTTAATTCCCTTCTCATCTTAGAGGGTGGCAAGGCGGACAAGGAAGGGCTGGGTGCCCCCTACCAGGCCCGCATGGAGGCCCATGCCAAAGACCTTCTTGGGCCTATCCTTGACCCCGAGGGAGGATGGGAAGACCTAACTTCGGGTAGCCTGGGCTTCATCTACTGAGGGGACTCTCACCCCCAAATCCCCAATCCCACTCCCCCTCACAGTAGCCATTAAAGGGCCTTCTTCTGGGCCAGGAGCTATAGATTTCCCACCTCCAAGCCTGGGCAGGAAGTGACCGCGGGGCAAAAGGGGGACACAGACCCTCCCGTTGGACGCTTTGTCTCCTTGACAACACCCCAGCTGGTGGCCCGAGGAACAGACTTAATTTCTTTTCTTTCTCTGCCCACCCTCCCCTCCCCATACTTCTTTCCCTCTTTCTCTAGATGCAAACGTACGACATCCAACATAAAGTTGCCGAAATAGCAATCTTGTCTCTGAATATATAAATTGCAAAAATTGATATGAATAAATCTGCAAGTAGCACACTGATTGTGGCACATTTCATCAAAAAACGGCGCTCGGTTGCTCGGTGGCTGGGGAGGGAGGTGGTGTCATTACACATACAGAAAAACATCTGCAAACTCCCAGCTTCTTTACTTAGAACTGAATGCAGGCATGACCTCCTGTTCCTTGCCATGAACCCTGAGTTCACACTCATATTTTACATGTTACAGGAAGCCACAGCTCGCCCCAGGGGTGCTGCAAACAGACACGCAGAAGCCAGATGTAGTCCCCCCACCCCCTGCCCCTTAATGCACCTGAAGAAGCCGGCAACTCGACATTCAAAAGCTGACATGCTCATAGCTTAAGGTCACTTCAGATTTTGTAAAGCGGAGGACAAAACCAGGAATGCTTCTAGGGCTGGGCTGTCAGCGGGGAGGCGGAGGGATTACAAGGAACCTGTGACTCTGCCTCTTTCTGCCTTTGCTGGTAGTTTTTTTGTGTGTGAACAAGTGCCATACAACAGATTGAGCCTCCTATAAAGGCCTGAGACTGTGCAAGGGCCCCCCGCTGGGCCTCAGCTGTGCTTGCAATTAGCAATAGGCACGGAGTGATTATTGTTGGGGTAGCGGATGGCAATGCGAAGTGACAAGTTTTATGGGGGAAGTTGGGAGTGGGGATGCTCGGCAAGTTTCTCTTTCTTTCTTTCTTTTTTTTTTTTCTTGTTCTGCAAAAACCCGTCCTTGGGCGGCTGCAGCCTCCCGTTGCAGTGAAAGGTATTTTTTTCCCCCCCTCGTCATTCAAAAGAGCCTGAACAAAATTGGTGAAAGAATATTTTTTCTCGGTGCTTCAGAATGCAGGTTTTCTAGGTCAGAGCTTCCTGGCTGCCCTATTTAATGTCAGAAATACCCATTTGCCTCAAATTAGCAGAGATCTGGGAGTTGAGGGCAGGAGATTAAGCATACAAAATTACTCAGCAGGTGACGGTGGGGTGGATTCGGGGGTTGAGAAGTCTTTAAAACTGACTACGAGACATTATATACTTCTGACAAAAGCACATAGTAATCCTACCTGCTTGCTTTAACCACTGTTGTTTGCCTATTATGATGTGCTTTAATGCTCATGAGAGCCAAACTAGTGCTGATACTACTCAATTACCATAGTAACTCACACCAGTGACCTCTTATCTCAAGGCTCCCAGCCCAGCTGAACCAGTCCAAAGAGTTTGTGTCTTTTTATTTATTGAAACGGTGACATATACTTGGACTGGAAAGCTCCAGAGGGAGGCTACTCCTCTCTTTGTCCAAGATCAGAACTTGTTTTGAAATTCTGAGTACGGCCTTTTCACCTTTTGAATCCAAGGTGGTTCTGAGGTTTATGGCTTGGAGTCTGTGGGACGACTTCAAAAACATCATGAAGACACAGGACAACGCCCAATAACAAGAAAGGAACATGTGTGCATCCAAGACCAGCAGCCTCCCAGATGCACAGAAAGTCATGTTCCCCACTTGGGTCTCCAGCTCTCCTCTCCAAAGTTTGGGAGGTGGAAAATGGGAGCCTCTTACTGGGGAACGCTGGCTATTTTATCCTATCGGTGCGGCTAAATGCAGACAGGACAAAACAACTACCCAGAGGGATTTAATCTCAAGTTTTTAAAAGGACATAAAAGTGATACTAGCATAACATTTTCCAGCTTTTCAGTTTTTCCCCTGGCCTGTGGATGTCTTTGTGATGCATATATGCGTACGGTATACTCTGTCTGAATACTACTGGTGATTCAGAGTCATAGGGTTACATTAACATATAAAACGCTCTGACAAGTCCTGCAGTAAAGAAACCCACTGAACTTTGCTTCCTATTTTCTAGCTGTATTTGATTAAAGAACCACTTTCCATGAGCCTCCTAGTAACAGCTTTCAGGGTACTAACGTTCCATTGAATCCACTTTGGAAAAAAATTCTATAGTGACATTACTAATAATAATGAACAATAACAGTAGTAAAAATAATGAGAGTAAACATTTAGTGAGCACTTTTTATGTGTCAGGCACTATTCTAAGCAGTTTATATGGATTAAACTCATTTAATTCTTCTAACAACCTCAGGAGATAGTTACTTTTTAAATCCCATTTTACACTTCTATAGCATCGTATTTATATGAATTCATTCTCCGTGAAAAAGAGAGAAAAGGAGATGTAATCCATATGTAATAAATCGGCTTTTAATGTTCATTCTATTTTTCCTGTTTCTGACTCTCCAGAGATCCTGAAGCCTGTGAGCTCCCCAAATACATATTTTTTTTCCTATAACTCCAGGCCCGATTTAATAACAAGTTAAATGAGGAGCGAGGCATGACTCCCTGCAAAATCCTTCCACCTTTGAACTTAAGGTACCCAAATAGAGAAATATACCTTTCTCCTCTGTCTCTTTTGATTAGTCTCCAAAGCCCTGCTGTCCTGAAAGAAAGAATCCAATTTAGGTATCAAAATTAGATCTGTGCTTGCCTGTACACAACATGAAAACTGCTGGACATCTAAGTAATTGAATAAAACTGTAACTAGTGGTCAAGCCCTGAATGAAAGATGGAACATGGGCCCAACACCAGCTGTTCTAACACCCCCTGGCTGACCAGCAGGACCTATCGCAGCAAATCAGGACACACTCGTGTTTGGGACTTTTGTTAACTAGACGAGTTTTTTTTTAGCAAATGTCAGAAGCTGATACCTAACTTTTGGCAAACTGTGATATTTAAGGGAAAAGGAAAAAGCTCTCTTATGTACCTGGATTTTCTCAGACTATTTCTTTCTCCAAGAGATGTAAATAATGAGCCCAACGTGATTAATCCCCAGTCGGCCTCTAACCAGGCCTTGTCTGCTGCCTGGGCTGCCCAGGGCAGGTGTGCAGTTTGGACATTAACAAACTCACCACGGTTAACAATACCTTTTTCTGGGGCCTATTTTTCTCTGGATATGTTGGGGATTTAGTCTTGGGCCTCCCTGTGCATTGAGAAAATGGACCCCCATGCCTTTAGCCTCCGTCCTCTCAAAGGAACCTACCGTTTTGAGAAAATGTAGACTTACAATCCAAATTCACACTTTCAAGTCATCTCAATCACTTAAAGCTCAATTATGTTGAAAATGAAATTCTGGCTTTGGTGGCACATCTTACCACCTATTATCCATGTGAGAAGGGTGAATAATTTATCTGAAAACTATTCTCTGATACGCATACAAGGACTTCAGAGGGAGGAGAGAGATTCATCCTAGGAACTGAGATCAGATTATTCACTCACGGCATCTGCCCGCCCCCCGACTGCTTCTTAGGTACGGGAAGTGCAGGGAGAGTTAACTGCATTAATTCACAAGCAGATTGACGTAAGCAACGGAATGAGAAATTTGCATACCATATAGAAATGATTATAGAAATCATACTCTAAAATAAGGATTGTAACTCACGTACCGAACGGAAAGATAAAGCGGAGTGCCAACTTTGTCTTTTTAAAACAGGGTTGGTTTAATCACATTAGGGGCTAATTTCATAATTTGCACATATTAAACTTTCTCTAAAGTCATGACTCATGAGAGTTTTGTGAGTCAAAGTTGAAGCTCTTAGGCAGGAAAATCTGCATTGACTTCAGGGAGTTGTTTTTCTGGGCAAGGTTGTTTTAGTCCCTACTCTCAATATTAAAAACCAAAACAAAACAGAACAAAAACAAAAAGAACAAAAAGTCTGTACATTCACATACTTCCATGTTATTCCACGGAAAACATTCAGGTGAATAGGTAAACGGGATGTTGCTGGTTCAACCACACAGCCAGTTTCCCAGCAGAAGATGACAGGATACTCGTATACAACCCAGGAGGCACAGTCCAGAGCCCTCAGGATTCCAAGACAACAAAAGCCAACAACTATATATCTGTGGGTCCAGAACCCTTTTCCAAAGTCTTCTAAGCAGTTTTTTTTTTTTTTTTTCTAAGCAGTTTTAAAATTAGATCCATGTCAGCCCTAGTGAACCTGGGCTCTATGGGGAATGATTTCTCATAAGGAAGGGGTATGATCTTTTTAGGAGCCAGAGATGGCATTCAGTTTCCAAAAACCAGTCAACGAACGGGACAATACTCAGATGCTGGTTCAGGTGCGCTGGGTTTCAAAGAGAAGGCGGTGTCATGAAGGCAGGAGAAAAGATGGTGGGGGGACTGGCGAAGTCTTCTCAAACTCCTAGGAGGAAACATTTAGGGGTGCATGGGGATTGCCCCTATAAAGGAGATCAGAAGACAAGTTCTGATGCCGGGGGATCAGAGATGAAGAAAAGAAAGACAAAGTGCTGCTTTTTAAAAGTTAACATGTGTTTTCACCATGTACAGCTGGGCTCTGCTTCCCAATAGCGCCCTTTCCTCTTGCTTTATTTTTAATCTCTGGAAACCATATTCCCCTCTCACTACTTCTCACTGAGTGTGACTCTACTTTTTTTTTTTTTTTTTTTTTTTTTTTAACCTTTCTGGGAGTGGGAAATAAACCTCACATTTGTCAGATCACTAACCCTAACCTCAGCCTAGGGAGCCCGTCACCCCACCTCTGGAAAGGGCATAAACCTCAGCCCACTGTCCTTACAGAAGATACTCATTGGACCCTGCTGGGTGCCCTCAACATCTACAGATGGTTTTGGATCCACCAGCCAGGAGATAAGGCTACATCAGGTCCCCCGTTGAAGCACTCAGATGGGTCTAGGACCTGAGCACATAGAGTTAAACCGTAAATTAGCCATGAGTTAATATGTGCATGGATCCCTCTGCCTTGCCATTAATGCTTTCCGTCCACAAGGTCCCTCCGCCTTCTCCACCCACCCCCCTTCCTTTTTTCTGAGGCGACAGAATAAGAAATTAAACACTTGTGGGTTCATTCGAAAGAGTGAATGAAATTGAATAAGCTCTCAGTACTTGAGGCGCACAGCGAGTGCCTGAATGGGGCAAACCTCCTAAGTTGAATGGAGTGTCTTTTGGGACCAATTTGTCTCTTTTCACTCTTTATTCTTCCCTTTTTGCTGACAGATGTACAAAGGCGGAACTGCGCCGTGCAGCTTATCCGCAGGCACCCACAGCAGCTGTCACTTTTGTCGAGCAAGTTAATCAAGCAAATGCCACCATATCCCACTTTCTATAAGGAACAACATGTTATAGACAGTAGTCTTGCTAGAAAGAGACTTTATTTTAACTTTGATTGGCTTGGCCCTCCCAATGCTTCCCCCCTTCCCCACCCCCCCCGCCAAAAAAAAGGAGGGAGAATGGGGGATTGTGCCCAAGCCAAAGATTTGGCTATGATCACGTTAGATTTAATAATAATATTGTGCGAGAGGCTGAAGACTTGATTCGGAGTTCTTTCCTAGGGACTGAAGGATGCCCTGGGTCTGGGGTTTTTCTGAGCACGATATTGTTTGCACTGGACTGTTTGGCTGTGCGTCTCAAGTTATAAAGAGAAGAGCTGAGGGCAGAAAATAGTATTACACCACGGATGTTTTGGATTAATTTCACTCTCTTTTCCTTTGTAAAGCAGGTTGCATTATTTACATATTTCTTTTGATAAACCCCCATGCCTGGCCAGGCTTACAAAGACTGCACTAAACACAGAATAGCATGTCTTTGTGCATCTTGCCGTTAGTGAGTTCTTTAAGCTGAATGCCCAAATTTATTTCTAATGTGCACCAACAGAGGCAAACAGGCCTCCGTGTCTCTAATTCTCTGTAAGCCAAGTGGGGAGCCTTTAAAAGAATTCTAGCACGTCCACATTCACATCCTCCTGTGCTGCAGTCACGACTAGTTGGTGATTTCCAGAAACCACAGGCAGGAGCGAGCTTCAGTAAATGGTGTACAGTGTTGACCTCAGCTGCTACCCGTGAGCCCGCACTCACTTAGGAAACTGAATGCCCAAAGCAGACATATTTTGAATAAACAAACTCTTTAGAAACAATGCATAGAGACAACCTTCCAGGGGCCAAGGGATTTGCTACTTTCAAGGGTTGGCTGACAGCTGACGATCTATCTGGTAAGCTCTTTAAAGCTTCAAGAGAAAAAAAAAACAATTCCTTCCTTTCCTCCCTCCCTCCCTCCCTTCCATCCTTCCTTCCTTCCTTCCTCCCTGCCTGCCTCCCTCCCTCCTTTCCTTCCTTCCTTTCTCTTTTATCACCCTGTCACATTGTTTATTGTAATCTTTGGCTGGAAATAAGTCAAGGAAGGGCTTTGGTGAAACCAGATCGCAGACACTCACATCGCTGACATCTTAGGCTTTATTGGATAATGACCACGCAATGATTTAGTTGCAACTACGTTTGTATTAGGCATGGATTTTATAACCATCTTATTCTGTAATTCTGGATTACTCTTCCCCTCCTGTAAAGCACTGCTGATCTGGGAAACTTCACAGTGCCATTGAAAACATAGCTATGTGGGTAGGTTAAAAGAGTCCACAGGGCCTCATAGGAAAATCTTGGGCACTGTTGTTGAATTACAGCACTGTGTCAAGATTTGCTTAAGGAACTTAAACTGCTACCCTAAACCATTTATCAACTGTCTGCGATGAAATGGTATTGTCTTACCATCGTTCCCCCACCCTAAATAAACCACAGAACTTTAGTCTTATGGGATAAGAGATCTTAGACAGAACACAGAGGGAGATATAGACTGAAAGCTGAAACCCACCCCTTAGCTGGGCCTAGGTAGAAGTGGTTTTTGCAGCACATATGGTATGCAACCTTCCCCACTGTGTTGTGGTCCCTCTCCTCTGAGGATGGGGTTCCACCCTGAAGTGGGTACAGTAGCGCTTCCTGGGATCTCCCACTTTTAGGTCTAGGATCTGCTGGTGTTGGTGGAACTTGAGCCTGGTGACAAAGTCCTCCCATTCAGGAGAGGCAGGGTTGAGTTTTCCTTAAGGGGTCTGCCTGATTAGCTATGCGACTCCCATCATTGTTAGTGGACAAGCCATCACGAATAAGCCACTTTCTACCAGGGGGTCACAATCGAAATTTCTGTCTTGAGTACTGCTGTGGTACCAAGCAGGAAATAGTAACACCGCTACAGTAACATCCCCGGTAGATGAATGTGGGATGCAGAGAACTCAATGGAGTGCGAGATGGGGGCACATATTCAAAGAGTTTTCTGGAAAGACATTATGGTTAGGTGTCTACTCTGCAACAGAAAGGTAGGAGTTTGATCTAGGATTGATTACTTCCCAGCCTTAGGAATTTAGTGAAGTCAGTTTACCTCTCAGTGACTCAACTGCTTTATCTGTAAAAACCTATCTCACAAGGAAGTTATGAGAGTTACATGAATGAATTCATTTAAGTGCCTAGAACAGTACCCGGCACACAGATGGTACCCGATAAATATTGGCTCTCATCAGCCTCAATAGCTATAAAATGGCGATCATTAGGTACCCACCTCCTAGAGCTGCTAAGAAGACTTAAAAGAAATAACGCCTTTAACAAGATGATGTGGTTATTGCTAATGTACAGTCAGAAAATATACATAAAAGAAGTCTAAAGAAATATTATCGTAATTATTAAACAGCCATTTATTAAACCCCTAAATTAATGGGATTCTTTCTCCTGATTTGCATTTGCCTTTTAGGAGAAAGCTGTCCTTTTCCTTCCCTCCAAAAGTCCTCTTTGGGATTGAATTAAAAGAGCAGCTTTTAGAATGTGTTTCTGGCTAATAAACATTTCAGCCCATCTTCCTAATGGGGTATGATAGAAGGAGCACTGTATTTGGAGCCAGGGAAGTTATTAGTAGGGCAATACTGGATAAGTCACTCTTTTTACATCTTCATGACTGGATAGTGTCACTTGGGGTTAAGTAGGGTAAAGCCAGAGCCCTGAAAGATCTTGACGCAGAGAATTAGATTCTGTTTCAAATGCTCAGTAAGGCAGAAAATAGAACTAAGACATTTTGGAAAGTGTTTCAAAAGTAGGGGTTGAAAGAGAAAAGGTTTTCCAATAAATCTTCAAATTAACCAAAAAACCAAATGGGCCAAAACAATTCATTCCCCATTAAATTAACCAGAACACTATAGATTCAAGGCTTCCAAAAAAAATCAGGTGACAATTGCAAAAATCCATAGTGAGACACTTAAAGGATTTAAATTACTATTTTGGCTTAGCAATCGAAATAGAAAATATCCCCAACAAGGTCCATGAGATAGGGTAGGGATTCATCAATACTCATTTAACACACAGTTACTGAGGGTTCACATATGCGAGAATACGGAGGGGGGGATGCAGCGGCGAATAAGATGGATACTATCACTGCTCTCACAGAGGGGGGGATGGAAAAGCCAGTTTCAAGAGATGGTGTCCCTGGGACCTTGGGGTCCTGGGCAAGCTCTTTCTGGACCTTAGGTTCCTGTCTTGAAAATGGAAATAATAGTACCTTCTCCTATCTTTTGGTATGGTTGCTATAGATATAAAAATAAAAAGGTTATAAAGTCGTTTTGTTGGACACAAAGAAAGAATTAATAGAAATAATAGAACTAAACATGTCTTTCGGTATCTTTTATCGACTAAATCAGGATTTATCAACTTTGCAATCGTTGGAATTGGGGGCCAGATAATTCTTTGTCGTGGGAGGCTGTCCTGGGCAGTGCCATGTTTAGCATCTGCTCATTAGATGTTGGTAGCATCCCTCCCCACTAGCCCCTGAGTTGTGACTGTCAAAAATGCCTCCAGACCACTTCCAGACAAACTCTGGGTGGACAAAATCATGCATCGTGGAGAAACACTGCTCTAAATCAGTGACTCTTGATCAGATTAAACCCTGGGACTTGTTTAAAAAAACAGATGCCTGAGCTCTATCTTAGATCCACTGACTCAGAATCTGTGGCATACAGCTGGGATGGATACATTTTTAAAATAAAAAATACACATAAATCCCAAAGCTTCATCTAATTATGATAAAAACATCAGATAATTAACAGAGGGGTAGCCTACAATATATCTGAGCCAGATTCCTCAAAATCTACAACGTTATCAAAGAGGAGCCTAACGTGACACACAACTAAATATAATGAGATATTATCAGTAGGATCCCAGAACAGATAAAGGACATTAGGTGAAACTAAAAAAGTATGAGTAAACTATGGATTACAAAAATACATAAGTAATTCTGATGTATACCCCTGGTTAAGAAGCACATATTAGGGACTTCCCTGGTGGCCCAGTGGTTAAGAATCCGCCTGCCAATGCAGAGGACACAGGTTCGAGCCCTGGTCCGGGAAGATCTCACATGCCGCGGAGCAACTAAGCCCATGCGCTACAACTACTGAGCCTGCGCTCTAGAGCCCCGTGAGCCACAACTACTGAGCCCGTGTGCCACACCTACTGAAGCCTGCGCACCTAGAGCCCATGCTCCGCAAGATGAGAAGCCACCGCAATGAGAAGCCACCGCAATGAGAAGCCTGCGCACCGCAAGGAAGAGTAGCCCCCACTCGATGCAACTAGAGAAAGCCTGTGCGCAGCAACGAAGACCCAACGGAGCCAAAAATAAATAAATAAATAAATAAATTGATATATAGAAAAAGTAACCCTCTTGAAAAAAAAAAAAAAGAAGCACATATGAAAAGATAAAACAATACCTGTTAATATAGAAAGAATTTAGCCCTTAAGATTATGGAGCAGATAAATGCCTACAAAGCAAATATCCAGGTGCGTAGATTGGAATCATGTAACCTGGGTGAAGCCATCATGTGTTTAAGTTCTGAAAGGACCTCTACAAAGCGCAGTCCTGCCGAGGCTGATGAAGCTATGGTGGTGATGAGTGAGGGACGTGCCCGGAGGAAGCGATAATGTCTCCCTGCAGAGTACGTAAGCATAGAATCCTGTCTCTTTCTCTTCCCCAAATCCTAGACGTCTGCCCAAGGCTGCCTCCTCTGGGGCACTATCTCTGGGGCTCCATCCCAGTGGGACTTTGCTCTATCTTAAAGCAGATTTTCTTAAGGGAACCCTCCTACACTGTTGGTGGGAATGTAAACTGGTGCAGCCACTGTGGAAAATAGTATGGAGGTTCCTTAAAAACCTAAACATAGAGCTACCATATGATCCAGCAATCTCATTCCTGGGCATATACCCAGAGAAAACTCTAATTCGAAAAGATACATGCACCCCAATGTTCACAGCAGCACTATTTAGAATAGCCAAGGCATGGAAGCAACCAAAGAGTCCATCGACAGATGAATGGATAAAGAAGATGTGGTATATATACACAATGGAGTAGTACTCAGCCATAGAAAAGAATGAAATAATGCCATTTGCAGTAACATGGATGGACCTAGAGTTTCTCATACTAAGTGAAGTAAGTCAGACAAAGACAAATATCATATGATATCACTTATGTGTGGAATCTAAAATATGATACAAATGGACTTATTTACAAAACAGAAACAGATTCACATACACAGAAAACAAACTTATGGTTACCAAGGGGAATGGAAGTGGGGGAGGTATAAATTAGGAGTTTGGGATTAGCAGATACACACTACTATGCATAAAACAGACAAACTACAAGGTCCTACTGTATAGCACAGGGAACTATATTCAGTATCTTGTAATAAACTATAATGGAAAAGAATCTGAAAATTCTCTCTGTATAACTGAATCACTTTGCTGTACACCAGAAACTAACACAACATTGTAAATCAAACTATACTTCAATAAAAATTTTTTTAAAAAAGATTTTCTTTAGGGATCCTGTAGCACAACTGGGCTCTTTGTTACTTGCTATTATATTCTCTGACCATTTCATCTCCGGCTTTTCAAATTCCTGTTGGCATGGAATGTATCACTACTTTTCTTCTCTCTGCTGCAAAGCCTGCCTTAGCGTTAGGCAAGGATGTGCGTTGGTTTTCACATTACTACCACTACGGATGAAGACGACAACAAGAAGGGACATTTGTGCAGTAATTTATGTGCTCCGAGCATCGTTATGGTTTATTCATTGCCTCATTTAGTTTTCCTAATCCCAAGAACTCGTTACTGTTTTTATCCCCATTTTTACGGAGGGGGAAATCAAGGCTTGATAAGATTAAGTAAATAACCCAAAGTCATACCGCTAGTAAGTGGCAGACCCAGAAACTGACCTTGGGGCTGTCATACTACAAAGCCTACACTCTTAATGTCTGCTTGATGTAAAAGAGCCAGTTCCTTAAAAACTCGAAAAGGCACTTTCGTGTAGAAGGAAGCTGTGGTGATTCATTTAACTGACAAGATCGGAGTTTTTATTGAAGTACTGAAGTTTCATGGGAACTACGCATGGATGAGTGTTAAGTTCAAGCTGAGAAACGTAGGTGTTAATGATTCTTCGGTTTTTATTTTTTAGACCCTAAAAAGATGTCTTTCGATGAAGCTTGTCAAAAGGATTTTGGAGACTAGTTTCTGATAAATCTCCCAAGTGGAGTATTCTTAAAGAAAGAAATTGGAATCCCTTGGCGAGAAAATGATCCACAGATAATGCCCATGATTGATACCAATATTTAAACTCAAATTACCCATAACATTAAAGACAAAGGATTTTTAAACTATTGACACTTTGAGCTGGATAATTCTTTGTGGTGAGGGCCGTCCTGTACATCCCAGGATGTTCAAAAGCATCCCTGGCCTCTACTCACTAGACGCTAACAGCACCTTTCCATTTGTTACACCAAAAATGTCTCCAGACATTGCTGAACGTCCTCTGGGGGGCAAAATCACCTCTGGGTGAAAAACACCGGACTAGTACTCCCTAAACTACTGAGGCACCTAATAGCTGGGTCTTTTCTCTTTAACAGGATGGTTCCCTAGGCCAACTAATGAATTTTCTGACCAAAAGGAAGTGACGGTTCTCTTCCTTAAAAAGGGTGTAAGATAAGCTCAAGGATGTATTGTGCAACGCGGGGAATATAGCCCATATTTTGTAATAACTGTAAATGGAAAGTAACCTTTAAAATTGTAGAAAAAACTTAAAAAAAAAGACAAACGGAAAGAGAAAAAAGTGACTTCGAGAATTGCATGAGAAAACTCATGAATTTAACTTTGCTTACTTTACATATTACTTGTTCTTTTCAAAAAAAAATTTTTTTTTTTACACAAAATGAGAGTGGCTTTTATATCCTGGTTGGCATGAAGATCCGGTAATTAATGATAATCCCATCCTGGGCAAGACCTGGAGGTTTGTTGGCATAACGGGTGTTCGTCCGGGGATGGTTAGAGTGAAAAATTCTGCCACAGGCAGTCAAGGCAGCTCAGTGTGGCAGCGAGCACACTGTCACTGTAAGGCTTCTGATACAGGAATATTCATACTGGTGGCAAATCGCTAGACTCCATTAACTGGATTTTTAGTCAACTCGGCAGGAGTTTAACACAACAGGAGGCTGGTAACTGTTGTCTTCTGAAGTGGGAATTTGGAATGAATGAAGTATTCAACTTGAGCCTTCTTTTCAGGTTTTTGGATGCACAAAAATAACTTGTAGCCACCTGGTAGAAGCAATTTTTTTTTTTTTTTTTTTAACCAAGATCCTGGTGGAATCATAAAAAGCAAAGCAATTGAGGGAGGCCAAACTGGGAATCCGTCCTGCTGATCTAACGCAGTGCTCCTTTCCATGGCTCGGAGTGGGACTCCTCTGCGGAGACACGGAGAGAGGGCTACAGGGTCCTGGATGTCTCACAAGCTTGTCCTATCATTGCATGAAGCCCCCCAAACATAATCTACTTCCAAGACCGGCATAGCTCCCAAGCCAACTCCCAGGTTGATAAGTGGTCACTTTGTTGTTGTTGATGCTACATATACTCATCGAGCGTGTGCAATGGTGGTGGCAGAGGGACATGTGACATGCAGAGAGGTGGGGCTCCCTTGTATACCTCTTTCCTGGTTCATCCAGATCAGTGGTTCTCAAGCAGGAGTGACTTTGGTCCCCCCTCCCCCTCCCAGGGGACCTTAGGGAATGTCTGGAGACATTTTGGGTCATTAAAGCTGAGAAGGGGGTGCTACTGGCATCTAGTGGGTAGAAGCCAGGGATGTTGCTCAACATCCTTCAATACACAGGCCAGCACCCCGCAACCAAGAATTATCTGGCTCAAAATGTCAGTAGTGGCGAGGGTAAGAAATTTTGCTCTCTGAGGGTTGGGACCTGTTACAACCTACACATCATACAATGTGTGATGAAACCATTTCATTGGTTACCACCAAGATTTTTGAAAGATGGAATAGAAAATATCAGACTGCATCACACAGAGAGTAAATACTGTTTTAGTGTGTGTGTGTGTGTGTGTGTGTGTGTGTGTGTGTGTGTGTGTGTGTATACATACATACTGGGTTGCAATGTAAAATGCGCTTCTTACGATGGGTCACAGGCATAGAAGAGAGTCACTGATCTTACCCAGTACTTCTCAAACTTTACTGTGCCTTTGAATCAACAGAGGCTCTTGTTAAAATGTAGACTCAGATCCATCTTGGCTGGGGTTAGGGCTGAAATTCTGTACCCACAGTGGAGACTGACGCTGAGGGTCCACGGACCACATTTTGCATAGTAAGAACCTAGATGATATTTTAAGTTCATTCATTAAAAAATTTTAGGGCAAGCGATTATGATGTTAGACATGAAGAGACAGTGAAATCTTTTGATAGTAGCCTCTACAGAGCCTGGCAAGGAGGGAAACAGTTACTTGGTTAAATAATGGGAAGTACTTGAGGATTTAGTACATCTCGTATCTTGCTACGCAATGTGATAATATTCGTTTCACAAAATGTGCCGTGGCTACTGTGTGTGTGCATGTGTGTATGTGTGTGTGCATGCATGTACGTGTGTGCGTGTGTGTGTGTTAGTCTGTCACTTACTGTTTCCATGCCATAAGTCTGCCATAAGAAAAAAAAACAAACCTTTTCTAAGACACAAAAGTATTGTGTGGGTCATGTCAGCAAGGATACTGTGACCTTAATGTAACAGAGCAATCAGTCTGGCTTCTTAGAATGATTATTGGAACATTCTCCACTGGAAAAGAAAACAAATTAACTGTATTCACCAAATGTCTCCTGGAACACAGAAAGCTGTTCTGATAAAGACACTTAGCAAAACTCTTTGTTGCACACAAGCTCCGGAGAAAATCCAAGACTGGTTTTATGTCAGGTTTGCCTGAAAGTAAACGAGGCCTATTTCTGTGAACGGCTTTAGAAGCAGCATCTAGGTTAGAAAGAACTACTTGACGACATGGCCCTGAAATATAAATCTGTAACGATGACACTAAAAAAAAATAAACACTTCCTTTTGGATGGTAACAACCCACTTGATACAATTAATCCAAATAATCCAAATCTATTAATGCCCCCTTATCTTTTCTGCATGAACGATTGCTGAAAACTCAAATTGCCCAAGCATGAAGAAAAGCCTGTCCATGTGGAACAGAAATGTGTTTCTATACCTAAGACTCCAAAAGAAAAATAATGCATTGTTATCATTTACTTGTTATTGTGAAGGTCACGGGGCAAGAGGATGCACATGTGAACATGACAGTCATTGCAATAGGGCATCAGAGGCATCGAAACACTCCTCTTTCCATCCCCTCCCATCCTAGTAGAGCTTGCTTTACTTTGATCTCTGTCATGTCAGAGATCAAAAACTTCCATTATTAGTGCCTTATTCTTTTAGCTTAACATTATGTTAAAATTGCAAATACCCCAACAAGGTCAGCACTAAGTTTTCTTTACCTTAATAGGGGAGGAAAAAGCACATCTGCTAAAAACAGATTTACGTGATGGGAAGTAGGGAAATCATGAAGACATTGGGTCTTTAAGGGGCACTGGAGGATAAAAGTTACGAAGGTGAACTTGGATTGTTTTATAATTCCAGCTTGGAAAGGTCCTGAGTCTGAGGTTCACGTGCAAGAACCCAAACCCTAATGATATATGTATGTGTGTGTGTGTGTGTGTATTATATTCCTTATAATGTTAAAAATCAATGTGAAGACAGGCTTTCCGCATCTCACTTCCCTCTGACTCTGTCCAGTTTCCATATTCTTCTTGAGAAATGACACTCTTGGGGAACGACACATGGCCCAGGACATGGCTTAACTGCCAGAATTTACTTTGAGATTCAGAATTAGGTGGAAAAAAATCAACTGTCTCTCCCTTCCTAACTGTCTTTCCCGGTCCATTTCGGATTTGTTTTCCTGTTCCAGTATATATAATCACACAGATTCTGAAGGCTATCCTAGTAGCCCAGACAAAAGGCTCTGTAGCCTCATAATTGAGGATGATAGGGTCGAGGTCATAGTTCAATTAAAGTTTGATCTGAAGAGTACTGAAAGCTCAGCTTCAGCCTGATCTGAAGGGCTTAATTTCAGATTGATAACCTCAGGGAAAATCTTAGCAAGATTAACAAAGAAACCTTCCTAATGATCTCAGGTGGGAGTGAAAGTTCCTCGTCAAGATTTCACCAAAGCAGTAGCAGTGAGAGAAGAAACACTGAACCAGGACCTCAGATCGACCCATCCAGCTCAGACCCCTGTGCCTTAGCACATGAAATAAAATCCCTGCAGCTCTTCATATGGCCAACTTGTTCCCTGACCTCTGGGGATTTCTTGCTGTTTAGCTTTTTTTTTTTTTTTTTTAAAAAAAAAAAAAAACTAGCTTCAGAACTTTTCCTTACATACAGAGAACAGCTTAAAAAAACCCTGGTTGAATTATGCTGAGTTACTAATTATGTCCAAAAGAGCTACTTGGTTGAATTCAGCTAGATATTTTTTTTTCTCCTGAAATCAGTTCTATGTTTAGATAGTAATAAACTCCTCCAGTCTGTGGAACAATTGGCACGGTGGTCCCTTTAAGTCAGGATCATGAAAAAAGCCAGTGCTGGTAAAAAGAAATTGAAAGCGCATCACAACCAGATACAACGCGTGGCCCTGCATCGGAGCCTGGGTTGCAAAAACCAACTAAAAAGGATACTGTGGGGACAAGTGGGCAGCTTTGGATATGGATAGTGTATTAGTCAAACACTTATTTGTAGGGAAAATCAAGACCATTAACTTAAAAACAGCAATTTTTGCTCACTTATTTTGGTTAAAAGTACATCAAGTATATAAGCACATAGAAAAAGATTCAAAGAATAAACACTCAAGGAATAATCTGTGCCTGCTGGGCACGTAATATTTTCTTATTTTTGCTTAGCTGTATTTTCTAAATGTCTACAAGGTAAATTTATTTCATCTGTAATAATAAAAGGCATTAATCATCCTCCCCTCCTCCCCCAACTCCTCAAGTTCAGAAGGTCAATTCTGATTTATTTGCCGATGCACTGTGGTTTTGTTTAGGGGGCAGGGCTAGGTCATTTCAATGTCACTGTAAGGAACAAATAGTTCTACGAGACGATGATGATGATGATGATGATGATAAAAGACTTGTCGAATTTTTAACTATGCCAGTCTACATCCACTGTGTTATTTAGTCCTCACAAGAACTGTAAGAAGTAAGTTTCTTTACAGCTGAGAAAACTGAGGCTCAGAGAGGTTAACTAATTCACCCAAAGTTAAACAGCTCAGAAGTGGCAAAAGCAGGATCCCTTCTCCGGTCTGCCTTACTTCAAAGCCCCAGCCCTAACCATCACTCTTTTGCTTGTTTCAGAACTACGTTTTACCAAAAGCAAACCGGTACTAGGCTGCTGTACGTCATGTAATTCTAAGCAAGCTTGGAGCTAATGCCTGAAAGTGACAGCGAGATTCTTACAGCACCTTAGCATGGAGATGGGGTTTTGTTTAACAAGAAAAAAAGATGCCTGGGAAAAGCCTTTCCACTTCAGTGATGGCGATGATGATGATGATGATGATGATGATGATGATGATGATGATGGTGGTGGTGGTGGTGGTGATGAGATGATGGTGGTGGCGACGGCGGAGGACACTTACCAAATGCTTCCACAGCGCGATGCTGGCAGGAGCACACGGTGCTTCACCCTCGTAACGACTCCATGAGAAGGTTCTGCTTATTATCATCTCTGTTATATAGATGAATCAGCTGAAGCTCTGAGAGATTAAATACCTTGTCCAAGGTCACCCAGCTTGTAAGGATCAAGGGTGAGGTCTGAAGGCTCCAGAAGCAAGGCCCAGGCTCACTACACAAGAGCTCCCATGAAGGGGCAACCAAACCTGCTTCTTGCTTATAGAGTAGACTGTCTCAGTGTCTTGAATGCCATATGCCGTGATTTTCTTTAATCAGCCCTTAGAACCGCCACCTGTCATATTGGTGAATCTTGTGTACTTCTCCCCACTTTTGTACTTTGGAAAGTAATTTCCCTCAGCTGGACAGTCGGCCATACACCTTACAGATATCACCTGATAACATACTGCGTTCCTTGTTGCCTGTTCTCCTGTACTTACTTCCTTGGGCAGGATGGCTCCTACCTTGACTGATATACGTTCACATGGGTAGTGCTTTTGTAATTTAATCAGGTTATGAATGATCAGGTTATCTGTGGCGTCTTATATAAATACAGCAAATATATTTTAATAGGCAGAGGTTTCATTTGTCAAATTACCCCTTTAAAGGGACATATTCACACTCAATTACTGTGCTGACACGTAAAGTGGACAAACATACGATTTGCTAATGGAACAGCAAATTAAAACCTGTGCAAGGCAAAGAATACAGAGCAGCAGCCCCAGCCGAACCTGACCGCGCTGCCTGATTAAGTGCTTACGAGGCGGTTTGGTGAGGGGTCCTTTCCTGATCTTATAACTGCCACGGAGAAGCCAAATGCAGAGGCAATCTGTAAATACTTAATCCTCCAGAAGGCAGATTAAGTGTATAATTGACCTATATAATCCATGTATCATCTCGAGTCAAATGTTCCCTGGGCCTGGTTCACAGTAACACGGGGGCCTGAAGAAAGCCAGTGCGGATACAGCATTACCCCCAATGTGGATGCCATCCAAGTTCGAGATGGCTTTTTAATCACTCATCTCCGAGCCTGTGAGGTTTAAGCAGATGAATTCACCCTAAGCGCATCTCTTTTAATCCTGATTTTCTTCTCAGTCTGTGTCTTCAAGAAGTACAAGGAGGAAAGAAAATAAATTAATTTTTGTTTAGACCTTGAAATCTTAGGTGCTTCTCTTGATGATCTGATCTCTAATTTCAAAAAGCATGTTTTTGTTTCAGGGAAGATAGTGAATTAATCACCAGAGAAGGGGGGAAAAGCTATCTGCATGATTTATGGACACTCAAGCTTTAAATCACTGTCTTCGAGTTATTTCTTGGGCTGTGCTTTCCTTTTCAGCTTCTGCTTTAGGAATATGGAGATTATTCATCTCCATGTTTTATATTTTCTTTAAAAGTCAGCAATAATTTTCAAAGAGGCCAAGCTCTCACTTGAGTCTGACAGCAATCGGATTCTCTTTTAAGAATTCAGCACCTCTAATATAATTTAGATTCCTTGTTATTGTACGTATCGGCATATTCTCTTGCTCTAAACCTCTGAATCTTTTGTTTCAAATATTATAAACTTATTTTTGTAGCAACTGAAACCAGTTTACAATGGCTTGCCATTTTTTAGGAAAAAAATTACAAAAATGCAGATGAAAAAATGTACAGCTGCATACCTGAAATACCAAGAAAAACAGTTTGAGGATTCATTTCCCATCAGCACTTAATTTTGGACTGATTAGCTTTTTTCTGAGGTGCATGACTAAAGAGGTTGCTAACATTTTATAGGAGGACTATGTAAATCAATTATTAATAAACAGGGAAACTTACACTGCATTAAAAAGACCTGGTGAGACAATGTTATGTCTGACTGTATTTCTACAATCAACCTAGAAAATGCTTGTTTAAAAAAATTTGGTGAAGATGAATTTGGAAAGTTGCTCTTAAGTTACATAATAAAATAGATAAAAATGCAGAACATTAAATATAGAGCCCCAAATGCTATGCCGATAATCTCCCACAAGCACCCAATTCCAGCCAGAAGTACAATGACGAGGCAAAGAAAAAACCAGCTCAGACAGAGAGAGAGAGAACACTGAGATAGGGGCCTGGTTAAAACGGAAGACGTACTCATTAGATGACCAGCTATTACTCCAAATATTCTCAGATACAGACACACACTAATGCCATCCAGCCTTTTCCACAAGGTACACTCAGGCCAAAAAATGGGAATAATCCTGAATAGCAAGAACTTAAAGGACTTCTCAGGTAAATCAAACTGAGACTTTGAAACACAGTTAAAAACACAACAGGAGCTCTGAGAACATGCCTCTGAATGACAGATGCCAGCAGGAACTAAAAACCAGAGAATGACACAAGAGTCAAAATCAACAACCTCCTAACAGCAAACAATCTGAGAGATATATACTTTTCCTCATTCAA